>NC_139608.1:88751909-89951909 GCF_964270895.1 Podarcis filfolensis
ATTGATTATCCCTGGTCTACCTCATCAGTTATATCCAGCTGCCACTCGCTCAAGCCAGCTGCTGAATTAGGGGAAATTTGTAACTAGTCAGGAGTGGTTGTAATACTCTGGTTCCAAATAGGTTTACCGAAGGAGATGTTGGTCTACCACGTCCTAAAGGCAGCCAGGACCAACCCTCTCTCAAAGAGACCTTATTATCTCCCAGAGGATGTAACTAGCCATGATGGGCAACAATCACACGCAAGAGGCCGGGCAAATCTCTCCAAGCATCTTGTCTACATCCTCAGGCTGCCAAAACTGAAACATCCAAGAAACCTGGACCAGTCAGTGCTTTGGGCACACCTGTACTGGCAAGGATGGAGTGGGTGGAAGAAGGACTTCATCTCTCCTGATGGGTTTAACAGAAGCAGGTTCCAAAATACCTGGAAGAGCTCTGCTGGACAACTTTGAAGATGCAATGGTGGCAAAAAGTGTTGCTTTCTTGTTACCATCCCCGCAACAGAGTACACTTGAGCTCATACCTATGTTCGGCTCGTCTCCAGGCACCTAGAAGTGTCTTTAACTGGGGGGGGGGCTCTAGGAAGTCCAGTATTTAGAAAAGGCCCCCGCTGTACTGAATATAATTGTAAAACAACCGGAAGCTCTGCTCCCAAGGCCCAGCAAGTCAGGGGTTACAGCCCTGGAGCTACAGTTCTTCCTCTCCTCTATCAAACAACCTTGAATGCAATGGGAATTTTGTTTCATTGTTTTACCTGCCCTCCCCTCCAGCTGCCCTGGTTAAACTTAGGGGGGGGCAGGCAGTCTTTCCAGGAGTCATGCAAAACATTTGAGATGCTTCTTCACTCTTTTCACCTGCTTAAGGCATGGCCAAACTTGGCCCTCCAGCTGCTTTGGGACTACAATTCCCATCATCCCTGCCCAGTGGTCCTGTTAGCTTGGGATGATGGGAGTTGTAGTCCCAAAACAACTGAAGGGCCAAGTTTGGCCATGCCTGGCTTAAGGGGACACACCCAAAATCTAAAAAGAACCACCTTCTTCTACAAGGCTGACAATTTCTGTTTAAAACTAGCAAAATCCAACCCATGTTTGGTGCCTTGGAGTGGAACAGCTTACTAGCCCATCTCCGACACTGAATAAATTCATCGTTATTGTTCGAATAAAATTTAGGCATTTCTGCCTTTACAGATAATAGTTATGCTTAGCAGATAACACATTGGGCACAATGTACTACCTTTTCTTTTCTTTTAATTAAATCGAATTTAATACAGCTTCCGCCAAAAATCCCCCACATAGCATTAAGATTATAACAACATTTTACATAATCTGATGGCGTTAACGGTCTATATAGGCTTTCCACAGACATGTTTGCACAACCGGGTGGGATAAATTTGCTAACTGCTTCCCTTACGTATGAAAAGAAAGGGGGACCAGGTTCCATCAAAGGTGTTTCTCTTTTTAACACTTTTCCCTGCCCTTTCTGGCGATTTTAAGTGGTGAGCCCAGTCCTTAGAACCAAAAATAATGAACTTCTATAGTTTGGTGCATTGCCTAAAGTGGTCACAGGGAGGCAGGCAAACAGGCTGTGCCCTGTATCAGAACTTCTCAGCCTGCGTAGATCTCATTTTAGTTAAAAGAAAAATAGGCAAATGATTGTTCTTTTTTAAAAAAGGGGAGGGCATATTGAAGTTCTTCCAGATCCCCTCTGCTTCTGTCTCTGCTCACCCCTTCCCAGCTGCCATTCAAGTTTCCTCTTAATTTCCACTTAAGCACAAAGAGGTTCTTAGACCTAAGCCCACTCTCTGCGGCTGGGCTAGACAAAGAAGCAAAGAGTCATGTTTCACTGAGAATGTTTCTCAAATTGGACTCTTTATCATGCAAAACAAGCAATACAATTGGTTTAACATGTTTTCCCTGCTTAAAGTGAGTGGCATGTGCCCAAGGCCAAGATAAATATCTCAGGGATAAGAATGCAACTACCAGTAAATAAATTTATTTATTTTCAGCATTTCCATCTAGCCACAACTGCAGTACAATATACCAGCTGTGGGGAACCTTTGACTTTCCCTGTCGATTAGCCGTGTTGCCGGGAGTTGTAGTTCAGCAACACCTAGTGGGACTAAGGTTCCCACACCTGCATTATACCAAACAGTTTTTCATCCAGTACAAAATTATCTTTCGCATCTGAAAAATCGCAGGATAGGCATATTCTCCCCGCCACATATTAACCCAATTATGAATTAATTAACTAGGCTAATAACAACAAAAAAACCTATTGTCGGTTCTAACCCTTACAAAATATTTTGAGAAGGTACAGCAAGTCTACGTTTGCACACAAATTTAACAATACAGTGGTACCTCGGTTTTTGAACGTTATCCGTTCCGGAAGACCGTTTGAGTCCCGAAACGTTCGGAAAACAAGGCGCAAAGGGCAGCCGGCAAATTTAGTAGAGAAAATTGAGAAAAATAACATATGCACTCAGCGGAAACCGTTCGACTTCCGAGGCGTGTTCGAAAGCGGAAGCATTTACTCCGGGTTTACAATGTTCGAAGACCGAAACGTTCGTCAACGGAGACGTCTGAAAACCAAGGTACCATTGTATTTGGAAATCGTTTCTATAAGTACCCTATTAGATTAAGGTCCGGTTAACTACAATAATGATTTCACCCCCTCTCTTTTTGTAATGTACACAATATATTTTTATGTTGCCATTGTTGTTCTGTTTTGTTTTCTACATTTCTTGTTTCCCATTCTTTTCTGTGTTTTGTCTTACTCTGTGCATTTGCGATTTGCGATTTATGTCAATAAAGAATATAATATTTTTTTAAAAAAAAAAGTTTACAAGAGAGAGAGAGAAAAGAAGGCATTTGTCCTGTGCCAGCAGCACTTGTTCCAGAGGCAACAGCGTGCAATAGGGGGAAAAAGGGGGTCAAACTTACATGATCTGCAGAGAACAGCCGGGGACAGTCAAGATCTTGAGGTGCTTCACATGGGATTTGGCTACATTGCTCTCAAAATATCTGCATGGGCAGCGGTAAGTCAGGCTGATGGGCTTCCCTGGAGGGTGGCATAAAGAAAAGGATTTAGATGGCCAGGGCTGACACCAAGACCACCTCGCAGGGCAGATTTAAGGGGAGGAGAGGAGGGACGACTTCTTCCTGGCATTTTTAACACTTTTGCCAAGCCGCAGGGGGCCCCAGCCTCTTCAGTTCTCATTTCAGCTTTTAATCCCGGTGTTTGTGGGTTTTAGAAGGCGAAATGGGGCGCGAAACTGGAACCTCAGAAATGGAGAAGCGCTTTTCTTTCTTTAAAAAAGGAGCCAGCTAATTGTCCCAAGTGGCTGGGGGCAATTAAGCAAGATAAAGGCTGCAAATGGAAAGCCCTTGGCCCCTGCAATGTTATTCCTGCCAAAGGATTTGACCTGAGGCCAAATGCAAAGGCAGACAGGAGAAGAAAGGAGGCCCTCAGCTCTGCAAAGCCAAACAACACCCCCCCAATAACCCCAGGGATTGCAAGCAGAGAGAGGGAGAAGGGAGCCGAGCCTTTTGGGCTACCCAAGGACTGGCCCAGATGTGGCTCTTCGAAGTCCAGTTGCTTTTGCAACTGTGGAATAATCCTATGGTAATTATGGGGCGCCAGGTCTCACAGTAAAGCGTAATTCAGGTACTTGATGGCCACTCTTTCTAGCCAGATGCAAATCCAAAGGTGTGGGGAGAAAGGAGATGATAATTTCTGCAGATTCCCCCCACTGAATTTGCTCCAAAGAACCCTCCAGAGCTGCGAAGGCGTCAGGAGAAGGAGCCCATGAAAACCACCTCTCCCATTTTTAGCAAAACAGCGGTACCTCTGGTTACGTTCTTAATTCGTTCCGGAGGTCCGTTCTTAACCTGAAACTGTTCTTAACCTGAAGCACCACTTTAGCTAATGGGGCCTCCCGCTGCCACTGCCCCGCCAGAGCACAATTTTTGTTCTCATCCTGAAGCAAAGTTCTTAACCTGAGGCATTATTTCTGGGTTAGCAGAGTCTGTAACCTGAAGCGTATGTAACCTGAAGCGTATGTAACCTGAGGTACCACTGTACATATTCAACACAATGATTCCTGAATGTGTGTTTGCGTTCTTTTTATTTATTTCAAAAAAATTATGCACTGCTTGATCATTCAAAAAAAAAAAATTCTCAAAGTGGTTCTTGTTCATTCAGATGAACACACTCAACAGCACAGGTTTCTTCCAAGTAATTTTCAAAACACAGAAAACTCAACTCTTGGGTACGATAAGACTATCAGACAGCTGACAGAATCTTCACGTAAAGCAATAGTCAGCATCTGTGGAAATGCTATTTAAATCCCCTAAGAACAAAACAAAATCCCAGCAAATTCACCCTTGTTTGCCGCTTCTCAAGGTGTGTGTTACCTTCTCCCTCTATAGCCCTAAGGTGACAGGTGCTCAAAAACCAGGCTAATGCTGTAAAAAAAAAGTCTGTATTTTATTACTTCCACTCTCCTGCAATCAGGTATTTCCACCTCCCCGAGTGATCATGCAGTCCCTTTCAAAAGTAACTGCAATTCCAAACTCTCAGTTAGGAACTGAATTCTTTACATTTAGAATCCACTGGGCCTCTCTTTCCCACGAATAAGTGGTCATTCTGCCCATTTATTATTATTTTCCTAGTTTCCCCAAGACAAAAATCTGTTGATTTATTATTGTGTCTGGGAAAATGTTCAACCGGTGGGTCTGCCAGTCAATTATTTATTTATTCTGCGTTTGTGTTCGCCCACCTACTTCTTAGAAACTGGTGTTTTTTAACAATCTGCAGTTTACATATAACAATTTACAAATTCTACGTATCACATGCCAATGGTTGCCTGTTGTAAAGTCCCTAGGGTTAGACGTTTTCTTGCCCAACACAGGATTATAAAACTCCCAACAATTCTTGCAGGGAAATCTCTGCCTTCAGGGGGACAAGAAGGGTGATTTTTCCAGGTTAAGACCTACAACCTATCTGATTTACAACAGTAAATTTACGACAGTAAGTCGGATTGTACTGGCAGATCTCTGAATGATTTGCAGGCCGGCAAGGCTTTCAGGTCCCTATTCCTTAAAGGTTCGAAAGTGACCCCACTCATTGTACTAGTGAAGTGTTGAGATAACCAGAAGCAGTTTTGGTTTTTTTGTATGGAAGGAAGTATTCAATGTTGTGTACATGACTAGTCCCTGAGCTCAGAAGTCTTAAAATTCTATTTCTTTTGCACCTAACTATGGTTGGAAGATCTTGGGTTAGAAACAAAGCCTCAGATTTGCCCATCTCCATTTTACAGTATGTATTACTGTGTACAAACAGGTTTTTAATGTTCCCAGTCCTTTAGTAAATAAATAACTGTCTGTCCCTGCAGGCTGGTATATCTCTCAATAAACTCCACCGCTGGTTAATCCTCTTCTCAGTTAACAGTAGAGAGGAAAACAAGGGAGGAACTCATCCTATGTATGTATGTGTCCCTTTCTGCATGCCTGATAGCTTGGTGTTGGGGGATTTTGACCAGAGACAAAGCTCTGGTCGCAGAAAGCACGAGACCCTCTTCTCCCGGTCCTAGATCCCGAGTCCAAATTAGGACGCCACGTACCCTCCTGCATCTGCTGTTAGCAAAAAAACATCAGGGGATCCATTCACAAATGTTCTGCATCAGTGACACGTAAGTTAGAGCACAATGTGAGGGTTTGGGGAGGGCAAGTATAGAGGGCTACTCCTATCATGTGATTCTGAAGTTGCACAAACCAATGAAAGACAGCTAAATGAGATATCTTCCATAAAGAGAAGGTTGAAAGTATACCAAAACGCAGTACAAAGGAAAATGAAATAAAGAGAGATGATGAAGCTGCAAAGAGGTAGAGGGAAGTCAATTAATCGTAGCATGGAAATGCACAAGTTTAGAAGAGTAAATAGATGATGTACGTAAACGAAGAAGAAAAAATGGTGTATATCTGTAATTTTTAAAATGCAATGAAAATCGATTTTAAAAAATGAAGTTGCACAGACCAAACAAATATCTGTAGTTGCCCCTCTAGTGAGGCTTTCACCTGAGGATGCAGAAAAAACGGGGAGCTAATCTGGCTGGCCCTGCCCGCAACACCCCCTCCCCGCAATTGCGGGCACAGACTTTGGCACTTAGCTGCAGGTTTGAAGGAGTATATCCTTTGCACATGCTTAGCTGAATCTTGCCTGTGTTCGAGATCCAGGATGCCAGGGGGCTTCTAACCATCTTCAGCTTAAATGCAGGAACCCCCCCTCCAGGTGTCCTTTAAATTGCATGGCTGCAAATTTCTAAGCTGGTTTTTTTAGTACAGTGGTACCTCTGGTTAAGTACTTAATTTGTTCCGCGGGTCCGTTCTTAACCTGAAACTGTTCTTAACCTGAAGAACCACTTTGGCTAATGGGGTCTCCCACTGCCACTGCCCCGCCAGAGCACAATTTTTGTTCTCATCCTGAAGCAAAGTTCTTAACCTGAGGCATTATTTCTGGGTTAGCGGAGTCTGTAACCTGAAATGTATGTAACCTGAAGTGTATGTAACCTAAGGTACCACTGTATTGCATTTTTGCATTGTTGTAGCCGCCCTGGGGAAGAAATCCAACAAGGGTAACCCTGAAGAGGGCTTAAAAGCCTTCGGTCCACAATCTCTGTTTGTCCCCCTAACTTTTCCAAGCGAGGATATTGTGGCTTCAAGTGACAAAGGATGAGGGACTCATTCAGGGTTCTGCACCTCCTGCCCAGCTCTGCCTACACTGACTCTTCTAGAATCGTAGAATTGTAGACTTGGAAAGGGCCCAAAGAGTCCAACCCCCCCCCCCATGCAGCTTGGCTGAAAGCAAAGCAAGGAGACTCTCCAGTTGACTGCCCCTTGCGGTAGGGGTTCCCTCTTTCCCCAAGAGCTGGCCAGGTATGCAAGAACAAAGGCAAAGAAAGAAGGCAAAAGCAGCTATTGCCTGTGTTTTTCCAGAGCTGCAAAGGATGGCTCTCAAGCCTTAGCTTGTATGGAGAGGAGTATCTCCAAAAGGAAATCATGGCAAGCTCCTCAGCCCCTGGGTAGCAGCAGGTGAGGGCACCAAGAAGCTACTGAATATAAATCAACCCGTAAAATGTGGATATTTCTCAAACCAAAAGAGCAGCGGGAACAGTCAAGCAGAGCAAGAGATTAGGCTCCATCATTCGGAGCAGGAACCAGGATGCTCAAGAGATGCTGATGCAGCCATCACCTGGGTGGATTTCGTTGATTCAAAGGATTTTGAGCACCTAGTTTACCCTTCACAGAGCTACAATTCCCAGCAGCCCTTAACGGTGCCCAGAATTATTTGAGGGGGAGAAATGAGCTTGCATTGAGCTCAGAAGCTTGAAAGCAGCCTCAGATTGCAGGAGGGAGCGTGGAAGGAATTTATAGCATAAGCTGCAAACGGGCTGCAACCCCCGACGTGGGTGCAAGTGTCCAAATTTGGCATCACTGCCTGGACTGGGCTGCGGGTCTCGTAGGCGACTGTGCAGCCCGGGAGGGGAGAGCAGCTTCGAGTGGAGAGAGATGCAAGGGTCGTGCGGCCGCCTACCCCGTCGGTTCCCCGGCTTTGCTGGATGAAGGCGCAGGTGCGCAGGGCTCGGCCTTTCCACCTCCCGGAGAAAAAGGGCCTCCTCTTTGCGCGGAAGGGAAGGGAAGAGGGCTTCGCGCAGCAGCCGCGCCGTCGAGGTGCCTGATCCCAGGCAACCTGTCCGCTGGCGGTGGCGTCGAAGTCCAGAGAGGGGCTACCAGGATGCGGGAGAAAGCGGGGAGGCGGAGAAAAGAAAACCCAACTCTCTCTCCGCTTGAGCCTTCGCGTACAAGAAAGAGAAGCGCCCGAGGGCGAAGATTCAGCCCTTCGACGGCGGGAGGAAGCGGCGCTCGGCGCTCCCTCTACGCCGGAGAGAAGGCGAGCGAGGAGCAAGACTTGACCCTACAAGTCCCTGCATCCTCTTTGGGAACCACTCCATAGTCTTTTGAGCGGTTTTACTCGGGAGCAAGTGGGTTGGCTTTTTTGTGGGTTGGGGAGAGTCGTGCATAGCAACTTTCCCGCGGGACCCCCCTCTCCGTTTCCTTCGCATTCCTCATTCTGGACTGACAAGCCGTCTGCAAGCATCTTTGGGGAAAGTTCGACAGTCCCGCCGCGTTTGCTGCTTTCGAGGGGAAAAGGGCGCAAAAACGGGTTCAGGAGCTGCCCGCCGCCCATCGGACTTCGCTCTGGCTTCGGCTACAAAACGGGGGTGGGTGGGTATAGAAAAAGCCCGCACTTGACGGCAGAGCAACGGACGGGTAAATGGGCAAACCCCAGCCTTACTGAACGTTGGGATCCATCGCAAAATGGATCACCCCGCTCGCTGCTCTGGAACAGGAATCCGCCACCGACACCCTCCCTGCCTCCCGCTTCTCTCCGCTAGCCAAGGGTGCCCCCCGACGGAGCAGCCCCAGGAACACCTGCGAGGAGCCCCGACAGCCCTGGGCTGGGGGTCCAGCCGCCTCCGCTCCTCTCTCCTGCTTTTGTCTGCCGGGCGCCCTCGGCCGGGACTGGCCTCCCCGCGACGGCGCTGGAGTTCAAGCGGAGGGCGCGCGCTCCCGTCGGCCTCCGACGGGGCGGAGGGCGGCGAGCCGTCCAGCACTTACCGTCGGCGGCGCGGAGGGTCCCGAGGAGCAGCAGCAAGGCGAGGAAGGCGGCTTTGCTGTCCATGGCGGCGGCTGGTCTGGACTCGGAGCCGGGTCGTCAGAGGAGCTGCAGCTGTTTGCCGTCGCTGCGGATTTGCGCGGCCGTCTGCCCGGGCCGTTCCTCCCTCCCGCCCATCTATAGGGGCTGGCGGGGCCGGGAAAGGGGAGGGGGCTCCTGGAGGAGTTGGGGGGAGGAGGAAAAGGGGCCGGTCGCTCGGATGGACCGCCTGAAGCACGTTGTGATATCCGCCCGCCCTCCGAACAGAGCTGGAAAGGAGCCCAGAGACTTCCTCGCCCGCTCGCCCGCCCCCCCCCCCCGAGTCCGGAGACGCGGCAGAGAGATCCCGAGGGGGCTCTTCGCCACGAAGCCTGCCCCCCCCCCCACACACCTCGAGAAACGGACTTCCGATGTTGCTTTTGCTGCTGCTGTCCAGCGCCCTTCTCCCCCCACCCCCGCCGTGCCTTCTTGTTGTTGTTTAGTAGTTTAGTCTTGTCCGACTCTTTGTGCCCCCCTGGACCAGAGCACGCCAGGCACTCCTGTCTTCAACTGCCTCCCGCAGTTTGGTCAAACTCATGCTGGTAGCTTCGAGAACACTATCCAACCATCTCGTCCTCTGTCGTCCCCTTCTCCTTGTGCCCTCCATCTTTCCCAACATCAGGGTCTTTTCCAGGGAGTCTTCTCTTCTCATGAGGTGGCCAAAGTATTAGAGCCTCAACTTCACAATCTGTCCTTCCAGTGAGCACTCAGGGCTGATTTCCTTAAGAATGGATAGGCTTGATCTTCTTGCAGTCCATGGGACTCTCAAGAGTCTCTTCCAGCACCATAATTCAAAAGCATCAATTCTCCGGCGATCAGCCTTCTTGATGGTCCAACTCTCACTTCCATACATCCCTACTGGGACAACCATAACATTAACTATACGGACCTTTGTCGGCAAGGTGATGTCTCTGCTTTTTAAGATGCTGTCTAGGTTGCTGTCACATAAGAGAGAGAAATTTTGGTCTTGGAAGCTGGGGCTGGGAGGACGGGAGGGGAGGGGAGAGGAGAGGTGCTTAACCTCTGTTTCTGCTTTTTAAGATGCTGTCTAGGTTTATCTTTGATTTCCTCCCAAGAAGCAGGCGTCTTTTAATTTCGTGACTGCTGTCACCATCTGCAGTGACCATGGAGCCCAAGAAAGTAAAATCTCTCACTGCCTCCATTTCTTCCCCTTCTATTTGCCAGGAGGTGATGGGACCAGTGGCCATGATCTTCGCCGTGCCTTACCAGGTCCCTTTCCCAGGAGAGAGACCCCTTTTGGCTCACAGCCTCTCTCAGTGGTGTAGTGTGGGTTGTCAGCACCCGGGGCAAGGCAAGTAATTTGCGCCCCCTAACCCGTGGATTTGCGCCCCCTAACCCGTGGATTTGCCCTAACCCCAGATGTTGCGCCCGGTGCGGCCCGCCCCCCCTGCACCCCCCACGCTACGCCACTGGCCTCTCTTGGCAAGTTCTGTGCCCCGGAGAGCAACCCCGGAGGGACGGCGTGGGGGGGGATTACTTCTGGAACCAGGGCTGATTCTCGACGTGGGTGCTGGGCAAGATACCTTCTTCTCCTTCACATCTGCCACCAACATGGGATGTCGCTGCCGGGATGTTGCGCGGAGCTGGGGATCGCCCCCATTTCTGGTGGCGGTGGTGGTAGTTGTAGCGCCCGGTGGGTCACGGTACCTGCCGTCTATCAGCACAGAGCGAGAAGCAGCAGGGATTCTTGCAGCCCACCATCCAGGCCAATGAGCGCCTTCGGGGATTTGGGGAGGACAGGGAGCCAAAGGGAGAGCGGTCCAAAGGCCGAAGAGAAGACCTCTTGATTTCTATTTCTGGAATCAAGCACTCCATACCATACCCCCACCCCCAAATCATAGGATCGTAGAGTTGGAAGGGACCATGAGGGTCATCTAGTCCAACCCCCTGCAAAGCGGGAATCTTTCACCCAACATGGGACTCGAACTCACGTCCCTCAGATTAGGGCGTCATATGCTCTACCGACTGAGCTATCTCACAAGCACCTTCCCGCAGCTGCAAATCTGTTCCCCTCAACAAGCCATAAGTGAAAATGTGATTTGAGGCCACCTATGAGCTGCTAGTGACACAGCCGTTGTCCCAAGATGTGGTCCCCAGATGTCGTCAGGCTACAACTCCCATCATCGCTGACCACTGCTCCTGCTAGTTAGGGATGATGGGAGTTGTAGTCCAACAACATCTGGGGGCCTAAGGGTGACAAGGTAAAGGGACCCCTGACTATTAGGTCCAGTCGTGACCGACTCTGGGGTTGCGGAGCTCATCTCGCTTTATTGGCTCGACTAAGCCGCTTCTGGTGAACCAGAGCAGTTTATCTACCTGCACTTTGACGTGCTTTCAAACTGCTAGGTTGGCAGGAGCAGGGACCGAGCAACGGGAGCTCACCCCATCGCAGGGATTCGAACCGCCGACCTTCTGATCGGCAAGCCCTAGGCTCAGTGGTTTAACCCACAGCACCACCCCGTCCCTAAGGGTGACAAAGGACCAGCTAAAGGTCCCTGGAGGACTCTGCTGCTCTTCTTCAACTTCAAGGATGTAGGGAAGGGTCAGGGAATTTGTGACCCTCCAAATATTGATGGAGTCCAATTCCCATTATCCCTGACCATGAGTCATGCCACCTGGGGCTGACTGGCTTCCTTTTCTCATGCAGTTTTGAGCTGATTCATCTATGGCAGGAAAGGGGTTTCCACCCCAATTCAGCTGCACCATGTCTTTAATTGAACATTTGATGGGCATTTGCCAAAGGACCTTTGGATAGTGATAGACATAGGCTTGGGTGTAAAAAGGTAAAGGTAAAGGGACCCCTGACCATTAGGTCCAGTCGCGAAAGACTCTGGGGTTGCAGCGTTCATCTCACTTTACTGGCCGAGGGAGCCGCCATACAGCTTCCGGGTCATGTGGCCAGCATGACTAAGCTGCTTCTGGCAAACCAGAGCAGCACACGGAAACGCCGTTTACCTTTCCGCTGGAGTGGTACCTATTTATCTACTTGCACTTTGACGCGCTTTTGAACTGCTAGGTTGGCAGGAGCAGGGACGGAGCAACAGGAGCTCACCCTGTCGCAGGGATTCGAACCGCCGACCTTCTGATCGGCAAGTCCTAGGCTCTGTGGTTTAGACCACAGCGCCAGGCTCTTTTTATCATATGTGGTGGTCTTGTAGTAAGGTTAAAGCTTACTGGGAAATCATACATAATGAATTGAAAAGGATGTTTAAAAAAACTTTTATAAAGAAAAAACCAGAAGCTTTTCTTTTAGGAATTACAGGGACGGAACTACCTAAATTGTATAGAGATTTATTTATGCATGCTACTGCTGCAGCAAGAATGTTGATTGCCCCAAAATGGAAAGAAGCAGAAGTCCCAGCAAAGGAAGAATGGATACAAAAACTTATGGAATATGCAGAAATAGCGAAACTTGCTGGAAGAATAAGAAATCAAGACAAAAAACTTTTTATCAAAGAATGGAAATGGTTTATTGAATGTTTACAGATAAATTGTAAACAGATAAAAACATTGGCAGGATTAGTGTAATAACCTGCGGTTTCATAAGAGTATATATTTATAGTAGCAAGTTAAATGAATTTGGATATGCAGAAGGTATAAAAAAATAAATTTAAGGAACTGCAGAAAGAGGGGAAAGGAAGTCAAATTTTGAAATGATAAATGGATTGTAAAACTAATGAAATGTATAAATTTGAAAAGTATAAATTATTTTAAACTATTTTTAAAAACTCCATTCAGCTATGAAGCTCATTAGACACCCACCCACAGAAACACACACACACACACACACACACACTGAGTTTGTTGCTGATTTTCACCTCACCTGCCTTGCGCCATTCTTGAGAGGGGGTGGGGAGTAAATATCACACACCCACCACCCTATGAGCCTATGTCTGGCAAAACTTCCTGGCTATTTTTTTACCATGATTTTTTTAGACAAGCCAGTAGCCTACCAGAGGCTGCAGAAAAGATGATCCTGATTAACTGACTTATACCGCACTTTCTTTCTTTCTCAAGGCACCTATCAAAAATGCCAGGACCGTAAAAGGATATGGTTGGTGGGTTCAGGTTTGTTTTAAGTCCTGAAATGTACATTCCTCTGGCAGCTGAAATAACTAGATTTTCCGAAGACGTCCAGTGAAGATTCTATAACTGAAAGTACGGTAATTAAATAAGCTACCTAATCGCAGCTGGGAGTCAGGATTTAAACTGCACAGTATTGCTGGATCCTTTCAGACAATTGCACTGATTCTGCCACTTGTTGGGAAAGAAAATGGTTGTGAAGTGTTATTCTGCTCCCCTGATTGTGCCCATGGTATAAAGGTAAAAGTAAAGGGACCCCTGACCATTAGGTCCAGTCGTGGCCAACTCTGGGGTTGTGGCACTCATCTCGCTTTACTGGCTGAGGGAGCCGGCATACAGCTTCCAGGTCATGTGGCCAGCATGACTAAGCCGCTTCTGGCGAACCAGAGCAGCGCACGGAAACACCGTTTACCTTCCCGCCGGAGCAGTACCTATTTATCTACTTGTACTTTGACATGCTTTCAAACTGCTAGGTTGGCGGGAGCAGGGCCCGAGCAATGGGAGCTCACCCCGTCGTGGGGCTTCGAACCGCCAACCTTCTGATTGGCAAGTCCTAGGCTCTGTGGTTTAACCCATAGCGCCACCTGCGTCCCCGCCCATGGTATAGTCGAGATGAAATATGGCGTTCAACGCAAGACCATTTCTACGACAACAGTGTTGTCCTGAAGGTCAGTGTACAGTGGTACCTTGGTTTTCAAACTTAATCCGTTCCGGAAGTCCATTCCAAAACCAAAGCGTTCCAAAACCAAGGCATGCTTTCCCATAGAAAGTAATGCAAAACAGATTAATCCGTTCCAGACTTTTAAAAACAACCCCTAAAACAGCAATTTAACACGAATTTTACTATCTAACGAGACCATTGATCCTTAAAATGAAAGCAATAAACAATGTACTGCAGTCACACAATCAAGCAGTAGCTGAACTGGGTTCCACACAGTCACAAAAGGAAAGAAAAAAGAGCCACAAAAAGAAAAACGCAAAATAAATAGCAAAAACAGACAGACCTCAGAGTAACCCTCAAAATGGAAGTGTGGCACTCCAATCGGAAGCTTGAACACTCAAAACGGAACACGTTTGGCTTCCAAAGAAAGTTCACACCCTTAATTCCGGGTTTGCCCTGTTTGGGTTTGGGATCCAAGTTGTTTGAGTACCAAGGCGTTTGAGAACCAAGGTACCACTGTATATGATAAGGCAGGCTTCTTCAACCTTGACCCTCCAGATGTTTTGAGACTACAATTCCCATCATCCCTGACCACTGGTCCTGCTAGCTAGGGATCATGGGAGTTGTAGGCCAAAAACATCTGGAGGCCCCAGGTTGAGGAAGTCTGTGATAAGGCATCACCCCCTCCCCTCAAAATGGGGGCTACTTTTTCCTTTTGGCAATGCAAATTGCAGCCGCTGGGGCCCAGCCTAGATGGGGACCACTGTGAGGGCCCGAGAGTTAAAACCCTTCTACCCATGCTAGGATCTCAAATTGAATCCGGGGCCCTGCGTCTACAATTTGCTGACTTTCCTACTCTCTCCACAGCCAGCACTGCAGTCGTGGAGGAAGGGGCGGGGCTGAGAGTCCTCGTGGGCCAAGTGGAATGGTCTTAAGGGCCACATGAAGCCCACAAGCTTAAGGCTTCCCCATTCCCGTCGGAGGTCGATAGGCTTGCATCTAGATCAGTGTTTTCCAAACTTGGGTCTCCTGCTGTTTTGGGGGACTACAGCTCCCATCATCTCTAGCTAGCAGGATTCCCAGTGGTCAAGGACGATGGGAATTGTAGTCCAAAAAGAAGCTGGAGAGCCAAGATTGAGAAACCTTACTCTTGAGCCTTTGCATTCGGAAAGTCCGAGCCTTGAAAGGTTTACGTACGACTTAGCTAGCAGACATACAGATGCAGAATGGCTCTCGTTTGAGCTCATTGGAGCCATTCCTTTGTTTTTTCTGATCCCCCCCCCCCGGCCCTCCTTAATGGGGCCAGATTGCCTTCATAAACTGTAATAAGCTTAGTAGTATATGTTTCTCCGTAAAGAGGCGAACATGAAATTGCTCTATTAGCCGGCATCACAGACTCCTGAGTTTTCAGATGCCGTTCTAAACAGTTTGCTGCTTTTCCATAAAATGCGACCAGTTTCCTTGCCTGCCTGGATGCTCAAAGCACAGAATCTCCCTCTAGGGGTTCCTTGGGAAGCAGAGGAGGAGATCAAGCAGGGGTCACATGAAGAGCTGTTTATAGATGGTTAACTGGAGCGACAGGAGATGTTAGCGAGAACCCTTCAAAAAATAAAATAATGTATGGCGATTTCAGAAGTTGAATTTTGCTCGCTAGGAAATTTAACCTGGCCTCAGTTGCATCTCGAGGCTGATATTTTAAGTACAGAGTTGTTGACGTCCATGTCATAATTTGAAATGTTCTGTGGGGTTCAACCACAGAGCCTAGGACTTGCCGATCAGAAGGTTGGCGGTTCAAATCCCCGCGACGAGGTGAGCTCCCGTTGCTCGGTCCCTGCTCCTGCCCACCTAGCAGTTCGAAAGCACGTCAAAGTGCAAGTAGATAAATAGGTACCACTCCAGCAGGAAGGTAAACGGTGTTTCCGTGCGCTGCTCTGGTTCGCCAGAAGTGGCTTAGTCCTGCTGGCCACATGACCCGGAAGCTGTACGCCAGCTCCCTTGGCCAATAAAGCGAGATGAGCGCCGCAACCCCAGAGTTGGTCACGACTGGACCTAATGGTCAGAGGTGGTGCTCTGCAGGGATCCTCCCCTGGCATATCACAGAACCACAGAATTGTAGAGTTGGGACCACGGAGGTCATCCAGCCCGGCCCCCTGCAATGCAGAAATCTTTTTGCCCAACGTGAGACTTGAACCCAGGAGCCTGAGATTAAGAATGTCATGCTCCAGCAAATGAGCTGGATTGTTTTATTTGATGTTTCAATGGGTTTTGTAAATCACTTTGAGTTTTTTCTTTTAAAACACAGTGGTACCTCAGGTTACATACGCTTCAAGTTACAGATGCTTCAGGTTACAGACTCCACTAACTCAGAAATACTACCTCGGGTTAAGAACTTTGCTTCAGGATGAGAACAGAAATTGTGCGGCGGCAGCGGGAAGCCCCATTAGCTAAAGTGGTGCTTCAGGTTAAGAACAGACCTCCAGAATGAATTAAG
The DNA here is from genome assembly GCF_964270895.1 of Podarcis filfolensis. Taxonomy (NCBI): domain Eukaryota; kingdom Metazoa; phylum Chordata; class Lepidosauria; order Squamata; family Lacertidae; genus Podarcis; species Podarcis filfolensis. Next base: position 88,767,915 of record NC_139608.1, read on the forward strand.
TTCTTAATCTGAGGTACCACTGTAAAATCAAAATGAGGGGAAAGCAACTGTAAGAGGGAGAAATTCTTGTACAATTTTTTAAATTTGATTTTAAGAATTATAAACATTGGATTAAAAAAAAAATTCTGAATCCAAATATCAAGATTACTCTGAAATTCCTGACTTCCCCCCATCCCTTCCATCGGTCCTAATGATATTATTTACAACTGCATATTTATCCAATTTTTTTATCCTTCTAAATTATCCATACTTTCCATTGCTTTACAAGTGTGGTTAAAATCCTGCTAATGTTTTAACCTGCTTACAGTGGTCTTGTAAATGAATTATAAACGTTCCTCATTCCTTATTAAAGTTCTTGTCATCTTGATTTCTGAGTTAATTTTGCCATTTCAGCATAGTCTATCAACTTGGTTTGCCATTCTTCTCTAGTCGGGGTAAGTTTCTTCCTTCCATCTCTGGGCTAGTAGCACCCGTGCGGCTGTTGTTGCATGTTGTTGCTGTTTAGTCGTTTAGTCGTGTCCGACTCTTCGTGACCCCATGGACCAGAGCACGCCAGGCACTCCTGTCTTCCACTGCCTCCCGCAGTTTGGTCAAACTCATGTTAGTAGCTTTGAGAACACGGTCCAACCATCTCGTCCTCTGTCGTCCCCTTCTCCTTGTGCCCTCCATCTTTCCCAACATCAGGGTCTTTTCCAGGGAGTCTTCTCTTCTCATGAGGTGGCCAAAGTATTGGAGTCTCAGCTTCAGGATCTGTCCTTCCAGTGAGCACTCAGGGCTGATTACCTTAAGAATGGATAGGTTTGATCTTCTTGCAGTCCGTGGGACTCTCAAGAGTCTCCTCCAGCACCAGAATTCAAAAGCATCAATTCTCTGGCGATCAGCCTTCTTGATGGTCCAGCTCTCACTTCCATACATCCCTACTGGGACAACCATAACATTAACTATACGGACCTTTGTCGGCAAGGTGATGTCTCTGCCTCTTAAGATGCTGTCTAGGTTGCTGTCGCATAAGAGAGAGAAATTCTGGTCGTGGAACCTGGGGCTGGGAGGACGGGAGGGGAGGGGAGAAGAGAGGTGCTTAACCTTTCCTCCCTGCCCACCACTTTCCCAGGGCAGCTCTGTCTGTGTGTCTGCAAGAATAAACACATCACTGGACGTGCGCTCCAGGTGTGTGTGAAAGTAGCTAAGGAGAAGGGGAGTTAGAGGGGAGGGAGAAGGGTTAAGCACCCTGTTTCCTCTCCCCCCGGGGCTTTTCTGGTTCTAATCATGTTCCAAAGCTGCTTTTCCCTGATGGAAGCATCTGTCCGGGGTTTCGTTACATGTCTTTGCACATCATGTCTATCCTAACTTTCGGAGTCTGAACAACAAATCCCGAAACTTTTTTGTTTAAACAATAATACTGGATAAACACAGAGGTTATGGCAAGGAAAATGTACGAGCTCGTAACAGATGGGTTATCTGGCTGCAAGCAACGCGTTGCTACGGCAGCTCTCAAATTGCAGCTCACAATTTTGAGCACTTCCTTTGTCGTCCTCCAATGCAGGCTCTTCTTGGTTCATGAAAACAAAATGCAAAAAAAGCAAGAGTCATCCTTGGAAGCCACTCTCTCGCACTCAGAAGGATTCTCTCCTTGTTCCAGGCAGAAACAGGATAAGGCTGTCAATTGCAAATTTACTTGGGAATAAATCCCACTGACTTTAATGGAACTTATTCCTGGGTAAACATACTTAGGAGCAGGCTATAAAGCTGAAATCCTGTCCACGCATACCTAAGACTGAAATCAGTGAAATTAAGGGACAAGTATAGATTACACACAGTGTGTGTAACACAGCCCCAGAATTTAATTTTATTTTTTAAGCAACTTCGAGATGTTGTTATTTTGAGCAGAGGCAAGGCAGAGGGGAAGGATACTTTAACCTCCCCCAGCCAGACATTTACCCATCTCCCTACTTCAATGTTCCAGATTTGAATTTATGTTTGCAAACACTCTTCAGGGACACAGTCCTATGAGGGCTGAACAATGCCCTTCTTTGTAAGCATCTGAGTAAAATCTAATGTGTTCCTTCTCCAATGCAGAGTGATAGATAGCGCCCAAAATAGGGAGAACAACTCACAAGAGGCATTAAAACTGTGTCTTGCCCAGCCTGTATTGGTAAAACAATCCACTGTGCCATCGCTCATTTCCTGTCTTGCTGCTTCCATTTCCCTATCTCATACCCTCCAACATTTCTCCAATGAAAATAGGGACACTCTATTCAATAATAAACCACAGAGCCTAGGGCTTGCTGATCAGAAGGTCAGCAGTTCGAATCCCCACAACGGAGTGAGCTCCCGTTGCTCGGTCTCAGCTCCTGCCAACCTAGCAGTTCGAAAGCACGTCAAAGTGCAAGTAGATAAATAGGTACCACTCCAGCAGGAAAGTAAACGGTGTTTCCGTGCGCTGCTCTGGTTCGCCAGAAGTGGCTTAGTCATGCTGGCCACATGACCCAGAAGCTGTCTGTGGACAAACGCTGGCTCCCTCAGCCTATAGAGTGAGATGAGCGTGCAACCCCAGAGTCGTCTGCGACTGGACTTAACTTTCAGTGGTCCTTTACCTTTACCTATTCAATAATAATGATAATATTTATACCCTACCCATCTGACTGGGTTGCCCCAGCCACTCTGGGCAGCTTCTAAAATACTGTGGTACTTCAGTTTTCGAACATCTCCGTTGACAAACATTTCAGAACTTGAACGCCATAAACAGGAAGTAAATGCTTCTGTTTCTGTTTTTTTTTTTTTAAATAAATTTTTATTAGAGTTTTACAAAAGAAAAAAGTAAAAGTTTACAGAATAAAAAAAAGAGAAACCACAAATAAAAATAAACAATACAAAAAAAACGCACAAAATACACAAAAAACAGCTATTTAAGAAAAAAAAGAAGTTAAGAAAATAAAACAAATCCATTTTTCTCAATATCCTCAAAGTCATATGCTTGTATCCTTGACCTCCTCACACCTCCCCCCTATTGTGTTCCCATTTACATACTTGTGATGGGATGGTGAGCTGCTTGTGCGTAAAATCCTGATCCCTCAGAGCTTGGCTAAGTTCCCAAACCTCTGTCTGTGATGGAGCTCCTTAAGCATGGCTCCATCAATCGCTCGTTGAATCGGACAGTGGGCGTTTACGGAACTTCTTCCAGCATAAAAGCTCCTTGACGGAAACGCGTCTTCTGGACTCTCGGCGTGACAGTTTCCGCCGAGGAGTGGGTGTGCCTACGGGAGGTCCTGAAACCTCTCCACTGTTCCCGCTTGAAGAGCTCTCCCTCCGACTCACTTTCCCTTGTAACTCCACTTCTCCCCCTGCTGGTCCCCTCCTCCGCTGAGTGGTCTCTCTCACCCTCCATGAGCCCTTTCACCTCCTTCGTCTCAGATGACAGTTCCCTGACATCCACCTCCCCTCTAGGGCCCCCTTCACCCCCTTCCCTCCCCTCCTCTGCGGGAGGCGAGGGAGCAAAACCCCTGAAGGAACCTCCCTCATCTTCCGAAGTTTCGAACACTTCCCTCCACCTTTTGCTGTTCCCGGTTTCCAAGTACTCCTCCTCCTCGGAGTCTGTACCCTCTTCCAACTCCGATTCCCTGAATCCCTCCAGTTCCTCCTCATCGTCGGTGGTGCCAAAGTACTCCCTCCGGAACCTCGCTACTGGTTGAGGTTTCCTGGGGAACCTTTGGTGGAACGTTTCGATCAAGACCTCGTCATGGACCTCCTCTGCCTTCACCCAGGTGTTTTCCGACTCCGGTTCCCCTTCCCACGCGACCAAATACTCCACCTGATTACCCTTCCACCTGGAGTCGATGATTTCTGCCACATAGTTGCGGCTTTCCCTTTCTTCTATGGCTGGCCCCCGTGTGGATACCCCTTCACCTTCCCCCCTGTATGGTGACAGTAATGACCTGTGGAATACTGGGTGCAGTTTCATGTGGTTCGGTAACCGGAGTCTGAAAGCCACTGGGTTGACCTGTTGGATGACCTCAAATGGTCCCAATCTTTTGGGTCTCAATTTCTTGCAACTACCCTTGAACGGCAACCCTTGGGTTGATAGCCAGACCCAACTCCCCACCCTAATTGTTTCACCTTCCCTTCTGCTCTTGTCTGCCTGCCTCTTATATTCTTCTTTGGCCCTTTCTAAGTTGTGTTGGAGTTGACGATGGATCGCTTCCATTTCTTCTACAAAAAGTTCAGCGGCCGGAACACTCCATCTCTCTCCTCCTTCCCCTGGAAACGCCCTGGGGTGGCACCCATAATTAGCCAAAAAGGGGCTCATCCCGGTGGACACATTCTCTGCATTATTGTAAGCAAATTCCGCTAGTGCCAACTTTTCGACCCAATCGTTTTCTCTGTCATTGACATAACACCTCAGGTATTGTTGAAGGATACCGTTTGCCCTCTCCGCCTGCCCATTGGTCTCAGGGTGCCTGGCAGTCGAAAAGTTGACCTCTACGTGCAACAAGCTCATAAGCTTCCTCCAGAATCTGGACGTGAACTGTTTCCCTCTGTCGGAAACCAGCCTCAAGGGGGCGCCATGCAGCCTAAAAATATGTTCTACAAACAATTTTGCTGTCTCTTCCGCCGTGACTGCATGTGAGCAAGCTACAAAGTGACCCATCTTAGTTAACTGGTCTACTACGACTAGTATGGCGGTTTTCCCCTGGGATTTGGGCAGATCAGTCATAAAATCTATCGACACCGCCTCCCACGGTCGTTCTGGTGTGGGTAACGGTTCTAAATACCCCGCTGGCGCCCGCCTTTCTCCTTTGGCTCTCTGGCATTGGTCACACCTTCTCACATACTCCCGTACATCCTCCCTCACCTTGGGCCACCAAAACTCCCTGGTCACCAACCACATGGTCTTGTGTTGCCCAAAATGCCCCGCTGTGGGATTGTCGTGCAGCTGTTTGAGTACTCTCCCCCTCAATTCCCCTTCAGGTATATATAGCGCCCCTTTGTAATACAATGCCCCGTTTCTTTCTTCAAAACCTCCGGGGTCTTCTCCCTCTCCCCTTAAACCTCTGAGCTTATCCTGGGCGTACTCATCATTTACCGTTCCCTCTACCAGTTCTCTTTGCCCCACCCAGGCCGCACCACACACCCAGTGGTCCTCTGGGATAATATGTCTCTCTTCTGGCGCTCCCTCCCCCTCCAAATATTCAGGTTTGCGAGAGAGAGCGTCCGCTCTGATGTTTTCTGGACCTGGCACATAGCAGATTTCAAAATGGAATTTGGAGAACTCCTGGGCCCATCTCACTTGTCGTTGGTTGAGCACTCGTGCCGTTCTCCAATACTCCAAATTCTTGTGGTCCGTACATACTTGTACCTTATGCTGTGCACCAATTAGTAAGTGTCTCCATCTCCGGAACGCTTCGTGAATGGCGAGTAGTTCTCGGTCATATACCGTGTAGTTCCTCTCGGATTTGTTCAGCTTACGCGAAAAGAAGGCACACGGTCTCCATTCCGACTTATTGCTCCCTGGCTGAAGCAGCACCGCCCCCACCGCGCGGTCTGAGGCATCAGTTTCCACTCTCATGGGTTTTTGTAAATCCACATGCAGGAGCTGTTCTTCCGAAGCGAATGCCTTTTTCAATTCCTCAAAAGCGTGCTCCGCCTCCGCCGTCCAAACGAATTTCTTCTTGCTGCTCAGACAGTCCGTGATGGGAGCCGTTAAGTGGGCAAAGTTCTTGATGAATTTACGGTAAAAGTTCCCAAACCCTAAGAACCTTTGCACATCTTTTTTCGTTTTTGGTGTCTTCCATTCCAGCACCGCCTGTACCTTGCTTGGATCCATGGCTAATCCCTTGTCTGATAGGCGGTACCCCAGGAATTCCACCTCCTTGGCGTGGAACTGACACTTCTCCAATTTCACCCACAACTGGTTTGCTTGCAGCTGGCTCAGCACTTCCCTGACATCCTTTACATGCTGCTTCTCATTCTCTGAATATATCAGCACGTCATCGAGAAAGGCCACGCAATTCTTGTAGAGCAAAGGTCCCAGTACATGGTTCATGAGCGATTGAAAACAGGCGGAGCCTGCTTGTAATCCAAAGGGCATAACGAGATATTCGAAAGCCCCTAGGGGGGTGAACATCGTTGTCTTCCATTCATCCCCCTTCTTTATTCGTATCAGGTTGTACGCTCCTCTCAGGTCCAGTTTCGTGAATATCTTTCCCTTCCTCACCCTGGTCAAAATGTCATCAATCCTGGGCATGGGGAAAGTCACTGGTTCTGACACAGCATTTAGCCGCCGGTAGTCCACGATCAATCTCGGTTTATCCGTGTTTTTTTTGTCCACAAAAAACACTGGGCTGCCCCCCACCGCTCTGGACTCTCTGATGAAACCTCTCTTCAGGTTTTTGTCAATAAACTCCCTCAACTCCTGCATTTCCCTGTCTGACATGGCGTACAGCTTGCCCACGGGGAGCTGGGCCCCAGGGACCAGGTTAATTTGGCAGTCAAAGTCTCTATGCGGTGGTAGTTTATCTGCTTCCCTTTCGCTGAAGACCTTGCTCAGGTCAGCGTATTGTTTGGGCACCTTCCCTTTGTCCGCCACTTCCATCCCTGCTAGGGAGGCTTTTGCCCCTTCTGGCACCTTTCCCTCTTTGCAGTGTTCCAGGCAATGTGCTGACCCAAAGGAGACCACTCTCTGATGCCAGCCCACTAGCGGGTCATGCAACGCTAGCCAGCTCATTCCCAAAATGACTGGCGCCCCTCCCAGGGTGGCTACATTGAACGCTATCCTTTCAGTGTGCCTTGCCACCCTCATAACCATTGGGACGGTCTGTAGGCTAACTTCTCCCCCCAACAGCTCCCTCCCATCGATCGTGGTGACCTGCAGGGGGTTGCTTAAAGGGAGTGTCTGTATCTGGTGTTCAGCTGCAAACTCCTTGCTCATAAAATTACAGGAGCTGCCTGAGTCCAACAGCGCCTTGGTCTTTAGTGGGTATCCGTTTGCCAGCTCTAGCAGCACCTCTATTACTAGAGCTGGTCTTGGAGGTTCCGGAGTGGGCACTTTTACTGCTCCTTGGCCTGTCTGCAGTGCCCTGACAGCGGCAGACAGGCGCTGGCTTTTACTGGCTCCTGGACTTCCTCCTCCTTCCCCCCAACAGCTCCCGCCATCCCTTGCCATTCCTTTCTTTGTGGGCAGACTCTGGCAAAGTGACCTGGCTGCTGGCAGAGGTAACATTTCTTGGCGCTCTTTCCCTCCTTCTTCCTCCGTTCACTGGGATTTGAAACTGCGCGCGCGCGCGCTGTTCCAACTTCCATCGGCTCTCCGGGCGGGAAACTGGGTTCTGGAATCTCTGGAATGCGGAAATCCCTCCAACGCTCTCCTTTCCCCTCCCGCTTCTCCAAGGCTCTTGCCTCCTGGCGCGCTCCAATGGTCAACGCTGATTTGGTCAGCTGGTCCATAGACTCCGCCCTGGGCGCCCGGGAAAGTTCGTCTTTCACCGCCGAAGAAAGCCCCTCTTCAAAGAGCATTTGAATGGGTTCCGCCGATAGGTCCCACCCCAATTTATGTATCAACATTGTAAACTCAGTCCAGTACTCACGAACCGATCGGCTCCCCTGTTTGCAAGCCATCAATTGTCTGCGCACCAGTCCCTGTTCAATCTCGCTGGAAAACATCAAATCCATGGCGCGAAAAAACTTCCTCGCGTCCTTCAGCATGTCACTATTCCCTGCCATCAGGGGCCGGACCCAGTCTCTCGCCCCCCCTTCGAGATGGCCAATCACAAACGCCACTCGCGATGCCTCATCGGGAAAGTCGTTAAACTGCAGTTCAAGAGCATACTGCATCTCTGTCCTAAAGGCTTGGTAGTTCCTGGGGTCCCCCCCAAACTTCTGCACCATTCCTGGCATCTTTCTTGCTAGTGTAGCGCCTTTTGCCTTTTCTGCATCCTGCGCCCTCCTTTCTTCTAGCCTCGCCGTTTGCATTGCTAGCTGGAGTTCCAAAACTCTGCACCTTTCTTCCAGAGTTGGACCTTCTCCAGCTCCTGCTGCTCCTCCGGCTCCAGCTGGGTTGCTCATGATGCCTCTCTGCACAAGCTGCTTTCAGGGACTGTCCGATTGCTGTGATGGGATGGTGAGCTGCTTGTGCGTAAAATCCTGATCCCTCAGAGCTTGGCTAAGTTCCCAAACCTCTGTCTGTGATGGAGCTCCTTAAGCATGGCTCCATCAATCGCTCGTTGAATCGGACAGTGGGCGTTTACGGAACTTCTTCCAGCATAAAAGCTCCTTGACGGAAACGCGTCTTCTGGACTCTCGGCGTGACAGTTTCCGCCGAGGAGTGGGTGTGCCTACGGGAGGTCCTGAAACCTCTCCACTGTTCCCGCTTGAAGTATCTCTGAGCTCTCCCTCCGACTCACTTTCCCTTGTAACTCCACTTCTCCCCCTGCTGGTCCCCTCCTCCGCTGAGTGGTCTCTCTCACCCTCCATGAGCCCTTTCACCTCCTTCGTCTCAGATGACAGTTCCCTGACAATACTTAATTCAGCAAATTCTTACCCTTTTTCAAATATCTTAACTTTGTGTCATAACATATTATACCTCAATATTTTCAACCATTTATCCATACATTTTTACATAATCTTATTAACTTTTGTCACTAGTTACCACTTATTACCAATCCAAGCATAATTTTAACATTCATTAATTTTACAGTATTTCCGAAGATAGTCTTTAAATTTCTTCCAGTCTTCTTCCACCAACTCTTCTCCCAGGTCTCGGATTCTGCCAGTCATTTCCGCCAATTCCATATAGTCCATCAGCTTCATCTGCCACTCTTCCAGGGTGGGTAGCTCTTGTGTCTTCCAATACTTTGCGATAAGAATTCTTGCTGCTGTTGTTGCATACATAAAGAAAGTTCTGTCCTTCTTTGGCACCAATTGGCCGACCATGCCCAAGAGAAAGGCCTCTGGCTTCTTAAGGAATGTATATTTAAATACTTTTTTCATTTCGTTATAAATCATCTCCCAGAAAGCCTTAATCTTTGGGCACGTCCACCAAAGGTGAAAGAATGTTCCTTCATTTTCTTTACACTTCCAACATTTATTATCGGGCAAATGATAGATTTTTGCAAGCTTGACTGGTGTCATGTACCACCTGTATATCATTTTCATAATATTCTCTCTTAGGGCATTACATGCCGTAAATTTCATACCTGTGGTCCACAACTGTTCCCAGTCAGCAAACATGATGTTATGACCAACATCTTGTGCCCATTTAATCATAGCAGATTTAACTGTTTCGTCCTGCGTGTTCCATTTTAGCAGCAAGTTATACATTCTTGAAAGTGTTTTAGTTTTGGGTTCTAACAATTCAGTTTCCAATTTTGATTTTTCCACCTGGAAACCTATTTTTTTATCCAAATTATAGGCCTCTCTTATTTGAAAATAATGCAGCCAATCTCGCACCTTGTCTTTTAATTTCTCAAAACTCTGCAATTTCAATTTATCTCCTACTTGTTCCAGTATTTCCCAATATTTCGGCCGTAAATGCTTCTGTTTCTGAACGCACCTCAGAAGTCGAACGGCTTCTGCTGAGTGTATATGTTATTTTTCTCCATTTTCTCTATTAAATTTGCAGACCGCCCTTTGCGCCTCACTTTTTGAACATTTCAGAACTCAAACGGTCTTCCGGAACAGATTATGTTCGAAAACTGAGTTTCCACTGTACATTACAAAAACATTTTTTAAAATTAAACGTTTTTAAAAATTCCTAAACAGGGCTGCCTTCAGATACCTTCTAGAGGTTCCTTATCCCCTTGGCTCGGGGGGGGGGGTCACATACCTCCATACCCTCCAACATTTCTCTGATGAAAATAAGGACATCCTAAGGAAAAGCGGGGCATTCCGGGATCAAATCAGGAACCAGGGCGGCTTCTGTAAATCCAGGACTGTCCCTGGAAAATAGGGACACTTGGAGGGTCTGCTATTTGGCGAATGACTCCTCCCGCCACCCGATTTTGAACCTTTAGGTGTGTGTGGAGAAGCTATGTATTCTCTCTGCAGGCCTTCATTCAAGAAAGCTCTGTTCTATGCAGAGTCAACTCCTGGTTTCTGAGTGTCCTGCAAATTTCATTTGTGCCCTGCAGTTAGACGCGCCTCATTTCTGAAGAAGACTGCACCATTCTCTCATTTTCCCACCAGTTAAATAACAGAGCCCAAAGCTGTTTGATAAAGGTATCGAGCACACGTACTAAGCATCTCGTGCCTAGTTCTGTTTTACCCTCTTAATTTTAGGACGGGTCTGTAGACCGATCAATAGGCGTAAATAGGAGACATGCCTGCCCTCTGCTGGAAATTTATTGCCACTGGCACTATGAACATCTCTCTCGCTACCAGAGAGAGAACATGGTGTTAAAACAGTTCATGACCATTTAAATCTGCCCCAGGCTTCAAGCAGCTCAAAAGCTTACAAACAGTTCTCCATAGGTTTATTTATTTAGATTTACAGAGCCACCCCATCTTGAGGGATCGGGGCAGGTAACAAAAGCGAAATGGCAAAGAATCCGTGGAAAGGAATAAGAATGCAATTACCGTATTTTTTGCTCTATAAGACTCACTTTTTCCCTCCTAAAAAGTAAGAGGAAATGTGTGTGCGTCTTATGGAGTGAATGCAGGCTGCGCTGCTATCCCAGAAGCCAGAACAGCAAGAGGGATTGCTGCTTTCACTGCACAGCGATCCCTCTTGCTGTTCTGGCTTCTGAGATTCAGAATATTTTTTTTTCTTGTTTTCCTCCTCCAAAAACTAGGTGTGTCTTGTGGTCTGGTGCGTCTCACAGAGCGAAAAATACGGGTAATTAAATGACATCTAGGGTTAAGGGACCCCTGACCATTAGGTCCAGTCCTGGCCGACTCTGGGGTTGCGGCGCTCATCTCGCTTTATTGGCCAAGGGAGCTGGCGTACAGCTTCTGGGTCATGTGGCCAGCATGACTAAGCCGCTTCTGGCGAACCAGAGCAGCACACGGAAACGCCGTTTACCTTCCCACCGGAGCGGTACCTATTTATCTACTTGCACTTTTGATGTGCTTTCGAACTGCTAGGTCGGCAGAAGCAGGGACCGAGCAACAGGAGCTCACCCCGTTGCGGGGATTCGAACCGCCGACCTTCTGATCGGCAAGTCCTAGGCTCTGTGGTTTAACCCACAGCGCCACCCGTGTCCCATGACATCTACCCTACTTAATCTGGAGATGAGCTCCTAAACAGCTTTCACAGGGCTACCAAGTGGCGCTTAGACTTTGGAGAGTTAGCCACGGGAGGCTGTGCCATAACTGGGGGAAAGTCACTAGAAATGGTTATCTGTTTGTCAATGCTGACCGAGAGCACACCTGTACTTCAATTATTCCAGATGAGGGTCTATAGGCATGGTCCCTCTAGTGTGAAGGCCTATTTTGGCCCAGCAGGCCATTTTGACTCAAACACACCCACCTCTATGACAGCAGCTGTAAAGACACAGCTCCACACAGTGTTTGCGGGCAGCACTGAGCTACTCACTTGCAAAGCACCATATCCTTGCGAGCACCACCGTGACCCAGTGGCATAGCGTGGGTTGCCAGTGCCCGGCACCATGCAGAAAAATTACCATATTTTTCTCTCTATAGGTCGCACTTTTTCCCCTCCAAAAATTAAGGGGAAATGTGTGTGCGTCCTATGGAGCGAATGCAGGCTCCTTGGCTTCAGCGATAGCAACACGAAGCCTCCAAAGCGCAGAGGGAGAGCTCCCTCCACGCTCCAGAGGCTTCGCGTTGCTTTCGCTGAAGCCTGGAGAGCGAGAGGGGTCGGTGCGCACTGACCCCTCTTGCTCTCCAGGCATCAGGGATAGCTGCCTGAAGCCTTTGGAGCGCAGCGGGAACTCGCGTTTCACTCTGAAGGCTTCGGGTTCCTTTCGTTGAAGCCGGGAGAGCAAGACTCTCCTGGCTTCAGCAGAGAGGGAGAGCTGCACAGCGCCCCTTCAGCCAAGCGGGAGGAGAAATGGAAGGGGCTCCGTTTCTCCTGCCGCTTCGCTGAAGGGGCGCTGAGCAGAGAGGGGGAGAATTATTATTTTTTCCTGTTCTCCCCCTCCTATGGTCCGGTGCATCCTATGGTCCGGTGCATCCTACAGGGCGAAAAATACGATAAGTAGAAGGGAAGGGAACTGGCAGACTATGCATGCACATTCAACTGCCTAACAGCGTCTGCATCACCCAGGAAATCGCAGCCACAGAGATGCGAAAAGAAGAGTTGTTCCATTGTCTGGAGAGGTCACTTCCTGGTTCGCACAGAGAAGCCGCTTTTAACGGAGCCCAGCTGCTGTGTGGCAGGACCGGGTGTTGAAATTTTCTCCTTTCCTGTGTCATCTATGGCCAACCCACAATTCCACCCTCTTTGCTCATTTTGCTGGCTTGCCCAGGTAGTTCTACTGATGCATCTCTCCCCCCCCCTTTCTTTCCTTTTTTTAGAGTAAAATAGATACACAGCTGGATATTATCCCGAAATTTATCACCCCAGGACATCGCACATAAAGCCCATCTTTAAAAAAGAAATTTATTTGACTTTTGTTCTTTACTCGTTATTCTATAATATCTTAATTTAGATAACATAGCTATGTTCCGTTTTCTGTTCCAATCTGATAAAAAATGGAGCTGCACTCTTTTTCCTGTTAGCCACTATATAAATCCTAGCAATAGTAAGAGGATTAATAATCATTTCCAAGTCAGCAGCAAGAATCAAGTCCTTTAGGTAGTCCAGCAATAGTATCTTTGGATTTTGCAGTAGTAAATAACCAGTCGTTTTCCTAATTAAATTTTGATTTTTTCATCCAGAAGGTTTGAATTATACAGCATTTCCAAAATATGTGCAAAAACCTGCCTGTTCTTCTTTACACCTCCAGCAATTGCTCTGTACTGGCAAGTAAATCTTACTTGAATTATTATATGGTGTTAAATATCATTGTTACTGGCTTTTAAAGCTTTCGTGGTTATTTCTATCTCTGCTAGATCAGCTGTTAACCAGCTTCCAAGGTGACTTTAATGATTTTCTCTTAGCCTAACCCACCTCACAGGGTGGTTGTGTGAGGACGAAATGGGGAGAAGGAAAACCATGAGATCCTTGGAAGATAATGGTGGTATATGAATGTAAAAAATGAATAAAAATAAATTTGTTATCTCTGCAAGCTTTTCCTTAGTTTCTGTCTGAAGGTTAGTGTTAATCCCTTCTGGATTGTTTTACAAGTAATCTTGTAATGCAATAGGGCCCCATAATTGGACAATAGTTGAACAGTCCCTTCCAAAAAGACTAAAGATGAATCAATACTAACAGAACGTCAGCTGCATATAGTCATATTTTTTAATTTAATGAATCTAATTGCACCCCATGAATTTTAAAGGTTTCCCTTGCTGCTAAGATTAGGGGTTTGACTGCCAATGCCAAAAAAAAGAAGAAGTGGAGGTAAAATATTTGCCAGGTTGTTAGCAAAAGAACAAAAAGGCGGGGGGGAGGAAAGGAAAAAAAGATTCCTCCTATTATGTATAATAACGAATTGGCAATGACTACTAAGGAGATTTCTGAACAATTAAAATCTTATTATGAACAGCTGCATGGATCAGAAAACCTAGTTAAACAGGATATTACAAGATTCTTACAAAAACCAAATATTCCTAAATTTGCACAGACTGAACCGAAATGCTAGAGGCTTAAGTCACAGTGCCTGAACTCAGGGCAATAATTACAAATCTCTAAAAGGCAGTAAGTCGCCAGGACCAGACAAACTCCCAGCAGAACCTCTACATTTCCCCCCTTGAATTTAAACCATCTTTGGTGCAAACTGCAGTGAAACTACATGATCAAAAGCACCTCTGAATTCTTGGAATGAAGTCAAAGTAATAATTTTACCAAAGGATCCTAGCAAGGATTTGTCATAACCAAGCATGGCCAATTTCTCTTCTCCTTCTCCTTCTGCTTCCTCTTCTAATTTCTCTTTTAAATCAGGATGTTAAAACATTGACCTGATATTTCCCAACATTACCCGAAGGCTCACTGACTGTTTCTCCCTTCACCCCGGTCTTTCCATAGCCATTTGCCAATCCAGACAGGGCGGGAGAGAAACACTCACAGCACTCACATATCCTCCAATATGAAAATTAAAAGGTAAAGGTAAAGGGACCCCTGACCATTAGGTCCAGTCACGAACGACTCTGGGGTTGCGGTGCTCATCTCGCTTTATTGGCCAAGGGAGCTGGCGTACAGCTTCCAGGTCATGTGGCCAGCCATGACTAAGCCACTTCTGGCGAACCAGAGCAGCGCATGGAAACGCCGTTTACCTTCCCGCTGGAGTGGTACCTATTTATCTACTTGCACTTTGACGTGCTTTCGAACTGCTAGGTTGGCAGGAGCAGGGACCGAGCAAAGGGAGCTCACCCCATCGTGGGGATTCGAACCACCGACCTTCTGATCAGCAAGCCCTAGGCTCTGATGTTTAACCCACAGCGCACCCTGTTCTATTATTTTATAAATCTGGGACTGTCCCTGGAAAACAGGGACACTTGGAGGGTCTGCATTCACAGTCAGATGAGGCTACCACTACTAGGTGCTGAAATAGTTGGGAAGACAATATGGGAAAGGCTGGGATGAAATGGTTGGGCAGCACTTCAGTCTAGGTTCCCTATAACAACTGAATGGGCCAGTGCCAATTCTCAAGGAAACAGCCACTGTTGAGGCAGCCAGAGTTGGTACGTCTTGCGGCTTCACTCAGAATTGCAAGTTCTAGTCTCCTTCTCATTGTCTCTGAGGAAGAGTTCATACAAACTCAGGGCATGGAACCAGAAGAAAGGCCGAGTCCTTTTCCACGGTTCTTATCAGCAGCCTTTTCTCACATTCTGTTTCCATGTATTCTTCAGGCAGCAATGCAGGCACCCTAAATTTTCTTCTAAAACATATGGGAAATAGGGCAAGTGTGAAAATCAGTTATGAGAAGTTCAACCTATCATTTGCTTGTTTCTCTAAAAAAATAGCAACGGTCCCCTGCTCTGATAGCACCATTCTCAAGCTCCCAGAGTCCACCCCTTGGTTTTCAGAGTCTGGGGCTGTGTTCCTTACATTCACATTTGCTGTCTATTCATTGTGTTTCCAGTGCTGTGTTTCTAATCTGTGCTCAGACAACATTCCCCAAAATTGACATGTACAGTGGTACCTCGGGTTAAGTACTTAATTCATTCCGGAGGTCCGTTCTTAACCTGAAACTGTTCTTAACCTGAAGCACCACTTTAGCTAATGGGGCTTCCTGCTGCTGCCGCCGCACCACCACAGCACGATTTCTGTTCTTATCCTGAAGCAAAGTTCTTAACCTGAAGCACTATTTCTGGGTTAGCGGAACGTGTAACCTGAAGCATATGTAACCTGAAGTATATGTAACCCGAGGTATCACTGTACCCTGTACCTTTAAAAAAATCCACAAAAATACTGTTTTATGTGTTATTTCTTTTTTTTAAGTATGTTTTTATTAAAGACTTCTTATTTCAAAAAATATATGCGTTGTCTCTTTTTTCAAATTGTGTTTTCTACAAATCAGTTTCATTTGTTGTGAGACATTAGTGTTACATACAGTGTTAGGTTAAGAAGAAAAGAGGGGAAGGGGGAGCGGGGTGGGGTGGGGTGGGGTCAGGTGGTTATACTTCTGTTCTTCTACTTAGTGTATGTGTGGGGTTTTGTGTTAGTGTTACTTGTGTGGGTTCTCTTACTATTCGCTCGTTGTATTTCTTCGGTGGTGAGAGAGGCTGAGGGTGGCCCAGGATGTGGTTGGTTGTCTTTGCTTGGCTGTAGTGAGATTTGTTTTTGTGTGTGTGTGTGTGTGTGTGTGTGTTTGAATCAGGTTAGCCAGATTGATATGTATGCTGTCGGCAGATTCTAGTTGTTGTCTTGTTGGGCTGTGAATGTGATAAAGGGGAACCATACAGGGGTGAAGGCATCTCCTTCTATTTCTCCCTGTGTCAGTTTCAGTTTATTGGTTAGTTTTTCTAATAAAGGCTGTTTTCCATACCATTTGATACCATTGGTCCATGCTTACTCCTGACAGGTCTCTCCAGTGTTTGGCTATGATGTTTCTGGCTGCTGAGAATAGGTGGGTTATGAGCTCTTTATGATTTGAGTGGGCATTATTATCTTGGAAGATGTTTCGTAGGGCCAGTTCTGTGGTGACTTCTAATACTATTTCTCAAACCAGCTTCACACCAGTTGCGTGTCGAGGTCCCCAAGACACCCCCCAATAAAACACAAATGACACTTTATTTTTGTTTAAGGTTTTTGGCATAATTTTGGCCACAACTTTATTAAATTACAAGCAATGTGAGTGGTTGCTTAGGCATTGCTTGCGACTATCTGACCCCACATGGGGACAGTCTGACATTCGCACGCCTGCAAAGTCAAAAAAGGGTAAGACACCCGGGGAGAGAGACGGGACTGGGAACCATGCCTCACCTCTCCCCCAATGCTCCCAGGAGCTCTTGCGTGGCCCTAGCCCCTTGACAGGGGGTTCGGACAAAAGCATGGGGAGCCCCTGGGTTCCTTTAATGGAAAACCCTTGCAGCAGCAGCATTTTGGAGGGACAGGCACAGCCAAATCCATACCCCTCCACCAACCAGTTCCCAAACCAATGCCTAACCGCAACCTTACAAGTTGTGACGATTTGCTACGCAGTAGGCAAAAACCAAATAGCACCAGCCAGTCAGCCAAATGGACAAAATTCCTACCAGGCCCCTGCCCCAAAAGCAGATGACCCCATGACAGGCATAGCAAGGTCAAGCGAACAGCCAAAATAGGGAGGGAGGGCAGGGGATCCGATGCACCCAGAGAAAAGAGGAAGCTCAACGCTGCGCGCAGGGCATTTAAAGACGAGGGCTGTAAATCAAAAAATGGCAACATATAATACTCCCCAGCAACAGCCAGCCCTCTGCTAATGGTTGCCAAACTCTTTCCCACCCAGCAACAGCGGGTGTCTTGCTAGCCCCCACCATAACATGTGCTCTCCATGAAGGAGAACACACTTTGGAGCATTGTGGTATGCACGAGGGAAGGAGGAGGTGGACTGGACAAAAACTATTGCTCCAAGGTGGAAAAGTGAGCACACTCTGGGTCTCAGGAGACTTGGCAAACTGACCAGATTGATGAGCTCTCCAGAGGAGGGGTGTGTCAGTATCTCAAAAGCCATCAAGGGCATTTTTCGGTCCTGCTTACCCTCTTCTCCTTCCCAACACATGCCTGCAAAATGGCCGTACTTTTAGCTTCCCCAAGAGATCTGGATCTGCAGGATGTGTTTGTACTGGCATATTCCACACATACAACGGATGCCTCCAGTACAGCCATAAATGCCACCGGAAGCTCTTTATTTAAATGATTTACAACCTGGCTGGTCGCAAAGGGAGTACTGTCTTCCCACTTTAATGTCTCTTGGACGTGCCATGTGCACGTTGTCAAAACGATCTTAACTGGAGGCAATTAAATTTGATCCCCTTTGATTCTTCCTCTTGAAGGAGATGTTCCCCTCTACCTGCGGACGCCACAACCAGGTGGGCTTAGCCTGCAGCTGAGATGCGAGAAGAGGACAGTGCAATTGTTGTTGTTGTTTTAGGCTATAAAAGGCCAAGCGCTTTGTCTTCACTTGCCGAGTCAAGCAGGTGCAAGATGCTCTTCTGCCACAGGGCTATTCCCAGAGGGACTTCCTTGCTCTACCCAGACCCCCACATGGTGCGACGGAGCCGCCGGAGATCAGAGGGATTAGCCACAGCAAAGTGGATAATCTTGGCTTTTCAATGGCAGAGAAGGACTGATTACATTGCCGTTGAATCTACTGCTCTCACATCACCGTTGCTCATTTGGGAATCCATGTTCAACAGGAAACCGTGGATTAAGGCAAGAGCTCATTGGTTCTGACTCACAGTTTTCTGATTCTTAAACTGCTACCCAGCCAGCCAGCTGCAGAGTTAAATCAAGTCCTGAACCCTTTTTCCCTGCTCCAGCAATGCTACTCTTCTAACAGTGGAACCTTATGCATGTTTACTCCAAAATAAGCTTACTCAGTAGCGTATTTAGGACTGCAGCCTGACTGAAGCATCTTAGGCTCATGTCCAAGCAAACTGTTGCCTGCCAGTGTCTGACAAAAAGAGACTTTCTTGGATCAAAACACTTATTTTGCTTAAGATGATACTATGCATGTCTGGCCTTTAAGCATAGCAGTCTCTCTAATCTACCGGTACCTTCCACATGGTGGTGGAAGGGAGCTGGAAAGTTGAGCCCCGGCTACATCCCGTTATGCTCAGTCCACAGATTTGGACAGAACATAACAGGATGTGCGCAGAGATAGCGTGGAAAGTCAACAGCAATAACTAGATAGTGCTAAGAGACACCCATCTGTAAACACCTTACATCTCTCCCATTTAAGAATCTGGCAATCTGATTTAGGAAGGCATTGCCCAAATGTGGTGGTCTGTAGCAGATGCCCACACTGCTGCTATTCTGTGTAGGTAATAATAATAATAATTATTATTATTATTATTATTATTATTTATACCCCGCCCATCTGAGTTTCCCCAGCCACTCTGGGCAACTCCCAACAGAATATTAAAAACACGATAAAACATCAAACATTAAAAACTTCCCTGAACAGGGTTGCCTTCAGATGTCTTCTAAAAGTCAGATAGTTGTTTATTTCCTTGACATCTGATGGGAGAGCATTCCACAGGGCGGGCGCCACCACCGAGAAGGCCCTCTGCCTGGTTCCCTGTAACCTCACTTCTCGCAGGGAGGGGACCACCAGAAGGTCCTCGGAGCTGGCAGTTTCCTACGTCTGTAACCCCCGCAACAGAGTCCACTTCACTCAAATTAATGGCCATCTCAGGAAGGTCAATAAAGAAACCGCGAAGCTTCCTAAGGCAGGGCATTTTGCACCCTGGCACATGGGGCGTTTTCATCGGTCTTGGCCTGGTATAGAGAAACATCAGTGAGGCAGATATCTTGTTCCAAGGCTGTCTATACACACTCAAAGAAGCCAGTTCATACTTTGTGACCTCAGCTTGACACTTAAGAGACAGAAAACACAGAGCCTCTTCTTCTCATGAAAGCTTTTGTGCGCCAGGGCAAACCGAGCACTGGGGACTCAGTGGAAGGGCCTAGGATTACAACTCACCAGTGAAGAAGGATGAACAAGGATGTGGCTGAATGGCCTCAGAATCAATGTTAGAACATCTGCAGCTTCCTTGGCCAATATATGCTGCTTCCTTGAAAGGATCTATGGAGAATATGAAGCTCCTTTGAGCAGCCGGACTACATTCTGCAGATACAGATTTATCTATAAAAAACCACAAAAGTTGGTGGTGGTTTTTATGGTCCCGCAGACTCTTGCTGACACTTCAAAGTGAGAAACAAATTTATTTAACCCAAATGACTTCTTAGATTTTGATCAGCCTGGCCTTTAAACGCACCAACTGTCCTTTTCTCGAAAGGAGCGGGGGGCTAATGTTTTCTGGCTTCAGGGCCACATTGTGAGTTGACCACCCCCTCCGAGGGCATCACACCATAGATTTTAGCAAGGTGTTCAGGGAAGGAGGAGGAGGATGAAAGGCTAGGGGCCATCTTGGGCAGGCTGGCTGAAGGCTGGCTGGGAAAGATGCCTTGGACCCCAGGGCTGCACTGGTATGGGCAACAAGTCCTTGAAATGGCCATGCTGTAAGATCTGGGCTCCCTGCATGCAGCCTGAAGGTGTGAAGAAGAAGAAGAAGAAGAAGAAGAAGAAGAAGAAGAAGAAGAAGAAGGAGAAGGAGAAGAAGAAGAGCAGTAGTAGTAGTAGTAGTAGTAGTTTGGATTTGATATCCCGCTTTATCACTACCCAAACAAGTCTCAAAGCGGCTAACATTCTCCTTTCCCTTCCTCCCCCACAACAAACACTCTGTGAGGTGAGTGGGGCTGAGAGACTTCAGAGAAGTGTGACTAGCCCAAATTCACCCAGCAGCTGCATGTGGAGGAGCGGAGACGCGAACCTGGTTCCCCAGATTATGAGACTGCCGCTCTTAACCACTACACCAATAGGTGTCTCAATTCTCCAAAGGAACATCATGGGCTTTTGCGATTGCTCAGCAGAGATGGGGGAGGCACCCAACTTTTGTAACAATATACAGTGGTACCTCGGTTACATACACTTCAGGTTACATACACTTCAGGTTACACACTCCACTAACCCAGAAATAGTGCTTCAGGTTAAGAACTTTGCTTCAGGATAAGAACAGAAATCGGGCTCCGGCGGTGCGGCGGCAGCAGGAGGCCCCATTAGCTAAAGTGGTGCTTCAGGTTAAGAACAGTTTCATGTTAAGAACGGACCTCCGGAACAAATTAAGTACTTAACCCGAGGTACCACTGTATTAGGCACAGACTCAGCGGTTGCAATGGGGAGGAACACAGTTTCAAAACTGGGCACCTCTCCTTACCTTCGAAAAGCATCACTTCTTCCTCTGATGCAATACCATTCTTAGAAGGACTTAGAGATCAGGTGCAGACAGGAAGGGGTGCTCCTTCCTGTTCCAGAGCCGCCCTTTTTTGACAATGGGCACATCCCCACTTTGCTTGTCCTGCTGCTTTCCCCCCAGAAAATCTGCTGAATCAGAACGACCGTCGAACAACTACTAGATTGATGCTTGCTCCGATTTAGTGCTCAAGAGCTAAATCAGGACAAAGCAGAGGGGCAGAGACTAAACCACTCAGACCCATGCTTTCTAGAGAGACGTGGAAGAAGTTGGTGGGCTGGCCTGTGAGTTTGCCACTCCTACTTTCTTGGGCTCCATGATCACTGCAGATGGTGACAGCAGCCATGAAATTAAAAGACGCCTGCTTCTTGGGAGAAAAGCAATGACAAACCTAGACAGCATCTTAACAAGCAGAGACATCACCTTGCCAACAAAGGTCCATATAGTTAAAGGTATGGTTTTCCCAGTAGTGATGTATGGAAGTGAGAGCTGGACCATAAAGAAGGCTGATCGCTGAAGAATTGATGCTTTTGAATTATGGTGCTGGAGGAGACTCCTGAGAGTCCCATGGACTGCAAGAAGATCAAACCTATCCATTCTTAAGGAAATCAGCCCTGAATGCTCACTGGAAGGACAGATCCTGAAGCTGAGACTCCAATACTTTGACCACCTCATGAGGAGAGAAGACTCCCTGGAAGAGACCCTGATGTTGGGAAAGATGGAGGGCACAAGGAGAAGGGGACGACAGAGGACGAGATGGTTGGATAGTATTCTTGAAGCTACCAGCATGAGTTTGACCAAACTGCGGGAGGCAGTGGAAGACAGGAGTGCCTGGCATGCTCTGGTCCATGTGGTCACAAAGAGTCGGACACGACTAAACAACTAAACAACAACAATTTCAAAATAAGGGATGCAGGTGGTGCTGTGGTCTAAACCACTGAGCCTCTTGGGCTTGCCAATCAGAAGGTCGGCGGTTCGAATCCCCGCAACTGAGTGAGCTCCCGTTGCTCTGTCAGCTCCTGTCAGGAGCCGTCCTACTCTGCCAACCTAGCAGTTTGAAAGCACGCCAGTGCAAGTAGATAAATAGGTACTGCTGTCGTGGGAAGGTAAACATTGTTTCGCAGGTAAGAATCACCTTCTGTTGTGTGGGCAGGATGGTCCCTCCCTTTACCTGGCCAATCTGCTAGCAACGCCTCCCAAGGTGGGATTGTGCGATTTGCTGAGGTAGGCAGAGTCCTCCAGGTATCCAGCCTGGGGACGATGAAGCCAGTCCAAACTACCAGGAGTCGCACTGGGATCCTGGGGGCTGTGCATGACAATGCAAAATGCGCCCCCATTTGATGTGGGGAGCGGTCATTCTGTGCACTCTGATTTTTGGCACAGTGTTCCATTGCACCAGAAGTGGTTTAGTCCTGCTGGCCATGTGACCTGGAAAGCTGTCTGTGGACAAACGCCGGCTCCCTCAGCCTAAAAGCAAGAAGAGTGCCGCACCACATACAGTGCTACCTCGGGTTAAGTACTTAATTCATTCTGGAGGTCCATTCTTAACCTGAAACTGTTCTTAATCTGAAGACCACTTTAGCTAATGGGACCTCCTGCTGCTGCCGCGCCGCCAGAGCACGATTTCTGTTCTCATCCTGAAGCAAAATTCTTAACCCGAGGTACTATTTCTGGGTTAGCGGAGTCTGTAACCTGAAGCATATGTAACCTGAAGCGTATGTAACCCGAGGTACCACTGTAGTCGCCTTTGACTGGACTTAACCGTCCAGGGGTCCGTTACCTTTTTACCTACCCCAAAGTAAAGACAGCACCCATGGAATTTGAGAATCCTCTTTGCAAATCCAGAACTTTCGACTCAAAAATTCAAAGTACTTGACCATTCTCCAGATATTTAAAATGTCTATAATGAGTCAGATGCCTTTTCCATTTAAACCAGAATTGTCTTCTTTTGTCAGCAGCAACTACCACAAAGCTAACAACAGCCATCTGTTTTGCTTTACGTTAGCACACCTTTAAGAAATGGATAAACTTCCCTATATTTCACACTTTGCCATCTATATTTACCCTTAGCTAGGGCTCTTGAAGTGGGCAGACATCTACAGAAGCCAATGCC
This sequence comes from Podarcis filfolensis, assembly GCF_964270895.1. Taxonomy (NCBI): domain Eukaryota; kingdom Metazoa; phylum Chordata; class Lepidosauria; order Squamata; family Lacertidae; genus Podarcis; species Podarcis filfolensis. Next base: position 88,790,542 of record NC_139608.1, read on the forward strand.
CTAATAAACGTGTAAGATTTTAAAGTACTGCAAGACTCTCTTGTTGGTTTTGCAACAACAGGCTAGCCTTCTGTAGCTCCCCAGGGCAGGCGCCAAACTAGTGGATTCAAGTTACAAGAAAGTGAATTCTAACTAAACATTTGGAAACACTTCCTGATGGCACAAATTGTTTGACAGTGGAGCAGACTTCCTCAGAAGGTGGTGGGCTTCCATCATTAGATGTTTTTAAACAGATTCCGGGTGGCCAGTGATCAGGAGTGCCTAGCAAGGCGTTAGAAACGGTGACCTTGAAGGCCCCTTCTAACTACAGTTCTCTTACTGCCCCTTTGGTGGGTGTAAAACACCTCTCTCTTTTTTCAGTCCACCCAGCGCAGCCCAATGATTAATAGGCATGGCTGTGTAGTGTCCCCTGGGGCAGCTGCAACAATGTTTATTGTGCAATTTCTTGCTGTTGCTTTTGCGCAGAATTTATGACTGGGTATTTCTCTTTTACCACGCTTTTAAAAAAACACACACACAAACAAACAAAAACTCAACATTCCTCCGTCTGGTCAGTCACGGAGAGAAATTGCAAGGAGAGGCCAAGGATCATGCGAGAGGAACCCAGAAGACTCCAAACTGGAACCTGTTTTCTTAACACGAATGTAAATCACGGAGAGGCAGTTTGAGAAACAAATCTGCTAAACAGGGTGGCTCTTTATAGAGGAGCAGGGCAGACCAATGCTGTCATGTTTTGAGGCATTTGGTCTGTAGCAGGCGCAAGGAAACTATAGCCTTGCAGCTATTGACGAACTATAAATCTCCTGAGCCCCAGCCAACATGGCCCATGGTTAGGGATTGTGGGAGTTTTAACAACAACTGCAGGGCCACAGGTCCCCCACCCCAATTTATATTTATGACCGAGAGTTTCCTCCCTTCGCTATCTCTCCCACTCCCCACATCCTCAATGTTTACAAGAAGAGATCTCGATTGTAAGATACCAAGACCTCAGATAGAACCTCAGCCGTGATTTGTCTGCTGGCTGATCTCTATAAAGGATTTGCCAGACTGTGAAACCGCACAACAAATATTTCAGAGTCGTTTTGTGGTTTCAGAATCGTTTTGTGGCTTCGGCAACAATGCTTTGCAGCACACTATGCCTCTTTATAGGGGGACGCGGGTGGCGCTGTGGGTAAAACCTCAGTGCCTAGGACTTGCTGATTGCATGGTCGGCAAGTTTGAATCCCCGCGGCGGGGTGAGCTCCCGTCTTTCGGTCCCAGCTCCTGCCCACCTAGCAGTTCGAAAGCACCCCCAAGTGCAAGTAGATAAATAGGTACCGCTTTATAGCGGGAAGGTAAACGGCGTTTCCGTGTGCTGCGCTGGTGCTGGCTCGCCAAAGCAGCTTCGTCACGCTGGCCACGTGACCTGGAAGTGTCTCCGGACAGCGCTGGCCCCCGGCCTCTTAAGTGAGATGGGCGCACAACCCTAGAGTCAGACACGACTGGCCCGTACGGGCAGGGGTACCTTTACCTTTACCTTTTATGCCTCTTTATGGTCATTGCATCCTGAAACTGAATGTAACACCAAACACCTTTCTTGAACAAATTGGCAGTACCAATTTAGATTACATTACACTCCAACATTATTATTTTTTAAAAAAATAATTTTTATTGAATGATTTTATGTTACAAAAACCAATACAGCCATACTACCACTAAATATAATTAAGAAATAAAAATTACATACATCGATATTTAGTTTGTTATTTGTTATTTACCATCTTATTTCCTCCCAAACATAGCATACAACAACACACATATGGGCACACACCCGCACACAAAATGATAATAGTGAAAGTAAATATTTTTCCCCTTTTATCTTCCAAAATCTTTTCTTTAACTTTGACTTCCTGTCAAGTCCCTTTGCATATCTTTTATCTTACATTTGAATGTACACAAAACAATAAACCTTTCCATATAATTTTTCTAATACATTCTGAAAACATAATAAATCCTTAATTGTTGTCCACCTCCTTTTAGTTCCTTTGTCACTCGAATGCTAGCACGGAGTCAAAACTATTATTGTATTTCTGAACATATCTTCTATAACCATCCCATTTTTCCGCAAATTTTTGCTTTGAGTTTCCTCTGAGTTTACTAGTCAGTTGAGCCGTCTCCACCAATTCCTGTAATTTGATTTGCCAATCTGTTATTGGAATAACATTACGCTCCAACATTAACTTGGAATGAGGGTTGTGGGGGGGTTTTGGTGTGTTTTTTTCCATTTTAAAAAACCTGACAACGAAATCTGTTACATAAGTAAAAATAAAATAAAAAACAAAGTAGAATTTTATTTGGAGGTTTAATCAGAAAAAGCCAGGGCTTTTTTTCAACCAGAACTCACCGGGACTCTGTTCCAGCACCTCTCAGGTGGGCGCCATTGCCATTATAATAGAACAAGGTGATTTTCGGAAAACACTGGAAAAATCGTTGGATCGATGTGAATGATTTTTTTGACTAGGGAATGGTTAAGCTATTGTTTGCTAATTAGTGAGTCAGAGTACTGCTTTGTTTATTACTAGAGTACTATTAATGTTGTTCAGTACTATTTATATAGCAGGTACTGTATTGTATATTTTTCTTTGCTGTAAGTTGCTTGGACAGAGATGCGGGTGGCACTGTGGGTTAAACCACAGAGCCTAGGACTTGCCAATCAGAAGGTCGGCAGTTCGAATCCCCACAACGGGGTGAGCTCCCGTTGCTCGGGCCCTGCTCCCGCCAACCTAGCAGTTCAAAAACACGTCAAAGTGCAAGTAGATAAATAGGTACCGCTCCAGTGGGAAGGTAAACGGCGTTTCCGTGTGCTGCTCTGCTTCACCAGAAGCGGCTTAGTCATGCTGGTCACATGACCCGGAAGCTGTACGCCGGCTCCCTCAGCCAATAAAGCGAGATGAGTGCTGCAACCCCAGAGTCGGTCATGACTGGACCTAATGGTCAGGGGTCCTTTTACTTTACCTTAAGTTGCTTGGACAAGACCTTTGGGTGACAAGCGACAACAACACTGGAAGAGGGCTTCTGTGGTATGTTTAGAGATGGCCAGAGGTGTACCTAGGTTCCCTTGCACCCTTGGGTGCTCTGCCACTCCGAGCCAGAGTGGAGAGGCACAAAGTGGAGGCTGGTTCATGCCTTTGTCGGGGCCCAACCTGGTCAACCCCTAGGTATTCCCCTGGAGATGGCCAATGGCACAGCGCTTCCTACATTTGTATGCGGGAAGTGATGGGAGAACAACCTTGCTGCTAGGAATGGGGCAGGATTTCTTTGGTTTGCACCATGACTTACCAATTTTGCACATCTCAAGTGTATGCAAACCTGAAGTCACCGCTTCGCTTCAAAACTTGCACTGCTCTCAGTTTTGCAATGCAGATGTCTGTCAGCAAAATTGCTTGCAAAATGTGCACATTAGTGATAATAAAGTACAAAAATGCATTCCATTAAGGGAAAATTAGGAACACGAGAAATTGCCGTATACTGAGTCAGATCAGTAGTCCGTCTAGCTATTGTCTCCACTGTCTGGAAGTAGGTTTCCAGGGTTTACACACACAGTATATATACTGTATGTATACTCTATCTATCTATCTATCTATCTATCTATCTATCTATCTATAGTTTTTATTAGATTTTTCTCATTTACGTTTCAAAATATTCATTTAAACAACCTTAAATCAACGACTTCCCTTCTTCTCTTTCTGTGGTTCATTTTGCATACCATACATCCCTGCATATTTTAAATGAACCAAACCATTCAGTAATCCATTGTTTGCAGGGTTTCAGGCAGGAAGTCTTCCCCAGACACACCTGGGGATACCTGACCACTGAGCTATGGCCTTTTCCCATGGCTTGGAAAAAAGCACACACTAGGTAATCTTGCACTGAAAAATGTGTATGTTATGAGAAACATGCATGAAAGGGCATGCAAATTTCCAGGGGATCTTTTTTTTTTAATTAAAAAAACGAATCAAAAGAATTGGATGGACGGGGGGGGGGGGAGAGAATACCTGAAAAAAACTGAAATTTATCCCTCTCTGCCTGCTGCAAAGGGAAAACTGCAAAAAAAAGAAAAAAATGTCCCTTTTAATTTTATTATTTTTTAACCTGACTAGAAATGTGCGCTCACAGAGGGAGTCATGCAGCAACGAAGGGCAATGCCTTCCAAAAACTATTAAAAGGTAAAGGTAAAGGTACCCCTGCCCGTACGGGCCAGTCTTGCCAGACTCTAGGGTTGTGCGCCCATCTCACTTAAGACGCCAGGGGCCAGCGCTGTCCACAGACACTTCTGGGTCACGTGGCCAGCGTGACAAGCTGCATTTGGCGAGCCAGCGCAGCACACGGAACACCGTTTACCTTCCCGCTAGTAAGCGGTCCCTATTTATCTACTTGCACCCGGGGGTGCTTTCAAACTGCTAGGTTGGCAGGCGCTGAGACCGAACGACGGGAGCGCACCCCGCTGCGGGGATTTGAACCGCCGACCATGCGATCGGCAAGTCCTAGGCGCTGAGGTTTTACCCACAGTGCCACCTGTGTCCCACCAAAAACTATTATTGAGAGCCAAATGCACAGCGCCACCCGTGTCCCACCAAAAACTATTATTGAGAGCCAAATGCATTATGAGAGCATTTAAGGTGGGGCTTGCCGATCAGAAGGTCAGTGGTTCGAATCCCTGCGACGGGGTAAGCTCCCATTGCTCGGTCCCAGCTCCTGCCAACCTAGCAGTTCGAAAGCACGTCAAAGTGCAAGTAGATAAATAGGTACCGCTCCGGCGGGAAGGTAAACGGCATTTCCGTGCGCTGCTCTGGTTCGCCAGAAGCGGCTTGGTCATGCTGGCCACATGACCCAGAAGCTATATGTTGGCTCCCTCAGCCAGTAAAGCAAGATGAGTGCCACAACCCCAGAGTCGTCCGTGACTGGACCTAATGGTCAGGGGTCCCTTTACCTTTACCTAAGGTGTCAGTTGAAGCAATTCCAAGCCAGGTGGGAATCAAGGGACGCTTCTATCTAGAGGCGGATTGCAGATGTGGAGAAGAGAAAGCTTATAACCTTCTTCCCTGCACATCAGGATCCCAATTCAGATTACATCCACACGTTCTGAGCCTCCTGGGCTTTCCGATCGGATGGTCGGCGGTTCGAATCCCCGCGACGGGGTGAGCTCCCGTTGCTCTGTCCCAGCTCCTGCCAACCTAGCAGTTCAAAAGCACACCAGTGCAAGTAGATAAATAGGTACCACTCCGGCGGGAAGGTAAACGGCATTTCCATGCACTCTGGTTTCCGTCACGATGTCCCGTTGCGCCAGAAGCGGTTCAGTCATGCTGGCCACATGACCCGGAAGCTGTCTGTGGACAAACGCTGGCTCCCTTGGCCTGAAGCAAGATGAGCGCCACAACCCCAGAGTCGCCTTTGACTGGACTTAACCGTCCAGGGGCCCTTTACCTTTTTACCTTACTAAGGGCTGCATGTACATTAACTGCTATAAATGCTACAAAATCAGTCCTTTGGACCTAAAATGGAAACAAGGCAAATTAACATAGGCGCAGCTGTGGGTGAAAATATATTTTTAAAATAGCAGTTTTAAAAACTGACTAGATACGTGCTTGCATTCAGACATTGTGTGCAGTGGGAGTCTCCAAGTAATTGTTAAATATATATATAATTAAATTAAATTCTAGAACTAGTGCATCTCAAAATCCATTAGGCAGAAGGGAGAATTCATTTTGTTCATCAGCACTAACAATATTATGTAAGTTGCCATCAGTGAGGATGGGCCCACTCTAATTTTGCATTTTCAGCTTTTTGAAATAAAAGGACCAGGCTCCAGTATTGTGCTTTGGATTTACAAAACAAAAGAGCATTCTCGGGACATCTTCACAGTTTCTAATCTGTGCCAGTGGTCTTAAATACGCTTGTCCCCTTGCTTAAGAAAATTCGAAGTGTCTGGCAAGATCAGTCTGATAGCCATCTATTCTGGAATTCTTTGAAAGAATCCCAGCAACCAGCAGGCACTAATTGTTCCAGCAAAAAAATAAAAAAATGGCCTGTAGATTGCAATCTACACTATTCATCATTTAAGCTTTTAATTATTTCATCATTATTCATCTTTTTAAAACCCCATTTTGGGGGCATGCTGCCATCCCAAAGGGGCTTGCAATACTTATGAAAATACAATTGCCCCAAATATTTGCTGTTGTTTTTAAAACAGCAGCGATGAGGCCATACGTATCTCCCTCGGGAGAGAGTGGAGTTTTTTCTTACGCACATAAAATCTTGCACCTTTAGCACGGAGTGTGTTATAAGTCAGGCCTAGCTCATTAACTCTGTGTGATCCCCTTAAATGCAACCCAAACTTTTCTCTCCATCCTTTAAACTGTGTACACATCGTATGTTTATTCCAGCTCCGATGTGCTCCCGTGGCTGGGTGTCTGAAGCTGAATAGGCATGACCTTAAGGGACACGGGTGGCGCTGTGGGTTAAACCACAGAGCCTAGGACTTGCTGATCAGAACGTTGGTGGTTCGAATTCCCACGAGGGGGTGAGCTCCCGTTGCTCGGTCCCTGCTCCTACCAACCTAGCAGTTCAAAAGCATGAAAGTGCAAGTAGATAAATAGGTACCTCTCCGGCGGGAAGATAAACGGTGTTTCTGTGCGCTGCTCTGGTTCGCCAGAAGCAGCTTAGTCATGCTGGCCACATGACCCGGAAGCTGTACGCCGGCTCCCTCGGCCAGTAAAGCGAGATGAGCGCCGCAACCCCAGAGTCGTCCGCGACTGGACCTAATGGTCAGGGGTCCTTAGCACATTAACTCTGTGTGATCCCCTTAAATACAACCCAAACTTTTCTCTCCATCCTTTAAACTGTGTACACATCGTATGTTTATTCCAGCTCCGATGTGCTCCCATCGCTTGGTGTCTGAAGCTGAATATGCATAACCTTAGCCACAACCCATATGCATCCTGTGGTTTCTTGAGAAATCTCAGTTTGGTGTGTTTCCCCCCTCAAAACAGCTTCCACCCAGTTTGAAAACGCAAGCCGCTTTGTAGAACAGGAGTTGGACACAGGGAAACAATTCAGGTGACTCACATCAGGTGAAGGCCTCTCCACCCCCTCTCTGGTGCATACAACACACTGCAAACATGACTTGAAACACCCCTGCTCAGCTGGTTAGAGCGTGGTGCTCATAACGCTAAGGTTGCAGGTTCGATTCCCCCACGGGACAGCTGTATATTCCTGCATTGGAGGGGGTTGGACTAGATGACCCACAGGGTCCCTTCCGACTCTGCAATTCTATGATTCCAATGTGCACATAATCTTAGACTAGGAGAACCCTTGGACAGGCTTGTGTCAGAAGCCAGTTTGCTTTATTATTATTATTTGAAATAATTTTCATTTGATTTTTACAAATATAGGGTTAGAACACTACAAAATACATATCCATATTTAGAGATTTCGCCAAATCAGTGCCGGATTTATGTATAAGCTAAACAAGCTATAGCTTTGGGCTCCACTCTCTTGGGGGCCCCTCAAAAAAATTAAATGATACGATAATCTTTATTGTCATTGCCCCATACAGAACAACGAAATTGAAAAAATCTACATCAGACATTCAAAAACCCGGATGTACTTTGATAAAATACATATTTTGTTATGTGCAAATGGCTTTAGATACCTATTAGGTCCATAAATTACCATTCAGCATATATTCAACACAAAAAAGCGACAATTTGTTGTTGACAAAGGACAGCTGGATAAATAAAGGGCCCCATTACCTTAGGGCCTCATCAAAACTAAATCCAGCCCTGCTCCAAATCTCTGGCCATCCCACTTTCCCCTCCATCGGTCCTATTGTCAACCTTTTCAACCGGATATTATTACATAATCCATATTTTGTGTCTCTCCATGTTGTCCACAGTAGTTGCTACATTACAAGTGTTACTGCAATCCTGCTAATGTTTTCATTTGCTTACAGTGGTCTCCTAGATCATTCCCCCCATTCTTTATTCAAGTTTTGGTCTTCTTGGTTTCTGAGCTTTCCGGTCAGTTTTGCCATTTTGACGCAATCCAACAGCTTAGTTTGCCATTCCTCTCTAGTAGGGACTTCGTCTTCTTCCCTTCTCTGGGCTAGTAACATCCATGCGGATTTTATGTTGCATACATAAAAAGTATTTTCTGCTCCTTCGGAATACCGGTACCTACAATTACTAATAAAAAATCTTCTGGTATTTAAACAAAAGTTATTTTAAACATCTTTTTCAATCCATTATATAACATTTCCCAGTTTCAAAGGTCCTCGCCAGTGGTCTGGCCTTGGAACCATGAAGCTTACAACATGACACAGTTTTTGAGAATACTACAAATAGCGGCAAAAAATATTGTTCCTAAAAACAAGTCATGCATGTACTTTGAAGCAAAAAAAAAAGTCTTTAGTACGCCATGGAGACTTCCATCAACTTTCAGGTGTTCTCCTGAGCCAAGTTTCTTTGGATAAATACAATTATGTTTGGAATGAGTTTACACAGAATATATTAGGTTATTGAAAAGTATATGTGTATTAGGATAATAAGGGGGGTGGGACTTTCAGGTGCTATCTGTATGGGCAGTTAAATCACCTGGTTCATACCTGCAGACAGGGATGGATTTAGGTTTGATGAAGCCCTAAGCTACTGAAGGTAAAAAGGTAAAGGTACCCCTGCCCGAACGGGCCAGTCTTGACAGACTCTAGGGTAGTGCTCTCATCTCACTCTAGAGGCCGGGAGCCAGCGCTGTCCGCAGACACTTCCAGGTCACGTGGCCAGCGTGACAAACTGCATCTGGCGAGCCAGCGCAGCACACGGAACGCCGTTTACCTTCCCGCTAGTAAGCGGTCCCTATTTATCTACAGTACTTGCACCCAGGAGTGCTTTCGAACTACTAGGTTGGCAGGCACTGGGACCGAGCGCCGGGGGTGCACCCCGCCGCGGGGATTCAAACTGCTGACGTTTCGATTGGCAAGTCCTAGGCGCTGAGGCTTTTACCCACAGCGCCACCCGCATCCCATTACCTGAAGGTAATGGGGCCCTTTATATGTCCAGCTGTCCTTTGTCAACAACAAATTGTTTTTTGTGTTGAATATATGCTACATGGTAATTTATGGACCTAATAGGTATGTAAAGCCATTTGCACATAACAAAATATGTATTTTATCAAAGTAATTGTTGAATGTGATATTTTAGGGAGCAGGCTTACATCATAGGAGCCTACACAACACAAAACACTGTTGCTGTATGTACCGTAGGTTTTATTTGTTTTTTATCTTAAATTTTGGAAATGTCCAGTTTTTTTCCTTTAAATTTTTTTGGGGGGCCCAAGAGAGTGGGGCCCTAAGTTATAGCTTGCTTAGCTTATACGTAAATCCGGCTCTGCCTGCAGACATCTCCTAGCAAACTTTCTGCCACACCACCCAGAATATTCAAGCTTTCCAAGTTTCTCGGCTTTCCTCTCCTCATTCCTAGGGGAATGAGCTTCCCTAGGAAGAAACCAGAGGTCTGCAAAGCACAATTGCCCTCAGTTGAGGCTGTGTGTTGCAGCTGCCTTGATCTCCGGCCTGAATTCAGCCTGCGGGCACTTTGAAAGGCCAACCAGAAAGAACAGGCGAGGGTGCCATTACAGAGCACCGAATACTCGGGGAAGCAAAATGCCTCAGATTCATTTTTATGAGAAAAATGAGAGCATTATCCCGGCCGCCTAAGTGGTTAGCAAGGGGTCCTCTTCACTGGTGGCATTTTTATCACCAAGAATCTGTCACAAGAGCGCCTGGACTAGAATTGTCTACCAAAACTTCACTCTTGTGGTTTATCACCACAGCAGCTACTCACTTTGGGTTTTAGTAAATCGGGTCCTCCCTTAAAGAGGGCACATATTGTGGTGAGACCTGGAAACCGACACCCTGTGTTGTGGGTGGGTACGTTTGGTCAGCCACAACACCCGATTGGTAGGTCCCTCGTAGCTGGGTGCAATCTGGCCAATGGGACGCAGTCCAAATGGATCGAGGGACCTATATATACCCATGCACGTGACCCAGAGCTTCCTCTTTCGGTGCTTACATTCAGAACACCTGCCCACCTTTTCCTAATTTTAGGGATTTGCGCTTGAGCTTGCTATGCCGTCGTGTGTCATCTGTCGTTGGGACAGGGGCACGGCAGGAATTTTCCTGGGCTGATTGGCTGTTGCCATTTGGGTTTCACCTGCCACATAGCAAATTGTCACAACTTGTAAGGTTGCAAATAGGCACTGGTTCAGGTGATAGGGATGGGAGAACGCTCTCGCCATCCCTACGTGAAGGGTATTCTGTTAAAGGAATCCAGGGACTTGATGGTTTGGTCAACCCCTGAGAGGGGGTTGTGCCCGTGCCTGAGTCCAGGGGGACATTTGGGTGGTAGAATTAGCCCATTCCCGACTTTCCGCTTATCCCGGTGTTCACCCTTGGCTGACCTATGCTGGAATCCTGGGTCAGTGCTACCTGCATGGCAGGGAGCTAGTCGAACCAGAGCCTATGCAACCAGTCACTTTCTGTAATCAATAAAGTTGTGGCCTAAATTCTGCCAAAAACCAAAACCAAAATTTGAGACAGGTGTGAATTTATCTAGGGGGGAGGTTTCTGGGTCTGAACACGCAAAGCAAATAATCTAATTTGTCAGCGCCTAAATGATATCGAGCATCAGAACAACTTGGCCACAATAAGGAAATTTTACCCATGGTATGACTATTTTCCACCTTCCCATTTTGACTCTCTGGCACCTTATCTGCATAACCTAGCAATTCTAAAATACAGACGTGCTTTTACTCTTGCAAAATTGAATGTGTTGCCCTCGGCTGTATTTGAGAACGATTCCAACAGATTCCACACGAAAAATGCTCATGTCCCTGTGAAGATGGCAATACCGAATCGGTGGCGCATGCCCTTCTGCCTTGCACTCTTTATAAAGACTTGAGGAGCGAGATTATCACCCATCTTTTATTGTCCATTCCGGGTCGCCCAACCACTGCCACGGTGTCCTTTCTCTTGGCAGATCAAGATGAGCCAGTAACAGCAAAGGCTGCAAGGTTTTTAGCCGAGGCAATCAGAATATGATCCACCATTTGACTATAGATTCAAAACCCTAAAATGTATTTTATATATTTGAATTTTTGTTTCTATTCTTTGTATATCGTATTGTTGTTTTATTGCTATGGCCGATGGCTGACGCAAATAACGATTCTTTCATTCATTCTGTCTGCCAAAGCGAAGCAACCTAACAGATCACCACTGCAATCGGTTCTTATGAGAATCTATTGCCATCTTCAGCCCAGAAAAGGAACTGTCTTACATCTGCGACCAAACCAAGCATTTGTCCAAGGTAGAACTGGGTGTATTTTGCATCTGCTTGCAAAAGTGTTTGGGTTATTTTTGTATCTGGATGATATTATAGGGTGTGTGTTTTTGGTATGCAAAAAGCCCTTTGCACATCTCATATTACTCATTCTCTGAACTGTTTGACACTCGTTTCCATTCCACAGGCAAAACGAAGGTTGCTTTCCGTATGAGAAATCCATAACTCAGGTTCATTGCTCTAGGCTACCATGAACAGTTCATACAACAGACTGCAGAGGGGTGACATTTTCCTGCCTCCGCTCTCTCAGATTACTGCAAAAGGGAGGGGAAACTATACATGGTTCTTTAGCCACATTTGGCCACATGGGCTTAACTACAGCCACTTTTTGGTGTATATAAAATGGCTTTGTCAGGAGGACAGCTCAAACAATCTTAGAGTTGGAAGGGACCCAACAGGATTGCCTTCAGACAGCTCGGGGGTCGGATAACTCCATACCCTCCAACATTTCTCCAATGAAAACAGGGAAATCCTAAGGTAAGGCAGGACATTCCGGGATCAAATCAGAAACCAGGACGGCTTCTCCAAATCAGGGACGTCCCTGGAAAATAAGGTGACTTGGAGGGTCTGTAAATACTGGTGGGTGATGCCCTGGTCCTCAGCCTTTGTAGGCTATTTTTCCTTTCCTCTCATCTGACTCTGCTCTGTGAGAATTGTTACACACCCTCCAACATTTCTCCAATGAAAATAGGGACATCCTATTGCATGATAATAATAATAATAATAATAATTTTATTATTTGTACCCCTCCCATCTGACTGAGTTGCCTCAGCCACGCTGGGTGGCTTCCAACACATATAAAAACATAATAAAACATTAATCATTAAAAAGCTTCCCACTACAGGACTGCCTTCAGATGTCTTCTAAAGGTTGTATAGTTGTATAGTTACTTATCTCCTTGGCTCAGGGGTCACATAACTCCATACCCCTCCAACATTTCTCCAATGAAAATAGGGACGTCCTAAGGAAATAGGTGGGACGCAGGTGGCGCTGTGGGTTAAATCACAGAGCCTAGGACTTGCTGATCAGAAGGTCGGCGGTTCGAATCCCCGCAACGGGGTGAGCTCCCGTTGCTCAGTCCCTGCTCCTGCCAACCTAGCAGTTCAAAAGCACACCAAAAAGTGCAAGTAGATAAATAGGTACCACTCCGGCGGGAAGGTAAACGGTGTTTCCGTGTGCTGCTCTGGTTTGCCAGAAGCGGCTTAGTCATGCTGGCCACATGACCCGGAAGCTGTACGCTGGCTCCCTCAGCCAATAAAGCGAGATGAGCGCCGCAACCCCAGAGTCGGTCACGACTGGACCTAATGGTCAGGGGTCCCTTTACCTTTACCTTTAAGGAAATAGGGGCGTCCTATGGAAAAGTGGGACGTTTCAGGATCAAATCAGATTTACAGCTTCTATAAATCCGAGACTGTCTCTGGAAAACAGGGATACTTGGAAGTCTTTTGCTAGCTGTTTTCTTTTACTGCTGGCTGAGCACAGTCAAGGGGAGCAAGGTAGAGACAACTTTAGGCCCAAAACAACCTGGTGGACTATGAGGTTTATTATTTCCCTCCTTCCTTTAGGAATTCTTTTTTTTTTATTCGTTTTTTATTCAAAATTAAAACAAAACATATTATCCAGAAACATATCATCCTTATCCCCCCCCCATTTTTCCTCCCTCCCCCCACAGAACCCACCCACACCCACCCCCCGACTTCCCTCAGTTCCAGTCTTTGATTTCTCTAAAAATGCTGTTTTCTGTTGTATAGAACCTCAAACTATTTAAGTAATAATTATCAATAAAAAGTTTGTGAATGTTTATTCAAAACCAGCCAAGGAGTCCAGTTCGCTTTGTTGCGTCTTCAAATACTTTGTAAAGGGTTCCCATTCATCTTTAAAGTCACAGTTATCCTTGTCCCGTAGCTTGTATGTCAGTTTTGCCAGTTCTGCATAGTCCATCAATTTTTCTTGCCATGATTCTTTAGTTGGGGTTTCTTCAGTCTTCCATCCTTGTGCTATTAAAACTCTCACGGCCGTTGTCGCATGCATGAAGATGTTTTTCATCCTTTAGGAATTCTTACAACATCACTGAAGAAAATTTGGGAAGGGGAGTTTTCGCTACCCCTCTGGGGCCTTGGAAGCCACAACGTTCAATTAAAACACGTTTATGTATGTCAGATTCTAGATAATTCATGAAGGGACACTGACACAAAATGTGAGCTGTTGCCTGGTCTATGTCCCTCTCAGTCACTGTGTTCCTGTGTTCACTGTTTTCTGCAACATAGTCCTGGCTCCATTCCACAGACTGGACACTGTGAAGTCTTATGGTAGTAACCAAATACAGTGGTACCTCGGGTTACATATGCTTCAGGTTACACACTCCACTAACCCAGAAATAGTGCTTCAGGTTAAGAACTTTGCCTCAGGATAAGAACAGAAATCGGGCTCCGGCGGCGCAGCAGCAGCAGGAGGCCCCATTAGCTAAAGTGGTGCTTCAGGTTAAGAACAGTTTCAGGTTAAGAACAGACCTCCGGAACGAATTAAGTGCTTAACCTGAGGTACCACTGCAGCTAACAACAAGGAAGCAACAACAACAAACCAGGCAAATCCCTTCTTCAATAAAAGTAGAGAAGAATGGACTCGGGAGAACAGGATGGGGATGACTGGGGAATTCACCCCTGTCCACCAACTTCAACCAATGAAAGTTCTTGTCTGCTCTCATTGGCCTAAACCAGGGGTCAGCAACCTTTTTCAGCCATGGGCTGGTCCACCATCCCTCAGACCATGTGGTGGGCCAGAGGATATTTTTGGGGGGGAAATGAACGAATTCCTATGCCCCATAAATAACCCAGAGATGCATTTTAAATAAAAGGACACATTCTACTCATGTAAAAACACGCTGATTCCCAGAACGTCCATGGGTCAGATTGAGAAGGCGATTGGGCCGCATCCGGCCCACAGGCCTTAGGTTGCCTACCCCTGGCCTAAACCAAAGCTGGGAGGTTTATTCTACAAGTTGCCTCCAGGTGTCTCTGCGGCAAACACTAGAATCATAGAGAAGCAGAAGGAGCCCGTTCTCACTGTTGCTGTCTCCGCTGTAGGCTGTCACAACTGGGGCGAAAGGATGGGAGCCATGTCAGATGTGGTTTCCTCAGCCAAGCTCTCCTGGTCTTCTGGGCTTTCTTTGACAGAAAGAATGATGTTCACCACCTTCTCTTCAAAGTGCACCTGCCTCCTTGTGGGCGGCGAGCTCGAAGAGGCCTCGACGGTGTCCAGCTTCTTGCAGCTTTTGAAGAAGCTCCTCAGAAACCCAAGAAGGGAGTTGCGTTGCCCTTGAGGTGCTCCCCTGGGGAAGGTGTAGGTTTGCTCAGTGTCGCCTGCATCCGTCATAGCTACAGCTGCGCTTTGGGAATCCGTGTATTGCTCTTCTCCAGGTGTTCTCGTTTCTTTCTGTTGCTTACTGAGCAGGAAGTACGTGAAGCCGGTGACCACCAGCATTGTGCCTGGAGGGAGTAAGGAAAGAGACAGAGAGAGAGGTCTAGGGGTCTTGGTGGACCTCAAGCTGAACATGAGTCAACAGCGTGAGGAGAAAAAAGCTAATGCTATTCTAGGCTTCATCAGTCCAGATCAAGGGAAATAATGGTACCACTCTGTTCTGCCTCGGTCAAATCACACCTGGAATCCTGTGTCCAATTTTGAGCACCACAGTTTAAGAAGGGTGTTGACAAGCTGGAACGTGTGCAGACGAGGACAACTAAGATGATCAAAGGCCTGGAAACCAAGCCTTATGAGGAATGGTTGAAGGAGCTGAGTATGTTTATCTTGTAAAAGAGGAGATTCCTGCAATCCATCAATGCCAGATGGCCATCCAGCCTCTGCTTAAAAACCTCCAAGGAAGGAGAGTCAACCACTTCCCAAGGGAGACCGTTCCACTGTCAAACAGCTCTTACTGTCAGAAAGTTTTTTCTGATGTTTAGTAAGAATCTCCTTTCCTGGGGGAATTTCTTGCATATGTGGTGGACTTGCTCCAAGATTAAAGCCTTTTGGGATACCATATATAATGAATTGAAAAAGGTATTTAAGTATAATTTCAGTAAAAAAAAACCAGAGGCTTTCCTTTTGAGGTTAACTGAGGAAATTCAAATGAACGGCCGCAAGAATACTCCTGGCCCAGAAATGGAAGCAACAAGAACTCCCCACACTGGAAGATTGGCAAGTAAAGATGGTCGAATATGTGGAGCTGGCAAAGCTGATGGGGAAGATTCAGAATCACCATGATGATTTGTTTCTAAAGGACTGGGGCAAATTTATACTCTATATGAAAGAAAATTGTAAACAGTTGAATACGTTTGTAGGTTTAAGTTGAAATGTTTGGTAATGGGAAATTAAGGAGCTGATTTACTTATAAGTAGGCGATTGTTAAAAGATTGATTTAAGGTAAAAAAAGTGAATTTAGGAATGTAGAGAAATTGGTAATGAGATACGGAAGTCTGTTAGAGGGAAGGAAGGAGGTCGATGCTTTATTTAAGCAATGTTTTAAGTCATGAATTTTTTTTTATTATTCTTTGATACTGAAATGTAATAAAATATGGAAAACTTAATAAAAATTATATTTAAAAAAAGAATCTCCTTTCCTGTATCCTGAAGCCATTGATTCAAGTCCGACCCTCCATAGAAAACAAACTTGCTCCATCTTCCATGTGACAGCCCTAGAGATATTTGAAGATGACTATCATATCTCCTCTTTTCCAGGCTAAACACCCCCTGTTCCTACTAGTATACCACACCATACTCAAACCAGTACAGTACAGTGGTACCTCAGGTTACATACGCTTCAGGTTACATACGCTTCAGGTTACAGACACCGCTAACCCAGAAATAGTGCTTCAGGTTAAGAACTTTGCTTCAGGATGAGAACAGAAATCGTGCTCCGGAGGTGCGGCGGCAGCAGGAGGCCCCATTTGCTAAAGTGGTGCTTCAGGTTAAGAACAGTTTCAGGTTAAGTACGGAGCTCCGAAATGAATTAAGTACTTAACCCAAGGTACTACTGTACACCATATCATAGCTTATATGGCATGGAAGTTAAGGCAGCTGCTTTAATTCATCAGCTTGCAACATCCACGCTTTTCGGTGAATCCTTTATATTGCTTTTTTGAATCCTAAAATAATTTTTGGATCACAGCTACTGTTTACTGTATTTGCAAAAAAATAAAAACAAAACCCCCATTCTACTGGTTATTCCCAGTCACCCTCTTACCTGGGATAGTGACGTGCCAAACTATGACAGGGTGCAGGAAGCAGGCTACCGAGAGCAACACATACATCAGGAACTTCTGGAAGGCCCCCCGACGTCTGGCGTGCTTCCAGCAAGTGTGCATCCCAGATCCCGTCTTGGGGCTGCAGTGGAAGTGGAAGGAGGAGAAGCTGGCTAAAGCAAAACGTCAGTCACCCTCAAGGTGAACTCTCAAAAAGAGCTCAGAGTCCAGCTCAACCCAGAAGTGCTTCCCCAAGCTGAATTGTAGGAGGGAAGGAAGGTTGGGGGAAGGAACGGAACGGGGCACACTCACGCGCAACAAGCGGTCAAGAGCAGGCCAGCAAAGTATGCTGCTTCGCACAGGGACACGGCTATCCCTGAAACACTGAAGAACGAGAAATCGTTAACAGGCGAGGAACAAGGCGCAAATGGCAACCCCCCACAGTGCTCAGTAATAATAATAATAATAATAATAATAATAATAATAATAATAATAATAATGTTTTTTTTATTTATACCCCACCATCCCCAGCCAAGGCTGGGCTCAGGGCAGCTAACAAGCATTAATAAAAACAAGTTGAATGAATGCAACTTAAAAACAAGATTAAAATACAACATTAAAATATTGAAACATTACAATATTAAAGTGCAGCCTCATCACAGGAGAAGAAAGGAAAAAGAAAGAGGGGGAGGGGAGGGAATCAAATTGGCTCCAAGCCAAAGGCCAGGCGGAACAACTCTGTCTTACAGGCCCTGCGGAAAGAAATCAGATCCTGCAGGGCCCTGGTCTCATGAGGCAGAGCGTTCCACCAGACCGGAGCCAGAGTTGAAAAGGCCCTGGCTCTGGTTGAAGCTAATCTAACTTCCTTAGGGCCCGGGACCACTAGGGTGTTGCTATTTATGGACCTTGAGGCTCTCCCTGGGGCATACCGGGAGAGGCGGTCCCGTAGGTACGAGGGTCCTAGGCCATGGACAGGGGAGCATGCAGTGCTGTGCAGTGAAACTTTTCATAGAGGAACAGCTTGCGAAGGCAATTTGGGAGAGTGATGTCCTGATGTTGCGTGTGCGAGCATCACGCCTCCCTCCCTAAGCTGGGCAGAAGCTTCCCAGGCTTTGGGAAGGAGGCTCCAAGTCCCTGACAGGATGCTGAAGCCCTGTTGCCTCCTCCTCTAAGGACTCTTGATATGACCATAGTGCAATATTCAGCATCCTGTTGTCAGGCTTCGGGGAATCGACTTCCTCCCCCGTGGCGGTAAACGAAAGATAAAACGAAAGGAACGTCTTGCCAGTTAGAATCTTTAATAATCACAGTGAGAGAAGAAAGAAATGGCAGTGCTCCCAGTTAAAGGTTACTCCCCTCCTACGTCCCTATTAATCTACGTCATTCCCACGTCTTGTAACCTGAGCTTGAACCCTCTGCGCTTTCTGTTCTAACACTTTCTGAGCTCTCCGTGTTCTTGGAGAAGGGGGTTGAATGCTGTCCAGAGACTGTGAATCTGTTAACTCTCTCTCTTCTAGTGTAGCTTCTGCTGACGGTTCCCCATCCAGTATTCCCCAACTTCTGCCTTCTGAACTATGCCCCTCTGCAAACCAGTGTTCCAAATCTATACTGCCCTCCTGTTCCTGGGAAGAAGCAGGAGCAGGGGGAGGGGGTGGCTCCCACCATTCCTCCTCAGTGCAGCCTGCTCAGCACAGTCCCTGACATCTGTATATGGTGTATGAAGTCAGGCCTAGGTTTGCAGACGCCCTTACATCGACCAGCACAAGCTTATTTAGGCGCTCTCACAAATCCATGTTATTTCCCCCCAATCAGACAGCCATACTCACAGCAAATAGACAGCCAGGCTCTTGAACTGACCCAGGAGCAGAGTGTCTGTGCCAACGCCAATGAGCACTGAAACAAAACACAGACGAGAAGAAGAAATAACACTTGGGATCTGGGGGCACTGGGAGTCATTTCCCGCTGTTGTGCAATGCCCTCCGAGATAAACAACTCCAGGGGTCAGTCCCCCAGAGGGGCAGCCAATCCTGCCTTGCCAGTGGTGGTTTCAGGCGGAGCACGTATGACCCGACAATATTTCAGTGAGCTCTCAAGATTTTAGTGAGATTTTTTGGCATGCATGAGATCTTGTGAATCTAGAATCTTCGACCCAGAAACGACAACTAATCCAGAATGCAGCAGCTGGACTGGTGACTGGGAGTGGCCGCCAAGACCATATAACACTGGTCCTGAAAGACCTACATTGGCTCCCAGTACGTTTCCGAGCACAATTCAAAGTGTTGGTGCTGACCTTTAAAGCCCTAAACAGCCTCAGCCCAGTATACCTGAAGGAGCGTCTCCACCCTCATCATTCAGCCCGGACACTGAGGTCCAGCTCCAAGGGCCTTCTGGCAGTTCCCTCACTGCGAGAAGCGATTTTACAGGGAAGCAGCAGAGGGCCTTCTCGGTAGTGGCGCCCATCCTGTGGAACGCCCTGCCATCAGATGTCAGCCCATGATATCATGTGCTCTTTTCACCACCCCCTGTAAAGACGTTCTGTCCGTGGCTGTCAAGCCAACGTACCACACTGTGATACAATATGAGAGGACACTCTCTATTGTAGACCAGTAGAAGGAGGTCATCAACTGTTGTTTAACATTGTTCTTTCGAAAGACCCAGAGGAAATGGAGTCTCTGTTGGGCCTTCCTAACCACCTGAGTTATATTGTTTTTCCAAGTGAGGTCTTCACTAAGGTAAATTCCCAGGAATTTAAAGGAAGAGACTCTCTCCACACAACCTCCCCCCCCCCCGATATACAGTGGGGCTAGTTCCCCTCTCTTCCTCCAAAAGTCCAACACCATCTCCTTTGTCTTGCTAATATTTAGGTGCAAGTTATTCTCTAGGCACCATGTAGATACTTTTTGAACCTCCCCCCTTACGCTGATTCATCTCCACCTGTAATTAGACCCATTGTCGTAGTATCATCTGCAAACTTAATCATTGCAGTAGATGGATCAGATAAAATACAGTCATATGTATACAATGAGTACAGGTAGGGACTCAGCACACATCCCTGTGGGGTGCCAGTGCTGAGCTTCAGGGAGGTAGATGTAACAGGCCCAGTCCTCACTGTTTGTGTCCGATCCCTCAGAAAGTCTTTAATCCAGTCACAGATGGTAGAAGAAAGGTCTAGTTCCATCAGCTTTTTGATAAGAATGTCCGGAAGGATGTTCCGGTAAAGGATAGGGCTATCCACTGGGCTGCTTCAACAAAAACCTGGTAATAGGACCACTCTCTTTTCTGCCTTGGTCACACCACACCTGGAATACTGCATCCAATTCTGGGCACCACAGTTTAAGAAGGGTGAGATGTGTGCAGAGGAGGGCAACCAAGATGATCAAGGATCTGGAAACCAAGCCTTATGAGGAACAGTTGAGGGAGATGGGTGTGTTTATCCATGGGTGTTTAGAGGATACTGAGAGGAGATATGATCATAGACATCTTCAAATATCTTCAAGGGCTGTGACATGGAAGATGGAGCAAGCTTGTTTCCTCCTGCTCTGGAGCGCAGGACCTGAACCAATGGCTTCAAGTTACAAGAAGGAGATTGCAACTAAACATCGGCAAGAACTTTCTGACAGTAAGAGCTGTTAGGCAATGGAATGGTCTCTCTCAGGAGGTCATGGAGTCTCCTTCCTTGGAGGTTTTTAAGCAGAGGTTGGATGGCCATCTGTCATGGATGATTTAGTCCAGGTTGCTGCATTGCAGGATCCCTTGGGGATCAAACCCAAATTGCCGTTTGCTCTGATTGTGCGTTGAAGAGCAGGTTTCGTCAGGGGAAAACAGTGGAACAAGAGGAAGTCTGGATAAGCCCAGAGAGAGAGAATACCAAGCATGTATGTCAATGAATGGCAGTAACTACAGCATTCATGCCACCGAAAAGGCCCAGAGGAAAGAGCCAAGGATTAGGTGCTGTAATGAGCTTTGGCTTGGGTAGACCTGGTTCAGAAGTAAAGCATTACCCCTTCCCAGGGATCTGAATTGTGATGCCTGGAACATTCCATTCCGATCTCCTTTCCTTTCATTCAGTGTTTAATCCCTAAACCAAGACTGGTCTCAACTAGCCATACAGTGAAACGGCTCCGTGTGTCGGTGAGAGAAACTGGCGCATTCCAATTACTCAGCAAGCTAAAGCGGGAATGAATCACACATTACAGGGCAGAAACATTTGTTAGTTTGTGTACCGTGGCAAATGCCAGTGTAAAAATGGCAACATTACGCGTTTCCTTTTCTCGTGTCTGCAAATTTGCAGCGGATATGCACTAAGGAACAATAGCTAATTATGAATGTGCTTCCATTTGTTTTTACAAAGATACCCCTCCAGAGGGGAATCCTGCTTTAAATGGAATTTATATGCAGAATTTGGCGCTTCCAACCCCATCACATTTTGCCTAAATGAGTCCATTGCTCGCATTGAGTGCCTGCTTATGTCTGAGCTACTGGTTTGTGGTCAAATAAAGTTGTTGTTTTTCCTTAAACAGTCCAACTAATGATATGCAAAATATTACACATAATATATGTATAATATATACAAATGAGTCAATATTTTTGCAGCATAACTGTGTAAGTGGTGTGGGTTTTTTTACACTTATGTGCACTGAAAACTTTAGGAAACGAGGAGTATTTAATACATAAAAATTCTGCATGTAGTCATGCATATAATGTGATAACCTTTCATATTTTCAGTGGAACTGGTGAGAGGAAAATGGGAACCTGAAAGATTCTGTTGGATAAGCTCCACACAGTGCTGGATTTACGTATAAGCTAAACAAGCTATAGCTTAGGGCTCCAGTCTCTTGGGGGCCCCAAAAAAAATTTAAAGGAAAAAACTGGGTGTATATTTCCAAAATATAAGATAAAAAACAAATAAAATAAAACCTACATATAGCAACAGTGTTTTCTGTGGTGTAGGCTCCTATGATGTAAGTCATGGGCCCCGCCTGCTAGCCTGCTCCCTAAAATATCACAGTTCAACAATTATTTCATAAAATACATATTTTGTTATGTGCAAATGGCTTTAGATACCTATTACAGTGGTACCTCAGGTTAAGTACTTAATTCGTTCCGGAGGTCCGTTCTTAACCTGAAACTGTTCTTAACCTGAAGCACCACTTTGGCTAATGGGGCCTCCTGCTGCTGCCGCGCCGCCAGAGCACGATTTCTGTTCTCATCCTGAAGCAAAGTTCTTAACCCGAGGTACTATTTCTGGGTTAGCAGAGTCTGTAACCTGAAGCGTATGTAACCTGAAGCGTATGTAACCCAAGGTACCACTGTAGGTCCATAAATTATCATATAGCATATATGATGCCCTAAACTTCTGAAGGTAATGGGGCCCTTTATATGTCCAGCTATCCTTTGTCAACAACAATTTGTTGCTTTTTTCTGTGTTGCATATATGCTATATGGTAATTTATAGACCTAATGGGTATCTACAGCCATTTGCACATGCAGAATGTAGGCACCCTATATATAGAAATGAGCAAGCCAGTGATATTTTAGGGAGCAGGCTAGCAGGCAGGGCCCATCACTTACATCATAGGAGCCCACACAACACAAGACACTGTTGCTGTATGTAGGTTTTATTTTATTTGTTTTTTATCTTATACTTTGGAAATGTACATCCAGTTTGTTTGTTTTTTTTAATTTTTTTGGGGGCCCCCAAGAGAGGGGGGCCCTAAGCTATAGCTTGTTTAGCTTATATGTAAATGCGGCACTGTCTTCATAGCATATAAATGTCTGCATGAACTAGCAGTAACTGCAGTGTTTCTGCAGGAGGCCCTCCCAACACGACTGTGTGAGCTCATCTCTTGAGGTGGAGATACTGGTGACTGAATCTGCATAGCTTATGCCTGCATGGCACAAGATTTAGGTGCTCTCCTATGGAATCTTTCCTATTGCTGACAAATCTCCATGTCCGGTGACAACACTTTTGAGCTGGAAAACTACAGACTAATTTAACGAACTGCGGTTGACTTACTTGCATTGCTTACATCTATTCAGCTTTGCCGAATGCTTTCTTGTTCGTTTGTTTTAAATAATACTGCTGCAAGGATACAATTCAAGATTCCACTCATTGCTATTATTTGAGCAAGATAGGGGCGGGAATTTACCCTGTTAGATAGCGACCTAGTAATGACTCCAGTGATCTGAAAGTATTTGCCACACGGTGCAATCCTTTCCCCGACTTGTGGTTGCTGGGCAGGCAAGATCAGCCCTGCGCTGCCCAAGGCATTTTGCTGCCTGAGGCAAAACAACGCAGGCCACTCCCACCAAGTCTAGTTCCAGGGTACCAAGGCTGGATCAAGTTGTTTTGGCACCTGAGGCAGAAAAATCCTACAAGCATCTTTGAAGATGGCTATCCTCTGAATTCTTCATACAGACCTCCCAGCCTGTCCCCCTGTACAAGAGTCTCATATCTGTCTGCTTAATTGCATGCAGTGCTTTTGGGGGGGGGTACACAGGGGTACGCATACCCGTAAACATTTTGTGAATCTAGGTTTGGCCTCATTGAGAGGCAGTATTTCAATCTGAGTAGGAAAATGAGAGTAACCCTAAACATTTTTTTTAAGGCAAAAAGCACTGATTGCATGTTTAAAAAGGTAAAGGACCCCTGAAAGTTAAGTCCAGTCTCAAACGGCTCTGGGGTTGTGGCACTCATCTCGCTTTACTGGCCGAGGGAGCCAACGTTTGTCTGCAGACAGTTTTTCCGGGTCATGTGGCCAGCATGACTAAGCCGCTTCTGGCGAAACCAGAGCAGCGCACGGAAACGCTGTTTACCTTCCCGCCAGGGTGGTACCTATTTATCTACTTGCACTTTTGACGTGCTTTCGAACTGCTAGGTTGGCAGGAGCTGGGACCGAGCAACGGGAGCTCACCCCGTTGCGGGGATTCGAACCGCCGACCTTCCAATCAGCAAGTCCAAGGCTCAGTGGTTTATACCACAGCACCACCCGCATCCCGATTGTATGTTATGTGTACATAATTCCTTACATCAGGAGAGAACGATGGAAGAAAGCATCTACCCTGGTACAGTACTGAAGAACAGAGGTGCTGTTAAGCTAAAATAAAAAATAAAAAAATTGTAGAGGTTGCATGGCTATCTCTCAGGGATTCTTTAGCAGTGATTCCTGCATTACAGGAGACTCGACTAAAGGACCCTTGGTGTCCCTTTCAATTTTACAATTCTGTGATTCTATAACCTCGAGCAGGAAAGAACTGGCACAGATAGTTGGAGACCAGCCAGGTTGTCATGTTTCTGCCCACTCAGTCAGCTTGAAACAGCGCAGCAACTTTCTGCAAAAGTTGTTGTTCTTAAGGATGCTTCGCCACCTCTGCCAACATTCACCTTTGCTTTGAAAGCAGATTGGTTTCTCCCTCCTACCCTCAACCACCCATGAATTCACCGCAGAGAGTTACCAGCAAAAACTTCAGGACAGTGCTAGTTAAAAGATGGGCGTCTTGTCAGGTCTTCAAAACTCAGACAACTAGTCTAGTTCATCCTTGAACACCTCCGTCGCCCTCACCTGGGGCAGGCTCTCGTACTGCATTTTGTGAAACCCATATAAACTGGGGTTGGCAAGGGGATCCAAGTCAGATCAAATTTTAATCAACCACAAGCAAAAACCAGGAGGAACAAAGTGGTGAATACCATCTGGGAATTCACATTAACTGAGAAATTGAC
Organism: Podarcis filfolensis; assembly: GCF_964270895.1. Taxonomy (NCBI): domain Eukaryota; kingdom Metazoa; phylum Chordata; class Lepidosauria; order Squamata; family Lacertidae; genus Podarcis; species Podarcis filfolensis. Next base: position 88,814,928 of record NC_139608.1, read on the forward strand.
ACAAAGGATAGAATCATAGAGTTGGAAGAGACCACAAGGGCCATCGAGTCCAACCCCCTGCCAAGCAGGATACATTTGGCCAGGGGTAAAAAAGAGGGAGAGAAAGATAATCAGCAGATTAATGGCCTTTCATCATGTACACCAATAAGAAAGATGCTGTTAAACCGGTGCCATTGGTCTTTAAACATACAGTATATGGATTATGCCGTTTAAATTCTATTTGTTCAAAGGGGACGGACTCTCAGGAAAAGAACTGTGGATCTATATGTACACTGCCCAAATTTATTGCTTATAGGTTTACTTTAATTCATTTTGTAATCTTGGGAAGGTTTCTGGTGTCAAAAGTAGTACGCCTGTATAAGAAAATAAAGTAAGAATGAATTTCAGAAACCAGAGTGGTATCCATGTCAGAAACGCAGGGCAGAAAATCACACCGACAGTGCTGCTTACCTGCTCCAGTGGAGATTCCCAAAAATCGGCAGGTATATTCCAGAGTATTCCAAAAAGCTGCTTGCTTCATGTTGGCCGGGCAAGAAGCGCTTTGAGCTTTTGGAAATTCTTGAGACAGACCTATGCTCTGACTTCCTGCACTGAGATGGAGTGAGCCTGGAGTCAGGGATCCCCGCCCTTCCCAAAGCAACATCATTCCAATGTGCTATACACAAAAAAGACCCCAAACAACACACCCTTTTTCCACGCAGAAGCAGTTAGCGCTGGTCCCGGCGGGACTGGGCTGTCCTTCTGGTGCTGCCATTGTCCTGCATCCCTCAGTGGGACAATTAATGATTACCAGGCAGAGCAGGAACCTCAGCCAGTGCCTGAGGGCCACTCTCCCCTTGCTTCATGTCGGTGCATACTGAAGGCGAGCAAAAGTCTTGCTCCTGCACATTGGATGCAGATTAGTTGCCATGGGGCTTGAGGCTTTGCTAGCTGCTTTTCAGAGCACTCCAGCTCCCTCCGAAGAGACCACGAGGGGTGCAATAGTTCTCACCTGAACAGCAAACATGTCCAAAATGAGATGCCACTTCGCTAAGTATCTGAAAACTCATAGGGTTCTTCATGTTGCCTTTTACGAGACACTCCTCGTCCACATTACAGCCATTTAGAGTGCTTCTCCTTTGGAGAAAACATTGAATTATTTATTCCCATTAAAAGCCAACGCACGCCTTATAGTCAAGGAAATTCTTTTCCAGCTGCAGCACATTTATCTGCAGTAAGCTGCCGAAGTCTAGGAAGCCTACTCGCGAAATTAAGAAATAGTTCCTATTTAATCTCAAGCATATTTAGCCTAGATTTGCCATTTCCCAATTAAGCAACGTTTGGGTTAACTTTGTCTACGTTGCTATAGTCCTAGATCTTCCAATCAAGTTCTGCTTCTAAATTCCTAGCAACATTACAATTTAGCAACAGGAGCAGAAATTCAAATCAGCTTCCAGCAGCACATTTTTCAAATAGCTCTTTCATAATCCAGATTAATTTAGCAAATGCCTGAATCCTGCCTTAAGCCCATCTATAGTACTGTTCTGTGCACCAGAAGCTCCTCAATTCTAAATAATACATTCATATGATTGATGTTACAGACGGATCTCAAGAAAAGGTTTGTTCGCAAAAGGTGCTTCCGGACAGTGGCTATTTTGGGGTGGGATTCCATCATATACAGTGGTACCTCGGGTTACATACGCTTCAGGTTACATACGCTTCAGGTTACACACTCCGCTAACCCAGAAATAGTGCTTCAGGTTAAGAACTTTGCTTCAGGATGAGAACAGAAATTGTGCTCCGGCGGCACGGCGGCAGCGGGAGGCCCCATTAGCTAAAGTGGTGCTTCAGGTTAAGAACAGTTTCAGGTTAAGGACGAACCTCCGGAACGAATTAAGTACTTAACCTGAGGTACCACTGTACCAGCAAACGCAAGTTTTGCAACTGAAGGTGGTTTGTTTAAACAACAAACCCATCCCCGCCCCCCCGAAAAGCAGGCTTCTTGTGAAAAGGAAGTCAAGAAAATGCACCGGAAAGTGTGTGATAACAATTGTGCCTCCCGTGGCATATAATGTGTCATTGTGTCTAGCTGTTAACCAGAAGGTTGGTGGTTTGAGGCCACCCAGGGACAGCTGTGGGCAGTATTCCTGCACTGCAAGGGGTTGGACTAGATGATCCTCGGGATCCCTTCCAACTCTAAGATTCTGTGATGCAATGCTGCATAACCACCCTGCAAGTCATTGATTGTGAATGCTCAATCAATAGCCGGCATTGTAATTATTATTACATTGTAATAATAATAATAATAATAGAATAATAAGAATAATAGAAGGTATAGGGTTATAAAGGCCAGGACTAGCCGTTTGAGAAACAGTTTCTACGCAAATGCAATTCTGGTTCTAAACGCAGCATAAGGGGTCTCTATAGTATAGTGCATTTTAAAATGGGGTTTCAGAGTTTTTAGGGGGTTTAGAATATTTTATGTAGTTTTTCAATTTCATTGTTCTGCATGGGAAAGTGACAATAAAGATATTGTATCGTATTGTACCGCATTGTCTAGCCTCTGCACAAACTTTGTGGAACTAAATCAGGAAGAGTGCTCGATAAACACGTCACTGGATGTGACCACGGATGTAAAGTGCTTGATGTAAAGCATGGGTAGGCAAACTAAGGCCCCGGGTGCAGGATCCAGCCCAATCACCTTCTAAATCCAGCTGGCAGACGGTCCAGGAATCAGCGTGTTTTTACATGAGTAGAATGTGTCCTTTTATTTAAAATGCATCTCTGGGTTATTTGTGGGGTATAGGAATTCGTTCATTCCCCCCCCCCAAAAATATATATATATATAGTCCGGCCCCCCACAAGGTCTGAGGGACAGTGGACTGGCCCGATGAAAAAGTTTGCTGACCCCTGTTGTAAAAGGTAAAGGTAAAGGACCCCTGGATGGTTAAGTCCAGTCAAAGGTGACTATAGGGTTGCAGTGCTCATCTCACTTTCCGGCCGAGGGAGCTGGCGTTTGTCCACAGACAGTTTTCAAGGTCATGTGGCCAGCATGACTAGACCACTTCTGGCACATGGAGACCATGACAGAAACCAGAGTGCACGGAAACACCTTCCCACCGCAGCAGTACCTATTTATCTACTTGCATTGGCGTGCTTTCAAACTGCTAGGTTGGCAAGAGCTGGGACAGAGCAACGGGAGCTCACTCTGTCGCACAGATTCGAACCGCAGCAACAACTCAGTGTGCTTTACTCTCAGGAAAGGACTGCAGTCTTAGGCTCCTTACATTGCACAAAATTGCCCTAGCGTGCAATTACTACATCCGGGCTTCCAATAATCCAATCACCTGTTTTATTCCTATCAAAACATCTGGGGAAGGGCACTGGGGGCTAAAACACCTTAAGCAGAGGTTGGATGTCTATTTGTCATGGATGCTTCGGTGGACATTCCTGCATTGCAGGAGGTTGGACTAGAATCAGGCACCCCCAACCTTTGGCCCTCCAGATGTTTTGGACTACAATTCCCATCACCCCTGACCACTGGTCCTGTTAGCTAGGGATCATGGGAGTTGTAGGCCAAAACATCTGGAGTGCTGAAGGTTGGGGGTGCCTGGACTAGATGATCCTTCCAACTAGGATCAAGCCTCAGAGACATCTCTAGCGCGCAGAAAATGACCGAATTGTTCTCCGAGTTTCGAGGTTTTAAGGCGCTTTTATTTAAAAATCGCCAGTTTAAAAGGTCTGAGAGAGCAGGCACTCTCGCACTGCACTTATGTTGTCGAAGGCTTGGATTTTGTTGTTGTTGTTTAGTCGTTTAGTCGTGTCCAACTCTTCATGGCCCCATGGACCAGAGCATGCCAGGCCCTCCTGTCTTCCACTGCCTCCCGCAGTTTGGTCAAACTCATGCTGGTAGCTTTGAGAACACTGTCCAACCATCTTGTCCTCTGTCGTCCCCTTCTCCTTGTGCCCTCCATCTTTCCCAGCATCAGGGTCTTTTCCAGGGAGTCTTCTCTTCTCATGAGGTGGCCAAAGTACTGGAGCCTCAGCTTCAGGATCTGTCCTTCCAGTGAGCACTCAAGGCTGATTTCCTTCAGAATGGATAGGTTTGATCTTCTTGCAGTCCGTGGGACTCTCAAGAGTCTCCTCCAGCATCAGAATTCAAAAGCATCAATTCTTTGGCAATCAGCCTTCTTTATGGTCCAGCTCTCACTTCCATACATCACTACTGGGAAAACCATAGCTTTAACTATACGGACCTTTTTGATGCCTCTGCTTTTTAAGATGCTGTCTAGGTTTGTCATTGCTTTTCTCCCAAGAAGCAGGTGTCTTTTAATTTTGTGGCTGCTGTCACCATCGGCAGTGATCATGGAGCCCAAGAAAGTCAAATCTCTCACTGCCTCCATTTCTTCCCCTTCTATTTGCCAGGAGGTGATGGGACCAGTGGCCATGATCTTCGTTTTTTTGATGTTGAGCTTCAGACCATATTTTGCGCTCTCCTCTTTCACCCTCATTAAAAGGTTCTTTAATTCCTCCTCACTTTCTGCCATCAAAGTGGTGTCATCTGCATATCTGAGGTTGTTGATATTTCTTCCGGCAATCTTAATTCCGGCTTGGGATTCATCCAGCCCAGCCTTTCCCATGATGAATTCTGCATACAAGTTAAATAAGCAGGGAGACAATATACAGCCTTGTCCTACTCCTTTCCCAATTTTGAACCAATCAGTTTTTCCATAGCCAGTTCTAACTATAGCTTCTTGTCCCACATGGAGATTTCTAGTGATTTAACCCCGGCGCAATTTTTTATTTTTATTTTTCGCATTTCCCGCTTTCCCACGGTCCTTCCGCGCATCGTCTCCAAGCGCCGCCGCGAGAGCGCACCAGTGCCGGAGCGCAGCAGGCGGAGGCCAAAGACTTCCGCGTTTCCTCGTGATCACGAGGGTTTTAAAAGCTTGGCCGCCTCCTTCCCGGAAGGGAGCGAGAGAGAAGCCGCCTGGCGCCCTGGAGAGCCATGGAGCGGAGGGTCGGGCGAGCTCTTGTCCGGCCGCGGGTGCTGATCGTGGGCGCGGGGCTGGCCGGGCTGGGCGCGGCTCAGCGGCTCCTTCGCCGGGGCGGCCGGCATCTGGGCGGCGTGCGCGTCCTGGAGGCCACGGGCCGAGCCGGTGGCCGCATCCGCTCCGGGAAGCTCCGTAAGAGGCGGCGGGCCGGGGAGAGCGGGGCGGAGGGCGGGCGCGGTCCTTACGCGCGACGCGGAGCGCGCCGGAGCGGACTTTGCGCCCCTTTGCGCTTTTCCCAAGAGAAACCCCAGTCATAGAACTGCCGAGTTGGAAGGGACCCTGAGGATCATCTGGTCCAACCCCCTGCAGTGCAGGAATATGCAGCTGGCCCATAAAAATATAAAAATGCAGGAATATGCTGCTGGCCGCTATAGGGAGGGATCGAACCTGCAACCTTGGTGTTTTCTAACCAACTGAGCGATGCTGAAACACGTGTCCCTCCACCCTCCTGGCTTCTTGTTGTTGTTGTGTTTCCTCATGATTACTTTGGAGTGCTCCCCCATCACACACACAGCCTCTAAAATAATATTCTTTGGGGTCAGGGTCGGATTCCTACCCTCCCTGAGTAGCCTAGAATATTCACATATGTTGGCATTCAAGAATGAAAAGGTTTACTTCTCCCATGGTTGATTTGAGGAAAGTGGCTGGAGCGGGTGTGTTTCTCAGTTGTTTTTGCTCCCTGCTAGGGTTGCAACTGGTTAAATAAATCAACTAAAATATTTTCATCAGTACTGTGAATTAAGTGGGCAGCAGGGTTTTGGTGTTTCCCCCCCCCTTTCAGCAGGATCCTGGATTATATTCATTTGAAAATGCAATTCACTAATCGAGTGAATCAAACCATTGCGATCTAATCTGCGAAGATGTACTGAATCACTGAGAACTCTCTTTCTTAGCCTGAGCATAGCTGCTGCTCTCATGCTTTTCTGATTTCTTCACTTTCCCACCCACTTGTGTTCTTGCAAAACAACACCCCCCCCCCCAAATCCAGCACAGCCTTCATCCTCTGCAAGTCCTCATCACCGTTGCCAGAGAAGGCAAGCCATGGGGGCAAGCCATGCTTGGTCTCTGTTCTCCAGCCCCGGAAAAGTGCTTTGGAGAGCAGCAGCAGGGCTGAAATTTTACACCTAACCTAAGCAATGTACAGGGGTGGCGCTGTGGGTTAAACCACAGAGCCTAGGACTTGCTGATCAGAAGGTTAGCGGTTCGAATCCCCGCGACGGGGTGAGCTCCCGTTGCTCAGTCCCTGCTCCTGCCAACCTAGCAGTTCGAAAGCACGTCAAAGTGCAAGTAGATAAATAGGTACCGCTCAGGCAGGAAGGTAAACGGCGTTTCCATGCGCTGCTCTGGTTCGCCAGAAGCGGCTTAGTCATGCTGGCCACATGACCCGGAAGCTGTCTGCAGACAAACACCAGCTCCCTCGGCCAATAAAGCGAGATGAGCACCGCATCCCCAGAGTCGGCCACGACTGGACCTAATGGTCAGGGGTCCCTTTACCTTTAAGCAATGTACACATTAGCGGCTTGAAATTCAGCAAGTCCCCCCCCCCCCCGCCCCGCTCTGCTGCATTTCAAGTTTGGTGAGGAAGTCAGATGGAAACTGCTTTGAGGGATAGAAAATGCACGAAACAGCAGTGTTTCTCAAGCAACTACAGGATAGCTGTGAATTGTGCATATGGCTTCAAATACAGGGGGGGGGGGCGAATCATAACGTATACACAGCCCTGGTTTCAGGTTGTACTGTGTGTTCTCCATCTTCTCCCCCTCTGCCCATCTGCTTTCTTGCCTAAAAGCAAAGATCTGCTTCTTCCATTATAGTCTCCATCAGTTTTGACTGGGGGCGGATGGATGCAGGCCACCTAGACCATGGGTAGGCAAACTAAGGCCCGGGGGCTGGATCTGGCCCAGTTGCCTTCTCAATCCAGCCCACGGACTGTCTGGGAATCAATGTGTTTTTACATGAGTAGAATGTGTGCTTTTATTTAAAATGCATCTCTGGGTTATTTGTGGGGCATAGGAATTCGTTCATTCCCCCCCCCCCCAAAAAAAAATATAGTCCGGCCCCTCACAAGGTCTGAGGGACAGTGGACCGACCCCCTGCTGAAAAAGTTTGCTGACCCCTGACCTAGACAAAGGATCACTCCGGTGCTGCTGAAGGGGAAGAATTGGCATGGCCAGAACTCTCCACAACAAAACTGCTGCTGGTTTTGGCAACAGTAGCAGTAAATCAAGCCTGCACAGAATTCGGCACTGCTTGGTGCGACCCTAATTTAGGCAATAGGCCTCTTTTGCAGGAGAATGCATTGGAGAACAGCAAACTCATTCTCAACGGGGTGTGTGAGAAAGGTGGTGAGGAGCCTTTAGGTTTGCAGAAACACAGAACAAATTAGAAAACTAATAATAATAATTTTATTATTTATATCCCTCCCATTTGGCTGGGTTTCCCCAGCCACACTGGGCGGATTAAAGCATATACAGTGGTACCTTGGTTCTCGAACTCAAGTCCATTCGACTTCCAAAATGTTCAAAAACCAAGGCGCGGCTTCTAATTGGCCCCGGAAACAAAGCCGACAGCCAAAACGGACGTTCGACTCCTGAACGCTTACCTTTGGGTTTGTGGAGTTCGGGAGCCTATTTTTTCGTCGACTAAGCCATTTTGGAGCCAAGGTACCACTGTATAAAACATATTAAGGTGAGGACACAAGAACTGCCCAGTCAAGATGTAAGCATGTTGTGAGGAGAAGGGGAGGCACAAAAGAGGACATGGCTGGCTGGAACCCTGAGCATTTTGCCGTTTCCAAATTTACAAACACCCCTGCTGAGGGTTTTCCAAAAGTCTGAAGGCTCTAAGCATCTGAGAGCTGTGGTTTCCCTCCTTGTCTGATAGCTGGAATAAGCAGGCCTTAAAAGATTAGTCTCTTTGAGGCTTGATGCTGTGGAAACATTGGAAAGCTGATTCTTTCCCTCCTTCCTTCTAGGAGGTAAGGTGATTGAGATAGGTGCTCACTGGATTCATGGACCCTCCAAGGAGAACCCTGTCTTCCAGCTGGCATCGGAGCATGGACTCCTGGATGAGGTCGCCATGTCTGAGGAAAACCAGCAGGTGGAAATCGGGGGCCACCCCTTGGGGCCTTCGGCCTGCTTCTCCAGTCGGGGCCAGTTGCTGAGTCCCGACCTCCTTGACTCCATGGGGTTGCTCTTCTTCGCTCTCTTGGAAGAAGCGCGCGAGTTCGTGCATGCGGCCAAAGTGCCTGTGCCCAGCGTGGGGGAGTACCTGAAAGAGGCGATCGCTCGGAAGGTGAGAGAATGGTCAGATGATGAGGAGACCAAGCGGCTGAAGCTGGCCGTCCTCAACTTATTCTTCAAGCTGGAATGCTGCGTGAGTGGGACTCACAGCTTGGACCTGGTGGCTTTGGGGCCCTTCGGGGAGTACACCATGCTTCCTGGCTTGGACTGCACGTTTCCCAAGTGAGTGGTTGCCCGCTTAAAGGTAAAGGGACCCCTGACCATTAGGTCCAGTCATGACCGACTCTGGGGTTGCGGTGCTCATCTCGCTTTATTGGCCGAGGGAGCCGGCGTACAGCTTCCGGGTCATGTGGCCAGCATGACTAAGCCGCTTCTGGCAAACCAGAGCAGCGCACGGAAACGCCATTTACCTTCCCGCTGGAGCGGTACCTATTTATCTGCTTGCACTTGGATGTGCTTTCGAACTGCTAGGTTGGCAGGAGCTGGGACCGAGCAATGGGAGCTCACCCCGTCGCGGGGATTCGAACCGCCGACCTTCCGATCAGCAAGCCCTAGGCTCTGTGGTTTAACCCACAGCGCCACCCACGCTTGGCTCTTATTAAATAATAGGTTGGCTTCTCTGGTTCCCTTGGGGATGGGCTGATCGGACATCTCGGCTGTGGCTTGACTTTGCAAGTGGGACATGGGTGGCGCTGTGGTCTAAACCACTGAGCCTCTTGGGCAGGGGTAGGCAACCTAAGGCCCGGGGGCCAGATGCGGCCCAATCACCTTCTCAATCCAGCCCATGGACGGTCCGGGAATGAGCGTGATTTTACATGAGTAGAATGTGTCCTTTTATTTAAAATGCATCTCTGGGTTATTTGCGGGGCATAGGAATTCGTTCATTTCCCCCCAAAAAATATAGTCCAACCCACCACATGGTCTGAGGGATGGTGGACTGGCCCACGGCTGAAAAAGGTTGCTAACCCCTGCTCTTGGGCTTGCCAATTGGAAGGTTGGCGGTTCGAATCCCATGACGGAGTGAACTCCCGTTCACTCCCATCTCCTGCCAACCTAGCAGTTCAAAAGCACGCCAGTGCAAGTAGAAAAATAGGTACCGCTCCGGCGGGAAGATAAACAGCATTTCCGTGCGCTCTGGCACTCGTCACAGTGTCCCGTTGCTCCAGAAGCGGTTTAGTCATGCTGGCCACATGACCCGGAAAGCTGTCTGTGGACAAACGCCGGCTCCCTCAGTCTGAAAGTGAGATGAGCACCACAACCCCATAGTCGCCTTTGACTGGACTTAACCATCTAGGGGTCCTTTACCTTTACCTTTACTTTGCACATGTAACTTTACGGAGGACATTTTTTTCCTGGGGTGGAAAGTTTATTTGTTTCTTCATTGCAGGCCCAGTTGCATTGCCGTTCCTCCCAGTAGTGGATAAATGTAAGATGTGATTAATAAACTCAAGCAGACAATGGTCTGGATTAGAAAGGGCCACAGCTTTATTGATTAGATATAGGGGGGATATTTGGCTCAGGCCCCCACAGAAAAAATAAAAGTATTTTTTTTTAAGGTAAGGAAACTCAGTTCCCACCCCCCAGTTCCTGTTAAAAAGAACAACAACCCTGATTTTATTTCCCTTTCCCTCACTTGTTCTAGACCTCATCTCGCTTCCCATTGTGAGCAAACTACCCCTATGTGGGGGAGGGAAAGGAATTTCCTTGACATCTGGTGGGAGGGTGTTCCACAGGGCGGGCGCCACTACCGAGAAGGCCCTCTGCCTGGTTCCCTGTAACCTCACTTCTCGCAGGGAGGGAACCGCCAGAAGGCCCTCAGAGCTGGATCTCCGTGTCCGGGCTGAACGATGGGGGTGGAGACACTCCTTCAGGTATACTGGGCCGAGGCCGTTTAGGGCTTTAAAGGTCAGCACCAACACTTTGAATTGTGTTCGGAAACATGTCCAAGACCAGGCTACCTCATTTTGTCTTGCTTCTCCCCCTTAGTGGTTATGAGGGCCTCATAGACTGCCTGATGGCATCTCTGCCCAAAGGGACTGTGCAGTTCGACAAGCCGGTGAGGACAGTTCACTGGAGTAGTTCCTGCGTGGAAGAGGCTCCCGCAGGCCGAACCTTCGGAGTCCAGGTGGAATGTGAAGATGGCGAGAAGTTCTTTGCAGACCATGTCATCGTCACCGTGCCTCTAGGTGAAATTTCCTTGGCTTTCTGATCCTCACCTCCAGCTGCCAGATGTCTTCTAAAAGTCAGATAGCTGTTTATTTCCTTGACATCTGATGGGAGGGTGTTCCACAGGGCGGGCGCCACTACCAAGAAGGCCCTCTGCTGGTTCCCTGTAACCTCACTTCTCACAGGGAGGGAACCGCCAGAAAGTCCTCGGTGCTGGATCTCAGTGTCCGGGCTGAACGATGGGGGTGGAGATGCTCCTTCAGGTACACAGGGCCAAAGCCGTTTAGGGCTTTAAAGGTCAGCACCAACGGCGCTGTGGGTTAAACCACAGAGCCTAGGACTTGCCGATCAGAAGGTCGGTGGTTCGAATCCCCGTGAAGGGGTGAGCTCCCGTTGCTTGGTCCCTGCTCCTGCAAACCTAGCAGTTCGAAAGTGCGTCAAAGTGCAAGTAGATAAATAGGTACCGCTCCGGCGGGAAGGTAAACAGCGTTTCCATGTGCTGCTCTGGTTCGCCAGAAGCGGCTTAGTCCGGCTTAGCTGTACGCCGGCTCCCTCGGCCAGTAAAGCGAGATGAGCGCCGCAACCCCAGAGTCAGTCACGACTGGACCTTATGGTCAGGGGTCTCTTTACCTTTACCAACACTTTGAACTGTGCTCGGAAATGTACTGGGAGCCAATGTAGGTCTTTCACGACCGGTGTGATATGGTCTCGACTGCCACTCCCAGTCACTAGTCCAGCTGCCACATTCTGGATTAGTTGTAGCTTCCGGGTCACCTTCAAAGGTAGCCCCACGTAGAGCGCATTGCAGTAGTCCAAGCGGGAGATAACCAGGACATGTACCTACTGAACGAAGGTAGAATTCACACCAGCTTCTCTGCCCAGTTTTACCTCAGGCATATTTGTTCCCCAGAAGTTTGCCAGAAGGGAATGAGTCCGTTGGGCAGAAAAGGTTCCCTGTCCCTGATCTTGTGGCGTTCTTGCTTATGAGACCCACCCCTCCAAGTCGTGGTTTGTTTTCCAGCAGCAGGAACTTGGTCGGTAACAAATCCAGAACTCTTCTGTAAATCCTATGGGGAGATTATTTCCCCCCCAGTACTTACTAAAGTGTTTGCACAGTCTGGTCCTGGGCGCTTTCCCCCAAAGTCTGTTCTTTTACTAATCTCTCTCATGTCTTTTCCTTCTCCCTAGGTTTCCTCAAAGAACACGGAGAAACCTTTTTTAACCCGCCGCTTCCGTCCCGGAAGACGGCTGCAATCGAAAAGCTTGGTTTTGGGACAAACAACAAAATCTTTGTGGAATTTGAGCAGCCATTCTGGGAGCCAGATTGTCAGATGGTTGAGGTGGCGTGGGATGGAGAATCGCCCCTGGCTGAGCCACCCGCCGACTTGGAGGCTATTTGGTACCAGAAGATTGCTGGCTTTGTTGTTCTCCATCCGGCAGAGAGGTACATGGGAAAGACAGGCTGGAATGGGTTGCAGGGCAGGCCACTCTGGGATAGCTGTCGTTTGAACAAGTCATTTGAAGAAGTGTGCATGCACACGAAAGCTCATACCAATAACAAACTTAGTTGGTCTCTAAGGTGCTACTGGAAGGATTTATTATTGTTGTTGTTTTGTTTTGTTTTGTTTTGTTTTTTGTTTTGTTTTGTTTTGTTTTGTTTTGTTTTGTTTGAACACAGGAAGCTTATCACATGCAGATCAGGCAAACAAGCTGGGTCTTTGCATTAAACCAGTGTGGATTTGATTTAAATCAATTTGATTTAGATCGCCATTTAAATCACTAGTCATGAAGACTTTATTTAAATCATTTTTTTACAGAAAGACTCATTCTTGTTGGTATAATCTTAATATTTACAACCAGAGGGAGGTTTCATTTTTGGAATAATAAATTTTCAGAGTAGTTTTTACAGTTACATCAGAAATTACTGATTTGGTTATACTTCAGTGGTACCTCAGGTTAAGAACTTAATTCGTTCCAGAGGTCCGTTCTTAACCTGAAACTGTTCTTAACCTGAAGCACCACTTTAGCTAATGGGGCCTCCTGCTGCCACCACACCGCTGGAGCACGATTTCTGTTCTCATCCTGAAGCAAAGTTCTTACCCGAGGTACTATTTCTGGGTTAGCGGAGTCTGTAACCTGAAGCGTATGTAGCCTGAAGCGTATGTAACCTGAAGCGTATGTAACCTGAGGTATCACTGTACAGTATTAGAAATACATAGACAGATAATTATGACATTATTGTGAGGTTTAATAATTTAACTGTTTATATTTGGACAACTTTTCTGCTGTACTTCTGCTGTAGAAGGAGAAAATCATTTCCTGAATAACAATTTAAACAATTAATTTTACTCAAGCAATAACATTATCGCATATGTATCCATGTATGTTAACCAATGTGGTTAAACTTTTTTTTTAAAATAAAATAAAAACTTACTGAGTTTTAGCACACATGAAAAACTCAAAACAAATCCTTATTTCCTGATGAAAAGCCTTTGCACTATAATGTAACTTAAATAGAAAACTATCTTTAGAAAGATTTTTCCTCCAAAAGCATTTTATTTTAAAAATCTACTTTCATAAATCTACCACTTCCAAAATTGGATTTTTATGAAGATGAAAGTAATAGGACCAGCATCCGTGGATTCTACAAAGCCTTTCTCCTTTTACCATACTAGATACGGACATATCTTATGTGGCTTCATTGCTGGGAAAGAAGCTGAATTCATGGAAACCCTCACAGACGCAGAAGTCCTTTCGGCATTAACAGACGTATTTCGTAGAGCAACAGGTACGCATGACTTCTTAGTTGTTTGCAAGCATTGGAATGAGGGGTGCAAAAACGATGCGTTATTCTGTTAAAACTGCTGGCCTAAGTTTTGCAAAATGTCTTCTTAATTTTGTATAATGATAATAATAATAATAATAATAATAATAATAATAATAATAATAATAATAATAAAAGTTATTATTATTTATGTATACCCTGCCCATCTGGCTGGGTTTCCTCAGCCACTCTGGGCAGCTTCCAGCAAAATACTAAAATACAATAATTCATCAAATATTAAAAGCTTCCCTAAACAGGGCTGCCTTCAGATGTCTTCTAAAAATCAGATAGTTGTATATTTCTTTGACATCTGATGGGAGGGAGTTCCACAGGGCGGGTGCCACTACCAAGAAGGCCCTCTGCCTGGTTCCCTGTAACCTCACTTTTCGCAGGGAGGGAACCACCAGAAGGCCCTCAGCACTGGATCTCAGTGTCCAGGCTGAAGGATGGGGATGGAGACACTCCTTCAGGTATAGTGGCCCGAGGCCGTTTAGGGCTTTAAAGGGCAGCACCAACACTTTGAATTGTGCTCAGAAACGAACTGGGGGCCAATGTAGGTCTTTCAGGACCGGTGTTATGTGGTCTCGGCGGTCACTCCCCATCACCAGTCTCACTGCCGCATTCTGGATTAATTGTAGTTTCCGGGTCACCTTCAAAGGTAGCTCCACATAGAGCGCATTGCAGTAGTCCAATTGGGAGATAACCAGAGCATGCACTACTCTTGAGAGACAGTTTGCGGGCAGGTAGGGTCTCAGCCTGCGTACCAGATGGAGTAGGTAGACAGCTGCCGTGGACACAGAATTGACCTGCGCCTCCATGGACAGCTGTGAGTCCAGAATGACTCCCAGGTTGCGCACCTGGTCCTTCAGGGGCACAGTTACCCCATTCAGGACCAGGGAGTCCCCCCCACCTGCCCACCCTGTCTCCCAAAACAGTACTTCTGTCTTGTCAGGAGTCAACCTCAATCTGTTAGCCGCTATCCATCCTCCAACCACCTCCAGACACTCACACAGGACCTTCACCGCCTTCACTGGTTCTGATTTAAAAGAGAAATAGTGTCAAGAAGTTGCCCAGTAGATTATCCTAACCTATCTTCTCTGAAAACTAGGTATTTATGGCCAAGATAGTCTCTACTTTTGAGAATGCAGGCCGAAAGGTTTAGGAGTTTGAGGTGAAAAAGTGACTTACAAAAAGATCTACTCTATGTTATCCTGGGATGGGTGGTCCTCAGTTGTATGGGGGGCAGCTTCATTGATACTCCCTGAAACCAGGCTCAGGTGGTTTTTAATTGCAGAACTGAGGGGCTCAAAAGCCCATCACAACCCATGCTTTATGCCTGGAAACTCTTTTGCTGTTGCTGAGGCTGATGGAAGTTGGAGTCCGACAACATTTGGAGAGACACACAAGTTCCCTTGCCCCTGCTGTACATAATTCATAGGTCCCCGTTTTTCTTTGAATTGTCAAATCTCAGTTAAACCTGATGAAGCCGAAGTAGTCCATTCTCACAGGAAGAAGTGCTTTAGTTCAGGTTTGGTGCTGCTTATCTAAAAAGGCAAAGGACCCCTGACAGTTCAAGTCCAGTCGCGAACGACTCTGGGGTTGCGGCGCTCATCTCGCTTTACTGGCCAAGGGAGCTGGTGTTTGTCCACAGACAGTTTTTCTGAGTCATGTGGCCAGCATGAAGAAGCCGCTTCTGGCGAAACCAGAGCAGCGCACGGAAACGCTGTTTACCTTCCCGCCGGGGTGGTACCTATTTATCTACTTGCACTTTGACGTGCTTTCAAACTGCTAGGTTGGCAGGAGCTGGGACTGAGTAATGGGAGCTCATCCCGTCACGGGGATTTGAACCGCTGAACTTCTGATCGGCAAGCCCAAGGCTCAGTGGTTTAGACCACAGTGCCACCCGCGTCCCTTGCTGCTTATCTAGCCATGTCCCAGTGTCCTGGGTAAATTGGCTGAAGTGGCTTGCTTAACACAGCTGTCTTGTGATGTTAAAGGTACTTGATTTGAAATTGGGGCTAGCAGGCAAGATACTCACCCGCTCTCTGTGCACTTGGGTCAGGAAATCCACAACTTGCTCCTCCAAGGAACATCTTCCGCTCGAAATGGTACAGCGAGCCTTACACCAAAGGATCCTACAGTTACGTGGCTGTTGACAGCTCCGGAGATGACATAGATGCCCTTGCTCAGCCCCTTCCTGAAGACACATCTGATTCCAAGGTAACCCATTCTGGATTTCTGGCGGTATTGGAGCTTGTGTCTATCAGCATCTGTTGAAATATCCACAAGCCACGACACGCCCCCTGTGTTTGTTTGTTTGTTTGTTTATTGATATTGTTTATTGTTTGTTTATTGATTGACTTTATATACCACCCTATCGGAACGTCCACAAGCCACAACACACACCCTGTTTGTTTGCTGAATTTATCTACCGCCCTATACCCTGGGGGTCTCAGGGTGGTTCACAGAATAAAATCACGATATAAAACCACAAAATACATAATAAAAACAACAACCCAATAGCCCCCCCCCAAAAAAAACACGTTTTAAAAGGGCATAGGATGTAAATCAGATCAACCAAAGGCCTGGTTAAAAAGGAACGTTTTTGCCTGGTACCTAAAGGTGTACAGTGGTACCTTGGGTTACAGACGCTTCAGGTTACAGACTCCGCTAACCCAGAAATAGTACCTTGGGTTAAGAACTTTGCTTCAGGATGAGAACAGAAACTGCACAGCGGTGGCAGCAGCGGGAGGCCCCATTAGCTAAAGTGGTACCTCAGGTTAAGAACAGTTTCAGGTTAAGAAGGACCTCCAGAACAAATTAAGTTCTTAACCCGAGGTACCGCTGTATAATGAAGGCGCCAGGCAGACTTCCCTGGGGAGAGCATTCCACAGGTGGGGAGCCACTGCAGAGAAGGCCCTGTTCTTGTGTTGCCACCCTCTGGACTTCTCCAGGAGGCGGCACATGAAGGACGTTGCATTAACAGAGACATTGTTTGATTTTCCACACCTCTCGACTTTTTTGCCTCCCACTAACAGGTTTTCACCCAAACAGGGCTAAACTAATACTGCTATTTCTTGTTGCAGCCGCCACAGGTTCTGTTTGCGGGAGAAGCTACACATCGCACGTTCTATTCGACTACTCATGGTGCCTTGTTGTCGGGCTGGAGAGAAGCAAATCGTCTCCTCGACATCTACGATATGTCCGAATCGCCACATGCTGCATTGTAAGCTAGAAGCTGAGATAGCAGCAGTTTCTTTTCCTGCTCCCAAATAATCATTAAAAATGGTATGTCAGTATAACTACCGCCCTCTGCACCCAGTTTTTTTAATCGAGATAAAAATGCCTTGGAGGAATCATTTTTCTCGAGTTGAACACTGGAATCACAGTTGCAAAACAACAGTTTCCACTGTGTGCAACAAATAACATCCAGTGTTAATGATTAGCCAAGCTCCCTGCTTTCTGGTGCTGGAATATAATTTCCTACCCTGAAAGCACTGAGCTGAATCTTTGCATTTGTTTTCTCATACTGAGGCAGTGTAGTACTTCGTTAAATTTTGTCGGTCATCACACGAAAACATCAAAGAGCCACTCATCTCACGCCCCTCTCAAAACAGGTGCCGTAGAATAGCTTAAACAAATCTTACCACATTTCCAGTGTGCTATGTATTTTAGTATATTGGGAGCAGGGCATCCCTGTAGGGCATGGGTAGACAAACTAAGGCCCGGGGGCCAGATCTGACCCACAGACGGTCCAGGAATCAGTGTGTTTTTACAAGAGCAGAATTTGTCCTTTTATTTAAAATGCATCTCTGGGTTCTTTGTGGGGCCTGCCTGGTGTTTTTACATGCGTAGAATGTGTGCTTTTATTTAAAATGCATCTCTGGGTTATCTGTGGGACATAGGAATTTGTTAATCCCACCCAAAATAAATATAATCCGCCCCCCCCCCCCACAAGGTCTGAGGGACAGTGGACAGGCCCCCTGCTGAAAAAGTTTGCTGACCCCCTGCTGTAGGGACCTGGGAACCATGCATCTTTAAGAGAGCAAGACACTATGATCAATAGTCTTGGCAAATTGCAGGGGAAGGAACAGTATTTTGACAAGTGATGCTTGGGTCCCACGAATATAGAAGGCAAAGGACGTGGAAGGAGAAAAAGATTCCTTGTCTTTTCAAAGTAGGGAGACTTTTGCTTCCCACTGTGTTAAACCTGCAGTTGATAGAAAATGCGGAGAAGAAGACAAGCTCTGGGGAAGTATTAGTTCTTATGAGGAAACAAGTTCGGAAGATTAAGGGTGAGAGAAGTATTGCATTTTTGAGCAAATGTGGATCGAATTAGAGCTATAATCGTTTAGCATGAAATTAAACTGTTAGAAGCTACAAGCAAACAAAAGGTAGTCACACACTGACGCTTTGATGATGCTTGAAAAGTTCCTTAGCAGGTTTTATTTTTAATTAAACATGAACAAGATTGTGCTCTACAAGTTAACTTTTGGAAGAGGCTGGTACCCAGCATGATGAGGTTTAATAACCAATAACTTCAACTCATTATTGATCCTCCTCAGTGGCAGTGAAGGTGACAAAGTCATTCTTTGCTGCCTCCATTGCATCCTCAATGTGCGTCCAACAGAGTTTTCCAGGGAGCACAGGGACTTTTATGGTTGCACCTAAAGGAGGTGGTAGAACTGACAATGGCTTGCTGAGCATGCATTCTGCCGATGTAGGTCAATGCAGGGTTTGATGGCGGTCAGACACAGTCTCAGATTACTGACTCATCACCTGCTACTGTGCTTTGTCTTCATAGCAATAATTGCTGAAAAACCCTTATTGCAAAGATGCGTGCCACCAAATGGCAGCAGCACAGATATTGCTTCACCACAGGCTCAGGATACTCAATGATAACTGAGTAATTTTGGTCACATGAAGCCAAAATTTAGATAACCTCGCCTCCAAATATTAATATTTGAAGGTCCTGTCTATCACGTGTCAGTTCAATGAGTTGCATCTGTACAAATACAGCTTTGTGACATCAGAGCGATGTCACTCAAACTTCTCTGGTTTTTTCCAGCAGGAAAGTAATGGGAAAATTTTGACTAAGCAAATTTCAAATCACCTTTGGCTTAACTATTAACTAAGCCTAGTGACAGATTTGGTGACAGTTCATTACGAGGTCCTCGTACATGGAGTTGTTTTGAGTGACTACTATAGCTTGCCTCTGATATGTACAGTAGTTGCTGCTTTTGGTACCTGCACATCAGAAGTGGGCAGTTGTAGTCAAAACTGTTCCTGGATCTGCTATCTGCCGTCAGAAAGTTTCCCAAGACTTGAGCCTTTCCGACACTCAGCTACTGGTGTCAATAAAACAACAGGTTTGAAAAGGTATTTGTCATACCGGTTAAGGATTAAAGCAGTACAGTAGTACCTCGGTTTACAAACTTAATCCGTTCCGGAAGTCCGTTCTTAAACCAAAACCATTCATAAACCGAGGCGCGCTTTTCCTATTGAGGCCTCCCGCCGCCGGTGCCCTTCCATTGTTCAGATTCCATTCTTAGACTGAGGTAAAGTTCTCAAACCAAGACACTATTTCCAGTTTTGCAGAGTTTGTAAACCAAATCGTTCTTAAACCGGACTGTTCTTACACCGAGGTACCACTGTAATGATTTTGGGTCGGCTTATAAAGCCTGCGACCCACTTGTATGCGCTTTGTGACCCACAGGAAACACTAACCTAGAGGATAAATTGTGCTCCCCACTGTTCTCCCATAAAATCAAAGTTACAGCATTGCACTTCTCATCGTTAAAGCGCTGTGATATGGTTCGTATTCCTCTTGCCATGTTTGGTCTGTTAAAAGTACGCTACAGTAGTGAGGAAGAAACCCCATCGCTAGTGGGGTTTACCAGGATGAGAGAGACTGACATTGGCATTGGACAGACATAATGGCACTCACAGATAAAGCACTTGCCCGTGTGTTGTGTACATGCTCCATCAAACATCAGCGCACTTAGCATATGGGGCAGCTACCTCTACCTGTATCCGAGCATCTTATGCATGACCAAGCAGGTTACCTGTGACTTCTGTTGCTTTTGTTTTGCCCCTAACAGAGCGGTTCTTGCGGATTACAGCACAGAATTAGCCGGGCTAGAATCAGGATGTTGCCCAAAGCTTTACAGCAGTTTACACAGGAAGCGAAGGGAACATTATTAGAATTGCACCAGGTGGCCACAAGGCAGCTCAAGAGGACAACCGAGTTTCCCACAGAAAGAATGTCCAAAAAGATTTCTTTCCCCACCCCAGACCTTTAATCACAGATCTTGCAGGCGCTTTCCCTCAAGGTGGGTGCCGCTGCCCTGTTGAGAGGCTGGGCCAAGACCTGTCCGTTGTGACCTGTCCGTTGTGCCGGCTCATGTTGGCAGAAGGCACAGAGAGTGGCTAGTACCAGTTGGTGCAGGAGATGAGATAGCGGACGTCATCCAGCATGTCTAGGAGCCAGCCTGTGCGCTGGCTGGGGCCCCTTTCTCGCTCTCCACTGGGGGAAGGTGGTGGCAGTGGTGTCGGGATGTGAACGGCATGTTCCTCGACGGGCACCTTTGCAACCTCCACAGCTGGAATCTCCACAGCTGGAATCTCCGCATCTGGAACTTCCACATCTGGAACCTCTGCAGCTGCAACGTCTGCAGCTGCAACGTCCGCAGCTGCCTCTTCCTGGGGGTCCCCCGACGGTGCCTCTTCACTGCTCATTCTGAGGTTGGGGACAGAAAGAAACCTTGGGGTTAACATTTTATCCCATGTGGTGGGAATGTAAAAAGGTGAAAAGCTTCTGGGAGATGATATATAATGAGATGGAAAAAATGTTGAAATATGCATTTATAAAGAAACCAGAAGCATTTTTACTGGGCATTGTAGGGAGTGATATAAATGGAAAGGAATGTAAGCTCTTTTTATATGCAACAACGGCAGCAAGAATATTATTGTCCCAAAAATGGAAACAAGAAGAATTACCGACAAAAGAAGAATGGAGGATGAAACTAATGGACTATGCAGAACTGGATAAACTAACAGGAAGGGTTCAAAATCGGCGGGACCAGAAATTCACTGAAGACTGGAGTAAATTTACGGATTATTTGAAAAGTATTTGTGAAGATCAGACGCCGTTTGTAGGTTTGCAAGAAGTTTTGTGAGGAGCATTATTGGAATTATTGCAAAAATGGATAAGGGGGAGGATGATTAGTTAAGGCATTTAAAGGTAATATAAATTTAAGAAATGCATAAGAAGTGGTTAAAACGGTGGATCATCAGAGGTGCTGAGGGAAGTCCAAAAAGATTGTATAAGTGATAAAGTTTTGTGGTACATATTATAATTTATATGTTAATATTAATAAAAATTATTATTAAAAAACAACAACCTTGGGGTTAGGCACAGCTTGGTTGTATCTTAGCCGTACTTTGGCACCTCTATGCTGAAAGCCCTATAAGCCACCGTTCAAAATTATATGTGTGTGTTTGTGTATTAATAATATTTATTAATTTTAAATTAAATTTCCCAATTTACATTTCAAAATATTCATTTAAACAACCTTAAATCAATGACTTCTTCTCTTTCCATGGTTCATTTTGCATACCATATATCCCTGCATATTTTACATGAACTAAACCATTTGGTGATCCATTGTTACGTCCATCAAAATTCATTTACACTGTTGAATTTATCTTAATGGTACCAGTGTTTTTAAATAAACACAATTTTCACCCATATAATCAGTAAACATTTTCCAGTCTTCTTTAAACGTACATTCTTCTTGTACTCTTATTCTATAAGTTAAATCTGCAAGCTCCGCGTATTCCATCAATTTAAGTTGCCATTCTTCTTTGGTTGGGACCTCGCTCGTTTTCCATTTTGGGGCTAACAAAACACGGGCCGCAGTAGCAGCGTACATAAATAATCTTTTTTGACCCCTGGGAATTTCCCTCTGAATTATATCCCCAACGAAAAGGACTCTGTTTTTTTTGGGAAGTTAACTTTTAAACATTTTTTTCAATTCATTATATATCATTTTCCAATACTCTCTTACCCTTCTACAAGTCCACCAGCGTTTGAAATTAGCCAGGCACGTTTTACGACTGGGAATTGTCAGGAGGCGAGCACTTTGAGGAATCTTGTCGCCCTGTAGGGCGACTGAGACTCAATAATAAAATTGCCACCAATGGCGCCGAGAGCACAGGAGGAGAATTGTCTCCCAGCCAGACTCCAGAATTGGTTCGCTGGTGCTTCTCCACCACAGTGCAAGTCACCCTTATAAAAAGTACAAATTGGTGCTTAGACTTTGTTTTTCCTCATGTAACCTTGGTTCCAAGAGCCATGTGATAAATAGCTTAATTTCTATCCTTGTTTCTAACACTGCCTGTACAGTGGTACCTCGGGTTAAGTACTTAATTCGTTCCGGAGGTCTGTACTTAACCTGAAACTGTTCTTAACCTGAAGCACCACTTTAGCTAAAGGGGCCTCCCGCTGCTGCCGCCGGAGCACGATTTCTGTTCTTATCCTGAAGCAAAGTTCTTAACCTGAGGCACTATTTCTGGGTTAGCGGAGTCTGTAACCTTAAGCGTATGTAACCTGAAGCGTATGTAACCCGAGGTACCACTGTATCCATCTTTATACTGAGACCCCCCGGGTATAGGGCGGTATATAAATTCAGTAAATAATAATAATGTACTTTGGAATGGAAGCTAAGAGTTTTTAACCAATTTAAGTGCCAACATGCCAGCATGAGACAGGATAACAACAGTAAGGTACCCTCAAAGGTTGTCATTCAGTCTCTTGTCTGCAGTCTCATTATGCGAGACAGCAATGGCTGTGCTGCAACAAGTGTCCTAAATAATATTGTATAAATGCTAAAACGGTCTTGCACACAGTATTAAGGCTGGGCTGAGGAAGTCGACGAAGGCTTCCCCTTCAGCTTTTTATTTGGGTTTTTTTTTGGGGGGGGGTGTAAAAGTCCACATACGTATATGGTAAAATACTGGATTTCCCTCCCGCTCCCCCAGTGTTTCCTATGGCCAGAAGTCATTCCATTAAACAGCAAAAAAAAAAAAACCACTATCTAATGTCAACAGAAATAGCAACAACAACAATAAATAAATAAAATACTGCCTGAATGCAGCGATCAGCCTACTCCGTGCAATTCTAGGGCTCAGCAAGGACCACGAGGTCTGTATCCCCACACTCAAAAAAATACACGGTATTTTCGAACCAAACTACGCAGAAAGGTGTGTTCACACGTTTCCGTGAAACACGTGTACGACCCTTGCGGGTCAGAACACTTCAGCCTTGCTCCCCTACCTGCCTCAGCGACGGGCCCCGCTCTTCGTTCTGCGCATGCGGCCTGGGGTGCCTTACGGGAGCGCCGGCAGGCATCCGTTCCCGACCGATGACGTCACAGAGGCCCGCCCCTCTCTCGGATTGGTGGGGCGGGGCCTTTGTTCCGTTGCCGTAGAAACAAAACTGGGCCTCTCTACCGGAAGTGCGTATAGCCGCAAGACAGGCAGTTGCCGAGAGAGGCCGACATGCGACTCACGTCTATCTTGCGGGCGCCGCTCCGAGGCTGGCGGGAGCGGTTCGACTACGGCGGCCGGGATGTGGCCCACTGGTTCCCCGGGCACATGGCGAGAGGCACGTTGGGCCGGTGACCACTCGGGTGGGGAGCGGGGGGGGGAGTAGCGCGCAGGCCGGACTTCCGGTAGAAACCAGGACCGTGGCTTCTCTAGGCTGAGGCGTCTCTGTGGCGTGGCCTCTCTAGGCCGAGGCGTCTCTGTGGTCTTTCTGAGCCAGGAGGGCTTGTTTGCTTGAATATAGGCTTTGTTGTTTAGTCGTTTAGTCGTGTCCGACTCTTCGTGACCCCATGGACCAGAGCACGCCAGGCACCCCTGTCTTCCACTGCCTCCCGCAGTTTGGTCAAACTCATGCTGGTAGCTTCGAGAACACTGTCCAACCATCTCGTCCTCTGTTGTCCCCTTCTCCTTGTGCCCTCCATCTTCCCCAACATCAGGGTCTTTTCCAGGGAGTCTTCTCTTCTCATGAGGTGGCCAAAGTATTGGAGCCTCAGCTTCAGGATCTGTCCTTCCAGTGAGCACTCAGGGCTGATTTCCTTCAGAATGGAGAGGTTTGATCTTCTGGCAGTCCATGGGACTCTCAAGAGTCTCCTCCAGCACCAGAATTCAAAAGCATCAATTCTTCGGCGATCAGCCTTCTTTATGGTCCAGCTCTCACTTCCATACATCCCTAGTGGGAAAACCATAGCTTTAACTATACAGACCTTTGTTGGCAAGGTGATGTCTCTGCTTTTTAAGATGCTGTCTAGGTTTGTCATTGCTTTCCTCCCAAGAAGCAGGCGTCTTTTAATTTTGTGGCTGCTGTCACCATCGGCAGTGATCATGGAGCCCAAGAAAGTCAAATCTCTCACTGCCTCCATTTCTTCCCCTTCTATTTGCCAGGAGGTGATGGGACCAGTGGCCATGATCTTCGTTTTTTTTGATGTTGAGCTTCAAACCATATTTTGCGCTCTCCTCTTTCACCCTCATTAAAAGTTCCTTTATTCCTCCTCACTTTCTGCCATCAAGGTTGTGTCATCTGCATATCTGAGGTTGTTGATATTTCTTCTGGCAATCTTAATTCCGGGTAGGGATTCATCCAGCCCAGCCTTTCACATGATGAATTCTGCATATAAGTTAAATAAGCAGGGAGACATTTGTTTGTTTATTTGGTTAAAAAAACAAAACCCTCTTTTCCTGCTATAAAGGCTCCCAGGCCGGCTTACATGAAATCAGAATAAGACACTCCCTGAGTGCAGGCTTAAAATCTAAAATCACATGCGCATGTGCACAGCACACAAGGAAAAAAGGGAGGAGGAGGGAAGAGGAAAATCAAAACCCATTGACAGCTGTACCTTCGCGGACCAACTGGTAAGGTTCAGGAGCAGGAGTTGCCTGGTGGAGCTGGGCCCTCCAGAAAAGTTGATGGAATGAGCCTCCTGCTTATTGTCTCTCCCAATAGGGAGTCTGGTGGAACAGTTGCCCCCAGGGTGATAGCCGAAGGAGAGAGGAGGTGGCCTGGCCTATAGCAACAGAGCTGATGGGGTGAGCTCTGTTCTCCTGCTGCTGGAATTGTAGTTGTACCTGCACATCTTCTTCCCTTTGAATTTTTATTAAGTTTGAAGAAATGGGATATAAGCATAACATTATCCAAACAGTTGGTTCCACCCCTCTCCTAGAACTATATGCATAGTTGGTGGGCATCAGTCATCAGAGTGTTCATTTGGATATGTCTTATATTCGCAAAATCATCCATATCTGTTGTATCATTCAGGGGGTGTGACATAGCTGTCAACTTTCAGATTTGAAAATAAGGGATCAGCAGCCTCGAAAATAAGGGATCAGCAGCCTCACCTGTCCCAGGGACAGTCTACGGGATATCTAACAATCTGGGATAGCAGTGGGAAACGGTGCTGGAATAAGGGAATTTCCCGCAAAAAGGGGAAGGTTGACAGCTATGGGGTGTGATCTCTTAGCTTCTCAGTTAAAGCAATTGTCCATTATATGATATGTACATGATCAAGTTTTCCCCATTTTTTAATTTGCTGTGAGCAGTTGTGCAGTTACCAAAAGAAAAGTGATAAGTTCCTTGTGCAATAATTTAATCTGAATATCTTTTTAAATTGCTAAGAAACCTTGGAATGGGTTGCATTGTACACCCTGACTTGTAATTTTGCATATTTCTGCGAATACCCTTTGCCAAAACAGTTGCACTAATTCACATGTCCACTGCATATGAAAAATCATGCCTATTACCTTCCACCCTCTCCAGCATGCTGCAGAGGATGTTTTGTCTATAGAGCTGAGTATTACGGGTGTTAAATTCTATCTGTGTATTAGCTTAAAAGAATTTACTCAAATACTGGTTAATATTGATTTTAGTGGGGGTTTTGTCAATAGACTATTCCAATCTGCCTCTTCAAATTTGATACCAAAGTCCTTTTCCTGATTTTGTTTAATACTTTGGTTTTTTTGTAGGGCTGAAGGATATGCAGAAACGCCTGCGAGTGGTCGACTGTTTACTGGAGGTTCATGATGCCCGTATATCCTTTTGTGGGGATCAGCTTGCGCACAAGCTACACCCTTTAAAACACATCCTTTCCCTTAGAAAGAATTCCTGGGCACTGCAGTTTTACCCCCTCACAGAGTAAACAATCTTCATGCAGCTTCACTGTCTGCTGGCTTGTTTCCATTTATAATAAATTATTATTATTATTATTATTATTATTATTATTATTATTATTATTTCTACCCTGCCCATCTGGCTGGGTTTCCCCCGCCACTCTGGGTAGCTTTAGGCAGAACATCAAAAACAGAATAAAACTTCAAACATTAAAAACTTTCCTAAACAGGGCTGCCTTCAGATGTCTTCTAAAAGTCAGATAGTGGTTTATTTCCTTGATATCTGATGGGAGGGCATTTCAATTGGCTGGTTGCCATTGTTGTTGTTATTCCACCATTTTCCCTGAGAACAACTTATGATGACTTACAGCTAAACATAAGAAAAGCTAAGAATGTAGGAAAATAAGAATAAAAAAGCAAACATTTATAGAATTAAAGTTATAGGTAGATGGATAGATACATTAATAGACTTTTAGATGTAAGATCTCTTAAAACCATACAAGTATGTAATTACAGTAAAAACAGCACTGCAGCAGCCTTTTCATTAAAAGCAGTCAGTTCCCAAAAGTCTGTTGGAACAAGAAAGTCTTCATCTATTAAAATTAATGGAATATGCAGAAATAGCGAAACTCACCAGAAGAATAAGAAATCAAGAAGAAGAGAGACTTTTTAAAACAGAATGGGGGGGAATTATTGATTATTTGAGGACATATTGTAAACAATATGATTGATATAAACATGGGCAGTAAGAGATAACTAAGGAAAGGATAAGGGAGAAATGTATAAATATATTTGAATTGTATATGCAGTAATAAAAGGATATTGTCAGGGAATCAGGAGCAGGAGCACTGGGGAGAGAGGATTGGGAGAGCGAAGGGGAAGAATCCGAGGGCAGCGTAGGGGAGTATGACAGTGGCCCGAGAGATTCCATGAGCTTCTCCAGCGAATCAGAAGATTCCCAGAAGGGGGCGCCGATGGTCAGGGCAAGGGGGGTCCCAGGGGGGACGCACCAGAAACAAGGAGCCAGAGGGGAACCCCAAAGCAGCAGTGGAGGATCAGGACCAGTTTCCCCACCAGAGCGTAGTGGGGGGGAGGAGTCACATGTGTCAGGAGCAGTGTCTCCTCCAGAGAGGGAGTCAGGGCTGACCACGCCTCCAACGGAGGGGAGGTCAGTTGCAGCTAGCCCCCCCGATGGGGGAAGCAGTGACAGCAGCAGTGGAACGGTCAGGAGGAAAGTTGCTGGCTGGGCGCGCGCGCCAAGTTCAAATGTGCAGGCGCGCGGAACAGCAGGAGACCCGGATGGGGAACCAGCTCCTAAAGCCCGCCGGAGGGAGGGAGAAGGCTCAGGGGAATCAGCGGGAGAAGAGGCTAGAAAGGGCGGAACCCCGGCGGGCAGGCGGACCCAGAGGAGGAAGGAGCAGCGGAGAAGGTGGAGCAAGGCTAGACTCTTAAATTGGTGTCAAGGGGGAGGAGACTCAGACGGAGCATCAGTGGTCTGACACTTTAGACGTGGGGCTGCGCGCTGCGGCTCTGGAAGTGAAACTGAACTTCAATAAAGGCTTTTATACTTAACAACGAAGCAGCGTTGGTCCTTTGTGAGCTGGGACCTAGGGTAGCCCTGACAGTATGCTCCGTCCCTCATAAAAACCTCGCAGCGTGAGTTGGTGCAGCGAGGGGCAAGACTTGGTGTTTTGCGAGCTCACGAAGATAGGCAAAGATGACTACAGAGAGCCAGGTGAAAGAACTGCAAGAAGCAGTCACGACGCTTTACGCGGAAGTAGCAGCATCCAGGAAAAGAGAAGAAGAAGCAGTAGCGCTCTGCCGGGATCTGCAAGCCAGGTGGGACCGTTGGGGGAAAGAGGGGCTGCCAGGACCCAAACCGGAGGGAGTTGGCCTCGGGAAGAGGGGGGGCAGCCTGGTGGCGCACTTTGATGGGAACCTGCAGCAATACCCTAACTTCAGAGCTGACGTGGTTTACGCGCTCAATTTGCTTCGGAAAGACTTTAGAGATGAGGAAGAGAAGGTGGGCTTCATAATCACTCATTTGCATGGGGAAGCAAAAGCGTGGCTGCGGAATTTGTGGCGCGAAAAAGACCCTGCCCTCAAAGATTCCGATGCATTTATCAAAGCTATGGACGCTTGCTTTAAATCTACGGTAGATGTAGATATTGCTCGGAGGGAAATGCATGGACTACAGCAAGGGAAAGCGACGGTGAGGCAGTATCACTCGCGCTTTTTTGCCTTACTGAACGTGCTGGGCTGGGAGAAGGACTCCATTGCTGTCAGAGACCTGTTCTGGGAGGGGCTAAGTGGAGAGGTGAAAGATGAACTGGCAAGAGGAGAAAGACCCCAAAATACCCAAGAAGTTGCCCAAAGAGCGTTGGCAATTGGTGTGCGCCTGGAAGGACGTAAGGGAAGCACCCCAGCCAGGACAACCCCTTTCTTTCCCAGAGAGGCGGGGCGGGCGCTGTCCATGCCTCCTTTGGGAAGGGGAGAAGAGCCGATGGAGATTGGTGGTGCAAGGGCTCAGACTGCCAGCAGAGCCCAAACACCGGGAGCAGTCAAGGGGAAGGCTCCTAGAGGGACCAGGAAGTGTTACATCTGCGACAGTGCACAGCACATGGCCAAAGAGTGTCCCCAGAGGCTCCAGAAGCACACTGCAGCCTCAGCAACAGTAAAGGGAACAGGTGAGCAGCTGAAACAGCTGCAGGGGGAAGAAGAAGCCTGGTTGGAAACAGAGCCACTGGGGCCCAACCAGGCAAGTCAGTGAAGCAGTCCCCAGAGATTTTACAGCCCACAGACCCCCTCCCACCCAAACCAGTGGTGCAACTCACCGCATCGCTCCAGTTGCCCAATGGGCACACCATGCAAGTACCAATAACCATTGACTCTGGGAGCAACGCAGACTTTATTGGAGTGGACTTTATCAAGCAACATCGCATAGCACTCATGCCAGCCACGATGCCCCTAAACGTCGTCACGGTCGATGGCAGGAAGCTACTGGGAGGAGAGGTGGTACAGCAAACACCACCGATGGTGATGCAAATTGGAAACCACCGCGAAGTCATCAGCTTCAACGTCACCCACCTGTCGGACACGCCCATAGTGTTGGGTATGAGTTGGCTGGATAGGCACAGCCCGGCATTGGCATGGTACCAGCGGCAGTTGACCTTCTGTTCCTCCTACTGCGCAGAACACTGCATCCAGACCCGCCAGGAGGAGGAGGGGCAAGAGGATGAACCGCAGCTACACCTAGGCATGGTGCAAGCGGTACCCAACAAGTACAAGGAGTTTTTGGAGGTCTTCTGCGAGAGGGAAGCGGATAAGCTGCCTCCCCACAGGCCTTACGACTGCAAGATTGACCTCCTGCCGGGAGCGACGCTGCCGACTGGGAAACTGTATTCCATGTCTGAAGATGAACTGCAAGAACTCAGGGAGTTCATAGATCACAACTTGAAGCGGGGGTTCATCCAAGAATCTAAAGCAGTGGGGGGCAGTCCCGTGTTTTTCGTGAAGAAGAAGGACACGCCCCAACGGAGACTCATAGTTGATTTTAGGACCATAAATTCCAAAACAAAGCCCGCAGCATTCCCCATGCCCAAGATCGACGACCTGCTCGCGACGGTGAGGAAGGGACGGATCTTCACCAAGTTGGATCTACGAGGGGCGTACAACCTTATACGCATGCGGGAGGGCGATGAGTGGAAGACAGCCATGTTTACACCTTTAGGCACCTATGAATATCGCGTAATGCCTTTTGGTCTGCAAAATGGCTCCCATACCTTCCAAGCTTTCATGCATCACGTGTTAGCGGGACTCCTCTACAAGAAGTGCGTCTGCTTCCTGGACGATATCCTGATCTTCTCGGAATCGCAGGAGGCTCACGAGAGGGACGTCAAGGAGGTCCTGCAGAGGCTACGGGAGCACAGACTTTACGCCAAATTAGAGAAGTGCCAGTTCGACATGACGGAGGTGGATTTTCTGGGCTACAAGCTGTCCGACAAGGGACTCGCCATGGACAGCGCCAAGGTCCGCGCGGTGTTGGACTGGAAGAGCCCGCGCAATCGGAAGGAGGTCCAGAGGTTCGTCGGCTTCGCCAACTTTTATCGCAAGTTCATCAAAGGGTTCGCGAAGGAGACGGCGGCCATCACGGACACCCTCAGCTCCAAGAAGAAGAAGTTCACCTGGACGGACCAGGCGGAGCAGTCCTTTCGGAGACTCAAGCGTCTCTTCGCGTCCGAAGAACAGCTGCTACATGTAAACCCCAGCAGACCAATGAGGGTTGAGACGGACGCCTCAGACAGAGCAGTGGGGGCCGTCCTGTTGCAGCAAGATCCGCAAGGGGAATGGAGGCCGTGCGCATTCTACTCCAGGAAACTCAGCAAGGCGGAACAGAACTACACCATCTGGGACAGGGAGTTGCTGGCCATTCATGCAGCTTTCAGGGCGTGGCGGCACTTCCTCGTTGGAGCCAGACACACAGTGCAAGTCCGCACGGACCACAAGAACCTGGAGTACTGGCGCACGGCGCGGTTCCTGAACCAGAGACACATCCGCTGGGCGGAGTTCTTTGCGGATTTCGATTTCCGGATAGAGTACATCCCGGGAGACAACAACGTCATGGCGGATGCACTATCCAGGAAGCCGCAGTATCTCGAGGAGGCGGCGCCGGTGGCGGCCAAGCACATTTTCGCACCGAAAGCGTGGGCGTGCGCTTCAGCTGCCGTGGACCTGGACGCGGTGCGTCGAGCGCTGCAGACGGATTCGTTCGCACAATCCAAGATGGAGGAGGTGCGAAGAGGCACAGCGAAGGACGACGAGTTCCAGATACGAGACGGACTGCTCATCCGCAAAGGGGCTCTCTACGTGCCCGGAGACGACCTCCGCGCGAAAGTCTTGCAGCAGCTACACGACGCGCCCAGCGCTGGGCACTTCGGCAAGGACAAAACGGCGGAATTAGTAACCAGAGACTTTTGGTGGCCCAAGGTGAGGGGAGAAGTCGCGGATTACGTCTCCAGGTGTGACACCTGCCAAAGGGCCAAGCCAGTACACAGGAAGCCGGCGGGTCTACTAGAACCCCTACAGACGCCGCTCGAACCGTGGGAGAGAGTGGCCCTGGACTTTGTCACAGATCTGCCCAGCTCGCGAGGCAAAACAGCGGTGCTCGTGGTCGTAGACATGTTCACCAAGATGGCACACTTTATTCCGTGCGCGAAGGTGGCCACAGCGGAACAGACCGCCAAGCTGTTCATAGACCACGTGTTCAAAGCTCACGGCTTGCCGCGGTCCATCCTGTCCGACCGGGGTCGCCAATTCGTCTCGAGCTTCTGGCAGAAGCTGCTGGGCATCCTGAACGTCAAGATCAACTTAGCGTCGGCACGACACCCGCAGACCAACGGACAAGCGGAGAGGGTCAACGCCATCATGCAGCAGTACCTGCGATGCTACGCCAATCAACAACCCTCGACCTGGGTGGACTACCTACCGCTGGCCGAGTTTGCCTACAACAACACGAAGCACGGGTCTACGGGAGTGACACCGTTCTTCGCCAATAATGGGCGGCATCCCAGAACTTTCCCGGGGTTAGAGACGACGGGGGAGGGGGAGCCAAGGGGAGCAGAGCACTTAGCAGCAGAGTTACAGGAGGTCCACGAGCAACTCCGAAGGCAATTGGAACTGGCGAAACACGCCTACAAGATGCAGGCAGACAAGCACAGGAGGGTCGGGGAGGACATCCAGGTGGGGGACTGGGTCTGGTTAGCAGCCCAGGCAGTGCCGGCCAGGACGCTAGCTAAGAGGAAGCTCAAGCACAAGCAGCTGGGACCTTACCAGGTCGCGGCGCAAATCAATCCAGTGGCCTTCCGGTTGACACTCCCGGAGGGCTCCAGAATGCACCCAGTCTTTCATAGGTCAGTGCTCACACCCTACAGGGAACCCCACAGGTTTCAGGCGACAGGGAACGCGCCAGACACACTTAGTGAATCTCCGAAGAGGGAGGGGTCACGGAGGGCGACGCCACTCAACGAGGTCACGGAGATTTTGGACTCGAGGTGGGGGGAAGAGGGGGTGGAATACCTCCTCGCCAGGGAAGGTACCCCAGCCAGTGCCAACAGGTGGGTACCGTGCTATGCCGTGGAGGAGCACTATCTTAAAGACGAGTTCCATGCACTCTTCCCACACAGACCTATGCCGGCAGAGTATTTCGACGACTGGCTCTTCACGCCCACACTGTCAGCCAGTACGTTCCAGGGTTTTTCATCAGCTGAAGAGACGACGCCAGACACTAGCTCCTCGGAGGGGTCTCTCTCGGGGTTTGCCACAGACCGCTCCTATTGGTGGGACACTCAACCGGAGGTGGGGTGGCGCAGGGAGCTGCTGCGGGGACCTTTGCAAGCTGTCTCACCAGAGGTACCCGGGGGAGGGGAGGACATGGACGTGTTGGGGGAGGATCCTGGATTCGAGCACATCAGCAGAGAGATGGAAGCAGAGGAAATCGACGTCGACGAGCCCGTTGCGGTTGGGCCGGATCCAGTGGACCGGCTACACACCAGGGGGGAAGAATGGTATCCCGCACTCACACCCACTGGACTGGAGCACCCGGAACCCACACCCGAAGAGGGGGAGGGGGGAAGGGGGGGCTTCGAGGGGGGGATGGATGTCAGGGAATCAGGAGCAGGAGCACTGGGGAGAGAGGATTGGGAGAGCGAAGGGGAAGAATCCGAGGGCAGCGTAGGGGAGTATGACAGTGGCCCGAGAGATTCCATGAGCTTCTCCAGCGAATCAGAAGATTCCCAGAAGGGGGCGCCGATGGTCAGGGCAAGGGGGGTCCCAGGGGGGACGCACCAGAAACAAGGAGCCAGAGGGGAACCCCAAAGCAGCAGTGGAGGATCAGGACCAGTTTCCCCACCAGAGCGTAGTGGGGGGGAGGAGTCACATGTGTCAGGAGCAGTGTCTCCTCCAGAGAGGGAGTCAGGGCTGACCACGCCTCCAACGGAGGGGAGGTCAGTTGCAGCTAGCCCCCCCGATGGGGGAAGCAGTGACAGCAGCAGTGGAACGGTCAGGAGGAAAGTTGCTGGCTGGGCGCGCGCGCCAAGTTCAAATGTGCAGGCGCGCGGAACAGCAGGAGACCCGGATGGGGAACCAGCTCCTAAAGCCCGCCGGAGGGAGGGAGAAGGCTCAGGGGAATCAGCGGGAGAAGAGGCTAGAAAGGGCGGAACCCCGGCGGGCAGGCGGACCCAGAGGAGGAAGGAGCAGCGGAGAAGGTGGAGCAAGGCTAGACTCTTAAATTGGTGTCAAGGGGGAGGAGACTCAGACGGAGCATCAGTGGTCTGACACTTTAGACGTGGGGCTGCGCGCTGCGGCTCTGGAAGTGAAACTGAACTTCAATAAAGGCTTTTATACTTAACAACGAAGCAGCGTTGGTCCTTTGTGAGCTGGGACCTAGGGTAGCCCTGACAGATATGAAATAAGTAACTGCAGAAGGGAGAGGGGAGGGAAGTCAAGCAGAAGGTAAGTTAGATTTTTAAAGATTTTTGTTTTTCTAAATGTACACTAGGCTGCTGCTGCTTTTCTCGTCTCTTTTTGGCTCCTTAGCACATGCACATCCCACTCTCAGGCCGGAACCCTAAGTTGCAGGAAGCCTTAGGTATCCGCCCACACTTATTATTGTTGAACAAAATGGATCTGGCAGACCTAACCCACAAACAGGTAAGACCCAAGGAGGTTCTTTCTGCAATTGTCACTTTGACAGGCCACAAACAAATTCACAGGTTGAGAAACAGCAGCATGAGTTTTCCAACTGGGGATCTTGGAACTTATTTTTAATGTAAATTGTCTTGGGATTCCTTCTGAATCATGAGGCAAGATAGAAATAATATTCTTATTTTCTCTGGCCCTTCTTGCTGTCTCATGCTGACTGAGGTTCAGCAGGTGAGGACTGGAGAAAAGGCTTTCTCCGTCAGAGTGCCTGGTCTATGAAATCACCTCCCCAGGCAATTGCAGTTGCATTGAGAGAAGACTTAAAACTGATTTATTCCATTGGACGTTTTCTAGCTAAAGGTACATTTTAAAGTTCTTTTTTCACATGGGTTCTCCCCCTTTCTTTTTCTGTCTCTGCTTGTAATGGTTCTAGGGGTTGCTCGTGCGTAAACCGGCGCCACACCTGGCTGGGTTGCCTGAGTGAACCTTTTCTGTCCGGACAGCCACTCGCCCGTGGCTGTCTCAGTCGCTGGCAGAATCCGTCAGTGGGCGTTTCTTGAACTTCTTCCAGCAAAGAAGCTCTTTGATGCCTAGTCTCCGCCTAGTCTCCCTGCGCGGAAGCCTTCTACGCAGGGAGGGTGTGGGCAGCGGAGGACCCTTACTCTCCCCGCTGGTCCCCGGCAAGGAGTCATGGGACTGCCTCGCCGCTTCCCCCATCTGCCCCCCTTGTCCACTGGTGCTACGCTGATTCCCTTCCCCAGAAGATGGGCTGCCTCTCCCCATCCCGGGACGCTCTCTGGAATCCCTCTGGAGCCCGCTCTCTCCCTCCGGCCCTGATGGCAGTTCCCTGACACTGCTGTATTGTTTTATACTGTTCCTTCACTGGATTTTAAATTGTTCTGTTCTTTTGAGCTAAGTTGTCAGCTGCCATGTATCTACTTTGTGAATAAAGGCGAGATACACATTCTTTATAAATAAACAGTATAACTAAGTCTCATCTTCTTCACGCTCCCGGATTTCATAAATCTCTTCTTTATATGTTTATAGAGGATCCTGGAATGTTTGGAACAGCAAGGTTTTAGGAACGTCCTCTTCACGGATTGCCTGAAAGATGAAAATATCCAAAAGGTACTACTTTGCTGTCAGAGCAAAGTTATATTCTGGTAAGGTAGGTTAGGAGTGGAAATTTTGCATCCTAAAATCTTGCTTGTTAGCGGCTGAAATGGTGAGACCCTGTCTCTTAGCAGATTTATTAAACTTGGGGGATTGAAAAAAAGAGAGAGACACGGACCAGTAGTCCTGTTGATCTCCCTCATTTAGGGGCCAAGAGTAGCCCAACAGTAGTTCCACTGAAACTGCTCTTTTATTTCTTTGCAGATTATTCCCCATGTCACAGAACTGATCAGCAACAGTCCGCGGTACCAGAGGGATGAGGTCAGTTATATTGTATATAAGGTAAAGGGACCCCTGACAGAATATTTAACATGGCATTTTAAAAATGCGATTTATGTTCTGGAGCATGCAAGGGGGTGGGGAGATTCTAGGATTATTTGCTGAATGATTTCCAATTAATGAAGCCTCTCAATTGAATCCTGATCATGAAACACAGCTTGCCCTCCTACTGCCTTTCGATATTACCATATTTTTCGCTCTATAAGATGCACCAGACCACAAGACGCACCTAGTTTTTGGAGGAGGAAAACAAGAAAAAAAATATTATGAATCCCAAAAGCCAGAACAGCAAGAGGGATTGCTACGCAGTAAAAGCAGCGATCCCTCTTGCTGTTCTGGCTTCTGGGATAGCTGCGCAGCTTGCATTCGCTCCATAAGACGCACACACATTTCCCCTTACTTTTTAGGAGGGAAAAAGTGAGTCTTATAGAGCAAAAAATACGGTATTTTATACAGTTCTGGGAACAGTTACAGCCTTTGCCCAGGAAACTATCCCCCATCCTGCATCCCCCCCCACTTTCTCCTCCCCCTTTCTTTCCTCCTTTCCCCCTCCCACCTGAGAAATCACAGGAGGAATTGCTGCTGCTCCCCACCACTGGAGGAGGCGGCCTCAGGTGTCCCCGCTCTGCAGCACTGGGAAGCTTTTCTGGGGGAAGTGATGGAAACTGTAACAGGGCCCCCCGCCTTCATCCCGACAGGCAGCCACTGCTGTCCGCATCTGTGCAGTGCTACACATTTTTAGCCTCCCCCCCCCCAACAAGTACAGTGGTACCTCAGGTTACATACGCTTCAGGAGAGCCAGTGTGGTGTAGTGGTTAAGAGCGGTAGTCTTGTAATCTGGGGAACCGGGTTCGCGTCTCCGCTCCTCCACATGCAGCTGCTGGGTGACGTTGGGCCAGTCACACTTCTTTGAAGTCTCTCAGCCCCACTCGCCTCACAGAGTGTTTGTTGTGGGGGAGGAAGGGAAAGGAGAATGTTAGCCGCTTTGAGACTCCTTCAGGTAGTGATAAAGCGGGATATCAAATCCAAACTCTTCTTCTTCTTCGGGTTATATACTCCGCTAACCCAGAAATAGTGCTTCAGGTTGAGAACAGAAATCGTGCTCCGGCGGCGCGGCAGCAGCAGGAGGCCCCATTAGCTAATGTGGTGCTTCAGGTTAAGAACAGTTTCAGGTTAAGAACTAACCCCTGGAATGAATTAAGTACTTAACCCGAGGTACCACTGTAGCCTGATGACAATGGTTCCATTTCTGCAAGCACAGGATAGGGACAGGAGATTAACATCTGCAATCAACTGCTGTGGGGCAGGAAGATGGGGTGGGGGATAGGGAGTGGGGCGGCTGAGCTATTTGCCCTTCATTTCTGTAGATGGATATACCGTATTTTTCGCCCCATAGGGCGCACCGGCCCATAGGGGGAAATAAAGAAAAAAAAAATTATTTCCCGCCCAGAACAGGCAGCTCTCCGCAAGCCTTGGGTGACCAGCGCGACTTCCCGCCGGGCTCCCACGGCTTGCGGATATCTGCCTGAAGCCCAAACCAGGTCGGGGAACAGCGGGATGGCGGCGCTCCGCCTCCCCGCTGTCCCCCGAGCTTGTGGGGCTGGCGGCGGGGAGAAGCGCGCTTCTCCTCGCCGCAAGCCTCCAAACCGGGTTGGGGAACCGAAGCCCGGGGTGCTCTGTGCAGCGCACCCCAGGCTTCGAGATGCAGGCTGCTATCCGCAAGCCTAGGGAGCCCGACGGGAACTCCCACGGGCTCCCAAGGCTTGTGGAGAGCTTCCTGAAGCCTGGAGAGCGAGAGGGGTCGGCGCGCACCGACCCCTCTTGCTCTCCAGGCTTCAGCGAAAGCCTGCATTCGCCCCATAGGACGCACACACATTTCGCCTTTATTTTTGGAGGGGAAAAAGTGCATCCTATAGGGCAAAAAATACGGTACTTCTGTTGTTGGCTATTTTTGCAAAGCTACAGACTGCTTCTGGCCTTTCTGCTTGGTTCCAGAACGTGGAGAGCTGCATCATGGTCATTGGTGTGCCAAATGTGGGGAAATCATCAGTCATCAATTCGCTGAGAAGGGTGCACCTCAGAAAAGGTATGTTTTGCTCCTTCGGATCGGACCAATAGCATGTGAGCAGATTCCATGGTAAGAGTTTTGGTCCAAAAGGCCTAGGGACCTATTCTGTTGACAGCTACTCTGTATGTTGCGTTTAACTGCTGATCTCTCCCCCTCCCCTTTCTCTCTCCCCCCTGCTCAACCCAAAGGGAAAGCCTCCATGGTTGGTGGGACACCAGGCATTACCAGAGCAGTTCTCACCAGAATCCAGGTAATGCGACGGGCCTTGCACAAATTGGGAAGTGGCTGGGGGGCTGCAGTGCAAGACTCCTTTTCTGGGTATATGAAAGTGAAGGATGTATCACAGATGGATATTCCGTCAGTGATAAATGGCAGTGCTTGGGTAGTGTTGCCATGAATATGTAGCCTCCCAAAGTGGCGGGGAAAACTTCTGTGCTCACAGAAGCCGGACCTGCAAAGTGTGCAGACGTGGGTTCTATGTCTGGTTAGATTTGTGTCAGATGTAAACATACAAGTCAACAGACAGCGCCTGTGTTACATCTTCCTATTAGCATGAATTGGGAATGCTTGAGGCAGCTGGTGATAATATCATATTTTTTGCTCTATAGGACACACTTTCCCCCCTCCAAAAATGAAGGGGAAATGTGTGTGCGTCCTATGCAGCGAATGCATGGGGGAGGCAGGCAGGAAAAGCCCCCAAAAGCCGCACACAAGCTCCGTGCGGCTCTTGCAGGCTTTTCCGCGGCCAGTCAGTCCCTTCTCCCTCCTCGTAGAAAAGCCCACAGGAGCCGCGTGCTCCTTAAAGGGTGCGTGGCTCCTGTGGGCTTTTGCGGGAGGTGGGGGTATCACCATAGCCACGCGCAGCCTCTCCCTGCAGGAGGTTGAAGCCATACCCCCACTCAGCCTCTTCCGGCTGGAGAGGTTGCACGTGGCTATGGCAGAAGCCAAGACAGCGAGTGGGATGCATCTTTGCTATTTGGGGCTGGGGGGCAGTGGAAGGCTGCGCGCCTTTCCGCTGCTCCCCGACCTGCTCTTTGAGGCTTCCCCTCGCCAGCCCCAAACAGCAGGTTGAAAGAAACCTTCACTGAAGGTTGCCTTCACTGAAGCCTGGAGAGCGAGAGAGGTCAGTGCGCCCCGACCCCTCTCGCTCTCCAGGTTTCCAAGGTAGCCACCTGAAGGTGACTGAACGCACCTTGAACGGCACCTTGTTTTAGAGGGGGAGAGCGGGGGGGGGGAATTCTCCCCCTCTCTGCACAGCGCCTCCTGCCGCTTCGTGCAGAGAGGGTGAGAATTTCTTTTTTCTTGTTTCCCCCCTCTAAAACAAGGTGCGTCCTATAGAGCGAAAAATACGGTCATTTATATTTTTTTAGTAGAAAAGCAGCGTGTCATTTTTGTATATGGGTCAGCGTGCCAGATTAGGGCCAGGGAGACCCAAGATTCAAATCCCCACTTGGCCATGAGATTTACTAAGCTGGTGCCTGGGCAAGTTGCTATCTTTCAGCATAACTTATCTCACTGGATGTTGGGAGGCTAGAATGGAGCTGGGTGTGACTTGACCCAGGTACACTGCCTTGAGCTTCTTAGAAGGAAAGCCGAGATATAAAATCAATAGTAAATAATAAACTTCCTAAAAATATAAAACAGCAGCATACACACCAATAGGCTTTTTAAAGCAATTACATAATTCAGCTTCCAGAAAATCGTCAGGAGTCACAAACCTTTCAACACCCTAAGAGAACAAAGCCCAAACTATATAGAAAATTAAAATTAGCAAATGCTGGGATGAACAGGACAGACTTTCTATGGCAGTTGTAGTTGGCATCTGTCTGTGTCGAGGGGCAATGGAGTTCACCCCCATGGGTGAAGTAAACGGCCACAGAATTGCAGCACCTGCTGTAGCCACAGAGACCAGTAACTCCTAGCTGCTCCTTCTTCCCATGTGGTTTTTGCTGCATCAGCAGCAGCGAAGTGAGCCCTGGCAGCTAAAAGATAATAGAGAGGATTCCAGGTGGATCTCCCTTGGGGAAAGAATTGCAGTTGGGTCTTAGTTATAGAAGAAAAAAATTTCCTTCCCCTGTAGTAACCAACTTAACCTTCATGGGCAGTGGAAGCTGGAGATCCAATGAAGATCTCAGTTGCTGAGATCAGTTACTACAGCTGATCATTCAGATTGTCTGATCCCGGATTGATAAGGCAGAAGCAGCACTAGTTTTAATTGTGCTCATCAACAGACTTTGAGTCCGTGACAATTCTTAAGAATTACTGCAATATTCATACATTGCTGAGCCTCTGGCTGGCTGCTGTGTTCTGAATCAGTTGAAGTTTCCCAAAGCAACTGTATGTGTGTAAACTGTTATAGTAATCAAGGCTGGATGTTTCTAGAGAATCTGGGTCTTGCCTCAAGCAGGACCCCTCTATTCAGAAAGCTGCACTGGTTCTTGAGCATTGCGAGTGAGCTGGGTAGCCATTTTTTAAGCGTATTCTTAGAGCATCATTTCCCAAAAGGATGTTAGATGTCTCCATGTTTCAGGTGAGCGAAAGGCCCATCATGTTCTTGCTGGATACTCCTGGAGTGCTGTCTCCCCAGATTGGGTGTGTGGAAACAGGACTGAAGTTAGCACTCTGCGGTAAGAGGACTCGGTGCATATATGCTACTTATGGGGTCTGGGTAGGAGAGGCAATTTTATTTTATTTTCATACAATTGATACGCACCGCTTTTGTAAAACAGCAACTCAAAGGGATCAACAAGAAGAATTCTTGACCTTGCTGGCTAAGCAAGCAATGCCCCAGGCAGGGGATGGAAATAGCCACATAGGATCCATTGCCAGGGAACCAGAAAAGTCAACTTTTTTCTTAAAAGTCTGAAATGGGGAAAAAATGGGACTTTGGGGAGCAAAATGAATATATTTCAATCTTTTGGGGTGATGAGTGAAATATTTTTTAAAAGAATTATGTTAAAATGTTATAATTCAGGCTGCTATAACTTTTCTAGCCCACAGACTAAAAAAGAAACCATATTTGTGATAATAGCATTGTTACTTTTGTTTGACTCCACTACTGAACAAAGCAATGCACTTTGGCCCAGATTCCACTAAGGAGTTGCGCTGGTGGAAGCCAGCAGAAGTCATGCTAGCACAATACGGCTTCCTCCACTCTCATCCCATGTCCCCCCAATAGTCCTGGGGGTTCAGGAGACTCCCTCTAGAACAGTTCATAGTGGGAGAAGAGGGTAGATTGTTCAATAAGGCAAGCAGAATTGCTTGCGCTGACAAAGTGACCATAATACTGTGATATTGAATTCCTTGATTTATGCTTGATGTTGCAAACGTACTTTTAAAATTTGCAGAATACAGAGCATTCTTAGGCTTTTGATCCAATCTGGGAATCTGCTGCTACAGCATAATAGCCAGGCATACCCTCCATCATTCCACATTGTTCTGTGAACTACCCTGAGACGACGAGATATAGGACGGTATAGAAATTCAAATAATAAAACAACAACAAACCTGCAGCTGTGAGGCTTGCTCACAAGTCCAGGGCTGGCTCTTTAAACCATCTTCCTGTATTAGTTCCTCGCCTATGGCTCTGCATATTGCCCTGTGTATCCTGACCCATGAGGGACGCAGGTGGCGCTGTGGATTAAACCACAGAGTCTATGACTTGCCAATCAGAAGGTCGGCAGTTTGAATCCCTGTGATGGGGTGAGCTCCCGTTGCTCAGTCCCAGCTCCTGCCAACCTAGCAGTTCGAAAGCACATCAAAGTGCAAGTAGATACGGAGCGGGAAGGTAAACGGCATTTCCGTGCGCTGCTCTGGTTCGCCAGAAGCGGCTTAGTCATGCTGGCCACATGACTCGGAAGCTGTACGCTGGCTCCCTCGGCCAATAAAGCGAGATGAGCGCCGCAACTCCAGAGTCGGTCACGACTGGACCTGATGATCAGGGTCCCTTTACTTTTACTTATCCTGACCCATACTAATATGAAGCTTGAAAGACAGTAGGAGCAAGCAGGGATCACGTGCTAACTTAAACCCTTTTGGAGTCTTATTGACGATATCTCCAGCTGCTCATTCGCCATAGGGTGATGCTTGGTGGGTATAGATCGGCCCAACTCTGCCACAAATCCCTCTGGCCATTTTTCACCCAGGAGCGATCAAGGATCACCTGGTGGGCGAGGATGTCATTGCCGATTACCTTCTTTACACACTGAACCAACAACAGCAATTCAGGTGAGACAATCCCTTAAATTCCAGGTTGGGGTTGGAAACACTGGATATGGGAGTCTCCTGGTTTTTTTAAAAAAGAAACCTCTCCTTTTGTTCCTTGACCATGCAGTTACGTAGAACGTTATGGGCTGGATGGTCCTTCGGATAACGTGGAGAGTGTACTTAAGAGCATCGCTTTGAGCCTGGGCAAGACTCAAAAAATCAAAATACTGACTGGCACAGGTGAGCCCCGTCCTCCTCTCCCTGCCACCAGCTGTTTAGGCTGTGTTAAGGTGTCCGCCTGGAAATTTTGCAAATTGGGGGTGGAAAGAATTCAGCCTAGAGGTAAAACATATGTAGAGAAGCACCCAGGGTCCCCTGTGTCCGCTGGCGTTTCCTGATGTCCTGCACCTCGGAAGGCGAGGTTTGGTGATCGCCTTTGTGTGCTGCTGCTGTTGCTCCCGACATAGTGACGATGGGTGTGGCGTTTGCCTCCTAGGTGGGTCATAAGGGTTAAAATTAGTGTGATATGATTGGCCAGTGGAAACTGATAGGAGGAGTTGGGGTTAGAGGGAGAGTTGTGTGAAAGTCAGTTGAGAGTTGGGAGTTGAAGAAGGAGGTGGGAGGTTATGTCTGTGGGTTGGTTGAGTTGTGTGGTGAGGGAGTGAGGGGAATTGTTAGGTGGAGTCAGATAGATAGTTGGAATAATCAATTTGAAGTTGTTAGGAACGCATAGGACAGTTAAGGAACTAAGATTAAGAAACTACCGAGGAAAATTAACTGAAACCATAAGCTTGTTCATGCCTATAAATAAACTTGATTATTTGTTAATGTTAACAACTGTCTGGACTCCGTGATTACCCGTGAGTTGAAACACGTTGGTGGCAGCGAAGAAAGCAATCACAGTGGTGGCACAGGGTCAATAAAACGTCAAACGTCCGGGGGCCCTGTGTGATCACCACAATGGGCACAGACAGTTCTGTAATTCAGTCTTCTCCATCCTTTTGCCCGGCAGGAAATGTGACCGTGAAGGCACCAAACTACAACGCAGCAGCGTCTGAGTTTATCCACACTTTCCGCAAGGGACTCCTGGGGAAAGTCATGCTTGACTAAGGGCAGCACTTTCCTAGGCAGTGCTGAAGTTTTCTCCTGGGTCGTTCTGGAGGATTCTACCTGGGACAACAGTGTACCATCCTTAAGCCTGGAGCCACTGGCAGGTTGACCTCCTTTGTGGATGCAGTTGCAGAGCCCCCAGATGAGGATGGAGCAGGCAGCAGTGGCCATAACTGGCTGCGTTTCTCCCTCTTTTCTGTACGTCTTCCCTCACTGCCCCACCTGCTGTTCCTTCTCCAGGTTGCAGCAGCTGGGCGAGTTTTTTATTTTGAGAGAGAGGAAGGCCTTTCTTCAGAAGCTGATCGAAAGGAACCTGTTACAGGTTGCGGTGTCTGTGCGAACAGTTTGTCAGCAAATTGCACATGCAATAAGCTAACTGATGACGATTTTATATTGTAAGAGCAGGCCTCCTGCCTGCTCTTACAATATATTATTAAAATGTGAATTGGCCATGTCTTGGGGCAGATCTGTTGTACAAAGTTGATCTGATGCAAAGGGACATTTTACTCAGGCTGGAAAAATTGGCCATAATTCGGAAGTGACTGAGCTGGTTAACTTCTTCCCTTTAGAGTGGTCTGGGCAATTGATTTGCTTTGCTGTCTCCAGCTTCTTTGCTCTTCTGCTCTCGTCCTCCTTGCTGGATTTTTGTTGACCTCTCCGCTTTATTAGGAGCCAATGTGGATGAGAAAGGAATCTCATTTATTCCCCCAGTCTAGCATGAAAGGATTTTCCATTGAAATGGCTGGGGGCTGCCCTGATGGCACGTACTGTCGAAATAAGATGGAAGCATTCAAAAGCAACGCTTGGAAGCAATAGCGTTGGGACAGATGGGAGGAAATGTTTTAAGAACGTAGCAGTTCACCTGCGAAGCAGCATGAGGATTGCTTCCTCATTGGATTTAATAGAAGAGCAGCCAAGAGTTGAAACTAAATTTTGAAGATGCTCAGGTAGTGAAAAACTGACCTATTCTTATCTA
Organism: Podarcis filfolensis; assembly: GCF_964270895.1. Taxonomy (NCBI): domain Eukaryota; kingdom Metazoa; phylum Chordata; class Lepidosauria; order Squamata; family Lacertidae; genus Podarcis; species Podarcis filfolensis. Next base: position 88,857,910 of record NC_139608.1, read on the forward strand.
ACAGTTTTTATATCAAATGTCTGAGACATTTATCAGGGCATTTATCAGGCCCAGATACTGGTATTGCCTCCCTAATGTATTTCACTGTATTTAGAATAAATTATGCAGGTGTACAGGTAATCTGACAAATAACACGGTAAATTGTCTGAAATTATTCTCGTCGTCTGCAGCGCTCTGTGATTTGCTTCGTTGCTGTAAAAATAACTACACAGCTCATTGCTCTTAAAATACAAGATTTCAAAACGAACATGAACATGGATTAATTCTCTTTTTTTATTTTCACATCACCTTTCAAACACGAGAAAAGAGTGTTGAGACACAGTGTCACAAATTGGGCCTCTCCATTTCCCCACATTTTGTATAGGTGAGGGCTACCCATGATTACAAAGTACAGAAGAGGTAATTTTGTAAACATGCTACTTACATGGAAATATCTCGTGTGGAATCTCTCATGAATGAAGCACCCTTCTCGCTCCCACCCCCGAGGCACCGGAGACAGCACACGGTACTTGTTATTTAGCTCCACAGATTTCTTACCGAACGTCATAAAATCAAGGTGAAGGATCTTCACATTTGACTTATTACAAAAGCTACCGTAAAAAGTTACTTGTCGCACAAAATGTGGTGCAAAGAGTTGGAACTGGACTGATAAGGACTTGGCGAAATGTGCACACACATTTTAAAACTCTTTTCTTTGTGGCGAGCTAAGCGAAAACCTAAAAACAGGAAAATAAATAACGAAGACTGAACTGGTGCCAGTGTTGGCAGTGACTGCTGAGCAGCGGCAGCTTGGAGCTGTGATGGAGACCGTGTGAGAGGCAGCCCGTGTCTCCTAGCCAGGCACAAGTTGTGTCGCTATTCATTCTGCTGCAGTTGGCCCCTAAGATTTGGCTGTGTAAGACTTCAACCCTAAGCATGCTGCCATCATGGAATAAGTTTCCTTTTAAATTTGTAAACTTGGCTTACAGCTGAAAGAGAGTGGTTTTTATTGGCATTTAAACGGACAAGGAGCCACTGACTTCATTGGGCAGCTTAATCCAAAGCGCAGCTCCTGCTATACAGCTAGTTTTAGCTGAAGCTCTTTGAAACTTTTTGTACTGCCTTTTTGTACTGATTCAGACAATCGGTCCATTTTGCCTAGCAGTCTAACTTCTGCTGGATCTGGAGGTGGGGGCTGGGGAGCAGCCTTAGGCAGAAGTCTTTCTCTGCCTCTGCTACCTGAGATCTCTTTAACTAAAGCTTCCAGGGATTGAAGCAGTCACTTTCTACAGTGGTACCTTGGTTTAAACAGCTTAGTTTATGAACAACGTGGATTAAGAATGCCGCAAACGCAGAAGTAGGTGTTTTGGTTTGTGAACTTTGCCTTGAAAGCGGAAGATGTCGAGTGTGTTCCATTTGTAAATTGAGTCCCTGGCTGCTATGGGAAAGCGTGCCTTGGTTTCAGAACGGACTTCCGGAATGGATTAAGTTTGTAAACCAAGGTACCACTGTATATGCAAATCATGAGCCCTGCCACTGAGCTATAGCACTTCCCCTGTGTGTCGCCCCCCCCCCCAGCCATGGATGGCTATAGCTGATCATCCTGAACTTTAATAAAGCCATATTAGTGTAGAGGTGCAAGCGGTTCACACTTCTAGTTCATGTACCTCTGATCCATCTCCAATAGCTGTTTAACCTTCCCTTGTACCCAAGGGGGCAGCTCTCATATTTTGGCTATGGAGAAGATGAATATGGAACTCCAAGAAGCATGTAGTATTTGCCCTTCCTGTTCCCTTTACATAATAGTGAAAACCACTCTTAGTCTGTACGTTCTGGAAGGGCTACGTATAGGTCTGAAGTTGTTGAGTGTGCCCTGCTTGACGGCAGTTGAATATGCATACATACAGCTATCTTTTGCACTGGACGTGGGTGGTGCTGTGGATTAAACCACAGAGCCTAGGACTTGCCAAACAGAAGGTTGGCGGTTCGAATCCCCGCGACGGGGTGAGCTCCCGTTGCTCGGTCCCTGCTCCTGCCAACCTAGCAGTTTGAAAGCACGTCAAAGTGCAAGTAGATAAATAGGGACCGCTCCGGCGGGAAGGTAAACGGTGTTTCCGTGCGCTGCTCTGGTTCGCCAGAAGCGGCTTAGTCATGCTGGCCACATGACCCGGAAGCTGTACGCCGGCTCCCTCGGCCAATAAAGCGAGATGAGCGCCGCAACCCCAGAGTCGGTCACGACTGGACCTAATGGTCAGGGGTCCCTTTACCTTTACCTTATCTTTTACACCTTTCTTTCTTACAATGACACCTTACTTCGACCATTCCTACTACTTTAACAGAGCCTGCGCAACTCAATGGTGGTCACAGTAAGTTAACACAAGAAATAACTCCCATCTGTTTGAAGGGCCATGGGGTTGGGAGGTATCAATCGCCCTCGCAATGCGAGGGCACCGTTCCTTCCTGCATCACAGTAAAGCACCATGCTTAGAAAATCCCTCCTGGAAATTGTGGCAGTAACAGGAGGAATCTGGAAATCTTTTGAGCACCTTCGGAATCAGGCACAGGGCAGGAATTTGGCTAAACCCGGGTGACAACAGCAACTGATATGGCTTTCAACGTGGTGCTGGTCTGCTGAGTGACATGGCTCCCACAGGGATCTATCGCTCCTGAGAGACTGGACACCATAAAAGGGCTGGGAACACAATTTGATACCTTGTGCAAGGAAACAAGATTCAGATAACCCGAATACAGCACCTTTTGGCAAACAGCACATCCAACCCCCCCATTGTAATTCCAGCATTCCTTATAGGAAGCATCCATGTTTGAGCCCGAATCAGGGAAAGGGGCAACCCAGAGCAGTTGCTCCACAGTAAAATTGGAGAACATTGGGGAAAGGTTGGGGAGGACATAGTAAAGGCCCCTTGCAGGCAGTGCCCCCCCCCCTTAGAGGGTAAAGAATGTGGCAACGCACAGCAGGCAGGCAGGCAGATATGAAAGGTGCCAGGCTTCGGCACCCGAGGTCCACGCCCGATAGTTGTAACTGCCCTCGCCGGTGCTGTTGCCAGACTGTGCCTCTGCGTATTCCGGGCCGCCCTCGCCAGCGGACCTCATCCTGCCGGCAGCCACGGCCGAGGCCGCTCCGGCAGCCGCGCCACCTGCCGCCGCTGCAGCCGCCACCCGTAGTCCTGAGCTGTAGCGGGTTGAAGATTTTGACCGCCGCGTGCTTCCACGGGCGCTACCCCTTGCTGCCCCTCGGGCTCCACCACGTCCTCCTTTGCAACTGATGCCTTCGAAGAAGATGGCAAGCAGCAGAATGAGAGTCCAGCAGATGGCTGTGCTCCATTTCATCCTCGCGGGAAAGTGGGTCAGGCCTGTAGTGAAACGGAAATGGGCGCATCAGCAGCAATGTTTGGAAAAAAGGACACCCAAAGCAGCATGTTTGAATGTGAGGATGCTGCCCTACCCGAGTCTCGGGTAAATTAATGCTAGAGCCACGATACAGTGGTACCTCGGGTTACATACGCTTCAGGTTACATAGCTTCAGGTTACAGACTCTACTAACCCCGAAATAGTGCTTCAGGTTAAGAGCTTCGCTTCAGGATAAGAACAGAAATTGTGCCCCAGCGGCACGGCGGCAGCAGGAGGCCCCATTAGCTAAAGTGGTGCTTCAGGTTAAGAACAGTTTCAGGTTAAGAACAGACCTCCGGAACGAATTAAGTACTTAACCCGAGGTACTACTGTACAGTGGTACCTCAGGTTACATACGCTTCAGGTTACATACGCTTCAGGTTACACACTCCGCTAACCCAGAAATAGTGCTTCAGGTTAAGAACTTTGCTTCAGGATAAGAACAGAAATTGTGCTCCAGTGGCGCGGCGGCAGCAGGAGGCCCCATTAGCTAAAGTGGTGCTTCAGGTTAAGAACAGTGTCAGGTTAAGAACAGACCTCCGGAACGAATTAAGTACTTAACCCGAGGTACTACTGTACAGTGGTACCTCAGGTTACATACGCTTCAGGTTACATACGCTTCAGGTTACAGACTCCGCTAACCCAGAAATAGTGCTTCAGGTTAAGAACTTTGCTTCAGGATAAGAACAGAAATTGTGCTCCAGCGGCACGGCGGCAGCAGGAGGCCTCATTAGCTAAAGTGGTGCTTCAGGTTAAGAACAGTGTCAGGTTAAGAACAGACCTCCGGAACGAATTAAGTACTTAACCCGAGGTACCACTGTACAGTGGTACCTCAGGTTACATACGCTTCAGGTTACAGACTCCGCTAACCCAGAAATAGTGCTTCAGGTTAAGAACTTTACTTCAGGATGAGAACAGAAATTGTGCTCCAGAGGCGTGGCGGCAGCAGGAGGCCCCATTAGCTAAAGTGGTCTTCAGGTTAAGAACAGACCTCCAGAACGAATTAAGTACTTAACCTGAGGTACCACTGTATTTACTTACTGCATTTCTCCGTCACCCAAGTGCCAACGTCCTCTGTCCAGAGCACAAAATATTAGCTAAACTGCAAAATTTAAGTGTGCACAAAATTAAACCTGAAATCTGAAACAGGTTAACTAAAACAGCCGCGACATGAAAGCAAAGCCAAACAGGACAGTAGCGCAAAGGGTCTGAAAAACACTTAAGGCACGTTAAAGACTAAAATGTCTGCCGGGGATAAGATGCTTGGCGATGGAGGCAAGGCGATATAGGTGCCGGGCGAAGCTTTGCATCTCTTGCAACCCCTTGCCTCACCTCCTCCTGCAGCAACACTCAAGAGGGGAAAGGCAGCAGGATGTAAACGTGGGCAACCTGATAAAACACACAACATGCAGCCATCGCTGTGCTAGTACCACTGGTTACCTAAGAAACAGGGTCCCTTTGTGCTTAGCCAAAGCAAGAGCGAGCCTGGGCTTCTCTGCGCCACGGAACGTGCGCCTAGGGCGCAATTGGCACACCAGGATCACGCCGGGAAGGCGGCAGGGGCCAAGGGAATGCCCGCGGCCAGGAGAATGAGAGGTGGGGTGGGGGGCAAGGGGGAGAGGGAACCCCAGGGTCAGCGGGGGCCCCTTCACGCGCACCCGGCAAAGGGGAGGCTGCCGTAGCCTCCTCGCCCTGCATGCAAGGATGCCGTTACTGCCGCCCCCACCGGCCTCCAGGGGTGCCAACTTGTAGAAAATATTGGAGGGGGTAGGTAAGCCCCACCCCACATCATTGATCGCACGACGGGGCGCACCCAAACCGTTGGATGGGCAATGCCCATTTTGGGGGGGGCAGCCCCTTCAAATATTTTATGGGGGGCAGCGAAGGGACCTGGGCCCCAGTACGTGCTGCAGCCCCCCAGCCCCACTTCTCAGCCCCACTCCCGAGGCCCTACCGCCGCCCGCCTTCCCCCCACCCCCACCCCGCTTTGCCGCATCCATGGCAGGGCCAAAGCGCGGCAGGCGTCCGCGCGAGGGGCTGGCTCCGCTTACCGCGCGCCCCTGGCAAGCGGATCCACCGGGTCCCCGGGATCCCGCGCCGCCCCGCGCGCCTTGCACCCGCGGGCGGCGGGGAGGCGAGGATCTGCCGGCTGCCGCGATGGGTAGGGGGTCCCTCCGCCGTCCAGTTGCCCCACGGGGGGGAGGCGAACCCGATTCGCACGATGCCTGCAGCCCGAGCCCGCGGGGGGAGCGCACGGACCGGAGCTAGCTAGCGCGCGCTCTCTCTGTCTCTCTCTCTCGGCGCGCGCCTCCCACCGTGCCCACGTTCCCAGTGCACGCGTCGCCGCCCCCGCATCTTGTGGCTGGGGGAGGGGGGGCCACCAACACTGCAGCATCGCCACTGTTGAAAGCAGAAACGCGTCTCCAGTGAGACCGATGGCAGTGATCAATTGCAATCACAGAACTGCAGAGTTGGAAGGGCTCCCCAGAGTCATCTAGTCGAGCCTCCTGCAATGCGGGTATCTTTTGTCCAAAGTGGGGCTCGAACCTAAGACCCTCAGATGAAGAGTCTCCTGCTCTACCGACCGGGCCACCAAATCTCGTAGCATAATTAAAATGCAAGGTGAATTTCTGAAGATGAATTCATTCATTCAACAGTGTAAAGAAGTGTTGGTGGTGTAACAGAGGATTTGCTGAATGGTTTAGTTCATGTAAAAATATGCAGGGATGTACGATCTGCAAAAAGGATGCGGGTGGCACTGTGGGTTAAACCACAGAGCCTAGGACTTGCTGATCAGAAGGTCGGCGGTTCGAATCCCCACGACGGGGTGAGCTCCCGTTGCTCGGTCCCTGCTCCTGCCAACCTAGCAGTTCGAAAGCATGTCAAAGTGCAAGTAGATAAATAGGTACCGCTCCGACGGGAAGGTAAACGGCGTTTCTGTGTGCTGCTCTGGTTCGCCAGAAGCGGCTTAGTCATGCTAGCCACATGACCCGGAAGCTGTACGCCGGCTCCCTCGGCCAGTAAAGCGAGATGAGCACCACAACCCCAGAGTCGGTCACGACTGGACCTAATGGTCAGGGGTCCCTTTACCTTTACCTTACGGTCTGCAAAATGAACCAAGGAAAGAGAAGAAGGAAAGTCATTGATTTAAGGTTGTCTAAATGACTATCTTGAAATGTAAATTAGAAAAAAAATAATAAAAACTGTATTTTTTAAAAATGCAAGTTGAGAGCATGGGCGTAGCCAGAATTTACGTTTTTTTGGGGGGGGGCAGGTTTCATGTTAGGCAGGCAAAACCTCAATTCATTTAGTATTATTACTGATTTGCTTGATTTAGGGTGGGGGGACAGCTGCCCCCTGCTCTGCCCATGGGTAAGAATGGGCAGGTGGGGGGTATTATTCCTGCAGTGCTATGCTACCACTGCTCCCATCACCCTCCGAGAACAATTTTTGTGGCAGAAGTGGACCAATCGGAATTTCAGGTCCTGGCTTAATGGTCTTAACTGGGCGAGGCATGGCAAGGGGGAAAACCAAGAATAAAATATAAAATATTGGCAAAAATTTATAAATCTAAATCAAATAAGTGGTGGAAATGTAAAAAGAAGGTTCTTTTTATCATATGTGGTTGTCTTGTAGAAAGGTTAAATCTTCTTGGGAAATGATATATAATGAATTGAAAAGGATGTTTAAAATAATGTTTGTAAAAAAACAACAACCAGAAGCTTTTCTTTTGGGAATTATAGGGACAGAATTATACCTAAACTGTATAGAAACTTATTCAGCGGCAAGAATGTTACTCGCACCAAAATGGAAAGAAGCAGAAGTCCCAGGAAAGGAAGAATGGCTACAAAAATTTATGGAATATGCAGAAATGGCAAAACTTACCGGAAGAATAAGAAATCAAGGCAACAAATGTTTCATGAAAGAATGGAAATGGTTTATTGATTATTTACAGATAAATTGTGAGCAGATAAGATCATAAAAGAAAATAGAAACAAAAATTAAAAAATTAGAGTGTATACTGTTTCACGGTGGTTGTTGTTTTAACTCACTCAAATCGTGGCACAATCATGGGGTCTATTTCAGCAGCCGTCGTGCTTAAGACATTTACTTGGGAATAAGCACCACTTCCTGAAAACAAACGTAAGATATTAGAACGGATATTAGTCTTGTTAGCAGGGGCTGAGAGCTGGAATCCAAAAACAGGCGGTCTGGTTCAGGGGTCAGCAAACTTTTTCAGCAGGGGGCCGGTCCACTGTCCCTCAGATCTTGTGGGGGGCCAGACTATTTTTTTTTTGGGTGGTGGGGCAAATGAATGAATTCCTATGCCCCACAAATACCCCAGAGATGCATTTTAAATAAAAGCACACATTCCGCTCATGTGAAAACACTAGGCAGGCCCCACAAATAACCCAGAGATGCATTTTAAATAAAAGGACACATTCTACTCATGTAAAAACACGCTGATTCCCGGACCATCCGCGGGCCAGACTGAGAAGGCGATTGGGCCGGATCCAGCCCCTGGGCCTTAGTTTGCCTACCCATGCTTTTAAAAAAAAATGTTTAGGGGTACTCTTATTTTGACTCAGGAAAATCACCATTTTATAGTTCAAATCTGGAAAAATAAATACAGTAAATGGACAAAAGCACAAAGATTCACAAAATGTTTAGGGGTAAGCGTACGCCCAGAAAAAAACAGTGTGTGTGTGTATATATATAATAATAATTACTGTCATGTTATAATATTATTATAAATATTATAATATTATAAATCAAAATATTATTATATATAAGTGTCATACCGTTAGCCTGCTCGGTTCTGTATTCTTCCCAGATGAGATCCCTGCTTGGCAGGGGGTTGGACTAGATGACCCGGAGGAGACCCATTCCAACTCAACGACTCTATTGTAAACGCAGAATGAGAGAGAGAGAGAGAGAGAGATCATTGGTGGAAAGGGAGAGGAGAAGCAAAGCTCCGCCCCTTGCCCCTCCCCTCTCCCTCGGTCTCCGGGGAGCGCTTCCCTCCCTCCCTCCGCCCACGATCCGGCGGCCTCTCGGCCTGCCCTCAAGTCTCGCGAGAGCTGGCGCGGTCTCGGCTGTGAGGCGAGCGGCGGGAGTCGGGAGTCGGGGGCGGCGCAGGCCGCGCGGAGGGAGGGAGGGAGGATGGAGAGGCCGCCGTCCCTCCGCGGGGGTCCGCCCGGCAGCGCCGCCTGCGAGCCCTGGGAGATGCGGGAGCGGCTCGGCACCGGCGGCTTCGGCAACGTCTCGCTCTACCAGCACCGGGTGGGTTCGCGGGGGGGGGGGGCGGGCGCCGCCTCAGGAGGCGGGGGGGGGGTGAACGCGAAGCAACTCGGCCCTTTCGTGGCCTTCGGAACTCCCCGCCTCTTGATAGCAAGGCGCGCAGGCGCCCTCCCTGCGCTGTGGCAGTGCCGGGTTTACGGATGTATAAGCTAAACAAGCTATAGCTTAGGGCCCCACTCTCTTGGGGGTGTACATTTCCAAAATATTAGATGAAAAACTAATAAAACCTACATAAAGCAACAGTGTTTTGTGTTGTGTAGGCTCCTATTTGTTATGTGCAAGTGGCTTTAGATACCTGTTAGGTCCGTAAAGCGCCATATAGCATATATTCAACAAGAAAAACAGTGATGACAATTTGTTGTTGACAAAGGGCAGCTGGAAATATAAAGGGCCCCATTACCTTCAGTAGCTTAGGGCCTCATCAAACCTAAATCTGGCCTGCGCTGTGGTCTTCTATTATTATTATTATTATTATTATTATTATTATTATTATTGTGGTGGTGGTCTTGTTGTTGTTGTCGTCTTCTGTTGTTGTTGTTGTTTGTTTATTAAATTTATATACCACCCAATACTTGGAGGTCTCAGAGCGGTTCACAGAACTATATATAACTATATATCTATATATATAACTATAACTATATATATATATATAGAACTATATATATATATAAAACTATAACTATATATATATATATATATATATATATACACACACATATAAAACTATATATATATATATATATATATATATATATATATATATATATATATATATATATACATATATTCAAAATAAAAACAGCAACCTAATAACCCGCCCCCAGTATGCCTATAGAGATATAGTATTCTTATTTGTTTGTTTGCTTATTCAGAAAAGAGAAGGGAAGGCGGGGGACCATAATAGTAAGTAAATAGAAAAAGGGGGTGAAGGAGGGTATGGAGAAGTAGATACTGAAAAGAAAAGAAAAAACCCCAAAATGATATAATAATAAAATATAATAATAATAATTTAAAAATTCAAAATGTTGAGGTGGTGAGATCTAAAAGATAAAATGGGATGAAAGGGGGAAAGAAGAAGAAGTAAAGTAAAATATCCCCCACCTTCAGATCACCATCTTCCTGCCCAGTTGAGAAAACAAGGCGCCTGCTTTCGGAGAAGCCAGCCGACACCCCCAAGCCAATCCAAGAGGTTTTAAATTTACCTGTGGCATTTCAGCTAAATGCCCTGCTTTGTCATTTTTCCTAAAACTGCTTTGAAGGAGGTGGCTTTCCCTCCCCCCCCCTTTTTTTTCTTCGGCAATCGAGCAGCATGCCAAATTTCACAAAATAATGCAAAAAAGTAATAATTAACGTTTGATAATCTATATATAGTTTATTAAATTTGTATACTGCCCTTCCCCTGAAGATCCCAGGGCAGTTCACAACAGAAAAATACAAAGCGTTAATGCAAAATACATAAAACCAAAGCAAACAAACCCAATAATTCCCCTCCCACAAACACATTTGAAAAGTGTAATAAACCTTAAAGAGGTAACTGAGATTAACCTAATTTATTACAAAAGGATACACTTATAAACCAGCCTAACAGATTTATGGGGAAATGGGTGGGGTTTGGGTCTTTTTGTTAATGTTTCCTAATACATATAGTTCAGCTTTATGCTGCTTTCAAACCTGCTTTGACATTCGGGAACATTTCTGTATCTTTTCATCTTCAGTTTATTTTGTTTATCACCTTAAAGAAAAGAAGTTGGGTAGGATACCCCTTTGATGCTTTCCCTTAATTTTCCACAAAAAGGGGCTTAAAACGAAAGCATGGGCAGCTGGGGTATCCCAGAAGAGGATAGCTATAGTCCTAAAAATGCCTGGACAGCTCCTTCTAGATGTGGAATATGCTGCTGTGGTAATACATTTTAACCCTCTCTTGTGGTTTCTCTCCTGTCAATTGTAGGATCTGGGTACGAAGATAGCAATCAAGTCATGTCGCTTGGAACTAAGTGTGAAAAACAAAGATCGGTGGTGCCATGAGATCCAGATCATGAAAAAGTAGGTCCATCCTTGGAGGTTTTTAAGCAGAGGTTGGATGGCCATCTGTCATGTATGATCTAGCATTGCAGGGGGTTGGACTAGAGGACCCCTGGGGTCCCTTCCACCTCTACAGTTCTATGATTCAATGGTTGCTTTTCTGTCACCATAAACCCAAAGGTTGGATCTTCGCTGGTGGGTCCCCCTGAAAGCAGTTTCAATGGATCTTATTCGTGCCAAGATATCTGCTAAACTTGGAATCCACTGGTGGAGAGACAAGACCAATCTCTATCTCTCACACCAGGATACAACCACATACAGACACAGTCATGGGGTTGTGAAGACAAAGGGCTGAAGGAAGGAGATTCTCCTGCTAGTTGTAGACAATCGTAACCAGTCATATTTTGCCCCTGAGGAAGGTGTATCTGAAATGGGTTTGGCATTTGATGGTTCTGATTTTGCACTTCTCAGCACCCATTTTGAAGTTTTGCTGCTGCTTCATTGTTATTTTAGTGTCCCCTTCCGAATTCTTCTTTCTGCCTGGTGGGTAGAGGGATGTTGTAATGGCTGCTGCTGTGCTCCAAGAGGCTTGTTTGGAAGCAGAAGGCATATCAGCCATACAGTTGCTGTTCTTTGAGAGTCACCACTCGACCCTGTAGCAGCATCTTCCATTGGAAGGCTTGCCGCTACAGCTGCTGTGCTGCTTCTCAAAATACCCATCTTATTTTTCAAACAGTACAGTGGTACCTCGGGTTACATACACTTCAGGTTACAGACTCCGCTAACCCAGAAATAGTGCTTCAAGTTAAGAACTTTGCTTCAGGATGAGAACAGAAATTGTGCTCTGGCGGCACGGCGGCAGCAGGAGGCCCCATTGGCTAAAGTGGTGCTTCAGGTTAAGTATGGACCTCCGGAACGAATTAAGTACTTAACCCGAGGTACCACTGTATAGGCTTGATTAAGCTAAGTTTGGTTTTATCTATCCCAGTTTTCAAAACAAAATGTTTGATACTGTGCCGCTTCATGAAATTCAGAAGGATTGTCTGTAGTAGCATGCATTTTCAGAATACGTCCAATTTCTTTCCTTCGTTTATTTAGGCTGAACCATCCCAATATTGTAAAAGCCTGTGAAGTGCCTGACGAGATGAATTTCCTTGTCAATGATGTCCCACTTTTGGCTATGGAATATTGCTGCAAAGGAGATCTCAGGAAGGTACGTCCTGTTTCTTTGACTACTGATGCAGTTTAGATTTTGGGTTCCAGACTATAGCTGGGCGCAGTATGTGGAGAAGGGTAATGTGCTGTTATCAGGGAGCATGGAAGAAGTAAGTGTGCAACTGTCAAACTAGATGGGATAAGGGAAACAAATGGTACCCCTTCGTTCAAGTTCAGGTTCAGGCAACCTTTTTATGTTGTATTCCCTGAGGGCTGCATACCAGTGTTGGGTGGGGCTGTAACCTGGGATGGATGGGACCAAAGCAAGGCCACGCTTATTTCTCTCAAAAGCAAATGATACTTTTGAGAGCCTCGGGCACCATCTGACATCACTATGAGTCAGATTTGGCCCACCAAGGGTGGGAAGATAACTCTCTGACCTGCTGACCAGAAAAGGTTCCCCTTCCTTGGTTTAGGTAGACCAGGCCATCCGCAGAAATTACTTTTCCTTTAGCCTTTTATTTTATTCTAAACTACCCTGAAGGCCTGTTACCAGGCAGAAAGGCGGGATATAGATATATTAAAGAAATAAGTACAGTGGTACCTCGGGTTACATACGCTTCAGGTTACATAAGCTTCAGGTTACAGACTCCGCTAACCCAGAAATAGTACCCCGGGTTAAGAACTTTGCTTCAGGATGAGAATAAAAATCGTGCTCTGGCGGCGCGGTGGCAGCAGGAGGCCCCAGTAGCTAAAGTGGTGCTTCAGGTTAAGAACAGTTTCAGGTTAAGAACGGACCTCCGGAACGAATTAAGTACTTAACCCGAGGTACCACTGTAGTCTTGGAACAAGGCAGTGCCCCTCCATTTTAAACGTAACAAGTGTATAGGATGGTATTCTGCTTTAAAGATGTTTGTGGACAATATGATAGATTGCTGAAGTAGATCCTCACTTTAAGTGTATACAGAGGCTTCTTTCATATAGGTTTTGTGTTCTCCAAGCAATTGCTTGCTCATAAATTCTTTCGTTCTTAGAAGGGTGTACAGTATATTGATGGCTGAACTGTATATCAAATGTCAACCTTTTATCCTTCCTTGTAGCTGTTGAACTTAGCGGAAAATTGCTGCGGCCTTAAAGAGAGTCAAATACTTTCTCTTCTTAGCGACATCGGTAAGTCAGCTGTTCCCTTTTGTGCATTTGCGACAAGCCTTTGTGGTTCTCAGACTGCTATTTTTGCCTTGAAACTTAGGATGCACAAATCCCTTTAATTTTAGCATTTGTTTGTTTATTTTATTTATAAAACTTATATACCACTTGATTGTAAAAAACCCCCAAAGTACTCATGACCTCATATGACCTTCCTTAGCTTGCCTAATTGATTCTGATAGCACTGTTTGAATGTAAAATTATTTTGGATTCAATAGATCAAAAAAATATTTGTCACCAGTTAGAATGATGGTGCATATTGAACTGGAGGAGGCACACCAAATGATGGAAGTAGAACCCAGCCATCATTAGGAGGGACAGAGAGAGCTTTCCTTTTGACGTCTGCCCCAACACTCCTTCCATTTTGGCAATTCAGGAAATGTGGGCCATGCGCTTTCAAATGATGTCTAGAAATATGAATTCTAAAATGAAAACAGATTTTTGCCTTAGATTCTGATCTCAGTTTAGGATTCAGACACAATACCCCTAACTATATTGTTCTGTCATTGACCACATTCACGTGTAACAACAAACCAGACTTTATTCCTTATTATCTATTGGTGCATACTGCCCAGTCATTCTGTGTGCTCCTCCCTGAGTAGAATAAAGAAATCAAGATGACTAGGCTTCCTGTTTCATCCATCTAGGTCTGATACTCCCTAACATGCCTAACTCACATGTTGCTGTAGCCTAACTGAGCAGATAACAATCTTACCAGACTATGACTGTCTGGGACAGAGTACAGTGGTGCCCCGCAAGACGAACGCCTCGCAAGATGAAAAACCCGCTAGACGAAAGGGTTTTCCGTTTTTCGATGCGCTTCGCAAGACGAATTTCCCTATGGGCTTCCTTCGCAAGACGAAAGCCCATAGGGAAATCTCCAGGACAGCGGGGAAGCGCAGCGCGTCTTCCCCACTATCCTCGGACCTCCTCCGAAGGCTGGCGGTGGGGCGGAGAGACCTCCTCCCGCCGCCAGCCTTTGGAAGGCTCCTCCGAAGGCTGGCGGTGGGGCGGAGAGACCTTCTCCCCGCGCCAGCCTTCGGATGGCTGTCCTGAAGACTTGCGGTGGTAGGAGGGTTTTCCTTCCCACCGCCAACATTCAGAATGCTGTTCTGAATGTTGGCGGTGGGGAGGAAAAACTCTCCTCCCACCGCAAGCCCCGGGAACAGAGGAGAAGCGCTGTGCGCCTTCCCCTCTGTTCCCGGACCTGTCCTGAAGGCTTGCGGTGGGGAGAAAAGCCCTTCTCCGCACCGCCAGCCTGGCAAGCGGTCTCCATAAGAACACATTAATTGATTTTCAATGCATTCCTATGGGAAACCGTGCTTCGCAAGACGAAAAACTCGCAAGACGAAAAAACTTGCGGAACGAATTAATTTCGTCTTGCGAGGCACCACTGTACAGCTGCTTTACTAGCCTAAGATGGAAAAAAGTACTCCACACCACTGAGGACACTTGACCTCGAGGTTTGCTGTTTACTGCAATGCATTATACATAAGGCTGCCTTTGAAGACAAATTGGAAACTGCAGCTGGCGCACAATTCTCCAGGTTGTTCACCAGGGTGGAATGGTTTGAGCACATAACACCAATCCTAGCATGGTTGCATTGGCTGCCAGTTTCCGAGCTCAATTCAAAGTGCTGGTTTTGACCTACAAAGCCTTTTGCCGGTCAGAACCCCAGTACATCAAGGAATGCCTCTCTCCACATGAAGCCGGACTCTGCACTCATCATCTGAGGTTCTTCTCCATGTGCCTTTTCTGAGAGAGGAACAGAGGGTGGTGATATGAAAACCAGTGTTCTCTGTGGTGGCTCTCTAACAGAGAGCATGTTGTCCCCAGAGAGTGGTGCCTGGTGCAATCTTTATTTGTAGGGACCAGCCAAAAGCGTTCCCATTCACCCGGGCCTTTAGACCTTAATTTTCTGCTCATCTTTTAGTGGGGTGGGGTTCAGCTGGGTCTGTTTTTCTGTATTACTTACATATTTTAGGATGTTTTATCCTTGTTTTTAATGCTGATTTCTGTAAGTTGCTTTCACTTTTCGGGGTGGGGAGTTTCTAATAAAATATAACAAATAATAAGGCTGAATCAAGGAGTATTCCCAGGCTAGCGACCTGATAATTTAGGGAGGTTGCCATTCTGTTCAAAACAGGAGAAATTTGACATTGACACTAGAATAACAACATTTCCACCTCCAAAAACTTCAATACACATTATAAGTCGCACAAAAACTATACATGCTTTGTTTTATGTTTTATTTACACCATTTGTATACCACTTAATATATAAGAAAATATCTCTGAGCAGTGTATAGAAAACTGAAACAACAACAAAGAACTTAAAGAAGAAAAAATAGGACAAAAATCCAGTTCATACAAAAATATTACTGTATAATAAGCACCATATTGAAACAACTCAACATTTAGAGCTAAACCATAAAATGCAGAATAAGAATACAGCAGTACATGAAACACCAATATGAAATAAAACCAGTCACAAAGTGCTGAGTGCTTCCAGTATTTCACAATTGGTGATTAAAATTGCGCAGAATATTAACAAATGTTGGATGCTCAAAATGTGAAGAGCAGCATGCTAAAATCCCCCAGCCTGTGATGTTGTTCAGAGTCCCCTGTATTAGGCATTTGGATTTTGTAATACTTTCTGTCAGTGTTAAGCAGCACTCAATGCAATTCACAGAATAAGAATAAATATAACACTGTTGGCCCTGACATCTATGTCATGTTGGTCCCTGACCTGCCCTTCCCTGACAGCCCTGCATTGCATATACAGTGGTGCCTCGCAAGACGAAATTAATTCGTTCCGCAAGTTTTTTCTTCTTGCGAGTTTTTCGTCTTGCGAAGCACGGTTTCCCATAGGAATGCATTGAAAATCAATTAATGCGTTCCTATGGAGACCGCTTGCCAGGCTGGCGGTGCGGAGAAGGGCTTTTCTCCCCACCGCAAGCCTTCAGGACAGGTCCGGGAACAGAGGGGAAGGCGCGCAGCGCTCCTCCTCTGTTCCCGGGGCTTGCGGTGGGAGGAGGGTTTTTCCTCCCCACCGCCAACATTCAGAACAGCATTCTGAATGTTGGCGGTGGGAAGGAAAACCCTCCTCCCACCGCAAGTCTTCAGGACAGCCATCCGAAGGCTGGCGCGGGGAGAAGGTCTCTCCTCCCGCCGCCAGCCTTCGGAGGAGCCTTCCGAAGGCTGCCGGTGGGGCGGAGAGACCTCCTCCCGCCGCCAGCCTTCGGAGCAGCCTTCCGAAGGCTGCCGGTGGGGCGGAGAGACCTCCTCCCGCCGCCAGCCTTCGGAGCAGCCTTCCGAAGGCTGCCGGTGGGGCGGAGAGACCTCCTCCCGCCGCCAGCCTTCGGAGCAGCCTTCCGAAGGCTGCCGGTGGGGCGGAGAGACCTCCTCCCGCCGCCAGCCTTCGGAGCAGCCTTCCGAAGGCTGCCGGTGGGGCGGAGAGACCTCCTCCCGCCGCCAGCCTTCGGAGCAGCCTTCCGAAGGCTGGCGGCGGGAGGAGGTCTCTCCGCCCCACCGCCAGCCTTCGGAGCAGCCTTCCGAAGGCTGGCGGCAGGAGGAGGTCTCTCCGCCCCACCGGCAGCCTTCGGAGGAGGTCCGAGGACAGTGGGGAAGACGCGCTGCGCTTCCCCGCTGTCCTGGAGATTTCCCTATGGGCTTTCGTCTTGCGAAGGAAGCCCATAGGGAAATTCGTCTTGCGAAGCGCATCGAAAAACGGAAAACCCTTTCGTCTAGCGGGTTTTTCGTCTTACGGGGCATTCGTCTTGCGGGGCACCACTGTAAATGCCTCTACTCAGAAACCTATGTACAACACATATATTGGGGGGGGCAGGGTAATGGAACCCCACTGCGCATTCTACATGTGGAACCCTGTGGTGTGGCTAGTGTGTGAGGAGAGCTAAAATTGCATTAAAATCCCATTTCTTATCTTGAGGATTCATGTACTGCATCTCTCCAAAAAAACAAGCAACAATAATCTCATTCATATGTAAGACAGTTTCAGCACAGAAATACAAATAATCTAAATGATCTGCTACTACTAGAACCTTTGTCAAGTGGTGTATTCAAAGCTGGCTGGTAGTTAGAGTAGAACTGAAAAAATGCACACTCGGCTAGAGTAATTTCATCCTCCCGTACCTCCATCTATGTTCTGCTGTTTATATACTTCATAGATAGTCAAAGAAAGACTGGATGTCAATTTCTCTAAAAGGTATTTTTCTCCTTAACATCCCCCTCCCCTTCCAAAACATATTGGACTTCTAGGTTATGGTATCCAGTACTTGCATGAAAACAGAATAATACACAGGGACCTAAAACCTGAGAATATTGTTCTTCAGGAAGAAGGTGGAAAAGTAAGTGACATGCCTTGGATGATCTGAGCGGATT
This sequence comes from Podarcis filfolensis, assembly GCF_964270895.1. Classification (NCBI taxonomy): domain Eukaryota; kingdom Metazoa; phylum Chordata; class Lepidosauria; order Squamata; family Lacertidae; genus Podarcis; species Podarcis filfolensis. Next base: position 88,875,381 of record NC_139608.1, read on the forward strand.
ATCTAGAAGTATTAATTTTGCTTGGATGCAATAAGAAGTACATCTGTGGCCTACTTTTCAGCCATCGGCTGCAAAATCTGGTGTATAGTTTCAATATTCTGACTGGAATCCTTTAGTAGTGTCGGTGATGTGAAGGATAAAGGGAAATCTTGTATAGCTCTGCTATGGGTCTACTTAGTCATTATTCAGCTGTCGTGTTGCGGAGGGGGTGGAGTTTGAAGCAAACTAATGAGAGGCAGGGACTATTGGGACCACCTTGATTCTTTTTGACCATCTTCTGCAGAGGAGGGAATGGGATAAGAAGTTGAAGTGAGTACCAGTTCTACCAGGGAACCTCAAGGATAGAAACAAAAGAGTTGGGAGATCTGAGCTGTCTGCTGCAGAACCCCCTACACCCTGCTTAGGCTGTGCCAGATAAGCTATAGTAAAGTTCTCCTTGAGGTGAATCGGATGGAATTTACTCGTACTTTGGCTTTCTGCACACAGGCACAATGAGGGAAGTGCTTTCCTGTGATCAGATCCCCCCTTTCTTCCCAGATTGGCACCTCAATGGGAGTGTGCTAACCAGGTGGGAACACCTATGAGGTAGATCTTGCCCTATGTGCAGGATTAGGTCATGCTTCTCCATGACTTGACATTGCACCTTGAGCCAGCTTCCACAGCACTGGGTACATGTGAACAGAGTTTCTTGACTGTCATCTTTGTGGGGAGTAAATTTTCAAATTTTCCTAGTGCTAGTAGCCCTGGTAGGTTCCTCATCTTTCTACTGCAATGCCATTTGTTTCACTTTGTGCAGTTCTCTGGGGCTATGTGCTGTTACGGCCCTCTGCGGCAGTCGAATCAAATGGTTGAGGGGGTGGTGTATGGGTGTTCCCTGCCTTGCCCGTGTGGAGGAGGGAGGGAAGGAAGGAAGGAAGTAGTTTATTGCTCTTAAGTGATGCAATCCAATACAAGGGAGGGTTATGTTTAAAGCTGAATAAATTGAGCTAGGCACCAGATTACAGTTCAATGATGATTTCAGGTTGGTGAGATTCTGGGGTAAGAGTAGTATGGATAATGACTGTTAGTTTAAATCATTGAGTCCTCCTACAGCAACTAATCAGACGGTTCTGGCTGTAGACTTCAGAATGGAAGATCAGAAGTCAGCATGGAGATGGAAACAACTAATTAAAAGATTACAGTATAAAAGAAATGACATTAATTGTAAAAACACAGTTTCTCTTCCTTCTAAATATCTTTAGTAAATGTGAAATCTTTGTGCTATGGGTATCTAGGCATGGGTGAGTTTTCCATAGTCAGTGGGTGTTGGTTTTAACCACAGATTCACAGTGAGAAGCAAGGAAAAAAAGGAATCAAATATGAACTTGTTCTTAAAAACCAAAGAGAGAGAGAGAAATATGAACCTCAAGCTGCAGGCTATGAGAGGTAGTTTAACAAACACCAGTAAAAAAGAATAAAGTACCTAAGAAGACTTGGGTGAGAATTGTGATTCTGTCACACAGAGTTTAAGGTGATCTTCAGATGTCAAAAGACAGCTGGCAAAATTAAAAGTAAGGGAAAGTAAAAAGAGATGGCTTGGGATTCTTGAGGCTGCTTAGGGCCATGGTAGAATTTCCTAAAGTGTGGAGAGGAAAGGAAAGAGCTAAAAACTTGGAGGAAAAGTAAGAGGGACAAAGAAGTTTGTAAATAAACATGAAGGATGGGGAGACAAGAAAATGGGTCTGTATGTCACTTTAGTACCAGTAGTTGAAAAGTGGTTGAGGCATTTTGTTAATAAATTTAATTTAACTGAGCAAATTGCAGAGCTCCTAAAACTGACATGGGTGAAGATGTTTGATTTGATGTTGAAAGCAGCAGAAAGGTCAAGTAGCATAAATGAAGAATATACTGTATTTGATTTCATTTCCAGATAATTCACAAAATAATAGACTTGGGATATGCCAAGGATCTGGATCAAGGAAGCTTATGCACATCTTTTGTTGGGACCTTACAGTATTTGGTAAGACTTTTAAAGATGTAGTGCGTTGCAGCAAAAACTACCCCAGTTTTTATTTCTATGCATTATACATTACATCCCTTAACTATAAAATTATAGGGAAATATTTCCAATGTTCTTCATGTTTTTTGTATTGGGAAGTTTTTAACGTTTGATGTCTCACTGTATTTTTATATTATGTTGGAAGCCACCCAGAGTGGCTGGGGCAACCCAGTCAGATGGGCACGGTATAAATCATAAAAATGATTATTATTGCCATTGTTCTTGCTTCTTGTTTACTTTTTTTTTAAGGCACCAGAACTCTTTGATAATAAGCCATATACAACTTCTGTAGACTTCTGGAGCTTTGGAACTGTTGTCTTTGAGAGCATTGCAGGATTTAGACCATTTTTACACAACCAGCAGCCTTTTACCTGGTAAGAGTTTTGTTTCTCAAACTAACGGGCTACTAAACAATTGCTTGCCTTTCCTGTCCACCTGAGAAGAGCTAATAGAGTAAAATCATATACCTGGGAAGCCCCTCTTTTGGAAGTGAACTACTTGGAAAGAGTCCACCCATCTTGAAGACAAGAGGAAATGAAAAGGGTTTTCCTTGTGAATATTCCTTCCCCAAATAAGTCTCTCATTTATCTGGCATAATACCTTCAGCTTGTCAAGGGCTTTCCAGGCTATCGTTTTGTGGAGCAGTTGCTGGGAATCTAAATGCACTTGCACCAGCTCATGTTGCAGCTGCTAAATATTGCAGCATTACTGCAATATTCAAGCACTCATCGGGCAATGTTCTGTTCCTTAGAAAATGAAGGGGTCATAGCCACTCCAAGGAAGCAATTATGTGTGCTGTGTTGAACGTGGCTGTGTGGGTGTCACAAGTACCTATTGATTCAGCCAAGGATATCACCGGTGATGGATTCATACGTATTGACTTGGCTTACTAGCCAGCCTCTTTTGTGACTGTCATAATCGTCCCTCTGAGATATGAAGAGGATTAAAGGCAGCAGAATGAATTTCTCCCATTTGAAAAGGTTGGGGAGGTCCTAGCAAATGCAAAGGACTTGGGGGGGAGAGAGGAGTCTTATTTCACTTACACTAAGGTACAAATAGAATAAGGAAGAGCAGGAAAAACTCTTGCCGTTGTTTTCTCCCAACCCGAGATTGCGTAAGAGGGAAAGGGTATGCTGGGTATTTTTCTCACCAGAGTGCAGAGGCATAGCCCCTGGTGAGCTAGCAAGTAAATTGTGGATGTCTGTCTGTCTGATAGCACATGATCACCTTTGGGGTAGCTCCAAGCTTTTGGCTATACACAATTTTTGTTTGTACACGTAACCCTTGGAACTGAACCCTCCACATAAGATAAGGGATTACTGTAATCTCTTCCACAGTATGTTGATTGGTCAGTTATTTTTCAATCCTTCATTCACTGTTTTTCTGCAGGCATGATAAAATCAAGAAGAAAGATCCGAAATACATTTTTGCGTGGGAAGAGATGACTGGGGAAGTTAGATTCAGTCCTCATCTACCAAATCCCAACAGCCTCTGCAGGTAACATTAAATCCCCTGCTTTCCTTTAAATTGCTTGAATTCTGCAGTGCAAATCTGTTCAGCGGCTTTTTTGTCTTAATTCAGTGTCAGGTGGAGGTTCTAAGGTATAATCTTTTACCAAAGTATATTCTGGTCCAAATACACTCTAGCTTGCTTTTCTCTGATAGTTACAAGCAGTGCTTTTTTCTTGGGAGACTCTGGGGTACATATACCCCTAAACATTCTGTGAATCTTAAGTTTGGCCTCATTGAGGGGCAGTATTTCATTATGAGTAGGAAAATGAGAGTATTCCTAAACATTTTTAAAGAAGCAAAACACTGGTTAGAGGCAGCATGCCTCATCGAAAAATGATAGTTGTTTTTTGAAGCTCTGGAGTAAGAATGAGCAACCTTTCTTCCCTGAAGGTATATATTCCTTCAGAGAGAATTCGTTGGGGGTCACATGCTGGCCGTGGGTGAAACTAAAATAACCCCACTATTTTCTTTTTCTTTGACTGTAAAAGAAATACATTAGTACCTCGGGTTACACACGCTTCAGGTTACAGACTCTGCTAACCCAGAAATAGTGCTTCAGGTTAAGCACTTTGCTTCAGGATGAGAATAGAAATGGTGCTCCGGTGGAGCGGCAGCAGCAGGAGGTCCCATTAGCTAAAGTGGTGCTTCAGGTTAAGAACAGTTTCAGGTTAAGTACGGACCTCTGGAACGAATTAAGTACTTAACCTGAGGTACCACTGTAGTGTTAATTATTTTCAGTTCATCACCACCACAAACTCCTCCTGCCTCTCTCTCTCTCTCTCTCTCTCTCTCTCTCTCTCTCTCTCTCTCTCTCTTGTGCATACATCTACACTTTTTACAACATTTTCCTCACTTATGCACACACAGAGGGGTGCCTTTTTAAAGCATAGCTTCACTGGAAACCTCACTTTGCAAAGCTTCCTTCCCTATGTAGGCAAGTAATGCTTTTGATGGTCTTTCATTCTCTGGCATCTCTTATTTCTTTCTGGGCTGCAGGGAATCAGAAACTGACCCCAGAGGTCTTGAACCACTCTGGCTGCTGTGTTCCATGTTTTCTCTCTCATGTTTTGGCAGAATGTAATGGGTATTTTGTTCGTGTGTAAATAGGTGAAAGAGCAAACAAAGATAGTTATAAGACTATTTAAACCTTTTGTACACCTATCTTCCTTGTTAACGTAGTTAGGAACTCAGATGAACCTTGGAAGCAAAGCTGAGAATGGAAAAACTCTAAAGAATGTGGCATATGCAAGAGAATTTCGAAAAAAAGAAAACTAAACTGGCTAGATACAAATCTGATGTCCTTTTCCAGATTAATGTCATGGAGGATACTATGCCCATATCAGTCAATTTTGTTGGTTTATGTATGGGAAATATATCCATGTCAAAGCTGTTCGGTGGTTTATTAATCTTACACAAATGTCTATCCCCTCCCCCTCTTACTGGTTCTGGCATCCTTGTGTTCATAATGTACATTATATGGCTACACTATATAATGTACCTGGCCACAGTGATCCATGTGACGGTCACCTCCAGGCTTGACTACTGTAATTTGCTCTACGCGGGGCTGCCCTTGAAGCTGTCTCAGAAACTCCAGTGGGTGCAGAATGCTGCAGCGAGGCTCCTCACGGGGTCTCTGCCATGGGAGCATATACACCCAGTGCTTTTCCAGCTGCACTGGCTCCCGGTTGAGTACAGGGTCAGATTTAAGGTGCTGGTTTTGACCTTTAAAGTCCTTCACGGCCTCTCCCGGTATGCCCCACAGAGAGCCTCAAGGTCCATAAATAGCAACACCCTAGTGGTCCCGGGCCCTAAGGAAGTTAGATTAGCTTCAACCAGAGCCAGGGCCTTTTGAACACTGGCTCCGGCCTGGTGGAACGCTCTGCCTCATGAGACCAGGGCCCTGCAGGATCTGATTTCTTTCCGCAGGGCCTATAAGACAGAGTTGTTCTGCCTGGCCTTTGGCTTGGAGCCAATTTGATTCCCTCCCCCTCTTTCTTTTTCCTTTTTCCTTTCTCCTCCTGTGATGAGGCTGCATTTTAATATTTTAATGTTTCAATATTTTAATTGTTGTATTTTAATCTTGTTTTTAAGTTGTATTCATTCAACTTGTTTTTATTATTGCTTGTTAGCCGCCCTGAGCCTGGCCTTGGCTGGGGAGGGCGGGGTATAAATAAAAATTATTATTTTTATTCTTATTATTAATAAGTAAGATCTTTTAATAAACTAGGTATTAACAGCTGTTCATGGTTGACAGTTGTTAACCATTGTCTATTGTGCTTTTGTTTTTGGCTTAGTATAATTGTAGAAATGATGGAGAGCTGGCTGCAACTGATGCTAAATTGGGATCCGCAGCAGAGAGGGGGTGGTCCAGACCCAGAAACTGGTAATTTGAGATGTTTCCAGTTAATGGATCAAATACTGGGTTTGAAGGTAAGTTCTGATACGGCATGCCCGGATTAAAAAGAGGTTGTTTAAATGCATTACCATTGCACAACCTAGTAAGCTACCTTCATTTGTTCTCTGAAATCTCGTAACACAATTTTTGCAGTGCTGTGGCAGAACGCTCTCCTTTGGTAAGGAGGGGTGGGGAACCCGATCTGGCCAGTGGGTCAGCCCTCCTTATCTACTGCTAGCAGGCCAAATATAGCCACTCATCTGTCATCACAGTGTCATCAGGTGATGGTAATAAGGGCTTCCAAGTATCACGCAGGACTTAGTGCTGATCAACAGGCTTGGAGTCACTGCCTGTCGACTGATGGGCAGAAACCTCGGGCCTGCCTTCTGCAGCACCCAGTTGCATTGTCAAGTTCTGAACAGGAGACTCTGTCACAATCCAGTCCAGCCATGGCTCTCCCTACCTCACACCTGGTTTCACATACAACATTAGGTGCAGGGCGGGTGGGTGTGGTTTGAGGGAAACTGCCTGATGGGCCAAATTGGAACCTGAACCTGTGCCAGATTTGGTCCATGGGTTGAAGGTTCCCCAGCCCTGGCCTAAAGGATAGAAAATACCACTGGCAATTTGGAGAAGCAAGCCTGCAGGAGTTGGGGGGAGAAGAAAGGCTGTTAGGTCTTCAGGGGAAGGCAGTGTTGACCCAAACTTTTATTTAAATAATTTTAATTCCTGGGGGCTTAAAGGTAAAGGGACCCCTGACCATTAGGTCCGGTCGTGACCGACTCTGGGGTTGCGGTGCTCATCTCACTTTATTGGCCGAGGCAGCCGGCGTACAGCTTCCGGGTCATGTGGCCAGCAGGACTAAGCCGCTTCTGGCGAACCAGAGCAGCGCACGGAAACACCGTTGACCTTCCCGCCAGAGCGGTACCTATTTATCTACTTGCACTTTGACGTGCTTTCGAACTGCTAGGTTGGCAGGAGCAGGGACCGAGCAACGGGAGCTCACCCCGTCGCGGGGATTCGAACTGCTGACCTTCTGATCGGCAAGTCCTAGGCTCTGGTTTAACCCACAGCACCATCCACATCCTTTACTGGAGGCTTACATAATAATAAATCAACTTCTTAGAGACAGACTCCTGAATTCTTCTTAGAGTTATATAACATAGATAGGCATTTTTATGTATGTGTATATAGTCATCTTCTTTTGTGGGGGGCAAAGAGTTGGTTTTCCTTTTGGTTTTCTCTGACTAAATTACTGCTGGTTTGGGGTTAAGTATGTGTGCCTTTCTTTCCTTTTCAGATAGTCCACATCTTAAATATGACTTCTGCCAAGATCCTGTCTTTTTCATTGCTCCCTGAGGAAAGTCTCCATTCTCTCCAGTCTCGCATTGAGTCGGAGACTGGGATCAGCACAGGGAACCAAGAGCTTCTGCTTGAGATGGGAATTTGCCTAGACCCTCGGAAGCCAGCCTCTCAGTGTGTTATTGATGGCGTAGTAAGTTTCCCTTTTTCATTCCAGTAAACGGGAAAATATTCCAGTATTTGCACCAGAGCACAGCCTTTTATTTGCCTGCAGTTAAGGGTGAAGTTTCTGTGGTGTAGTGGTTAAGAGCGGTAGACTTGTAATCTGGGGAACCGGGTTCGCTTCCCTGCTCCTCCTTGGGCTAGTCACACTTCTCTGAAGTCTCTCAGCCCCACTCACCTCACAGAGTGTTTGTTATGGGGGAGGAAGGGAAAGGAGAATGTTAGCTGCTTTGAGACTCCTTCGGGTAGTGATAAAGTGGGATATCAAATCCAGACTCTTCTCTTCTTCTTCCTCCTCCTTTTTCAGTTCATACATGAGTTTTCTGGTTCTGTTGAGACAAAATAAAATAAAATATTGACTATTCAGACTCAAAGAGTTGTATTCAATATAGAATAATAGAATTGTAGAGTTGGAAGGGACTCTGAGGGTCATCTAGTCCAACTCCCTGCAATGAATGAATCCTGCCTACAGCCGGTTCTGTCAGCATATGGGTTTTCCTTGTGGGGCAGAACCTTTTCCTTCTGTGTGCGCCCTAAATCTGCCCATCCAGAGCAAATTTGGGAGTAGTCTGGGGCGTGTGAGCTGGGGGAGAACAAGGATGGTCTTGTTGTGCTAGGAGCAACTTTTGCTTGCACAACAATTTATCGTATTTTTTGCTCTATAAGACTCATTTTCCCCCTCCTAAAAAGTAAGGGGAAATGTGTGCGTGTCTTATGGAGCAAATGCAGGCTGCGCAGCTATCTCAGAAGCCAGAACAGCAAGAGGGATTGCTGCTTTCACTGTGCAGCGATCCCTCTTGCTGTTCTGGCTTCTGAGATTCAGAATATTTTTTTTCTTGTTTTCCTCCTCCAAAAACTAGGTGCGTCTTGTGGTCTGGTGTGTCTTATAAAGCGAAAAATACGGTAGTTTTAACACAATCCACGTAGTTTTGCACAGTTGACTTGTTCCTGGGGTGGCCGCCTCTGTTTTTTTTCTTAAGTGTGTACCGTAATGACAGTTCCCTGAATTATAGCTGCTTATTCAAGGTTTCTGTAGGAATTCTTGACTTGTTTGTTTCTCTTTTCTCCTTGGCAGAGAGGCTGGGATAGCTACATGGTTTATTTGTTTGATAAAAGCAAAACTATCTATGAAGGCCCCTTTGCTTCTAGGAGTCTGTCTGACTGTGTAAATTATATCGGTAAGTATATTGCAGTTCAGACCTGATTATTAGTTGTCGTGAGCAGGGGCATAACCTTCAGAGCAGTAGTAATAAAATACTATTTAGGAGGACTAGTTGTTCTGTATCTGCTGTGATGCAGTGCAGCTAATATATTTCATGATGCCATTACTGTAAGGGGAACACAATGGTCAGTTGTTTCACAAATTCAGCCCATAATAGTTGCAAGAGCAGTGTATTCAGAGGTGACGTTCCTTGCATTTCCTTGGTTAGGATTTTTGAAGCATTAATTGTTATAGTAGACATTTTTGTGTGCGTTAATTGCCAAATACAATGTTTGAAATCCAGCTAATCACACCTAGTTTTATGAGGAACTTAAGACCATTAATAAGACATTCTTACGAGAACAAACCAATTATGCCGTATATTTTTGGACTTCCCATGTTTTTGTTCATTTTTATCTTGGTCTGTTATTTATGTGCAAGAGTTTTACCCTCATCCTTGCCCCATCAGCCTTTTCTTTTGGTCCAAAATCTAGATGGTCATTTCCCTTCTTGTTTCATCCCTCAGTGGGTGGGATTGAGAGTCTTCTTGTTCCTTTGTACCTTTGCGAGTTGCGCTAGCAGCACCTCAGGCAGCTTTCGCCTCAGTGAAGGCAGTCTAGAAACAAGAAGATCAAATCTTCCCTGTACTATGTGGTGATACCTTTTTTCAGGATAGAAGGGAATATTCCATTTGTGTATGAAACGGATGGAAAGTCTTCCATAGCAATTAAAACTATTCCTTGTACTGTACTTGAAGAATAAGGTCTGGAAGAGCAACATAGCGGCTGAGTCCCATTCCTGCTTTCCCACAATTTCTTGCTTTATGAGTCCCTTGGAAAACTCCAATCTTTGTTTTAAACATTACAACACCAATTTTATTGTGCAGTTTGATCAGTCCATTGGAGGGACCAGCCTAGACATCCCCACAAGCAGAAATCACCAGAAGAACTGAATCTCATGTTTTGCTGTACTATTCCATTTGAAATGGTGATGTGTTAGATTTCAGATGTTCTTTTTAAGTGCAGTTCAAAAATGTCTCTTGTTTAGACAGTTAAACATAACTGTTCTGGTTCTGGGTTGCCGCTAATAAATATGCACTGGTAGCTTTTTATAGTACAGATCTTAATGTTTTCAGTAGTGATGGCTGTTATGTTTCCTTCCTTTTCCCTCACACAGTGCAAGAGAGCAAAATTCAGCTGCCCATTGTGCAGCTTCGTAAGATATGGGCTGAAGCTGTGCATTACATTATTGGACTAAAAGAAGATTACAGCCGGCTGTTTCAAGGGCAAAGAGCTGCAATGTAAGCCAGCGATTCAGTAACCGAGATCAGCGGGGGAAAGGGTGGCAAGTGTGTGTTCAGGGTACCCAAAAAATCATAGCTTCGTTTTTTCCAAAAAAATGTCAAGTTTACTTCTTTGTGTCTGTGAAATCCATATGGGATACAGGGCATGGTGAGTCTTCATTAACAAGAGAATTATAGTGGCTTCCTGATGGCATAAGATTTTGTGGGGGGACTGAAGCAGAGCAGTAAGCAATAAGATGAGACAGACAAGGACCTCATGCTTGTGAATGCCTGGAGGCGGTTGGAGGATGGATGGCAGCTAACAGATTGAGGTTGAATCTTGACAAGACTGAAGTACTGTTTTGGGGGGACAGAGGGTGGGCGGGTGTGGGGGACTCCCTGGTCCTGAATGGGGTAACTGTGCCCCTGAAGGACCAGGTGCGCAGCCTGGGAGTCATTTTGTCCATGGAGGCGCAGGTTAATTCTGTGTCCAAGGCGGCTGTCTACCAGCTCAATCTGGTACGCAGGCTGAGACCCTGCCTGCCCACAGACTGTCTCGCCAGAGTGGTGAATTCTCTAGTTATCTTTTGCTTGGACTACTGCAATGCGCTCTACGTGGGGCTACCTTTGAAGGTGACCCGGAAACTGCAATTAATCCAGAATGCGGCAGCTAGACTGGTGACTGGGAGTGGCCGCCGGGACCACATAACACTGGTCCTGAGAGATCTGCATTGGCTCCCAGTACGTTTCCGAGCACAATTCAAAGTGTTGGTGCTGACCTTTAAAGCCCTAAACAGCCTCGGTCCTGTATATCTGAAGGAGTGTCTCCACCCCCATCGTTCAGCCAGACACTGAGGTCCAGCACTGAGGGCCTTCTGGCGGTTCCCTCATTGCGAGAAGTGAGGTTACAGGGAACCAGACAGAGGGCCTTCTCAGTAGTGGCGCCCGCCCTGTGGAACTCCCTCCCTTCAGATGTGAAGGAAATAAGCAGCTATCTTCTTTTTAAAAGACATCTGAAGGCAGCCCTGTTTAGGGAAGTTTTTAATATTTCATGTTGTATTGTTTTAACACTTGATTGGAAGCCGCCCAGAGTGGCTGGGGAAACTCACCCAGATGGGCGTGGTATGTATGTATGTATGTATGTATGTATGTATGTATGAATGAATAAATAAATAAATAAATAAATAAATAAATATGGGCATGGTGTAAATAAATAAATTAATAATAATAATTATTATTATTATTATTATACCCCTACAACTTTTTTGAGCCTCACTCCCATATTCACTTATGGTTCATTTTCTGGGGGTTGCATGTCAGTGATGGGCAAGAAAGAGGTATTCATGGGCACATTTCAGCCAGGCCAAAGCACTGAGCAGGGCCAGTGTAAGGGCTGGGAAAAGGAGGTGTAACCTTAGGAGAGTCCTGCTGGCTGTGTAGATAGGCCGGGGGGGGGGCACCTGAGGTTGTCCACACCTGACTTCTTAAAGCTCCATGCAGACACAATAGAAATTCTCCGCACCATGAAGCAACTGCTAACACACTGGTGAGAGCCAGTGTGATGTAGTGGTTAAGAGCAGTAGACTCGTAATCTGGGGAACCGGGTTCGCGTCTCCGCTCCTCCACATGCAGCTGCTGGGTGACCTTGGGCCAGTCACACTTCTTGAAGTCTCTCAGCCCCACTCACCTCACAGAGTGTTTGTTGTGGGGGAGGAAGGGAAAGGAGAATGTTAGCCGCTTTGAGACTCCTTCAGGTAGTGATAAAGCGGGATATCAAATCCAAACTCTTCTTCTTCTGCTTTGTTTGGCTTGTCTAGGTTGAGTCTTCTTAGGTACAATGCCAATTTAACCAAGATGAAAAACAACATGGTGTCAGCATCTCAGCAGCTCAAAGCAAAGCTGAAATTCTTTCAGCAGAGCATCCACCTTGACTTGGAGAAATACAGTGATCAGATGACATACGGGATATGTAAGTGTTTGGAGGAGCTGGTGCTCGGGACCGCGTTAGCAATAGGAAGGGGCGTCCTGTCCCGTTTCGCCACCTAAGGCAAAATGGAATTGCTGCCTCCTGCCCCGCTGTGATCCCCTCCCCACTTCCGCTGCCACTGCACCCCAGCTCTCACTGAACTCAATGGGAGCCAGGGAGCTCCTCAGAGAGTTGCTGCTTGGCTTATTCACCCGGGAGCACGGAAGAGAAGTGGAGTGCTATGCATCAGAATGCCTCCCTCTCTGCTGTGAAAGTGGTGGGATGTCCACCGCTTGAGACAGGTGCGTTATGGGCAAGCCAGCTCTAACTATAGGATAGATCTGCTTTTGAGACCCATCTGTACAAGGGTACAACTGTGGCTGCAATGCTGCGTTACTTCCTATAACCTTTCAAAATTCAGCTAGACCAAATTCAGGGGAGCTTGCCTTCTGCCCTCTCCTAGTCCTCCTTATTCAGAGCATATTTCGCCTTATAAAGTAGTAGGGAGCCAGTGGCAGAGAGAAATGGCTGGTGACAAGCAAAGCCTTGTAGTTGTCGCCATCCAAGCCTGGCAGGTAAACCCATTGTGAGCCAGGTCCAGGCTTGAGCTCGTAAGTTGGCCAAGGTTTTTCAAACCTTGATTTTCCCTGATTTTTGAAATTCATCAGCATCGCCACTTGTGCATGTTTTTTAAAAATAAAGGCTGTTTATTTTCAGCGCATGCTGCTGCTTTCAATTAACCCAAATACGTTTCTTTAAGCCTCGGAAAAGATGCTGAAAGCCTGGAAAGAAATGGAAGAAAAGGCCTTGCAGTGTGAACAGGTATGGAAGATGAAAATGCTGTGAAATGTGCAGTGATTAACCGGGGCTTTCAGTCTGCCTCACCACAGCAGAATCTTACCACCGCATAGTAATCGCCACCGTCGGTGTGCACATGCACACACTTTCCTATCAAAAGTGGGAGGAGAAACTCCCTTGAGATACTTCGCAGTGTATAGAATTCTCTCTCGTTTTCAGGCTGGAGATATTGGCTACTTGGATGAGCAGATCATGGCTTTGCACACAGAGATTGTAGAATTGCAGAGGAGTCCCCATGCACGACGTCAGGGCGAACTCATGGAGAATCTGTAAGAAAAGAAGCTATTCTCATAGGCATTTGTAATTTTCTGCAGGCTAACAAGTTTAAGGTGTTCCATTAATAATAATAATAATAATAATAATAATAATAATAATAATTTATTATTTGTACCCCACCCATCTGGCTGGGTTTCCCCAGCCACTCTGGGCGGCTTCCAACAAAGATGAAAAATACACTAAAATGTCACATATTAAAAACTTCCCTGAACAGGGAAGTATCTTATTTGTTAGTATCTTATTCTTTTGCACTGTATTAGTGTGGGGATTTTTTTAATAGTCTCTCCACTCTTCAAGACCTAGATGGTTAATAATAGTATAAGTATTTAAAATCAGTGCTTTTTTTCTGGGGGTACGCAGGGGTACGCATACCCCTAAACATTTTGTGAATCTTTGTACTTTTGTCCATTTACTGTATTTTTCCCAATTTGAACTATAAAATGGTGATTTTCTTGAGTCAGAATGAGAGTACCCCTAAACATTTATTTTAAGAAAAAAGCATTGTTTAAAATAATACTATAATTTTGGCATAGAGCAAATATCCTTGTATATGTAGGGAACTTAAGGTCTGAAAAGAAGCCTGAGAGAGTTGCTTCTCCCTACTTGCACTAAAAAAAAACATGCGTTCAGTTTCTGGACAGTGAAAACCCATCAAGGATTGAGTCCACCAACTGGGTGTGATGAACAGCCAAGCCATTAATTGTTTTGCTGCTTGCCTGCGATTTTAATAAGCAAGGAAGATGTGCCCTTTCAGTTGCTCAACAATACATGGCTGGTAGACTTTGGTCATTATTAGTTGTCACAAATTTTGCAATCCTGTGCCAAGTGCTCAGCGTAACATCTAATGTTTGTGGGTATAACTTGTGCAATGGAACCCCTACTTCCCCCTGCCTTCTTTCCAGTTCTGTTCTGGATTTCCCCCCAGCCCTGCAGAGCAAATTGAAGTCCTTATGCAAACAGGACAACTTTGTTGGATCTTGCAGATCAAAGATATATTAAATCTGTTTTTAGAATATTGGGCAACAATTTAAGAGTTGGAAGTATGAGAATCCTGAGTACAGTGGTACCTCAGGTTACAAACACCTCTGGTTACAAACGCTTCAGATTACAAACTCCGGTAACCTGGAAGTAGCACCTTGAGTTACAAATTTTGCCCCAGGATGAGAATGGAAATTGCACGGCAGCAGCGGGAGGCCCCATTAGTGAAAGTGCGCCTCAGGTTAAGAACAGTTTTGGGTTAAGAACGGACCTCTGGAACGAATTAAGTTCGTAACCCGAGGTACCACTGTATTGACTTTTGAGCACTCAGGTTCAAAATTGCCATTTCCACTATGCTAAAGTGTGTAACTTTTCTAGGGTATTGTGGTTAACCACATGACCCCCTGAAACGGTTGCTATCTAATAGATGAAACCAGTATTTCCTTGACCCTTCTTAGATACCTGTCCAGGGTCTCAATTGCACATTGTGTGAATTCACACAAATGTGTCAAGATTTCAGCAGTTGGTTCATTCTGGATCCCTGGTGTACAAAATTGACTGGCTGGTTGTCATTTTTCTAGGCAGTCATATAGTAATGAAAGCCCTGGATGATCTTGTGTTGTGATTTATTTAGAGCCAGTTTTGACCATGAAAACTGGAGAGAAGATTGGGTCTTCTTGCAGATAGACCTGTATGTGTAGGAATTGCCCGTCTATCTTGCTTAAGATGAAAATGTTTCCTACTCTTCATTAGTTGATTTCCCCCCAAAAATGAAACCAAAATGACTTACAAAAAAAAGGATAAAAAGAAGTTTGAAAACGAGGACAGGAGGTTAATACACAAATTTTGTGTGCGTAACAGATCCAACCCCCCACCCCCAAGAGCGAGTCAAAATAACTTGCTGAGAATTAGCTGCCGTTACTTTCTACCAGGTGAAAGAAAATACATGTTTTTTTCCCCTTTACTCAAAGCTTTTACATTGTGACACCAATTGATTGATTGGCTAAACCAATTTCATTTCTAGAAATGCCACAATTGATAGCAAAAAAAAAGAGAGAGGAAACGGTGCTTACAATTTTTATCTTTTTACAGTGAGCAAAGAGCTATAGAACTCTACAAGCAATTAAAACCAAGGCCCCCAGGTATGGAAATGGCTCCAGAACGCTTTGTGTTAAATAGGAGGTTTTGCAAAGAACAGTAAGGCAGGCAAGTGCTGATCTGGACAGAGGTTGTTGGCAAAGGATGTTAAGCAAGCCGGGAACATTCTGGAATGTTAAATTTAACAGATTAGAAAAAGCAGAAGTGAGCAACTGAATTGCTTACATGCCTTGCATGTTTTTTTCATTCTTTTCTAAGTTTATATGATCATTTCTAATGGATCTCTGTTAGAGGGTAAGAATTTAGAATATGTAGACTTTCTGCTGCCCGTTCCTGTAGCATTAATTATGAGTTTCCGTCTTTTTGCCACCTAAATACATCACTTCTGCAGTTTTTTAAATGGTGTTTACAGCAGTCTGTGAAACTCATTGCAAAAGAAAAAGAGGGAGGCATGAAGCAACCATTAGAAATGAAAGGTTTGTGAGATTACAAAATATTCTACCTATGTTTATCAAGCCTGCAATTTCAGACTTGTCCTGAACAACTAACCAGTGTTTAGTAATGGGAAATGTGTAAATCAGTTTTTCTTCTTGTCAGTGTTTTTTAATGTTTATCTGGTGTTTTTTTAAAAATGGCTTTTAAGAGGAGCACTGTACTGATCACGTGACAGGTATCCCTTTCAGATCATTCCTACAGTGACAGCACAGAGATGGTGAAGATCATAGTCCATACAGTTCACACTCAAGATCGCGTGCTCAAGGAACTCTTCAAACATCTTAGGTACAACGTGCTTCCCTCTTTCTGCAGATTCCCACATCTTCATTCCAATCTGATGTATGACTAAGCAAACATATATTGATAGCTCATGAGGATGTTAGGCCTGTGCTGAGTTTAAAATTGATGTCCAACATCTTTTTTCTTTTCTTTTTCCATGACAGCAAACTGTTGGGTAGTAAACAGAAGATTATTGATTTGCTTCCAAAGATTGAAGTGGCTCTGAATAATATCAAAGAGGCTGACATTTCAGTAATGCAGATGCAGGCGAAAAGGCAGCGGGAAATCTGGCATTTGCTGAAAATTGCTTGCGTAAGGGTTTGCCCTCTTGATTTCAGAAGCGTTAAGAAGACATCCTTTTTCAACCGATTAAACATGATGTTACAGATAACTGTATATCTAGAAGTGCATTGTGCTGAAGTTGAAAAAATGACATGGGATTTATTCCAGGAAAAGAATTCATAATCGCAGTATAGGTCTCACTGCTAGGTTTACAGGAAGAAATATTTGCTTGTTGCCTGTTGGATTGGTGGCAATATGACAGCTGGTCTCCAAGCAAATTGCCAAAAACATTTGTATTGGTTTTCTCTTCAGGTGTTTTCTTCCTGGTATGCCCCACAGAAAGCCTCAAGGTCCATAAACAGCAACACCCTGGTGGTCCCGGGCCCTAAAGAAGTTAGATTAGCTTCAACCAGAGCCAGGGCCTTTTCAACTCTGGCTCCGGCCTGGTGGAACGCTCTGCCTCATGAGACCAGGACCCTGCAGGATCTGGTTTCTTTCCGCAGGGCCTGTAAGACAGAGTTGTTCCGCCTGGCCTTTGGCTTGGAGCCAATTTGATTCCCTCCCTCGCTTTCTTTTTTCTTTTCCTTCTCCCCTGCGATGAGGCTACATTTTAATATTTTAATGTTTCAATATTTTAATGTTGTATTTTAATTTTGTTTTTAAGTTGTAGTCATTCAACTTGTTTTTATTATTGCTTGTAAGCCGCTCTGAGCCCGGCCTTGGCTGGGGAGGGCGGGGTATAAATAAAAATTATTATTATTATTATTAAATGTCATAGCTGCATTGTATGCTGGCTAGACAAACAAAATGCAATTTCAGACATTACAATGTATGGGGGGGGGAACCATGGATGGATTTGCACTTTCCTTTATACTACATAGTGTATTGTCCTATGTGCCTCATATCTTTGGGCCTCAGAGATTATAAATTTATAACTATTTAGATCAGTGCTATTATTTCTGTAGACTTGCATACCATAGGCATACTACTTACATATTATATGTAACTGCCGTTACCACTTAGGATGTGAATACTTTGCTGAAAGTCAACAATTGGATGAATCTGAAAATTATGGATCTGAAAACTGGGAATTCTTTTTTCTTCTTCTCTTTTTGTAGACCCAGAGTTCTGCTAAATCTCCTGTTAGTTCCAATGTGGATGGCACAATTACATCCTCAGTGCCTGCATTGCTCTCGCAGACATCACCAGGAAATGCACTTCAACCTCTTTCTTCTATGGAAACATCTAGGAATGTGTAAGCCTAATGGAAATTAGCCATTTGTTTGCTCTTTACAGCCATGGTTAAATTTTAGCCACTTACGCTCCACTTCCACTAGAAATTATGATACTGAATAATAGTGAGAGGGCTTAGGTAAAGGTAAAGGGACCCCTGACCATTATGTCCAGTCGTGGCCGACTCTGGGATTGCGGCGCTCATCTTGCTTTATTGGCCGAGGGAGCCGGCGTACAGCTTCCGGGTCATGTGGCCAGCATGACTAAGCCGCTTCTGGACAACCAGAGCAGCGCACGGAAACGCCATTTACCTTCCCGCCGGAGCGGTACCTGTTTATCTACTTGCACTGCGTGCTTTTGAACTGCTAGGTTGGCAGAAGCAGGGACCGAGCAACAGGAGCTCACCCCGGGATTCGAACCGCCGACCTTCTGATCGGCAAGCCCAAGGCTCTGTGGCTTTAACCCACAGTGTCACCCACGTCCCTTACAGTGAGAGGGCTTACTCCTGGTCAAAACATGCTACATAAAATGTGGCATTTACCAAACTGTGTCTACTCAGTTGGGATAATCCTGATTTTCCTTTTCAGGCCACCGTTTGCACATTTGATAGAAGAAAATCTAAGCTACCTCGACAATTTTAGCACTATTATACAAGAAGCAAAACGTGACCAGAGTAACAGCATGATGGTAAGTCTAGAGGGCTCCACTTGGCGTTGATTTTGAATAAGAAGAACCTTTTGCAAAATGAGCAGCAAAGACTTTTCTTCTACCCCTGGAAGATAGGGACAAGTTCTTCTGTAGCCTTTTATTCAATACAGCTTGAGCTGAGCTGAAGTGGCTCTTTCAGTTTTGTGCGAGGGTGGTAAAATTTGGGGGTGAGTTCGGAATCCTCTTGAAATTTCAGATAACTTTTCAGTTTTAGTCCTGTCGGCTGAGGATTGGGAGAGAAGAGGGGTCCTTAATTTCCTTTCCCTGCTTGCAGCATTTTGGTAATAATCTTTAAAGTCTCAGAACTCTCAAGTTGCTTGCTTAGTGCGCTTGCTCCAAAAGGTTAACATTTTCACTTTGTGAAAATCAGCAAAAAAAAGAAGAAGAGAGGCATCTGTTGAGTGGGCTGTGTGGTAGAACAGAGAGATCTATCATGGGAGCAGGAGGGCAGGAACGGTAAAAACACAGATCTTCCACTGCTCATCCTATTCCCTGTAGCCACATTTCAGCACTGTTTGAGGGCACTCAACAGATATGACTCCCCGTCCACGCATTCCTTCCTTCCCTCTGTTAGTCAAAGACTTTCCAAGCATATCACTCATGCTCCAACTCCACAACTGTCTCAGTATATTTTGCACTGTGTTCATTTATGTAAGGGAATGTATGTGTCACTCGATTTTCTTCCACGTCTGAATTTCACTAACGACTCTCTTCAGTTTTGGTTTGGATAGCTTTCCAAGAGGGCGACAAATTTATCAGGTGATTTTCATCAGACTGATAAAATACCTTAGATTACTTTCTAAACTGAGAAGGGCTAAATGGCTAAGGAGGGGAACTTTTAGTTCAGGCAAGCTCAGTTGCCAAGGGGTTAATGTCTGAATCCAAGTACCTCAAGAGAATTTGAATGTGACCTTTTTTTATAGTATTGCCCTTGTTGGCTACTGTGTTAGATAACAGGAATCCCAAATTCTTTCATCTAATAAGAAACTGCATTTCTACAACATGGGTGGAGCACTTTTAGCTAATAGTAGCTAATGTTAGGACGCGGGTGGCGCTGTGGGTTAATCCACAGAGCCTAGGACTTGCCGATCAGAAGGTCGGCGGTTTGAATCCCCGTAACGGGGTGAGCTCCCGTTGCTCGGTCCCTGCTCCTGCCAACCTAGCAGTTCGAAAGCACGTCAAAGTGCAAGTAGATAAATAGGTACCGCTCCTGCGGGAAGGCAAACGGCATTTCCGTGCACTGCTCTGGTTTGCCAGAAGTGGCTTAGTCATGCTGGCCACATGACCCGGAAGCTGTACGCTGGCTCCCTCGGCCAATAAAGCGAGATGAGCGCCGCAACCCCAGAGTTGGTCACGACTGGACCTAATGGTCAGGGGTCCCTTTACCTTTACTTTAGCTGCAAGATGCAGATTCTTGGGGTGTCAGTCCAGCATTAGTTGCTCACAAAGAAAGTGTTAGTAGGAACCAGTGTGTTGAAATTTCCCCCTTTAGGGAGAGTGAGTTGGGCATCACTTCCCTTGCTACGAGTTCTGGAAAGGGGCATGGCTGCACACATGACCACTTGAATTTCAGTTTTGGGTAAGCAGCCACAACAGAGATACCTTAAACACTAGCAGGTTTATTTGGGCATGCATTGATGATGACTAGTATGTATCCCATAATAAACCTGTTGGTCTTTAAGGTGACCAAGCATCTAAGTTGTGTTTGCTTCCATAGACTGGCACAGCTACCTCTCTGGAGGGTGAGCAATTTGTTTTACTCATAGCATACTCTGGGTTTGTTAATGAGTCCCAAGTCTGGAGCATGGGGTTAATTGGGGTCAAACACTTCAATAACCCCATGATAAACCCCAATCATACACCTTTATTATCAGCCCTTCTGGTTTTGCTGATGGAGACTACCCTTGAAAGTGCCACAAAACTTCCATTAGGCGTTTTCATATATTATCCCCTCTTAACATTTTTCATGTTAATGGTTTGTCTTCAGGGGAATAACTCCTTTTTTTCATGCTGTCACCAAAAGGCCAGTTCGTGTTCTGTTGGTTTTCTGGACTGACCTTTTGACTCTCCGGTAAAGGACGGCCTCTAATTAAAACACAAACCAACCAATTTGCAACCCCCTCCTCCACAAAGCTGCAAAATGTCTGAAATTATATTTCCTTTCGCAAGCCCCAGGGTCAGTGTTATGGGAGGGAGTCAGAATGCAGCCTCCTGGATGGTCGCCAGATTCTGTGTACAAATCTGTAGGCGCAGATCATCGCCCAACTTAAAATAGTCCGGCATGAAAATCCCCAAACTCGGTTCCATGGGTGACTCTGAGTCAACTCCCTGGGATAGTTTATTGTTGCACATTGTTTCTAAATTTATTGTTGTACATTGTTTTAATTGTCTGTTTTAACCACATTTGCACATCAGTTTCTAATGCTGTGAGTGTCATCTATTTCAGAGGCTTCTACTCTGCAGCCTCTTATAGTTGTTTTAACTGTGAGTCTTTTAGTTCTTACGCTCTTACAGTTGTTTTAACTGCATGTTTTTATTTGTTTTTAGTTCTTATCTGTTTTAATTATCAGTTTTTATCCATCCATTATCCGTGTTCAATCTTGTATTATATTCAGATGTTTTATCCTATGCTTGTTTCTTTGTCCTTATTTGCTCCAACATTTATCAGTTAAAAAAAAATCCTAACTGCTCTTTTATTTATATGTTGTTGTTTTTTTATCCTGGTCTGTGACCATAATAAAGTTCATTCATTCATTCATCATTCATCCATGTTAAGTGGCAACCTGAGAAGTCTCCTCGGTTATCAGTTTGTGTCCCTTGCTCATCTTGCTCTTGTTCACTGCTTTTTACAAGGGAGCACAGCTGATTGTTGTCCTGCTTTCTTTTGCAGAGTCTCGATTGGAACTGGCTAAATTAGCTAAGTGTGTGAACAGAACTTGGAGAATTTGCAGATGTGCTCTGTGCGCATCTGTCCCATCCTGGATTTATGATCACCTCCTAAATGCAACTGCCACTGCCTGAGAACCTTGCAGTTGAGGATGGCATTTTCATACATACCTGCTAAATCGTTGTTCTAAATCCAGGTTTGAGTGGCTCCAACCCTCTTAATAGAGTTCTGCAGCTGCTGTAGTCAGTCAGCGGCCTTACACCCCCTTTGCAACAAACATCAAGGTTTGCTGATTATCTTCAGAATTCCTCTTTCTTTTTCATTAATTGAGACCTTGTCAGACATTGCCATGCTGTATTTGTCCATTCCTGCTGGAACTTCTTGGAAAGTTGGCTGCCCCAGCTTTTCACACTAAAATGTATAGTCCTGATGGAGTCATGGGGGCATATAGTGCAATGTAATGAAATGAAATGTACAAAGAAATGATACAAATTGCCCTACATGTACTTACTGAATTCTACTAAGGAGGGAACTAGAGAGAAGATATGGAAAAGTCTGTAAATAGTTTGTAACATGGTTCAAGAATTGGTTCCCCCTTTTCTCTCTGGTTCCTTAAAAAATGATTGATATTCTTTCAGCATGGGTGGGGAATCTATTGCCCTTCAGATGTACTTCCAACCCCATCAGTCCTAGCCAATTGTTTGAGAAGATGGGAGTTGTAGTCCAACATTGTATGTGAAAGGCCACAGGTCCACCATCCCTGTAACATGGAATATTTTGATTATATATCATCTATTTTTAAATATGTTGCTTTTTGTATTACCTGACTTCAACCTAACTAGGGTGGGTTACAAATGTAAAAATAAATAAATGAATAAAATGATCCTAATCAGCAATGGGTTTTGCTAGCTCTTTTGTCATTGCGTTGGAACTTTAACAACATATAACAGTTCCCCAGTATAACTTTGGAAGAAAGCTGCCCTTTTGGAAAAATCAACAGTTTTGGGGCCGATAGCACCCCTTTGATTTCTGGAAGTCACCCCTAAGTTTATTATGAAAACTACAACTTATTTCAAATACTTATATGTAGGTGTGTTTTTCAGAAATAGAGTCCTGTGACAAGGCACCGGACCGCTGTTCTTTTTGCAACTCTGTTCCCCCATGCCAGCAAATAAATGTTCCTACCTATATAATTCAAATTGTACGATTACTCAAACAGTTGAACGGGCTATGCAGCTTGTATATGTTTTTGCAATCTCAGATGTGTTTTGTACAGAACTTGGTACACACTACAGCCAACAAGGTAAGCTTACAATGACTGAAGTCAAGTTTACTTGTTTTAACATGGAAGTAGCTCAGCAGCTGTCCCTAAATAACAGGTATGCAGTCATCTTTGTATAGATCGAATTCTCATTTTCTGTTGGCGATGTACATGGTCATACATGTCTGACACGAGGAAATAGAAGTATTTGGTTTCTTCAGGTGGAACGAGACACAGCTCTTTCAGTAGATTCTGCATGCTGGCTAAGAGCCTCCTTATCGGTAGAATCTCTGAGCCAACTAGCTGTCCTGAGGATGCAGGTCTCCGAAGAAACTTCAGCATGTCTGGATCTTTCGGCTACAAAAATCCAAATTTAAGATCCACAAACTGAAAAAACCAAGACTGCAATTACATAGAGATTCTAGGCAGATTCCACTACTGTACAATGGTACTTCCAGTTGCGGACGGGATGCATTCCAGAGGTCTGGCCGGATCCCGAGGTTTTCGCAACCGGAGAGACCGCTTCTGTGCACGCAAGCGCGGCGGTAGAACGCATGCGCAGAAGCACTCTACCCCTTTGCTTATGTGCGCACGGCAAAACCCCGGAAATATACTTCCAGGTTTGCCGCTTGCGTATCCTGAAGTTTACATAACCGGAGAGAAACGTAAGTGGAGGTATGGCTGTATTTTGATCTGGAAACACTCCTAGATTTAGAGCCTTGTACGATTCTAAAAGAAGGGGAGGATTCTGAATGTAGATTCCTCTGTTCGCTTATGAAAGTCGTAAGTACAGAATGTGATGTAAAAGGGCCAGATACAGAATTCTTTTGTCATGTTAGCTTTCATCATAATTCTAAGTAAAGGCTGCAAGTATGAAGGTGCTTCCCGGGTCTCCTTTGCTAGAAATGCAAGGTCCGGTTCAGTGCAAGAGAGTTCAGAAGCTTTGGATCTGGTTTCAGTGCCAGCTTCAGCCCAGAGTTGGGGGGACATGCAGGTTTAACCAGGATGGCATTCCGGGTAAGGAAAGGCAGCATGCGATACAGCTGCACAAAGGAGCAGCTCCCCTTTTCTTCAGTCCAGTCCTGGCTCATGACAAGGAAAGAGGATTTAACCCAGTCCACACCATTTTTACTTGCAACATGCATCTCCCTGCCTAGAAAGGACTAGGGACTTACATGTAAAGTTCAATGTTTGTAGGCCTGAATATCCAGTTTGTGTCTAATTTACTAATTTAGCTTGGGCTTTTTTTATTGAGTCCACACCTGGCTCCCTTCCCCCAGTTAGAAAAACAGAGGCAGGCAGGCTGGAAAGAGACTTCATATTTTGATTATTCCTTATTTATCAGTATCACGTTCATGTCCATTCCACCTTTCCTGTAAGGAGCCCAAAATGACATTCATGGGTCTCTATCCCTCCTATGTCATCCCCACCACAAACCCTTGAGTTAGGTTAGGCTTAATATCCATCCACCTTATTCCACCTTCTGGATTAACTCTCAGTGAAGTTGTTTAGCTAGCAGTGTTTTTCCTCGCCTCCTTTCCTGGTTAGAGGGTAATATTGAAACATCTACAATACCTACTGCTTTTCCCAAGAAGAGGAACGTATGGTAAGAAAATTCTTACTTTCTTATGTAAAGCTTTTACTTAGGGAAGCATTAAAAAAAATAAATCTGAATCGTATTTTTCTGTTTTTCCCTTTTAACATCTTTTCTATTTTTATTTATTCTCTATTTCTCCCCCCCCCCCCCGCTGTGTTTTTATTGTATCTATATAAAAGTATTGGGTTTTTGTTAAAAAGAAAGGTTCTACCTCCAATTATGAACTTGCACAGTCTTAAAGAGGGGCGCTTTTTAGCCAACTTTTGCTAAACTCCAAAAGTGGCTCGTTGCTAAAATTCTTTGGATTTCAGTTCACGAACCACGTTTGGAGTTCAGCGAAAGTTGGCAAACATTTCTAACAGAGAGAGCACAGCTTAAGATTCCCCGCCACAGGCGTGTGAATGAGAATGCCACAGGCACTCACTTTCAGCTTGGCACCCACATTCAGCTGAAGGCAGTCGTGATTATTAGTAAACGTTAGGAAAATCTGGTCCTGGGCTTCAATTTTAACCTGGATGTAAAGATTCAATTGAATGTAGATGGGTTGGAAAGGAGGTGCATGGATGTGGCTGCTGTTGTCCCACCAATTCCAGTGTTTCTTCCGAACTCCCTTCCAGTCAAAGTACGAGCCAAGGCAGAGGTCTAGATTCAACCTGTTTGGGGGGCGGGGAGGGAATGAAACAAAAGACATTGGAATAAACTCTTTGATTTCTGATGGAGGAACAACAAGTGCAAAACTCAACAACCATTAGTCCCGTGGTGTGAGGGTTTGTTGAACCCTTCCTTATCCCGTTCCCGAAGGCAGTCCTCTCCGTGAAGACTTAAGCTGGTCTATGATCTTAAAAGTGTTGGGGGTCGTCGTTTATCGCTGGACAGAAAATAGCAAGGACTGAATCCTTTGGCAGGAGACAAAGGAGGAGAGACGTAATGGCTTTGAGCTGGTTAAAAGTGTAGTTTTAAAGCGTTTGCTTCTCCCCTGTCTTTAATCATCTCCAAAAGGAAGGTTTTGCAATCTGTGAGAGGCAGCAGAACAGAAGGCAAGCCTAATCTCTCCAATATACCTTATTAATAGGTATAGTGTATGTTTCTCACAGGGACGCGGGTGGCGCTGTGGGTTAAACCACAGAGCCTAGGATTTGCCAATCAGAAGGTCGGCGGTTCAAATCCCCGCGACGGGGTGAGCTGCCGTTGCTCGGTCCCTGCTCCTGCCAACCTAGCAGTTCAAAAGCACGTCAAAGTACAAGTAGATAAATAGGAACCGCTCTGGCGGGAAGGTAAACAGCGTTTCCGTGCGCTGCTTTGGTTTGCCAGAAGCGGCTTAGCCATGCTGGCCACATGACCCGGAAGCTGCACGCCGGCTCCCTCGGCCAGTAAAGCGAGATGAACGCCACAACCCCAGAGTCAGTCACGACTGGACCTAATGGTCAGGGGTCCCTTTACCTTTACTATGTTTCTCACTGTGCAGCAACTGCCGCAATGGATCCACTCAATATATTTTATTTCCAAGTTGTACCTTGGAAGCCTTGCGAGTCGAACATTGTGAGTGTTCCAGTTTGCAAACGTTCTTTGGAACCCGAACATCTGGCATGGGTTCCGATTGGCTGCTGGAGCTTCCTGCAGCCAATTGGAAGCCGTGCCTTGGTTTCCGAACGTTTTGGAAGTTAAACGGACTTCCAGAACAGATTCCATTCGAGGTATGACTCTACAAACTTTTTGCTGCCTCACAACTTTGCTAGCGTACACAGGGTGGAATACAGTGTCACGCTATTACAAACATTCTGTCTGTGCAAGCACTTAGTAGTAGTAGTATTAATAATAATAATACAGTGGTACTTCGAGTTAAGAACTTAATTCGTTCTGGAGGTCCGTTCTTAACCTGAACCTGTTCTTAACCTGAAGCACCACTTTAGCTAATGGGGCCTCCTGCTGCTGCTGTGCCGCCACTGCACGATTTCTGTTCTCATACTGAAGCAAAGTTCTTAACCTGAGGTACTATTTCTGGGTTAGCAGAGTTTGTAACCTGAAGCGTATGTAAGCCGAGGTACAACTGTAATAAATATTTAAACCCCACCCATCTGACTGGGTTGCCCCAGCTACTCTGGGCGGCTTCCAACAAATATAAAAACACAATAAAACATTAAATATTAAAAACTTCCCTAAACAGGGCTGCCTTCAGATGTCTTCTAAAAGTTGTATAGTTATTTATCTCCTTGACACCTGACAGGAGGGCATTCCACAGGGAGGGTGCCACCACCGAGAAGGCCCTCTGCTTGGTTCCCTGTAACTTCACTTCTCACAGGGAGGGAACGACCAGAAGGCCATCGGCGCTGGACCTTGGTGTCTGGGCTGAACAATGGGAGTGAAGACACTCCTTCATGATGGAAGGAATACTGCTCCCCTCTCCTCGCCCTGTGCTTTGGGGGTTCTCCTCACGCACAGACCCAAGCCAATTTTGGGCAGGGGAAAGGGGGGGGGAGAAGTTCCATTGCACGAATTAAAGTCCTTTTGCATGGCTTCCGCTGATGGGGCTGCATAGGTGAAACCCACTTAACATTTTAAAAATGTCTGCATGCAGACATTTATCCTCTGTTTTCTACATACAAATCCCGGGGAGGCTGTACAACTCCTGAACAAAGCTGCCTGCAAGCAGTTTGGTGATGGAATAAGATGAACAAACTGAAGATTAATCCTGAAAAAGAAGGTACTGCGATAAGGGAACAGGATCCAGGGCAGGGAAGTGCTACCTGTTCTGGACAGGGCTGCATCCCACCTGAAGGACCACATTGGCAGTTTGGAAGCTTTTCTGGACTAAGTGCTGCCTATTCAAGCAAAGGGATCAACAGTAGCCAGGAACGCCTTTTCCCAGCTTAGGCCGTTACAGTTAAATAAGTTATCCTACAAAAACCTAGACCGGGGTTTCCCAAACTTGGGCCACCAGCTGTTTTTTGGGACTACAAGTCCCATCATCCCTAGCTAGCAGGACCGGTGGTCAGGGATGGTGGGAATTGTAGTCCAAACACACCGTATTTTTTGCTCTATAAGACTCACTTTTCCCCTCCTAAAAAGTAAGGGGAAATGTGTGTGCGTCTTATGGAGCGAATGCAGGCTGCGCAGCTATCCCAGAAGCCAGAACAGCAAGAGAGATTGCTGCTTTCACTGCACAGCGATCCCTCTTGCTGTTGTGGCTTCTGAGATTCAGAATATTTTTTTTCTTGTTTTCCTCCTCCAAAAACTAGGTGCATCTTGTGGTCTGGTGCGTCTTATCGAGCGAAAAATACGGTAATTTTGGGAAGCCCTGGCCTAGACCAGGGGTCAGCAAACTTTTCCAGCAGGGGGCCAGTCCACTGTCCCTCAGACCTTGTGGGGGGCCGGACTATATTTTTTGGTGGGGAGGGGAATGAACGGATTTCTATGCCCCACAAATAATCCAGAGATGCTTTCTAAATAAAAGTACACATTCTGCTCATGTAAAAACACCAGGCAGGCCCCACAAATAACCCAGAGATGCATTTTAAATAAAAGCACACATTCTACTCATGTAAAAACATGCTGATTCCCTGACCATCTGCAGGCCAGATTTAGAAAGCGATTGGGCCGGGTCCAGCCCCCAGGCCTTAGTTGGCCTACCTGTGGCCTAGACTTTCCCCAATTTCATAGAAAAATGTCTGAATGCTTCCTTTCCACTTACCAGATCTTCCCGTTATGGTGGTAGCATACTGCAAAGCCCTGGTTTGCAAAGCAAGCCTGCATTTCGTATGATAGGTTGTCCTTTAGAACGATGTATGTGAACTGAAATTCTTTTACATAGCTAATGAGGATAGCAACATTACCTGATGGGTAACTGATTAATAGCTAAGGAAAAGGAGTGTTTTCACATTGGCGGTTCCTTTTTAATTTTCAAACATTTTCTGCTTTGTTAATATTCTTCACTCAAAGCTTGTTACGTATAAATTACGCGCAGACTTACTAGTAAACACATTTTCCACCCCCAGAGTCTCAGAGGATTGGATCCTTTCGGTGCGATCCCTTGAGTCAAGATGCCAAAATGTTTTTGGTTTACTAAGAGACTTTGTTCCTTCCCGAAAGGATTCTCTCTTTTTTTAAAACGTTAAAGATTTTCATTAGATTTTCATAACCTTAAGCAGATAATTTCAATTTGTTACACATTTCTCTTATAATTTTGACTTCCCACCTTCCCTTCCATGCTGTTTTTATACCCATCCCTTTTATATGCTGTAAAATATCACAATTTTCACCAAATGCAAATTCCACTATTACAGGGATTAGCAAACATTTTCAGCAGGGGGGCCGGTCCACTGTCCCTCATACCTTGGAGGGGGGACTATATTTTGAGGGGGGGGTGGCCCCACAAAGATCCCAACAGATGCATTTTAAATAAAAATAAAAGGGACACAGCACGCCAGGCAGGCCCCACAAAGTTCCCACAGATGCATTTTTAATAAAAGGAAGCAGCTTACCTGTGCCTTGCTAGCGGCAGGGGCTGTCGATGGCAGTGGCAGAGGGACGATGAGCGGCGCAAAAGGGCTGGCTCCAGAGAGGGGGCTGCTAAAAATGGGGTTCAGCCAGCTCATCCCAGCACCCTTCCTCCTCTAGGCAGGGCGGGGAGAAACTAGGAGGAGGGAGGGAGGAGGCGCCACCACGGTGTGTGTGAGGGAGAGGGGGGAATGGATTGGCGCAGGGAAAAAATGGCGCAGCCCGAACGAACAGAATCCCCACGCCGATCCACGCGGCAATTCCCGGACCGTCCACGGGCCGGATCCAGAAGGCAACTGGGCCAGATCCGGCCCCCGGGCCTTAGTTTGCTGACCCCTGCTCTATTGCATCACAAATTTCATCTAATATATGTATTCCTCTATTTCATATATTATCATTTCTTCCTGTTGCTCAAATTTCAAACCCTGCCTGCAGTTTCATTTGGTTGCTAAATATATTTTTTCAAATAATCCAGAAAGGCTACCCTCTCTGATACGCCTGAGACAGTTTCTCGTTCATTATGATCTCTGTGCGGATGCACATACAGAAAATTCTGCAGGTGAATCTTCAGGACGTTGTAGACACCCACACACCTGTAGCAGGTGGGAGCCATGAATCCAGTTTCACATTTTAATGGACTGTGTTTGCTCACATCCTCTCTTGGGTCAGTCATAAGCTCTCAGCCTAAGATAGTTCACATGGTTGTTGGGAAGATGCAGAAGGAGCCATAGTGTCCTACAGCCTGCCGGATGCCTTTTTTGTACTATAAACAGCCGCACATCTTCCCATCCCCACCCCACCTTACTGCCAACTTTGTACAGCTCCAAAGGCGTCAACCATTCTTAATCTGGCTTTATGATTGTTATTGTCGGATATTAAACTTGGCCGGTTCCATCTGGGAAAAGTAGATAGAATATCTTCCCATCAGAATAATATCTTTTCACAGGCTTGGTAGAATGGCAAATCTAAGGGGAAAGCGGGAGAAAAGGGAGAAGATAAGAGCATGGTTATTTATCAATTCTGGAAACTCATTGGTAGCCAGTGGAAATAATTCTGGAAATTATTTTGTATGCTCTCTGCATCAGCTGTAGTTCCTGAACAGTCTTCAAGGGCAGCCCTGTGGACAATGTATTGCAGTAATCTAGCCTGAAGGCCACCGGATCATAGACAAGTTGAAATTCAACGCTGTACAAACAAATACGTGTGTAGTTGCCTGCTTGTGTTATGTAACGAGAAGAGCCAAAGGTAGGCAGTTGTAGACAAGAAAAGTGTAGCTGGCTGGATTAGGGTGCTCAGAAGACGGGGTGCTGCTGCTGGGTGTGTGTTGTGAATGGATGGATGAAGGGAGGGAGATATGGATGTGGGGATGAATGAAGGAGAGAGAGGTGTGCTGGCCTGGGATTCGGACTCGGAGGCTCAACGAGCCCCAGAGCTAATTGAGCATCACAAAGGGACTTGGAAGAGGTGCCCCTGTACACAAGAGAGCCCCAATAAATTAGGATAACTACATACCTTTAACTGTTCAGCTTTGAACTCCAAATCTAAAGTCAGTATTTCCTTGGGCTCTGGAGCTTTCTTACGGACTTTTTTGGGTTTGGGTGGATAATCTGATAATTTGAATCTGAGTTTCATACCTGAAACAGTTTTAGAAGGAGAGTGTTCAAACAATTTGGAATTTCAGTATATAATGCTTACTGTATGTATGTATGTGTCTGTCTGTCTGTCTGTCTATCTATCTATATCTACAGTGAGGGGGAAAAGTATTTGATCCCCTGCTAAATTTGCCCGTTTGCCCTCTGACGAAGAAATGATCAGTCCATAATTTTAATGGTAGGTTTATTGTAGCTGTGAGAGGCAGAATAACAACAGGAAAACCATCTCCCTCTTGTAGCCCAGTCCAGCCTTGTGCAGGTCTGCAATCGTGTCCCTGACATCGTTGGACAGCTCTTTGGCCTTGGTCATGGTGGATTGATAACTTCTGTTGACAGGTGTCTTTTGTACAGGTACTGTAACAAGCTGGGATTGCAGGTAAGACCTCTCCATTACAGCAGGTGCCTCTAATCTTAGCTCTCCTTACAAACAGTGAAGATACCAGGTAGCCTGACATCTGGCTGATTGACAGGGGGTCAAATACTTCTTTCACTCCTTATAATGCGCATCAATCTCTGACTTTTGTCTCCTGGGTTTCTGGGGGTTTTCCTGTTGTTATTCTGTCTCTCACAGCTGCAATAAACCTACCATTAAAATGATGGACTGGTCATTTCTTTGTCAGAGGGCAAACGAGCAAATTTAGCAGGGGATCAAATACTTTCCCCCCCTCACTGTATCTACCTACCTGCAGCCCACACTGTTCCCACTTACACCTTCCCTGGTGGGTCTGCTTTGTCCCACTTCTTTAAGGTTTCAGTTTGGGAGTTAATTTCAGCAGGGAGAATGTAGCAGGACTTGTTTCACGGATTTTGGGAGAAACTCTTTGGTAGAAGAGAAGAAGAAGAAGAGTTTGGATTTGATATCCCGCCTTTCACTCCCTTTAAGGAGTCTCAAAGTGGCTAACATTATCCTTTCCCTTCCTCCCCCACAACAAACACACGGTGAGGTGAGTGGGGCTGAGAGACTTCAAAGAAGTGTGACTGGCTCAAGGTCACCCAGCAGCTATATGTGGAGGAGCGGAGACGCAAACCCGGTTCCCTAGATTACGAGACTACCGCTCTTAACCACTACACCACACTGGCACTCAGGAGCTGGAGGGAATGGCAGAAGGGCAGGGGTGGGGAGACTAGATTCCCCGGATTCTGCAACCAATGAGAGGCTTGTACTCACACGGCCCAAACTTTATATATTGCTCAAAGACGTCCCTGTACTGATCAATGCCCCCTTTGTCTTCAATCCTAGGAGAGAGAGATGCAGAAAGTAAAAACCCTTAAGATTGCAAAGAATGCCAGGCACAGAGCCAAGGTTTTACACGCTACGTCCACGTGAACATTGTGCAGTGGATAGGCAGGGAAAACAGCCGGGAGAAGGTACGTGTGGGGAAAAAACAAAGCAAACTTGAGTTCACGAGCTGGAACCTGATTTGCTTTTCCTTAACTAGAAGGAAAGTGCAGATCCCTAAACTCAGGCACTGGAGCAGGAGAACTTGATACTGGGGTTTTATTGGTGCTGACCTTTAAAGCCATAAATGGCCTCGGTCCAGTATACCTGAAGGAGCGTCTCCACCCCCATTGTTCTGCCCAGACACTGAGGTCCAGCGCCGAGGGCCTTCTGGTGGTTCCCTCGCTGCGAGAAACGAGGTTACAGGGAACCAGGCAGAGGGCCTTCTCAGTAGTGGCACCTGCCCTGTGGAACGCCCTCCTATCAGATGTCAAGGAAATATAGTGGTACCTCAGGTTACATACGCTTCAGGTTACATACGCTTCAGGTTACAGACTCCGCAGACCCAGAAATAGTGCTTCAGTTTAAGAACTTTGCTTTAGGATGAGAACAGAAATTGTGCTCTGGCGGCACGGCGGCAGCGGGAGGCCCCATTAGCTAAAGTGGTGCTTCAGGTTAAGAACAGTTTCAGGTTAAGAACGGACCTCCGGAACGAATTAAGTACTTAACCTGAGGTACCACTGTACCAGACTTTTAGAAGACATCTGAAGGCAGCCCTCTTTAGGGAAGCTTTTAATGTTTAATAGACTATTGTATTTTAATATTCTGTTGGAAGCTGCCCAGAGTGGCCGGGGAAACCCAGCCAGATGGGCAGGGTATAAATTATTATCATCCTCATCCTCCTCCTCCTCCTCCATGCAGCGTGCTTGAGGGGTGGCTGGGTAAGCAAACTGCATTGCTTGTGGACAGTTGCTGCTGCATGTTGATCATTTTCAGGCTGTCAGCCTTCAGGACCCACAGCTGTCAATGCACGCAGTGACATCAACAGAGGTATAGTGTCTAGATCAAGGAAGGAGATAATACCACTCTGTTCTGCCTTGGTCAGACCACACGTGGAGTACTGTGTCCACTTCTGGGCACTGCAATTTAGGAAGGATGTTGACAAGCTGAAACGTGTGCAGAGGACAGCAACCAAGGAGATAAAGGGTATAGAAGCCAAGCCTTAGGATGGGGTCAGCAAACTTACCGCGCCTCGGGCCGGTGTCTCCAGTGCCAATCGTGCACCGGACCGGAGGGCAGGGGAGCGCGTGCCCACACCCTATTTCCGGCGCACTTCTGAGTCGGAGGAGCACCGGAAATAGGTTGTGCGCATGTGCACGGGCCTCCACCAACCCGGATCTGCACCGGAAATAACGCTTGCGCATGCGCAAATAACATGTGCGCATGCGCACAAGCTATTTCCAGTGCTCCTCCGGGATGAGACCCAAGATGGCGACGGCTTAGCAAGCAGCCTTCGGAGCTCCGCAGATAACAGGACTGTAATTAGCGCTGACCAGTGGCGTAGCGTGGGTTGTCAGCACCCGGGGCAAGGCAAGTAATTTGCGCCCCCTAACCCGTGGATTTGCGCCCCCTAACCCCCAGATGTTGCGCCCGGTGCGGCCAGCCCCCCCTGCACCCCCCACGCTACGCCACTGGCGCTGACTGCCACCCAGGGAAGTACTTTTTCCTTTTTTACTTCTCTACTTTTAAACTTACCAACCTACTGAGATTCTAACAGCACCTTCTTGTCTATGCTATGAGAAACATCTTGGGCAAGTTCTGTGAAGCATCCTTGGAAGGCCACCAGCTGCTAGCTATTAACCGCCAGCTCCCTTCTATACTTTGTTCCTGAAACTCCTGGCAGTCTCCACACGGAGAAGCTCTTAAATTGAACAAACTGAGCACTTTCTATTTTTTCTCTCTTTTTTGGTTGGGGAAACCTCTCCTTGTTTACTCTCCACGGCGACGCTATGGCTGCTAGTGAACGCTACAGGGACCCAGAGGATGTATCTCTCTCACCGGTTCCCAAACAATCTAAAATAGAGGACTTTTTTTAACAGTGCTCCTCCGACCCAGAAGTGGGCAGCCGCGCAAGAGTGGGCGGCGGGAGTGGGCAGTGGGGGTTGCCACGGGCCGGATAAACAAGTCTTTTGGGTCTTATCCGGCCCACGAGCCTTAGTTTGAGGACCCCTGCCTTAGGAGAAGCACTTGAAGGAAGCGGGTATGTTTAGCCTGGAAAAGAGGAGACTGAGAGGAGATATGATAGCCTTCTTCAGATATCTTAAGGGCTGTCACATGGAAGAGGGAACAAGCTCTGGAGGATAGGAATCGAAAGAATGGCTTCAAGTTACAAGAAAGGAGATTCCGACTAAACATCAGGAAAACTTTCCTGACAGTAAGAGCTGTTTGGCAGTGGAACGGTCTCCCTTGGGACATTGTGGACTCTCCTTCCTTGGAGGGTTTTAAGCAGTGGTTGGATGGTCATCTGTCATGGATGCTTTAGTTAAGATTCCTTCATTATAGGGGGTTGGACTAGATCAGGCATGGCCAAACTTGGCCCTCCAGCAGTTTTGGGACTACAACTCCCATCATCCTTAGCTAACAAGACCAGTGATCAGGGATGATGGGAATTGTAGTCCCAAAACATCTGGAGGGCCATGTTTGGCCATGCCTGGACTAGATGACCCTTGGGGTCCCTTCTAACTCTACAACACTATGGTTATATGATATTTAGAAAGCAGTTCCATGTGCTGAAAAAGCCAAGATGGAGGGGTAGCACAATACAAAAAAATGAGGAGAAATCTATATATTACTAGGGTTGAACGGTTACATAAGCATCTGCCTACTTTGGATTTTTCTCCGTAACAAACATGTT
Organism: Podarcis filfolensis; assembly: GCF_964270895.1. Classification (NCBI taxonomy): domain Eukaryota; kingdom Metazoa; phylum Chordata; class Lepidosauria; order Squamata; family Lacertidae; genus Podarcis; species Podarcis filfolensis. The sequence continues at coordinate 88,909,529 of NC_139608.1, forward strand.
GGCAAGGGAACAGATGTCAGGAGACACTATGAGCCCCTTATTTTTGTCTGTCAAGGCTGAAGCATTTATTCCGTACACTGGAAGTGCTCAAAATGACAGTTTAAGATGGATTCTTCTTGGGAGTGAATAAAAGTCCTGGATTCTTTTCTTTTTTTTAATGGCTATAAATTCTACATTGGAAAGTTGCTTTCCGGTTGTGAGTCTTATTCCATTGTAGATAGGGGCTGCCATACGTCCGGGTTTTCACAGACAAGTCCAGAAATCGCTCAGCAAAATGGCATCCGGGTGCATTTTTGCTGAATCAGCAAAATGTCCAGGAAAACCCGGATGTATGACTAGTAGGGCTATTTAAAAAAAAGAAACAAACAAAGGAAAGGCCTAAAACAATTTTTTGGGGGGGAGGGGGAGAGATGTTCAACAGCTCAACAACTTTGTTTGGATTTTCACTATTTGGAATATGGTAGACTGCCAGATCAAACTCCTCTCAAGACCGTTTTCACAGGCCTGTCATATTTAGCAATCAGAAAATAAAGCGGGAAGTCTCTGGGTAGTTTGAGAACTGAAGAAGTCATCTCCAAAATCACTCACTCTTTTATCAGTGTCCTTTTAGTCTTGTTCTCTAGCCAAGAGCCTTCCGATTGGTGTCGGTGAGGAGTGATGTCGATTGTACTTCCTTCGCGGCTGTTTTCTATGAGCTCCTGAACTACACATTGGAAAATGTCCTTGTATGTCCTGCAACACATAAGCTATACAAAACCCAGTAATCTGAAAATCACTTTAATGGAAGCCGCTATCAAGTTTTTCTCATTTACGGGCTATTTTATCCTAGATCCCAAATTTGCTAGTTCTTAGCTTTGTTTGGGGGGACGCAGGTGGTGCTGTGGGTTAAAGTACAGAGCCTAGGACTTGCCGATCAGAAGGTCGGTAGTTCAAATCCCTGCGACGGGGTGAGCTCCCGTTGCTCAGTCCCTGCTCCTGCCAACCTAGCAGTTTGAAAGCATGTCAAAGTGCAAGTAGATAAATAGGTACCGCTCCGGCGGGAAGGTAAACGGCATTTCCGTGCGCTGCTCTGGTTCGCCAGAAGCGGCTTAGTCATGCTGGCCACATGACCCGGAAGCTGTACGCCGGCTCCCTTGGCCAATAAAGCGAGATGAGCGCCACAACTGCAGTGTCGTCCGCGACTGGACCCAATGGTCAGGGGTCCCTTTACCTAGCTTTGTTTAGCTCTTTTGCGTCACCTCTGGGTTTCCCATATTTTGCAGGAACAAATTCAAGCACATACCAAAAATTCAGATTCCGCCTTAGCAGAACAAGTTCTTTAGTGGCCTTTTTTGTGGGTAGAAAAGTGATGGAGAGATGCACTGAAAAGTGTGGGATCAACAAATGATTAACAGGGAAATATACAGGCGCCACACAATTAAATCAGGAGCAGTGCTCATTGTTGCAGAACCTCTCTGGAAACAAATGAGAACAAATGCTCAAAAAAGACTGGGCAGAAGAACATTGCTGTTGTCGGGGCCGGCCCACCCATGAAGCAAGGCCAGGTGGCTGCCTCAGGCGGCAGGATCTGCGGGGACAGCAGATCTCAGTTCAGATCTTTATTCCCCTCCTTGTTCCTGATGTAGAGCTTCACTCCCCCCTTCTTCCGTGTTAGGGAGAGAGGACACCATTTTGTGGTTTGCCTCAGGTGCCAAAATGGCCTGCTCTGGTTGTTCAGTTACCGTATTTTTCGCTCCATAAGGTGCACCTGACCATAAGGCGCACCTAGTTTTTAGAGGGGGAAATCAAGAAAAAAAAATTATCCCCCCCAGCCCCAAAGAGCAGTGCTTTTGCCGGAGGTGGGGGAATTCTCCCACCTCATAGAAAAGCCTGCAGGAGCCGCGCACTCTTTAAGGAGCGCACGGCTCCTGCGGGCTTTTCTACGAGGAGGGAGAAGGGACTGACTGGCCGCATCAGTCCCTTCTCCCTCCTGGGGAAAAGCCCGCAAGAGCCGCACGGAGCTTGTGTGCCTCTTGGAGGCTTTTCCTGCCTGCCTCCCCCTGCATTCGCTCCATAAGACGCACACACGTACCAGAACAGTTATTATAGAGGCTTTAGCGAGCCTGAGCAAACGCATCCGCTGCAAGTTTAAAAGGGGGAATGTTACTCTGCTAAATTGTGAACTTGTTAGCACAAGTTGGAAAGGCTATTATCAGACAATATGTCCTGCATCCCTGATGCTCACAGAACAGAGATCTCTGGGCTCGCTTCTAAAGAAAGGGCAGAGAAACTGCAAACAAAGGGCAGCTGGGTACGGCCACCCCAGTGGGGGTTGATCTCAGCCCCACTGGGGTTAGAAGGGAGGGGAGGGAAGGAAGCTGACTGGGTCTCTTCCCACTGACACCTGCTTCTCCTCCTGCTCCAAAGGAAACCACCAGGGCACATACTTTTTTCTGGGAAGTATTCCACTTTCAGAAGTGAAGTTGTTGTTGTTTGTTTTGAAAATGAGAACAATACTCACACATTCCATTTTCTCTGGCCTCTCATCCAGGTATTCTGCTGTTGGTAAAGGGTTCAGTGCCGTGGCGCAAAACTCACAGCAACCGAGAAGGCAAAGATCGGTTTCAGAATGATCCTGAAAAAGAGGTGGAGGGGTAAGCAAATGGCTTCTCAAACTAAACTAGCTATACACTTTCCAGTACTGGAAAGGGAATCAGTTACCCACTAGGGGAGAGTTGCTATGTAAGCTCTCGGAATACTTAGAATTAGCCAAATTGACAGACATAACAAGACAAAAACCAAAAAGTGAAGTAAAAAAAGAATGGGAGTGCCTAAATGAATACCTCAAAAGTCAAGGTTTGAGGGCAGAAATCTGGCTGAGTCTGGAAGAACCTTGTGAAGTGAAAGGATATGAAAGAAGGATTTATATTTAGATGTTAGGATAGAGGTGATAAAGAAAACAGGAAAACAGGAAGACACAATGAGAGATAAAGGAGGTGCTGTGGGATTGGTGGAAGTCAATGTCTTGTTGTTGTTGTTTTAGTGTTTATAATATTAACTTGTAAGATATGGATTTGTTTTGTTTTGTTTTTGTTTTGTTTTGTTAGTTTTCGAATGTTGATTTTTGTGTGTTGTGTATTGTTATTTTTTGATATCTTTCGTGTTGTTGTTGTGTGGAAAATACTAATAAAATTTATTAATACTTTTTAAAAAAAAAATTTAAAAAACCAAACCTAGCTATACACAGGAAAACATGTATATCGGGGTGCCCAAACTTTTTTCAAAGAGGGCCAGATTTGATGAAGTGAATGTGTGTGAGGGGATGTTGAGCTTTTTTAAGGATTGAAGTTGTTGAGCTCTTTTTTCAGGATTTTACCAGGAAATGAACCGCCCCCCCCCAAGTTGTTGAGCTTGACCTTTTTTTTACAATTTTAACCCAAAATTGTTGAGGGTTGAAGTTTTACCCCAGGAAATAAACTGCCAAAGGGGCAGGATTATACCGACCCAAGGATATGCCTGATGTATATGAATGTGGTTTAGGCTCAGAGTCAAATCACTTTTCCATGAGGAGGCCCCTTCTGTGATTCCAGACCAGGACAAATGAACCACTCATCCAATACAATGGGATTGACTTTTGCTCCCCGAAAACATTTGCTTTCATTTAAACAAATATTTAGAACTGTGGGGAAACAGTTTTAAAATGAGCAGAAAACTGCTGTGGATGGATGGGAATTCATATCTGCAGGAGAGTGGCTGTGTCAGTTAGGTGCGAACTATTGTGCCTAAAGAGTGTTTGTGTAATCCTTGGTTCTTGCCATCCTCCTCTCTCTAAAATATTGTCTCCAGTAGTCAAAATCTACATTTCCAGGGCTTTTTTTTCCCCAGGGAGAACTCACAGAAACTCAGTTCCAGCACCTCTCAGGTGGGCGCCATTGCCATTCTAAGAGAACGAGGGAGGTGTTCACGGTGAGTTCAGGCACCTCTTTTTTTCTAGAAAAATAGCACTATACATTCCCCACAGGTAGATTGTTATATGTGACCAAAGATGTCAATTGTACAAAACAAACCCCTACAAAGAGATGAACTACAATACTTTTGGTCCCAGCTGTACGTGATCTCACCTCAATATCTGACTCGTGATCTTCAGAACTCTCTTTGACGTTTCCAAGCAAACGCATCAGAAATATTTTAGAAGGGGGTAAATATACAAAGATGGAAAACAAAGTTAATCCTTGGCAAAAAGCTTTTGTTAGGTTTGCTTCTTTGTTCAAAATGCAAGGTGCTTGGTGCAAACCAAGCTGAATGATAGGCATGGGACATAGAGGAGCCCTTTTCAGATATATAGAAGACCAAACTTCCCAACATATTCTCTTTGTAGGTGTCAAAGAGTGGTGGTGAAGTACAGTCATACCTTGGAAGTTGAATGGAATCCATTCCGGAAGTCCGTTCAACTTCCACAACATTCGGAAACCAAATTGCGGCTTCTGATTGGCTGCAGGAAGCTCCTGCAGCCAATCAGAAATCGCGGAAGCCCCATTCGGCTTCCAAAAATAGTTCGCAAACCGGAACGGTCACTTTCCGGTTTTGCGGTGTTCAGGAGCCAAAACGTTCCGAGAACTAAGCTGTTCAAAAACCAAGGTACGGCTGGTATACATATTTCACCAAATGTTCCTAAAATCTTTATTGACCTGCTCTATCTTATTGGGTATCGGAATTCTCATTTTGCTGCTACCGTAAGCAATCTTAAACAAGAACACCTACTATACCTCTGTGCAAATATGTGGGAAATTGCCTTGTTATAAACCAGTTGCCTCGGCTCTCTTGGGCTATATTTGGCTACTGTGTGGTCTCAGCCTACAGTTCAGGGTCTTGGGTTTGACAGTGAACGCCTTAACCCTTTTGAACATCAGCTGGGGAAGACTGGAAGGGATAAATCATCATAATTTACAGGAAGACTTCTGTGTGTGCACTGTGATAGGAATTCTGAGGTCTTAGATATATGGTAATGTTCATAAGCGTACCAACCAAGCACGGACATAGATCAGCACAGGAAGACCGACCTGGAACCATTTTGATTCCTAAACTGAGCAAATGTTTTCTCTGCAAGGTCAAAGTGGGAAACCTCCCCACTGTCTCTTTCCTCACAAATCCTGTCTTAAGGGCACATTTAAGATATGAATAGGGTGTGAGCCTGTGACATGCCCAGGAACTAAGTATTTATCATTACAAAAGATTGGCCAGGCAATCCAATCAAGTAACCTGCCAGACAGGAGATAAACAACATTCAAATTTCTGTTTTAAGACCGCCTTTTCTGTGATGTAGGTATGATGTATCTGAGCGGTGGTCTTAGGTTACACCCCTTCTGTGATGTATGTATGATGTTCCTGGGGTGGTCTTGATTTACAGGGTGGCAATTTCAAAAGTCTTTATAAGGCCTTGCACGCCATTGTTCTGAGTCCTCCTCCTTTCCTGCAGGTGAGGGGAGCACCCTGTTGCAACACATCAATAGAGATCAAGCTTACTAGCTGCTTTGCTTCTCAATATTCTCTGGTTGGCCTCTGTTATTTTCTCCTACCAATAGGAAACCTATGTAAGGACTCTATATGGGCTCTTGGATACCCCATAAGGGAAAAGGGCAATTTTTGTTTACAATAGCACACAGTATAACTCAGAGCCCTAACCAGGCCCAAACATTTATTCTGTATTATTACTGGTTTTTCACAAATTTGCCCATGGGAGGAGCAAAGAGAAATAGGATTGCGGCAACGGAAGCCACCTGTTAATTAAGAGAAGAAAAAGCACAAGCTGGCATCTTGATGATTACTATGCCATGTGGGTGCTACAAAAATGGAAACTAAACTTCAAAGCGTAAATGGCATCCAGCCCATAATAAACCACCATGTTGAAAGGTCCCACCAGCAACATGGCTGTCTACTCCAGCACACAGTAGTTTGCAGAATTCTTTCTCATTCTTGCTACCTGATGTCCATTTTTAGACCTTTCAGAACCTTCTCTGTGAAAGTGGTAAGGTAAAGGTAAAGGGGCCCCTGACCATTAGGTCCAGTCATGGCGGACTCTGGGGTTGCGGCGCTCATCTCGCTTTACTGGTCGAGGGAGCCGGCATACAGCTTCCGGGTCATGTGGCCAGCATGACTAAGCCGCTTCTGGCGAAACCAGAGCAGTGCACGGAAACACTGTTTACCTTCCTGCCGGAGCAGTACCTGTTTATCTACTTGAACTGACATGCTTTTGAACTGCTAGGTTGGCAGGAACAGGGACCGAGCAATGGGAGCTCACCCTGTCACAGGGATTCAAACCGCCGACCTTCTGATCGGCAAGTCCTAGGCTCTGTGGTTTAACCCACAGTGCCACCCATGTGTGAAGGTGGTAGTTGAATGGAATACGATACCTTACAACCTTATTTCTGTATCAAATAGTTCAACCTGTGGCTGATGAGATGCCTTAAAACCTTATCTGTGTACAAGGCGTACCTTCACTGACCACTTCAGCGACATTTTGTTTTTCTAATATGCTGCGAACTATTAGCTCTGTGGAACAAACACACAAACAAAGACTTTTGTGGCCTTCTGAAACTGAACCTCAAGCTTCTTAAATGAAAAAAATCCCCATCAACAATTTGCCTCCTGCCTCCCCCCCCCCCCCGGCAAACTGTTATGTTGATTGCAAGCAGAAGCAAGACCCTGAGTCAACAGACCTCTTTATCAGCCACTCTGCACTCATTGACATCTCTACCTTAACCAACACTTGATATCTTGTAGATGAATGTGTAAAACTGACTCCATTGAAGAGCATTATGTTTGAGGTGACATGAAGCTCTGCAGACATTCTCTCTTTGGTTGATCTGTGATAGTTTATCCACACACACAAAACACTGACACCCGTTACCAGGTGGCTAACATGAACTAGGAGAATGCATTCAGTTGGGTCAGTATGTCGCTCCAGAGTTTCCCTGAAAGATTTACCGTATTTTTCGCTCTATAGGGCACACTTTTTCCCCTCCAAAAATTAAGGGGAAATATGTGTGCGTCCTATGGAGCGAATGCAGGCTCCTTGGCTTCAGCGATAGCAACGCGATGCTTCTGAAACGCAGAGGGAGCGCTCCCTCTGTGCTCCGGAGGCTTCGCGTTGCTTTCGCTGAAGCCTGGAGAGCGAGAGGGGTCGGTGCGCACCAGGCTTCAGGGATAGCCGCCTGAAGCCTTCGGAGCGCAGCGCGAGTTCTCGCAGCGCTCCGGAGGCTTCAAGTTTCTTTCCTGAAGCCGGGAGAGCAAGATTCTCCTGGCTTCAGCAGAGAGGGAGAGCTGCGCAGCGCCCCTTCAGCCAATTGGGGGGAGAAATGGAAGGGGCTCCGTTTCTCCTGCCGCTTCGCTGAAGGGGCGCTGAGCAGAGAGGGGGAGATTTTTTTTCTTGTTCTCCCCCTCTAAAACAAGGTGCGTCCTATGGTCGGGTGCGTCCTATAGAGCAAAAAATACGGTAAACGCATTACCGTTCATTGTTCACCCTTCAACTGCTTCTACGGATCAGATAAGAAAAGCATCATAAGGAGGTCTAGCTAAGATACCATATAATCTTGAACCCCAGTAATGTTAAGTACATCTTGCTGTTGCTAAAACTCACCCTCACTTTCTCCAACCAAAGGTCTCTCCTTGACAATCTTGCTTGCCTGTTCCACCTTCCTTCTCCCTGTGTGAGAAATACTGGTATATATCACAACACTGAGGCAAGCAACATAAAAACCCAATACATAACCAACACAATAAAATACTGTATTCAACACGGAACGAAGGCAGCTGCTGAATACACTAACCGTACCACCGGGACTTTAAAAATACATATGATGTGTCAAAAGTCAAAGTTTCGGCGTTTGCTGGAAGCAGCGTAATTGCAGTGGCAGACAAACCTCAATGGAAGAGAATTCCACAAATCCACTCCACTTCCCAGTGGGGAGGAAGAAGAAGAAGAAGAATTTGGACTTGATATCCCGCTTTATCACTACCCGAAGGAGTCTCAAAGCGGCTGACATTCTCTTTTCCCTTCCTCCCCCACAACAAACACTCTGTGAGGTGAGTGAGACTGAGAGACTTCAGAGCAGTGTGACTAGCTGCATGTGGAGGAGCGGGGAATTGAACCCGGTTCACCAGATTACGAGTCTACCACTCTTAACCACTACAACACACTGGGCGGGGGACTTTGTCCCCCATTGCCCAGGGGATCCCGGTCACATCAGAGCCCGGCCAGCCAATCCACTTGCCGGGGGGTGGGGCATGCCGGGACCATTTAAACCGAGGAGCGAGCTGGAGGGCTTCCTCTTTGGCTCGCTTCCTCAATCACCCGCCCTCCCTATTTTGCAGTTTTTAGGCACTGGCCTTGCTATGGACCTCGGTTGTCCAAGGGGCCTGGTAGGAATTTTTCCCACTTGGCAAATTGGCACCGGCCTGTTGGTTTTCACCTACCTCGTAGCAATCGTCACAACTTTGTTAGGGTTGCAGTTAGGCATTGTTGACCTTGTGTGGGGGAGGGGAGGTGTGGCCATCACCTGCCCCTCCATGCTTAAGGGTATTCCGTTAAAGGAATCCGGGGGTGTGGATCTTGTCTGAAGCCCGGGTCGGGGGCTAGGGCCATGACACGACCCTGACGGGAACACCAGGGGGAGCTTGAGTTGGTACGCATCGACAGGGCTCCCCCTACCAGTGGTTTACCCTTACCGGACTTCCTGTGCAGCGGGCAGGAGTCAGATATAGTCAGGTCTAATCAATGCCTAAGCCAATACCGCTCACATTCTGTAATTCAATAAAGTTGTGGCCAAATTTGCCCCATAACGTAAACCTAATATCCATGTCCTTGTGTGAGTTATTTCCCAACGAGGGGGTGGCTGTGGGGTCTCGACACACAACTTAAAGGCTGCTATAAAGGTAAAGGGACCCTTGACCATTAGGTCCAGTCGTGGCCGACTCTGGGGTTGCGGCGCTCATCTCGCTTTATTGGCCGAGGGAGCCGGCGTACAGCTTCCAGGTCATATGGCCAGCATGACTAAGCCGCTTCTGGCAAACCAGAGCAGCGCAGGGAAATGCCGTTTACCTTCCCGCCAGAGTGGTACCTATTTATCTACTTGCACTTTGACGTGCTTTCGAACTGCTAGGTTGGCAGGAGCAGGGACCGAGCAACGGGAGCTCACCCCGTCACGGGGATTCGAACCGCCGATCTTCTGATCAGCAAGTCCTAGGCTCTGTGGTTTAACCCACAGCGCCACCCGTGTCCCTATAAAGGCTGCTATAGAAGATGCTTTTTGAGGGTGGTGGAACAACCAAGAGGGTAACTTCTGTTGATCTTAACACCCAAGAGGGTCTGTAGGGAAAGAGGCAACCTGGGGCAAGTAAGAAATACATACCTACACAGAAGAGCAGAGCATTCCAAAGCAATACAAAATTAGTGAAAACTGAATTTTAGACTTTGAAAGTGTGCAAATTCATCTTCCCTCTCCTCATTAAGGGTTAGACATGATCTCTTAATTTTGTAGTAGTTTAAAGGAATCTAGCTAATGAAAGAAATAGCATTTGAGAGATAAAACCACAGCATTTTAAATGCAATCAAATTTTGCCAAGTCAGCCCAAAGCTGGTTTTCAACATGTACATATGCTTATGTCATTGTTTAGAACACACTCTCCGAAAAACAAAACTGTTTAAGGCCAGCACAGTATTCTTATTATCATACTTTTTTCTTCTGAACTCATGTCTGAGTAACTCCATTCTGTCTGAGTTTCCACATCTGTAACACCACATCTTCTGCAATGGGAAAGAAAGGTTCAGTAAGAGACTTCCTATTTTAACAAAGATACCCCATATATACGTTGGTGTTGTGTTGAGGCCAGGGGGAAAGAATTCTGAGCTACGTAATCCAAAGTTCTGTGCTACACACACACACACACACACACAGAGTGAGTTTATGGTTGTAAATTTATATTGTAAACTGCTTTGAGGGTTTTTTTTACAATCAAGCAGTATATAAATTTCATAATAAAATAAAGCAGCATGGCAATGCTGAGTTTAGTTAACATCTGCAGTAGAGAAGGAGACCATTGTTTCTATTTGGACAGAAGGGAATTTTTCTCAATTCCCTGACAAACTGTAATTCTGCCATTTCGCACTGAGTTTCCCTTTAAAATTCCTTTGCCCAAAAGTAGCTAGCAGAAGATTAGCTGCAGAATCCTATGAATTTATGAATATTGCTATTTCTGATGTCAGATTTGTTTCCATTGGTTGCTTTTCATAGATACTGCCCGGTTTGTCCTGTGCAGAATGTGGAACATGCAATTACATTGGAAGATGAACAGGTGATTATCAAAGAACATTATCAGGCCCTGCAATAGCGTTGCCAGAGTGTATTTATGGTTTTCCTTGGAACTACAGTGGTACCTCAGGTTACATACGCTTTCAGGTTACATGCGCTTCAAGTTACAGACTCCGCTAACCCAGAAATAGTGCTTCAGGTTAAGAACTTTGCTTCAGGATGAGAACAGAAATCATGCTCTGGCAGTGCAGCAGCAGCAGGAGGCCCCATTAGCTAAAGTGGGGCTTCAGGTTAAGAACAGTTTCAGGTTAAGAACGGACCTCCGGAACGAATTAAGTACTTAACCCGAGGTACCACTGTAGTTTTTGCCTCTTCCCTCCCCTCCCCTGCCCTCAGCAAGGGATCATTTGCCAATTAGGAGTGATGCGCAGATGTCAATTTTCAGATGGAAGGGGGCCTGTTCTGGTGGCTTTTTGGATTCAGTATCAGAAACAAGTTAGCAGGGTTCTGAGCTAAACCATATCTTAAACTACTGATTTAATAGGCTGGCTGGTTGGCCACAGAACCATTATTGGTGGTAATGAAATGTAGAGCAGAATGTTACTAACATTGTTGGCAACTCTGCTTTCATTGATGTTTGAGACTCAAGAACTGAAGATGATGGAGATCTTGTCTGGGAATCTGAAGGAAGAGAGAAAGAGACTTCTTTTAGAATCAACGGAATAAAACCGGGGTAAAAGTTGTCTCCATTTCATTAGCTCAGCCTTCCCCAGAGCAAAAAAAAAAAAAAGGATGTAAAATAAAGGCTTCTTTCCTCTCCTGGGGAGGGGAGAAGTGCTATGAAGGTGAAGGAATGGGTTTCCCAAACCCAAAACTGACTGTGCAGGCAGTTTGAAACTGCACCAAAATCCCTATTTTTCCTTAGCTAAAATGCTTTAACTTGAGCTCTTGAGCCAAAACCCAGATGTATAAACAAGTGCCCTCTCCTTTATCAGTTCGTGACGGCAAGGATGGCCTTGACTATACCAGTAGAACAGGAAAGACACGTCTGTGCCTTATCTTACGTCCTAACCACAAAGACCACAAAGACGCACAGACCTAGTCTGGGAACAGCGCCAGAGTGTGTTCTCGGAGCTGATGACCTCTTGCTCCAAGAGCAAGCATAGGAAACAGGAACAACCTTTTATGGTCAGAAGTACAGGAAGGAATACCCTTTTATGATTAAGAATACCGGAGCAGGAACATCTGTGATGTCAACCTGCGTGCACAAGCTGACGTGGCTGGATTCCTGGGGAAGGGGGAGAGGGTGCCTGGAGGATATATATACTGCATGTAATCTCTCATTTCTTTGGACTTGCTGTGGACTGACCACGCAAGTGCCTTTCTGCTGTTCCAGAGAGCAGAAATAAAGACCTCTTTCTCTGAACCAACCCTCGGTGTCATTTGACTTCCTTCCTCCTGTCTGGGAGCAACGCAGACCCAATCGGTGAACTCCAATAAGGCTACAAAGGGAGATTCCCAAAGCACTGAGCATAGAACTAGCAACCCACCTTGTACTGTAGGTCACCAGCAACAGCTGTTGATCTGGTGGCAATTGGGAACCAACACAAGGGATTTGGGCAGGTCACTCACATGACATCGTAACGCCATCGCGTAATTTTCAGGTGCGGCGAACCTGCTCACGTGCCAAATTTTACCTGCATGGCTGATCCAGATGAGGTTCTGACCCATGGGGCCAAAAATGTTTCCCATCCCTGGGCTAGTGGGACTGGTCATCTTGACTACAGATTTGACTCAGCAAAACATCTACCCAGGATATTATAAATAATAATAAAGCAATAAATAATAGAGACACAAGCAGCTTCAAATCCACATTAAACTCCCAGGTGGATGAACCCAGTGCCCTTGGCACTGCTTATTCAGCTCCTGGTTCCCCAGCTGCTTTTGAGACTTTTTAAAAATAAATAAAATAATAAAATAAAATAAAATACTAGATTAAATTGTAGACTTCCCATATCTCATGTAGTTGAGCAAATCTCTATTTTGCTGGCTGACAGTAATGTATTTATTACTGCACTGGTTGCAACATTTGCCTTGGCTGCAAGTACCGTATTTTTCGCTCTATAAGACGCATCAGACCACAAGACGCACCTAGTTTTTGGAGGAGGAAAACAAGGAAAAATATTCTGAATCTCAGAAGCCAGAACAGCAAGAGGGATCGCTGCGCAGTGAAAGCAGCAATCCCTCTTTCTGTTCTGGCTTCTGAGATAGCTGCGCAGCCTGCATTCACTCCATAAGACACACACACATTTCCCCTTACTTTTTAGGAGGGAAAAAGTGAGTCTTATAGAGCAAAAAATACGGTAAGTTGAGAGCTAGGCACCAAGACAAATTTCATAAGGAGGAGTGTGAGATGTGGAGTGCTAAACTTATGCAGGTGTGATTTTTGCATTTTTGCATGTTCGCTTTGCTGCTGCTGCTGTTGTTCAATTTTAAATCAATTATTTGTATTTTATGCATTGTGACCAGAAAGTCTCAAATACTCACCAGGGAATAATATACAGGTATCTTTTTTTGAGGATCGTTCAGTGTTTTCTGAGACATCTTCGCATGCGTCCTCTACATGGATAACAACAGAATCTGCCTTTGGTTCTTTTTCATCGGACAGACTTTGCTCCTTGCTTCGACTTGTAGCTTCGCTCTTATTCAGAAAGAGATTGCTCTGTGTAATGAACGCTTCTATTGACTCTCTAGCAAGGGCAGATTTAGAAGCAGAGTTCTTCTCTTGCAGTTTCTTAACGTTTTCTTCAGTGAGAAGCAAGCTGGAAGAGTTGGGATCCGCTGGCTGGGATGTAGAAAGTGAAGGGGTTCTTTTTGATTCCAAACGGTCTTTACTACTAGGCCCAGGGAGCTTCTGTCCGCTTGACATATTGTCAACACAAAAAAGGAGACTGAGCTCTGAAAGCAATAAAGGAAACAAAGGGACAATTAAATAATAAATACAGTGGTACCTCAGGTTACATATGCTTCATGTTACATACTTCGCTAACCCAGAAATAGTGCTTCAGGTTAAGAACTTTGCTTCAGGTTGAGAACAGAAATTGTGCTCCGGCGGCGCGGCAGCAGCAGGGGGCCCCACTAGCTAAAGTGGTGCTTCAGATTAAGAACAGTTTCAGGTTAAGTACGGACCTCCGGAACGAATTAAGTACTTAACCCGAGGTACCACTGTATTAATATTATTTACCTGTCCTTCACCCTGAGCTCCTGGGGCAGGTTACAACTACAGTGGTACCTCGGGTTAAGTACTTAATTCATTCAGGAGGTCCGTTCTTAACCTGAAAGGATGCCCTATTAGCTAAAGTGGTGCTTCAGGTTAAGAACAGTTTCAGATTAAGAACGGACCTCCAGAACGAATTAAGTACTTAACCTGAGGTACCACTGTTTTGAGATTACTCTGAATCTCCTGACTTCCCCCGCCATCCCTTCCATGGGTCCTTTTGATTCTATTTTCAACTGCATATCAATACTTCTCCTATTTTTCATCTTCCTGAGTTAACTATACATTCTGTTACATTACAAGTGTATTTAAAATCCTGCTAATGTTTTGACCTGTTTACAGTGATTATACACATTTCCCATTCTTTTTAAAATTTCTTGTCTTTTTGATTCCTGACCTCCCAGTTAATTTTCGCCATTTCGGCATAGTCCATCAACTTGATTTGCCATTAATGGTTTGTTTTTCTCTTACCACTTGTGGTTTGAAATTTCTGTAGCAGCACACTTAATGGTACAAAAACATTCTCCAGTCACTATCCACTGAGATCGTTGCACTGGATCTATGCTATAAAGAAAAGTTACAGAAGTTTTTTTTGGTTGTTGTTAATAAATAAAATATATCTTTCTTACACTTATTGTGTGTGTGTGAGTGAGAGAGAGAGAGACAGACAGACAGAAATTCCCAGAAAGCAGGAAAGTTATTTTGAATTTGTGCGGTCCAAGGGCTTGGGATTGCAAAGAAAGCAATTGGCTTCGGGCACAGAAATTGTTTAGCACTCTGTTGTGGATTTTTTATTTTATTTTTAAGCTTCTCAGTCAATTAAACAAGAAAATAAATTGTATTTGAAAACCATCAATGGGGCTGACTATGCTTGTAGGATTACAATAAGTTTTGTAAGGAGAACTATATGAAATATTACAGAAAAAATCTAAGAGAGTGGATCTTAAGGACTATTAAAAGTAATAGTTAAGACAATGAAATGCAAGACTAAAAGATGAAGATAGAAAATCACTAGACGTGGTTTGGCATATAGCCAAAATGTTGTATATGATAAGAGGAGATGTTATGTTATGGTTGGAAAATATTTGTAAAAGCTAATAAAAATATATTTAAAAGAAAACCATCAATGGGGAGAGTAAATTCCAGGGAAATCGTGATCGAAGTGCAGGACTTCTGTTGCATTTAGCTTACTCTTGAGGAGGCTTAGTGCCCTTTCATTCATTCTACATATCATCTCACCAGAAGTATGGTCTTTGCAGTCTTCCCCAGGCACCTGTACGTCAATTAAAGCCCAGAAGAAGACATCATGAGGCAATTTCTCCCCTGGGACTTTTCTGGATCAGGAAGTGTTGTGAGCCAGGGACGCTTCAGAGTACTGGATAAACGTCCCATGGAAAGAAAAACACACGCCAACCTTGGCTACCTTGCAACAATAAGGTAAGGTCGAAACTAGAGCTGGGCGCTATATTGACATATTGACCAAAACCGGTTTGAAGTCCATATCGCGATATCGGTTTCATAATTTTTCACCTTGCAATATATCGTGAATCGTGTGTGTGCTATGCAAAAATCACAATGTGGGAAAAACATTGTCAGCCAGTTAATGCCTCTATATAGCTCCGTCCTTATTTCAGATGTCGTGATATATCAGTATATTGCGATGTTTAAAGGTAAAAGGTAAAAGAGCCCTGGACAGTTAAGTCCAGTCGCGGCGGACTCTGGGGTTGCGGCACTCATCTTGCTTTATTGGCCGAGGGAGCTTCCGGGTCATGTGGCCAGCATGACTAAGCCGCTTCTGGCAAACCAGAGCAGCGCATGGAAACACCGTTTACCTTCCCGCCGGAGTGGTACCTATTTATCTACTTGCACTTTGACGTGCTTTCGAACTGCTAGGTTGGCAGGAGCAGGGACCGAGCAACGGGAGCTCACCCCGTCGCGGGGATTCGAACCGCCGACCTTCTGATTGGCGAGTCCTAGGCTCTGTGGTTTAACCCACAGCACCACCCACGTCTCCTATTGCGATGTTTAGCTGGTGATATATGACAATGTTGAAAGCCAGATATTGCCCAGCCCTGCCTGATCAAAATCCTACACTGATCAAAATGCTAAAGAAATTCTCAAGTGTCTCAAGATCAAGGAAGTAAAATGGAAACCTTTTTTGCAGAGGAAGGTTTTGGTAGAGCACTGATGATAATAATAATAATAATAATACTGCATTGACCCGAATATAAGCCCCCCCCCCAATTCTGACTGTGAAAAGTTAAAGTGCGGCTTACATTCGCGACCTTACAAAAATGGGCTTTTATGATAACGCTGCTGAAACAGACAATTACATACGGTAAAACAGAAAAACAAAAAAAAAAGTTTTATTGCCGATTTGCGAGCTTGAGGCTGTTATGCAATAAATTCTAATGTCATTCATTGCTTCCCCTGTATTTTACAGTGCAGTCTTGATTTTTTTATTTGCATTTACACTGCTACGAACAGGTGTTTAACCCACTTGCAGGTCCTCTATAGTACCTGTAGGATTTTCTTCTCCATTTGCCATTTACCGGTGTGACCGCCTGTGGAATTGTAGCAACTGAATAGCAATTTGAGATTTTAGCAATTGTACGGTAACTTTCCCGGGCTTGCGAGATCAAAGGCTTAAATTGGCTTGGAGTTACAATTCTACCAACTGCAACAATTTTCAGCCTGTAACCCAATTTTAAGGCTTATATCCGGGTATTTTTCTCCCCCACCCTTGAATTCTAAAGGTGTGGCTTATTTGTGGGTGTGGCTTATATTCGGGCCAATACGGTGATGATGATGATGATGATGATGATGATAATAATAGTTTTTTTATTGTTCTTTATTATTTAATGTACTACCCGGTCCTTTAACTTAAGGTCCCAGGGTGGGTTACAACACTAGAACACAATGTCACAACACAATATTAAAAACAGTTTGAAACAACTTACAGCTGTCCCATTGATCCTGCAGCCCTCCGCTGAAAAACTCCAAGAGGAGTTCATGAAGGGCTATTCCATTCTCAGAATTCTGTTGGGGTGGTTTAGGGAGAGAAAGAGAGAGTTGCTGGGTGAAAATTTCAAGATCTTTTGAACTAAGGCTTCAGCACACCTGCACACACACAGGGAATGGCAGTAGCTGGACCTGTGAGAACCATTTAAAATATACAAGGGGAGCAGACGGCTTTGAAAGGCACCGTTAGTGCACATTTTAATAATTATCCACTCGATCAACAAAACAACATAGTATAGTCGGTCATTATAATTCCTATTTACCGTATTTTTCGCTCTATAACACGCACTTTTTTGCTCCTAGAAAGTAAGGGGAAATGCCTGTGCGTGTTATGGAGCGAATGCACTGGACTGGAGCCCTGGCTGCCGTCAGTCAAGCAAAGCGTCTGTCCCGCTTTGCGCGGCTCTCGCTTTGCTTGCTTTAAAGCAACCTACGGAGGAGCCGGGGAGGAGGGAGTGAAGGAGAGCCATGGCAGCAAAGCGGGAAGCAGCCGCTTACACGGGAGGAGGGACAGACGGGAGCCATAGCGAGCCGGAAGGAGGCAGGCGGTTAAACGCCAGCAGGCGCTTTTAAAAGCGTTGCGTAGTCAGCAACAGCTGCTGCAGCCTCACCTAGCAAAGGTCTCTCTCTAAACGGAGCAACGTTTGCTCTAAACGGAGCAATGAGGCTGCAGAGGGACGGCAGGGCACAGGAGGGGTTGGATTGGGAAGGGAAAAGATTAAGCAACCAGCAGCAAAAAAAAAACCAACCTCGAGCTCTGAGCCACGAACGCAGTGAAAACCAGGAAGTAAAAAAAAAAGGCTGGGGAAGGCAAGGGATGAGGGAGAGGGGGAAACTATGCAAATCCCCCCCCCTCAGCTGATCCGCTGGGGACGGGAGCTGGAGTGTGCTTTTTTACTTCTGCAGCTTGTTTTCAGGCAGGATAGATTTGAGCATTGTCTGGGTCCTAGTGCCCTTACCGCTTTTTTGTGCTCCATTCTATTGCTGCTGGTGGCTGCTTATCTCTCAAACTGAACCTGATACCAGTAGCCACGTGTACAAACAAAGTAGAAGGCTGCAAGCAGGAGCGCTTTTACACAGCTAATGGCGAATCCCCTGCAATCCAAGTCCTCCTCACTTGCTCAAATCTATTCTGCCTCAAAACAAGGAGCGGAAGGAAGAGGCGGCAAACTGTTAAATGGAAAAAAACCTCAGGCACAGGGCAAATACCTTATGTATACCTTTAAAGCAACAGTGCTCTTTCCCTCCCTCCTCCCCACTTAGCTCGCCGAAAAGCTCCTTCTCCACCCACCCCACGCGTGTTCCTTGTCCCTTGAGTGCTTTTCCTTCCCTCCCCACTTAAAACGTGGTTACAAAGCACGGATCCACATGGATCCTCAGGATTTTTGCACTGGGTCACCCCAAATTCACCATCAGATCACATAGCATGTCCATGGCTGCAGCCAGCACCAAAAAACACACACGCACCCACTGTTTCATGGGGCCGCAATGGCGCAAAAACATGGTTACAAAGCATGGATCCACATGGATTCTCAGGATTTTTGCATTGGGCTACCCCAAACTCACCGTCAGATCACGTGTCTGTGGCCACAGCATGAACCACAAAAATCATACATCCACTGTTTCGTTTAGAATATTTTTTTCTTGTTTTCCTCCTCTAAAAATTACGTGCGTGTTATGGTCAGGTGCGTGTTATAGAGCGAAAAATACGGTACGATGGGGAAACTGGAGCGAGGCAGTAATGTGTTACTTCAGGTCACCTGTTATGTACTGAAGTTCTCACCCTGGGCCAGCAGGGGGATACTGTAGATAGTTATGCAAATAAGGGATAGAAAGTGACATTCAGTGATTGGATAGTTTTAGAAAATTGTTACAGTTACGTTGTACTGGAGCTCTATATAAGCAGGCTGACTAAACCCTTCCGTTCAGTTCTGTTCTGGCCTGTGAATAAACAAGAGCTGTTTGAAGAATCACTGTGTCGTCTGATATGTTCACCCATAACTTAACATCACCAATGACCACAACAGGGGTATCATCCCAGGTCCGATAAACGCTCTGATGTGCTGCAATGAAGTTATTGTTGAGAAACTCTCGACTCTGAATCTGACTTTAATGAAAACCCATTTACAAAATACTTTACCTCCCTCCTTCAGCACTTGCTTGGTTTCTAGATGTGCTTAGATGCTGCTTCAGTGTCACAATGGATCTGACACGCCCCCCCCCTTTTGTTGCATGGACCTGTGAACAGTTTGTTCCTGTAGCAGCAAGCAGCACTGGAAACCAGTTTGAAGGAAGGAAAGCTGGCGGCAACTCTCCCTTCGTGGTCCATGCTACATGTATGGTATCTGAAAGCGTAAGGAAGAACACTTTCAGGAGAAAGTAAGTACAGCCAAATTTAGCCACACACTTCAGCCTCTGCTCCCTAGACTTCTGTCTCAGCAGACATCCTTCACAGATCTGCAGAGACCTTTTTCCCTGGAGAGCTGAACTGTCTATCCTCTTACCTATTCTCATACATACAGCACAAGTAACCTGAGCTGTAGCCCATCTATGACTCAGTAGCAGTCAGTGGTACCTGGGGTTGAGAACTTAATTCGTTCTAGAGGTCCGTTCTTAACCTGAAACTGTTCTTAACCTGAGACACCACTTTAGCTAATGGGGCCTGCCGCTGCCACACAATTTCTGTTCTCATCCTGAAGCAAAGTTCTTAATCCAAGGTACTATTTCTGGGTTAGCGGAGTCTGTAACCTGAAGCGTCTATAACCTGAAGCGTCTGTAACCCGAGGTACCACTGTATTTAACTGAATCAAGGCTGAGGGCTTATCCACACTTCCCATTTGCCAGACTCTTTCCAGGCAGAAGTCCACATTTTAACACTCCGTGACTGAGCATTGTTTAGTTTTTTTCACCTGAGCTTTCCCTGCTTAAAACCTGCTCTTTAAATTCGGAGCAAACGTCAATTCAGATGTTTTGGGGGAAAGCTCCGGATCAAAATAAAGGGTGCTGGGACACTTTAATTGCCTTGATAGGATTGTAGAGCTGGATGGTACCCAAGGGTCATCTAGTCCAACCCCCTGCAATGAAGGCATCTTGGCTACAGCATCCATGACAGATAGCCACCCAACCTCTGCTTAAAAACCTCCAAGGAAGGAGAGTCCTCCGCCTCCCGAGGGAGACCGTTCCACTGTCAAACAGCTCTTACTGCCAGAAAGTTTTCCCGTATGTTTAGTTAGAATCTGCTTTCTTGTAAGTTGAAGCCATTGGTTTGAGTCCTGCGCTCCAGAGCAGGAGAAAACAAGCTTGCTCCCTCTTCCATGGAACAGCCCTTGGGATGTGTGAAGATGGCTCTCGTATCTCCTGTCAGTCTCCTCTTTACCAGGCTAAACATACCCAGCTCCTTCAACCCTTCCTCATAAGGCCAAAAATAAATACATAAGGTTCCTCTGTTAAGTTGTGGGTGAACATATCAGACGACACAGCGATTCTTCAAACAGCTCTTGTTTATTCATAGGCCAGGACAGAACTGAACTGAAGGGTTCAGTCAGCCTGCTTATATAGAGCTCCAGTACAATGTAACTGTAACAATTTTCTAAAACTATCCAATCACTGAACGTCACTTTCAATCCCTTATTTGCATAACTATCTACAGTATCCCCCTGCTGGCCCAGGGTGAGAACTTCAGTACATAACATCCTCTATCACCTGTGCTGGGTGATTCCAAGGACCAGTGCTATTTTTATAGGAAAAGGTGTGCCGGAACCCACTTGAGAGGTGCCAGAACAGAGTTCTTGTGCGTTTCCCATTAAAAAGCCCTGCCAATGACATCCCAGTTCTTTGTCCACCCATTGGCAGCCAGTCACTTCTAAGAAGTTACCGTATTTTTCGCTCTATAGGACGCACCAGACCACAAGACGCACCTAGTTTTCGGAGGAGGAAAACAAGAAAAAAATATTCTGAATCTCAGAAGGCAGAACAGTAAGAGGAATCGCTGCGCAGTGAAAGCAGCGATCCCTCTTGCTGTTCTGGCTTCTGGGATAGCTGCGCTGCCTGCATTCGCTCCATAAGACGCACACACATTTCCCCTTACTTTTTAGGAGGGAAAAAGTGAGTCTTACAGAGCAAAAAATACAGTAACAAGCTTGGCAAGATGATAATTGTATGCAGGCCCTCAACATCGGGCACTCAAGAGCACAAAAGGATTTCTGGATGAGCCCTCGGGAGTTACAGTTCCCAGCAACCCTTACCAAACTACAGTGCCCAGAATCCTTTGAGGGAAAGAACTTACTTCCAATGCACTTTAAAGATATTGTGTGCACCCAGCCTACGCCTGACTTTTATTGAGTATTCCTTCCGATTTGTTTACTGGGTGGTTTTATAACAACAGCCTCATCCCAATTTGCTTGCAGGGTGCTGACACACCTTGCTGTTTATCATCAGTTCATCCCCATAACTTTCCTGCAAAGCTACAAAAAGTCCCTCTGTATTTTTTTAAAAAGTGGGTTGGTTGCGCTACAGCAACAGAGTGCTTTAATCCACTTTTAATTGCGAATGTTCTGGTATGAGCTTGCTTCCCTCCTGCGAAATACTGACGGCCTGGAGGGCCCGCAGGAAGAAAGCTCAGCATACACATCAGCTGTCTGAACAATGCTGCCTAGACTCCTGAACTGGTGTCCTTTAGGGATATTTTCCATAAGGCTTCTAGCTCTGCCATCTCAATTTCAATATGGAGATATTGGAGATAGGGCTGCCATATGTCCAGCTCTTCCAGGACACGTCCGGGATTCGGCCAGCAAAATGGCATCTGGGCAGATTTCTGCTGAATCAGCAAAATGTCCAGGAAAACCTGGACGTGTGGCAAGTTGGGCTAATTTAAAAAATCAATAATAATAATAATAATAATCAAAGAAAAGCCCCAAAACAAGCTGCTTCATCATACATGTACACTGTGACAAACAAGATACGTAGCTGTGTATTTAAGTGCATGGCTGGTTTGGCCCTCAAATGAACAAGCAATGATGTTGGGAAGGAAAGTTACACAAAGAGAAGAGGCTGATTAGTAGTAACTGCTTAGGTAGTGTCAGAGTTGACTTAAAGCTTAGCAAGAGCTTATATCAAGGCCCTTCTCCCCTAAAGTGACTTTATAAACTCCCCAGACATAAAAGATCAATAAGGATTAAAAGAAACAAACAAGGAATTCACAAAGAGAAAGTGAAAACATAGTTTGGATATGCTATGGTCTCTGTATTGACTTAAAAACAGCTTTGTTTCATTGCTTAATTTCATGTAGCTTATCGTCTTAATAATGAAGGCATTGTCTTTTGATTCCCCGTCTGTTGTTTCTGAAGCGCCACTGGTAGATTTTTGTACTGCTTGCAGATAAATACTGTTGCTGAACTGCTAAGGAAATTGTTTGACGTGTCTCTTTTCGTTTCATGCAGTAATCCAACCCTTCAGTCGTTCTTTTGAACCAATGCATGTACCGGTAGCTGCTGGATGCTAAAAATGGATTACATCCCGCCACGGGTCAAACTGAGCGATGACACCTTTATCTTCATAGACGGCAAGTGGGTGAACGAAACCTATATTCAGTCAGCACTCTCTTCCGCCACAGAAGCCCGACAGAAGCACTCAGGCAAGAAAATGCACAATGACTGGACCCTTTGGGAAGAGAACAAAGCCCTTTGGGAGGAAAACAAAGCCCTCCGAGTGGAAAACAGGGCTCTCCGGGATGAGAACAAGGCCCTGCAGTCCCTTCGGATGGAGAACAAGGGCATCCAGGTTATTTATGACGAGAGTCTCCAGCAAGTCCTCCAGAAAGAAAACCACCCTCTAGCAGCCCTCCCGATCATAGCAGGGCTCAAGGATGGTATGGGGGAGAAAGCCCTTCAGGTTTTTAGAGACGAGAAGAAAGCCCTTCAGATCTTCCGGGAAAAGAATATGGCTCTGAAGGTCTTCCCGGAAGAGAAGAAACCCGCCCCATTCCTGCAGGAAAAGCAACCTGCTCAGTCATCAGCAAATGAATTTACCCCAGCCCAGGAAACTAGTAAAATTGTAGGTCAGGAAGCCAGTAACACGACTGCACCGGCCGAAGCAGCTGAAGCTGTCCAGGAAAGTCAAGGGGAGAGGAGAGTTTTGTCAGTTCAAGAAAGAAACAAAGCCTTATTGCCATTGAAGGAGAACGAGGCACTTGAAGTTGTCCAGAAACTGAATGAAACTGTTCTGTGGCTCCTAAGAGAGAACCATGCACTACTGGAAGAAAAGCAGGACCTCCAGACCATCCAAGGAGGGAACAAAATGCTTTGGGAGGAGAACAAAAAACTGAAGCTCCAGCAAAAAGCCATCAAAGTTGCGATCAGTAAGATCATTGCTCAGATGGATCTTCTGCATGAGGAGCTGCACTCCTTTGATCCCATGGAGGAGTCCGAGACTGGAATGAAGAATCCCGAAAGTGCTTGAAAGTTGAGTTAGCTGCAGGGAGAGATGTTAGGGTGCATAGCAGGCAGTTCACATTTGTAAAATTATCTCTCTCCTGCGTCTTAAACCCGAATAAAGTTCTGTTGTGGATTCAGGAAAGCAGTGATGAGCTTCTAAAAATGTTTTAAATGTTGTGGTAGGAATTTTGAGGTCTTAGTTGTATGTTAAATGTTCATAAGTGTACCAACCAAGCACGTACATAGATCAGCACAGGAAGACCGACCTGGAACCATTTTTGATTCCCAAACTGACCAAATGTTTTCCCTGCAAGGAGGGAGGAGGGGGTCAGGGAGCTTTCCCATTGTCTCAGGAATTGAGTAATCAGCATTTTGATGGTTGACAGACTATCAGGAAATGCAATCAGATAATGGGTGACAGAGTATCAGGAAAGGCAATCAGGTAACCTGGCAAACAGGAAAAACAGCATTCTAATTTCTGTTTTAGACCGCCTTTTCTGTGATGTAGGTATGATGTATCTGAGGGGTGGTCTTAGGTTACACCCCTTCTGTGATGTATGTATGATGTTTCTGGGGGTGGTCTTGATCTACAGGGTGGCAATTTCAAAAGTCCATATAAGGCCTTGCATGCCATTGTTCTGGTTTCCTCCTCCCTCCTTCGTGTGGTGAGTGAGGACCCTGTTGCAACAGATCAATAAAGATCAGGCTTACTAGCTGCTTTGCGTCTCAATATTTTCTGGTTGGCCTCTGCTATTTTCTCCTACCAATAGGGAACCTATATGGGCTCTTGGATACCCCATAAGGGAAAAAGGGCAGATTTTTGTTTACAACAATGGTTATACCTTCATTTTACAAAGAGGTTTGAATAACATGTAAGGAAAGATCACAGAATCATAGAATTGTAGTGGGAAGGGACCCCAAGAATCATCTAGTCCAACCCACTGAAATGCAGGAATCCATAAATGCAACTTTCCAGTCACCGTGGTAACAAGGATGAGGCTCAGAAAGGCTTTGCATTTTTTATTATTATTTGGAATTTTTTTGCTAAGCTTCAGATTCCTTAATCTCCACACCCTTTGAATGTAAACTACTCATAAGCCCAGTTTGGACATGACATTAAAACTACATGAAAGGCGATTGGAAGTAGGGGCTTAAACTAACCATAGTTGCTGTTTCATCTGAACTGAGGACTATAAGCCAAGAACAGAAACTATGTCTTGATCATAAGTTTGGTTCAATGAGCTGTAGTTTAAACCAACTACAGTTTGTCCTTGTCAGGCATAACAAGATACCATGGTTAGTTTTAAGCCTAGAAGTGAATGTTTCCAGTTTCTTACTCGTGATCACGGTTCGCCCAGGTTTATTCACACGATGCTAAACCTTGAGCTTTAACATTGCATCTGAACTTATTACTAGAAGAATAAGAAATCAAGAGAACAAACTTTTTATAAAAGAATGGAAATGTTTTATTGAATATTTACAGGTAAATTGTAAACAGATAAGGACATTGGCAGGATTATTGTAATACCCTGCAGTTTTATAAGAGTATATATTTAAAGTAGGTGAATAAATGAGCAAATTAAGTTAATTTGGATATGCAGAAGATATTAAAAATAAATTTAAGGAACTGCAGAAAGACGGGGAAGTTGTTTTGAAATGTTAAAATGATTGTACACACACACACACAATTTATATTTTAAAAACCCATTGCATCTGAACTCTTAAGGCAGAGCTTGTTGAAGAAACAGCAGAGGACAGCAGTTGCAGAGTTTGATTTTTCTTTCTCGCGTTGCCAGCAAGACCTTTCAGTCACAACCCAGGCTGAGGAAGCAGCTCCAGATCCAACACTTTAATAACTGCTGAACTGTTAACACCAAACCTCTCTCCCCCGCCAGAAAAAAAGGAGTCAGGAAAAGAATAGGACTGATACCCAGTCAGAGGCACCTTAACATTTTTGTTTTATTTATTTATTTATTAATTATTATTATTATTATTATTATTATTATTATTATTATTATTATTATTAATACCTGCAGGTCTCAGGATAAACACACAATATAAAAGCGCGAAATAATCAAAATAAAATGGGCAATTCCCCACTTTTGCTCTGGGGGAGAGAGAGAGAGAGAAGCAACGTCCTGTTAACACCAGAAACCCGCTTAAATTTAAACCCATTTAAACATTTTGCAAGCTGAGTAATTGAAGCGTCATGCGTTTCGCGCGTTTCTTGCTACGGAGCCCGGAAGCCGGCCGGCGAGTTCAGTCTACCTTTCTCTTGAGTCTAGGGGGCCTCGGCTTTGCCAGCCGCTTCCTGCCGGAGGCGGAAGTGACGCGTCCGCCGCTGCGCTGCGTCCCTCACCCCCCTCGGAAACGATTCCGGGCAGCGTTATAGTTCCGGGCGAGGGGAGAAAGGGAGAAGGAAAGCCCAAGAGGCGGAGGGGGCGGGATGGCGGCCGAGCTGCCCAGCGAAGCCCGGGAGCGGCTGAGCCTGTGGGAGAGGCCCCTGAGGCCCCTGGCGCCCCTGACCGAGCGGCAGCAGGAGTCGGTGCTGGAGCTGAGGGAAGCGCTGCCTTGCCTGCCCGCCCCGGCTGAGGTGAGCGGAGGGGCCCTGGCGGGGTTGGCTGGGCCGGGGAGAGGGAGATGCGGCGCTTCCGTGGGGCCTCAGTGGGGCCACGAACCTCCGCGGAGGGAAAAGCTCTCTCTGAGGAAGAGGGGCAGAAAGTGTTGCTCTCTCGCTCGCTCTCTTTCCTCCTCCTCCTTTTTCTGGTTCTCCACGTTTATCCTCCTCCTCCTCCTGGCAGGCAGAAATTCAGCAGGTGGGGAGGATTTTTCCTTCCAACATGGTTGTTGCAATGTTTAAACTCAAAATAAGTGGCATTAGCAACAAAGTTAATAAGAATATGCAAAAATGAATTGATAATGGATGAAAATATAGAGTTATAATATGTTAAGATACAGAGTTAAGATAAACGAAAGAGGGTAAGGATTTGCTGATTTGATTATTTAAATGGGAATACAAAAAGGGGAGGTGTGAGGAGGCCAAGGAAACAAGTTAATGAGTTTAAGGTTACAAAAAACGGATTTGTTTTTAATTCTTTTTTATCTATTTGTTTTTTGTATTTCGTATTTTTATTCTTTTTTATGTATGCTCTCGTTTTTGTATCTTTTTCTTTCTATATGATTTTTTTCTATTTTGTAAACCTATGTTTTTGTAAAACCTCAATAAATATCTTTAAAAAAACACACAAAAAAAAAAAAAAAAAAAACAAGATAAGCTAAGTCGTTTCTGTACCGGGCAAAGCTATCTATCTATCTATCTATCTATATATACATACTCTCTCTCTCTCTCTATATATATATACACACACATACTCTGTATATGTATGTATACACACTCTGTATATATGTGTGTGTACACACACACACATATATATATATACATATATATGTGTGTGTGTGTGTATATATATACATATATATATATACACACACACACACACTCTGTGTATATATATATATATGTGTGTGTGTATTCCTTTTCTCTCCATGGTTCAGTTTGCATATCATAAATCCCTGCATATTTTACATAAGCTATCTATTTTACCTTCTACATAAATTGTTTTGCCTGGTGCAGAAACTACACTCTCTTTCTCCCTCTCTCTCCCTCTCTCTCTGCAGGGATTTATGATATGCAACCTGAACCACTGAGAGAAAAGAGGGGAAGTGATTGATTAAAGGTTGTTTAAATGACTATTCATGTGTGTGTGTGTGTGTGTGTGTGTGTGTGCAATTTTTATTTTTAGAATAGTCATCTAAACAACCTTAAACCAATTACTTTCCTTCTCTCTCCGTGGTTCAGTTTGTGTATCATAAATCCATGCATATTTTACATAAGCTAAACCATTCAGTATTCCATTGTTTACATCCATCAAAACTTATTTACCCTGTTGAATTTATCTTAATGCTACCAGCGTTTTAAAGTGTAAACAATTTACCTCCATATATTCAGTAAACATTTTCCAATCTTGTTAAAACGTATGTTCTTCTTGTTCTCTTATTCTATATGTTAAATTGGCAAGCTGCTGCAAAGCAATTTTTAAGCCCCCCCATTTCCCCCTCCCCCTCAACACACCTGGCCTGTATTTTGCCCAAAGGGACAAATTACCTTTTACCTTCCTGCATTTTGCCCAACCAAAGGCAGCAACCCTACACATGTACACACATGCCGCCACAAGGTGGTGAAAGTTGGGGGGGGGCAGCTCTGTCTCCTAACATCATTATTACTAATAATAATATTTATTAAATTGGTATGCTGCCCTTCATCGGAAGATGAAGGGTAGCCTTGGGTAATATTTGGTAATGTGGCACCCCATGTGAGGCCCAAAATCAGCAACCCCAAATGGATCTTATCAGTTATGGATCTTCTTGATCTTGCAGCCTGTGTGGGGGAACTGCCTGCACCTCCCTAAATCTGCTGTTGCTCCTAAAAACACATTTTAAAGGATATAAGATGTGAATAATAATATATTTTCATGGTACAGAAGGTGCATTTTCATAGAATTAGAATCATAGAATTATAGAGTTGGAAGGGTCATCTAGTTCAGCCCTCTGCAATTCAGGTGTGCATTTTGTGAAAATGGTCGTTAACCACAGCAAACAACTTGTCTTGATAAAACCACAGATTTCTGTCATGCTGTGTAATAAGGTTTCATTTGGTTACTCTGAAAGGTTGTGCCACATTTCACCATGAGTGTTGGGTGATTGATGGATTATTTAATTTTTATACTACTTAATGTATTACAAATGTCTCCAAGCGGTAAACAAAAAACTGAAGCAACAACATTACAGTCATACCTTGGGTTACAGACACTTCAGGTTGTGTTTTTTTGGGTTATGGACCGTGGAAACCTGGAAGTTATGGGTTACTTCCAGGTTTCGGCGGTTGTGCATGCGCAGAAGTGCAGCTGCGGGTTGCAAACGTTGCGGGTTGGGAATGTGCATCCTGCACGGATCATGTTTGCCACCCGAGCGTCCACTGTACATGTAATGTTACATTAATACAAAGTTACTAATATCTGTAAATCAACATCAATTCACTTTCCTTCTGACACACCCTGCAGCTCACCCACAGAAATCTTACAATGAGAAAAGTTCCTGGGAACTCTCACTCTAGCCTTAGTTTTTATGGGCAGGCCCAAGGTGGCTGGTCCTTCCTCAGGCTGCTTGCAGCTGTGCCCCATTCAGTTGCACTCTCCACACACACTTCCAGGTGCAGCAGGTTTGTTGAGTTTCCCAGGGGGTCCAGAGGATGGGAGGGTCTCTCTCCACCAGGGTGGATTTGTTTTAAATCAAATAGATTTAAATCACTGTTTAAATCACTAGTCAGTAAGACTTGATTTAAATCATATATGTATATTTTTTACAGAGAGACTCATTCTTGCTGGTATGATCTTAATATTTATAACCAGATGTAGGTTTCATTTTTGGAATAATAAATTTTCAGAGTTGTTTTTACAGTTATTTCAAAAATTACTCATTTGATCATACTATTAGAAATACATAGACAGATAATTATGAAGTTATTGTGAGGTTTAATAACTTAACTGTTTATATTTGGACAACTTTTCTGCTGTACTTTATTGGAAGGGTGTTATTTCCTTAATAACAATTTAAACAATTTATTTAACTAAAGCAATAACATTATAGCATGTGTATCCATGTTTGTTAACTGATGCATTTAAACAAAAACAAAAAACGTAGACTGAGTTTTAGCACACATGAAAAACTTAAAACAAATCCTCATTTCCTGATGAATAGCCTTTGGACTATAATGTAACTTAAATAGAAAACTATCTTTAGAAAGATTTTTCCTCCAAAAGCATTTTATTTTAAAAATCCAATTTAAATTTTAAAAAATCATTGATTTTTATCCACCCTGCCCTCCACCCATAGCTCCTTCTTCACCCCCTGTTAGCTCCTCCTTCTACAGCTGCTACAGCTGGATTCCTGCAACAGTCTGAACAATTTATGTATCCAGTACATTTGCCATGCATTATAGGGATGATGCTTGTCTTTTGCCGCTCTGACCTCACTTGCTAATTCCCCAGCCAATTGCTATTCTTTGGTGTCCTGAGAATAAATGCTAAGCCGAACACCAGTTAGGGAGAGTTCTTTGAAGAGGGTCCAGTCAGCTCATATTGCAAGATCTGGTCCTCCCCTCTCAGGCTGTGGGATGTGATGAGCCTGAGAGGGACTCAATAATAAAATAAGAAATAGCTAAAGAATAGCGAAAAGCATTGGAGGAGGGGACTCCATAATTAAAAACAATTAAATATGAATAGAATTAAAATTCATTCTCTCACTCCCCCTCTCAAATTTTTTGAAATTTTGAACAGAGGAGTTTGATAGAAAAAACATCTTTGTAAGCCCTGCAGGGCTGGTATTTATTTATCTGTGTTTAGAAGTATATAGAAAAATAATGAAGTGTGGGCACTTTGCCAAAAAAAAGGACCTGCCCTCAGATGCATACATCCGGCAACGTGGAGCAGGGAAAACTGCCGGTGGAGAAAAGGTTAGCCTCTTCTCTTGCCTCTGATGCTTTTCTGCTCAGAATCCAGGTGCCAGTTTTTCTAAAAAGCAAAAGGAATTTATGTATTGTTTTGTGTACTGAGCAAGTAATACACTCTCAACCTAACCTACCTCACAAAGTTGTGAGAATAAAAATGGTTCAAATTCATATACACCACCATGAGCTCCTTGGAGAAAGGTATGGTTGCAAATATTTTTTTTATATATATAAATTTTTATTGATTTTCCAACATAAATTAAAACACTTTACAACTAACAATACATAGACAAACAAACATATAAACACGTATAATTTCATAACCTCTTTTTCTTAAGCCTTATTTCAACGACTTCCCCATACCTCCCTTTTCTGCATCCCTGTTTTAAACTTTTTCAGCAGACTTCCGGGTTGGCGCCATCGCCGAATGGCGGACTCCCTCCGAGCTCCGGAGGGAGTCTGCTCGGCAGGGGCTGGGTTCTACCGCACCGGCGATGCGGGGACCCTTAGAAACCACGGCCACGGAGGCCGTGGACATGGAGACTCGGCTTGCACCGTTAGCGCCCTCCCGACTCGTGAAGGAGCCTTTTTAAAGGCTACGGATCGGGTGCCGGGGAGAAGCGTGGTGCCTTGAGTTCTCTGCTTCCCCTGCTGAGCGAAGCCGCATGCCATTCGGCGGAGAGCGCTGACTTCTTCCATTGAAAATTCGGACTTTTCAACAACAACCCGTGAGTAAATTTGGAAATCGGGTTCAAAAGGAGGAAAAAAAAATTTTTTTTTCGAATTGGATACGAGCGGGGGGGATCCAAAAAGGAAGT
Source organism: Podarcis filfolensis (assembly GCF_964270895.1). Classification (NCBI taxonomy): domain Eukaryota; kingdom Metazoa; phylum Chordata; class Lepidosauria; order Squamata; family Lacertidae; genus Podarcis; species Podarcis filfolensis. The sequence goes on from NC_139608.1 coordinate 88,939,927, forward strand.
CAGTCCCCTCCCTATTGTAAACTTTCCAAAACAAGGACGGGGAAACCAAGACCCAAAAAGGCTTGCATTGCTGATAAAAATCCAAAATTTCACGATGGGGAACTACAAGAACTGTGCTGGAGGAGGAACTGGAGAAGGGAAATGCAACCCCCCCCCCTGGGAACCGGGGTGACTGAAGAGAGAGCCTGGTGAAAGGAGTCGGAGATCTTGACAGCTGTCAAAATAGCTGTCAAAGTCGAAAAGCGGAGTGGATTTTATTATGAGAACTTGGCTGGTTAAATTTGATACAATTTGCTACAACTTGTTAAAATTTGGATACAAAATGGCGAATATGGATAACAAATTGACTTTTGGATTAGAGGAAACAAAGATACAACAATCCCCCTTGAGGAGTTTCGGGACATTACAAGGATTGGGAAAGTGGAAAAACACCAATGGAACTTTACAGGACTGGTTATCTTCTGGGAAAGCTGCAAAACGGAAATAACATCTCGTCTTCAGGGTGTTTTCTTTTTTGTTTTTTTAAAGGAGACAATAGATTTTTCTATTGAAGAAAGGAAGGGACTGAACGTAAGGTTTTGCCCCTGAATAACAACCATCCCTGCAGACTTACCAAACTTTCGAACTACAACGTTTTAGCAGCGGAACAAAGGGAAATCAGACTACAACCTGGAAAGAACAATGGAGGGAGTTCTATTACAGTTTTATTAAAGACTGAAGTTAAAGTTTTGAAAAATAATGATAATAATAATAATTTTGATTTTCAAAAAAATTTATTTTTAATTTTAAAAAAGAAAAAGCCAGCAAGGAGTTGGGGAAAAGTTGTGATTTATGGTCTTAAGAATTCCAGGCAGACACCAGGGGTTGATGGTCAGGGGGAAATTAAACCGGGGACAGGGGGGGGAGAACTAAAACTCCAAAGGCTTGCCAACTTGGTTATTTTTTGCTGAATTGGTCTATTATTCATTATATTTTTTTTATTCTCTACCTTTTCTGTTTCTATTATCTGGGGTGCTTCTTTTATTAAAAAATGGAAATTGTGGAATGACATGGGGTGGGTCTTGGGGAAAGAACACTGGGTTTTTTTTTTTTTTTTCTTTTTTTTACTGTAAAACAAATTAAGTTTCAATTTGAATGGGGAACTTGTTTGGCCAACAATATGAAAGGGGAATATGGTAGGGGTGGGGGAAGGGGGGAGTCCCGTAAAGTGATATTTTTTGTATTTTTGAAAAATTTTAATAAATATTATTTAAAAAAAAAAAAATAAACTTTTTCAGCAACCCCTAATTTCAATTACTCATAATTCACTTTCTTTAATCCTTTTACTCTTACCCAGTCATTTATTGCTGCAATTCTGTTTTACGTTACCCATGACATTTTAGCACTCATTAATTTTACAACAGTTCTTAAGATAAACTTTAAATTTCTTCCAATCTTCTTCCACCGTCTCTTTTCCTTGGTCGCGGATTCTGCCAGTCATCTCAGCCAGTCCCATATAGTCTATCACCTTCGTCTGCCACTCTTCCAGCGTGGGTAGTTCTTGTGTCTTCCAATACTTTGCTAGAAGAACTCTTGCTGCTGTTGTAGCATACATAAAAAACGTCCTATCTTTCCTTGACACCAATTGGCCTACCATGCCCAGGAGAAAGGCCTCTGGTTTCTTATGAAAGGTACACTTAAGTACCTTCTTAATTTCATTATAGATCATTTCCCAGAAGACCTTGATCCTTGGGCACGTCCACCAAAGGTGGTAGAAAGTACCTTCAGTTTCATTACATTTCCAGCATTTATTATTGGGCAAATGATAGATTTGGTATGGTTGCAAATATTACAGATAGGAAGGCTGTGGGGATGGCTGTGTTGTGTCGCTTGTTTACTTTATAGTCCACTGTTTCCCAGGAGCCTAGAGTGGGTTCCAGCATTTTTCCAGGCACATCCTTCTGTCTCCAAGTGATTTACAGTGTTAGCAAGGTAAAAAGAACCAAAGTCTTGGGTACCTAGAAGTTTTACAAATTTTATTACGTCGTAAGCTTTTGTGGACTAGACCACTTCAGCAGATACCTGGAGTGAGGTCCGTGTAGAAACATCCTCATCATTGCTTAGTGAATTAGCATGAGTAGTGGAAGAGCAAACCCTACCTCTGTTTGGACCAAAATGCCATGATAGATTGAAAAGCTCTCCTGCTTTCAATTTGTGCCCATTGATTCTTCTGTGTGCAGAGATTAGTCTGTTTGTCCTAGTAATGCAAAAGAGCATTGCTGACAGATGATCGTTTTTGTTGCATTGGGAGACATGCAAGTGCATGAAACGCTGATGTTGTGGCTGACTTTATTAGTTCTGTAATAGTGTTATCGGGACGCGGGTGGCGCTGTGGGTTAAACCACAGAGCCTAGGACTTGCCGATCAGAAGGTCGGCAGTTCAAATCCCCGCGATGGGGTGAGCTCCCATTTCTTCCCCATCTCCTGCCAACCTAGCAGTTCAAAAGCACGTCAAAGTGCAAGTAGATAAATAGGTACCACTCCGGCGGGAAGGTAAACAGCGTTTCCGTGTGCTTCTCTGGTTCGCCAGAAACGGCTTAGTCATGCTGGCCACATGACCCGGAAGCTGTACGCTGGCTCCCTCGGCCAATAAAGCAAGATGAGCGCCGCAACTCCAGAGTCGTCCACAATTGGACCTAATGGTCAGGGGTCCCTTTAACTTTTTAATAGTGTTATGAGAGTAGATGTGGTGTTTGCTGTTGTTGCTGGTGATAAGTGGTTTTAGTTAACTGCCTAGGCTGTCTGTTAGCAAGAGCAGGCTTACCACCCAAAGCCTTTGAGAGGGACATTTCACTGTCCTGGATATGTAGGTCCTTGATGATATGTTGGAGTGGTTTTAACTAGGAGATGCAGGTAGCCAGCAAGTAATGATCTGTCACTTTCTTTTCTGGGCTTGTTCTGTAGCAGGTTATTCCTGGGTATCAGTCTGGCCTTTTTGATCTGCTTTGTCAATTCATTGGATGTGTTTGGTAGAAATGCGTGGTGTAAATCCTTTAACAGGGAGTCTCTCTCTGACAGATCAGAACAGATCCTGTTGTACCTCAAGGTTTGTTTGTAGACAGTGGTTTTTGTGATGTTTTCTGGGTGGCAGTTGGAAGTGCGTAGCAGTCCCTAGTTTTCCAATGTTAAGTGGTGCTTCTATGTTCATTATGTAGTTGCATAGTAGGGTCTAGAGGGGATACTTGCTTTGTGGACTGCTCTAGATTCAGATCAACGGGGGGGGGGGGGAGAGCAGGGCCGGATTTAGGTTTGATGAGGCCCTAAGCTACTGGAGGTAATGGCGCCCTTTATATGTCCAGCTGTCCTTTGTCAACAACAAATTGTTGCTGTTTCTTTGTGTTGAATATATGCTATATGGTAATTTATGGACCTAATAGGTATCTATGGCCATTTGCCACTGTTGCGATATGTAGGTTTTATTTTATTTGTTTTTTATCTTACATTTTAAAAATGTACATCCAGGTTATTTTAACCTTTAATTTTTTGGGGGGCCCCAAGAGTGGGGCCCTAAGCTACAGCTTGCTTAGCTTATACAATGGTACCTCGGGTTACAGACGTTTCAGGTTACAGACTCCGCTAACCCAGAAATAGTACCTCAGGTTAAGAACTTTGCTTCAGGATGAGAACAGAAATCGTGTGCCGTCAGCAGCGGGCGGCCCCATTAGCTAAAGTGGTACCTCAGGTTAAGAACAGTTTCAGGTAAAGAATGGACCTCCAGAACGAATTAAGTTCTTAACCCGAGGTACGTAAATCCAGCACTGGTGGAGAGTGTCAGTTGTTAAAGTCCTGGTAGAGCTTCTCCACTGCCTCTTGTCTGTGACTTCAGGATGCCAAAGATGTCATCAGTGTATCAAGGGCAGAGGAGAGGTTTTTTGGGGACAGCAGCCGAGAAAGCATTGCTCCAAGTCAGCCATGGAAATGTTTGGCATATGGTGGAGCCATGCAAGTCCCCATGTCAGTGTCATTGATCTGAAGGTGCATGTTATTCACAATTGTGAGAATAAAGTGGCAGAGTTTGGTGACTAGATGTGCAGCATCAGAGATAATATTCATGATGGCTTGTATGTCTTTGTGAGGGGCTCCAACAGCTTTCAGTCAGAGCTGCCTATCTTCCATATTAATTGATTTGCAGCCTGATCCCAAATACATTCACTCCATGTGTTCCCAGGTAAAGGTCCCTAAGCTAGGTTTTGCTTTTTTTCTTAAAAAGCAGCAATCACTTTATTTTAACTGGCAAAATTCAGCATTTTGCAGCACCCAAGTCTGTAGAACAGCTCTGGACTTTAGGGAGTTGACTCAACATCCCATTAATGGCACAATCTGATTCGGGTATGTGAAAACCTCACCTGACTCACTCCTGATCACCTTACAATTCGGGCTGTGCATAGAGGTGATGAACATCTCTATTAAAAATTGGCCCACATTTCAAAGAATGCTTTAATCATAACTCTGGATTTAGAATTGTTTGCACATTTGATGTTGGTTGTGGTAGTTGTTACAGTACAGGACGTTTCTTGCTCAATTGGGGTAAAAGGTAAAGGGACCCCTGACTGTTAGGTCCAGTTGTGGACGGCTCTGGTGTTGTGGCGCTCATCTCCCTTTACTGGCCGAGGGAGCCGGCGTACAGCTTCCGGGTCATGTGGCCAGCATGACTAAGCCGCTTCTGGCGAACCAGAGCAGCACACAGAAACGCCGTTTACCTTCCCGTCGGAGCGGTACCTATTTATCTACTTGCACTTTGACATGCTTTCAAACTGCTAGGTTGGCAGGAGCAGGGACCGAGCAACGGGAGCTCACACCGTTGCGGGAATTTAAACTGCCAACCTTCTGACTGGCAAGCCCTAGGCTCTGTGATTTAGACCACAGCGCCACCCGCGTCCCTCAATTGGGGTGCTCATTCATAAATCTGTACTAAGCGCATCCTGCAGTGTCCTCTTCCAAGTGGAATTCTGACCATCCCATGTTGCCAGGCTCTGATTCACTCTGCCTTTTTTTAACCAAGTAATCTAAGCTTGGTATCCTGCACAGCTGTTTGTGATTTTGGATACCAGTACAGAGTATATTTTATTAGCTTACAGATCAATAAGTTAAACTGCAGCTTTGGAGTTCCAGAGGAACTTCCAGTGGCGTACAACAGAGCTACAGAACTCCAGATGCATCTGGTTGTAAAGAAAAGAAAAGGGAATAAAAGCTATCTGTTGCATTTGTTTCTGTTTAAATGAACAATTTTGACATAAAAGCATTCTGATCTGGTTTTGAATGAATGATACTGTGTGTTATAACATTCAATGGGGGGGAAGTAAGTAATGAAGAAACTAGTTTAAAAAAAACAGTTTAAGGCATTCAACTCATTCATTTTTATTTTTTATTTGTGTCTAGCTTCCTATTGAAGATTTTAGCAGTCTTGGTCAGCAATCATTAACCGTAACATTGACAGCAACAGTGCCAGAATCCACAGAGGACATCCTCTTGAAAGGGTTTTCCATGTTGCATATGGAAAATGAAAGAATTGAAACAGCACAGCAGGTGAAACAAAACAAAAAAATCAAGCCTTCTCTTATTCCAAATGCAAAACGTAAGGTGTTAAATGTGATGTTATTTAATACATAGGCAAAAATTCTGGCTGGGCTTTTGTCTTTCGATGCTTGTGCATGTCTGCTTTATTCTTCCTTCTCTGAGGCCTGTCTGTGTCCCTCTCCCTATTCAGAGGTGCCTGTACTTGGCAGCTCACGGCCAGGAAGAGAAACTGGACCATAATGCTTAACTTGGTGAAGAGGGCAGGGACATTGTACAGGTTGTCAGATTCTGAAGGAGAAGTGGGCTGGGTGAGAGTGGCTGGCGATGGAAACACTGCGGACCTCCTTTTTTGTCCGACAGTTGCTTTTATTTTATTTTTTAAATAGAGCATTTCGTTAGGTTTCCCCCCCTCTGTGTAATTGCAAAGGAATGAATCATAGAATTGGGAGGGACTTTTTTACCTAAGGAATAGACCTTCTGAATTCTGCCGTCCAGTCAGGAAGCATGGACAGGGGCAGCCCCCACACCAGGAATCACCCAGTGACTCCTCTCTCTACCACCAGTGCTACTGTTGCAATACACTGGATTATATTTCCTAATAAGCCCATTTCATCAGCCCAAATGCCATTGATGCCGTTCTCCCAGAGCATCCTAAGTAATCTCTTCCCTTCTTTGCTCTAGTTCTTCTCATGGTTTGATCAACTCCATACGCAGATGGATCAAGATGAAGGGGCTAAATACAGGTATATATGCCTCCCCACCCCACTGGTTGCATTGTGAATATCAAGGCATAGCATACAACAGTGGCAACTTGCCAAACATCCTATGAGAATGTCCTGCCTTGCCTGTGTGCTTTTGGTGTGTGCTATGCCTTCGTTTTCATTCTCCTCCTGTTCCACTCAGTACAATACAATACAATAGGTAAAGGTAAAGGGACCCCTGACCATTAGGTCCAGTCGTGACCGACTCTGGGGTTGCGGCGCTCATCTCGCTTTATTGGCCGAGGGAGCAGGCATACAGCTTCCAGGTCATGTGGCCAGCTTCTGGCGAACCAGAGCAGCGCACGGAAACACCGTTTACCTTCCCGCCGGAGCGGTACCTATTTATCTATTTGCACTTTTTGGCGTGCTTTCGAACTGCTAGGTTGGCAGGAGCAGGGACCGAGCAACGGGAGCTCACCACGTCACGGGGATTCAAACCGCCAACCTTCTGATCGGCAAGTCCTAGGCTCTGTGCTTTAACCCACAGCGCCACCCGCGTCCCATAATACAATACAATACAAATACCTTCATTGGCATTACAAGTTAAGACATTTCAAATCAGTGGGATAAATTTAAAAGGGACAGGAGTGAGGCTGTCGAGGGTCACAAGGCACTCGATTGTTCTGCTTCACCCTGTATATTTCCTAGAGGGATGATTCATTAAGAAGGCTTCCGGGTAAAATGGAGATTACTGCCACTGAGGCAGTAACGTCCTTCTCCCTATCCGCTAGGAAGGAACCTCGTTTGGCTTTCTTGGAGCCTTGGGTCGCAGGTCTAACTTCTTGCTCAGCATCTGTTTGCGGAGTTTGCTTTGCAAAGGGCAGTCCAAAAGAATATGGTCCGGTCAATCTGGTAGTCCCTGATTGCAGATGCACAGGCGGACTTGATAAGGAATTTGTGAGTATCTACCTGTGGTCACGTGACGTGGGTGGCGCTGTGGGTTAAACCACAGAGCCTAGGACTTGCCGATCAGAAGGTCGGCGGTTCGAATCCCTGTGACGGGATGAGCTCCCGTTGCTCGGTCCCTGCTCCTGCCAACCTAGCAGTTCGAAAGCATGTCAAAGTGCAAGTAGATAAATAGGTACCGCTCCGGCGGGAAGGTAAACGGTGTTTCCGTGCGCTGCTCTGGTTCGCCAGAAGCGGCTTAGTCATGCTGGCCACATGACCCGGAAGCTGTACGCTCCCTTGGCCAATAAAGCGAGATGAGCGCCACAACCCCAGAGTTGGTCACAACTGGACCTAATGGTCAGGGGTCCCTTTACCTTTACCTGTGGCCACTGCAGAGGGGAAAGCATAAAAGCTCTTCGTTGCAAAGGAAGTAGTAGGTCTTTTAGGTAATTGGCATAAAATCCGTAAGAAGTAGTTATGCCTAGGGCCTCCAGAGAACAGGGTCTCAGAGTGTGAGGAGACAGACGCTGTTTTTCGTGGTCATAACGCCGTTGCTTGATTGTTTGGAGTATGTAGTTTTCATCACATACTTTGAGGCTCTCCAGAGCAATACCCAAACTACGTATTTTGTCCTGAATTTTTCTATATACCATGAAGTATGGTCTTCAAGTATAGAAGTTGAAAAGGAGTTTGGTGTTGCTCTGTAATGTATGTTCAGCCAGACCTTGATTGTAATAAGCCATGTGTTGGTTTCCATCAGATGTTGACCGGTTTCTGCGCATAAGGTTAGATAGCTTAGATAGCCACTAGTTAACCAGATCGCTCAGAAGCCTTGTCTGCACAGTATAGGTTCAGCTACACAGATTCCCCGTGCTATTATCCTGAATCTTTCTATCAGTTCAAAGGATAAATGTGTGCCTATATGTAACTGTTGTGTTCTGATTTCTCTAGGCAGACAAGAGCTTACTTGTCTGGATTTGAGGAGCAATGCGATGCTATCTTGAGTGATGTCAACAGTGCCCTTGAGCACTTGGAGTCATTACAGAAGCAATATCTCTTTGTTTCCACCAAGACAGGAACGCTGCATGAAGCCTGTGAACAGCTATTGAAAGAGCAGGTAAATTCATACTTAGTTAGAAAAACACTTCAGCTTCCTATGCATCTGTAGCTGCATTGTTTATTTATTTATTGCAAGCTTTTTTATCCTGCTCTTTAGCCAAAAGGCTAAACAGATTTAGCCAAAAGGCATGATACATAAGAGGAAAAATGATGGGGAGGGAGGAGGAAAAAAGCAGACAGTGAACAGTTCTTAGTCTTTACAATGATAACCAGTTGTAAAGGAAACAAGGGATGTGTGGCAAGAAGTGTACCTGACAAGCCAGGATTTTACCTTTTCTTCTGAGCAGTCGACCCTTTCTAGAACGGATTATATCCTGGCAGAGAGTAACTTTTTTAATAGGGCGATATCAGCCTTAAATTGGACCAGAAAAAAGGTCTGACCTAAAGTTCCAGGTTTTAAACTCAATTTATGCTTTCTAACCTAAATATATGAATGCCCATTGTAGCAAATGGCTTCAAATGTAAGCCTATTCTAATAGAAATGGTTGATTCATCAAGTTCATCTTAGACCTTTATATGCAAGTAAAATGTAACAAAATGTATGTAATTGATTTAGTATAATCAGCCCACAGGTTGTCCTCTCCTGACATACAGTGTATCTCCATGTTCTTACCTGCCTCTAAAAATAATTTATATTTCTCCTTGAAAAGTCAGAGCTTGTGGACCTGGCAGAAAATATCCAGCAGAAACTGTCATATTTTAATGAACTGGAAAATATTAATACGGTAAGTAATTGTTTTGAAACACACACAAAAAGACCAAAAATATTTTTCCACTTAAGAGTCATGTCTTTCTAGAGACTCTTTAAAGAGTTGCATGCTCTGATTAGTAATTATCATTCTTATGTTAAAATCCTGTAAAACTCTGGAGTAAGTGTACATGGAATTGAACCAAACTTTATTCTACGTGAGCATGCATAAGATTGTTCTGTTAAAGTGGTTTTAAGCCTCTGTCTATGCTTGGTCTTCAAAAACAAGGAAGGAGGAAATTTCCATGGGGCACTGGAGAAATGTTGTTTATTAGGCCCAACTGTTGTCAAGTGCAGATTCTTTGGCCAGGGCATTATAAAATAACTGACTAATTTCAATAAGAACATTAATACAGTGGTACCTTAGGTTACATACGCTTCAGGTTACAGACTCCGCTAACCCAGAAATAGAGCGGCAGTGGGAGGCCCCATTAGCTAAAGTGGTGCTTCAGGTTAAGAACAGTTTCAGGTTAAGAACGGACCTCCGGAACGAATTAAGTACTTAACCTGAGGTACCACTGTAATGATAAACTATAGAATGGGACTGAAGGTTGTTTAATCATAATACAATTACAAATAATTATATTACTCCAGGAAATGCAGCAACCGAAGTTAATAGCAGTGAGTTGAGTGTCAACTGGGGCCAGTGAAACCAAGGTTTGGATCGCCACTCAGATTAAAGATCAGTGGCTGACCCTAAACCAGTCACTCTCTCTTGTTATGAGGGTGAAATCAAATATAAAATATGCATACAGTTACATGCAATGAATGATCAGTATGTGATGGGGCTATAAATTTACTGCAGTTTATTGAATGGTCCACCATTATTCATGTTTCTTGATGCTGTGACTATGCCAAAAGACAATTATGTTGAAAGTTCGGAAAATTCCGCATAGGAAAATGCTTACTTAAAACATTTTAAACCAATTTACAGTAAGTAAGCAGATATTGATGAGTATAAATAGTAAGGAACTAGGTAAGGTTCCCAACTCTGGGCACCGTTTGCCATGTTCATTGAACTTTTGGTTGCTGCAGTTTGAGAGTATTAATATAGAGCATCCTGGGTGATATTTGAGGAAAATAATTTTGAAATGCATTTATGTTCCATGGGCTGATGAGAAGAAACATATTCTGAGGATGTTTTAAGAGAAAAATGGTATGGGTTGCATCTTGGAAGAATGTTACATCAACCCGTACCTTAGCTTGAATGTGCAGAGTGGGCTGACAGCAATGGAGTGTTCTTTTCACTTGGGGAAAAAACCTTACCCCAACCTGAGCTCATGATTTGTCTCACTGCAGACAAACCACAAGCTGTAACCAACGAAAAGACAAACAATAAGCTCTGGCTCGAACAATAATGCAAAGCCAAACCATGGCTTAGCTCATGGAAGTGCAGCAGCAGTTGGACTGGACTCATACACTTACACTAAAGCAGGCATAGGCAAACTCCGGCCATCCAGATGTTTGGGACTGCAATTCCCATCATCCCTAGCTAACAGGACCAGTGGTCAGAGATGATGGGAATTGTAGTCCCAAACATCTGGAGGGCTGGAGTTTGCCTATGTCTGCACTAAACCATGGTTTGGTTTAAAGTGTGACACGAGCCTTAGTCATATTTATGGTAGACCCACTGAAATCAATTGGACTTAAATTAGTCATGACTAACCTAAGTCTCATTGATTTCTGATTTCTAACTCTGAATCTAACCCTATATATCAGGGGTGGAGAACATGCAGCCACCCAGATGTTCATCACTTGAGGCATGGGACATGACTGGATGAAATACTTGTCCTTAATGTTAGTTTCCTTGATTGTTCTTTTAATTATTGGAAGACTTGTAATGAATAGTACTATATTCAGATTTCTTTGGTTGTTTTTCTTACTGATACTTACATCACATCTTGTTTTTCTCTTTTCAAGAAACTGAATTCCCCTACATTGTCAGTAAACAGTGATGGTTTCATCCCTATGCTGGCTAAACTTGATGATTGTATTGCATATATTTCATCGCATGTAAGTTGGGCTCAGTTTTTTTGTCCCCGTTTACATTACTTCGTGGTGCACAATTCTGTTTCCCATGGGTTTTTAAATTGAGGAAATCCAGTGACAGAACTGGAAAAGGGACCTCATGCTTTCTGTGACAATCCTTATGTATTAAATCCCTACACTTCATTCTGTAGATGGAAGTGACTTTGCCCCAGCGGATATTCTAATTCATAATTCCTCTGTAGATCCCAATGCCGTCTCCCATGCTGTTACAGAGGTTTCCCCAACATTCAGAGCAGCTTTTCATGAGATAGGCTATAGAAAGGAGAAGGAGGAGGAATTAAACATTTCTTCTCTTCTTTCCCCTCCTCTACATCCCCCTAGCACAATCACACAACTTCTGAATACAATTCCCTTGGTATAGAATGTGGGCTTATTAACTTCTTCGCATAAACCTCTGCCAGCCTTAGTGGTTAGTTTCCTAAAAGGATCTGCGTTTGTTCCTCATTCCGTTGCATATTTCAAGGCAGCGTGCTTCATATCATTCCCTTTCAGTCCATCTCTTTTCTTTTGAGACACCAAGTCTGCTGATACAAGAGTGTTTGCTTTTTCCTGGGATAAATCGTGTTATTCCTGATTCTTAAAACATGTGCATTTAGTGCAAGACAGAAAGAACCTTGTTCAGTTCAAAGATGAAGATGTATTGTGTCCATTCCAATTCACTTTTTCTTAGCTTTTGCTTAAAATGTTGTTTTTTTCTTATTTTCCAGCCAAACTTTAGGGATTATCATGTGTATTTTGCAAAGTCCAAACAATGTCTTTCAAGGGCTATGCACCTCATGAAAACATACACTGTGAATACACTACAAAACCTCACAAACCAGTTAATTAAAAGGGTAAGTTGGAAGAACCAGTAGTGAGTAGGTGTTTCTTTTGAACTAAAATATCTTGGGAATATCTCCCAAATAATTTTCCTTTCTTATTGTGATTTTTCGCTGCACTTTTACATTCTGAAGCAGCATGTTGGGTGTTTGGCAAATTTAATAGTTGTCTTATCCAACACACACTTGTATGATGTACGGACTTCTGTGGTGTGTAAATAACTTGAACAATGTGTTTGTTCCTCAACAATCCATTGAACATGAAAGGTTGTGGAGTCCCCTTCCTTCAGCAGATGTTGGATGGCCATCTGTCATGGATGCTTTAGCTGAGATTCTTGCATTGCAGGAGGTTGGACTAGATGACACTCAGGGTCCCTTCCAACTCTCTAAAGATTCTATGATTCCATGAATCCAGTGAAGATGCAATCTTGCAGGCTGTAAGAGTTTGGGGTGACTCATTAGAATGTCAGCAGACCTATTTGGGGGAGAGAGGTGGCAGGACTGTAGAAGATATGCAAAAGGGAGAATTTGTATGTATTTTCTTTGACCAGGAGAGAATTGTACAATAGAGAAGGCACCTCAGCCCCTGGTCAGCCTAGGGGGAATATGCTAATACTTTAACTGGGCTTCCACATTGAGGTCATTCACTGCTCAGCTGCCTGGAATGGATGTGAATTTCCCAAACGAGAAGGATGCGAATTTCACAAATTAAACCTGGCTGGGGAGGCTGCCTAGAGGCCTGTTTTTCTGAAGAGGTCTGCATGCCACTTATATTTTCCTTGGGTGCACAGTTTACTACTTCTGTGTCCTCCTTTCCCAGTGGCATCTAGTTATATGCATGTATGGAAGGACGTGGGTGGCGCTGTGGGTTAAACCACAGAGCCTAGGACTTGCTGATCAGAAGGTTCGAATCCCCGTGACGGGGTGAGCTCCCATTGTTCGGTCCCAGCTCCTAGCAGTTCGAAAGCACGAAGTGAAAGTAGATAAATAGGTAAACGGTGTTTCTGTGCGCTGCTCTGGTTCCCCAGAAGCGGCTTAGTCATGCTGGCCACATGACCCGGAAGCTGTATGCCGGCTCCCTCGGCCAATTAAACGAGATGAGCGCTGCAACCCCAGAGTCGGTCATGACTGGACCTAATGGTCAGGGGTCCCTTTACCTTTACAGTGTATGGAGTTTTTGCAGTCACTGTGTAATAGTTTATTGTTTAGTAAGCTCATATTGCGAATGACATTTCTTTCTCTCTCTTTTCTTTCAGGACCCTTCAGCTGTACCAAATTCAGACAATGCCTTCACGTTATTTTATGTGAAGTTCAGAGCTGCTGCACCCAAAGTCAGAGTAAGTTCCCAAACTATGGTAGATGGAAGGGGTACTCAAAGATATGCTCATAATGAAGGGTTGGTCACCTTTGTGGAATTTCTATGTTGTACAGTACACTATTGAATCATGCGCAAACGCTTATCAAGCAGGGTTTCCCAAACTTGAGTCTCCAGCTGTTTTTGGACTACAACTCCCATCATCCCTAGCTAGCAAGACCAGTGCTCAAAGTGATGGGAATTGTAGTCCAAAAACAGCTGGAGACCCAAGTTTGGGAAACTCTTACAGTGTAACACTGTAATATCTTACACATATGTTCATTACGACATTGCTTGTAGTCTTCAAATCCCTGATCCAGTTCTTGAGGATACTATTGTGTGTGCCTATGGCTTGGAAGAAGCCTAGAAGTATGAATTACTCTCATATTCACTGTGTGCTGCAAGTTCTTTAGAAAAGGGAAAATGGCCAACAGACTGACTACAGTGGTACCTCGAGTTACAAACACCTCAGGTTACAAACGCTTCAGGTTACAAACTTCGCAAACCTGGAAGAGTTACTTCGAGTTGAGAACTTTGCTCCAGGATGAGAACGGAAATCTGCGCTGGTGGCGCAGCAGCAGCAAGAGGCCCCATTAGCGAAAGCACGCCTCTAGTTAAGAACAGTTTCAGGTTAAGAACGGACCTGCAGAATGAATTAAGTTCGTAACTAGAGGTACCACTGTACTTGAATGTTTCTAATATCCCTGTGTAAGGGAAGCATCAGAATTCTCTCAATTTTTTTTCTTCTTGTTTCCTTAGACACTTATTGAGCAAATAGAGCAGCGGTCTGAGAAGATGCCAGAGTGAGTATGCAGAAACTAAGTCAATGGCAAGGATTGTGTTTTGTGCTTGGAAATATTGAGTCTGATACAGAAATATTAAGTCGATTTAGTCTTCCTATGATATATCGGGGACCAGCATAAGGTGTGTTGTAACAGTAGAATCACCAATTCCTTTTCTACTTACAGTAGGTTTTTCTTTTTGGGGGACAGAAAGAGAGAAGGTGGCCAAGGGCATAGGTAGATCGATCTTCTGTATATTTAATAATTGAAGAGGAAATTTCAGTATGCGTCACTTATCTCACGCCTGCATGACAAGCTTTATCTACCAAAATGTATTTTTAAAAAATGCAACTATGAAAGGAATAAGGGACGGGGTGGCGCTGTGGGTTAAACCACAGAGCCTAGGACTTGCCAATCAGAAGGGATCAGAAGTTCAGCAGTTTGAATACCCGCGACGGGGTGAGCTCCCGTTGCTCGGTCCCTGCTCCTGCCAACCTAGCAGTTCAAAAGCACGTCAAAGTGCAAGTAGATAAACAGGTACCGCTCCGGCTGGAAGGTAAACGCCATTTCTGTGTGCTGCTCTGGTTCGCCAGAAGTGGCTTAGTCATGCTGGCCACATGACCCGGAAGCTGTACGCCGGCTCCCTCGGCCAATAAAGTGGAATGAGCGCCGCAACCCCAGAGTCGGTCACGACTGGACCTAATGGTCAGGGGTCCCTTTACCTTTATATAAAAGGAATAAGACCCCTGCTGTCCCTTGTGGCACGTTGCCCTAGAGCAGGGTTTCCCAAACATGGGTCTCCTGCTGTTGTTGGACTACAATTCCCATCATCCCCAGCTAGCAGCACCAATGGTCAGGGATGATGGGAGTTGTAGTCCAAAAAAACAGCAGGAGACCCAAGTTTGGGGAAATGCCCTAGAGAGATGTGGGAAGTTCGTCTTATAGCGTTAAAGAAAACCACACTCTCAGTCTAAAGGGGTTCCTCCCAGACACAAATTTGTCACATCAGTGATAAGAATGCATAAGTTTTTACTACCTAAAGCAGCAATAGGTAATTAGCTCTAAGATTAAACCTTCCTGTGTAGGCGGATGCTTCCTAACTCTGTTCTTTCTCTAGGTACCGGCAACTGCTAAACGAAATCCATCAATGCTACCTTGATCAGAGAGAGCTCTTACTAGGGCCTAGTATTACTAGCACTGTGACAGAATTAACTAACCGAAACAGCAGAGATCATTGTGCTCTGGTAAGAGGCTTTGTGTGAACTTGCATTTTCTTGAACCTTGGATTCCTTTCGAATTCATTAGAAAATCAGCAATGTTTGCTAAATATTTAATAATGCATTTCCACCCCAGCCAGCTTTTAGTGCAAACAACTGGCTTCTCACTTTCTTCCTGGAGATCAGTCTGCCTTGCAGCCGTTTCTGCATGTCAAAATACCCTGATATAAAGAAAACAAAATTGTCCTTGTCTCCCAGCGTTCCTAAGCTAATGAAATCAAAATTGCCCGAAGGTGCTGCAAGAGATTGTATGGTTGCTTTTTAAAAAAAATTACTCCCCCCCCCCCAAATTAAAACAAAACATGTTATCTAGAAACATATCATCCTTATTTTCCCCCTTTTTTCCTCCCTCCCCTCCCTCCCCCCACAGAACCCACCCACCCCCCGACTTCCCTCAGTTCCAGTCTTTGATTTCTCTAAAAATGCTGTTTTCTGCATGTTACACAACTGTATAGAACCTCAAACTATTTAAGTAATAATTATCAATAAAAAGTTTGTGAATGTTTATTCAAAAGCAGCCAAGGAGTCCAGTTCGCTTTGTTGCGTCTTCAAATACTTTGTAAAGGGTTCCCATTCATCTTTAAAGTCACAGTTATCCTTGTCCCGTAGCTTGTGTGTCAGTTTTGCCAGTTCTGCATAGTCCATCAATTTTTCTTGCCATAATTCTTTATTCCATCCTTGTGCTACTAAAACTCTCACGGCCGTATGATTGCTTTTTAAATTACAGGCCGTTCTTGGCACTGCCAGAAGCAGGATGGACTTACACGCGTCCCACTGATGCACAGTCTAAACGGGGAGTTGCCTGAAGTGTGTTTTGGACCATCACAGATATAAATAGCATTTACTAAACTTAAATATTTGCATCTTTCTTTCTAAATACTCATGGGCTGCCCTTTTGCTAACTCTCATTTCAGGTACGAAGTGGCTGTGCTTTTATGGTCCATGTGTGCCAGGATGAACACCAGCTGTTTGACGAGTTCTTCACAAAACCAACACCCAAACTGGAGTGGGTATCACACGTGACATCGCTTTTTGTTGCACGGCACTATTCACATAAGGATGTCTCTTAACTCTTGTTCGTGCATTTGCTTCAGCATGCAAGCATAACCTTGGGGCAGGGGTGGGGGGGGGGGCAACTGCAGGTCCCGCTCCCATGCCCCCCAACATGTGGGCTTCTGTAAATGCACACAACAGTCTGCAGAGGGTTCTAAGGGTGTGAGGAATGTTCTAAGCCAGGGTTTCCCAAACTTGGGTCTCCGGCTGCTTTTGGGCTACAATTCCCATCATCCCTGACCACTCGGCCTGCTAGCTAAGGATGATGGGAGTTGTAGTTCCAGAACATCTGGAGGGCCGGAGTTTGCCTATGCCTGTCATAAAGGGTTGAATCTGAACTTAGTTGTGCTTACAGTAGTCAGTAGATCCAATGAAATCAATGGGACTTAGCTTAGTCGCAATTCAAGTCCTATTGATTTCTGTGCCTAAGTGTGGATCCAGTCCAAAGTATGGGGATTTGACTAGCTATCAGGATTGTTTTTGCTGAATGTACTTTTGTGTGGGTTTCTGTTCTTTGGCTCCTAATATAGCTCAGCTGGCTGAGTGTCTTCTATTGTAAAAAAGCGAGTGTTCCTGCTCTGTTACTTTTTGAAATATTGGGATCAGTGTCGAAAACTCTTCAGTCTCACAGCATGAACGCCTTTTCCAAGTTTCCTGCCTCGTATGATGTTGCTTACATCATCTGAAAATAAAACATTAATTGCAGACTTGATCGGTCAGTCATATAAATGTTAATCTATTAGTCAAGTAGGCTGATGCCAGAGTTTTTAACAATGCTTAAGCTAATGTAATGAATCAATAAATGAAAATGTTTTAGCTGCTTATATGGCTTTTTATTCAATTGGTAGTGCTGGTTGACAGCATTTGATGTGAAGCAAAAGATCAAGTTCTCCTGATATTAGTGATAGTCATGGCATGGCCCAGATTGTAAGTGATGTTGGTTTAGCATGTCGTTTTCTACTGTCATAAGAGATGCATGTGTCAGTTTACACAATCTTTTATAGTCCATACTGGATTTGTTTTTCTGTCTTACAGTGAACTTTTGGAGAAGTTATGCCTGTCATTATATGATGTCTTGCGGCCACTGATCATCCATGTAATTCACTTAGAAACTTTGTCTGAGCTTTGCGGGATTCTCAAAAATGAAATGCTTGAAGATTACGTGCAAAACAACGGTAACTGTAAAATTAAAGATTTCGAAACCAAACGCTTGATCAAAAGTTAGAACGTATCTTTTTAATAGACTGGAATGGCATGTGCTTTAGAATATGTAGGATTTACCACCAGTGCCTTTTCAGCTTAACACACATCTCTTAAATTGAAATGTCCAACGTTGTAATCCGATTTTACAGTGACCAAGTTCCATTAAATTATGCAGATAGAAGTAAACAGTCCAGTGCCCAAAATCAAGTAAAGTGAGCTCTTGGAAACCAGCACGTTCATGCACAGTCGAAATGTGAGCTGATATTAGCAGCGGAATAGAAGGAGAAGTTAGGCAACTACTTTTGCTTGGATGGGGTGGAGGCATACAGGGGATCTGCTCCAAAGGAAATTTCCACATGGCAAAACGAATATGGAGGGCAAGGACTTTTAGTAGCCTAAGCTGATGTGATTCATTTCTCCCTCGTTTATTATGTGCATTGAGTTCCAGTTTGTTTGCTTACAATCCGCAAGTGTTCAGATGTGCTGAAGTTTACAAGGTGCACAGTATTTCTTGCAAAACTGCCTTCTGATGTCAGGTAGATAATGTACCTATATTTCAGGTCAACGTGTTTTATCACACAGACACCCTTTTCCTAGAACTATTTGATTATAATGATGTTTATGACTAGGTACAGTGGTACCTCAGGTTACATATGCTTCAGGTTACATACACTTCAGGTTACAGACTCCGCTAACCCAGAAATAGTACCCCGGGTTAAGAACTTTGCTTCAGGATGAGAACAGAAATCGTGCTCCAGCGGCGCGGCAGCAGCAGGAGGCCCCATTAGCTAAAGTGGTGCTTCAGGTTAAGAACAGTTTCACGTTAAGTATGGACCTCTGGAACGAATTAAGTACTTAACCTGAGGTACCACTCTTCTCATCCAGAGGTAAATTTCTTAACCTGAGGTACTGCTTCCGGGTTAGCAGAGTCTGTAACCTGAAGTGTTTGTAACCCTAAGTGTTTGTAACCCGAGGTACCACTGTACTTAGTTTTCTTATTTTTATTTTTTTTAAAGCTAAAGGGCTTGAGGAAGTCATATTCCACCTCTGCAAAAAATTAAAAGTAATGTTTTACAATTGTGAATTATACCCACAGAATTTATACATTTATGAGTATCAGTGAATATTTACCAATCTTTCATGCTTTTGGTACGTTTCCGAGCACAGTTCAAAGTGTTCGTGCTGACTTTTAAAGCCCTAAACAGCCTCGGTCCTGTATACCTGAAAGAGCATCTCCACTCACATTGTTCAGCTCAGACACTGAGCTCCAGCTCCGAGGGCCTTCTGGTGGTTCCCTCCCTGCGAGAAGTGAGGTTGGCCTTCTCGGTAGTGGCGCCCGCCCTGTGGAACGCCCTCCCATCAGGTGTCAAGGAAATAAACAGCTGATTTTTAGAAGACATCTGAAGGCAGCCCTGTTTAGGGTAGTTTTAAATGTTTGATGTTTTATTCCATTTTTAGTCCTGAGTTGGGAACCAGCCAGATGGGCGGGGTATAAATAATAAAATGATGATGATGATATTGCTTAGAGACAGAACAGTCATTTTTTGAGCTTCGTCTTAGTTTTAGTATGCCATTGATTATAACTACCATACATTTTTGTCCAGTGAATCCTGATTTTGGAAATCAGGATTCCACAGCCTAATCACTGGTGTCCAAGAAAGACAACCAGTTTTTATTTTGTGTTTTTTGTTTCTCTCTTAAAGTGTATTTCAGCAGTTGCGTAGATGGGGTTGGATTTGCAGCAGCCAAAATCAAACTGTCTTTACATTAAAGTGTGAATTGTAAAGCTGAAAATCCACAATGATTTTAATCTGGATAGAAATTATTATAATACGTGTTACAGTATTATAACACCTGTCCATTCACAACTATAATTATGCAGTTTTGCAGGGTGGGGAGATAGTTATTGTTAATTGTTCTTTTACTATGTTATGCATTTTTGTGTTTTTATATTGTAAACCGCCCTGTGATCCTCGGATGAAGAGCGGTATAGAAATTTTAACAACAACAACACTAATTGTTTATTCATTCATTCATAATCTTTTTTTTGGCAAAGTAATAATCATAAATAAATAAGAATAAAAATGTGCACCCCACCACCGAGACCATTCCATTGTAACTATCCAACCTCCCAAAATTTCAACACCTCTTGCGATGATTTGACCAACTCTAATGGTTAAGGCTTTAGCCATAATCAGTGAAGTTCAATGAGAAGAAATTAATGCCTTTAATTTTGTGCCTTTTTCTAACAGTGGAACAGCTGGCTGCATTTGCTGCTGGAGTTAGGCAGATGTTGGAGGATGTTCAAGAGCGTCTGGTCTACAGAACGCATATCTACATTCAGACTGACATTATAGGCTACAAACCGGCCCCGGGTGATCTTGCCTATCCTGCTAAGCTGGAAATGATGGCGGTAAGGGTCCATGCGTTTGTCTGATTCTGAACAGGCAAAACCCCTTACATTCAACTAAGCTAGGAGTTCCCAAACTGTGCTTCAGCTATGGCAAATTTGTCTATCATTGGCTGCTAGCTACAATGGCTATGTACTGCCTTTACTTCATGGCTCTCTGGACCCATTGGTGGAGTTGCAAGTGGAGAGAGTGCTTTTGCCCACCTTTGGGGCATCACATAGCTATCTGGTTGACCACTGTAAGAATAGGATGCTGGACTAAGTGGGCCTTTGACCTGCCTGATACAGCAGAGCTCCTTGATGTCTTTATTCTCATATCACCTGGTGAAATCCAAAGACATGCCATTAGGGGAGCTCCTACGTTCTGGACAGCCAGATGTAGAGAACATGGCTAGGAGATGGCACAAGGCCTTCCTGGTTTTTCTTCAATAGCTTCACCAAGCATTAGGAATGAAATGTAAAGGTGTCCATTGAAGCAGCCTTCAGTAGAAGGGTGGTTCAAAGCATATAGTTACCCTAAATCCGGACACTACAAGTTCCCTCACTGTGCAATTGGAGGAGTGCTCTGTAAAGTCCCAGTGTCTGGAAGACTAGATAAAGGTAAAGGGACCCCTGACCATTAGGTCCAGTCGTGACCGATTCTGGGGTTGCGGCGCTCATCTCGCTTTACTGGCCGAGGGAGCCGGCGTACAGCTTCCGGGTCATGTGGCCAGCATGACTCAGCCGCTTCTGGCGAACCAGAGTAGCGCACGGAAATGCCATTTACCTTCCCGCCGGAGTGGTACCTATTTATCTACTTGCATTTTGATGTGCTTTCGAACTGCTAGGTTGGCAGGAGCAGGGACCGAGCAACGGGAGCTCACCCTGTTGCGGGGATTCGAACCACTGACCTTCTGATCGGCAAGTCCTAGGCTCTGTGGTTTAACCCACAGTGCGACCCGTGTCCCTTGGACGACTAGATGGTGACAGATAAATACATTGTTGAATTTTGCTAATGGTACAGAAAGTTGTGACTGTGTTTCAGCAACTTTTGAGAGTCATCAGGTTGAAGGGTGGCATATAAGTCAAATAAATAAATATTGATAGTTTGGGCTAGGCAGGTGTTGCTCTTGGTGACTGGCTCTGGAGAGGAAGGGAGGGAGGCTATCTCCCAAACAGGTATTTCTTCTAAATAGCCTGCCTAAATCGGATGGAGAGCACCCATTGACTGGACCACTATGTGGCACACTGGTGGAATAATTAACCGGTAAACAGATTGTCGTTTCTGACACACATCTAAATAAAAAACATGAAAGGTGGAAGGAAATATTTCAAGGTGAACTTGCTCATTTGCCGGAGGGTTGTTAATTTGGCAGGCAAACCCAACTGCAATGATGTGGCTTCTTAGACACCCAGACCCTTGTGGAACGTATGGGAAATGCAGGACTGATTTTCCAGTTGAAACAGAAACTATGTGATACTTGACTCCACTTTCCAAGAGGTCCCCCCCCCCAATAACTGCTGTGATGTGTCAGTTGTAGCATTCCCCCCACCACCACTTTCCTCCTGAGGAGTTGGACTAAGCGTTGTTCTCTTGCAGATCAGTGGGAAATTCTATGATGGAAATATTATAACATAACGTAATATAATATAATAATTGTTTGTTTTGCTTTTCCTGGTAGCAAATTGCCCAAAGTCTAAAAGATGAAGAGAGAAAGTTGCCTGCAGATCCTTCATTTTCAGATATGAAGCTGGAAGATTCGGAGAACTGCAGTGTGGTAAAAAATGGTGTGTGGTTATTTGAAGTAATTTGTACTTGTAAAACATGCTAATAATGACAACTGTATTTGCTTATGGCTTTTCAGTATTTGGAGAGATCTCAAGAGAGAAGCAAACATCAAATGAAGTATTTTATGTTTTAACAAGGACCAGCTTTTGGGTATTTTAAATATCATTCTTGAACCTGTAGTTGTAATTACTTGTGGCTGTTATATTCTGAAATGTTTTTTTGGTCATGATTCCTATTACAAAGGGGTTGCAAAGAGGCATGACAGGATAGATTTCTTGGTTTCTAACTAGCTGTGGAATCATGAAGACATTATCCAGCAGTCCTGGGGCATCTTTACTTCCTGGGGGTACCTTTTTTTACACAACAAAACAAAAGATGCACGTTAAGTCCCTTGACTCACTTACACACCCTTTCCCCTCAAAGCTTCCTGGTTCCCACTTGGAACCCACAAAGTGATTATCCATTCAGTGCAGATTAGTGCGATGGATCAAGTATGAATAAAAAAATTGAACTGGTTCCGTCAGTACTGGGTTAATAAATAAATACATAAATAAGAACTTGGCAGAAACACTCCTCACATTGCTGGCACCCAAGCAGGGGGAGATCTATTGTCACACATCCCCAAAATTGCTGTATTAGGTAAGAGGAGACTGACTTGCCTGCTTTTCGTGTTGGGACAGTCTCCCTATCCATCTTAAGATAGCAAGGGAAGCAGGTAAAGGTAAAGGGACCCCTGACCATTAGGTCCAGTCGTGACCGACTCTGGGCTTTATTGGCCGAGGGAGCCAGCGTACAGCTTCCAGGTCATGTGGCCAGCATGACTAAGCTGCTTCTGGCGAACCAGAGCAGCGCACGGAACGCCGTTTACCTTCCCACCGGAGTGGTACCTATTTATCTACTTGCATTTTGATGTGCTTTCGAACTGCTAGGTTGGCAGGAGCTGGGACCGAACAACGGGAGCTCACCCCGTCATGTGGATTTGAACCGCCGACCTTCTGATCGGCAAGTCCTAGGCTCTGTGGTTTAACCCACAGCGCCACCCGCGTCCCTAAGGGAAGCAGGAGTCAGTGCAAATAGTATTCTTGGATGTCTGAATTATCAGCATCTAATTTAGACATTCTGCGTCCAGTGGAATCTCCTAATGGTTCTTTTCTCTCTCTTTAGTGCTTTTGTACTATTGAATGTTTTTTTCTTGTGCTTTCATATCTTGCTTTTCACTTGCCTAAAACGGCCTACCATGTTCCAGGCTCAAGTCTGGGACCTGAGAGGAAATTTCTTCCCTTGGTGGTTTTGCTGGAAGCCTTACTTGTCAACCCAAGGGAGACACTTCCCGATAGTATACTTTCTGATACTGTATTATGTTCTCTGATGCTGTATTGGATATCAAGGCTGCCAACCACAGGTGCAAACTCTTAAAATACAAAGTGCAAATGTGTCAACCTAAGACACCCCTTTTTGATAATGGGGGGGGGGGAGCATGTCTGTAATTGATTACCATAAAGTTTATCATTGCATATTAAGTTCTGTAGTAGCAAGCCTTGAATATGATCTTTGTGTTACAGATGCATTGGAATCCTGCCATCCTAGACTTCATGCTACAATTTCACCCGCAGATCTGCATGGGATGTGGTACCCTACTGTGAGAAGAACACTTGTGTGCCTCTCCAAGCTTTACAGATGTATTGATGTAGGTATAGAATTATGTCTAGCCTGGAAAAGAAGGCCGTCAGTGGCTGCTAACCAAGATGGCTTTGTTTTACCTCCACGGCTGGAGACCTTGTTTCAAATCCTGATTAAGCAAGACCCATAGAAAACTCCAAAGAAACCCTATACAAAAGAAACTCTATAACCTTAGCAGTCAATACCAGTAAAGATTGTAACGCACAATTGAAATTTGTGCTCCAGAAGTGAGGGGTTGGAGTGGAGGAGATGCACAATCTCACTCCTGTTGGTTTTAACCATGGTTAACTAGTCATTACCGTATTTTTCGCCCCATAGGGCGCACCGGCCCATAGGGCGCACCTAGTTTGGGGGGGGGAATAAAGAAAAAAAAATTATTTCCCCCCCAGGAGCGGGACTGCGGTGGGGGAAGCCCGAGCTTCCCCTGACCCCAGCCCCCAGAACAGGCTGCTATCCGCAAGCCTGGGGAGCCCGGCGTGAAGTCGCGCTGGTCTCCCCAGGCTTGCGGATATCTGCCCGAAGCCCGGGGCGTGCTCCGCTGCGCTCCCCAGGTTTCGGGCTGCAGGCTGCTGTCCGCAAGCCTTGGGAGCCCCGCGGGAATTCCCGCGGGGCTCCCAAGGCTTGCAAATAGCTTCCTGAAGCCTGGAGAGCGAGAGGGGTCAGTGCGCACCGACCCCTCTCGCTCTCCAGGCTTCAGCGAAAGCCTGCATTTGCCCCATAGGACGCACACACATTTCCCCTTCATTTTTGAAGGGGAAAAAGTGCGTCCTATAGGGCGAAAAATACGGTATGTGTGGGCTTTGGTCATATGTGCCGCTGTTGGAGGAATTCACACTTTTCTTAATATTCGACCAGTGCAAGCATTTTTCCTTCCTCTGTGCTCTGTTCTGAGCATTCTCCTGACCCTCCAGAGCAGATTGTGGGAGGTATGTGGGCACACAGGGGGAGGAGAGGGGCAGAAATCCTGTTTCGCTACTGGAAACGCTTGCATTGGTTTCTGCTACCATGCCTGGTTAGTTGAATCCTGGCCCAGTATCTTTGAATTAGCCTATGCAGCTTTGTTTTAAGACATAATATATACCTGTTTACTCTTCCAGTAACATTGTACCTGAAATTTTGTGGAAGCTTGCGATTAAAACAGCCTTGTTTGGGATGCTGGAAGGTCTTTCAGAATGGCTGCAGTGAATAGACAAAATAGCATTAAATCGTTGGCTCTCCCAGATCACCCAGATTTGCAGCACCGCTGTTCACAAACAAGATCAGATACATTCTGTGACTTCCTTTGAGAATAAATGATGAGCATGACTCGATTTGTGTTAAATGCCTCTTTCTGTGGCTGCATCCAGTGCTTTGGGGGGGAGGCTAAACATTTTGTGAATCAAAGTTTGACCTCATTGAGGGGCAGTATTTCAATATGAGTGGGAAAATGAGAGTACTCCTAAACATTTTTTTTTAGGAAAAAAGCTCTGGATGCACCCATGCAATAAATTCTGAAGTTCTCAATACCTTCTTGGAGTCACTGTTTGTTTCACGCATTGCATAAATTGTGGCCATAGTATATATTATTTTTTCTAAATCCGGTGTCTTGAGGAACTGAGGGGAAATACAAATGAAGCATGGGATGATAGTGCTTAAATTTGCAAATTGAAGGTGCCAGCTTTAGACGACCTTCCTCAAGGATAAAGGCCTGGCCTTTATGAACATTTGCATTCTTTTTCCTCTCCAGAGGGCAGTGTTCCAAGGATTATCGCAGGAGGCCTTATCTGCCTGCATACAGTCTTTGCTAACAGCTGCAGATTCCATTTCTAAAAACAAGGTTGGGTAATGTTCTTTTGTGTTGGAGGGATGTAATAATACAGGTTTTCATATTGCTAATGTGTAATATTTTCATATAAAGTGGGTCTCTATAAACTTTTCCTAGGAGTGCAGTGCACCAAATTTGAGACTGTTTTGAAAAATATTTGAAGTGCATGTACTTCCGTTTTTCCTTAGGCATAAGCCTAGCCTAGCTTCTATTTCATTCAAATGGGGAAAGAACAGTGATGAGATTTTCCTTTTCAAAAAAACAAAGACGGGTGGAGATGTGGGATATTTCTGGTGGTGATTGAGGTTGGCAAGAAAGGATATGAGCGGGGTAACTGAAAGAGTGGGGAAGCTGAAGAAAAAGCATATTTGATAGCATGGTGATGTTTTTCATTCAACAGTATAAATTAGCTGAAATGACTTAAAATGTAAAGGTAAAGGGACCCCTGACCATTAGGTCCAGTCGTGGCCGACTCTGGGGTTGCGACGCTCATCTCACTTTATTGGCCGAGGGAGCCGGTGTACAGCTTCCAGGTCATGTGGCCAGCATGACTAAGCTGCTTCTGGCAAACCAGAGCAGCGCACGGAAATGCCGTTTACCTTCCCCCTGGAGCGGTTACCTATATATCTACTTGCACTTTGATGTGCTTTCGAACTGCTTAGGTGGGCAAGAGCAGGGACCAAGCAACGGGAGCTCACCCCATCGCGGGGATTCGAACCACCGACTTTCTGATCGGCAAGTCCTAGGCTCTGTGGTTTAACCCACAGCACCACCCACGTCCCTTCAGACTTAAAATGTAGGTGCTTACAAATTTGCATGTGATGATTCAAAAATAGAACAATTCAATGGCAAAAGAATCCAAACATGCATAATGCTGTTAGGGACTCCAACTAATTTTGCAGCAATCTCTCTGCCCTCTTTTAAGCAGTGGTGCATAGCACAAATATGAATTGCTGCCTCTCTGTAGCGTGTTTGTAAGAGACATGTATATGATTTAATGGGAAGTAGGTAGGTATCCTAGGATACAAAGGGGATGAAATTGCTTTTTAATAAGTGGACAACCGGTTGACCAGTGTCTATCCCTTTTCTCTTTATCTTTTACATTAATTTTTTGTTACAATTTAGACCCAGGTTGACGGACAGCTTTTCTTAATCAAACATCTTTTGATTCTTCGTGAACAAATTGCTCCTTTCCACACTGAATTCACCATTAAGGAAATTTCCCTGGACCTTAAGAAAACTAGAGGTACTGCATTGTGCTGACTGGTCAGTCTGAGTGGGTTTGCCCCTCCTCCGATGTGCCAGCCACGAGGGTTGAGGGCCAAGCTATACGTTGCATCAGAGAGCCGTTACCAGGTTTCCCAATATCTTTTTCTTTCTTTAAAACCAACCACAGGCACCCCTCAAATTGGATCAGGGCAGCGACATTTGGAGGAAGGGGGTTTACTTCTTGCACCGTATCCCTGATCAAAATCGACCCATTCCGAAAGTTGCTATTATCTTTTTGGTGGTGATTTCTTTGCTTTTCTTACTCGTTCATACTTTTCAGGTTTATACATTTCAGTGATTTTACAATCATTTTGACGTTTCAAAAACTTGACTTCCATCCCCCTCTTCCTGTGGTTCCTTAAATTTGTTTTTAATATCTTCTGCATATCCAAATTAACTTAATTTGCTGATTTATTCATCTTCTTTCAATATATACTCTTACAAAACTGCAGGTTGTTACAATAATCCTGCCAATGTTTCTATCTGTTTATAATTTATAGTTTGCAATTTATCTTTTTGTTGGCGATTTCAATCAGGGAAGTGGTGCAGGAAGAAAAGACTCGAAACCTCCCAATGCTACTGGCCTGAAGCAATTCAGGGTGGAGAAAGACGTGGCTGATTTTATGTAAAGGAGAAAGTGCGGGAGGTCCAAGAATGGCTTTTCCATGCAGCCTGTTGTTTGTCCCTCTGTTTGTTTATGTTCACCTGCAATCGCCTGCATGCTGTTGTGCATTCTCTTGCATTGAACTAACTCAAGCTCAACCTTTCTTTTGAGGGCTGGATGGGAAAGTTCCCGAAAAGCCTTTTGTATTCCTTCACATCAGTTCTGGTGGTTTTCTTTTTTTAAAAAAAACTAAACTCAAATCCTCCTAACTCTTATCTGTTAAAAATGGTACCTGGATATCCTGCTTTCCATTCACACAGGGTTTTTTCTATGCTAGCGTGCTCCACCAAGGGACAGAGTCAACAGGCAGGTGCCAATATAAGGGGAGGGTTGCTGCTGGCTGGTGGTTGCCATAGCTTCCTGCTCTAACCCTTCTTTGCAGCTGGTAGCATTCTGCGACATCTTGACCACTTCTGAAAGCAGAGGAATTGGGTCTTTGGCTTTAGCAGACTTGGTGCAGGATTATCAGGTGTGGTCCCTGCTATGTCCAGAGGCTTTAGAAATAAATAGGTTTTTAGAAAAGCTAAGTATCTAGTAAGCTTCGTACTGTACAGTCTCTTCTCTGATGGTGGAGGAGGGTACCCAGAGTGAGTTACTGCCTTGCTTCTGCAAATTAAGCATCCTATTCTCCTCTTTTGTGGAGGAACCACCTCTTCACTTTTTTAATCCTCCCTCTTTTGAGATGGTGGAGTTTCTCCCAGCTTCAGCTTTCAGGCTATTTTGGACCTTTTCCTTCTTCCTTATTTCCCCAGCACTTAGTGATGGTGGGAAGAGAGTCTTTCATTCCTGTGTTGTTGTTTTTTTAAAAAAGCTTGGTTGAAAGGGGACTTTCCTCAAGCTGGGTGAGGGGGACTCTGCTGCCAGCATCTACAGTTCTTCAATTCTGTGGCACTCTGGGTACCCTCTTAACTTACCTTTAAGGTTTTTAAGCAGAGCATGGATGGCCATCTGCCTTGGATGATTCCTCCATTGCAGAGGGTTGGACTAGATGACTCTCAGGGTCCCTTCCAACTCTACAATGCTGTGATTCTATGAGTCTATCCACTGATGAGAAATAAAATTTACGGTAAATTTGAGTTTTCCATTCCATTTCCTTCTGCAGATGAGCTTTGCTTTGTTTGTTTAATGATTGAAGCTTAAAACGCACAAAAATCACTTGCCTAGAACAAATTAGGAAGCTCTTTTTTTCCACTTAGAAAATTGGCTGGCAAAGCTATTTGCGTTGTATAATTAAAACAAATGTGCTTATCAAATGTCACTTGGAAAAAATATACAAAGAAAAGAATACGCCGAGGTGTGTATTATTCTTGCAAATACATTTTAAAGCAAGTGGAAAAATGCAGGCGAGGTAAGAAAAGGAAGGAGTACTTGAAGCCTCAAAATGTTACTGCCTATGAGTCAGTGAATGGGGATTAGAAATACCTTCTATCTGTTCTGTCTCAGTAGTTTGAAGCAGTTACGTTGCTTGTCTGCCAATATGCTACTATCTTGCTTTGAACCAACTTGCTCTTATAACTAACAATTCTACTCATTGCAGCTGAACATGGATGAGACCTCTGTCTTGTTAAGTAGTTTCTAGTTAACAAGCAAAAGGGTAAATATGTCCTGCTGGTGTCCTATGCTGGCTGATATATAATTTTATTCTGAGCATTTATTAGATGAATAAAAATTTTATACCAGCCAGTTAATAATGGAAGGTGGTAAGTAACCGAAATGCATACCTGTCTCTCCCTCCCCCAAGCTGAAAATGCATGAGAGTGGCCAGTTTACAGTTATAGTGAAGTATTGTTGGTCATGAGAAAGCATTATTCCGCACGTTCTTGGAGACCAGGGAGGAGAAGAGCTTGTTGCAGCAGGGGAGGGAGACTCCCTGGATTCTTCAGTAGCCTCTTGACCAACCTCCTCTGCTTCACCTCTTAGTCTGAACTGCTCCCTGCCACATGTTCTTCCTGCTCACTAAACTCCATTGCCCTTTCAGCGTCCAGCCCCTCCTCCCGATCTTCTCCCTCTGACTTCTCAGCGTCCCACCACTCAGAGCCTTCCTCCTCTGGGGTTTCCCTTACGGGGGGTTCCCTGGCTATTGCCTCCCACCGCTCCTCTTCGCCCAGCCAGTTCCTGACATCAGCTACACCCAGACTTGGGGGAAGGAGAGAAGGCAAAAGGGGAGGGAAAGAGGCTGGAGTTGTCAAGGGCAGTGAACCCGAGGGAACTTGCTGAAAAGGTTTTTCCCCCGTGGGAAAAAAGGGGGTGGAGATCTTCTAAGAAAGGGGGCACCGGAAGCTGAGCGGGTGTGTTTGGTCCTAGGCTGAAGTTTCCCAAATTGTTCCAGTCTGTTAGTGCAGTCTGATTTACAGAGTGCTGCCTTGGCTTTAGTGGGTATAAGAGTTTCAGAGTCTGGGGGGTTAGGATGCTCTCTTCTCCCTTTTGGTGGAGAATGGAGGCCAGTGCTGACAGTCTAGCATCCTCGTATTTGATTGCTAGCTTTTGCCAGCACGGCAGCCGTAGACAGACAAGGTGGGAATTAAGCGATAGGAATGGCTGCATTCTGGCAACATGCTCATATACCATGGGCTTGACCCCAGCTGCCATGTATTGTACTGTGAATTAAACCCATTTCCCATGGGAAGGTTTTTTTGTTTATCATGGACAGAATTACATTTGAGAGAGAGAGAGAGAGAGAGCCTGAGAGAATTCGTTACTTGCTAACGAAAACTTGCTTTGTATATATACGCAGCTTAGAAAAACCAGACGACGTTTGCATAACCAAACTATATCTATTTATATTAGACCGTATTTGTATTCCGTTTTGTTCTGGATTATTATTGTAGGGTATTTATTAGCTGATAAATTTTGAAACAGAAATGTTCTTCAGGAGATCTGCAAAAGATCTAGTATTCAGACAACAAATAATATGGTTTTATTTTGAGCAAAATCCAAATAAAAATATAGTTCCAGTAAAAATATAAGTGAAAGCACTAGTCTCATTTTTTAAGGAAGTTTCAATTAGTATTTTTTGCCAATTAATTTTTATTAGTTTTCATCAATTAAAAACAAAACAAAACATTTGAAACAAGTTTATACAGCAAAATCAGACCTTTAAAACATCCTTGAGCACTTTTACTCTATAAAGGTTTTCTACTGCCTTCCTTGAAGCCTCTGCAACTGCTTTTAGCTCTCAGAACTCTTGATGGAGGTTCTGGGGGAATTGTGATCTGAAAAGACCCCCTTCTTGTTGTTGCCATCTTGTCACAGTGGGCACAGGTAAATAATCGTCGTTCCCCCTGGAAGTGTGTCGCCAAAAACCAGACCTGGGTAATATGGTAAGTCTGTGTCCAAAAAGCAGGTGGGGCTTCTCAGCTGTGTAGATGGTGTCAAAGTCAATATATTGACAAGATTTTAAAAATAATCAGCTTTCCTACGTAACCAATAGCAAATCACAGTATATAAAATGCCTTACCTTAATATCAATGGAAGCAGAGACTGGCCAGTTTAAAACTTCTCAAAAGATGAATGTATGATTTTATGTAATAATGCAAAATTGGCAAACTACTTTGTTCTCGTGAAACCAATATATAGATGAGCTGATGTGCTAAGAATGTAGTCCTCAACAGTATACTGCTAATTATAATATACATAAATCTGTATTTGACACTTACCAGGTTCAAATAAATCTCTGTGTGTTTTAAACACACAGCAATTACAATTTGTAGACTTCCTATTTGCGTATTCAAAGTACACATTCTAGACACATGAAGGAAAGTACTTCCATGGGATAATTTTTGAGAATTCATAGAAAACTATAAAGTTTTCATATTTTTGGGTCAAGGGAGACCAAGGACAGAAGCAGAACACTCCTTAAAATAATGTGAACTTTATGCAAGCGGTTTTGTTTCCACAGATGCTGCCTTTAAAATCCTGAATCCTATGACCGTTCCACATTTCTTTAGGCTTAGTAGCAACAATGCGCTGATACAGTTCCTGCTGGAGGTAAAGAGCATTTGTTAACGGTGCATTTGAAAAAAGTCTATTTTTTTGAAGTGTAGCCATTTCAGAAGAGTTGAGAAAGGGAGAAACTACTGTGTCTGTGTTCCAGGGCACTCCGGAAATCAGAGAGCACTATATTGACTCTAAGAAGGATGTCGATCGACACTTGAAGTTTGCCTGTGAGCAGTTCATTCAGCAGCAAACCAAGCAGTTTGTGGAGCCTCTGGAGGAATTCCTGGCGAAGGTGTGCGAGATCCTACGGTAGCACCATTGGTATCTTAAACAGCTGTGTTGGGTATATTTAAGTTGGTTGGATTGTTGACAGAAAGGAACATAGACATTGTACATCTATCCCAAAATCATTAGAGAACTGTAATGTCATACCTACACCCTTGTGCAAATTAATTGAAACAAACAATGTAGTTTATTGTACAAAACTCACATATACAAACATTCATAACGGATATGACATCCGCTATTTTTAAGCAGCATTTGAACATGGTTTGGAATGGAGTCTACTAGTTTCGAACAGTCACTATTGATTTTCGGATCCCTGTACAACACTTGAATCAGCGCCTGAATGAGCTTCTCCATAGTCGTACAGTCTACAGCACGGAGGCGACTTTTGCATATAGCCCACAAATTCTCAATGGGATTTACGTCTGGGGAATTCCCTAGCCAATCAAGTACCTGTATTTTGCTGCTCTGTCATAATTTCTTCACCACTTTCGATGTGTGACAGGGGGCTAGGTCCTGCTGCAATATCCCAGTGTACCTCTTTTCCAGCTCTGGAATAACTCTCTTTCATAGAACCTCAATATATTGTGGCGAGCGCATCATTCCTTCTGTTGGCTGCAGGCTTCTGACTCCATAATGATCAACTGACTTTTCGTGCTTGTTTTGAGTACAGGATTACGAGTAAGATAGAAAACATGCTTTGTTCAATTAATTTGCACGAGGGTGTAGGTTGCCTTATATGAATACATTGGTATATCTAACTGAAAGGAGAATAACCTGTGGCCCTCCCAGTGTTCAGGAATGATGGGAGCTAGAGCTCAGTAACATCTGCAGGGCCACGGGCTTAGCAACCTCAATGCCATTCAATATGTTATCAACACAAGCATTCCTGAGTCAGCTGTACTGAGATGCCTTTCGGCAACACTCACACCTTGAAAAAGAGGTGCCAGAACTCGCAAGGAACACCTCCCTCCTTCTCTTATACAGTCGTACCTCAGAAGTTGAATGGAATCCATTCTGGAAGTCTGTTTGACTTCCAAAATGCTTGGAAACCAAAGCGTGGCTTCTGATTGGCTGCAGGAAGCTCCTGCAGCCCATCAGACGTTCAGCTTCCAAAAACAGTTCACAAAACGGAACACTCACTTCTGGGTTTGCGGCATTCGGGAGCCAAAACGTTCAAGAACTAAGCTGTTTGAAAACCAAGGTACGACTATAATGGCAATGGCACCCACCTGAGAGGTGCCGGAACTGAGTCCCGGTGAGTTCTGGCTGAAAAAAAGCCCTGTAAGTGATAATGGGGTATAAGGATAAACCAAAGGCTTGTTTTGCTGTGACATTACTACTTCCATAGGCAGGGACGCGGGTGGCGACGTGGGTTAAACCACAGAACCTAGGACTTGCCGATCAGAAGGTCGGCGGTTCGAATCCCCGCGAAGAGGTGAGCTCCCGTTGCTCGGTCCCTGCTCCTGCCAACCTAGCAGTTCGAAAGCACGTCAAAGTGCAAGTAGATAAATAGGTACCGCTCCGGCGGGAAGGTAAACAGTGTTTCTGTGCGCTGCTCTGGTTCGCCAGAAGCGGCTTAGTCATGCTGGGCACATGACCTGGAAGCTGTATGCCGGCTCCCTCAGCCAATAAAGCGAGAGGAGCGCCACAACCCCAGAGTCGGTCACGACTGGACCTAATGGTCAGGGGTCCCTTTACCTTTACATTACTACTTCTATGCCTGTATAAACTGGACATGTAAAGTCCTAATTGAAATTCCTCCAACCTCATGAAAGTGCCAGCTGGCTCATCTCTCTCACCCCAGCAGCTTTTCTCGTTTTGAGCCCTAAAGGGGAGGAGGGGGTAAAGAAACAGGTCTCAATTTAGCCTTTGAAAAATTGTGTTTCGCTCACTGCATTCTCTTCCAGTTTCTGACTGGATACGACTTTGGGAGAGGCGTTCGAAGAAAGCCCAAACAGTTGCCTTTTATAACCTGCTTCCTTTGGAAGGGTTCCCGGGCGCTCTTTCGTAACTACCGAAAAGCATTGTGAAATTGCCACTTCTTCTAGTTTTAATAGCTGCAAGCCCTAATAGCTAGATTTTCTTGGCAAGTGGCTCCTGAGATCTGGTTCAGTCTAGTAGTTTTCTGTGAAGCAGCAATTTTGAATCTCATCCTCCGTTGAGAATTACCGTATTTTTCGCTCTATAAGACGCAGCAGACCATAAGATGCACCTAATTTTTGGAGGAGGAAAACAAGAAAAAAAATATTCTGAATCTCAGAAGCCAGAACAGCAAGAGGGATCACTGCGCAGTGAAAGCAGCAACCCCTCTTGCTGTTTTGGCTTCTGGGATAGCTGCGCAGCCTGAATTCGCTCCATAAGACGCACACACATTTCCCATTACTTTTTAGGAGGGAAAAAGTGAGTCTTATAGAGCAAAAAATACAGTGCTTTGGTGGCCTTCGCATAACTCAGCCCAGATGCAATATGGGAATAATAATTCTGGCCTATCTTATATATGGTTGTTATAGGGATTGCTGGGGTGGTGCATATGAAGACCTTTAAACACTTTACAATACCAACTTGACTGCTAAGCATTTGGTGCATTGCCCGTTTTCCATCTCATTTCTTTAGGTTTCTGCTCTGAAGACAATGGCTACTCAAGGAGGTCCTAAATACAGCCTTTTGCAGCAACCTTGGGCTCAACCAGGTAATCTCTTTAGGTGCAATCTCACAGCCCTTTGTACATGCTTACCTTCCTTTTCTGCCTTCTGCGAGATGAAGCTCGTTTGGCTTGCAGACTTCGCCATTCCGGACCTTTTCAAAATTTTAAACGTTAATTTGTAAAAGTTTAATTCAGGGGGGTAACTATTCAAAGGGTTGACCGTTACCCATCTTTAACGAACCTCACTTAACCGCTTTGGCATGTATCCAAGCTGAATGGAAAATAAGTAGAATACAGTAAGTGTCTCCCGTACACATGCAACAAAAGGTCCCATGGAGGACAGAAAATCCATTTGTTTGCCATACGCTCCATGCCCAGCATACATAAGGAAGACAGCTTGCCGGCAAAAGGAGTGTTTGCCGAGGGAGAGGTCCTCTGTCTCGAGTAACTTTGCATCCTTCTGCAAACATTTGCTGCTCTTGTCCACCTTTCCTCTGGTGCACTTGCAAATATTGCTTTCCCTGCTTCCTGATACCTGGTGCTTGGGAAAGCCACAGGCAGAGCCTTTAACCTTCAAAGCACAATACAGTGGTACCTCGGGTTAAGTACTTAATTCGTTCCGGAGGTCCGTTCTTAACCTGAAACTGTTCTTAACCTGAAGCACCACTTTAGCTAATGGGGCCTCCCGCTGCCGCCGTGCCGCCGGAGCACGATTTCTGTTCTCACCCTGAAGCAAAATTCTTAACCCGAGGTACTATTTCTGGGTTAGCGGAGTCTGCAGCCTGAAGCATCTGTAACCTGAAGCGTATGTAACCCGAGGTACCACTGTACTGTATTGGCCCGAATATAAGCTGCACCTGTGTTGCTGGCAGCCTTTCCCCTTCCTCACTCTCTCCCTTCCTGGCCTTGGGGGAGAGGATGCGGGGCGGACGCGGCTTTGCCGCACTCCTGGCGCTGTGTGTCCCGCGTTCCTGGCTGCATGCCTTAAGGTCGTGAACACAAGCCGCACTTGTAACTTTTCATGGTCGGAATTTGGAGGGAAAGTGAGGCTTATATTCAGGCCAATATGGTAAGTGGGAAGGATGACAATATTGTGCAGTAGCAGGCATCTCCTCCCCACCACTGTGTGCATGGCAGTTGTATCATTGCGCGCGCACACACACACACACACTGGTGTGACTTTTTAGGTTGCAAATCCAGGAGGCCCTTTCTCAATGAGTTTTGTTGCATTGTGACTGCCATTGTTCTCTTTCCACTAACAAATTACTTTTGGTTAACCGAAGGTGCATGATGTAGTCCATGGGTAGGCAAACTAAAGCCGGGGGCCAGATCCGGCCCAATCGCCTTCTAAATCGGGCCCACAGACAGTCCGGGAATTAGCGTGTTTTTACATGAGTAGGATGTGTGCTTTTATTTGAAATGCATCTCTGGCCTATTTGTGGGGCATAGGAATTCATTATTTTTTCAAAATATAGTCTGGCCCCCCACAAGGTCTGAGGGATGGTGGACCGGCCCCCTGCTGAAAAAGTTTGCTGACCCCTGATGTAGTCAGTTTGTGAAACTAAAGTTAAGGTCTAGTCAGTTACTGGATGGAAGGCCATCTCATTTACACCTTAGTATTCTCCCAGGAGGAAAGGCAGGATATAACTGCAATTTATATGTATTGCTTTGATGTTCATCCCATCATTTCCAGAAGGGTTAGGGTTGCTTGCAAATATATATTTTACAGAAACCGACACAGCAGTTTTAGATATCTGCAATGTATGGAAAGAAATGTATGCATTGCAGAGAGCTGGGCTTGGGGGTCCCTTTCCAGCTCTGCAGTTCTGTGATTCTGTGACAAGCATGTAGCAGGACAGGTGCTTGCTTCGTATAAGAGACAGCCAATAAACCATGACTGGATTTCAAAAGGACAAGTTCTCTGCCATAATATGTCTTTGAATTCTGTTTCGCAGCAAAGATTGCCGACTTGGTGTCTTCGACATACAGGACCATCAAAACAAAACTGCCCTCGACATTGCAGAGTATGTCGCTGTATTTATCCAACAAGGACACAGAGTTCATCTTGTTCAAGCCGGTTAGGGTAAGTATTTCGGTAGCGTTTCCTCTTTTTTTATTAATATGAGAACCAAAGTTTTATAGGTTTTTCACTTTACATACTTGAATGCATACTTTAATAGTAGCTTATTCATATTTGCAAACTGTTACAACGTGTTTTAAGTCAAGTGATCCTGTTTTGCCTCAAACTAAGCAACCTCTAGCTCATCACTTCGTGATTCTGTGGCAGTTTGTACCTTTTCTTGGACAAACATATGGTACTATATTCTGGTAAAGGTAAAGGGACCCCTGACCATTAGGTCCAGTCGTGCCCGACTCTGGGGTTGCGGCGCTCATCTCGCTTTCTTGGCCGAGGGAGCCGGCGTACAGCTTCCGGGTCATGTTGCCAGCATGACTAAGCCGCTTCTGGCGAAGCAAAGCACCTCACGGAAACGCCGTTTACCTTCCCGCCAGAGCGGTACCTATTTATCTATTTGCCCTTTGACGTGCTTTCGAACTGCTAGGTTGGCAGGAGCAGGGACCGAGCAACGGGAGCTCACCCCTTTGCGGGGATTAGAACTGCTGACCTTCTGATCGGCAAGTCCTAGGCTCTGTGGTTTAACCCACAGCGCCACCCGCGTCCCCTATATTCTGGAGTGGCCTGCAAAATCTTCCTGTAGCTAATGCCAGGTCTTTGGTTGTCCTCACTTCTTATACCACAGTTGCTGCTGCATCCTGGCTCCTCCTCCTCTTCCCTAGTCTAACTATAGTTCTCTGCTCTGCTGCCCTTGTAGTGCCAGGGATGTCTGCAAGTGACCAGGAAAGGTGATTGTGTGGATGAGGAGCAAACGCCTGCAGCTGAGTTCATGACAGAATTTGTCCTCTTAATCTTCTTTTCGTTTACTTCCTGAAGCTGCCTATAAGCCATACGTGGCTTGTAGAGCCAGTTTTGGCGCAGAAAAGGGAAATCAATATGATCAGAGAGCTGTGGCGACTCCTGTATGATGAAGAGTTGCAGCGTTTGGGGCTTTTTGGTTCAGGGGCGGGAAAGTTAAGGATGGAACATGATAAAGATGTGTAAAATTATTCACGGTGTGGAAAGCAGCCCCCCCTTTCTCTTTCATAGTACAGTGGTACCTCGGTTTACGAACAGTCCTGTTTATGAACTATTAGGTTTACGAACTCTGCCAAAAACCGAAGTAGTGTTTGCGAACTTTATCTTGGTCTACAAACGGAAGCCGAATAGTGGAAGGGCACCGTCAGCGGGAGGCTTCGTTAGGGAAAGCACGCCTCAGTTTGAGAACGGATTTGGTTTAAGAACAGACTTCAGGAACGGATTAATTGGTACCACCGTACTAGAATCTGGGGTCACCTAGAGAAGCTGATTCTTCAAGCAGCACATAGCAAGACTATGAAATTTGGTTTTCCAGGATGTGAAAGGGGAATTAGCCTATCGGCGACTGATATTCATGATGGGTATACGCTACCTTTGGGGTCAGAGACCCCATGTCTCTGAATACCAGTTGCTGGAAAACAACAGTATCGCTCAAGGCCTGGTTGTGGGTTTCCTGGAGGCATCTAGTTAACAAGATGCTGGATTAGACCAGGCATATCCTGCAAGGCTGGTATTATGTTCTGTCACTCCTGCATCCTTCCAGTAGGCAGTGCCTTTAAAGATAAACGCTGCATAAGGGGCCTTATTCATCTTAGGAGCTTATGTAGACCGCCAGCTGCTAATGTAGGTTTTCTTACACAGTGACATCTCTGACCCCTTGAGTTTTAACTGCCTAATGGGAGAATGTAGAAGTAACAAAAAAATGAAGCTTCTAAGTCACCTTAACTCATTAGTTCTTCCCCAAACTGGATATCCGTTCTCTGTATGCGTCCATATTTGAAGGCTGGTCTTAGGGTGAGGAAAGTTTTAAATAT
The DNA here is from genome assembly GCF_964270895.1 of Podarcis filfolensis. Taxonomy (NCBI): domain Eukaryota; kingdom Metazoa; phylum Chordata; class Lepidosauria; order Squamata; family Lacertidae; genus Podarcis; species Podarcis filfolensis. The sequence goes on from NC_139608.1 coordinate 88,977,964, forward strand.
TTTATTTAAAAATATTTGATTTATGTATGGATATTGTGATTACAAAAAATGGAAAATGTAATAAAAAGGTTTTTTTTATAAGGAAAGTTTTAAATATTTTCTTCCTTTCCTCAGAACAATATTCAGCAAGTGTTCCAGAAACTGCATGCACTACTAAAAGAAGAATTTAGCAAAGAAGATCTCCAGATTGTAGCCTGCCCTTCAATGGAACAGGTACGTAAGAAAACCCTTATTTTAAAAATCCATTCTGTGTGAACTATATTTTGGGTGAAATTCAGTCAGATCAATATATTCTTTTAACTAAATTGTTCTGAGCACAGGAAGTTTGGCCCCTGAATAAATTTTGCAGATGGCTTTAAGACAAAAGCAGCACAAATGCTTGCTTTTGGGTTATGTTGACAGGCTAGCAGAGCATCCAGAAACAGAGCTACAGGATGTCTCAGATCTAGGCATGAGCCAGCTGTTGTAGCTGGTACAAGGGCCTTGCTCAAAACTTTGCTTTGCCAGGGGTCGGCAAACTAAGGCCTGAGGGCCGGATCAGGCCCAATTGCCTTCTGGATCCAGCCTCTGGACAGTCCAGGAATCACCACGTGGATCTGTTTGGGCTGCGCCATTTCCCCTCCCACCACGGCAGCCCCTCCTCCCTCCTGGCTTCTCCCTGCCCTGCGGAGGTAGGGGGCTGGGCTTTGATTGGTGCTAGTCAATTCGAAGTCTTGCCACCTGCATGCCCAGACCTGCCACCCACCCTGTCTGTCCATGGGCATACCTGGCGCCCAGGAAAGCTGGCCCAGAAAGTAGAGGTGGCTGTGCTGCTGCCGGCTCCCAATCACAGGCAGAGCAGTGGAGGAGGTAGGAAAGCAGAGGGAGGGGAGGGGCTGGGGGAGAGAGAAGCCCCCCTCTGCCAGGATTCCTGCTGTCCAGGGCTGGGGTCAACCCCCGATTGCATCTCCTTTCCAGAAATGTATATACAGTGGTACCTCGGGTTACATATGCTTCAGGCTACATACGTTTCAGGTTACAGACTCCGCTAACCCAGAAATAGTACAGTGGTACCTCGGGTTAAGTACTTAATTTGTTCCGGAGGTCCGTTCTTAACCTGAACCTGTTCTTAACCTGAAGCACCACTTTAGCTAATGGGGCCTCCTGCTGCCACCGTGCTGCCAGAGCACGATTTCTGTTCTTAACCTGAAGCACTATTTCTGGGTTAGCGGAGTCTGTAACCTGAAGCGTATGTGTCAGGGAATCAGGAGCAGGAGCAATGGGGAGAGAGGAATTGGAGAGCGAAGGGGAAGAATCCGAGGGCAGCGTAGGGGAGTATGACAGTGGCCCGAGAGATTCCATGAGCTTCTCCAGCGAATCAGAAGATTCCCAGAAGGGGGCGCCGATGGTCAGGGCAAGGGGGGTCCCAGGGGGGACGCATCAGAAACAAGGAGCCAGAGGGGAACCCCAAAACAGCAGTGGAGGATCGGGACCAGTTTCCCCACCAGAGCGTAGTGGGGGGGAAGAGTCACATGTGTCAGGGGCAGCGTCTCCTCCAGAGAGGGAGTCAGGGCTGACCACGCCTCCATCGGAGAGTGGAGGAACGGAAGGGAGGCCAGTTGCAGCTAGCCCCCCCGAAGGGGGAAGCAGTGACAGCAGCAGTGAAACGGTCAGGAGGAAAGCTGCTGGCTGGGCGCGCGCGCCAAGTTCAAATGTGCAGGCGCGCGGGACAGCAGGAGACCCGGATGGGGAACCAGCTCCTAAAGCCCGCTGGAGGGAGGGAGACGGCTCAGGGGAATCAGCGTCAGAGGAGGCTAGAAAGGGCGAGACCCCGGCGGGCAGGCGGACCCAGAGGAGGAAAGAGCAGCGGAAAAGGTGGAGCAAGGCTAGAATCTTAAATTGGTGTCAAGGGGGAGGAGACTCAGACGGAGCATCAGCGGTCTAACGGTTGAGACGTAGAGCTGCGTGCTGCGGCTCTGGAAGTGAAACTGAACTTCAATAAAGACTTTTGTACTTAACAACGAAGCAGCGTTGGTCCTTTGTGAGCTGGGACCTAGGGTAGCTCTGACAGTATGTAACCTGAGGTACCACTGTACCTCAGGTTAAGAACTTTGCCTCAGGATAAGAACAGAAATCGTGCTCTGGCGGTGTGGCGGCAGTGGGAGGCCCCATTAGCTAAAGTGGGTCTTCAGGTTAAGAATAGTTTCAGGTTAAGAACAGACCTCCGGAACGAATTAAGTACATAACCCGAGGTACCACTGTATAAGTATATGTGTGTGTAATCCGGCCCGCCTCAAGGTCTGAGGTCTGCTAAAAAAGTTTGCTGACCCCTGGGCCATGCATGTTTGTGGTATGGTGTGCAGAAGTGACCAGGAAGCCACAAACTCTTCCTCTGTGTGTGTCTGTACGAGAGGGAAGCCCGCACGCCTGCCCAACGCACAGGAACGAGATTGTGCTCCCATTGAAGAAGCCTCTTTTCCTCCTCTGATTCCTTGCAGCGACGGAAGCGCTGCTCTGGGCAGCAGCCCTATGTATTACCCTCAAATAGTTTCAGATCTCCATATCCAGGACCTTCCCTGTGCCAACTCCCACCCCCAAATTTTACTGCTTCTGTAAAACAGGCGTTACGAGTTCCACAGTAGTGAAACTCCTTTGCCGTTTGCCTTCCAGGTAAATCTCCTTTTGTCAACAGCAAAGTAGTCCATCTTTGAGAAGCCTCTTCAAATTGTCTGTCAGGCAGTGAAATGGACATTTATTTGAAGCCAACACGGGGTGTGCCATCCTACATGCTTTTAGCATCATCCATCTGAACGTGAGGTGAACAAGAAGAGGATGAACACCAGTATGTTATAACTTTTTTTATAAAAAAAATAAAGCAGAAATACTGCTTTATTCAGAACAATGGTCAGCTTTTTTGTTTGTTAGCATCTACCTACCTTGACTGAAAACATGTTGGGGTTAAATTCTATTTGCTCCCTTACCCAATTTTGTTAACGTGTGTTTGCTCCTTTTCCAAGGGATGTGCTGAAAATAAATTGGAGAAGGCAGGGACCCAAGAATCTCTTTAATAGAAGGCATAAGTGTATGTACAAACCTTCCCACACTATCTCAATAAGCCTCCAAATTGCACATTCACAAGTCATCATGGTGCTGCAGTCAGTGAGTGGTGAAGAGAGTATTTGTGAAAAAGTTTTCATTTGCCCTCCGGCAGTAAGTCTCAGTTGAAGCTGTTCAGCTGTATATCAAATGGTTTAGCTGCACGTGCAAATGAAGCACATTGTGAAAATTTCTCCAGCATTTGACTGGTGCACTGACACTCACCATTTCTTAATAACTCTAAAAAGAAACCCAATTTGCCGCAGTAAAATTGTGTGCATAGGATGTGTAGAGAAAGCTATGCAATCGAGGAATTTCCATAGAGAAATGCCTTCTAAGTTTGAATTACTGATATGTGAAATAATTCATTTTATAAAAATGAAGCTCCATTAGAACTTCTGTTTTTTTTTTAAAAAAAACAGCAGCAACTAAAAACCTTAATTGGAGTGGAGATCTAGCTTGCCTTCTTGCTTGTGGCAACTTTATCTCATGCTTTTTAGTTTACGTTAAACCAGAGTTTCCTAACCTGCCACCCTCCCTGTCTCTAGCCAGCTGGAGGGTCACAGAGTCTCTTCTCCCAACACTGCTTTAAACATTTCTCTTTTCAAGATCCGCTGGATGCTAAAATGACTGTAAAATCAGGAGGCTAGTGTGAACGAGGAACAAAAGGAGGCAGCACTAGTTATGGAGAGAAGGAAATAAAACTTAAGTTCCAACAAACTTATATGACATTAAGGTAATTCCAAAAAAAATACTTTGAGGGGAAAGCCATCTTCATGGTTGGGGTGGAATGAATAAGAAAGCTTTTATAGTGACGAGTTCAAATTTGTAGAAAGAAATAAAACTCCCATTACCGCTTTGCTTTTATTCATAAATTGGTGGTTGGGGGGCGGGTCTGCATATTAGTGGTGTGTTTTTAAAGCAGCTTCAAGCTGTTTGCCTGCCACCCATTTGACAAGGCAATTGGCACCCGTTGAAAGCTGTTACTGCAAAGCAGATTTGTTGTAAAATGACGTCCTGTGGACTTCGTATCATGCTTTTCAAGTAAATTATGGCATGATTGCTGCATATGAAGTTACAGTGTATTTTAATCAAATTTTCTAAGCATTCGAATCAGTTGACCAAATCCTTTTGTTTCTAAAGCAGAATGCCTTTATCCCACCCACCCTGTGTCATCCTGTTCTAGCAAACTTGTATAAAGCTTCAGATATTTACGTATAAAAATAGTGTACATAATTTAAAACGTTATCAAAGATTCTTTATATTATTTGACTAATGTTCCTCTTTGTCCCCCCCCACACCTTTTAAATAAAAGTTCTGCTTTCTTACTTCGAGATAGTTTTGTTTTGTCTACGCTGCGCTAGTTGCATGTGATTTCGAAAAAGGAATGGCTTCTTTAGGAAAAGTCCTCCCCGGTATTTTCTGAAGGCAAGTTCCTTTTATATTTATTTATTAAAAAACTTATTTGAGCTGTTGCCACCTCTTGAGACATACAACACACAGTTTGCTTTAGCTATGCTTCCTTTCAGCCCCGGTTTTTGTATCCTGTGTTGCGGATAATTATCGTCATGATAATTTGGTTGTTCCTTTGTGGAATGGAAGGTGTGCACTCTGTTCCTGTTGCTTTTCCATCCGAAAGTATATTTTTGCAAGCCTCACGGAACTCCAGGCACTCCTGAAGGGTAATCATTGTACACCCCCCACCCCCCAAAATGTGAGGGGAATGTATTCCATCCATTCGGTCCTCTATTCCATCATGATAAACCCATATGCAGGAGTACCGTATTGGCCCGTATATAAGCCGCACCTTTAAAATTCAAGAGGGAAGAAGACAATACCCGAATATAAGCCACTCCCTTAAAATTCTGCAGGCATTCACACCCGCAAATGGCAAACGTGGAAGAAAATCCTACAGTGATATCGTAAAAGCCAATTTTCGTAAGGTCACGAATTTAAGCCGCACCTTAACTTTTCACAGTCGGAATTTGGGGAAAAAGTGTGGCTTATATATTCGGGCCAATATGGTATTTGTGCAGGACTGGGGGAGCTCAGGCCAGGATTGTCCACCTTTGCATATTCTTCATTTATACTGCCTTGGCAATTTCTCATTCCAAATGTTCCCGCAAATTTAAAGACAGCTTTAAAAGAGGATCAGACAACTATTTGGAAAATAAGGTGATCAGTGGCTACTAGTTGCAGAGAATCACAATGGAGGAGAGCACTGGTGTGCTCTGGTCTGGGTGCGAGCTTTCCCCCAGACATCCCCCCCGGCCTTGGAGGGCCCCAGGATCCTGAATCAGCAAGGGATTTTCTTACATTCTTGCGAATACAGGCACCACCAACCAGAGGCTGATGTTTACTAAATCACTTCTGTAAAAGAACACACTTTTAATTCAATCTTTCCATTTATTGTCAAATAATAATCCACTGCAATGAGGAAACAAAACGCAAAAAAGTGACTTCTTGATGGGTAATGGGTGAGCACGGAACACGCATGTGTATTATTAAAACTAAAAATGGCATCGAGATGGTTACATACGGCCAATATGGTTAAGCTCATGATTTGCACCTATCCAATCCTTTTTCAATTTTAATGCCACGTCTAAACGCTGCTGCAGATAAAAATGCAAACAAAAAAGCATTAGAAACCCATTAAAATACGTTAGGAAAGCCGTTCTCTGGGACCCTCTCCTGTGCAAGAGCTGCAGTAGACTGTAAATCATTAACAATCCTTAATTATGAAAATGTTAGCTCTCCAAATGGATGGAAGCAGCATTTTGTGGCTTAGTTGTAACTGAGCTATAATTTTGCTAACCCCTCGTATTTAATGTGATTGTACATGGAATAATTACTTAATATAAATAAAAATGGAAAAGTCTTCTTCTTTACTGCCCTTTTTAAAAAGCTTTCAATGAATTTAATTTTCTTCAATATAAGTTATTTGTAAGTCTATACAAAGGCAAATATACATATATACAGTCATAATATTAAAGCACTTCGATTGACTTTTTTTTTGGCTGATCTTGTGGGGGGGTGGGGAAGAGTCAGCAAAAGATAAATCCTGCTATTTTGGAGCATGGCTATTAATACAACGAACTGCAAACATGCTGACCGTGAGTTAGTTGCTGTTACTATGAATAAACTGTATAAAAGCATCAGCAGAAAAATAGGATTTTTTATATTAAATAAATACAGCTTATGACAAAATCGCAATCTAAATCTTTGCTAGTTGTACTTGTCCATGACCCCTTTTCTCTTTTTAAACAAAATGAAAAAACCAACAGGTTCGTTTTGCACGGAAGTGCAAAATTTGGGAAATTGGCACTGGAATTCTATGCATGCTTACTCAGAATTAAATTCCATTGAACACAATGGGGCTTACTCCCTGGTAAGTGTGCAAAGGATTGCAGTCAGAGAAGTGTATAATTCAAGGAGATCCAAAACAAAGTGGCTTTGGAAATCCAGACCTGCAGGTTGCTTGTACTTTTCTGTGTTTCTTTTCGGAAAAGACAGGCAGAAAAATCACATTTGCCACCAATTCTAAAAAGGCACATTCAGGAATATTTTGCCAGAATATATCCACAACTGAGAAAGATGCCTTGATAGAATCTGACTGCTTGCTCTATTATTTGGTGCTAAGCCAGACATGTAAGAAGCAACTGCAAAAAGAGAGAAGGTAGAGAGTTGTGAATGAATGGATCACTTTTTCTTACCCTACCAATCGCCTGGTCTGCCATGAGTCCACTTAGGAAATTAGGTGACCTGAAATCACTGCAACTGACTTCCAAATAAATCCTCCTGCAGGAGCTATTCCAGTTAGGAGGACGAGGAAGCATTAGTGGCAACAGTTATGCTTTAAAATGCACACGATTGGTGTGGGGTGTGTTTTTTAACGCAGTGTTCCTCCAAAAAGAATGCACTAAATTCTCACAAAGGCACAAACCACTGGAAATGGCTTCAGCACAAGCGCCTCTGGCAGAAATGTAGCTTTAGGAAGCTTGTGCAGATGACATTCTGAGTCGATCTGGCCCAGAACATGCAGTGGGCAGAACTTTCAGGATATGTGTGGAAAAGCTGGGTCAAAATGCCTAGAATGTGGCTGGATAATGTCAAGCAGAATAGAATGCAACATTTTATCGGCCGGTAACGCCAAATCTTAATGACCGATCAAAGATCCAGGCTCAGTTCTTTTTGTCTGCCTCAAGGCACAGTGTCAAGACCGCTGCCTTACTTGCTGTTTCAGTTAAGTGCAGTAAAAGTAGGTTTCTGACAGCCAACTGACCAGTAAAACAAAATAGAAGATTGCAACCTCAATAAAAGGGAGGAATAGGAAACACAGAAAAGCCTGCTTAAATCTGGTGTAGTGAATTAAAAGATAATGGGAGGATGATCTTGGCAATGTGCCCTTCTATATAAAATGGGTCTCTGTAAATTCCTTTCCCCTTCATATGTGTTAAGGTGCACATTCCAAAGGAAGGGAACAAGAGCTGCATGAGGTTTTAGCAGGATGAGACACCAACTTCACCCTCTGCCAGCCGGACTGCAGTAACAGATTCTGCAACCAAAATGCATTCACTGTTCTCGTGTTCTCTTCCCCTCCCCACCCTGCTTACATTATTTCACACTCCCATCTCATTGCTTTCCCCCAGTTTCACACCGCGGAGAGCAATACTCAATACTGAACAAAAGCGAAGTCTTATCTTGCCACCCCTGAAGGTTAAAAGCAGACACAAAGGCAGCATTGTAAGCGGCTCGGTACTTTGCTCTGGACAACCTTTAAAGGAGGCAAGAGCTTCAAGTCAGTCCAACACTTTACCACATTCACATCCACGTCTCCTCGCTTGTCGGCTACATTCATGAAATAAGTCTTTTCTGAACATTTTTTTCTTACAGTTTCAAACCCAGGTCCTTCTCTTTGTCTGTCTGTCTCTCTCTCCTGGTGAAATCACCAACGGGCTAGCAATGGCTTTTATGAAGATACAAGTTTCACGTAGTTGCCTGGGAAAGTACCAAACTGTTGTGTTCTCCGGGATGTGCCTGTTGAGAAATAAAACAAGGACAAACGTGGGCGTGGCGGCCCAAAAAGCAGGCTTTCCATCTTTGCTTTGCTATCGCTGTGTAGCAGGATAACACGCAACTTGATCCCGTGAAAGGATCCTCCACTTATTTGGTTAGTGCATGGGGTTAAACCACAGAGCCTAGGGCTTGCCAATCAGAAGGTCGGCGGTTCGAATCCCCACGACGAGGTGAGCTCCCGTTGCTCGGTCCCTGCTCCTGCCCACCTAGCAGTTCGAAAGCACGTCAAAGTGCAAGTAGATAAATAGGTACCACTCCGGCGGGAAGGTAAACGGTGTTTCCGTGCACTGCTCTGGTTCGCCAGAAGCGGCTTAGTCATGCTGGCCACATGACCCGGAAGCTGTACGCTGGCTCCCTTGGCCAGTAAAGCAAAATGAGCACCGCAACCCCAGAGTCGTCCGTGACTGGACCTAATGGTCAGGGGTCCCTTTACCTATCTCCAGATAAGGCTGAAACCCAGCCTAAAATTATGGAGAGCTGCTGCCAGTCTGTAGACAACACTGAGCTACGTGGACCAATGGCCTGTGACTGTCTTCCAAGAATGCTGAAACACATGCTGTCCAATGGGACAGAGATCTGATGTGATGCCCCTTCTCCTTGGAAGTCCACACCAGAAGAGCTCCCTCTTTTTCCTCAAGTTTCACCTTAAAATAAATCTTTTCAGCGGAGCCTGGCTTAATCCTAGCTGAAATAAAAGACCATGTACCGATAACTCTACATCTTTTGGTCCTTTGCCTCCCCGCCCTTTTGTCTTCTTCCGCATCAAAATTCAGTTTGTAAGATTCCTTGGGCAAGATGTGCTTTTAAAAATCGCTCGAAAGCGTTGTGCACACTGATCGCTCCAATTTGAAATGATTAGCTGGAGGGAGGCCCCGTTTCGAAATAAAAGTATTGGTCTCAAGCCACAGTCAGTGAGTGGGTGTCAGTCTGGCAATGTTCGAAGAACAGGGCGGAAGAGCAGGGAAGGAAGAGTTGGAAACTGGAGCCAAGTGGAGGGCATTTGGCTTGTGAATGCACAGCACCAGATTCAAGGGCTTGGCTTGAGCTGAAAAGACGTAAAATAGACTGAAACGGTTTTTTTTAAAAATCTATTGGTATGAAACAGGTCTTTACGACCTATTGCATGAGTGATTGGCTTATCCATAACTACAATAAAAGTAAAATAACGGTCTTTTCCCAAAGGATTTCAGTTTATAAATTGTTTTCGGATGAGCATGTGAATAATAATTGCCATTATTAGACAACAGTTGGATCAATTAAACAGCCTCTTGCAACAGTTGAAGGTTTTAGAGCAGTCTACATATGCCGTAATTATCTGGAATTCCAATGGGGGGTCAACAGTAAATTTAGTGTTTTGGAAAGATTCTAAGGTAAGGTGTTGCGAAATCTATTTGGGGTACAAAAATGCATGGCCAATGGTGTTCTATGTTTGGAGGTCGGTTTCCCAATGGCTGAAAATTCAGAGTGAATATCCTCTCTAAACTACTAGCTATATTTACTTTGTCTACATCCGCAAAGCCTGTTACAAATCAGAATGCACTAACAGCATGTGTGTTCTTTCTTGAACACCTAGCAATCAAAATTGGTTACCGTTGAGCCTTTCTAAGGAATTAATGGCTATTTTGAGGCATTCTACAGTTAAAACATGCCTGAGGAAAATAAGTTTATATCAAAATATACCCAGGAAATGTTGTTCTCCCTCTATACATGCTGGGAAGGAAGGGAAAGGATCATATTTACTAAATGTGGTGGCTCAGATAACCCTTTCCGCTTAATGAGATTTAATGCTGTACAGTTGTTTAACTGGTGGGTCATATGGCAGAATTTCTTGCTGCAGAACATCAGTGTGTGTTGGGGTCTGAGGAAGTAGAAACTGATTCATGGATCTTTCCCATCCCAGTGCTATTTCTACAGTAGCTTGATAGACCTGCTGCTTGAATCTTGCCCAGGAAAGTTTTTGGGTTGTCAAGACAATTTTCTATTGGTAGGGGGGGGTCACAGGGAAAAACATTAAGATTTGTAGCTGCTGCTGTTGCTGCTAAAATGCATAGCAAACTCACAGCAGAATATATGCAATCACTCTGAGTCAAGTAGATTATTAGAATTATAGCATGTATGCTGCTCTGGCTAACTGTAGATTTTGTGTAAATAGGTCTGTGAATCAAATGGATATCAATTAATGTTCCCGTTAATGTTTTAAAAACGAGTTGAAATGACAGATGTCACGCTCACCAACAAACCAGCCGTCATCACACTTCTCCATGACATCTATGATATCTCCATCTCTTAACTCCAGCTCATCTTCATTCTGCGGGACATAGCTGTACAATGCTTGGTAGCTAAGCCTGAAAACGCACAGAAACAGTGGAGGGGGGTAGAATTAAGGGAAGAGATTGCCAGCCACTATTAACAATATCCCTCTTGTAACTAACTTTCTTCAAATACAGATCCAATGATGATGATTCAAATTTGTATACCACCCTATACCCACAGGTCTCAGGGCAGTTACAAGATAAAAATCACAATATAAAAACACAAAATGCATAATAAAACCAAAAACCAACCCAATAACCCCCCCACACATTTAAAAGAGCATTGCATGTCTTTAAGGCCTGGTTAAAGAGGAACATTTTTGCTTGGCGCCTAAAGGTGTATAATGAAGGTACCATGCTTCTCTGGGGAGAGCATTCCACAAACAGGAAATCTGCTGGGATAGGAGTCTAAATTTCCTCTGCCCTCTCTCAACTTTATCCAACAATATTCTGACCGTATTCAGTTCCCATCAGCTCCCTCGTACCCTATTCTGCACCACAGACAGCCCCTAAATAAATATTGAAACCACGGGACCAGATCAGGTGGCAAGGAGTGGCACGTAGAACTTCATCCAGTGGCCCTGTGGCACTCTTGATGGCAAAAGTGTCTACAGGACCTCACCGGGGAGATTATGAGCTGCCACCGCCCTTCTGAAGTCTTCCAACTAGCAGGAAGTTCCAAAAGTCCACACCAAGGTACCACACATCCATCTCCAGACCTCTGATCCATGATATTTTAAAAAATGAAGACGAGTCTGGTAGGATCAATAGGGCACAATTTCCTCTTGTGATCTCAGCCAAGACCACAAAACCAAAATACTGGTGAGTCCCTTGTGTTAAATAAGAAAAGCCATCAAACTAAAAATTGTGCTGTCTCCTGCATTCCATCCATCAAATCTACGACAGCTGCTGAAATGAGGTGGCGAATGCATTCCCTTTCGGACCAACTTACAGATCTTGTGGCGCGTGGTTCCTGTCGAGGCTTGTTCCCAGCGGCAGGACTTGCGGTTGCTGAGAAATGATGAAAGATGATTTATTGTCACTATGGGGCCCCTTGTGGCAAGAGACAAGAGGCTGAGAAATTGTGCTGCAGTAATGAACGGACTTTTCCGCAATGTTTAAGATCTCATTGCAAACGGTTTCCTGGGTGGTAGAGACAGTGCAGGGTTGACATCCACGGAGGGGGGGAAACACGTCAGAGGACAGTGAACAGGGGAAAGTGGGGAGGAGGGAGGGATAGTCAGTAAGAGATGGGGAAATCCAGTTGTAGCAATCCAGTAAGACAAGACAGTGGTAGATCCAGCCAGTGAAGTGTAGAGGAATCCAGGTTGAAAGCATGGAAAAACAGAGGCAAGATACAGAAGAGTTTGCTATTTAGTTTTAGATATATAGATTGACGTATTTGTAAAAAAGCAGTAGCAGCAAAAGATACTGGAATTAGCAAGGACCTCAAATTCACATCTTCCAGCTTTGAGTGCGTCATTTCAAAACACATCACATGCATGCAGCCAAAGTTCTCCCCCCAGTGCTACAGATATTTAATGCCTGTGTTTCCTTTGTCTACAGTAGCCTTTGTTTCAGGAAATTTCAGCTGCTGTTCAAATGGCCTAACTGCGCACCAAAACTCCACATAGAAGCCAGGTGTTTGCAATGGCACCTGGTTCAGCTCACCCTAAATCAGAGCCTCCATCTCGTGTACTTGCGACAGTGGTGGCAAAAGAATTAGGGTTGAGAGTCAAAAAAATTATTGTGCACTGTTGACATAACCAAACCCGCTCTGCCCAGCTCTGGCATTTGGGGCTCCTTTCCCCCCCAAATACTGGCACGTCTAGACTACGATGTCAAGAAGCAGGTAACAGATGCTTTATGAGTGCAGCACTGCACCAAAACGTTGCAGGCTGAGATACTTCTGGTTCAGGGATACGGTCACTCTGGTTTTTGCTCTCTCCTTCCACAAATCAGGCCTCATTTTGGGTCAAGTGACTATGCTCACTGGCCTGGGGCTTGTTCCATGCCCTCCAACATTTCTCCAATATAAATAAGAGTACGTCCCCTCCGATGTTTCTCTGATGAAAATAGGGACAACCTATTCCATACCGTCCAACATTTCTCCAGTGAAAACAGGGACATCCTAAGGGGAAAAATGGACATTTCAGGATGAAATCAGAAACCGGGACAGCTTCTGAAAATCTGGAACTGTCCCTGGAAAATAGGGACACTTGGAGGGGTCTGCTGATTTCCTCCTTCCATTTTTGTGTTTGTTTTGAATGAGGACACAGTTCTTCTCAATCCCTACTATATAACAATCTTTGGACTTCTACCTCCAGAAACATTTAAAATAGCTTCTCAGGGTGAATTAGGAAATGACCTGTCCAGAAAATGAGATGGATTATTCAACCTCATGTCAACATCTATGTATCTCTTCCTCCTCACTTTTCAGCCATTCCATTCCCTCTCCCAGGTGGTTCTCGCAACCCCACCCAACCTCAGTCAGACAACATTTCATGCCACTGAGTTCCTATGAAAATGGTTAGGGGGTGTTTGCTCCCTTTAGGGTTCCTTTCTAAAGATTTTTTTTTAAGCACCTGCAAACCTCAGGATTACTGCGATTCTGCTGGTACCTCTTGTGTATGGTATTGTTTTGCTTACACCTCCAGAAGTATGAAATGGAAATAAGAGAGAATGGCACTTGTATGAACAATGCTAAAATGGGGCTGCAGATATGAATCTCAGGCGATCTTACCACATAGCTCTTTTCAGATTCTGTGAGATCTGGTCCTGGCCTCAATGAATGATGAGAAGGCTGTGTGATCACCAAAGCACATGGTAAGGGAGACATTTTAGCAAATGCACTAGCAAGTCAAATTCAAATCATAGGAAGAAAGCAAAACAAAAATAAACAAGGGAAATTTGACATAAATGACAGTCGCCACTGGATATTATTAAACAGCTGTGCCATAGAGCACATTGTGACTCTGGCAAGAAGGATTAGAAGAAGAAGAGCTAGAAGATGAAATGATGGGTTAGCAAAACAAAGACCGATGTTCAAAAAAATATTATGGCACAGTTCCTCTGGGAGGACACAAAAGAGCACAACCTCTAGACTCCGTGATTTAAAGGGGAATTACCGGGGGAGGAAGCGGAAATGTGCAGAATACATAGGAGCACTGCTTGGAACAAGAAGATGCGCTTTGGAGCCCCTGGTGATAGGATTTGCCAGACAATGAGATGAATTAGCCTAGAATTTTCTTATTCTTTTCTCCTCAACATTCTGTAACTCCAGACGGTCACGGGGGGGGGGGGGGAGGGGGGCTTTTTATATATAGAAGCACATGCAAGCATCAAGCACATTAACTTTTTCTTTTAATTTACACACCTATGGAGGTCCTTAGGTATGTTCTTTACTTTTCATGTGGGACCATTTTGCTTCCAAACAGGTAGGCATTTGATCACCCATGTTTCCTATTAAGGGGATTTTTGGTAAATGAATAAGCTACAGCCGTACCTTGGATCTCGAACGACTTGCAAGATGAATGGTTTGGGTCCTGAACGCCACAAACCCGGAAATGAGTGTTCTGGAGCTTCCTGCAGCCAATCGGAAGCCAAGCCTTGGTTTACGAACATTTTCAGAAGTCGAACGGACTTGCAGAACAGATTCCATTCGACTTCCAAGGTACCACTGTTTTATGAAACTGGGATGCACCCAAGTTTGAAAGCAAATCGGCCCACAAAGGAAACAACTGTGCAAAATGGCTGAAATATAACTGACCAGGAAATGCAATAATGTCACCTAGATTAATCAAGATTATGCTATTTTTTAAAAATTCCACTGCATGTTAATTAGCTGACCAGTTTGTGAGCTAGGGTGTTTGTGTTGCTTTAATGCAATTGTCGTGGTTTGTGGTTTATTATTATTTAATGATTATGTTACTTATTTATTATTAGATTATATTATTATTATGCTTTAGGCATTTCTGTACCTGCGGACCTCTTCATCCCTGCCCCAAAACGTGTGCATTTATTATTTTATTTCACAAAATTTATAAACCGCTTGATTGTAAAGCGGGGTGGGGGTGGCAAACCCACGTCAACACGGTTTCACAAAGTGGTGTATACGCCTGCCAATTTAAGATTGTATTCTAGCCACAAAAGCTCAGGCCAGAATACATATTTATTTGCCTTTAAGCTGCTATGACCACAACTGCCCCTCTTGGGGGGAAAAGAACAAATTGGAGTCCTTTCTGCAGATATGAGAAGCAGGCACAGGTGATGCAGATAGGAAGGCTTCCAAGTTTACACTTTGCTGCTAGTCTCGACTCATTTCCCTTTTCTGTATCTCTCCCTCCCTCCCTTTTATATACCGTATTTTTCGCTCCATAGGGCGCACCGGACCATAGGGCACACCTAGTTTTTAGGGGGGGAAATAAAGAAAAAAAATTCCATCCCGCTGGCATAAGAAATACAAGACAAACTCGGGGATACCCAAATACCCTGGCTAACACCCTACCAGCTCCATGCCTTCTTAAACTTCTCAGCAGTAAAAACAGCAGCCATTAGGCCTTTGACCACCTTCAAAAAACTTCTCCAGACAGCAGAGGGACATGGCAAAGGGATGGTATCCACAAATAACAAAATACTGCTCCAGAATCCCACAAACCTCCTCATCTCAATCAAAAAAACAAGGGGAGCATGACATAGGTTACGAAATAAACCCTACCCAATGGACTAAACTGTGGTCAAAACCACCCTTTAATCTCAGCCAAAAAAAAGAGAGGAAACTCGCTCAGAAACTTATCTACAGATGGTACCTAACACCACGTAAGTTGGTGCTGATATACCCAGAAACCTCACAAAAATGCTGGAGAGGTTGCCCCTCTACAGGCACTTGCCTCCATATATGGTGGGACTGCCCCAAAATCAAACACTTTTGGACATCAGTCCTACTAGAAATATGCAAAAGAACAAAGCAGGTATTAGAAGACACTTCAGAACTGGCCTTACTGAATGTGTTCTAAGACGATAATGCACACTCACGCTACAAAAAGCCCTTAAGCCAGCTACTCTCAGCAGCCAGGAGCGTCATAACTAGACACTGGCGGGACCTGTTCCAGTTCCAGTTAAACTTTTTATTGCACTAGCCATAGGCCATGGCATCATTCAGAAGGAGAGCAAGAAGAAAGACAACAATAACCATAAAAATAATCAGGCACCACACATACAATAAAACCACGGCCGCGGCTACTAAAATTATTTGTTGCATTAAATAGAATAGTAGAAGATTCTCAGGTAAGATGTGCCAAATTAAATATCCGAATCCCCTTTGCAGTTGACCTCTATTTTTTCTAGTTCTTTCCTCCTGATCTTCTTAGCTGTCAACGCATAGAGTGCTACTTTATAAGTAACAAAGTCGTCAGTGTCATTCAGCAGCCATTTCACCCTTTCCACCCTATTCAGATGTGTTCCATTCATAAACGGGGGTTTTATAAATCGGTCTCTTGGGTCTATATATAACGGGCACTGCAATAAATAGTGGCACAGGACCCCCACGCAGGGTTGTCCACACAGACAAAGTCTCTCTTTGTAATGCACCGTATTTTTCGCTCTATAAAACGCACCAGACCACAAGACGCACCTAGTTTTTGGAGGAGGAAAACAAGAAAAAAAATATTCTGAATCTCAGAAGCCAGAACAGCAAGAGGAATCGCTACGCAGTGAAAGCAGCAATCCCTCTTGCTGTTCTGGCTTCTGGGATAGCTGCGCAGCCTGCATTCGCTCCATAAGACGCACACACATTTCCCCTTACTTTTTAGGAGGGAAAAAGTGAGTCTTATAGAGCAAAAAATATGGTACTTTGCCGTACCGGACCTGTTAGGAGTGAACATGGACCACTGGTACCAAACCATATGGGAAACAGCCCTCTCAGAAAAGCTAACGAAGAAACTGAAACTAGCACAGTGAAAAATAAAAGAGGACACCTTCACCCCGGTGTAGCTCCCCCCCTTTATTACACACACAGCCCAACAAGACAACAGCAAGAACCCACTGATAGCATAGGTAAGTTGACCTAACAACCCCTCCCTAACACAAGCAAACAGAACTCATTGCAGACCACCATCCATGCCCTGGGACCCCCAACCTCTCTCACTGCCAATGAAAGCTTAACAAATAGCAAGGGAACCTACCCACGTGATTCTGACACAAAAACCTTGCCTTGCCAAAAAGTTATGCACAGTTTATATAAGGACAGTAACATGGAATCCTGGCTGAGATTAATAGGGCCTGTGCTAATTTAGCACATTAGGCAGTGTTCCATAAGTGCACCTTATTCATCCCTGTGAACATAGAAAAATGATTTACATTGAGTCAGATCTTGGCCCATCTAGGCCACTGTTACCTATTAATTAACACCAGATACAGCTTTTTCCATGTCACTCGTAATGAAAATGTTTCCCACCCCACAGGGTTAGTTCAACCATTTGAACTAACCACTTGTGAAGCTAACGACCTTAAACCTGACCAATTAATATTCTCAATGAAGACAGGATCTTGAGGGGAAGGAAGATCTTGAGAGGCTGCTAGCAGTCAGAATAACAGCCAGAAAAATAAAACACAGGCAAAAATATAAAAACAGTTCTAAAAAAAAATCATGGTATAAAATAGTAGGAAGGACCTGTAAAATGCCCGATATGTTTTACTTAAAGTCTCCTTGCGGGGAACAAGGAATACGGTTTTCCTGTTAAGGCAATACCTTAATGAAGACATGCTATTGCTTTAATAGGAACTGTATTGAGACCCTGAAGAAGGTTTTGAACTGAAATGGGTTGAACGTTTCCGAAGGCCTTTCTGCTATTTTATAAAATTCAAGTACTGTTTTAAAGTTTCCTCCCTCACGCCTTTTGTGCTTGGTGCTGTACATTTCTTATACTTTTGCTAGTCAGAGCAGACAATTGGCTCTTAGATCAGGCATAGGCAAACTCCAGCCCTCCAGATGTTTGGGACTACAATTCCCATCATCCCTAGCTAACAGGACCAGTGGTCAGGGATGATGGAGGGCTGGAGTTTGCCTATGCCTGTCTTAGATGGTCTCTGGCTCAGATTAAGGCAACAACAATGTACCGCATTTTTCGCTCTATAAGACGCACCAGACCACAAGACGTACCTAGTTTTTGGAGGAGGAAAACAAGAAAAAAAATATTCTGAATCTCAGAAGCCAGAACAGTAAGAGGGATCACTGCGCAGTGAAAGCAGCAATCCCTCTTGCTGTTCTGGCTTCTGGGATAGCTGCGCAGCCTGCATTCGCTCCATAAGACGCACACACATTTCCCCTTACTTTTTAGGAGGGAAAAAGTGAGTCTTATAGAGCAAAAAATACGGTATTTATCAGTCCAACCTAATCTAATACACATAGCAATTTACTAAATATAAAAGATGTACTTGACCTCTGAAATTCACATGTTGATAAGCAACAGCAGTGAGCATGAAATATCAATCGATGACATTCCCCCCAGCTCCCAAACTCCCGTGATTACCTGTGGGACGTTGACTGTGCGTGAGAGTCTGGGAGGTACTTGTGTTCTAACCGCAAAGGAAGAAATTGCAGAGGGAGACAGAAGAGTAGATGGAGAGAATGGTTTTGCGTTGACAGACTTTTAAAAGGAAAGAAAAGTTGGTCAGCAAAGGGAAATGACCCGTCGACACATCATTGCAGCAATGATGCTCTTACAAACAAGAAAACGTGTTCTGAACTCGGTGCAAATATCGTCAACAAGTCCATGCAAAAAAACAGGCATGCCTTTTCAAAGTTGCTGGGACCCATATTAGTATTGCAAGCTTAATGCGCTTTGAATGAATGTTGTTAGGTCAATGACATGACTCCCCTGAAAACATTAAGACAAGAATTAGTGTGCGCCTGGAAATATATTTACTTACAAATTCTATCCCTTTCCGGTTGTTCCTCCACAGGTCTCAAGGGGTTAGGCACACAGCATGCATTTTAAAAGTACATTTTAAAGCTGAGAGCTGTAGATTGTAAGGGGTCTGGGAACTGTAGCTGTGAGGGGCAAACTACACTTTCAGGGATTCTTGGGGGCAGGAGAGAGGCAAATTTCATGTATTGTGTGTACGCAGCCTTATGCCAAAACCAATGTATGAGATCCGGTGTTATGTACTGAGTTGAACAGGATCCAAAATGCAGCAGTCTGATTGGTCCTAGAACAATAGGATTCAGAATGCAGCAGTCTGATTGGTCCTAGAACAATAGGATTCAGAATGCAGCAGTCTGATTGGTCCTAGAACAATGCAGCAGTATGATTGGTCTGCAGGAACCACCCAATCCAGCTCCAGGTGGAAGTGAATCCACAACCTGATTGGCCTACAGGAGAATTCTGAAATTAGCCAATCACGTGCAGCCCATTGTGTAAATAATGTATATAAAGCAGATACTTTGGGGAAACATTCATTCCTCCTCACCACTATGAGCTGAATAAAGAGCATGAAATCCACTCTTGATTCTGAGTATATTTCATCCAGCTGAAATAAACACCTTTGGTGCTTCTAAGAGTTTTCCCAGCCTGCATGTTACTAGTCCAGGTCTACGACTCGTTGGCGAGTACTATCATCTCCCCTCCTGAGATGGACGCAGACTAATGAATTCCTCTCCAGTTTTGCATACTCCATCCCTACTAAAACAGCCTCACAGCAACCATATTTTTTGTCCTCCAATGCAAAAGACCCAGCGCCCTGCAGCCAACTACCTACCGTATTTACTCGAAGCTAATGCTCACCATTTTGGGGCCAAATTATGTTGTGAAAATTAAGGTGCGCACTGGATTCAACAGCACGTATACATTCGCCGGCAAATGCTCTCTTTTTTTGTTTCAAGGTACTGAAAACTGAGGTGAGCGTTAGATTCGATGGCACATTCGACTTGAGTAAATACGGTACTTTCACTGTCTGGCTGATAGTACCATAGGCTTGCCAGTTCTGCTGAGATTCAAACCCTCAATTAAATTGGGTGGCTGGAAAAGCAATAGATATATGCTGGAGGCAGAGGAAGGCATCGAGAAGCCCTTTCCCTGGAGGACCAGAGAAGAAGCTTTTTCACTGCACTCCTCCACTCCCACCCCTCAGGATTACCATTAGCAGTTGTCTGGGTGAGTGCATCAGTTTTGCTAAATGACACCATAGCTTAAAGAGTGTTTTCCATTTGGGATACCTGATCAGGGTCCTAACATCTTGCGGGAACACGGACTACAGCTACTTTGCCTACAGCATTCCTTGGATCACGAAAGGAAAGCTGCTCTCAAGACACATCCTTTGAGAGCCACCGTCCAACAGACTAGGCCAGAGCTTTCCAAACTTTTCATGTCGGCGACGCCCTTTTTAGACGGGCATCCTTTCTGTACACAGCAATTCAGCTTTACTAGCAAACCGAAGGTCAAACTAACCCCTTTCCAGGAGCGTTCGCACGACACAGCTGCACACTGCAGTCGACGCACTAATGTGTCACGACACAACAGTTTGGAAAGCTCAGTGTTATGTACTGAAGTTCTCACCCTGGGCCAGCAGGGGGATACTGTAGATAGTTATGCAAATAAGGGATCGAAAGTGACGTTCAGTGATTTCGCTCGGTGTTTCAGCTCAGTGATTCAGCTCTGCTCAGAGGGTGGCTCTGCTGTCCATCCATCCCACCTTTGTCGCCAGTGTTAAGTTGTGGGTAAACATATCAGACGACACAGCGATTTTCCAAACAGCTCTTATTTATTCACAGGCCAGGACAGAACTGAACTGAAGGGTTCAGTCAGCCTGCTTATATAGAGCTCCAGTACAACGTTACTGTAACAACTTTCTAAAACTATCCAATCACTGAACATCACTTTCGATCCCTTATTTGCATAACTATCTACAGTATCCCCCTGCTGGCCCAGGGTGAGAACTTCAGTACATAACACCCTGGACTAGGCTATATATGAGAACCACTTCTCAACCTGGGACCCATCCCAAAATGATCTTCACTCTGTTGACTCTTCCAATGCGACCGGCTCAGGGGACAAAGTTTTGTTGTTAGTTACCGTCAAGCTAGAAGGAATATACCAGCTAGAACAGTGTTCCCCAGACTTAGGTCTCCAGCTGTGTTTGGACTACAGTTCCCATCATCCTGACCACTGGTCCTGCTAGCAAGGGATGATGGGAGTTGTAGTCCCAAAAAAACAAAACAAAACAGCTGGAGGTGCAAGTCTGGAAAACACTGAGCTAGTGAGAGCTGCAACCCGGGTCAGTAGCACACACAGGCAACACTCAAACGTACGGCGATGTTAACTTCGGGACACACATGCAGAAGAAATACCTTGATGACCCTGCTTTGATTTTCCCTCTGTTCAACTTGCTTATAACTGCACATGGGGCTACCTCCCTGCTCCAGATACAGCGTGCTCTCCTCAATGGTGTGAAGAGGTTTCTTTTGTGAGCTAACGGCCTTCTCCGGCTCTGACAGGCCCCTCGCCCTACAGATCTCAGGGATGCCACCGCAACTTCTGTTGGCCGTAACGCAATCCTCCCTCTCCATTCTCCGGCTCGGCCCTCGGCTCTTCTGCAACTTGCCTTGGTGTTCGGTGGCATCGCTGAGCTCTGAGAGGAAGCTGTCGGGGCTGCAAGGCGAATCGCAGAAGCTCATTTGCGGGGAAGGGGAGCTAGCAAACTTCTCTTCGCTCTGCCGGGCCGCCAGGCTGAGGTTTTGGGCGGGCGACTGAGGCTCGTAAGGGGAGGGAGGCAGCGGGGAGACGAAAGAGGTCGGGGTCGAGGAACTGGACATGTTAGAGGGATGGAGGCTGATGGAAGGCGAGGGGCTGGCCACCGCCGAAGGGGTGAGATAGTCAACGTTGCAGAGAGAAGCATCGGGAAGAGGTGGTAATGGAGGGGTGACGGGTGGAGCGTGGCCACGGGGTGCCCCCAAGGTGAGGGAAATCCACTCGGAGGTGACGGCCTGCAACTCGGGAGACAGGGCTGGGCGCATGGGGGCCATAGGTGGAGGAGTTGGTGTGAAAAGCAGCTCAGAACTGGGAGACTTGACAAAAAAGAAAACGAGAAAGGAAGAACGAGAAAGAAAGAAAGAAAGAAAGAAAGAAAGAAAGAAAGAAAGAAAGAAAAGGTTATTAAAAATAATAATATAAAATGAAGCGTGTACAGCAAAAGAATGGAAAAAAGGTGGAAAAGCCAGTGCATGGCTGAGCACTGACAATTTAGGGTGTTTCAAAGGTTCAGAAATAGAGGAATGGAAACAAGCGTTTGCAAGAGCATACAGGCACTACTGACAGCGGGTGTCAAGTTCTGCAGATACATGAAGGTAGATATATGCAGGTTTCAGTATATGGTTCAATAAGGGTGCCATGAAGACATGATTCTAGGAGGGACGCAAGCTGGCTGCTGCAAATTCCCTAAAAAGCTGGGAATGGGGGATTTAAAAATCCAGTATGGGTGGGGTGGGAGGAAGGCGGAATTCTTTTGCCGCTCATGATCCCTGAAATTGTGTTAATTTAGCTGTGCCAGATGTTACTTATGGTATTGGGGTGCCACCATGAGAAAAATAGCTAAAGATACTGATTTTCGGGGGAGGAAAGACACGCAGGCAGTGGTGGTAAGATTCAGCACGTCTTGCCCTATATCAAAATTTAACATTTCTTTCACATGAAGTTTATAACGGTTACTGTTCGTTCAACAGAATTACACAGGCTGCATTCAGACATCGTGTTTATATTGCATTTTTTTTTACTGGTTATAATGCTAGTGCCCCTTTCCTGATTTCTCGTGTTCTTTTCGTATTGCATTACGGAACTGCGGCTTGTTGGCGGAGGAAAGCTTTGAGGTAATTCTTGGATATTTACAAGCCAAAAGATGGGGGGCGGTGGGGGGGGGGAGGAAATGCAGTCTGGTTAGAGGTCTGGCCTGAGCAATATAGTCTGATGTGAGATTTCATGAGATGGGAAGGTGGCCATCAAAATCCCTTGGTCCAGTATATCTGAAGGAGCGTCTCCACCCCCATGGTTCTGCCCGGACACTGAGGTCCAGCACCGAGGGCCTTCTGGCAGTTCCCTCACTGCGAGAAGCCAAGTTACAGGGAACCAGGCAGAGGGCCTTCTCAGTAGTGGCGCCCGCCCTGTGGAACGCCCTCCCACCAGATGTCAAAGAGAACAACAACTACCAGACTTTTAGAAGACATCTGAAGGCAGCCCTGTTTAGGGAAGCTTTTAATGTTTGATGTATTACAGTATTTTAATATTTTTTTGGAAGCCGCCCAGAGTGGCTGGGGAAGCCCAGCCAGATGGGCGGGGTATAAATATTATTATTATTATTATTATTATTATTATTATTATTATTATTATTATTATTATTATTAATTTGGTCATTCCCCATTATAGCTGCCTTTTGTACCTTTTATGAATTATATTCATGAGTTTAGTTTTCGCTACATTTTGGTTTTTTTTTTAATATATATGGTGTGGTGTCCCTGGAGAGGGATTTTAAATTCAGAATGCTTTTGGCGGAGTAAACAGCCATCTGCACTCCTACTTTGCCTCCATCTGTCCTCCTGTTATTCTTTTTCGATGTGAGGAAATGTAAAGTGATACATGTTGGGATGGATATTGCAGCTTCACGTCTATACCGATGATGACTAGGAACAAGTGTTGGGGTGGCGAAAAATGTTACATCTGTGTACTGCGGCAATAGATAGCTAGGACCCACTCTGGTTGCGACTGCAATTGGTTTGAACTATTTTCTATGTTGTGTTTTACATTGTTGTAACCCACCCCTGGGACCTTGTGGAGAAGGGAGAGTAATTAATATAATATTGAATGTCAAATGCCATGGGATATAACACTGCCAGGATTCTAATCCCTTCCTGGTGTAGTGACATTTGGAACAGTATTGGTCACCCCACCTAGAAAAATGGTAAGAGCTTGGATGCACAAAAATCCAGACAAAATGACCAGAGTCAGCCTTCCCAAGAAAAACTTGAGAGCATTTGGGGTCTTACAACTGCAGGTGACTAAAAGGAGGGACAGGGACGTGGGTGGCGCTGTGCGTTAAACCACAGAGCCTAGGACTTGCCAATCAGAAGGTCGGCGGTTCGAATCCCCGCGACGGGGTGAGCTCCCGTTGCTCTGTCCCTGCTCCTGCCAACCTAGCAGTTTGAAAGCACGTCAAAGTGCAGGTACATGGGCCTCATGGGCACCCCTGTCTTTAAGTACTTTAAGAACAGCACAGGTGTAAAGTTCCCTGTTGTTCCACATCCAGCTTCCCACAATGTTTCCGGGAAGTACAGAAGTCATAAAGGCATTAGCCATCCCTTGCTCTTCCTCCCCAGCAACCGCCAGTCGGTAGCCTAGCGCCTCTCAACCTGGCAGTTCCCAAAGAGAAGGTTGCGGTGGCCTTCCTCCTCTGTTCTGCTGCTGCGAGCTAAGCCTGCCAGCCGAAACTCAGGCTTGGTTTTTCGCCTTGCTCCAGACAAATTGTTCTTGGTTTACCACTCGTAGTTTGGAGAAGGCCCGGGTTCATGGCTGATCTCACCGCAGCAGAGCAAGGAACTGTTATCAGGCTTGCCATCTAAATCCTTTCACACCACCACATCTTGTGATTGCAGATTCCAGAGATTACATGTAAAAAAGCGTTTCATTTTCTCTTTCCTGCATCTACTCTCACTCAATTTAGTCTTTGCATAGAGTCTAGGATTTTCACGGAGGTAGAAAGAATTCTTTCTATGCCCTTTCTCCACACTGTTATAAACCTCTTATCACGTCCCTCCTTTTAATAAAGGTAAAGGGACCCCTGACCGTTAGGTCCAGTCGTGACCGACTCTGGGGTTGCGGCGCTCATCTCGCTTTATTGGCCGAGGGAGCCAGCGTACAGCTTCCGGGTCATGTGGCCAGCATGAACAAGCCGCTTCTGGCGAACCAGAGCAGCGCACGGAAACACCGTTTACCTTCCTGTTGGAGCGGTACCTATTTATCTACATGCACTTTGATGTGCTTTCGAAGTGCTAGGTTGGCAGGAGCTGGGACCGAGCAACAGGAGCTCACCCCGCCGTGGGGATTCGAACTGCTGACCTGATCAGCAAGTCCTAGGCTCTGTGGTTTAACCCACAGCGCCACCCGTGTCCCTTAAGTGATGGGGAGTCCTAGATAAAATAATATATGCTGCTTTGTGTATATATAGAATGTATGTTTGGGTGCAGTGTCCGTCCAGCAAAGCTAGGAGACTCAACAGGCTGCTTTGCTGTAAGTCTACACCCTTCTTTAATAAAAGCACTAGAACAGATCACTCTGGCGCTGTTGATACCTGTGAACCCAACTCCTAAGAGCCCTCCTTTGGGCCAGTGGTACAGGACAATGAACTGCAGTGACAATCAGTTGCTCATTTGACCCAATTGGTCCTGCTCATCTAAAGCTGCAATCCTACCGGTTAGGCGGAATCCATCTCGTGGTCTTCAGAAAAACTAAAGCTGCCTAACTGCATTCATGATTGTCATCTAAAGGCTTGGCAGGCAATATATTTTCATAGGAACGGAAGCCTCCCTCTTATCACGCATGCGCTTGTTTCCTTTTTTTGTTCCTCAATCACTGCCAAACTGCTTTCCAGGAGATTTTCTGTAGTGGCTCGGGAAGCGTCTCTTAAAATCCCAAACATAACACAACACCCTTCTAGGAACAAAGTCAGCATTGCTCTGGTAGATACCGAGCAGCTGGAACAGGAGGGGTAAATGTACAACTACTTTCTACCCGTGCTTATGCTGTTTGGGAACTATTTTAAAAATATGTGCATGTGGTTCATTAAGAAGTGGGTGCTTACCAATTTTACCACATGGCTGCTTATTTTTTTTTAAAGTATAAGGCTATCCTCTGGGCTTTGCCGTTTCTAAAACTATTTTCTAAAACTGTGCTTGCCTCTGAGCAATGTACACACTCTGCCGCACTAGAATTATTGGTGCAAAGTTCCAATTCCTGCTCAGAGTTAAGGAGGAATGCATAGGCAAAGTCCTTTAAGGTACAATTGTATGGCCCTGTTTATTTCACTCTTGCTGAAATCGCTTTGGCTCAGTTTGCATCTAACTCTAAGCCAAACCATGGCTTAATGCAAACAAACGGGCGTGCAGGCTCCTCAATACCTTGTGGCTGCCTTGGTCCTCTGCTTCTGATGCTACTTTGCTGCTTTGAGAACAGCCGTGATTTACCGTAACTCATGGTTTGCCTTCCCCAAACTACAAGTAGTAAACCAAGAACAATTCTTGCGTTATGGGTCATGGTTTGTCTGGAGCAAGGCAAACACACAAACCTGGGCTATGCCAACATGCTTAGCTTGCAGCAGCAGAACCAGCAAAAGCCGCCACAATCTCCTCTCTCAGAGCAAGGCCTGATTTAGTGTCGCGTGTGAAACAGGTCATTTGAACTTTCCTAAACAGTGAGTTTATTGTCAACACTTTCCACAACTCCCACTCCATACGGGCAGTGGCGTAGCGTGGGTTGTCAGCACCCGGGGCAAGGCAAGTAATTTGCGCCCCCTAACCCGTGGATTTGCGCCCCCTAACCCGTGGATTTGCGCCCCCTAACCCTAACCCCCAGATGTTGCGCCCGGTGCGGCCGGCCCCCCCTGCACCCCCCACGCTACGCCACTGCATACGGGGCAATGCAATAGATGTATCTTTTGAATATACCGCTGGTAAATGTGTTCTCCTTACTACCCAAGAGTCATTAGCAGGGGAAGGGACTCTCTAGCAAAAAACAGCAACGCCTTACGGTTTCGCAAGGCTGGATTCAGAGCAGGTACCTGCGGGGATGTTGTCAGACTCCGGTTTGGGGAGTGGCAGAACGACAAGCTGCCATAGTCTAGTGTGTTCTTCAGCACAGGCTGCTTGAAAATGTCCACGTATGTGACCGGGAAGATGCCTTGGCGGTGAGTGCTGGGGATTTTTCCTTCATACCAGTTTTCGTCCACTTGTCGAATCAGTGTGATCCTCTCGCCCTGCGGAGAAAGTATGAATGGGCAGATCAAGCTCCTGATCTGCTGCTCAGGTAGGAAAGCTGAATTTGCACATCCGCCTATGCTTTTGGTTTGCACGGAACTGCTAAAAGCATAGCTGTCAACCGCCCCTTATTTGGCGGGAAAGTCCCTTATCCCAGCGCTGTGTCTCGCTGCTGTCCCTTATTGATGATGTGCCTTAAATCTCCCGGATTTCAAAGGAAGCAGCTCCTCTCCCTCCCTGCCGGCCAAGGAGGAGGGAGGCTCCAACTGTGTTGCTTGGCTGCGTTGCTCACCCAATAAGGAGTCTAAGAACGATGGGGGGGGGTGGAGCTTGCATGCCTTGTGCCGATCAAATCGGCCGCATTGCCTGGGGACTCGCCTTTGCTCAGCGCTTCCCAGCGGAGAGGTGACGGTGGTTTCCCTTGCTGCATTCCCTTTGCCGGGTTGCTGCGCTGTGGGAACCACCGCTTGAGGCTTCATTTGGCTGCTGGCTGGGCTTTCTGCCTTTGGCTCGGAGGGGCTCAGAAGTTGAACATACCTGTGCCCCTTGGAAAATCCCTTATTTTGGCTGCTGATCCCTTATTTTCGAGGCTGCTGGTCCCTTATTTTCAAATCTGTAAGTTGACAGCTATGGCTAAAAGGGATTCGACACATGATCCCAATTTGAAATCAGATTTGCAGACCCTCTAGTTTGCTTTCAGGGGGCAATAGAGAGCATGACTGCAGCTACCCAACTCCTGGACCAGTGGCCAAACTGCAATGGAACATACTGGGGAGGGGAACAAGAGGGAAGGATTCCAGGAATAGCCACAAAGCTATTGTCAGATGTTGGTACTTGCTGAATTCCAGTCTGAGACCCAACAATGAAGCAGAACACAAGGTGAAAAAGGCAACCATTGTATGCGCAAGATCACTGCCCTGGCTCTCGCCCAAGAACAATGACAAGGTGCGCTTTCTTCTAAATGAAGTAGCCAAGCTTTTCTTCAGCAGACTGACCATGCAAACTCTGCAACAGGAGAGGAGCAGGAATTAATCCAGATGCCCGTGGGTGCCAGCAATGTAGCAAGGATCAAGCCAACTTAGGAGAGGAGCTTCAAGGTTCCCTAAACACAGCTCAGGGACAAGGCTTTCAGGATCAGGGAACCGGGATCTGAGACTGCACAGGAACATGTGGTGCACGCTCTGGTTATCTCCCCCTTGGACTACTGCAATGCGCTCTAAGTGGGGCTACCTTTGAAGGTGACAGCATGCGGCAGCTAGACTGGTGACTGGGGGCGGCCGCCGAGACCACATAACACCGGTCTTGAAAGACCTACATTGGCTCCCAGTACGTTTCCGAGCACAATTCAAAGTGTTGGTGTTGACCTTTAAAGCCCTAAACGGCCTCGGCCCAGTATACCTGAAGGAGCGTCTCCACCCCCATCGTTCTGCCCGGACGCTGAGGTCCAGCGCCGAGGGCCTTCTGGCGGTTCCCTCATTGCGAGAAGCAAAGCTACAGGGAACCAGGCAGAGGGCCTTCTTGGTGGTGGCGCCCGCCCTGTGGAACGCCCTCCCATCAGATGTCAAAGAGATAAACAACTACCTGACATTCAGAAGACATCTTAAGGCAGCCCTGTTCAGGGAAGCTTTTAATGTATGACATATTAGTGTATTTTTGGTCTTTGTGGAAGCCGCCCAGAGTGGCTGGGGAAACCCAGCCAGATGGGCGGGGTACAAATAATAAATTATTATTATTATTATAACATGAAGTTGTGCAAGCAATCCTGCCTACCGCCACACTTCTGAACAGAGGCAGCAAAGTCCACCTGCTCACAAAAATGCTTATCCCATCAAGAGCTCCTGGCTTCAGGCCTGGTGCTCCTTCTTGGGAGCCGGGTCTCCTCCTGCCACTCGATGTGGCGTCCCAGCCTTGGAGAAAACACATAGCTTCGCAGCATGTGTTAACCCTAACCACGGTTCGCCAACAAACCAAACTCTAAAGCCTGGTTTCTTTCAATTATGGCTTGACACTACATGTGAATCCAGCAGCCTTGCTTAACCATGGTTAAGTGTCACCAAGCTACAAAGGAGCGAGACAAGGGCAGCCGGGAAACAAAATAGCCTCCTTTGAAAGAAACGGGGGGGAAACCCTTCTCGCTGATTTTCATGATCCAAAGACACCTGTACCTTTCTGAAGGACATTTCCACTTGAGTGTCACCATTGAAATTGAACTTGGCAATAGCGTCTCCGTATTCCAGGACTTGTATTGGTGATGTTTTCTTAGGCTGAGCTTTTTCTGTGGGAGGGAGTAGCTATAAAAAAAACACACACACCAAAAGGCAGATATGAGGACCCCAGTCATTGGATTCCAATACCAGGTTAGATGTGGATGTGCAAGATAGGTAAAGGTAAAGGGACCCCTGACCATTAGGTCCAGTTGTGACTGACTCTGGGGTTGTGGCGCTCATCTCGCTTTATTGGCCGAGGGAGCCGGCGTACAGTCATGTGGCCAGCATGACTAAGCCGCTTCTGGTGAACCAGAGCAGCACATGGAAACGCCATTTACCTTCCCGCCGGAGCGGTACCTATTTATCTACTTGCACTTTGACATGCTTTCGGACTGCTAGGTTGGCAGGAGCTGGGACCGAGCAACGGGAGCTCACCCCGTCGTGGAGATTCGAACCACCGACCTTGTGATCAGCAAGCCCTAGGCTCTGTGGTTTAACCCACTGCGCCACCCGCGTCCCATGGATGTGCAAGATAGCTTGACCGTATTTCTGACTGGCTCGGTTGAGATGCAATGTCTAAACCATGGTTTGGCAATTGGAAACCATCCCTTTGGAATGTTATGAAAAAAATGAGGAAAGGGTGAATTATGTAAGTCCCAAGAAACATCCAATGGTGGTTTATCATTGCATCTGAATCAAAACTTCTGTGTTACACACTGGAACAAATCTGAAGCATAATTCTAGTAAGGGTTAATGTAAAGCAGTTTTAATGGTTCAAGCATCTCGGGGAAGTTTTAAACAATGAATGTGGCCGCAAAATATTTCTCACCAATGTTCCACCTTGTGGCTTATTTGAAATTGCTCCTTTGGGAAGATGGGAGAGATATAAATTGAATTAAACAAACCAGGTCTCACCACTTTGACTCATTGTATCTGCACAACAAAAAGAAGTACCTCTATGTATGATTGTGGGAAAATTCCAACTCTGCCATGGTGTTCGCCTTCAAACCAATTCTGATCAATTTGCTTATAAATGTAAACAACATCTCCTTTCTTCAATGGGAGCTCCCTGTTAAAAACATACAGGTTATGTGTTAATGCACAATTAACATCTCTTGTAAATATTAATTCAAGTAGCATATGCATGCCCTTATCTGAAAGCACTATTGGAGATTTCCCATATCCAAATTCTTGCAGAGCAGAAAGAGGCACATCTGGACCTAGAGAACCTCCCTCAATAATTCCTCCCTCCAGTCAACTTGTTTTTCCACAATTAGATGGAATTAACATGGAGATTATGCATAAGCATTTAACAAAACGCTTTATTATTATTCAGCATCACTTTCCCTGATATTCAAGACCCTTCCACTCCAGAGTTTTTTCACCATTAAAAAATGAAAATAATTAGATGAAGCTAGCTGAATCAGAAACTGGCATGAAGGTTTTCCATCACTAAGCCCCGCCCGCTATTTTTAAGAAGCAATAAATTGGACTGAATCTGCAAACAGAAAATACTGGAGGGCAAAGGAGCCCATAAGAGCCTCTTGGACTAGCTATGCTAGGGTCGCTGGTGCTGCAATTGCATTTTGTAACCAAAAGAAGAAAATCACCACAAATTGGGTCTAGAAAAACCTGCAGGAAGGTAACATGGGAAACCATGGAACACAATGGGCTGGCAAGCAAGCTGTCTGGCTACTTGGTAAAAAGCAGTGGAGAAAAGATTAAAATTCCAGAGGGAAGAACTAGCTTGGAAGCAACTGCAGTCACATAGCTTTTAAAGTAGAGCATTACAGAGCCTCCAAGTGTCCCTATTTTCCAGGGACAGTCCCGGATTTACAGAAGCCGTCCCTGCTTCTGATTTGATCCCAGAATGCCCCGCTTTTCCTTAGGACGTCCCTTGTTTTCATCGGAGAAATGTTGGAGGGTATGGAGTTACGCAACTCCGAGCCGAGGAGATAAGACCTTTAGAAGACATCTGAAGGCAGCCCTGTCTGGGGAAGTTTTTTTAATGTTTAATGTTTTGCTTTTATATATGTTGGAAGCTGCCCAGAGTGGCTGGGGCAACCCAAGTCAGATGGGCAGGGTAGAAATGATGAAAGTATTATCAATTATAACGTTTTTGTTGTCGCTGTTACTGAATAAAGGTAAAGGTAAAGGGACCCCTGACCATTAGGTCCAGTCGTGGCCGACTCTGGGGTTGCGGCGCTCATCTCGCTTTATTGGCCGAGGGAGCCGGCCTACAGCTTCCGGGTCATGTGGCCAGCATGACTAAGCCGCTTCTGGCGAACCAGAGCAGCGCACGGAAACGCCGTTTACCTTCCCGCCGGAGCGGTACCTATTTATCTACTTGCACTTTGATGTGCTTTCAAACTGCTAGGTTGGCAGGAGCAGGGACCGAGCAACGGGAGCTCACTCTGTCGCGGGGATTCGAACCGCCAACCTTCTGATCGGCAAGTCCTAGGCTCTGTGGTTTAACCC
Source organism: Podarcis filfolensis (assembly GCF_964270895.1). Taxonomy (NCBI): domain Eukaryota; kingdom Metazoa; phylum Chordata; class Lepidosauria; order Squamata; family Lacertidae; genus Podarcis; species Podarcis filfolensis. The sequence continues at coordinate 89,009,124 of NC_139608.1, forward strand.
ACAGCGCCACCCGCACCCCCTGTTACTGAATAGGACCTCCCTATTTTCATAGCAGAAATGTTGGAGGGTATCGCTTTACAGATGAAACTACCTAGAGTTGTACATGAAGGGCAGATTCTAAGCAGTGGAGGAAGAGAAACTCTTCAATTTAATGTTAAACAAGAAGACTGTTACCCTGTACTAGCTTTTCCCAACCTGAACTCCTCTGTATGTTATGCCATTAAAAACCTAAACACACCCCTAAATGTCACAAGGAAGATAAAGAGCAATACTCTTCTGTTTGTTAACAATCACTGGAAGTGAGCACAGAAATTGGCTGGAGCACAGAGAAGCATTTTGTTGGTTTAACAACCAGAGTCTATCGTTGGGGAGGGAAGCAAGCAGCTATACATGTATACTCACTTGAGCGTCTGGGCTTTAAAGTCAAACTTCGCTCTGGCAGCTCTCATCTAAGGGTTAAAAACAACACATTTAAAGCAATTGCCAACTCCTTGGGACAGGGCCTTAAACAGTATGGAAATCTCAGCCACAGAAATGCTAAGGTCAGGTGTGGGATGGGGGCAAAAATACTATGAAGGGTTCGTTCAGATGTTTTGCTATCTTAAATGACTGGGGAGTCCTGATCAGATGTTAAGGGTCTAGCTGGAAAATCCCAATCTCTCAATAAAAAGGGACCGACTCGGCCGACTCGGGTTGCGGCGCTCATCGCGCTTTATTGGCCGAGGGAGCCGACGTACAGCTTCCGGGTCATGTGGCCAGCAGGACTAAGCCGCTTCTAAAATCTCAGTTTCTACTCTAAATGAAAAGCAAAAGGTGTGAATAATGGGAGGGGGCTCACTTTTCAGCTTTTCTGCAAAACCAGTCTGATCGGAGACCATGCACAAAAATGAACATCGGTACCATGGGCAATAAATCTCAGAAAAATCATTTCCAGCCAGTTTCGGAAGGAAACATAAAGCAGATTTTGCCTAGGCTGGTGATAAGGGTTTGATAAAACAGTCTGTGATCCACTCTGCATAGCAGAACATTGCATCTGAAAAAAACATGGCTCCAGGAACCCACAGAATTTAGGGTGACATCCCCTTCTGATATGCGTATCAGCAAGCTTGGTGGAGCTAGACGACAAGGAGCCCCTCTTGACACGGCGCTCTGGATATTTACCAAGGAAGCATCTCCTGGCAGCTACCTGTTCACCTGAACTGCGCTCATGAATTGTCGGTTTGATCAGCAGGAAAGAGACAAAAGGGAGAAGCCAATGGAGAAAAAATGGAGGTTTTAATTGAAATAACTTCTATAGTTCTGAGGGAATAATATATATAACGGTAAAGGTAAAGGACCCCTGGACGGTTAAGTCCAGTCAAAGGTGACTATGGGGTTGCGGCGCTCATCTCGCTTTCAGACTGAGGGAGCTGGCGTTTGTCCACACACAGCTTTCCAGGTCGTGTGGCCAGCATGACTAAACCACTTCTGGCACAACAGGACACATTGACGGAAGCCAAAGGGCACGGAAATGCTGTTTACCTTCCTGCCACAGCGGTACCTATTTATCTACTTGCACTGGCGTGCTTTTGAACTGCTAGGTTACCAGAAGCTGGGACCGAGCAACTGCCAACTTTCCAATCAGCAAGCCCAAGAGGTTTCGACCACAGTACCACCCGCGTCCCTATAATAATATATAATATTTTAATCCAGAGAAGAGAGGAGGGGTGTTGGCAATTTTAAACTGCCTATGGGCTGTATACACACATTCCTCCAGATTTATACCAGCACTCATACCCATTCTAAATCAAAGTGTAAGACGAGCGTAGTAGAACAACGTTTCAGGGTTCTTTTACCGGCTTTTACCGGTTTCAGAACTGCTTTTTAACACTCCTTGTGAAATTCTGCTAGCAATAAATACTACACAGTCGGCATCTTAAGCAAAGGCAATGCTTTTTGTATTGAAGGATCACTATTTTAATTTTTATTATTTTTTAAAAAAGCCAATTCCCAGCATTCGTCACATATAAGCTAAGGGGTAAATGACCACTGATTGCAATACAACATTGCTCTGGCGGAAAGGCTACATGCAGGTGGCGTAGCTCCTGTCAAATATGACTCATTGAAAAACCATTTCCCCCTTTTGTCTCTTTTTGCTGTTTGTAAATGAAATGTGCCAAGATATTCTGGGGTTGTCGTTTTTTGGTTTTCCTGACCAGAAGAATATTAACGAAAGGAGAGGAGAGAAAGAACATCGCCATCTAGTGTTTAATCCACTACAAGACAATCACATGGTCAGGATCAACAAGACAATGGAAGTTCTAAACATAAGGCAAAGAGACGAGGAGAGAATGTAGCATTACGTGATGCAAAAGATGAAGCAAATGCCCTCTGATTTTTGCCGTAAAACTAACGGATATTTCAAAGGCATGCATCACAAGTTGTGCACTAGCAATCCTCAGCAGGCATGCTTTTTTAACACGTACATACAGCTTTCGGTACAGAGCTATTAATTCGTTTTAACAAAGTCGAAAAAAAGCAGTTTCTAAGTCAAGCGCGGATGGGGAAAATAAAAAGTAACACACTTCTTGGAGAGCCAATGTTGGCCTAAAAGCACAACGCTATGAGAGGCAAATATGAATCGGGTCAAGCAGCAGACTGAGGCAACCATAACACACCTCTGACCCAGATCTCCTTTTTGCGGTATCGTCTACAATTAGGAGGTCCCCAAACCGCTCATTAGTGATAAATTGATGGTGCGTAGGAATGACCCCTGTGTGCCTTCTAGCTGCAATGTCAGCCTCCTCTTGCTCACGTCTGAGCCGTCTCTGGTCCTCTAAAAGTTTCTGCCATGAAATTGCATAAAATGGGCAGTAAATCATCTTAGTTTATGGCATTTCAAAATTGCCAGCAAATTATTATTATTATTGTTTGTTTGTTCTTTTATTTTTTTTTAAAAAACACACCTCTCTCCAATGCAGACTAACAAACGTAACGGAAAGTCGTCCCCTCCACCCCAACCCCAATAACAGTACATCATTAAATGCTGCACACTGGACATTAGCTTAAGGTCTGGAGAGCAGGATCACAAGACAACTGAATCCTTGCAGCAATGGCCACAAGCTTAGAAAGGATGGAGAACTCATGGAGGATATACCGTATTTTTTGCTCTATAAGACTCACTTTTTCCCTCCTAAAAAGTAAGGGGAAATGTGTGTGCGTCTTATGGAGCGAATGCAGGCTGCGCAGCTATCTCAGAAGCCAGAGCAGCAAGAGGGATTGCTGCTTTCACTGCGCAGCGATCCCTCTTGCTGTTCTGGCTTCTGAGATTCAGAATATTTTTTTTCTTGTTTTCCTCCTCCAAAAACTAGGTGCGTCTTGTGGTCTGGTGCGTCTTATAGGGCAAAAAATACGGGTAATTCCGTGATCACCAGGAATACCTTCCCTTCTGTTTTTGAGGCCAAGGCCAAGACGGCCATTGATTATGCAGCCAAAATGGCGCCACCAATGAACAAGAGGGAAGAATCGACAGATCGGGGGGAGCCTCGAGGTTTTGCAAAAAAATTAAAATTAAAAATAAATTCAGAATCCCCATTCACACAAACGTATGAAAAGCCCAGTGAGGACTGAATGTGCTTGGTGGCCACAAACAGGTGACTGTTTGGGTTGGGTGGGTTGTTAGGAAGGAAGGGGAAACCAGGGTTGGGGGTGGGACAGAGCTGCTGGAACCTAGAATGTCAGCATTCCACACAGTAACAACCCGCATATATACACTGTACTAAAAAGCAAACTCATTCCCCAAGTGTGGACCCTCCTGTAGCCAAAATAGCCACATCCGCACAAAAGAGGGAGGTGTCAGAAGGACTGGGGGGACCACAAGGCTTCCACAAGTACAATATATATATATATTTAATGGTATATATTCAATAAGGTGAAGGTAAAAGACCTCTGAACGGTTAAGTCCAGTCAAAGGCAATTATGGGGTTGTGGTGCTCATCTCGCTTTCAGGCCAAGGGAGCCAGCATTTGTCCACAGACAGCTTCCCGGGTCATGTGGCCAGCATGACTGAACCACTTCTGGCGCAATGGGACAACCAGAGCGCACGGAAATGCTGTTTACCTTCCCGCCACAGTGGTACCTATTTATCTACTTGCACTGGCGTGCTTTCGAACTGCTAGGTTGGCAGGAGCTGGGACAGAGCAATGGTAGCTCACTCCATCGTGCAGATTCGAACCGCTGGCCTTCTGATTGGCAAGCTCAAGAGGTTCAGTGGTTTAGACCACAGCGCCACCCGCATTGCCTTTGACTGGACTTAACCATCCAGGGGTCCTTTACCTTTATATTCAATAAGATTGCATGTTCTTCAGAAATGTACTTTGCTTACAAATGCTATCCAGATTTTGTTTTAGGAAAGCGATCCCAAAATTTATGGGCCTTAACGTGGATTGTGAGCCCATTGTGACTCCTTTAATTCCCTCTTTCTCCTTTTTGGATTTTCAAAGCACAGGGAATCCCCGGATTCAGGGAAGAAAAAGCATTTGAGGTAGCAGCAGTCGAAGCCGCAAAAGCATGCGGACTCTATTGCTGCAGTTGCGTTGTAATCCCCACCACCTCCAATGTACCGGTAGCTTGGCTACAGAGGGCCAAATTGGCAAAACAAAAACATCCAGTGGCCAAGGTCCCTGGAAAAGGGCATGTCTAGTTGGCTGGTGCTCTACACAGGAGCACTTCACGCTGCAACATTTTATTGCAGGGCCCCATTCATTTATTTAGAAAGCAATTTATCAACCGGTTTTAGCAGAGATAGCTAAGTTAAATCTCAGTGTTCAGAGAGAATATATCTCTGCAGACCAGATGCTGGGGACTGGTAAGAGAAGAACTGTTGTCTTCAAGCCTTGCTTCCCAGAGGCACCTGGCTGTCTGCTGTTAAAAACAGGTGGTTTGAGAAAACAACCCAATCGACCTTTGGTCTGATCTTGCAAGGTAATTCTTACGTTCTTAGGCTGTTATCCAGCCACTCCCAAAAGCAACAGGTGTGCCCAGCAGATGAATAATATGATTCAACTCTGGTTGAGCTTGGCAGAATGACCAAGTCAGTGCTTGAAAAACACATTGCGGGTCTAAATGCAATTGCATTCGCCAGCTTTTTAAACACCACACCGTAAGAAAACCAAGACCAGCAAATCCAAGGTGATCTTAATGCTGAAAAGTGCAAACAGAAATTGATTCACCTTTTCCTCTAAGTGTTCCAAAATGTGCAGCAAAAATTGAAGAGGCTTTTCACATTTGTTGTGTGTGCCCACTTTTGCAGAAACATTAAAGCGAGTCACGTAATGGCAAAACTACGTGTTTGTCGTCTTTTTAACAAGCCTGCAAGGCAGAGTTAAAAGGAACTTCTGGAAACTGGGTGGCTGGGGTAGGATACTGTTTTTACCTTTCAAAACTGCATTCAAGAATGTATTATTTGGAGAAAATCACACTAAAACGCTGAAGAATTTTCATGATAATATTTTTTTCCTTTTAATTGCAAATTGCTTCACAAATATGGATGACTGAATATGAGTTTGGGGGGGAAACTGAGAGAACAGAAATTCACAGGTCCTTCCATCCCTACTCCTAAGCAGGTGCTTTTACCTGGAAACAAGTCCCATTGAACATAATGGAACTTACATCCAAGTAGACATGCACTGGATTGCAGGGGTAGGAAAGGGCAAAGCAAAATCTGCAGTGACCCCCTTTTCGTCTGGTACTCTGTACTTATACATTCCTGTCCACTTTCACCAACGTCATTTAACTTCAAATTGATAGTCTCCGCTCTAATTCATTTTATTCTTTAGATATTCATAATCCTGCAATCATCAAAAATAAAATTCTAGGGCAGCGAATAACAATTCTACCCAGAAGACCCCTCTTAAGAGCATCTTGCTTAAGGTCTACTCATTTTGGGGAGGGGGAGGGGAAGAGAAGTATTACTAGATCTTTTAGGAAAAATTACCTCTTTATCACTGTGGCGCCTGCGGGAAAATTCTTCAGGACTCTCCATGTAATCAAGTGGTGCAAAATGCCTTGGTGATTCTGAATCTACTTTAAGACAACAAAAGGCAATTAAAAAAACCAACTGATTCAAATCTAGAAAAAGGGGGAAGGAGACTAAAAATAAAGAAAGAAAAGGCTTAAAATCTGCTGATCAATTTGCAATCAAGTGCTGGTTAACATTTTGGATTATTATTTTTTTTCCTTTTGGTGCTCCAAAAGTTGGGAGTAAAATAATAACAACGCAGAAATAAGAAACGACAAAATCAAACCCAGGCCCATGAGAGGGCATAAACAACATATTTGCTGTTCACAGAATATGATTGAATGTAGTTCCGTTGAGGAAAGTTGCATCACAGCATGCAAAGATACAGATGCACGCACACACACCTCGCACACGCAAAGACACACACACACACACACCACACCAAGAACCTGAAAAACTGCCCCTAAAAATAAATTAGGTTTTGTTATTTAATTCTTCGAGGATGCAAATTATGTGGGATTTAAGCTGTCTCCCCTAAATAATTCACATCCTAAATTTTGACTTTTGAGACAACCTGCTCTGATTGGTGATTAGAAAGGCAGTAGGAATTAATTTCTCAGTTCAGTCAAGTCCTGAAATGCAAGGAGGACGGCACAAGGGACGCACAGGAAAAGATGAAATGCAGGGGAAGGGTTTTTTTAAAAAAAATAAAATAAAAAACAGAGGAGAAGCAAAGTGGGGTACAGATGAAGTAACACCAGTAAAATACTCAAAAATGCCACCTCCAAAGTACGTCCTGTGCTGGTTGTTGTTTGTGTCCAGGTTGTGGTATAATGCATATGGAACATTCCCATTATTAAAGGCACCTGGGATGTCCATTAGGGAGCTATTTTGGCATGTTTCCATATCCAGGAAGTGGCTAAACCTTTTGAGGACGTCATAGGAAGAGAGGCGTTTGGGAGCCGGAGGTTTCTGTCGGATATACAGCTCTTGGAAGAGGGAGCTGTCCACCCTGTCCACCAGGCTCCCCCTCGACCGAGCCAGATTATTCTGGATCTCACAGCTGGACGCCAACAGGTCTCCCGGGATCTGCAGAGGCGGAGTCTTCCTGGAGCTGTGCTGCACGGGTTTTCTCAGTCTGAAGGGAAGAGGGCTCATGAGATAGACATTTCTGGGAAGCAGCTGCTTATCTTCTTGGGGTTCCCCTCTGCCGGACTGTTGCTGTTCGTGCCTCCGAATGGTTGTAAACCTGGTGTAAGAAGCAGGGCAGGATCCTTTGCACTGGTTAGCTTTGTATCTGGAGGGCCCACTGGTGATGCTGTCGCCGCCACTGTCATTGGATATGTTGGAGAACAGATCTATCTCGTCGGTGCAAGCCGAGAGCGTTTCCACAGGTGCCAGGTCACTGACTTCCGAGGTCACGTCCTCCGTATTGCTGCACGAATAGGAGGACATATCGGCAAGGTTGGCAGGTCCCAGGTCCGGCTTGGCATAATCCAACAGGTATTCGGCCGAATGAGCTGAAGCTAGGCAGCTGTTAGAGAGACTCGGAGCGGGAGATTTGACCTGGAAGCTGGAGAAGTTGAGAGCAGGCATGGAGAGGGATCTCTGGATCAGCAACTCAAAGGCAGTGACGCGAGAGGAGACCGTGTGCTTGGGGATCTGCTCCAGGTTCTCCCGACTGGGGTTGGGCTCCCTCTTGTCCTTCGGCTCGTTTTCAAACAGGGATGCAATTTCCTTCACGCTGCAGGATGAAATGCTACTCAGCTGGATCCCGGAGCGGTTGATATGGTGCATGTCTTTATACAACATGGTGAACTCCTTCTCGTTCTTCCGAGAGCCCTTCCTGGAGCTGGAAGATCCATACTCTTGCAAGCTCTGTGTGCTGATGGATTTGACAGCAAACTCTTGCTTGGACTTCATCAGCAAGTTCTCAAAATCCTTCCTGCTATCAAAGGAGGCAAAAGAGCTGCGGAGGTTTTCGCAGCTCTGCGTTTTCTCGTGAGGCAAGAGATCCTTTCTGTCCTGCCCAGAAATAGGTGGAGCAGCCAGCCTGGGTTTGAATTTGGACGGAAGAATTTCAGCAATGCAGACCTTTGCAGCAGATAAGGGTTTCTTATGTTTACATGGGCGACCTACTGGGCCAGCATTATTAGAGTTAAGGGTTCGGCTATTAACTGAAGAGGGTGCAATCGTATGAACATTCCCACCTTTACGATCCACTGGAAAGCATGCAGAATAAAATAAATACAACCTGTTAGCTTAAGTGTGGCAAAGCTGTGGATAAAGAGGGGAGGGGAAGGGAGGGAAATGACATGCTTTTTGTGGCTTCACTCAATGCAATCTTGAGACAGGCAATGTTAAAAAGGAATGCAGGAGAGCGATGGAAGAGCCAAGCTGTGCTGCCGAGGTAACACAGGACTGTTCGTGTTCAGGAAGGTAAATCCTGCGACGTTAGAGGAGCGACTAAACTAGGGGCGGCAGAGATCAAGCAAGTTCTCTACAAGTCAGTGCCGCTGCTTTAGGAATCTGGAGCAACAGGGTATATTACCGTATTTTTCGCTCTATAGGGCGCACTTTTCCCCCTCCAAAAATGAAGGGGAAATGTGTGTGCGTCCTATGGAGCGACTGCAGGCTCCTGCGAAGGAGAGGCGCTGCGCAAAGAGAGAGAAGGCGCAGCGCTCCATGAGCGATGCGCCTGTCATGCAAAGCCGGAGGAGGAACAGAAGGGACTCCTTCTGTTCCTTCTCCAGCTTTGCTGAAGGGCGCTGCGCCTTCTCCCTCTCTGTGCAGCGCCTCTCCTTCACAGGAGCCTGCATTCGCTCCATAGGACGCAGAGAGGGAGAACTGCGCAGCGCCCCTTCAGCGACGTGCCAGTCCTGGCTTCTGTCTTAGCCCTGCGCAGCCTCTTCAGGCATGGGGAGCCTTCATCCTGCTGCCCTGAAGAGGCTTGGCGCGCTTATCCCAGAAGCCAGAACAGCCACACGGTATCCCAGAAGCCAGATCCTTCTTGCTGTTCTGGCTTCTGGGATTCAGAATAATTTTTTCTTGTTTTCCTCCTCCCAAAACTAGGTGCGCCTTATGGTCCGGTGCGCCCTATGGAGCGAAAAATATGGTAAGTGCTCATATGAAAATCAGCAAAAGCTTGCAATCTAACTGGCTGTGCCCAGCATGCAAAACGCCTGTGCATAAATCAAGTTGTTGGTTTAAACTGTTATTAGATGAAACAGCACACAAGCTTTCTGCTTAAGAGCAAAATCTTCTTTGAAGGAAAAATAAAGAAATACTCAGCACCCGAAGGCAGCAACACTGCTAATAATTTCAGTCAATACAATGTGACGCTATTTAACACCCCTGTAAATCTATGGAGACACAAGGTAGATTCTTTTGAGATTTTAAAGGCTAAAAATTAACAGCTCTGAACATCCCACGCATCACACTTGGAAGTGACAATGGAAAAGAACAGATTGTCATTTGTGGGCGAGCGCTTTGATGGCACAGATGAGATTTGAGAGTCTCCAAGTCTTCAAGAGAGCGCTGTACTGTTTTGTACTGTATTATATACAATTGGAAGATTTAATAGCCACAAGCTTGTCAAATATAAAAGGTATATTTATTTGAAGATTTATATCCTGTGCTTCAAATGGTGTCTGTGCACATTACAAAAGCCAGGAACTCCTAGTAAAGACACTATTATACGTTTACAGTTAAAAAGGCTTTGCTATTAGATGGCAATCTCCAAGATAAAATGCCTAAAAGTGACTGCAAAGTTGCCCTCTGAAACTCTGAGAATTTGCCCCTTTTCTGCCTGAGGAAAATATACCTGAAAAGCTTCAGACTATTACAGTAAGAAAGATTGGTTCCACAAAAGACACCTCATTAATTATTTTGTATTTCTTATAGATGTGGGGCCAATGTGAGCGTTCTCTGTACCTCTATAGGCAAAAGACTCCATTGAGTAACTTGTGAGTTCCTGGGAATTTCAGGTTTTTTTTGGTTTTTTTTACAACAAATGTGTGGCAAGGTTGCAGAGATAGCATTCGGAAAAGGAACTGCAAAAATGTAAAAGAAAAGCAACCCAAAAGCAAGCTGTCAACATAGAATTAATTGCTTTCAACACCAGTGATTCCTAAGTTTGCATTTCACAGATTGTCAAGGGATGATTCAAGTTCTTTGAAATCAGCAGGGCTTAATGCACAACTTTGACTTGCATTAATTCGCCACAACTATTGCATTAGCCACAGTGTTTGCAGCTCATAATGCGTTTTGCTCTTCTATTACGCTCTTTCGCAACTGCTAGTGTTGTTAATTCTCTATCAAGTCATCCCAGCCTAGAAAAGCCACACAGGGCACCGCAGTGGAAGAATAAGTAAGGTCAACAGGCAAGGCAATCCCAAATAAATGTCTAGTTTAGGAAGCTAAACCGGCAAGAGGATGGGTGGAATAGAAGGCTCTACCATGCGTGGGGGAAACTGGCCCAAATGATGTGGGTCCGTGAGGATGCTCTGAAGACAGAAGGGAGTGAGGGGAAGAGAATATCATGGCCAGGGAAGGTCAAACCATGAGCAAGATTCAGAGGGAGCGTAACCGGACTGTGCTTGGAAGTGAGCAGGGCCAAACATGGCAACTTAAAAAGGATAGATGAGTGATAAGCAAACTCTTTCTAGAGATGAATCAGTAACCCACCCCCTTTAATCCTCCACCAAATTGTGTGCAGGAAAATTTGCTCCCATGAAACCTGGGGTCAAAATACCCCAGAAAGAAGAGCAGATACCAGCAGATTAACAAATCTTTTCCTGGGTACTTGGGTTTATAAAACTCCCGGATCTGAAGCCAATCTGATCCCAATGTAGGTTGACTGTGGCCTGGTCTACATGTGCGGCAGAGTAAGAGAAGAGAATTGTGTGATGGCAAAATGGGTTTTACCAACCTAGATGGCATGTGGCTGATTTACATGCTCCTTTTTATAAAACTCCCTGCAAGTAGAAATCTAACATGCAGGGAACAGGCTAAATTTTTAAATGTTTTTTTTTTAAGTGGGGAGGCATTGAAAATGACACACACACCCCGACTGAAGTATGAAATTGTACAGTCAGATATCACCACCCCAGAAACTATTCCTCACATCTCAAATCCTGACACAAGCACACCATTTCCTGGCACAGATATATTAACACAATCTGTTTTCAAAGTTCTACTGACAACAGCCAATACATGAAGATGCATGGAAATTGTTGCTCTAGCGACATACCTTTAGTGGAAGCCGAGCTGGAGGGACGTTTGAGACCGCTTAGCCCTTGCAGCGGGATATCGCCACCTTCTAAAACACTTTTGTATATTTGCCTTTCGTTTTCCGGCCCGGTGACATCTCCAAGAGCTGCTTCAAATTCTCTCTTTGCAGAATGGTAGCTGGGGGAATACGGCGAGCTAAAAGTATGCAGGAGGAGGGAGACTTAATTTCCTTAGCAATTAAAAAAAAAAAAAGTTGCACAATTGTAGACGGGCCATGCTGGCAGGTGTTCCGGCAGCTCAACACACCGCTGCGAAATTGCTAAGAGCAAAAACACCTTGCATTTCTGGATCACATGCCTTTCCAGGGGTTGCAGAGATTTTTGTATGCAAAACACACGTCGGCTCCCTGTATTTTACGTGGCAGGAATGTAAGAATCAAAAGGAAGGTAAGATGCAGGGCCGTCTTAAGCATATCTGACCTAGCCACTGTGATCCACGCGATGGTCACCTCCAGACTGGATTATTGTAACCCGCTCTACGTGGGGCTGCCCTTGAGACTGACCCAGAAACTCCAGCGGGTGCAGAATGCCGCGGTGAGACTCTTTACGGGGTCCTCGCTGCAAGATCACATTCACCCGGTGCTATACCAGCTGCACAGGCTCCCGGTGGAGTACAGGATCAGGTTTAAGGTGCTGGTTTTAACCTTTAAAGCCCTATACGGCCTAGGACCCTCGTACCTACAGGACCGCCTCTCCTGGTATGTCCCACGGAGGACCTTAAGGTCTTCAAATAAAAACATCTTGGAGATCCCGGGCCACAGGGAGGTTAGGCTGGCCTCAACTAGAGCCAGGGCTTTTTTCGGCTGTGGCTCCAATCTGGTGGAACGCTCTGTCGCAAGAGACCAGGGCCCTGTGGGACTTGACATCTTTCCGCAGGGCCTGCAAGACAGAGCTGTTCCACGAGGCCTTTGGTCAGGGTACAGCCTGACTCCCTCTTTGGCAATCTTCACAGAACTTTAGCCTAATGGTTGCCATCAATTTGAGTTGAATTAATTTTAATGAAATGATTTTAGAATGTTGTATTATTTTATTGTTGTTAGCCGCCCTGAGCCCGGCTTCGGCTGGGGAGGGGGGGATAAAAATAAAATTTATTATTATTATTATTATTATCTGGCTCCGTGGTGCAAAGATCCCTCCGCCCCCCCCCCCCATTTCCCAGAGTTGTTGACCTTTTCCCAATCCTCTGCAGGGATCGTTCTCCTCCCGCGGAGGCTTGGGAGGCAAGCTCCACACCCGCCTGCCGTATGGTTGATGGGGTGCAGCTGGCAGGCATGCAAGGAAAGGGGAGGCCGCTGGCAAAGCCTCCCAGCTCCCCCACTTGCTGGGGCGCCCCTGAGAGGCTGGCGCCCTGGCGCGACGCACCACTAAGCCCTATGGGAAAGACGGCTCTGGTAGGATGGGAAGAGAAAGGCAGAGCAGCTGTTCCTTCTCTATGTGGTGCTGAAATGCATAGCCAGGAGTAATTCTCTAGCTTCCATCAAAGAAACAACCCGAGCTTATCATGAAGAAAACCAGCAGCACCCTCTGGTTGGAAAGCCACCAAGGCCCAGGGCATTTAAATCCAACAGGGGTGGGGAAGACTGCCAGTGGTGCAAGCTGGCCTATGAGGGCATTCTGGTTATCTCCCGCTTGGACTACTGCAATGCGCTCTACGTGGGGCTACCTTTGAAGGTGACCCGGAAACTACAACTAATCCAGAATGCGGCAGCTAGACTGGTGACTGGGAGTGGCCGCCGGGACCACATAACACCTGTCCTGAAAGACCTACATTGGCTCCCAGTACGTTTCCGAGCACAATTCAAAGTGTTGGTACTGACCTTTAAAGCCCTGAACAGCCTCGGCCCAGTACACCTGAAGGAGCGTCTCCACCCCCATCGTTCTGCCCGGACGCTGAGGTCCAGCACCGAGGGCCTTCTGGCGGTTCCCTCATTGCGAGAAGCAAAGCTACAGGGAACCAGGCAGAGGGCCTTCTCAGTAGTGGCGCCCGCCCTGTGGAACGCCCTCCCACATATATGAGATATACTTTAATCATTCTTTTGAACTCTTTAAAAAATACACCCCACAATTCCTTAATTTTCTTACAGGTGCACCACATATGTAACATTGAGCCTTCCGCCTCTCCACATCTCCAACATTTACTTCATGTGTTCGTATACATTTTAGATACTTTTAGTGGTGTCAAATACCAGCAGAACTGCATCTTCATAAAATTTTATTTCAAGGTGTAACATGCAGTAAATTTCACCGCTGCTGGACTAGATGATCCTCAGGGTCCCTACCAGCTCTACAGTTCTATGATTCTACAAGTACTGTTTTGCCAGTGTATTCCTAGAGAGGCATGGGCTGGCAAAGCACGCTCCTCACACACCCTGTGGGCTATCTTTGGCAGGTGGGCGGGGCTATGCACCCGCCTGTCACCTGACGTCTTCTGATGACTGACGGGTGGGTTGCCCCGCCCACCTGCTCAAGTTTGTGCACAGGGTGAGGAAATATAAAAGATCTGTCGCACTAGGTCAAAAAAATTATCAACCCTTGCACTACGTTACCTGTGACAGCACCGCATACGGCATATTCATTTCAACTCCGATTCATTTGATTCAGAATGGCAGAAAGAAAGCCTGAAGGAGCTAAGCACATTCTGACTGAATTTCTCCAGAGGAAGATTTTAAGAGAGAACCTTCTTAGGTCCCTCCAATAACCTTTCGCCTGTGCTAATTTCAGGGCACACTTAGAACTAGAAATGTCATCCATATACCCTTTGAATCCAGCTTAAAGGTAAAGGTAAAGGGACCCCTGACCATTAGGTCCAGTCGTGACCGACTCTGGGGTTGTGGCGCTCATCTCGCTTTATTGGCTGAGGGAGCCGGTGTACAGATTCTGGGTCATGTGGCCAGCATGACTAAGCCGCTTCTGGTGAACCAGAGCAGTGCACGGAAACGCTGTCTACCTTCCCGCCGGAGTGGTACCTATTTATCTACTTGTACTAGTGTGCTTTCGAACTGCTAGGTTGGCAGGAGCAGGGACCGAGCAACAGGAGCTCACCCCGTCGCGGGGATTCGAACCACCGACCTTCTGATCGGCAAGTCCTAGGCTCTGTGGTTTAACCCACAGCGCCACCTGCGCTTAGACACACATAAAATGATTCCTGCGATGTTGTACATGGGCACAGCTCTTAAAGGACCTGCAGCTACAGCTCCCAACGCGATAAATGCTTCAAAACATCAACATCAGAGCGCAGCATTCAAAACTTACTGAGGCAAATGATCCGAGGAAGTTTCTGGAGGAGAGGAGCCCGTCGTACTCTGCAAGAATCCAGACAAATAAGTCAGTGATATGCACAAGCTTTCGTGCAAAGCAAAAGGAGACAGAGAGAGGGGGAGGGACTCCACTGAGCAATTTTCCACCCTAAATTCAAATCCTGGACTTTATACACTGATTCCGATTGGCGTGCATTTGATTGGAGGTTCCTTCACGGAAGTAAAAGATTTTAACTCGGGCCACGCCTTTGCACCGTGATTATTTGGCTGTCAATGCCTTATTTTAAAGAAAGCCTTAAGCAAATTAAGGGAAATAAACTGCTGAGTGGGAGGCACATATTTATAATTACGGCTTCTGCGACTTCCTTCTGCCCAAGCCAATCACTTTCCAAAAGAAGATTATATTTCTCTAGCGTAGAAGGTAAAATGCATGTGCACCAGATCATAAAAAGCTTCTTTATTTTTTGTTTGTTTGTTTAAAGAAACAGATTGAAGCCGGTTTTCTTTTCAATAGAGCGAACAATAAAAAGGTTGGGAGTGGATAGTGGATATCACACTTTGCAACCGCTAAGTGCCAAACCAGACATGATGTTCAATGCTTTCTTCCCACTGCAACACTGGATGGGATTTCCCCCAGGATTATTGTGAGGAAAAGGGGCAATTTCCCCCTTCCTTAACCACCCTAGCCCTGATCCTGCGTGGGACACCCCCCCCCCCCGAAATTATTTGCTTTTCTTAGAAACAAAGCTATATATATGCACTTTAAATGCAATTCGCCGAAGAATTGATGCTTTTGAATTATGGTGCTGGAGGAGACTCTTGAGAGTCCCATGGACTGCAAGAAGATCAAACCTCTCCATTCTGAAGGAAATCAGCCCTGAGTGCTCACTGGAAGGACAGATCGTGAAGCTGAGGCTCCAATACTTTGGCCACCTCATGAGAAGAGAAGACTCCCTGGAAAAGACCCTGATGTCGGGAAAGATGGAGGGCACAAGGAGAAGGGGACGACAGAGGACGAGATGGTTGGACAGTGTTCTCGAAGCTACCAGCATGAGTTTGACCAAACTGCGGGAGGCAGTGGAAGACAGGAGTGCCTGACATGCTCTGGTCCAGGGGGGTCACGAAGAGTCGGACACGACTAAACGACTAAACAACAACAGCAACAACTGGCTTGGCTCTAAGGCAGACAGGCTCTATTTAGAATTACTATACCTCCCTCCGACCCGTTTTGTACAAAAAGAGGTGGGAAACATAAGCAAAGAAAATGGGCCATTGAAACTTTGGTTTCTGTACACTACAATGAGATTGCTTCGGGGTGTTGTTTTAATTAAGGATAAGAAGGATAATCAAACGCATTTGAAAATTAAGTTACATGGGAGATAAAGCCAGACCCTCCCATATTCCTCTGATGGAAATAAGGGTGTCCTATTCAATAATAATAATAATAATAATAATAATAATAATAATAATATTTCTTATTTATACCCAGCCACCCTGGGCGGCTTCCAACAAAATATTAAAATACAGTGGCGTAGCGTGGGGGGTGCAGGGGGGGCGGGCCGCACCGGGCGCAACATCTGGGGTTAGGGCAAATCCATGGGTTAGGGGGCGCAAATCCACGGGTTAGGGGGCGCAAATCCACGGGTTAGGGGGCGCAAATCCACGGGTTAGGGGGCGCAAATTACTTGCCTTGCCCCGGGTGCTGACAACCCACGCTACGCCACTGTTAAAATACAGTAATCCATCAGACATTAAAAGCTTCCCTAAACAGGGCTGCCTCTTGTTGTTACCCCACCCCAGACACTCTGGGTGGCTTCCAACAGATATAAAAACATAATAAAATATTAAGCACCCCCCTTTTTTTAACCTTCCCTAGACAGGGCTGTCTTCAGATGTCTTCTAAAGGTTGTATAGTATCTTATCTCCTTGGCTCAGGGGGTCACATAACTCCATACCCTCCCTAACATTTCTCCGATGAGAAACAGGGATGTCCTAAGGCAAAGCGGGACATTCCGGGATCAAATCAGAAACCAGGATGGCTTAGGTAAATTCAGAAATGTCCCAGGAAAATAGAGTCTGTAAAGTGCTCTGACCGCTTTTGAGATACCTTTTCCCCCCAACACAGTAAGCCCACAAAAATTACACACACAAAAATTAAAAGGGGTAAAAATAACCTTGGCAGGCCCACACATCGTTGAAGCAAGTGGGTTTTGACTGTATGCAATTTTGGCTTTGGGCGAGATCCCCAGAACGTACTGTATTTTTCGCTCTATAGGACGCACCTTGTTTTAGAGGGGGAGAACAGGGGGAAAAACATTCTCCCCCCTCTCTGCTCAGCGGCCCTTCAGTGAAGCGGCAGGAGAAACGGAGCCCCTTCCACTTCTCCTCCCGCTTCGCTGAAGGGGCGCTGTACAGAGAGGGAAAACTGTGCAGCGCTTCTCCAGCGAAGCGAAGCCTGGAGAGCAAGAGGGATCGGTGTGCACCGACCCCTCTCACTCTCCAGGTTTCAGGAGGCTATCCGCAAGCCTTCGGAGTGCAGCGGGAACTCCTGCTGCGCTCTGAAGGCTTGCGGATAGCTGCCTGAAGCCTCCAGAGTGCAGCGGGAGTTCGCGCTGCACTCCGGGGGCTTCAGGCGGCTTCAGTGAAAGCAACGCGAAGCCTCTGGTGCGTGGGGTGAGCTCTCCCTCTGCGCTTCCGAGGCTTCGCGTTGCTATCGCTAAAGCCAAGGAGCCTGCATTTGCTCCATAAGACACACACACATTTCCCCTTAATTTTTGAAGGGGGAAAAGTGTGTCTTATAGAGCAAAAAATATGGTAAGTTGCAGGTTTACTGTACACCATATTTTATTGATCACAGTCGTAATGCTAAACTGTGTGTGGCTGACTGGAAATGGAAATGGAAACAGAAAGATTTCGATCACCTCACGTCTGCACCATAGAGGAGGGGAGTATACACAAGCTCAAAGCTTGCCCAAACTCCTTCCTGTAACTGTAAACCATGGTTTAGTGTTACATCTGAATGCAGCCTCTGTGTAATACCATTTGCAGCAACATTGTTTGCTAATTATCCAGCCGCAACCCGATTAGAGCAGAGAGTTTAGGAACAGGGATTAGCAAGCAGCGTGGAATGAAGAAGAAATACCTTCATCTGCTTCTTATCTTTATACATTTTCTCCATTTTTTCTATATCTGCCTCTAACTCAGTCTGATAGAGGTAGATGTCTTTTTCTGGGTCAGTCTGGTTAAAGAAGGAAGAAGAAGGAAGAAACAACACATAAGGGGAGGCAAAACAAAAGCTAATTCTGAAAAAAACAGAGCCTTTTGTTTTAAAGTGACAAAGATAGACAAGACGAAAGTCGAATATTTTTCCATACTCAAATGCACAACTGGCTTAGATTCCCTTCTGAATTTGCCATGATCTAGTAGTGTTTCTTGTAAATATTTCTTTTTAAACCACTGTAAAAAATTCATTCGTACCGCACAAAACACTTGTTAGTACAATTATCGCTACAGATCACAAGAGCAAGGAGGCTGCTGTGATCCAATGAGGGTTAAAAGGAACGCTTTAAGGCTTCTTTTCAGCCTGAAACAAGGCATAAGGAATCCAAAATCAATTAAATCCAAACCACCACTTGCACTCACGTAAAATCCAAACATTGCTAGAGACTGAAAGCTGAAGCCACACAAACACACAGAAACCATACTATAGTACAACGTATGTTTGAATTACCTTTCTATCCTCTCTAGTAAGGATAGAGCAATCTCCCGGAGTATAATCCCAAATCTTTTTTGGAGGCTGATGGAAAGCAGAGGAGGAAATGAGGAAATGAAGGTAAGGAAAGACTTCACAAAGAACATGGAAACTGGATTAGAACAGAGGGAGTACATTGGGGGGAAATTGCATCAACACTGGAAATAAAATTGAAGAGGGGAAGGAAAGAAACAGGGGTTCAACCTGTTAAACCACAAACACAGGAGATTATGGGAGGGGGACAGAGGACGCATGCATTGTGTTGCAGGGCTCGCTTTAGAAATTTGCTCGAAAGCACTTCCAATACAGTTTGCTAAAGAAACCAAACCAGAATAAAAAATAAATATTGCACATTCTTTCCCCCCTGAAAAAAGAAGGGGTATAACCAAGATTTTCAAACAAACAGAGCAAATTGTGGGGTTGCCTTTTCTTTTTCTTTTAAATATAGATCCCCAGCCCCTTTCCCAGACTTCAAATACATACCATGTTAACAAATGGCTGACATCCCAGAGGTGGCAGTGTGGGGCAATGAAAATGTAGAGTTATTCATGTCACTTTTGTGCTACTTGTTGATCTTTCGCAAGGAACAGAAGGTGAAATTAAGAATTTAGTCAAAGAAGTGAATTAAGGACCCAGGTTTGGAAACCAGGTCCCGGGTCCCAACCGATCTGGGTTTGGGAGGTGCTACACAGAGCCCAAGGAACAGAAACTTGTACTGATAGGAATCAAAATCAGCGGCTTCTGCTTCTGGTGTAGCAGAATGAAAAATATGCTGGTGAGAAGCAAGGCTGCCTTGTCTTATGAAACTAGGAATGGAGATTCACTTCTATAACCTTTCGTTCAGTTTATCAGCCATCCAGCAACAAGAGTTTGCTGAGTGGCAGACAAAAGAAAAACAAACCCAACGTACACTGAAGAAACTAGGCTTGGGGGAGAAATTTAGGAAGTCTACACTATAGAGTCGATTGCCCTTTTTCTGAAGGCACCCACTTGTTTCTGCATTTCAGAATGCGGCCCACTCCAGAATCTGAACCCCGACGATGAATCTGAAAGGATGATCTGATGTCTGCCTTTTACCATTTTTCATTTTACTTTTAAAACTCCCCGCACCCACCCGCAGCTCGAAGCTGTGAAAATCGGCAGCTCTGCCACTCAGGTGGAAATCTCACAGGTGTACGCCATGATGTGCTGTTTCTCCCTGGCACTTAGTACAGAAAAAAACCCAAAACAATATGGTTGCTCCCATACAGCAAAGGGGCAGCCATATACCGTATTTTTCACTCTATAAGATGCACTTTCCCCCTCCAAAAAAGTAAGGGGAAATGTGTATGCGTCTTATGGAGCAAATGCAGGGTGTGCAGCTTTCGCTGAAGCCAGGAAAGCAAGAGGGATCGGTGCTCTCCTGGCTTCAGGGATAGCTGCCCGAAGCCTCCTGAGCACAGCGGGAGCGCTCCAACTGTGCTCCGGAGGCTTTGCGTCGCTTTTGCTGAAGCCAGGAGAGCAAGAGGGATCGATCCCTCTTGCTCTCCTGGCTTTGCTTCACTGGAGAGCTGCTGCACAGCTTTCCCTCTCTGCACAGCACCCCTTCAGCGAAGCGGGAGGAGAAATGGATGGGGCTCCGTTTATCCTGCCGCTTTGACGAAGGGACGCTGCGCAGAGAGGGAAAGCTGCGCAGCGCCCCTTCAGCGAAGTGGCAGGAGAAACGCAACCCCTTTCATTTCTCCTCCCACTTTGCTGGAGAGGCGCTGTGCAGAGAGGGAGAGAACATTTTCTTTATTGTTCTCCTCCTCTAAAACGAGGTGCGTCTTATGGTCGGGTGCGTCTTATAGAGCGAAAAATACGGCACCTTTTCTGTATTAAATGCTAATGAGGAATGGTACACCATACCGTACCATCCCTCCCAAGGAGATTTCCAACTTTATATGGTGGTTTCTAACATACCAGAAGTATGGGTGGCGTGACCAGAACAGCAGTACCCATCTAAATCAATTAAAAACCAGGATTCACAGCAACAAGTTTGAGCTGTTCTGCCTTGAGCCCATGTGCTAACCTTTCATAGAGGAAATAGAAGCTTCCAGCAAAACCAAGACCAGAGTTGTGGAGATAACCACAGAAATGTTGGTCAACAGGCCAGTTGAAGCCCGTGAGTCAAAACATTGGGGGAAGTAGGTACCACTGGGACCAACACACCTGGGAGGGCAGGGATGAAAGAAGGGTCATGGGGATCCATCATAGGCCCAGGTGGCAAGGCCAGAGTTGTCTGCACCAAAGCCCTTCCAGTTGGAGCGGAAATTGAGCAGGAGAAACTGATAAAACATGGGCAGTAAGAGCGGAAATTGAGCAGGAGAAACTGATAAAACATGGGCAGTAAGAGCCCATCCTGGACACCATGATTAGCACTTCATAGGCTATTTGAACCACCAGTGGCTCAGGCACTAATGTTGAGCACACAGAGTATATCTGTAGAGATTGTAGTTGAAGGAAATGTGAGGTGCAGAAAGGGAGATCAAATCAGAACGGGGCAGTTCCTCAAACGATGAAGGGAATAATAGTCCTAATGTGATGGCCTATGTTCATAGGCACAAGAAGGCCATAAACCAGGCTTCCTCAACCTCGGCCCTCCAGATGTTTGTGGCCTACAACTCCCATGATCCCTAGCTAGCAGGACCAGTGGTGAGGGATGATGGGAATTGTAGTCTCAAAACATCTGGAGGGCTGAGGTTGAGGAAGCCTGCCATAAACCCTCCCAGTAAGAGTCCTCAGGTCCTCTTGGAAGGCCTATGGTCTTGAGATATGGTGGTGCAAGGAGAGGAGAGATGAGGTTGGCTGTCCCACCAGGGGCAATTGTCCCATTGGACTTAGCTTCAGTCCAATATGGGACTAAAACACACACCAATGCACCATGGGCAACGGTTGTCCAGATTTGACTGTGGCCTTGAAAAAAGCCATGTTGTCCCCAAGCTCACTGTCGGAGACCAATGAAAAATGGCATGAGTCACCTTTAAAAGGGGTCCTCAGGGTGTTCCAATTCTCTCCCTATCCCAGGCATGGCCAAACTTGGCCCTCCATATGTTTTTGGCCTACAACTCCCATCATCCCTAGCTAACAGGACCAGTGGTCGGGGATGATGGGAATTGTAGTCCCAAAACATTTGGCGGGCCAAGTTTGGCCATGCCTGCCCTATCCAAACTGCTTCTTCAATATGCTCAAATGAAACACGTGCCAAAATAAAGCTTTCAGTCAGAAATTACGTTTCCTAATGGCTTTCAGTTCCAGCTTATTTGGGGGAGCATAGTATTCAGTACTGGGGAGTCGTGGGTTATTCACGGGTACAAGCCCCCCTAGTTGCTTATTCACAGATATAGTGGCAGCAATGGTCATCATGTTTGAGAG
This sequence comes from Podarcis filfolensis, assembly GCF_964270895.1. NCBI lineage: Eukaryota > Metazoa > Chordata > Lepidosauria > Squamata > Lacertidae > Podarcis > Podarcis filfolensis. The sequence continues at coordinate 89,030,814 of NC_139608.1, forward strand.
AAGCATCTCATAGAGAACAGTCTCCTTGTAACGGGATATCATTTGGGGTAATTCGCAGATTTCCTTATTCCTAAGCATTTAACCTGAGGGCATCACATGTTAAAAAAACAAGCCATCACTATGGCTGGAGTTATTGCTGGGGAAATGTAAAGAAGCACAGTTTATATATATTTAGGCTGTTCATGCCTGTCTGTGCTGAGTGGGGAACAAGGAAACAGCTCCAAACTCATCTTGGCAAATGTTTCACAGACAAAGGGTTTTGTTTTGTTTTTCACAATTTCACAGCAAGACACTTCTTTCTCTGCCCTTTCAGCTAAAACCTCACCTCCCTCCTGCCCATACTGGCAGATTTTACACTGAAAAAAGGACCCTGTTATAAATTCAATGTAGGCCTATTAAAATGGCTGCCTCTAATGGAATAATCTGCCCTTCTGATCCCTAGCAAGGTATCCAGATTTCCCACTTAAGAGGATTCCCATGCCTTTAATAGGGATCTTAAAGTGAGAATTTCAACAGTGGAGCTTTACTTAGCACTGCGGGGGTAAGCAAAGGAGAACTGGCAGAACTTCACTTTGCTGATAGCATTTTGCACTTTTGTAAAAGTGAAAAAAGAATAAAACCGAATGAATGTTTAGATGGAATCTGATCGCTAGCTGGGAATGCACTCGGAACACTGCAGAGTGCATTTTCACAGTCCTAAAAGCCACAAATTTCATGGCTCTTACAACCAGGGATGTAAGGAGCCCAGATTTCCATTCCACCCTGTATTCATTGCTGCTTCTGTTTGCTCCAGTTCATCAACCGCCAAAAACAATGCTATTTGTAATCGCTGTCCACTGTGGCAAAATTACGCAGCTTAATTGATTACATAAATTATGTTGTCATCGCATTGTTCCACTCCATTCAATTTAAATGCAGAGGAAACAATGCAATCGAGGGGGAAACAGAACCCATTATCTATCATTTGTAAATTGTCAGAAACAACAGTGCATACCAATTGTATTGTGTGGATTGTTTTCCGTTCCAGACATGGAATTAATAAGAAAACGTTGGCAATTTCTGCTCCTGTTTCACCCCAATTTATACCGTATTTTTCGCTCTATAGGACCACTTTTTCCCCTCCAAAAATGAAGCGGAAATGTGTGTGCGTCCTATGGAGCGAATGCAGGCTCCTTGGCTTCAGCGATAGCAACGCGAAGCCTCCGGAGCGCAGAGGGAGCGCTCCCTCCGCGCTCCTTGGCTTCGCATTGCTTTCGCTGAAGCCTGGAGAGCGAGAGGGGTCGGTCCGCACTGACCCCTCTCACTCTCCAGGCTTCCAAGGTAGCCGCCTGAAGCCTCCAGAGTGCAGTGCGAGTTCCCACTGCGTTCCGGAGGGTTCAGGTTCCTTTCACTGAAGCCAGGAGAGTCTTGCTCTCCCGGCTTCAGCAAAAGGAACCCGAAGACTGCGGAGCGCAGCGTGAACTTGCACTGCGCTCCGAAGGCTTCAGGGATGGCCGCCTTCGGAGCGCAGCGCGAGTTCCCGCTGCGCTCCGCAGGCTTCGGGTTCAGCAAAAGGAAGCCTGGAGAGCAAGAGGGGTCAGTGCGCAGCGACCCCTCTCACTCTCCAGGCTTCCAAGGTAGCCGCCTGAAGCCTCCAGAGCGCAGTGGGAACTCCCGCTGCGCTCCGGAGGCTTCGTGTGAACGTACCTTGAACACACAGAATGCACCTTGTTTTAGAGGGGTAGAACAAGAAAATAAAATTCTCCCTCTCTCTGCGCAGCACCCCTTCAGCGAAGCGGCAGGAGAAATGGAAGAGGCTCCGTTTCTCCTGCCGCTTCGCTGAAAGGGTGCTGCGCAGAGAGGGGGAGATTTTTTTTCCTTGTTCTCCCCCTCTAAAACAAGCTGCGTCCTATGGTCGGGTGCGTCCTATAGAGCGAAAAATACGGTAATTTGCTCGAGGGGGTGGTGGTTTTGATCACTTGGCTTTCTTGAATCCCCATAACGTGCAAAAGAAAACCTAGATCTGTTCCACTTCTTACGAAACTGGAGGAATAGGCTCAGGTGGGAATAGTTTGCAATGCTTAACACCCTTCATGGTCAAAGGTGTGGGCTCTTGCTCTGGCAGAGACGTTAACCCAGGGACAATTTTTCTGATCAATCGGACCCATTTATACAACGTGCAAGAGGAAAAACTCAGGAGGATTTTCTGGGCTGACTTGATGCCAAAGAACCCTCAGTCCTAAGCTTCTGGTGTGAGTTTAGGCCTTGGCTGACACTAATGGGAGGGAGCCGCCTTCCTAATTTATCATGTTGATATGCAAAACATGTGCCCCAAATTTAGTTGTTATGATAGGGTTTTTTTAAAATTAATTCTGCATTTCATGACTGTTTGGAAGGTGTGAAAATCTTAATAAAAATTATTTCAAGAGCAAAAATTGGGTGGATTGCGATTGGTTTCAGAAGTCATCCCATGAAACCTGTACCCAACCAGAAATGTTCTAAAGTTACGTAAGAACGGATTAACTTTCAATTTCTGTTGGATTCTGCATGCAGGACTATCTGTGTGAATTGGGTGAATAATCCGTCCCAGCAGAATTATTCCACCTGGTTGCCTCTCAAAAATATGAACACGGACATGAAATCACCACAATAATTTAATACTGGTAAAGCACCTACAATATGCTAGGCAGTGTGCATAAATGCAACACGACAATGGAACCAAATTCTCAGTTTGGTTGTTTGTGTTGCAGCATTCTGATATGACACTCCTGCATCTGAAACCCACTTTGAATAATGTGGGAAAAATTAACACAACGGGTCTGTCCATCAGGACATTTCTGGGATTTTTGCAGCGACTGCAGCTTCCTCGGAGCACCGTGGCTGGGAGAAAAGCAGCGGTACACAGGGAGCGAGGGACAAGCTATGTGTATTGTACAGGATTTATCCTGCTGGCAGAAAGCTGGCCAAAGATTTCAGGAAAGATTTGGCAAGAGTTGATGAGGGCATCCTGGTTTGAAGTTATTTAGCAAGAAAGAAAATGGCCGCCTTTGCTGTTGCTAGGGGAATGGGAAACACCCACTGGAAAATAAAGGAAATCGCATTTCTCATGAATTGCAGTGGCCTACTAAACTTCAGCATATGACTGGCCACTAGTACTGCTGACACAGGTTTAGTGAATTCCAGATATTATCAAGAGGCTGTACATCTGTGGCTTGATGCACAAACAGAAATTCTTTCTGCTTTTTTTGTTGTTAAAAAAACCCCCAAGGTTGCATTTTTTGTGTGTGTCTTACGGTCATAACTATAATCAGAATGGAGATGGGAGTGTTGCATGTGCGTTTTGTAAGGCAGGCTGGGTTTTTGTTTTTTTTAATGGCTGTGACCATCAAAACTTACCGGTTTCCCAAACTCCAATTCCGAAAAGAATTTATACCAAGGCTCATTCTTTAAATCTATCTCTTCTGGGCTTATATCCCGAGTCTAAAGGAGTTGGTGATACGGGAATGGAAGAAAGAGAACGACAACATTATGCAGAGAATAGGAAAGGGCCGTTAAAGATGCGGCGTTCTGCGTCCCCCCCCACCGTGGCTTATGGGGCATTCAATTGGCAGCCTACATCCCATTACTTGGCAATGTAAGCTGCGGTCATACACAGCTCCTTGGGAGTAAGTACCATTGAATTCAATGGCGCTTGCATCTCAGTAGACAGGCATAGAATTGAACTAATGTCACTGGTGAAATTCTGTTTCAATACAGAGTTTCAAAGGTGTCAGGGAAGGAAGACGGGTCATTTCTGAACCAGGACAGATAATGCCATTACAGTGGTACCTTGGGTTACATACACTTCAGGTTACATACGCTTCAGGTTACAGACTCCGCTAACCCAGAAATATTACCTCGGGTTAAGAACTTTGCTTCAGGGTGAGAACAGAAATCGTGCTGCGGCGACGCGGCAGCAGCAGGAGGCCCCATTAGCTAAAGTGGTGCTTCAGGTTAAGAACTGTTTCAGGTTAAGTACGGACCTCCGGAACGAATTAAGTACTTAACCCGAGGTACCACTGTATTGACAAGCAAATTAAGGAGGAGAGCTGGTGAAATCAAATTTCCCCTCAGCTGAAATGCAGACGACATTGTCAGCAACAGCGGGGCGACATATGGAGACACGTGACTTTCCTTTTCACTAAATATAACGTGAATAAAGCCTATTAAGTCCTGCTTAAATTTCCAGAGCAATCCACTTGGAACATCCAATTGCTGAAAAATACCCTTCTGCAAAATTAAGACTTTGGGTCGCAATTTCCGTTGTGACCCCTCCCGCCTCAGCTACACCCCCCCCATTTATTTGTGGGTGCAGAACACGGCATCTTTAACAGCACATGGATATGTGAGAAACCCTTTTTCATAATGGCAAACAGGATGAAGGGTGAAATTCTAAACTAAAGAGGACGCAGTTAGAGAAAGCATGTTACTGAGAAGTCTCTAAGGGGAATGGACACACAAGACTCTGTTCTGTTAGACCACCAACATTTAATACAAGGGTAAAAGTTAAGAGTTCAGACAAAACCAACAGAGTAGGGACAGGACAGGACAGGACAGGACCAGAATGACTACCAAGAAAGGCTCTCCCTTTTTGTACTTATGTTCTGTTTTAAAGCAACAAGCTGGAGCTCTTAATGATGTAGTTAATTAGAACCACTGTACGCTGAATACCTGAGCACATTTAAACATTGGCTCTTAGTGGAGCAAACTGCTTTGCATCAAATATAAAATAAGTCGAGGTGTACCTGATACCATAATTTTGAAATCTGGGAAATGTGCTGAATCCACCTGGGTTAAAAGGTGATTTAATCTTCCCAAACGATAGCTACTGCACAGTGCTTTGGTTCCATTCTCCTTGGATGATGTTAGCACGAGGGACTGAATACAGCAGAATAATGTTTTGCTTGGCAAGCGCAGATGGACTCCAAACTCAAAACGAAAGTGACATTCCAGCTATACAAAGCGACTAGCATTCTTGTTGGTCCCAGGAATATACCCCATCCCCCATTATTTCTGTGTTTTGGGGTCACTTGACTGCAGCAGTGAGATTGTCTGACAAATTACAGAGATGTGTTTTGTTTTTTTATAGTTTAGGAGGGGGGAAGGAATATTAACATTTGCTTTCTGGCTCATCGTAAGTCAATCACTTTCCCCAATCTTTCCACTGTAAAAAGATGCTATGAGACCTTAACTGTCAAGGGCGCTAAAGATATTAGCCCTTGTTTGAGATGAGTCATGTTGACTCAGGCCTCCTCTAGCAAAGTCTTGCAGAGTCTGCTAGACACCTTGCAGGCCTGACTGGTATTTTTCTAAGTACCCCTTAGCAGCCAAAAGCAAAGAAAAATGTAAGCTCTCACATTCCACAAAACTCTTTCTGCTAGTTCAACAAGGATTCCAACTAGCAGGAACCAAATACCAGATAACTCTTGTTTTCACTTTCAACACATCTCAAATGTTTAAACTACTTGTGATAGTACGCATGCCTGAGTCCTGTGCTCAGAATTTTCCTCCGACTTGGATTCGACACAGATATAAAAAACGCTGTGAAAATGCTTTAAAAAAAACACGTTTGGGGAAATACATTGAATTTTGCATAGCTCCCTTTCGCCATCTAGTGTCACATTTGTATACTGCACCTTAAAACACATTTAAAACTTTTTATCTGCAGCTGTATAGCTGAGTCCCTGGTCTCTTATCCCCACCTCTGAACCAGTTAAGGACTTGGTAAGGGTGCGGAGGAGATTAATCCTTACCAACCTAGCTGCAATTTACCCCAGAGAGACTTTCCACACTAGGGTTCTAGAAGAGAGTTTTTAGACAAAACCACTTAAAAGCCTTCTTTAAAGCTTAAAGAGAACAAATTGTCTTGTAAGGCTGGAAACCTGGACAAACCTTAATTGAGGTAGGAGCAGTTCAGAATTAAACTGCTCTATTCCTCTCTGCCTGTGAGACGAGCAAAGCTATGTCAATGTTGTAACCATATCTGTAAGCTGTCGACTGCTAGCCTATGACACTTTCATGTATTTAGTCCCATCATTCCATTCCATTCTTAGATAAATTTGGAATTTCTGGGGTACAGAAGAATCCTTCCAACACACACAGACAACCAAATACATATTTAAATGTTCATTTTCTCTCAAAATATGTATTTAAATGTGCATTTTGGTATGTCTAAACTGCACAAATAACGCTGGATTATGACAGCTGGAAAAGTGTAAGATCTGACGGACAGCTAAGTTCCATCAGGAAGAGATTCAGGTCCTTTTGTTTAGAAATCCGCAAAGACGCAATTCCTCAAGCATCTTTAGTCATCTTCTTTGCAAATATCAGGCTCTAACAAAGGACAATCACTGTTCTGAGGGCTTTTCTGATACTGGAGGTGAGACAGCCTGGGGAGAAAAGTGCTTGAGGTATACAGAGCTTAAGGAAGCAAGATGGGGAAAAGGTTCAGCTTCCCTCAACCACACACCTCTTTCTCTTTTCATACTAATTTAAGGCTCCCACTTAGATGCGAACGGGTTTCAGATGTGTGAATAAACTGTGCCTGCCCAGAGCATCGTTCAGAAGATTTTAAAGCTAGAAGCTGATTTATTTTAATAGCAGAATGGGCCCCCTGAAGGCTATGCATCACAAGTGAGGTACAAGAAAAAAACCCCCACCCACTATGAAAATTAAAACACAAAATGTGTCAGTGTTTATAACAACTGGTGTAGCTGCTCTGTGAGTCGCCTACTGCGGTCTTCTAGCAGTTCAAACTGTTCCAGTAGCCGACGCTGAGTGCTTTCCTGATCCTCAGATCCTAGCCACTCCAGCGTCGCTGCAGACAAGTTACAGCTTGCCACCAACTGCTCCAACGCACAGCCACTGACACCACCAGGATTCATCAGCTCCCTGCTGAGATGCTGTCAGTCGTTTTGCACTCTGCACATGCTCAGAAACACTGGGCCCATAACCTGTCAGTGTTTGTAAAAAACAACAACAACAAAGGAAAGGGTTCTGACCTCCCTTTGTCTCCTCAGCCTGGTCCTCGGACCCTTGTCGGCATAAAAGAATCCACAAGAATATCCTTGCAGAGTGCTTTCTGCTTTTATTCTTAAAAGTCTTTGTGCAAAAGCGACTGACACACAACAACACTACCAGCTTTCACCAACCAACCCTACATTTCTCACTCTATATATACAACCCGGTGCAGGCCGCTGACTCATGCTGACACAGCTTTTTAAGCATTAAAGAAACAGCGGCCATTTTAGCCGTGACAAAATGGACAGAAGAGGACTGGCCAAAAATGGGGGAAAAGGCGGGGGGAAAGAATCAGTGGTGTAGCCTGGGGGGCGGGCCCCGGAGGCAGTTTCCCTGGGTGCAAAATTTCAACACCCGGTGCTTCCTCAGTACAGCTGCACGCTTCCATCGCTGGACTCCGTTGGAAACAGCTTCTCCATGCGAACCAGGAAGTGACCTCTGCAGATAACAAAATGACTCTTCTTTTCTTATCTCTGCAGCTGCAATTTCCTGGGTGAGGTGGATGCCGTTAGGCAGCTGAATGCACAGGCGTCCTCTGTACGTTTCCCTCGCCTCCATCCCTCCACACAGTCCCGGGCACCGGCAACCCACGCTACAGCACTGGGAAGAAGGTACATGCTAAGCCTAATAAATTGAACAGGCCTAGCTCCCTTAGCTGAAAAAAACACCCCCCAAGTGACCATCCCTTGTGATGGTATATACCACTGCGGTAGTCAATAGAGAACTGAGCAGGAAGACATGGGGTCAGCCATTTAAAACATTAACACTAGACCTGAAGGGGAGTATGCTGCTACCAAAAACATAAGACAGCAAAAGCTCTAGCTCTACATTCTGAATGATGTTCCTTGCAGGCATAAGATGTTCCATGTGTGTGCTTGCGCAGAGCTAGTTTGTCCATCATAGCAAAGAACGGAAAAAATCAAAAGGGCGGCTACACACGAGAGAGGAAAGTCTGTGGCTTGTTCACAATCCTCCTAAACCACAATCATTTGAACTGAGCCAATTGTCGTATTTTTAACACAGACTTCCTTCTGCTTAATGAGAAACAGCTTCGAAACTTCGCAAAGCTCTGTACAAACATAAAATGCTGCCTTGTGCAGATCACAGGGAAATAGGATGCTGCCTTTTACGGACTCAGACCCTTGGGCCATCCAGTTCAGAATTGGCTACACTGACCGGGAGTTTCTCTCCAGTGCCTCAGACAGAGGACAGTGGTGGGTTTAGGGGAGTGGAACTTTGGTGGCACCACAACCTACACACAAACAGGTCATGCTGCAATCAACTGAACACAACCAACACAACTCTGGACCCCCTAACCTCTCGCAATGTCTGTGAGGTGCAAAAGTCCTGTGTTATGCTGACACAACCCCCTACACTAGCACTATGCAACAGAACGAAAAAACAACAAACAACCTCTCTTTCCCCCCCAAACCACAGGATGTCTATTGACAAAAGTGTCTCTCACTACATTCAGGCATGTCCAAAGTCCGTTTTGGGGGCCTAATTCGGCCCATAGGTCGGTTTAATCCGGCCCCCATAGCAGTTTATTTCCTGGGCTAAAATCCTAAAAAAACAAAACCCTCAACAACGTCAATCCTAAAAAAAGGTCAATAACTTTGGTTGGCCCTCAAGGCCCTTTACTTCATCAAATCTGGCCCTCTTTGAAAAAAGTTTGGAGACCACTGTAAACGAACTGTGATAAAGACTCTATGACAGGCATCCCCAAACTTCGGCCCTCCAGATGTTTTGGACTACAATTCCCATCACCCTGGACCACTGGTTCTGTTAGCTAAGGCTCATGGGAGTTGTAGGCCAAAACATCTGGAGGGCCGCAGGTTGGGGATGCCTGCTCTATGAATTGAAAGCGAAGATGGCATGTACCCCCCCACACATTTGTTTGTTTTGTAACACAAGAAAATCTTTAATTTAAAAACCTATGATGTAGAATGAAAGGTGGTGGGTGGGTTGCTGATTTTTGGCCTCACACAGGGTGCCGGAGAAATCTGAGACCCAAAGGTCGGCCACTGCTGAGGATGTCTCAAGACCTGCTTGGAGGTCCTAGGGACTGAATCTGGGACCTTTTGCAGATACTCTATGGTCCATTTAGCCCATTATTATCTCTGCAAGATGGCACTGACTCTACAGCAGCCTACAAATATAATGATGCTCTCCAGATGTTTTGAAACACACCTTCCGTCAGACCCAGCTGAGCTTTCGCCCACAAGTGGAGCTTTTGCCCAGGACACTTGCTGCATGGGGAAGGAGCAGAGATGAATTTATGAAACCAAAACTCATTGGTTGGAGCTGCATGCGAAAGGTCATAGGTTTGATCCCTAGCAACTCCATCTGGAGGGTCACTATGTTCCGAACCTTGGCCACAGGAAGAACCCAGAAGCAAAAGAGAAGAAACAAAGCCTGCTTTCTCTTAACTTAAAAACTTTGTGGAAACTCTCCTATTTAAAACTCATTGTTGCTTAGATTCCACACTGAATGCACCAATAATACAAGGCGTTAAAAATCAGGCCCACCACCCAACAGATTGTGGCGTCCAACACGGATTATTAAGTATTTGGCAAGCGAACTGACCACATTCAACACACTCCAAAGAACTTTGCAACGGTGAAGGGGCCTTGGCCTATTCACCAGCTGTTTTCAAACAGGACGGAGGATTTTTAAGATGTTAAATATAAGTTTAGACGGAAACTTAAAAAACAAGACTGTAAAACCTAGCCACATGGAAGCATGCCAGCGATGCAGGAAGAGGGGAAAGCGTATTAGTAAGATAAAATTAACATTACCAATTTTTCATTGTTCAGAACAGAGGACCTTCCTGGCTGATATTCATAAATGCTTTTAGGTTCAGCGCGGTATTTCCTTGTGTCCACCTTCTTGTCCGGAGGCTCCCAATCATTCCTGAGGCGGAATATAGTTTGTTGTTGTTACAGAAACGAAATATTTTCACTGGGAGGTTCATCCTAGTTTAATCACAAAAATGCTTCAACCAAAAGCAAAAATCAGGCTTGGAGAACCGCGTGGTTCAAATTAGGGGCGCGAGGAGTTTCTTTGATTTCCTATACTGATACGCCAAAGCATAATTCCAGTTGTCAAAAATGCGCTGGAGCCCATTAACCAAACTGTAATTACTGCCTTATGTTTGGAACCAGATGCACGCACAAAGTATGCAATCACCTCTCCTTTCTCACTGCGCCAAACACACTTGGTTTGAACTGAGGGGAAACTCAGAGGCTTGTTGCAAAACAGGTGGCGCAAGTTAAAGTGCTCCTGGTGAGGAGAAACCAAGTTACCTTTCAGTGCTCGGTTTAAGAGAAGAGGTTCGAGCTGGCAAGGGCAGAGTGGCAGATCTCTTGACCACTTTCTCCATGTCGATAGTGTCGTTCTCGCTCTTGGAACGGGGTACTGAAGTCTGTGCTCTTGCTGAAAAGGGAGCATTAAAAAAACACACACAACATGGTTACGTCTGAAGGGGAAACAACAAGATCTCAATGTTCTAAAACGTTAAAGGTTTTGCGTTCTAGAAGCACCACGATTCTCCTGCAGTAATGGGATTCAACAAACAGTCCACTAACATGTTCTCTTTCATAACATTCAAATCTTTAGCTTTTACTTGAGTTCAGACTTCGAAACATCCAGGTACTTACTGTCTTTGTAAAAGGAGTACTGAGGCACATAGGAATCGGAATCTTCATCTGGAAAACAAACGATTTACAATCACCACAGGTATTTCATTATGCACCTATGACTTAAAAGAGTTTCGCCTTCTGTCCTTACAGGATTCCAAGGGCAAATGCCGGTACCGTTTTCAGTGTTCTCATCCCTGTGGGGAACGGCAGCAGGAGAAAATGAGAGAGGGAAGAGAGAGAGGTCTGCAAGGTTCCTCTCTAACCATGGAAAAGGCAGGTGTTTGAAATACCGCAGGTATTCCTTTCAGCACCAGCTGAAAACCTCTTTGCCTAAACGACCCCACACAGTAGTTTAGAAAGTTTGCATGAGCTTTGATTTGTTTTGTCTGTTCTATTCTGGTTTTAAACTTTCTGGATGTTTTAAACTATGGGAATATCTTTTTCAGTGATAATTTTATTGTTTTAACTTTTCGTAAACCACTTTGAGGTTTGTTCTATAAACCAGTGGTATATAAATTTTACGAAATACATAAATACACACGTGTTCCCATGTTTACCTTTGTGCATGTGGCTGTGAGAGCTCCTTCTCCTTCCATGCTTGACTACTAGAATGACTGGATGATGATGATGTTATTTTATTTATATACCGCCCACCTGGCTGGGTTTCCCCAGCCACTCTGGGCGGTTCCCAACAGAATATTAAAAACACAACAAAACATCAAACATTAAAAAATTCCCTTCAGATGCCTTCTAAAAGTCAGTTAGTTGTTTATTTCCTTGACATCTGATGGGAGGGCGTTCCACAGGGTGGGTGCCACTACTGAGAAGGCCCTCCACATCAACTCAGAATCTTATTATGCTCAGTTCTAGCAAACTTGTGTTCCAAATTACATTTAAGTACATATGTCTTTCTTCTTCTTCTTCAGAGTAACAGAATTTGTGAAAGAATGCCCACCAATCTAGATCTACAGTGGTACCTCAGGTTACATACACTTCAGGTTACAGACTCCGCTAACCCGGAAATAGTGCTTCAGGTTAAGAACTTTGCTTCAGGATGAGAACAGAAATCGTGCTCTGGCGGCGCGGTGGCAGCAGGAGGCCCCATTAGCTAAAGTGGTGCTTCAGGTTAAGAACAGTTTCAGGTTAAGAATGGACCTCCGGAACGAATTAAATACTTAACCCGAGGTACCACTGTATAGGAATCCTATTTTTCATAGGGACTGCCAAAAATATCCTCATTCCCAACACCATAGCAGCACTGATTAGCAAAAAAGGAATAAAATAAATAAACGCTGGGTTGGGAAATGTGTGCTGGCATTCCTTTCATGCCTAGACTGTCCACTACCTCCTGCCCATTACCCACCAACGGTTCTGAGGTCTTCCCATTTGACTGACCAGTTTCCACTATGTTTGCATGAAGATCCAATAATCCTCAAGCAAGGTCACACTTCTATATTCTGAGGACCCTTGGCAGCATTTTAGCTGTTGCAGAATTCTCATGGTACAGAATTGTTTGGGAAGGCTGACCTGGAGCTTTCCACTGCCTTAAAGTGGAAAGAAAAAGCCTTCTGAGTCAGGCAGGCAGATGGACTCGGCCTATCTGCATGCCAGCCAACACACCTGAACATCAGCTTGCTTAGAGAGAGATGTCAGGCCCTGATGTTTATTTACAGGGCTACAAGGATTCTCGTTGGCTCCCCATGCCACCCGATTCCCACTGAGCTGAAAGCTTCACTCCATCATCTGGTCATCTGCACTTGACAGTTTAGGTTAGCTATTAGTTTTCTCAGCTTGAACACTGCCACTGTGGCACAGAAGAAAAGCACTTGGGTCCATTGCCCAAGTCCCCAGTTCTCTTGCCTTAAAGGTAAAGGGACCCCTGACCATTAGGTCCAGTCGTGACTGACTCTGGGGTTGCGGCGCTCATCTCGCTTTATTGGCTGAGGGAGCCGGCGTACAGCTTCCGGGTCATGTGGCCAGCATGACTAAGCCACTTCTGGCGAACCAGAGCAGCGCATGGAAACGCCGTTTACCTTCCCGCTGGAGTGGTACCTATTTATCTACTTGCACTTTGACGTGCTTTCAAACTGCTAGGTGGGCAGGAGCAGGGACTGAACAACGGGAGCTCACCCCGTCGTGGGGATTCGAACCGCCGACCTTCTGATCAGCAAGTCCTAGGCTCTGTGGTTTAACCCACAGCGCCACCCGCACTCTCTTGCCTTAAGCAAGAGCAAAACCTTCTTGAAGCGATGGCAGCCTCCTGCTGCAGAAAGCGTTCCTTCTCTGTAACAATAAAACAGACCCGCAAGCTTTAAAACAAGCTAGAAATCTGCTTTTTCACCACCCAATGCTCCAAAACAGCACGCAAGCTGTCGTCCTAGGCTCGGCATACTCAGCAAGGTTCCTGCGGCAGCAATCTCATTATAAGACGTTGCCACAAATAGTTTGACATGGTGCTCAACAAGGGCTTAGGAAAGTCGTCCCCCCCTCCTCCTGCAACACGGCTGAGATGCATTTAGTAATCGCAGTAGCTGACAGAATAACAATTCCACACCAGACGGTTTCAAACCTTGGTGTCCTGGGTCGCTCTGTAGCATCAGACGCAACACTGCCGGTACTGCAAAGGGACTGAAATATTCTAAACATTCATTTGCTACTAAGTGGCTTCCGAGTCCATGCTGTAAATAACTTTATCACATAGGCATTCCTTGCAATGCATAGCATTTTGTCTGAAGGCCTCAAATGCCCACAAATGCCCACAGAATCTTGTTATCCGGGATCTCTGACACAGAATATTGTTATCCTGGATCTCTGACACAGTTCTTCTGCCACCAGAGATCATTTTTTTAACCCCCAGCGTCAGAGGGTGAGCCTGGAGACTCATACATGCAAAACACATGCGTTTCCAAAAGGGTTTTTCTAAAGTCTTGAGCTATGGGTCACTTTTACAGACAGCATGCCAGATTCAGCGCATCTAAGAGCTTGTGCTTGTTGCCTCAGAGTGCACCAGCTATGGAAAGGCAGCCCCCAGCAAGCCCCACACCGCCAACAAAGTAGGAAGTATTACACGGGTACAAATATCTAAGTTTAATTAGAAGTGCAGGTAATCCATGGGGGAGGGGGCAGCTTACCGGGGGCCAGAATCAGAGGAGCTTCAAAGAGTCTAAACATTTTGAGTCACAGCATAAATGCATGATTATACATACTGATACATATTTAGAACTTTTACGCATCATACATGACACGTAAAATGCTAAGATACGTATAAATATGTGTAAAACCGCACAGTATAAATGCACTGCTATACACTGAATATGTATAAATTCATAAATATAGTAAAGGTTTGCTATCTATGCTAGCATTCGATTGATGTTGGAGAGAAATTGAGTTGAGAAACAAAATTAAGGGTACATATTGATATAAGAATGTATTAGATAAAATGTAAAGAAATATACAATAATACGAGTACATTCATTTGTAAAAAAAGAATATACAAAGAGATTGATAGGAAGTCCGTAGTGTTGGTACAAATATTATTTTGAAATGGCTTTATGTCTTTGTTTTTTCTTTGTTCTTTCTTTAGGTACATAAATTTGGTATATAAACTTTGTATACATGTTGGAAATTATATTATAATATGCCCTGTAATGTAATATGAGAATGTATACATATGTGACATAAGAACGGTAATAATTTTTTTAAAAAAAAGAATATGTATAAATTCTGTCTGTGTGTGTTAACTAAATGTCATGTCAATGGTCATCTCTTTCAATTGATTTTGTTAGTCTATTTTGTTCTAAGGCGGGGTCTCCCAAACTTGGGTCTCCAGCTATTTTTTTGGACTACAATTCCCATCGTCCCTGACCACTGGACCACTGGTGGGAGTTATAATCCAAAAACAGCTGGAGACGCAAGCTTGGGAAAACCCGTCTAAGGTAATCTTTAAAAAGTAGTCAGGGGAAGGGAAAAGCGCAAGACCATATTTAAAAAAAAATACACACCAGGTTAAATGCTATTATTTCAGGGTGATCAATTAGCTGGCATCATGAACCCAATTCACTGGGAACGTTTTCAGCAAAGCCCCCCATGGAATGAATGGGGAATGTGCAATCGAATAGCTCTCTTCTCAGATCAGTCCTGTTCCATCCAATGCACTTTGCTTTTGGTGGATTGGGCTCAGTGTGCCAGGTAAACTACTGCAGATGCGCGGCTCGGTACCTTGGATTGAGCACACAAAAACCAAGCAGATCCAAGTCCCGCAGCATTAGTCCGGGGACCGTTAGAAAGCAGAGAGAGCAAGGCGAAGCCAAGAAAGCTGGTCCGACAGTTAAGGCAAAAAAGTTAACTGGCAGCAGATCATTAGGAAGAAGCAAACTAAGGGAAGAAAACTCCAGTTGGAAAGTTAAGGAGGAGGAAGCAGCAGCAACGCTTGTGCAAAAGGAAACGTTGGCCAACCACGACTATTTACCTTCAGATTTAGGGCTAGGAGTAGACACAGGAAACTGGTATGTAGGAGAATAAGGATTTTCTTCTGCAGCGGAGAAAAGCAAGGGAGTTGGACAGCAGTGGAGGAAACATCACTCCCCCAATTTCCTATCCCCATTAAGCTTCTCGCGGCCTCGTTCGAAAACAGTGTTACATCACACACTCCAGACAGAGAAGGAAAGGTTAGGAAGTATTTTGCCTCCGCACACATCACACAAGGAGGCAAACTGAGCACCACTCAAGAGCCAGCCATGCTGAAAGGACAGGCATTCGACTAAGTCGCACGCTCTAGTGGGAAAGATTTAAGAGGATGGTTAAAAACCAAACACAGAACAACTGGCTAAGCTTGTGGGTACCTTTGGTTTGGGGCTGGATATCAGGAAGTTCGGGGAATTTGTAGGTAGGGCAATAAGGGTTTTCTTCAGGAGGGTCTGTGCAGAAAGAGCACATTTTGGGGGGAAAGAACAGAGAGGAAAGAAATGAAGGGAGAGATGGAAAAATCAGTGTGAATCTCCTCGCACGCGCATGTCGAGAATAGTATTTTACGTTGACGCCCCCCGCAAAAAAGTGCAGAAAACACCCATTTAGCATTCTGCTGTACCCTGATGCCAGCTATCTCTGTGCCCTTCTTTCAAGCCCCATCCCTGGGTGGCTCGTGGTCTCTCTGAGATGGCGGTTCGCTTCTCCTCACTCTGCCTCCCACCAAATATCACGTTGTCAAGAGGAGGAGGAACGCAAAGGGGTTCATGCGCAGGAGAGCGGAATTAAAGGGGAACGGGGTTGGAGAAAGCTGAAACTAATACTGTGGGAAGAGGAAAACAGGGGGTCCAGTTGCCCCCCACAAAAGGTCTGATAGCACATGAGACGGAAATGCTGAGTTTCTGGCTGAGTCCCAATGGGGAAAAACACCCCTCATCCAATAGCAATGTTATAAAGCACAATGATCTCTGCTGTTTCGGTTAGTTAAGTCTGTCACAGTGCTAGTAATGCTAGGTCCTAGTAAGAGCTCTCTCTGATCAAGGTAGCATTGATGGATTTCATTTAGCAGTTGCCGGTACCTAGACAAAGAGCAGGGTTAGGAGGCATCTGTCTTCACAGGAAGGTTTAATTACCTATTGCTGCTTTAGATAGTAAAACTCATGCATTCTTATCACTGATATGACAAATTTGTGTCTGGGAGGTATCCCTTTAGACTGCAAGTGTGGTTTTCTTTAGCAATATAAGACAACCTTCCCACATCTCTCTAGGCTAGGGTTTCCCAAACTTGGGACTACAACTCCCATCATCCCTGACTACTGGTCCTGCTAGCTTGGGATGATGGGAATTGTAGTCCAACAACAGCAGGAGACCCAAGTTTGGGAAACCCTGCTCTAGGGCAATGTGCCACAAGGGACAGCAGGGGTCTTATTCCTTTTATTAAAAGGTAAAGGGACCCCTGACCATTAGGTCCAGTCGTGGCCAACTCTGGGGTTGCGGCGCTCATCCTGCTTTATTGGCCGAGGGAGCCGGCGTACAGCTTCTGGGTCATGTGGCCAGCATGACTAAGCCCCTTCTGGCGAACCAGAGCAGCGCACGGAAACGCTGTTTACCTGTTTACCTTCCCGCCGGAGCGGTACCTATTTATCTACTTGCACTTTGACGTGCTTTTGAACTGCTAGGATGGCAGGAGCTGGGACCGAGCAACAGGAGCTCACCCCGTTGCAGGATTCAAACCACCGACCTTCTGATCAGCAAGCCCTAGGCTCTGTGGTTTAGACCACAGCGCCACCCTTGTCCCGAGCCAGGACTATAAACGTGTATAAAACTTCAGATACACATAGGCACACAGCATCCATGGACCAACGTACAGATGATGCTAAAGATGTGTAAACACAACACACCTCTCCTGTTTTGCTTTTTAAATGACAGTCATGGAGGCGGGCATAGGGTCAGGGTCAGGACCAATCACCTCCCTCCATGCTGCTGTTAGCCTTGGGGGAGAACTTCCCTTGGCCCCCCCAAACCCTTCCATTCTAGACCTAATGGCAGCTTTGGGGAAGGCTGAGTTTTCTTTGAGACTGAGCCATTCCCTGTGTGCCCAGTCCCAATTGAAGCTCCTCCTTTAACTGCTATTTAAAGGACAAAAATTAGGCAAGCTAAATGCTACCACGCATGTAACCTCATGGGTAATTTGGCTCTCTAAGTCCGTTCTCAACCTTTCTCCTGGTGCTCTGGGTGCTTTCAACATCCACTAAGGGCTGCCCACAGATTTGAACTCAGGGCTTCTGGGGGAAACAAAAAGCAGGCAGGCAAACGGTACCTTTTGTCAGCCTGTGGATCTGCTTGAACATCGTCTTGTACCAGTCCTTGGATCGGTCCGTGTTCTGATAGAAAAAGGGACAAAACAAGTCATTGGCGCGAGTTCATTCCGCCGTTCGAAAAACAAAGAAGCTCGCCTCACGGCACGCACTCTGCTCGTTCTCTGCGACAATAACTGCATTGCAAAGGTTTGTCCCTTGCTGCTGCTCTGTCACAGCTTGACCAACAACCTGCAAAAGCTGAGGGAAATCTAGTGGTGCAGCAATAAAAAGATGCCGGCACGTTTGCAAAGCTAAGCAGGGTCCGGTGTGGTTTCAAATTGGATGGGAGACCGTGTGTTGGGATTCCTCTGTTGTAGGGGGTTGGACTGGACGACTCTTGGGGTCCCTTCCAACTCTACAATTCTATGACTTTTGTGAGTAACAGAAGTGGGCTAGCAGGGTTGCTCTCTGTCGGCCCAACTCCTAACCTGCCATATTAAAGACAGGGTGAATAAAAATCAATTATTTTTTTTAAAAATAGGATTTTTTAAAAATTTAAATCAAATTTTTAAAATAAAATGCTTTTGGAGGAAAAAAATTTCTAAAGATAGTTTTCTATTTAAGTTACATTATAGTCCAAAGGCTATTCATCAGGAAATAAGGATTTGTTTTAAGTTTTTCATGTGTGCTAAAACTCAGTCTAAGTTTTTTTAAAAAAACAACAACAACCTTTTAACCACATCAGTTAACCAACATGGATACATATGCTATAATGTTATTGTTTTAGTTAAATAAATTGTTTAAATTGTTATGAAGGAAATGATTATTTTTCTCCTTCCTATAAAGTACAACAGAAAAGTTGTCCAAATATAAACAGTTAACTTATTAAACCTCACAATAATTTCACAATTATCTGTCTATGTATTTCTAATAGTATAACCAAATCAGTAATTTTTGATATAACTGTAAAAACTACTCTGAAAATTTATTATTCCAAAAATGAAATCTTCATCTGGTTGTAAATATTAAGATTATACCAGCAAGAATGAGTCTTTCTGTAAAAAAAAAAAAAAAAGATTTAAATCAAGTCTTACTGACTAGTGATTTAAATCAAGTCTTACTGACTAGTGATTTAAATCAAGTCATACTGAGTAGTGATTTAAATCATGATTTAAATTGATTTGATTTAAATCAAATCCACCCGGATTAAAGATATTGTGTGTAAAAAGCGCACTGCAATGCACTGCATTTCCATCTCCTCAATGGGCTACCTTCCCAGGTGGACGAGCCCCATCTGCCCCTCACTTCCGTCTAAAAGCATGCGCAGAATCTTCCTTCTCGGCCATTAGACTCACTATTGGTCTCATCTGCTCAACTTGCCAGAGTCTGTCGTAGCATGCAAGACAAGTTAGCAGACAAGTCCCTAACTCACCGAGGGTTTGAGACCCACCAGCTAACTTCACCTGGTTTAGTTGGCCAGTCGAAGCCATTCCCTGATTGTGGCCACTGTTGCACGCTGCCAGCTTCCAGGAGCCACAGGTGAGTGCTGAGTGCAGGATGAGGGCCAAAGATGAACAAGCCACCCCTTCGTCTTCTTCTTTGGCAATCACTCATAGCCGAGTAAGATTGTCTTCCATAAACATGGTTTTAACAATGAGTCCGTAAGTGACTGTGGAGGCCAATTCTGGATCCACACATCCTTCCACAGTGGGGACATTGGTTTCCAGGTGGGAGTTGATCATGGTGTGGATTTGCCAAGCATACCTTCCTCTTAGCACGTTTCTCCCTTTCGTCCCGAGTTCGAGCGTCTTCAAAGCCCATGACACCTTTGGTAAAGGCTGTTCTCCAACTGGAGCGCTCGCAGGCCAGTGTTTCCCAGTTGTCAGTGTTTATACTACAGTGGTACCTCAGGTTACATACGCTTCAGGTTACAGACTCCGCTAACCCAGAAATATTACCTCGGGTTATGTATTTTGCTTCAGGATGAGAACAGAAATCATGCTCCAGCAGCACGGCGGCAGCAGGAGGCCCCATTAGCTAAAGTGGTGCTTCAGGTTAAGAACAGTTTCAGGTTAAGTATGGACCTCCGGAACGAATTAAGTACTTAACCTGAGGTACCACTGTACATTTTCTTTAGATTTGACACTCCATACAGGTTAGCACAAATGAATTTATGTGGAAGGAGAATGGGCCACATTTCCTTACCCTTAATGGAATGCCTATGTCATCCGGCGAGGAATCGGTCATGTACTGCGGACTCTTAATTACTTTCTTCCTTTCCTCCATTGCTTGTTTCTTGCTTTGGCTCATCTTTTCTTGGACAGGCATATAATCTACTTTATCCGCTAGTGGCACATCTATTGCTGGCTCTGTAAACAAAGGAAGCAAGTCCATCGCTTTGACTTCCAATACAATCACTGCACAATATCCAATATCAATCACTCCAAAATCCTTGGCGAAACACTGATGAGTCTGACTGTCGCAAGACAGCAAAATAATTTGAAATGTGACCGAATGAGCAAGGGATTTTTACACGGAGCAGCAGCCCATCAATGTCTGGGATTTGACTCTAGCCACTAATCCACAAACCAGGCTAAACATGGGTTCTCAAAAGCCACTACCTAATTCTAGCAATAACTACAGGGCTGGGCAAAGAATGGCTTCCCCCAATTCTCCACGCTATTTGTGGGTGGCAAAACTGTGGTGGTGGGGAGACATTTCCCCCCAATATTCTTTGGGGCAAGGTGGGATTCTCTTACTGTTTGAAGTGGAGGCATTAATGGGAATTCTCAGGGGGGAAATTATGCAAAAACTCACTGAAGCTCACTTAAACTTAAAAGAATTCTATTCTTAGCTCATGCTGGTAGATGAAGGAAGCGCAAAGTTAGGACAGGAAGATGGCAAGAAAAGGAGCCAAGCCTGTTGATTCCTTCAACAATAATAAAATATATGGGATCTGCAAGGCAAAGGCAAAGGGACCCCTGACCATTAGGTCTAGCTGCGGATGACTCTGGGGTTGCGGCACTCATCTCGCTTTACTGGCCAAGGGAGCCGGCGTACAGCTTCTGGGTCATGTGGCCAGCATGACTAAGCTGCTTCTGGCGAACCAGAGCAGCGCACGGAAACGCCGTTTACCTTCCCGCTGGAGCGGTACCTATTTATCTACTTGCACTTGGACGTGCTTTCAAACTGCTAGGTTGGCAGGAGCTGGGACCGAGCAACGGGAGCTCACCCCGTCACGGGGATTCGAACCGCCGACCTTCTGATTGGCAAGCCCTAGGCTCTGTGGTTTAACCCACAGCGCCATCTGCGTCCCATGTATGGGATATGCAGCTACACTCAAAATCTTCCCCGCTTGTAATGTTGGTGGAGAAGCTGAGAGGACCATTCGGTTGAACTCCCCAGCCAGCTTGGAGGTAGTGGGACGAGAGACACACCAAAAGAGGAAACTCTGATAATGCTCTTTTCTGAGAAATTTGGCTCGGCCCTCGTACCTTGACGTTAGGTTGCATAACGAAGTGCTACAATGGGGAATCCTTCAAGTCCCACCTCTGAGGAAATTCCCGTGAACGATTTCAGGGGTGCAAAGGACACAGGACATTACAACTACCCTCATCAAAAGTTTGCCAAGTTGCAGGAACTCTGATATCACTGCGTAGCATGCACTGGAGAAAGATGGAAGGCCAGATACTAAAATCATGCACCCAGCTGTAGTACCCAAAGCCAACCAGAGCTGTATGGTTCAGAATGGGATATTGAAATAGTGCAAGACAAGGCTCATGCAGAGAGAGCCAGCTTCAGTCATTGAGTACCCTTAGCAAATCTTGTATAGAGCCACTTCATCTAATACTCTTAATTTTTTAAATATTGTCAATTAACCTGTGTAAATTGCTCCTGAATCAATTTGTTGCAGGGTGGCATACATGTTTTGAGTAAATGAAAATACTGATTGTTGATTTAGGTTTTGAATGGGGGGTCTGCTCTTAAATCTAGCACAGGATTGACAAGCGAAGGCGAGGTCTTGAAATAACTGAAAGTTCAGCATGGTAACTCTCTAAATTCACCTCAAGGGGCAGTTAGCTTAATCCAGGAAGCACAATGGGTTTGATAAGAAAAAGTTGTTTTATGGGAAGCAAACCAGAGAAAGACCACCAGGTTTTAGAAGTGGGAAATTTAAACTGAGTTCTGGAGTCATAGATACCTAGACCGATAGTAACATTAAAAAAAAAAATTGTCCCAGATTGAGCACATAATATGAGTAAAAATCTCAAAGATGGAAAGAAACAAGTAGGTTTCTCCCAGGATCTCTACTACGACTTACGCTTGTTTAAACTTGTTCAACTTGAACAGGGAAGTGGTCAGGATCTCTTGTGACACCAAAATTATTAGAATGGTACAAGCGCACTGTTTCAAACGGATCTCTCCAAACTTTACAAATGGGAAAGAAACTGGTATAGGAGGCTCACTTTGAGCCGGGAGTTGAACCAGCATCTCTGGGTGGAATAAGAGCTAAAGAGGATTTTTCATTTAGAAAATAAACATGACTAAGAGTGGTTAGAGAGTCAGACTAGGACTTGGGAGGCTGGAGTTCGTATCTCAGTTCTGCCAAGAACCTCACTAGGTGACCTTGGGCCAGTGAACATCTCTCAGCCTTACCTACCTCCTAGAGGAGTTGAGATGATAATATGGATTGTGGGAGAACCACGAACTGTGCGCTCCTTTGAGGAGAGGTGGGATAATAAATTTATTGTTGTCAGCCGCCCTGAGCCTGGGTTCAGCTGGGGAGGGCGGGATATAAATAAAATTTATTATTATTATTATTATTATTATTATTATTATTATTATTATTATTATTGCATAACGGGGATGGGCACACAATGCTGCTTTCTAAAAGTGTGTACAATGTCTACAAGGAAGGTAGGTAAAGGTAAAGGGACCCCTGACCATTAGGTCCAGTCGTGACCGACTCTGGGGTTGCGGTGCTCATCTCGCTTTATTGGCCGAGGGAGCCGGCGTACAGTTTCCGGGTCATGTGGCCAGCATGACTAAGCCGCTTCTGGCAAACCAGAGCAGCGCACGGAAACGCCGTTTACCTTCCCGCCGGAGCGGTACCTATTTATCTACTTGCACTTTGATGTGCTTTCGAAGTGGTAGGTTGGCAGGAGCAGGGACCGAGGAATGGGAGCTCACCCCGTTGCGGGGATTCGAGCCGCCGACCTTCTGATCGGCAAGCCCATGAGGCTCTGTGGTTTAACCCACAGCGCCACCCATGTCCCTAACAAGGAAGGTAAAGTGACATTTATTGGTGGCGGTAGGAAGAAAATACTTCACAGGATCAATTAATTTATGGCAGGAGCTGCCACAGGATGTGGCGAAAGCCACTGAGACAGCTTTAAAAGGGGATTTCATAAATATGCAGGTGCCAGGCCGCTCTTCTCTTACAGGAGAAGGAAATGGGTAAGAAGCCTAGCAAGCGAGCCAACAGATATATATATATATATAAAAGTGGCAACCCAAGAAAGTTCAGAAAGGGAAAAGCTTACCGCACTTACACTGGCAACCCGGCCTGTTAGCATCCCATAAGTGTAATCAGTCGATAAATGTAGTTGTTCCTTTCCCTGCTCTACATTTGGGTCCAGTTTAGCGTCATTTAAAAGCATGTTCGGTTTTAAAACACGTTACTATCTGCAGGCATGTACCATATTTTTTGCTCTATAAGACTCACTTTTCCCCTCCTAAAAAGTAAGGGGAAATGTGTGTGTGTCTTATGGAGCGAATGCAGGCTGCGCAGCTATCCCGGAAGCCAGAACAGCAAGAGGGATTGCTGCTTTCACTGCACAGCGATCCCTCTTGCTGTTCTGGCTTCTGAGATTCAGAATATTTTTTTTCTTGTTTTCCTCCTCCAAAAACTAGGTGCGTCTTGTGGTCTGGTGCATCTTATAGAGCGAAAAATATGGTATGTGGGGCACACTATTTTTCATCCAGGCTGGGAGCCCCCCTCAGGAATTGGCTCAGGTGAGGTGCAGTGGTTGTGCGAAGACATGCGTGCAAATTTCTAGCAGAACTGGACAGAATAGTTGTGTTGGGGGAGCTCAATATCCTTTTTTTTTTAGCGGCAAGGCCCTGTGTAGCTGTCAAGCATATTTATTGACTATACAGTCTTGCCTTTCAGAATCTAATAAACCCAAGGCAGTCTTAAAAGAATTCACATACTCCTTCCAGTGCTTTCAAGAGAGAGGATATACTTTGCAGTGACTGAGCGGACAGTAATTTATCTACCCCTTTCAGTAAAGGCTCTCCACTTGCGGATTCACTAAAGGTACTCTGCTAAGCCACAAAGCAGTGCGCTTCTCAGGCGAACACAGCAGCAGGAGAACAGGAGAAGAAAAGGAGGTGGCAACATTCTGGGCACCGTACCTGATAGGCTACTAAGCCTTTTTTGTTGTTCTGTGGGAGAGGAGAAAACGACAGACAAATAAGTGGTACAAACACCAGAGACGTGAGCGCTCTCAACTCTTGCAGTGATCTGGGCAGGCATAAATAACACATGCGGTACACAAGGGCTTAGGTGCCTCCTTATCAGATCCTGAACCCAAGGTCTTTGCACCAAAGCAAACGAATGTTCGGCCCTGCACAACTTCAAAACAGCCGTGCTAGACAACGTTCTCAAGTCATTGATACAGCGAGGGAGTAAAACTCTTGCACAGTTGTTCCAAACAGGATGTATAAATACCAAAGCTCAAAAAAAAAAAAAAACCACACCTCCAAGCAGTGAGTTTATTATTAGTATCTATATATCAGTTTAGACTGTTTATCTTGTGACCTTTTGCAACGACTTTGGAAGACTGGTAAATAATTATTATATTCAGATTGCAGGTGTGGGTTAAGGATGAAAGAAAAGGTGGCTTATCAAAGGCCACTTATTGACTTAATGGGCAAAGGCAAAATTAAAATGAAGGGTTTCCAAGGTCGTCACTTAATCTCATCGTTAACATGCTGTGACGGCTCCCTGCAGTTTTGTTTTTATTTTAAAGAAAAATCTTCAGGCAGTTTACAGATAAGATAAATAAATAGATATACCGTAATTTCCCGTGTATAAGACTATGTTTCCCCCCCTTAGAAATCATGCAAAAAAGTGGGGGTCTTCTTATACATGGGTAGTGCATAGGGTGGACGTTTGATTGGTTGCTGCCGTGGCTGTCAGAGGCTATTGTGCATGTTATTGGTTGCTGCGTCAATGGTTGTTGTTGATTGGCCGATGCTGCGGCAATGGGGGGGGTGGCAGCTCCTGCCAGCGAGGAGACAGACGGGAGGCGGATTTTGTGATGCATGTGGGTGAGCGATTTTCGGTATTCCCCTCTAACGAAAGCTTAGCAACCCTCAGTAATTTCCCTCCCCAACAACTTTTTGTCATCTCCCCCCATTTTCTGAAATTTCAGTCCCCAAAAATAGAGGGCGTCTTATACATGGGGGCGTCTTATAGACGGAAAAGTACGGTGAGAGTGTATATATGTGTGCATATGTGTATCACAATGTCTGAAATAAGGAGGCAAACACTAGGGCTGGGAAATATATCACAGAGTTGAAAACCAGGTATCACCAGCTAAACATCGTGGTGCACCAATATATCATGGCGTCAAATAAGGATGGAGCTATGTAGAGGCATTAGCTGGCTTCATGGTTTTCCCCGCATCCTGATTTTTTCTGGCGCCTGCTCTTGTAATTCGCTGCCCCCTGCATGAGACAGGGGAGAGCTGAGCCGGCAGAGGGGCTGCAGGAATCGAGAGAAGCATTGGCTGGCTTCATGGTTTCCCCCACATTGTGATTTTTTGCATAACACACACACACACATCATGCTTGGCGATGGATCGCCAGATTGAAAAATTATGAAACCGATATCACGACTTCAAACCGGTTTTGGATGACGTATCGATATATAGCCCAGCCCTACTCCCATCCCATTGCGGTTACCCTGTCATATATACCAGATTTTTCGCTCCATTAGACACACTTTTTCCCTCCTAAAACGTAAGGAGAAATGTGAGTGCTTCTCATGGAGCGAATGGCGCTGTGCAGAGAGGGAGAGCTGCGCAGTGCCCTTTCAGTGAAGCGGGAGGAGGAACGGAGCCCCTTCTGTTCCTCCTCCCACTTCGCTGAAGGGGCGCTGCGCAGCTCTCTCTCTCTGTGCAGTGCCTGTCCTGGAAGCCGGAGGAGGAACAGAAGGGACTCCTTCTGTTCCTTCTCCAGCTTCGCTGAAGGGGCGCTGCGCCTTCTCCCTCTCTGCAAAGTGTCTCTCCTGTGAAGGAGAGGCGCTGTGCAGAGAGAGAGAACTGCGCAGCACCCCTTCAGCGACGCGCCGTCCTGGCTTCCGCCCTACCCCTGCGCACCCTCTTCGGGCAGGGGGAGCCTTCACCCCGCTGCCCTGAAGAGTATTGGCGCGGTTATCCCAGAAGCCAGAACAGCCACACGGTATCCCAGGAGCCAGATCCCTCTTGCTGTTCTGGCTTCTGGGATTCAGAATAATTTTTTCTTGTTTTCCTCCTCCCAAAACTAGGTGCGCCTTATGGTCTGCTGCATCTTTTGGAGCGAAAAATACGGTAATCGCCCTAGCTGAAAATTGTCCCAAGTTGAGCTGGAAAAGGCAATACGTTGTTACCCTTACCTCTGTTGTGCTGCAAAAGGACAATGGTGGGGTTGACAATGGTGGTGGAGGGGTAGCCGGAGGTGGGTTTGCTGGTGAGAGTTAGGGAGCCATAACACTCTGTACCACTGCTGGACTTAGGTGCTTCATAGAGCTGAGGACAGGGGTCCTGAAATGGAAAGGTACATATGCCGTTATTGCCCAAGGGCCACAGGGTATCTGGAGGACAGCCGCTTTGCAACAGATAACAAACAAACCCGAGAAAAGTTTAGTTCGATGCACCGGCACGGGGCCTTTCTCTTGCTGTTAGTTCACACAGAGGAAAGAGCCGAACCCCCTTTTTTGCACTGGAAGAAGGAGCGTCGCTCAAAGAAACTGTAATACATGGCATACAGCTGGTGGCAGGAGTGAGCTGCTCTGGTTATGGAGAGACAGAGAGAGAGAGATCTGCTTCCTTTTAAAAAGAGGTGTTCCTTTCACAGAAACCACCAGGCATGCAAAACCCATGCAGTTCCTGAACGAAAGCCGGTTACGGATTACTTGATGAGGGGGATCAGGGAAATAACTTTAGGACGCACCGCCCTTTGCAAGCTGTTAGAGAGCAGGACGCCGCGGACATCAGGACAATGCGAAGAACAGGTGGAGAGGAACCGGCAGAGACAGGAGAGAGGAAGGTAGAGAATCACATTCTTGGGCCAACCGCAGCCAGCTGCAGAACCTGCTTATTTGTTATCACTGACATAAGAACTGCTGTTTAATTTTTGTGGCGGTGGAGTAAAGGTGGCCATCAAGATGAAATGATCATACGGATGCTGAGATTTCCAGTTTAGATCTACCGGAAGGATTTGTTCAAAGTGAGCAGCGGGTGGCAGAAAATTAGGGTGCAACTGCAAGTTGGGGAGGGGGGAGGAATAGCCGATTGGTAGAGCATGAGATTCTTAATCTCAAAGTTGTGGGTTCGAGTCCCATGTCAGGCAAAATGTTTCCTGAATTGCAGGGGATTGGGAATAGATAATCCGTGGGGTCCCTTCTAACTCTACCATTCTGTGAGTGTGCACATTTAATAAGGTAAAAAGGTAAAAGAGCCCTGGACAGTTAAGTCCAGTCAAAGGCGACAATGGGGTTGCGGCGCTCATCTCGCTTTCAGGCCAAGGGAGCTGGCATTTGTCCACAGACAGCTTTCCTCGTCATGTGACCAGCATGACTAAACTGCTTCTGGGGCAACGGGGCACTATGACGGAAACCAGAGTGCATGGAAACGCCATTTACCTTCCTGCAGCAGTGGTACCTATTTATCTACTTGCACTGGCGTGCTTACAAACTGTTAGGTTGGCAGGAACTGGGACAGAGCAATGGGAGCTCACTCCGTCGCGGGGATTTGAACTGCCGACCTTCTGATTGGCAAACCCAAGAGGTTCAGTGGTTTAGACCACGGCGCCACCCATGTCCACACATCCAATAAATAGCATTTGAACTACATACAGCCCATACTGATCCCCTGCTCATCTTTATGATGCATAGCCACTTGCATGAGCCAGTGTGCACCAGGAAGGACAATATCAAGGCATGGGGCTTCCTGTTTTGGGTTCTCCTGTAAAAGCAACTCAATGAAGTGCCAGTAGGTGGATCATTGGGCTCAAACCAGAATGGCCTGTGTTCACATCGGGCACTGAAAGTCCCTGGATGACCTTGGACCAGCCACCACCTCTCAGCCTAATGCCACAGGGTTGCCACAAGGATGATGTGTTTGGGGAAACCATGTGTGCTGCCCCTACCTCCCCAGAGGGATAAAATGTCAAAATTCAATTGCATCTCCCCCACTCTCTCTCTCTCCTTTTAATGGAACACTTTGAATCAAACCAGAAGCACAGGAAATTCAAATCCAAATGTTCCCCTCTGGGTTTTTTTTGTGCTACATGATATTTAAAGATCAACAGAATCATAGAGCAACCACCAGAGCTCCATTTGGTCCCACGATCACTTTTAAAAAGGTAAAGGGACCCGTGACCATTAGGTCCAGTCGTGGCCGACTCTGGGGTTGCGGCGCTC
The DNA here is from genome assembly GCF_964270895.1 of Podarcis filfolensis. Classification (NCBI taxonomy): domain Eukaryota; kingdom Metazoa; phylum Chordata; class Lepidosauria; order Squamata; family Lacertidae; genus Podarcis; species Podarcis filfolensis. The sequence continues at coordinate 89,058,947 of NC_139608.1, forward strand.
ATCTTGCTTTACTGGCCGAGGGAGCCAGCGTACAGCTTCCAGGTCATGTGGCCAGCATGATTAAGCCACTTCTGGCGAACCAAAGCAGTGCACGGAAACACCATTTACCTTCCCGCCGGAGTGGTACCTATTTATCTATTTGCACTTTGACGTGCTTTCGAACTGCTAGGTTGGCAGGAGCAGGGATCGAGCAACAGGAGCTCACCCCGTCGCGGGGATTCAAACCACCAACCTTCTGATCGGCAAGTCCTAGGCTCTGTGGTTTAACCCACAGCGCCAATCACTTTTAGCACGTATATAAAAGCCATTGGGGGAAACTGGAAGAGAGGTGACCTGTTTAGCTCCCGGCCCCATCATTAAAATAGGTTTGTTGTTGTTGTTTTTGCTGTGTCTGGCTGCCTTTTGAGACTCAAGGAAGCCAAGCCAGCAGAAGTCGAATCTTGAATCTTGACCTTTAAAGCCCTAAACGGCCTCGGCCCAGTATACCTGAAGGAGCGTCTCCACCCCCATCGTTCTGCCCGGATGCTGAGGTCCAGCGCCGAGGGCCTTCTGGCGGTTCTCTCATTGCGAGAAGCAAAGCTACAGGGAACCAGGCACAGGGCCTTCTCGGTAGTGGCGCCCGCCCTGTGGAATGCCCTCCCATCAGATGTCAAAGCGATAAATAACTACCTGACATTCAGAAGACATCTTAAGGCAGCCCTGTTCAGGGAAGTTTTTAATCTGTGATATTTTACTGTATTTTTGGTTTCTATGGAAGCCGCCCAGAGTGGCTGGGGAAACCCAGCCAGATGGGCGGGGTACAAATAATAAATTATTATTATTATTATTATTATTATTATTATTATTATTATTATTGAAGAAAACCACCATAGAGGTAAAGGTAAAGGGACCCCTGACCATTAGGTCCAGTCGTGGCCAACTCTGGGGTTGCGGCGCTCATCTCACTTTACTCGCCGAGGGAGACGGCCTACAGCTTCTGGGTCATGTGGCCAGCATGACTAAGCCGCTTCTGGTGAACCAGAGCAGCGCACGGAAATGCCGTTTACCTTCCCGCCAGAGCGGTACCTATTTATCTACTTGCACTTTGACGTGCTTTCGAACTGCTAGATTGTCAGGAGCAGGGACCGAGCAACGGGAGCTCACCCCGTCGCGGGGATTCAAACTGCTGACCTTCCGATCGGCAAGTCCTAGGCTCAGTGGTTTAACCCACAGCGCCACCCGCGTCCCTTGAGTTATTGTAATCAAAAACTAATAAAAATTATTTATTAGTGTAATAATAAAAATTATTACACACACACACAAAGATGATCCTCAGAAACCCTTCCAGCTATGATTCTATGAAAGGCATCACATGTGAAGCTGTCTTTAAAGACCTCCTCCCACTGCCAGGTGACTAAATGGGGCCAAGGAATGTCACGTGTTCTGCAACGCATCAATGGCAGGCGTGCTTTCGTACGCAGATGTGAAATTGCGAATACAAAGATGCCACAAAGGAAGAAGCCCAAAGACATTAGCAAAACAGCTACCCTATGTCCTTCCATGAAGGTAGTCTAAAGCAGTGCGGAACACTAAAATGGAGTACCGTATTTTTCGCTCTATAGGACGCACTTTTTCCCTTCCAAAAATTAAGGGGAAATGTGTGTGTGTCCTATAGAGCGAATGCAAGCTGCACGGCTAAGCCCAAAGCCAGAACAGGGAGACGGAGCGCTGCGGAGCACTCCGTCTCGCTCTTCTAGCTTGGGGTTAGCTGTGCAAAGCCTCTGCAGGTCAAAAGGAACCTGAAGCCTCCAGAGCCCAGAGGGAACTCCCGCCGCACTCCAGAGGCTTCGGGTTGCCTTCACTGAAGCCTGGAGAGCGAGAGGGGTGAGTGCGCACTGACCCCTCTCGCTCTCCAAGCTTCCAAGGTAGCCGCCTGAAGCCTCCAGAGCGCAGTGGGAACTCCCGCTGCACTCCGGAGGCTTTGGGTGAATGCACCTTGAACGCACCTTGTTTTAGAGGGGGAAAACAAGAAAAAACTTTTTTCCCCTGTTCTCCCCCTTCTATGGTCCGGTGCATCCTATGGTCCGGTGCGTCCATCAGGTCAGGAGGCTGGGATTGTAGTCCAGCACCGTTTGCAGGGCACCAAGTTGGGATGTGCCTGGTTATGGCCAAAGGCACAGAGCAGGGCTTCCCAAGCTTGGGCCTCCAGTTGTTTTTGGACTACAACTCCCATCACCGCTAGCTACCCGTGGTCAGGGATGATGGGTACCGTAGTCCGAAACGTTTGGGGAAACCCTGGTGTGGAGTTTTCAAATAGGAAAGGACAAGGAAGAAACATTACACGGCCGAAGGGTGACTGAGCAAGAAGTGGGGGGAAGAGACACACATGCAATATAATAGCACATAAACAAGGTGTCGGTTGTCATGCTGCTGGCAGAGAGCACCTTGTTCAAAGTTTAGTATGCCAGTGAGAAAAAAAATAAGGTCATTTAATCCGGGAGCATAAATTTAGCAAAGCCGTCACGGTGGCATGTGGCAAGGCTTACTGTGCGCAAGATCATTCCTGTGCTCTCGGGCTCCGACACACTGTCTGAAACCTCCGTGACGGGAGGTATCAGCACAGCAGGAGGAAGTGGTGGTGGCGACAGTGAAGGCAGTTTCGGGCGAACGTGGGGCACGATCCCCGACGAAGAGGACGGCTGGTTATGTTGGGAACCTTTCTGAAGGTGAGGGGGAATGAAATCGTCTAATGTCGGGAAGGTCAGGAGTAAGCCAGGAGCAGGCGTGTTGTCAGAGAATGCAGAGCTTTGGCCATATGGGAGGAGAGGCGGCGGAGGTGTGCTTGAGCTGGCTTCTCGCCCGCGGTCGGGGTAAACCTGTTGGAATGGCACTACTATAACCTCTGTATGAGCTGGGGTGATGGCGGCAGAGCAAGTCGCATCCTGTGGGAGATAAGGTGGCATTACACAAGGGGGGGGGGACCGAAACAGTGCAGGTGTGCAGTGACATGCAAAAGATGCCGCACCTCGTGAGACGACATTATTTACCCAAAAGAGCAAGTTTTGCACGGCGGCCATTAAAAAAAGACAACAACAATTCGCACAACTCCCAGGCCCCAAACCCACCTTCCAGGTCACCTGCCATCAACAGATCAAGCAATCCAAAATCCCTTCGAATACACGGTCATCACCTGAGGGCAGTTTTGTGCCAGCTGCTATGTTTCCTTTAGCCTAAGACAGAGGGGTTTCACAGAATGGCACCCATCCCAACCTCTCTGGTACGGTTTGGGCTTGAGGCACCCCCCACCCCCCCAAACCTTGCACCCGCAATCTCCACACAAACATGCATTCGTCGCGGAAGGAAAGGCTGTCGGTTATTCAGGAGAGAGGGAAAGATCTAAGGAGGCATCCAAATCGGAAAGGAAGGCACTGGTGCGTGGGAGAAGGAAAAGAAAGATGCAGCCGTGTGAAAGGGGGAGGAAAAAAGGGTTATGAAGAAAACCAAGTACCCTGCCATGTTCCTTTGCCTTGCATGGATGTTGCTGGGGCGGCAGCGGCGGCGGCTGAGCAATGCACGGTTCCTTTCTCATCCTGTCCTCACTGCAAGTCGTATGTGGGAAGTCTGCCTTTGTGTTGCCAACAGCCTGTGGAGTCCTGGAGGGATGGCTCTGACCATAACTAACTGAGTCTCCACTGAGAACAATATTAAAGAATGGCCTGGGAGGGGCAGGAGGAGGAGGACGAAGAGATTTTCCAGTATCTGTTACAGAGGAAGCAGGGGAGAAGGCTGGTGCCACAGTGACCTCAGCTCCAAAACGGGCGCCTTGTGTTTGGCCATCTGAACGGGCAGTGGAATTTCCAACCGGAGCCGAACAAGTGCTGTTAGATAAACAAGCTACATATAGACTGCTGACCTTTTTCTGCGCTCTGGTTTCGTGGTTGGGTTTCAGTCCAGCTTTACCACTCGGATGTTCCTCAGCAAGCGCCAGGGTGTTTTGGTGCTCGGATGACGCGTCGGGTAACAAGGAGCAACTTCCCGGCCGCGATTGCCCAACGTGCAACCCCCTGTTTGCGGGGATGGAGCCGGCGGATTTGTAGGGAGCCGCGACGAAGGGTTTGGGCGAGGAGGAAAAACTGGGCCGGCCCTCTAGGCTGGGTCGCAAATGCGGCTTGGGTGCGTGAGGGCGTACACAATCTGTTATGGGCACGGGCTGCAGGACAGTTATTGCGGTGCCAGTGCGCGGTCGCCATGCAAAGCTCTCCTCATTTGGAGGAGAGGGGTGGGGTGGAGAAGGGGTCTGTCCAGTTAAGGGGTTCAAAAGGGGGGGGGGGAAAGTCAGCACCGTACAAAGGAGAAAAAGAGGAGAGAAAGAAATGAGTTGGTCATTCGACTGAGGTTAACAGGAAGAAACGAAACTTTAATATGGAATTTCGAAGTCGGCACACAGCTCATTCACTCCTGTTGAAGGATTTCCAGATCTTCACATGATGAGCTGGTGTATCATTTCAGTGTATCATGTATTGGCTGAAAACCCAAAGCCCAGATTGGTGTAGCTGTCTATCAAACTGAAGTCAGTGGTATGCATTTCCTATCTGCTATCTTTCCAAACCAGGGAGAGAGTGGAACGGGAATTGAAATCAAGGTTTATAAGAATCAATTAAATTGCAGGAATAAGTTATGCTGTGATCCTTGCTTATATACGTATGTGTTATATTTAAGATATGTTTTTCTTTCTTATTACCTTGTATTTGACTGTAACACAGTGTGCATTGATGATATGATTAAATAAAAAAGCAAGTAAATAAATAAACAAGAAGTCAATGTTATGTATTGCTTACAGTAAACATGTTTAGTTTTCTACTTAGTTGACTAACCAGGGAAGCCAGAGGATTTAATGCAATAATCCTAACCATGTCTATGCAGAAGCCCTATTGCATTCACTGGAGTTTACTCTCAGGATCACGGTTTTAGAGGTGGTGAATTTCAGCTCTGAATCCCATCATCCCTCTCAGGATCTCTGGATATTGGAATGAAGTTCAGGATCTTACTCAAAACAATCAACAATATTACTTCTGTACAAAGAGGTCCTTTGAAGGAAAATGCTTATGTAAAGACCAATAATGCATTTTCCGGGTCTGTTATGAACTCGTATCATTGAGTTACCAACACCTTCTTAACAGCAGAGTGATGGAAATCTACCACGCAACCTTAAGAGTGAAACTTGTTGATACCCAATGAAAGCCCTCGATCAATGAGCAAGTCAGATTTTCATTACAAAGTACACTAGCAGAGACCATAGCTGTCAACTTACAGATTTGAAAATAAGGGACCAGCAGCCTCGAAAATAAGGGATCAGCAGCCAAAACAAGGGATCAACAATTACTTTGATAAAATACATATTTTGTTGCGTGCAAACGGCTTTAGATACCTATTAGGTCCATAAATTACCATATAGCATATATTCAACACACAAAAAAGCAACAAATTGTTTTTGACAAAGGACAGCTGGACATAGAAAGGGCCCCATTACCTTCAGTAGCTTATTTAAGGGACATCATCAATAAGGGACAGCAGCGGGACATGGCGCTGGGATAAGGGACTGTCCTGCCAAATTAGGGACGCTTGACAGCTATGGCAGAGACCCCATTTGGAGTGAGCTTCTGCACCGAACTCAAAGTAGTTGCATAGTAAAAAATGGGGGGGCCCCCACAAGACAGACCACTAAAATGTCATTGTTATGTTTCCATTGCTGCAAGCTTTTAACAGCACACACACACGCATACATACTCCTTTAGCTGGCTTGGGGGAAAGAAAAGAGGTGAAATGTTTCTTTTTAAAAGATGGCAGAGACTTCATAAAAGCCAAAGAATCACGAACACCGAAATCGATTATAAAATAAAATTGGGTGATATTTTTCATCGTCTCATCAGCCAACATGTACCAATAGCTGTCATTTTGAGATCTCAAGTACACCACAGTTAATCTTCTTCGAAGTATTGAATATACTGCAACATGTTCTACAAGAATAAGTCTCGTAAATTCTGAGGGATTAACAGTGGTCCTAATTCAAGGGGGAACCTGTCACCGGACTCCAGTTCCCATCAGCCCCACTGCGGCCAGTGATTAAGGATGATGGGAGATGTGGTCCCACAATGTAGAGATCCCTGCCCTAATCAATTCAAGGTGTTAGCACAGTGGCAATCTGAATGCTATTTTCAATTATTCCTGGTGGCCATGTTCTAATATAAAGTCTTTCTCAAATACCATTGTTTTGGTGATTAAGGGAAATTTGGCTCAGAACTATCACTTGCCTCCAGTCCTGTGTCATTAGGTGTTATCCAGGATGTACACAAATAACATTATAGCCTGATGATTTATTGACTATTGTACAAATTATACGTTGGGGGAGGGGAAACATCAAATTTATCAACACAAGGAAAATGTTTGGTGGAAGTTGGAAAAACATTATAATGCTCAAATTTTTATTTATTGAAAAGGTACGGGGCAAACAGGTATCAAAACTTGTAGAACAAGTTTTTGATTTTATTTTCAAAACACTCAATTTTTTAAAAAACTGGGATAAAATTGAGGGTGTTTTGAAAATATAATCAGATACGGTTTGAAACTGTGTGTGATTTTATTTGGAAGATGGCTATGTAAGTCTCTAAATCTTTCTGGAACGGATTTCTGTATATACTGAGATTTCATTCATATATGCAAACTTCAATTGAAAAAAACACCAGTGAGCAGCTCTGAAAGTAAAATTATCGATACAACTGGAAGGAATTTGGTGCTTCACCCCATTCAACGTTTTGCTCTAACAAGACATGACGCAGGAGATAAAATGAATGAGATCACCAGCATTTTAAAGGGAAATTAATACCAGCCCCCTTGGGGGGTGGGGAGAATAGATTTGGACCAGGACTGCGAGGTTAATGCTTTCCTGGCAGTCTGTTCCCAGGTGCTATTTGTCCTGAAAGTTACCATTTGGGTCACACCAAGCTTTGCTCTATGACATGATATCCCATAACAAAAGCATCCCAAATTGGTATTTGCACAGCCTTTTCTTGCAGTTATCTGATGCTACAGTCTTCTTTCATGTCCAGTATACATTTGCCTTTCCTATAACTGTCTGTGATTAATAGTTCAGGGTGGGGGTGTTAAAAAAAGGCAGGGGGCCTAATTTTATTTTATTTTTATGGTAGGCTACCCTGATTATTACCACTGCAAAAGGAGGACAGGGCATGTATTAGCTTAACAAATAAATCCAGTCTTTTCTCTGTGCCCTTTGAATGCCTCTCCCTTTAAGGAAACAGGAACAGCAAGTTAAGAGTTAAACATTTTGAGAACCAAACTACTCCCTAAAGATGCTTTTTTTCAGTCTAAGGTTTCACAGCCGCATTCTGTGAGCTAGTATTCATGTGCCTTGAAGAGGCCTTTTGTCATCTTTCTGGTTGTTTTCTGAAATCTCCTCCAGTTTGCCAGTTCTTGAACAGCAATACCCAGAGCACAACATTCAAATATCTGTTGCTGTTTATTGTTCATTATCGCTGTTGTTGTAGATGGACGCCTGCTTCCTTTGGGCCTTTCCTTTCTTTGTATACCTTCAAGAATGCCGCCAGAAAAATCTGCCTTTCAGTTTCAGTCTCAAACTGGAACTAAACATGAAACGCAGCTCTGTGTACCTGTCCCCTAACCTTCTTGGTTATATATCGACAGCAGTTTCAGGAATCAGGATACTGCAAGTTAATGCAGAGGAACCATGTGGAGGGGCCACTTAACTTTCTGTAGAAGTAGTCCCCTCACCCCCAACCTGGCTATTACCGTATTTTTCGCTCTACAAGACGCAGCAGACCACAAGACGCACCTAGTTTTTGGAGGAGGAAAACAAGAAAAAAAATATTCTGAATCTCAGAAGCCAGAACAGCAAGAGGGATCACTGCACAGAGATCCCTCTTACTGTTCTGGCTTCTGGGATAGCTGCGCAGCCTGCATTCGCTCCATAAGATGGACACACATTTCCCCTTACTTTTTAGGAGGAAAAAGTGAGTCTTATAGAGCAAAAAATACGGTATTTTATTCCTAGGCAAAAAGATGGGACAGCTAGGGGAGAAAGGGTTAAGCATCAGCCTCTGGAATTCCCATCAAGAGGTTGCTTTTGCTTTTTAAAAAAACTATTTTTATTTTTTTTGTATGCACAGCATACTTTTATTATTTATTTATTAAAGATTTTCTTGATTTACAAAAGTGTGTGCAATGTCTCTCTCTCGTATTCCCCCCCCCCATGTCAATCACCCATCTCCTACTCCCTCCACCTCTTTCCCCCTTTTCTTCCTAATGTCTCAACAAATGAAACTTATTTGTAAAAATGTTACATGGAAAATTTAAAAAAAAATCTATTTGAGGACATATTTGCTTTTTCCTATAGGACTAATCGCAATCGTTAATAGTCGTCAACAGGTTTACCATACCCATTGAGTCAATCACCCATCTCCTACTACCCTTCTGGGAAAAACCCCACCCCACCCTCCAACTATATAGAAGGGTCTGGTGACTTCTGTTTCAGTGTATCTGAAGAAGTGTGCATGCACACGAAAGCTTAAACCCAGAACAAACTTACGTTGGTCTCTAAGGTGCCACTGGACAATTTTTTAATTTTTTAATTTATTTCGAATGCGTCAGACCAACACGGCTACCTACCTGAATCTAGAATATTTGAGGGAAAGTTACCTATAGCGCCTAGTTCAGACGTCAGGCATGTTACTGAAAACTTAGCTTTGCTAATGATGGTGATCTTGTTCTGTATATGGATTTGCCTAGTTTGCAATGACTGAGACTTGAATGCCACTTCCCTCAGAAGTTCTGCTACAGCAGATGGAGAAATAGCTACCCAACAGTGCATCCTGAAATTATGCTGGAGTGCAGACTTTGAAGATTTTGAATCATTGTTACCAGGCAGAGGGCCTTCTTGGTAGTGGCGCCCGCCTTGTGGAACGCCCTCCCATCAGATGTTAAGGAAATAAACAACTACCTGACTTTTAGAAGACATCTGGAGGCAGCCCTGTTTAGGGAAGTTGTTAATGTTTGATGTGCTATCATGTTTTTAATATTCTGTTGGGAGCCGTCCAGAGTGGCTGGGGAAACCCAGACAGATGGGCGGGATATAAATAATATGTTGTTCTTGTTTGTTGTTGTTTTTGTTGTTGTTGTTGTTGTTGTTGTTGTTGTTGTGTTGCATACATAATTGTCAGGCAAATAATTGGAAGCCCTTCCTATTTCTTTCTTTTTAGCCTTTTTTATATCTCACTTTCTTCTATCTCATTATTATTTCCTCTTCTTCTTTCTTCTCGTCACACTTATGCTATGTTCTGTAACCTGAAGTTCCTCCTTTCATATCGAGAAAGATGCACACAGGATTGAAGATGAAGAACCCTGTGTGTGAGAACATTTCCTAGGCTGGGAGGCTGGGGGACGAGGGCGAGGGTCCCAGGTGAGAGCTGCATGGGCTCATTTTTCCATGTGCGGAATAAGGGTTAAGACTTAATTTTGATAGAGGACTTTGTAATTTCATTTCCCTTGTTTTCCCCTTTCTTTTCTTCTTTACTCTCCTCCTTTCCTCATCTCCCCCCCCCCCCGCCGCCTTTCTATTTTGCTTTTTAGATTAGTATGCTTTTTATTTTAGCTGATGTGGAAAACTTTAAATAAAACTTGGTTGTAAAAAGAAGTTCTACTGGAGCTTGGAACATAAAACAGGGTCCTACACATGCACAGATTGTGATCTTAAAGGTAAAGGTAAAGGGACCCCTGACCATTAGGTCCAGTCGTGGCCAACTCTGGGGTTGCGGCGCTCATCTCGCTATATAGGCCAAGGGAGCCGGTGTACAGCTTCCGGGTCATGTGGCCAGCATGACTAAGCCGCTTCTGGCAAACCAGAGCAGCGCACGGAAATGCCGTTTACCTTCCCGCCAGAGTGGTACCTATTTATCTACTTGCGCTTTGACGTGCTTTTGAACTGCTAGGTTAGCAGCAGCAAGGACCGAGCAATCGGAGCTCACCCTGTTGCGGGGATTCGAACCGCCGACCTTCTGATCCGCAAGCCCTAGGCTCTGTGGTTTAACCCACAGCGCCACCCACGTCCCTATTGTGATTTTAGCTGACGTCTATTTTTTTTTTTTGCCTGAGCTCTGTGCACCAACCACAGCTCAGACAGCAGTGAAATAAATGACCCCAAAGAAGGATTTTTTTAAGGCTTCTGGAAACTGGGAAGTCCAGAGACTGTCTGACGTAGGAAGGGAAGGTAGTGTGTATCCAGTGAGCTTGCGTGACCAAACAATGTGTCTATAACCCAAACATCCAATAGCTTCTAAATTTTCCTCTCAAATCCGCGACCAGGGAGAAGAGTCGGCAGAAGAAGACTGGAAGAAATTTAAGGACTATTTATAGAAATATTGCAAAATTAATGAACTTTGAAAGATGCTGGATTGAATTCATGTGGTCTCTAGCTGTTATGATAAAAAGAAATGGGATAAATATTGTTTAAGTTATAAAATTTAAAAAAGTTGATTGGAAAATAAGGTGTTAGTTAAAAGGAATGTTAATAGATTAGGATTTGCTGGATAATCATTTTGAACTAGAAAACAAGAAGGGGAGGTATGAGGAAGTCAAAGAAACATGTTATTGAAAAATTGATATCGAAATTGATTTGTTTTTAATATTTTTCTTTTTCTTTTTCTTTATTGTTTGTATAAAATTGAAAAACTGAATAAATATTTATAAAAAAAAATAAAATTTCCTCTCAAATGTACTGAATGTTAGCATTTGGAAGCATTTAGAAACTGTCTGAGGTGTGACTGGGGTTCAGGATTTGGACAAAGACGAAAACAAAATAACCACCAGACTGAATTGAATCAGACTGTGCCCTTCCAGTTCACAGAACTGCTTTTGATCCAACGGATGTCTTTGATGAAGGAAGGGAAAGCAATCTTTTCCACCCCCCACCGCAGCCCTGGGAAAATCTGCTCCAGATGATTGGGGGACTGTACCCCAAAGGAGGTTTTGGTATTAAAAAATAAAAAGATCCCTCACTGCCTCTTCCATTAGTGAGGGCCTCCTTCTGCTTGCAAAAAAAGCAAAGCAAAAGCAAGCAACACTGGATGCAACTCAGCAAAATTTTAAGGCAATGTAATAAAGAAGGCAACCAAGGTTATGAATCAAGCTTGTCCTCTCACGCACAAAAATCTGTGTTCTGCAGTGGTGCTCATAATGAGTGACCCTGTTCTGAATAAAACGAAGCAGAGCTTGGCTGTCACCAGCTTTAGCACAGCCACCCAGAACTTAATGGTTCCTGCATTCCAGACATAGCGGGTGTCACAGTAAGAATCTGGTTGACCAAGAATCCAGTTTGTGGCAAAGGACAGGCAGGGTTGGTAGCGGGAGAGAACAGCTGAGGTTTTCCCTACTCATTCAGTAATGGAAATTACACATGTGGAGCCAAGATTCAAGATCAAGAAGGACGTCGGTTCCTTTTTGCTGACCAAGTACAGTTCTAGGAGAAGGCAATGTCCAAAAAGCCTCAAATTCCCTTTCTGGTAAAATCCTATAACTCACACCTTTGTTAAGGTTAAGGGGAGACACGACAGCAAGTCTTCAAACACCCAGCAGGGAGAAGATGGAGCAAACGTCTTTGTGTGTGTGGCTCCAGAGGGAAGGGCTAGAATCTCTAGGCAGAAAAGGCATGGAAGCAGATTTCAGCTGAGCAGTAGGAGAAACCTTCCTACTGGTAAGGGTTGTTTGGCAGTAGAACAGCCTGCCTTGGGATAGTCTCCCCTGCATGATGGCTGGATCTTAGCGATGCTGTAATAGCATTCTGGACTAGGTGATCTCCAGGTCCACATTGACTTAAAAAACAAAGAAACACTGGGTCCATGTTGCAGGTTGGGGCTAAAGAAGGATCTCAAGTAGAAGAAGACTACTGCTGAACAGGAAAACAAACAAGGAAACTTGCTCTTTTGTGGTGCTCTCCATCAATTACAGCTACCTCTTTATTTGAACAGACATGAGAGATGTTCCGTGGCATTATGCTCATGTTAAAAAAGTAAAGGTAAAGGGACCCCTGACCATTAGGTCCAGTCGTGACCAACTCTGGGGTTGCGGCGCTCATCTCGCTTTACTGGCTGAGGGAGCCGGCGTACAGCTTCCGGGTCATGTGGCCAGCATGACAAAGCCACTTCTGGCGAAGCAGAGCAGTGCACAGAAACACCTGTTTACCATCCTGCCAGAGTGGTACCTATTTATCTACTTGCACTTTGTGCTTTCAAACTGCTAGGTTGGCAGGAGCAGGGACTGAGCAACGGGAGTTCACCCCGTCACGGGGATTCGAACCGCCGACCTTCTGATCGGCAAGCCCTAGGCTCTGTGGTTTAACCCACAGCGCCACCCGCAACCCTTTGTTACAAACCATTAAAAAGGAATTACAAAAGCTCCCCACCCAACCATAGCCAGGAAGATGGCACAGGTTTCTTCACTCTTCATTACTTTGGCTCAAACGTTTTCCTAGCACATAAGGATTTTTTTAGGCAGGTACTCACGTGTGGTTTGCTCTCAGAGAGGTTTGGCCGCACACTGCGGTAGCCCTTGGCAGCCAAAGCAGAGGACTGAGCATCCCCATTGGAGTCGACACCAAGCGGTAACCTCCAATCATCTGCAAAACGAAGAACTTCAGATCACTAGAGCTGCACCAAACAGTCAAGGTTTTGTGCTTGCTTAAGCAACCAAGAGGTGTGCCGCGGAAACCATAAGAAATTGAAGCGTTTAGTAAATACCTGTTTCGGGTGTTCCTGGCTCTACACCTGAAGCATTTCATTGCAAGCATTGGAGAAAATGAAAAGAAGGGAGGGAATTAGGAAAAAAACACCACAATCAACTGTTACATTGGGGGGGGTTGCATTTACCAATCAGTTAAGAACTTTGCGCATGGGATACTTAGAGCTCAGGCTGCCTAATTTCCATAGAAACATGATTCCCTCGCCGTTCCTGACCTTTGTAAACACAAGGCAATTCATTCAGAGTGATGAAGAAACAATTGTGCATTGACATTTCATTCCAGAGTCAAAAAGGCAGTCGGAGCTCTCAGTACGGAGCCCAAATGCCACACACTGCTGCAAGTGCAGGGCTTCAATATTTTAAACGAAGATGTAAGCAAAGGGTGGAAAATAAATCTGTCCTTTCTTAACCCTGCCAGAGGAGATGGGAGGGAGAGCCGCAAACAAACAAACAAACATATTTAGAAGTGGTTGGTACAACATGTGCCATCTTTATAGAGTCCGGGCCACAAGATGTGACACAGTATTTTCTATTTACATGCTAGCCTTACGCACGTTGCTTCGAGATCCTAAGAATGGAAACCACAAACAAACAAACACTCTCTCTTTTGAGGGTTAGGAACAAATTTGCCGCAGCAGAGGAAAGTCTTTAATCAGATCCTAGTTAAGTCAATCAATCAATCAATCTTTATTACGGTCCAGAGACCCAACAAATCATTACAAATCAATAAACAATTCATACAGCCTACCTCCAGGTTAAACAAGCATTTTGTTCAGAATACAGGGATCATTGGTTCTTGCAACCACCGATAAAAACTTTGCTACTGCTAACGTTCTAGCATTTGTCCGGTCTTCCAGTAGGAACCTGACATAGTGAGCCTCTGATTTTCCCGGGAAAGGTACCAGCAAGGGTAGTATCAGTTCAGCCCTGGCCTGCTCATATTTTGCACAATGCAACAAAATATGTTTTATGGAATCGATGTCTTGAGCACACGAGCAAAGTCTGTCCTGGTAGCGAACTCCTCCCAACCTGCCATCCAACACTGCAGAGGGAAAGACATTTAGTCTGGCTTTGGTGAAAAGCCTTTGGTAGTTTGGTACTGTCAGGTTTTTAATGTAAGATGTTAACTTAAAGACATACCCATATTGAACTCCTACTGCCAGCGGGCTACAGACTGCGTGTGATCGAGATCGCAAGTCACTGTGTGCATTATCCCATAATCTTTGCTTTAAAATCTTTTGGGCGCCTAGTTAAGTTCAGAAGTCTCACTGGCTCCCTTTCCAAGATGTTTCAGAACCTGGTTTTGGTGCCACTACACACACACACACACACACACACACACACACACACACCCCACAACCCCCTGTTGATGCACATGCAAAACGCAGCCTCCTGGCTCCGGCAGGCATTTTCCAAAGGGAGAGTCAGCACAATGATCCTTTTCCATTGTAAATGACTCACTGCTGGAAATTTAGGAAGCTATCAGCAATAAAAAGGACAGCGGGTGGCGTGGATGGGAGGGATGACGTTGTGCAGAGAAGAGGACGAAGGGGAAAGGAAGCGAGGGAGATAAACTGAGACAGGTGGCTTAACTAGGGCTCTGATGCAGAGCACTAAGTACTTTCCGATTGCGGCTTTTCTATTTTACGTTCTATCTGGAATTTCAACAGGGCATCTACGCCCACTGGGGAGTGCTACACGATTCAATGCTTCTCCCCATCCACACGCATTCTACTTTGCACGGTCAAAAGGGTGGGCACGATTCTCCTCCCTTTTCTCCCTCGCAGATGTGCAATCATTTCTGGTAATTGTTCCCTCCTCCCACCACGAGACAGTGGATGCTTTCTGGCAGCATCCTCTGTGCGAAAAAATAAGAAAGCAGTTCAAATTATCCACCGGCAAACCTGAGCATGAGTTGCATGCTCGGAAGAACATCTCCACCAGTGTTCAGTGCAGCGGGGCTTACTCTGAAGTAAGAGAGCAGGGGATCTCCGCTGAAATATACTCGGAGTCGAGAGTGGATTTCATGCTCTTTATTCAGCTCATAGTGGTGAGGAGGAATGGAAGTTCCCCCAGAATGTCTGCTTTATCTACATTATTTATACAATGGGCCCCATGTGATTGGCTAATTCCGGGATTCTCCTGTAGGCCAATCAGGTTGCGGATTCACTTCCACCTGGAGCTGGATTGGGTGGCTCCTGTGGACCAATCAGACTGCTGCATTCTGGATCCTATTGTTCTAGGACCAATCAGACTGCTGCCTTTTGGATCCTATTCAACTCAGTACATAACATCCGCCTTAGTAGTGTTTAACATACTCAGGTTTGCCCATGGACTGAACCGGGGAAACTTTGCTTCTTTTCTCAGCCAAGCACAATATTCCTCAGCTTCCTGCTCTCTGCCACTTGCTCCAAGAAGCTGAAATTCCTCTCCTTCATTGAAAGATTTTGAGCAGGGGCCATCTGTCATGGATGCTTTAAAGCTAAGATTCTTGCACTGCACGGTGGTTGGGTGACACTAGCTGCAATCCATATCTATTCTGTTGTTCTTGGGAAATACTGCATTTTTACGTATTTCCCCCCCAAGCCGGCTTTGATCTGAATTGAGAAAAAGGAACGAAGTGGCTTTATTTGAAGCTGGCAATGTGTTCAGAGCCCAGTTCTGGTGAAAAGTAACCAAGAGAAACCTTTAAAAAGAAAAAAGAGGAAAACAGCAATAAGAACTATACAGTGGCGTTTGTGCTAATGTTCCATCCTTTTTCTCCTTCTTTTAACTGGATCCTCTGCGGTAGTTGAAAGTGTTTGCGCACCTGCACTTTCCCCCTTGTTCCTGCGCATGTTGCCAAATAAATAATCACAACCATCCCAAGCCTATTTAAGGGATTAAATATGCTGCTTAAATAAGCATTGCCTGTGACATTTCAGGCAAGCAATGTTTGTACTTCTTTCATCATGCCGGGTGCTGCCCATACCCACATCAGGAATCATAGCTAAAAGCATCGTCCGGGATATTATTTGTGAGAAATATAGTAAAGGTACAGGGACCCCTAACCAATAGGTCCAGTCGTGATCGACTCTGGGGTTGCAGTGCTCATCTCACTTTACTGGCCGAGGGAGCTGGCGTACAGCTTCCAGGTCATGTGGCCAGCATGACTAAGCCGCTTCTGGCGAACCAGAGCAGCGCACGGAAACGCTGTTTACCTTCCTGCCGGAGCGGTGCCTATTTATCTACTTGCACTTTGATATGCATTCGAACTGCTATGTTGGCAGGAGCTGGGACCGAGCAACGGGAGCTCACTCCGTCGCGGGGATTTGAACCGCCGACCTTCTGATCAGCAAGGCCTAGGCTCTGTGGTTTAACCCACAGCGCCACCCACGTCCCTGTGAGAAATATAGCCTGGTATTTTTTCTGATGGACAAACTTCTCCATGGCCTGGGGTTGTTGTTGGTTTTTTCAACTGAAGTCCCGCATGGAATGCATCATGTCTCTTTCCATTCAAGTCACAGCCCCGGTACCACATTTGAACAATTATGACACATAAAAAAGAGTAGCATGCCTGAACTACAAGAATCATATAAACTGTCATAGTTATTTAACTGTTCCAACTGTTTAGATGAAGTAGGTGGTTGGGCAGTAAATACATACAGCTATTAAAAACCTGAAGACGTAAGATTGAGGATGAAGCGTGTTTGAAGCTCAGGGGTAGAACATAATAACTGTATCAGGATGATTAATTCATAATGTGGGCATCTGAGTTGCACCAGACTCTTTCCTCAAGCTGGATGTAATTAAAAAGGAGGAATAGATGTTCCCAAGTGAGAGCATAGTGTTTTGTGCTGTCTGCAGTTTCTTCCAAGCTTTAAGGGACAGTACAGATATTTCTTGCTGACTAATTAAAAACTGTGCCTCCTTAAACATTCAAGACCTTTCTGTACAGCCTTTTTGTCTGGACAGCTCTTCAATGCTGTTTTCATGTTGTTGTTGTTTAGTCGTTTAGTCGTGTCCGACTCTTCGTGACCCCCTGGACCAGAGCACGCCAGGCACTCCTGTCTTCCACTGCCTCCCGCAGTTTGGTCAAACTCACGTTTGTAGCTTCGAGAACACTGTCCAACCATCTCGTCCTCTGTCGTCCCCTTCTCCTTGTGCCCTCCATCTTTCCCAACATCAGGGTCTTTTCCAGGGAGTCTTCTCTTCTCATGAGGTGGCCAAAGTATTGGAGTCTCAGCTTCAGGATCTGTCCTTCCAGTGAGCACTCGGGGCTGATTTCCTTCATAATGGATAGATCTTACCCTTCATAAATTTGACTCGTTCCCTGTTGAAGCCATCTAAGGCAATGGCCATCTCTATATCTTGCAGGGTAAGCAAACATTCCATAAATTCATTATACTGTACATTGGTTTAAAAAGTGCTTCGGTTCCTCCTCTGTACCTGCTGCAAATTCCATCTCAAGAACAATCCTGTCCTCTCAGGGTCAGTTACTTATTTGAGCATTGTTTATTGCCTTTGCTTGTTTACTACGATTACGGATCTGCTATTTAAAGGGAGGCAGAGCTTTAATGACAACAGAGTCAACTTGGGAATACTGCCTATGACAAAATGCCACTGCGGTGAGAGAGCAGAGCCATCTGGGGGCAGAAGATGCTTTGCCCCCGTAAAGGAGCATCACAACGAAAAAACATCCATTTCAAGCTTAGAACTGAACAAAAAATTAACTTCATTCCGAAACACTGTGTTTTGAAAATGCAAAATTACAGAATTCAAAAATTCACATAGCTGAGATCTGAAACAGCACATTCTGAATTTCTAAAAGGGGGATTTTGTGCTACTGCTTAAGTTCCGATGCAGACAGATGCACGATGTCACTGAACTATGTGATGTGTCACTGACATTTTTGCTATTTTTCAGTCACATTCCACAACTAGGATTCGGTTTTCAGCTGGATAAAAAGTTGCTCATTGCAATTTGTATTTTAAAAAACCTGAATTTCAAAAGCCAAACACAGCCCACATTTCAAGCATGTAAATTAAATTTTTTGTTTAAAAATGGAGTTAGTTTTGAAATACTTTTTTTTAAAGGCTAGAGGTCTTTAAACTCAAGTAAGGTAAAGGTAAAGGGACCCCTGACCATTAGGTTCAGTCATGACCGACTCTGGGGTTGCGGCGCTCATCTCGCTTTATTGGCCGAGGGAGCCGGCGTACAGCTTCCGGGTCATGTGGCCAGCATGACTAAGCCGCTTCTGGCGAACCAGAGCAGCGCGCGGAAACGCCTTTTATCTTCCCGCCGGAGCAGTACTTATTTATCTACTTGCACTTTGATGTGCTTTCAAACTGCTAGGTTGGCAGGAGCAGGGACCGAGCAACAGGAGCTCACCCCGTCGCAGGGATTCGAACCGCCGACCTTCTGATCGGCAAGTCCTAGGCTCTTTGGTTTAACCCACAGTGCCACCTGCGTCCCTCAAGTGGCAGCAGCTTAAACAACAAGCACTTCGACTTTCTATCTAGTCTATGGCTATTATCTCGCACTTTGGACTTACTTTCAGATTGGTGGATGTCTTGTGAATGACCTGTAGGACTGACGCTCCGATTCTCCTCATAGGTTGGAGATGCCCAGAGGGTCACAGCCCCCTTTCCAGTACAGACTTTGGCAGGATCCAGCTCTACAGGGGCAAACAAAACAAAACAAAACATTAAGAAGATGAGTTGGAACATAAAAGAATCTTAAATCATGCTGTCTGCACAGAATGCTTCCTGCTTGCTTCACTTTAGCACCTGAGCAAATTGATCTAGTCATAATTGTTATGTACTGAAGTTCTCACCCTGGGCCAGCAGGGGGATACTGTAGATAGTTATGCAAATAAGGGATCGAAAGTGACGTTCAGTGATTGGATAGTTTTAGAAAAGTGTTACAGTTACATTGTACTGGAGCTCTATATAAGCAGGCTGACTGAACCCTTCAGTTCAGTTCTGTTCTGGCCTGTGAATAAACAAGAGCTGTTTGAAGAATCGCTGTGTCGTCTGACATGTCCACCCACAACTTAACAATAATAGTGTGGATGGAAATTAGCTTTCGATTCCAGCTTTAAAAATATATACGCTAAAGTAAGTTTTTCTGCAGAGAGATGAATCAAATTTCCAAATCAAGACCATGATCTAAAAAAAGGAAGAAAATACATAATGTATAGAAATTAGATACCATGGCTGCATTTTCAGATATATCACTAGTATCAGCCAGCCAGGATTATATTTCTGCCCCATCCTCTGTTGACTATAGTTGTACTTCACCTAAGAAGCCTATTGCAGCAGCCAGAACAACTTCTTCACTATAATAAACTTAAGGCACACAAACTGATTCATATAAGACTGTCTAGCTTCTGGATATGTGAGATTTCACACTAAGCAACTAAATGGGATTCCAGAGAATCTCTCACTTCTAAAGCTACTTTCTGGGTTGGAAGAGGCACTAACTGCAGAAGTTTCAGTGCCCCTCAGGCTGCCAGTCTTTCCTTCACAGCTTGCTTCTGCTCCCCTGACCAAATATCCCCAACTGCTTCCCATCTGCGGATGTGAGAAGGCAGAAATTTCCATTCCAACCAGTATTTGCCACAATCAGCACTGTTTCCATTCTACTGCAGTTCAGTTTCTGCCAAACACTATACAGTGGTACCTCGGTTTACATACGCTTCAGGTTACAGACTCCGCTAACCCAGAAATAGTACTCAAATTGGAAGCGTAACACTCAAAACGGAGCCCGTTTGGCTTCTGAAAAAAAGTTCACAAACTGGAACACTTACAGTGTTTGGGTTCCAAGTTGTTTGAGTACCAAGGCGTTTGAGAACCAAGGTACCACTGTAAGCATAACTAGCATCAGGGAACAGGCATTTCTGGTGACTGAGGGGTGGCAAGGCCTGGGAGACACCTGAGAAACTTGTGTTCCCGGTCTTACTCCTCCATTATTTCTCAGTGGGTATGTCTGCTGTTCATTGTGGCATATAATCCAGCCAGACCTTATTTCAGAGTGCAAAAGCCAACCCTATACAGTGGTACCTCAGGTTACATACGCTTCAGGTTACATTCGCTTCAGGTTACAGACTCCGCTAACCCAGAAACAGTGCTTCAGGTTAAGAACTTTGCTTCAGGATGGGTACAGAAATCGTGCTCCGACGGCGCGGCAGCAGCGGGAGGCCCCATTAGCTAAAGTGGTGCTTCAGGATAAGTACAGTTTCAGGTTAAGAACGGACCTCCGGAACAAATTAAGTACTTAACCCGAGGTACCACTGTAATATCCATTACGCTGTCCATTCTTTAACATAAGTCACATGACTTACTTAAGTATCTGCGTAACTTTCAAAGCATTTGTTCATTTCAATGTAAAGGACATGTCAAAACTACGTAAAAATAGTAATTAATTATGCATTGTTTGCAGACTTAAACAACAACAACTATGTATTCCTTTGGCTGATTTCCACAAACATGTGAACTGCAGCAATTTCTGCTTCCTTTTCCATTTTTGTCAGAATTCTCCAACATCCCATTCTCTTCTTTCACCTGCCACCATTAGTCCTGGTGTAATCTTACCCTCCAGAGTAAACCTACACAGTCCAAACTACTTCAGAATCTTAATTTGTTGGCAGGGTCTCGCCAGAGTGGTGCATGCTCTGGTTATCTCCCGCTTGGACTACTGCAATGTGCTCTACGTGGGGCTACCTTTGAAGGTGACCCGGAAACTGCAATTAATCCAGAATGCAGCAGCTAGACTGGTGACTGGGAGTGGCTGCTGGGACCACATAACAGCAGTCCTGAGAGATCTGCATTGGCTCCCAGTACGTTTCCAAGCACAATTCAAAGTGTTGGTGCTGACCTTTAAAGCCTTAAACGGCCTTGGCCCAGTATACCTGAAGGAGCGTCTCCACCCCCATCGTTCAGCCCGGACACTGAGATCCAGCGCTGAGGGCCTTCTGGCGGTTCCCTCATTGCGAGAAGTGAGGTTATAGGGAACCAGACAGAGGGCCTTCTCAGTAGTGGCGCCCACCCTGTGGAACACCCTCCCTTCAGATGTCAAGGAAATAAGCAGCTATCCTATCTTTAAAAGACATCTGAAGGCAGCCCTGTTTAAGGAACTTTTTAATATTTAATGCTGTACTGTTTTTAACATTTGATTGGGAGCCGCCCAGAGTGGCTGGGGAGACTCAGCCAGATGGGCGGGGTATAAATAATAATAATAATAATAATAATAATAATAATAATAATAATGGTTTGCCACCATCAGAACGTCCTTCCAGGAGGCTTAATGAAATGTTGGTATGCAGAACAGATACTTTAACAGTATCTGGCTAATAATAATAATAATAATAATTTATTATTTACACCCCACCCATCTGGCTGGGTTTCCCCAGCCACTCTGGGAGGCTTCCAGCAGAATTATAATATTTGCAATGCAATCTTATGCATGTTTACTCAGAAGTAAGAATCACTGCATTTGGTGGCGCTTCCTCTCTTATGTATGTTCTGCAGGCTTAAAAATGGAACGTGATCCAGTTGGATGGTCGAAGTTCAAGCAGTCCAAATCCCACTTTATAACAAGGCAAAACAGCCCCCATGGACTCCATTATCCAAACACACAAAATAAGAATTTGCATATTGCTTTCCCACCACTGTGAGGCGGGCCAACGCACCTCCCATTACACAAGAGAGATGAGCCCACTGTTCCCACTGCCTTCCTGTACATTCCTGCAGCTCTCCCATGGCACAAGTGCTAAACTTCTGTGGCAGGGAGACTGCTGTGCTTAAACAGAACCCTGATCTTTCAAGTTCAGGTCCCAACAGGTGGGAGGCAACAGGATTTACAGTGGTACCTTGGTTTACAAACTTAATCCGTTCCAGAAGTCTGTTCTTAAACCAAAGTGTTCTTAAACCAAGGTGTGCTTTCCTATAGCAGCAGGGGACTCAATTTACAAATGGAACACACTCGACAGGAAGCGGAACATGTTCTTATTCCAAGGCAAAGTTCACAAACCAAAACACCTACTTCCGGGTCTGCAGCGCTCTTAATCCAAGTTGTTCATAAACTAAGCTGTTCTTAAACCAAGGTACCACTGTAATTATTTATGATTTTGCACCTATACTCATAAATCAACGCATACAATTTAGAGGCAATTTTGTGCTTATGGGCCCATGCTCAAAGCCTTTTAGCTTTGTCTGACACCTTTAGTGTAAGCAAATATACTATTTTATCAAATGACGGCTGTCATTTATTCATATTGTACGTAAACAGTTTTTTGAAGAGCTGCTCCAAGTCATCTCTCCCAGTCAGCCTGCAGCCAGCCTGCCCAAAATGGATACCAGTCTTCCTTCTCCCTTCTTCTTCCCAGAACACCTTGCTCAAAATCTCTCCTTCCTTGTCACCTCACACCCAGTTACCTTGGCAACCTTCCCAACCCCCAATCTTTGTTCACGCCTCAGGGAAAGGAGAGAGGACAGTTCTCTTGCATTGCCAATGACTCTCAATGGCCCTGTATTGATTCTTAATGGCCAAGTCATTTTGCACAGGCTAGCCCAGGAATTCCACTACAGCTCCTATTCTCCCTTCATATGCCAAATAATCAAAATCCTACTATTTATTTAGAGTTGCCATATGTCTTCTTTTTCCAGGACATGCCCACTTTTTCATGGATATGTGAAATAAGAGTCGTCATAGTGATCCATCGTTAAAAGTAAGCTAAAGGTAAAGGAATCCCTGATGGTTAAATCCAGCCGCGGACAACTCTGGGTTTGCAGCACTCATCTCACTTTACTGGCCGAGGGAGCCGGCGTACAGCTTCCGGGTCATGTGGCCTGCATGACTAAGCCGCTTCTGGTGAACCAGAGCAGTGCACAGAAACGCCGTTTACCTTACCGCCAGAGCGGTACCTATTTATCTACTTGCATTTTGATGTGCTTTCGAACTGCTAGGTTGGCAGGAGCAGGGACTGAGCAAAGGGAGCTCATCCCATTGCGGGGTTTTGAACCGCCAACCTTCTGATAGGCAAGCCCTAGGCTCTGTGGTTTAGACCACAGCGCCACCCGCATCCCTCTATAGTTAAAACTAGAAGTTGGCAAATATGTCCCTCTCTTTTTTTGCTCTTCAAAACATGGCAAACCTAATTTATTAATTTCTAGGGTTTCGGAGGGTCCCCCTCCTAAATGTTTAACAATATACAGTGGAACCTCGGTTTTTTAACGTAATCTGTTACGGACGTCCAATCGACTTACAAAACGTTCACAAACCAAGGATCAAAGGGCTGCCAGCAAGTTCAATGGGGGCTGGGAATGAAAAACATGCCTCGGAAGCCGTTTGACTTTCAAGGCGCGTTTGAAAATGGAAGCATTCAATTCTGGGTTTACGGCGTTCAGCTTCCGAAATGTTCAGCGGCCGAGGCGTTCAAAAACCGAAGTTTGACTGTATAAAGGTAAAGGTAAAGGGACCCCTGACCATTAGGTCCAGTCGTGACCGACTCTGGGGTTGCGGCGCTCATCTCGCTCTATAGGCCGAGGGAGCCGGTGTTTGTCCACAGACAGCTTCCAGGTCATGTGGCCAGCATGACTAAGCCGCTTCTGGCTAACCAGAGCAGCGCACTGAAATGCCATTTACCTTCCCGCCCGAGTGGTACCTATTTATCTACTTGCACTTTGACGTGCTTTCGAACTGCTAGGTTGGCAGGAGCCGGGACCAAGCAACGGGAGCTCACCCCGTCACGGGGATTCGAACTGCCGACCTTTCGATCAAGAAACCCTAGGCTCAGTGGTTTAGACCACAGCGCCACCTGCGTCCCTGTATAAGCAAGCACAATTGACTGTATAAGCAAGCACAATTTTGAATTAACTGGTGAAAGAAAAGAGGAAGAAGTTGAGATCCCAAAGCAAAATAAATAAATAAATACATGTGTGCGCTGAAGTGGGAATGAGCAAAAGGGGGTGACCTGGCCGTGGTCTGCTTGTGCCCTTTCCCCTTTCAAAATTCACCAGACACTCACTACTGAAGCAAGTGGAGGCCTCCCTCCTCCATGGAAAATTATCTTCAGAATGGCTCTCTGGTGAACTCTGCTGGCATATTTGTTATTCTGGTCTAATTTTATAGAGCACTGATGAAATGTGTGGCCCGGCATAGCAGTGGGGGCGGGGGGGAGGATGCGGCCAAAAAACTATTCTAGCAACCAGGAGGCAAAGCAAAAGACCTGGGAAGAATATATGGAAAGAGGACCAAAAATTAAAAAAATAAAAGAGAGAGAGAGGGGGAGAGAGAGAATTATACCTGTCGGCAACACTAGACCAGGAGAACTTTTCACTTTCTTCACAGGAATTATTTTAACAGCAGAAACAGAGCGTGAACATAAAGGGACATCATTCGCTGCAAACATAAAAGTACAGAAGATGGTGCGTCCAAGTCAGGGAAAAACAAAAGGGGGAGGGCATGTGGGGAAACATGACACAAAGTATTCAAACAATGTCAGAAAACTTGATAATTAAAACATTAGGCTGTCATACGCATCTCTCTCCCCAACACAGACAAAGAAGGCTTCAATTTCCAGGCAGTCTGGAACAGGAGGCTTGTAGTGCTTCTCTGACCTCACCACAAAGGAGACTAGAGAAATGAGGGTAACTTTTCCCTCTTTCTTATCTCCCTGAGATATGCTCCTGCTGGTGCGAGAATGCCCAGGTTTAAGACTGGTTACCAGTCCCAATATGCAGGGCCTGATTTAGGTTTGATGAGGCCCTAAGCTACTGAAGGTAATGGGGCCCTTTATATGTCCAGCTGTCCTTTGTCAACAACCAATTGTTGCTGTTTTCTTGTGTTGAATATATGCTATATGGTAATTTATGGACCTAAAGGTAAAGGGACCCCTGACCATTAGGTCCAGTCATGACCGACTCTGGGGTTGCGGCGCTCATCTCACTTTATTGGCCGAGGGAGCCGGCATACAGCTTCCGGGTCATGTGGCCAGCATGACTAAGCCACTTCTGGCTAACCAGAGCAGTGCACGGAAACGCCGTTTATCTTCCTGCCGGAGTGGTACCTATTTCTCTACTTGCACTTTGATGTGCTTTCAAACTGCTAGGTTGGCAGGAGCAGGGACCGAGCAACGGGAGCTCACCCCGTTGTGGGGATTCAAACCGCCGACCTTCTGATCGGCAAGTCCTAGGCTCTGTGGTTTAACCCACAGCGCCGCCCGCGTCCCTTACTGAAGGTAATGGGGCCCTTTATATGTCCAGCTGCCCTTTGTTCACAACCAATTGCCGCTGTTTTTTGTGTTGAATATATGCCATATGGTAATTTATGGACCTAAAAGGTATCTAAAGCCATTTGCACATAACAAATAGGAGCCTACACAACACAAAACACTGTTGCTGTATGTAGCTTTTATTTTATTTGTTTTTTATCTTATATTTTGGAAATGCACATCCAGTTTTTTTCCTTTAAATTTTCTTGGGGCCCTAAGCTATAGCTTGTTTAGCTTATACGTAAATTCGGCACTGCCAGTATGTTATTGTTACAGTGTGTGTATGTGCACCTGATTCTGGCGGATGTCCTTTTCTCTGAAATATACCCACATCTTACAGAAAGGGGAAGGGATTTTTCTTCATTTTGTTTAACTGCTCCACATACATGCTCCACCACCAACCTTAAACCCTCCCTCCGCAATGTTCACTATAAACTATAAAGATGCAGACCAATCGCCTTTCTCCCCCTGCCTGCCTGCCTTCCTTTTCCAATCCTCTCTTCCTTAACCGACACCGTAACATTCCTCGCCTCTCAGCAGCAGACTACATTTATGAACTCGGAGTCTGCTGAATTTCTGTCTTCGACGCCTTTCCCCCCAACCCCAGAGGGGAACTGGGGGCTGCCCACATTAAACAACTGAAAAATCCAGGATCCCAGAACAGCTGCAATTTGACAGCAGTGTGTCAACTGCCCCCGTCCACCCTAAAATAAGATACAGCTGCAAAAGGGAGCAGCTATGCCTTTGGCATTAAGTGTGAACCCAGAGGTTTGCTGTCCTGAGATGAGCTGCTATAGGGCCTTCCTATCTCAGTCCCCTCAACTTTCTGCAAGTCTGGAGTGAAACGTTCACTAGACAGCAGCAAGCTCTGCTCACCCTCAGCCATATTATTGACAATGCAGCATCACTGTCTGAAACAATTACTGCTTGCTTGCTTGCCAACATGCATTGCACAGAAGAAAGCATCTTCAATCTGGGTTATAAACTGCTTGAAAGGTTAAAGGTAAAGGTAAAGGGACCCCTGACCATTAGGTCCAGTCGTGGCCGACTCTGGGGTTGCGGCGTTCATCTCGCTTTATTGGCCGAGGGAGCCAGCGTACAGCTTCCGGGTCATGTGGCCAGCATGACTAAGCTGCTTCTGGCGAACCAGAGCAGCACACGGAAACGCCGTTTACCTTCCCGCCAGAGTGGTACCTATTTATCTACTTGCATTTTGACGTGCTTTCGAACTGCTAGGTTGGCAGGAGCTGGGACCGAGCAACGGGAGCTCACCCCGACGCGGGGATTCGAACCACCGATCTTCTGATCGGCAAGTCCTAGGCTCTGTGGTTTAACCCACAGCGCCACCCGATTGGGTCAAACTAGTCCTGAAATGAGCAACTGATTGTCACTGCAGTTCATTGTCCTGTACCGCTGGCCCAAAGGAGGGCTCTTAGGAGTTGGGTTCACAGGTATCAACAGCGCCAGAGTGATCTGTTCTAGTGCTTTTATTAAAGAAGGGTGTAGACTTACAGCAAAGCAGCCTGTTGAGTCTCCTAGCTTTGCTGGACGGACACTGCACCCAAACATACATTCTATATATACACAAAGCAGCATATATTATTTTATCTAGGACTCCCCATCACTTAAGGGATGCGGGTGGCGCTGTGGGTTAAACCACAGAGCCTAGGACTTGCTGATCAGAAGGTCAGCAGTTCGAATCCCCACGGCGGGGTGAGCTCCCGTTGCTCGGTCCCTGCTCCTGCCAACCTAGCACTTCGAAAGCACGTCAAAGTGCAAGTAGATAAATAGGTACCGCTCCGGTGGGAAGGTAAACGGTGTTTCCGTGCGCTGCTCTGGTTCACCAGAAGCGGCTTAGTCATGCTGGCCACATGACCCGGAAGCTGTACGCCGGCTCCCTCGGCCAGTAAAGCGAGATGAGCGCCGCAACCCCAGAGTCGGCCACGACTGGACCTAGTGGTCAGGGGTCCCTTTACCTTTACCTTTTACAGGCATGGGACGAGGGACTGAGACTGCAGCAAATCCTGAATTTTGAATAGGGCCCTGATGCGGAATGGATTGAGGCATCTCCGGATCAGCCAGAAGGGCTCTGGATAACATCCAGAGCTCAAAGCACTCTCTGAGAAAGCCAGACTTAGCCCTCCTCCAGGATGCTGCAAAACAAAACAGCACCTCTTCCTCTGCAACTGAGGGGGGAGGATTTTCAATATGCAGGGTTTGCGCTGGCAATTTATTAGCATCCTTGGCACTTTAAGCATGCAGAAGAAGAAGAGTTTGGATTTGATATCCCGCTTTATCACTACCTGAAGGAGTCTCAAAGCGGCTAACATTCTCCTTTCCCTTCCTCCCCCACAACAAACACTCTGTGAGGTGAGTGGGGCTGAGAGACTTCAAGAAGTGTGACTGGCCCAAGGTCACCCAGCAGCTGCATGTGGAGGAGCGGAGACGCGAACCCGGTTCACCAGATTACGTGACTACCGCTCTTAACCACTACACCACACTGCCTCTCAGTGTGCAGCCAGGAAGGACAGGCTGTGAAGCTGCAGGGAAGCCTGAAGAGATGCATCTGTTCACAAGCACCTTGGACAACTTCTCTTAACTCCATGGGGGACTATTCCTCTTCCCTTTGGGTTTTTCTGAGTAGCCTTCCTTCTACAGAAACAGGCCAACTGCTGCATCAGGCAGACTGCTCCTCTACAGTGGTACCTCAGGTTAAGAACTCAATTCGTTCTGGAGGTCCATTCTTCACCTGAAACTGTTCTTAACTTGAGGGACCACTTTAGCTAATGGGGCTTCCCACTGCCACCGCCACACGATTTCTGTTCTCATCCTGAGGTAAAGTTCTTAACCCAAGGTACTACTTCCGGGTTAGCGGAGTCTGTAACCCGAGGTACCACTGTACATTAATACTCTAACTTTTTTTTTACTGATTTGGGGAAATTTATTGCTCAACCCTCTCCTTGAAATTTATTCACATATACATGGATTTCACAAAAGTAATATCGCAAAGAAAACCCGGCAACCGTCTCCTCCAGCAGGGAAACTCAGAGAGTCGGCTTTTCCATCTTCCACAACTAACATTTGTGTTTTTAATGGTTTGTTTGCTATTTTTATTGCCGTTGCTTTGAGATGCTTGTGTAGAAGATGGTTAATATACTAATGCTACTAATAATAATGTTTTGTATTCCTATTCAACATAAGGTAATATTTAGTTCCTTCACATCTGAAGGGAGGGTGTTCCACAGGGCGGGCGCCACTACCGAGAAGGCCCTCTGCCTGGTTCCCTGTAACCTCACTTCTCGCAATGAGGGAACTGCCAGAAGGCCCTCGGCGCTGGACCTCAATGTCTGGGCTGAACAATGGGGGTGGAGACGCTCCTTCAGGTATACAGGACCGAGGCCTGTATACCTGACCGAGACCGAGGTAAAGGTAAAGGTAAAGTACCCCTGGACAGTTAAGTCCAGTCAAAGGCGACTACAGGGATGCAGTACTCATCTCGCTTTCAGGCCGAGGGAGCCGGTGTTTGTCCACAGACAGCTTTCCGGGTCATGTGGCCAGCATGACTAAGCCACTTCTGGTGCAATGGAACACCATGACAAGTGCCAGGGCGCATGGAAACACCATTTCCCTTCCCCACGCAGCGGTGCCTATTTATCTTCTAGCACTGGTGTGCTTTTGAACTGCTAGGTTGGCAGGAGCTGGGACAGAGCAACGGGAGCTCACCCCGTCATGGGGATTCGAACTGCCGACCTTCTGATCAGCAAGCCCAAGCAGCTCAGTGGTTTAGATCACAGCGCCACCCGCGTCCCCTTGATTTTTATTGCCGTTGCCTTGAGATGCTTGTGTAGAAGGTGGTTCATATACTAATGCTACTACTAATAATATTTTGTATTGTTATTCAACATACCTCTGTCTTGTCCATTACTGCCCAGTACCAGGCCATTCACAACAGTGCTTCCAACTTCAACTTCTTTGCATTCTGAAAGAAGAGCAGAAATGATCAGTACAACATTCTCATGCTGAATCCACAAGGACAGGACAATGTCCGAGGTGCCCACTGTATACAGAAGATGCAAGAGCAAGGAACAGGAAACAGAATTGGAGCATGATGTCCCGTGCAATGAGTACCCTAGTTCAGGGAAGGGGACACTCAAGAAAAATGCAATTTGTCTGCCCTGTGGGTTAAACCACGGTCGGCGGTTCAAATCCCCACGACGGGGTGAGCTCCCGTTGCTCGGTCCCTGCTCCTGCCAACCTAGCAGTTCGAAAGAACATCAAAGTGCAAGTAGATAAATAGGTACCACTCCGGCAGGAAGGTAAACGACGTTTCCGTGCACTGCTCTGGTTCGCCAGAAGCGGCTTAGTCATGCTGGCCACATGACCCGGAAGCTGTACGCCGGCTCCCTCGGCCAATAAAGCAAGAAGAGCGCCGCAACCCCAGAGTCGGTCACGACTGGACCTAATGGTCAGGAGTCCCTTTAAGTAAAGGTAAAGGTATCCCTGCCCGTACGGGCCAGTCGTGTTCGACTCTAGGGTTGCATGTTCATCTCGCTCTAGAGGCCGTGAGCCGGCGCCGTCCGAAGACACTTCCGGGTCACGTGGCCAGCGTGACGAAGCTGCAGCTGGCGAGCCAGCACCAGCGCAGCACACGGAAACGCCGTTTACCTTCCCGCTATAAAGCGGTCCCTATTTATCTACTTGCACTTAAGAGTGCTTTCGAACTGCTAGGTGGGCAGGAGCTGGGACCGAACGACGGGAGCTCACCCCGCCGCGGGGATTGCTCCCGTCGTTCGGTCCCAGCTCCTGCCCACCTAGCAGTTCGAAAGCACTCTTAAGTGCAAGTAGATACCTTTACCTAATATTGGAACATACCATAAAATCACTTAATCGGTCGTTTCCAAAAGATCATACTCATTGCTCACATTCATTCAATCTCTCCCGCTCAGAGTTTCCAGCAGCTTCTCCCTTCTTTTCCCGAGAGGCGCTGTGCCGTTAATTACTAAAGGTTGATAATGGGACAGGTAAAGCACAGCCTTTCTCACCTACGACCACCCTAGCCAGCGAAACTCTGAACCTGTTGAACAGCTGCCTCCCACACAGCCGTTAAAAGACAGAGCATTGTGAAAGCAAAGGGGGCACAGCTATTTTTAACGCTGTGCTGTGGGATGCATGCCTCTCTCCAGAAAAGGACTCTATCATTCCAGGTTGAGTCAGCAAAGGAAGTACATTAAGGAGGAGGGGACTAACTGAAGCAGGGCAGTGGTGACTGACTGTCTGGTGAGTTCAGTTCAGGGTTCTTGTGTTAATGCAAAACCCTTTTGGCAGCAACAACAGAAGTGTACAGGTGAAACTCGGAAAATTAGAATATCATGGAAAAGTTCATTTATTTCAGTAATTCAACTTAAAAGGTGAAACTAATATATGAGATAGAGTCATGACATGCAAAGCGAGATATCTCAAGCCTTTATTTGTTATAATTGTGATGATCATGGCGTACAGCTGATGAAAACCTCAAATTAACCATCTCAGAAAATTAGAATATTAAATGAAATCAGCAAAACAAGGACTGCAAATAGAGCAATATTGGACCTCTGAGAAGTAGAATCATGCATATGTACTCAGTACTTGGCTTGGGCCCCTTTTGCATCAATTACTGCCTCAATGTGGCGTGGCATGGATGCTATCAGCCTGAGATTGTTAATTTGGGGTTTTCATCAGCTGTATGCCATGATCATCACAATTATAACAAATAAAGGCTTGACATACCTCACTTTGCATGTCATGAGTATATCTCATATATTAGTTTCACCTTTTAAGTGGAATTACTGAAATAAATGAACTTTTCCACGATATTCTAATTTTCTGAGTTTCACCTGTAAGTGTGTTTTGTGTTTGTGTGTGTCTGTGTGTGTGTGTGTGTGTGTGTGTGTGTGTGAGAGAGAGAGAGAGAGAGAGAGAGAGAGAGAGAGAGCGAGCGCTTGGGCAGAAGAGTACTATCCTTACTGGTGAGCCAGAACAAACAAAATAGAGAAAGAAGGAATAAGAGAAGAATATTTTTTTTGCATTCTCCAATGACTCTTGCAATAATCCCTGCCTTCTCTGAGGGCTGCCTTGTTCTCCCTTCCACACACAGTCTTCTAGAGCCGGTCTAAACAGCCCCTTAACTTTTCCCCAAAGCCAAATTCTCGTGAAACCAATTCTGGAGTAAATGCTCAGATGAGGTTTCTTTTTCTTCCTTATTACTGTCTAGGTACCTCCACTCCAGCAGCTGTAAGGAGGAACGGGATATCTTTGTGGAGAAGCTGCTCTTGATGCACAAATCCCGATATACTCCCAAACGTCAGCAGAATGTCTTGACACCTTTACAAGTTCACCGCAAG
This sequence comes from Podarcis filfolensis, assembly GCF_964270895.1. Taxonomy (NCBI): domain Eukaryota; kingdom Metazoa; phylum Chordata; class Lepidosauria; order Squamata; family Lacertidae; genus Podarcis; species Podarcis filfolensis. The sequence goes on from NC_139608.1 coordinate 89,090,381, forward strand.
TGTATGGGGAGGTTTTCCTTTTGCACCCCCCTCCAGCAAAAGGGAGGATCTCGTTTTGATTTAGCCAAGATTAATCAAGATTCAGGCAAGCTTCATCAGGACCATGGAGAGCATTCAGAGCTACAGTAGTTCTTCACACACCCAAGTGTCAGTAACGGAGGAATGTTGTCTCAGCAAAGAGCCGCAGTTATCTGAAACCTTATTAAAGTCCAGCTAGCCTGTTCTTTAGTTGGCCCCATCTCCAAAGAGAAGTCGTCTGCCCTCTTTTAATTCTTCCCTCCTATTGAAAATGAATTTCAATAGGGACAAATGTAAGGTTATGCAGTTAGGCAGGAAGAACCAGATGCACAAATATTAGCTGGGCTTACTAGCAGCACATGTTGTTAATGGAAAAAATCTGAGGGCTCCCTTGGACAAAAAACAAAGACACCAACCAGGATAACTTGGAGCAAAACAGCAGCCTGTAGGCTTGACCTTTATTGGTCTATTGCAACAGGGTGCTCCCCTCACCCGCAGGAGAGAGGAGGGACCCAGAAAAATGGTGTGCAAGACTTTTGAAATTGCCACCCTGTAGATCAAGACCACCCCCAGAAACATCATACATACATCAGAGAAGGGGTGTAACCTAAGACCACCCCTCAGATACATCAAACCTACATCACAGAAAAGGTGGTCTAAAACAGAAATTTTAATATTGTTTTTCTCCTGTTGTTGTTTATCTCCTGTCTGGCAGGTTACTTGATTGGATTTCCTGGGTAGCCTGGTCAGTCTTTTGTAATGATAAATACTTAGTTCCTGGGCCAGGTCACAGGCTCACACCCTATTCAAACACAGACATACCCTTAAGACAGGATTTGTGAAGGAAAAGACAATGGGGAGGGTTTTCCAGTTTGACCTTGCAGAGAAAACATTTGCTCAGTTTAGGAATCAAAATGGTTCCAGGTTGGCCTTCCTGTGCTGATCTATGCATGTGCTTGGTTGGTACACTTATGAACATTACCATATATCTAAGACCATAAAATTCCTATCGCAATGTGAACAGGATCTAGGGGTCTTGGTGAACCACAAGCTTAATATGAGTCAACAGTGTGATGCAGCAACAAAAAAAGCTAATGCTATTCTAAACTGAATCAACAGAAGTATGGTGTCCAGATCAAGGGAAGTAATAGTCCCAGCACTATTCTGCCTTGGTCTGACCACACCTGGAATGCTGTGTCCAGTTCTGGGCTCCACAATTTAAGAAGGATGCTGACAAGCTGGAACGTTTGCAGAGGAGGGCAACCAAGATGATCAAGGGTCTGGAAACTAAGCCTGATGAGGAACGCTTGAAGGAGCTGGGTATGTTTAGCCTGGAAAAGAGGAGACTGAGAGGAGATATGATAGCCACCATTTTCTCCTGCTCTGGAGGGTAGGAACCAATGGCTATAAGCTACAAGAAAGGAGATTCCAATTAAACATTCGGGAAAAACTTTCCGACAGTAAGAGCTGTTCGGCAGTGGAACAGATTCCCACGAGAGGTGGTGGACTCTCCTTCCTTGGAGGTTTTTAAGCAGAGGTTGGATGGCCACCTGTCAGGGATGCTTTAGCTGAGATTCCTGCATTGCCGGGGGTTGGACTAGATGGCTCTTGGGTCCCATCCAGCTCTACAATTCTATGGTTCTGTAACTGCTGCTTCAAACAGGCTGGGAAGGTGTAATCTCTTCTGCAAACTTATCCTCAGAGTCCAAGGATGGTAGAAGAATCATGCCCTCTGGCTAGGAGAGCATGGGAGGTGAAACATTGCTAATAACCATCTATTTTTTGAGACACATTCCTGAGAAGCTAATAGGTAGTGCATTCATGAGCATTGTGTATGCCTCGAAGAAGAAGAAGAAATCTCTCTGGAGTTGCATGTCCTCCAAACATCAGGGAGGTTGTGAAAATTAATTACACTGGCACCAGGTGATGAGAGTACATGAATGGGAGGACATAAGAAGGGCTCAGCTGGTTCAAGCCCCAAACCTGGCACTCTGTTCTCAGGGTGGCCAGCTAAATTCCATGGAAAACCCACAAGCATATTCCCACCAATTGCGGTTCCCACCAATTGTTTTTTTTCCTCCTTCTTTTTATTCAAAATTAAAACAAAACATATTATCCAGAAACATATCATCCTTATTCCCCCCCATTTTTCCTCCCTCCCCCCACAGAACCCACCCACCCCCACCCCCCGACTTCCCTCAGTTCCAGTCTTTGATTTCTCTAGAAATGCTGTTTTCTGCAAGTTACACAGTTGTATAGATCCTCAAGCTATTTCGCTGATTATTATCAATAAAAAGTTTGTGAATGTTTATTCAAAACCAGCCAAGGAGTCCAGTTCGCTTTGTTGCGTCTTCAAATATTTTGTAAAGGGTTCCCATTCATCTTTAAAGTCACAGTTATCCTTGTCCCATAGCTTGTATGTCAGTTTTGCCAGTTCTACATGATCCATCAATTTTTCTTGCCATGATTCTTTAGTTGGGGTTTCTTCAGTCTTCCATCCTTGTGCTATTAAAATTCTCACAGCCGTATGATTGCTTTTTAAATTACAGGCCGTTCTTGGCACTGCCGGAAGCAGGATGGACTTACACGCGTCCCACTGATGCACAGTCTAAACGGGGAGTTGCCTGAAGTGTGTTTTGGACCATCACATGTTATCTAGAAACATATCATCTTTATTTTCCCCCTTTTTTCCTCCCTCCCCTCCCTCCCCCCACAGAACCCACCCACCCCCCGACTTCCCTCAGTTCCAGTCTTTGATTTCTCTAAAAATGCTGTTTTCTGCATGTTACACAACTGTATAGAACCTCAAACTATTTAAGTAATAATTATCAATAAAAAGTTTGTGAATGTTTATTCAAAACCAGCCAAGGAGTCCAGTTCACTTTGTTGCGTCTTCAAATACTTTGTAAAGAACTTCCTGACAGTAAGAGCTGTTTGACAGTGGAATTTGCTGCCAAGGAGTGTGGTGGAGTCTCCTTCTTTGGAGGTCTTTAAGCAGAGGCTTGACAACCATATGTCAGGAGTGCTCTGATGGTGTTTCCTGCTTGGCAGGGGGTTGGACTCGATGGCCCTTGTGGTCTCTTCCAACTCTATGATTCTATGATTCTAAAGGGTTCCCATTCATCTTTAAAGTCACAGTTATCCTTGTCCCGTAGCTTGTATGTCAGTTTTGCCAGTTCTGCATAGTCCATCAATTTTCTTGCCATGAGTCTTTAGCTGGGGTTTCTTCAGTCTTCCATCCTTGTGCTATTAAAACTCTCGCGGCCGTTGTCGCATACATGAAGATGTTTTTCAGCTTTTGGGGCAGATCTTTCCCTACAATCCCTAACTGGTTCCCACCAATTGTTAATCAGTGGGCAAATGAGAACACCGTTGAGTTGAAAAGATTACCAGGGAGCTTAAATCGTTGTGAGCTTACATCACAACAAACAGTTTAAGGCTTCTACCTTTAACACATTTCCGTTAGCGGCTGAAAAATCTGCACAAAGGGACACAAAGAGTTAACTCAGCAAAAACAAAACAAAAAAAAAAAAAACCACCATAGTGTAATTTGAGCAGACTGGCTAATATTGCTCTTTCCCCGCCACTGAAGGAAAATGAGAAAGCCGTTTCTACTTTTCTTCTCCCTGATCTGGTGAGTTCAATCATAGACTGCGCTGAGACTTCAGACTTGCAGCAGCAGCCTCCGACCTCTAGCCGAGGACTGTTCTGGGACCTCAAAATCAAGCTTGGCTAATAAATTAGATGCTTTGGAGATCAAGGGCACAACCTGCATTTTGCCCGTGAGTATAAACAGCAGCTTAAAGGAGAACCCACACTCACAGTTTATGCCCACTTCTTGCAGAAGATAAGTATATGAGTTAAAACATTTGCATGCTTAGGGAAATGTCTTATTTGACATCTGAGGCAGACGTGCCAGACTTGTTGTTGATCTTCTGGGCCATTTTGGAATTCTAGGTCAGCTGCGTTCCAAGCAGAAAAATTGTCAACATCTAGTCAACATCAGGTTCCTTGCCCTCAATCTAGCTACTCCGTAAGGATGCTGTTCCTGCAAGCTAGGGGTGCAGGTACCGGTCCAATGTGATACCTGAAGTTACTCCTAGAATGCTGGGACGGTTCTCTGCATTGCTTCCGGCAGAATACATTATGGTTAACAGACGTCCCTGTTTCCTGAGGACAGTCCCCGGATTTACAAATCTGTCCCTGGACAAAATCCGTCCCCGGATTTCATTTAATGTCCCTGGATTTATATTTTAAGTGTTGTAGATTTATTAGTAGGGAATGACTGTTGTGTGATTGGTTCAACAACACAAGATACATCATATGGGAAGAAGAAGAAGCATTTGGATTTGATATCCCGCCTTTCACTCCCCTTCAGGAGTCTCAAAGCGGCTAATATTCTCCTTTCCCTTCCTCCCCCACAACAAACACTCTATGAGGTGAGTGGGGCTGAGAGACTTCAAAGAAGTGTGACTGGCCCAAGGTCACCCAGCAGCTGCATGTGGAGGAGCGGAGACACGAACCCTTCCCCAGATTACGAGACTACCGCTCTTAACCACTACACCACACTGGCTCTCATATGGGGACTTCCAGCAAGCCAAAATGGCAGGCGCCACGGCAGCGAGCAGCTCTTGAAGCCAGCCAGAGCCAACTGCGCTACCAGGATGGCTCCCGGCTGCTGAGACTGCCGCTGCCACTGCCGAGGGGGAACCGGGGACGCCCGGTGCGTCAACTGGGGGAACGGCTGACACACACACACACACACACACACCCATGACCCAAATCGAGCCGGGAGCAAGAGCACCCGGCCGACTGCCCAGCGGCGCTCTGGGGCCAGTAAAAACCCCAGAGCTGACGCAGGAAGAAGGAGGAGAGGAGAAGGAGAAGGAAGAGAGAGAAAGAAGGAGGAGAAAAAAGAGGGAGCCCCGACCTTGCTGTGCCACCGCTGCCGCTAGGGAGGAGAGCACCGGGATGGCAAGGACACGTGGCTGAGCCCAGGCCCAACCCGAGTCTACCCCACGGCAGCTAGCGCTCCAAGAGAGCAGGCCGGTGCCCAGAGAAAGACCGCACGACAGAGGAGACCACAGAAGATAAGATATTACTTCTTTATTTATTTATTTTTTAAATTCAGTAACTTTTTTTCTCTTTTTAAAAAAGGGTCCCCAGATTCTTTGAAAAAAATCTGGTAACCTTAGAATACGTCATTCACAAGAGAGCAAGAGGCGGAAGAAAAAAACAGGCAGAGCCAACTTACCAGAAGTCATCGTGCCAGAGGATCTCGGCTTCTCCACATGCGAATTCGGATCCTCTCTGTGAAATGAAAGACAGGAAGGGTCACAAGGGTATGTCAGTAGCCTGGATAGCTCAGTTGGTTAGAGCATGGTGCTGATCATGCCAAGGTTGCAGGTTTGATCCCTGCTTGGGACAGATGCATTTTCCTAAATTGCAGGGGGCTGGACTAGATGATCCACAGGATCCCTTCCAATTCTACAGTTCCATGATTCTATGCCCACAACAACTAATATAACAATTTTGCCTTTCTACAGTAGGCTAGCTTCTATAGCAAGAGACACAAAGAGAGGCTTGGAGGACCTTATTCAGCCCCAACTCCTGTTCTATAGTGCTAAAAAACAGTTTCAATATAAAAAAAAGTAAAGGTGAAGGACCCTTGGATGGTTAAGTCCAGTCAAAGGTAAACATGGGATTGCAGCGCTCATCTCACTTTCAGGCCGAGGAAGCCGGCGTTTGTCCACAGACAGCTTTCCGGGTCATGTGGCCAACAGGACTAAGCTGTTTCTGGTGCAACACAACACTGTGATGGAAACCAGAGTGCATGGAAACGCCGTTTACCTTCTCGCCTCAGTGGTACCTATTTATCTCCTAGCACTGACGTGCTTTCAAACTGCTAGGTTGGCAGGAGCTGGGACAGAGCAACGGGAGCTCATCCCATCGCGGGGATTCAAACCGCCGACCTTCCCATCAGCAAGCCCAAGAGGCTCAGTGGCTTAGACCACAGCGCCACTTGCATGTTTCCCACAGTAATGGTGTCATGTTACATGTGCAAGAGCTAAAAACGATGTTCCCACTGAAACTACCCTTCCCCCACTTTCTCCCACTCCATTTTCATAGCCGTGAGGGGAAGAGGGACCCATCAAACTCTGCAGCCAGAGACAACCACAGTTTTAAGGCTTAGCAAGAAAACACACATCCCAGGTGCATATCTGTCATGGGGCTGGCTGCCTTACTCTTTTCTTACATCTGGAGAACTCAAGAACATACAAGTGGGAACCCTACTGACGAGAGCCAAGGTGAAATCATGTTCTGGGGGATGCGGCAACCACAAATGGTCTGGCCCAACAAGGATTTGACTTTTCAGAATTTGTTAACACTTATCTCAAAACTGCTCTAGGTATTCTGGTTCGGGATTCCACACACACACACACAAAAACTCAACAGGAACCCGGTCTCTACTGCTGCAAGTCTGGTGTCTCCTATATTGTTGTTTTAAATGTTGTGTTTTTAATATCAATGTTGTGTTGCAATTGATGTAAGCTGCCCTGAGACTTTAGGGCGAAGCCCTGCATGTTTGCTGCTCAGAAATGGAGCTACCTGCAGGCTGCTGGTGATGCTCCGGGTTCAAGCCCTTGTGTGGGCTGACCCATGGTGTTGTGCACTGTGGGAAACACTTTGGTTTCTTAATGCCTGCCCAGTTGTGTCTTGCCTGTATGCTGCATAAGGTCTTATTGTAGGATCATTCTGCTGCCGTGATGTGTTGGCTCTTTTTGCACATTAATTTTTACGCATGAAACATGGTGAGTGGCAGCAGAGATGCCATGCATGCCAACATTTGAGGGCTCATCCAGACTTCCATTTGTGAAACATTTCTAAGCATGTGTTCCAGACACAGGCCAGGCTTTCCACAGATTGCTGTTTGCTCCAATTCAGTGGTAAAACACTGGTTTTCCCAGGGAAAGGGCTACGATAAAAAGAAAGAAAGAAAGAAAGAAAGAAAGAAAGAAAGAAAGAAAGAAAGAAATGCTCAGATGCAAATCTTTAAAGCCGAGACATGTGCCTGGAAGTGCAGAGCAAAAGGAAGTCTGGATGCACCCTATGAATGGCTACATTCTCTGTTGCTTGAAGAAAAGCTAAGGTTAATATTTGGGCTCAAAAGGGAACTCAGAGGGCATACATTTTACAAATGTCCTCCATTTACTTCCCCCACCCTCTTTACCATCTGTTAGTGTTTCTTGCGGGTGGCGTTGTGGTCTAAACCACAGAGCCTAGGACTTGCCTATCGGAAGGTCAGCGGTTCGAATCCCTGCAACAGGGTGAGCTCCTGTTGCTCAGTCCCAGCTGCTGCCATCCTAGCAGTTCGAAAGCACGTCAAAGTGCAAGTAGATAAATAGGTACCACTCCGGCGGGAAGGTAAACGGCATTTCCGTGCACTGCTCTGGTTCGCCAGAAGTGGCTTAGTCATACTGGCCACATGACCCGGAAGCTGTACGCTGGCTCCCTCGGCCAGTAAAGTGAGATGAGCGCCACAACCCCAGAGTCGGCCACTACTGGACCTAATGGTCAGGGGTCCCTTTACCTTTACTTAGTGTTTCTTGCAGATGCTGTAAAGTCCTACAGATATGCCCAGTTAAGAGTGAGGAACATGGCTGCTTCCACTGCAAACATTTTGCTCCCCTTTGCAGCCCTAGCCCCAAATCCCTGAACAATCAAATCACGTTCAGCGAAGCCATAGCTTAAAGTGACATCATTTTGCTGCCAGAGCTGCCCACAGCTGCGACTCCATTACATCAATACTGGGGCCTTTTGGAACAGGGGTCCCATGGGGGCAAGCTGCTAAGAAGCAAACTAATGGAATGTCCTGCTCTTTTTTCCCCCGGAAAACACCAAAGAATAAGAGAGGGAGATGTTGTTGGCGTCCCCGTTTCTGCTGATAAAAGAATGCATTCACTTTTGTCCCGTTCATTCCTGGCCTTTCTACAGCGTTGCTGCATTTAGAGAATGTATCTCAGCATCCTGGTCCTGAACACAGAACGAAAGAGTTATAGACTTGTGGTTAAAATGTGGCTTTGGTGGCAGATGGTCCTTCCTCCTTTCACTGAAACTTTGTTGCTAGTTAAATGAACAATGGGAATATATTCTTAAATTACTTTAAGCTCACAACCTATCCGCTGGTGGACGTCTTGTGAGTTAGCAAGTTTTTTGTCTTCTTCCCCAGTTCATATTCCTCAGCACTAAAACACAGTGCGAATTGTGTTGTTCTTTGTATTTACTGTATTACATTTCCCCCTACCCTTCCCTCCAAGGATCTTTATATGGTTCTTCCTGTTTTGAAGGGACGCGGGTGGCGCTGTGGGTTAAACCACAGAGCCTAGGACTTGCTGATCCGAAGGTCGGCAGTTCGAATCCCCGAGACGGGGTGAGCTCCCGTCACTCGGTCCCAGCTCCTGCCACCCTAGCAGTTCAAAAGCATGTCAAAATACAAGTAGATAAATAGGTACCGCTCTGGCGGGAAGGTAAACGGCGTTTCAATGCACTGCTCTGGTTCGCCAGAAGCGGCTTAGTCATGCTGGCCACATGACCCGGAAGCTGTACGCTGGCTCCCTCGGCCAATAAAGCAAGATGAGTGCCGCAACCCCAGAGTCGGTCACGACTGGACCCAATGGTCAGGGGTCCCTTTACTTTTACCCTGTTTTGAAAGGTAGCTTAGGAAAAATGTGCTTTCCTTCTTACCATGTTGTGCTCCAGAGAGACAGAAAGTCTCCATGTGGGCTTTGTTTAGGAATCAGAAGTCCTGCTGGCCTATTCTGGACAACTGAATCAACCTAGGCACTAGCTGCTTAAAAAATGAAAGAAATAAGTAAAAGAAGAATGGATTCTAAAGCGAATGGACTATGAAGAACTGGCGGAACTAACGGCAAAAGTAAGAAACCAGAATGGCAGACTATTCATGGAAGAATGGAAGCCCTTTTTGGAATATCTGAAAAAAATATATAATCAGATGAAATCGCGAGCAGGATTTGAAACATGAGGAGTGGTAGAAGGTTGATAATACATGAAATAGAATAATGTGCCTTAGGCAAAATGTTGGTTAGAATGCAATATTGTAAATGGGATGGGATTAAGAACAGTGTGGAGCGAACGCCAGGAAGCCAAGGTTTAAAGAGAAATGTATAATAAATTTGGAATCTGGAATATATATGTGAACATTTTAAAGTTTAATAAAAAATTGACCAAAAAAAATGAAAGAAAGATGCCAACAACCTTGGCCCTTGTTGATAATATTGCAGTGGTGTGAAGAAAGCAACGTGAACACTTATTTTTAAGAAATATATCCTACTCTCCCAGTGTTCTCCCATCCAAGGGAGTGATAAGGTCTGTCTGTACCTGCTTAATTTCAGCAATGATACCACACCAGCTGTTCCCAGACCATTCGTTTCGCCCCATAACCAATACAATGGTACCTCGGGTTATAGACGCTTCAGGTTACAGACGCTTCAGGTTACAGACTCCACTAACCCAGAAATAGTACCTCGGGTTAAGAACTTTGCTTCAGGATGAGAACAGAAATCGTGCAGCGGCAGCAGGAGGCCCCATCAGCTAAAGTGGTGCTTCAGGTTAAGAACAGTTTCAGGTTAAGAACAGACCTCAAGAACGAATTAAGTTCTTAACCCGAGGTGCCACTGTATTTTTTTTTAATGTATTGCCTTTTTTACAATTCAAGCCATGAATACATTCCAGATCAGGTCTTTGGCCCTTGCTACAAATCATGACCCCCTTCATGGATCACTGCCTTGCCGTGGCGAAGGGGCTTGAATAACTCAGAGAAGCTATGAGCTATGCCGTGCAGGGCCACCCAAGATGGACAGGTCATAGTGGAGAGTTTTGACCAAACGTGATCCACTTGGAGCAGGAACCGGCAAGCCACTCCAGTATCCCTGCCAAGAAAACCCCATGGACAAAGCCTGGCGTGCTCTGGTCCATGGGGTCACGAAGAGTTGGACACGACAAAACGACTAAACAGCAACAACAAATCATGACATAAAACTACTCCCATGGTTGTCCTTATGCATATTGGGGAGGGTGTGTGTGTGTATTACACATTGTAGTGACTCTTCATTGTCATTAAAGGTAAAGGTAAAGGGACCCCTGACCATTAGGTCCAGTCGTGACCGACTCTGGGGTTGCGGCGCTCATCTTGCTTTATTGCCCGAGGGAGCCGGCGTACAACTTCTGGGTCATGTGGCCAGCATGACTAAGCTGCTTCTGGCGAACCAGAGCAGTGCACAGAAACGCCGTTTACCTTCCCGCCGGAGCGGTACCTGTTTATGTACTTGCATTTTGACGTGCTTTCGAACTGCTAGGTTGGCAGGAGCAGGGACCGAGAAACGGGAGCTCATCCCATCACAGGGATCCGAACTGCCGACCTTCTGATTGGCAAGTCCTAGGCTCTGTGGTTTAACCCACAGCACCACCCGCGTCCCTTCATTGTCATTACACATAGTAAATAACACCCCAAAGTATAACTTCCTATCATGGGGACTATTTTCCCCCTCCTGTAAACAAAAACCACCTGAGCATAAAAACACCAGACTTTTTTTTGGGGGGGGGGTTACATTATCGACCCCAACTAATGTTTAAACAGAGGTTGAGTCTGGCAGACACTGGCCTGCTTCACCCAGGCAAACAGCCAAGGCAAAAATTGTCCTAAACCATTGTTTTTTTAAAAACTGCAGATGAGTCTGACCTCCAAAATCCAACGCACAGGTAAATTATAGTGATCAGCAACTATAGTGGTACCTCCGGTTAAGTACTTAATTCGTTCCAGAGGTCCATACTTAACCTGAAACTGTTCTTAACCTGAAGCACCACTTTAGCTAATGGGGCCTCCCGCTGCTGCCGTGCCACCGGAGCACAATTTCTGTTCTCATCCTGAAGCAAAGTTCTTAACCTGAAGCACTATTTCTGGGTTAGTGGAGTCCATAACCTGAAGCGTTTGTAACCTGAAGCGTCTGTAACCCGAGGCACCACTGTAGATTGGTAAGGAGAAAATGTATAAAGTTCTTTATATGTGATACTATCTAACTGTAACAATTAGTCTGCTATTCAGTCTGTAATAGGACAATGCCATGTAAAAAATATCAGCCACATTGTATTGCAAACCTCTACAACATCCCTGTAAAGTAGGTCAGTAATTTGTTCTTGTGTTGCCGCTGGAGGACTGCCTAAGCCTGCCTAACAGGTTAATGACAGAGGCGAGGTCTGAATTTGGGAAGGCCCAAGCTGACGGATCACTACGCTTGCCATTACGACAACAAAAACCCTGCAACAGGAATGGCTCACCTCCAGGCATCTCACAAGTCTCCTCACATAACCCTTGCCAATCCTTTGGATGTGTGATAGCTATAGACCTTTGTAGCTCTGACCAGCTCCAAGCCTTCAAAAAAAAATATCAGAAACTCTCTCAACAACAGCTGCAGTAGAGCAATGCCTCAAAAACCAGGACAGGAATAGAAATTAAACTATACGACACAGGCTGGTTGATGCAGCACCCGCATCAATGCAAGAGGCCAAAAATATTTACAGTGGCACCTTGGTTCTCAAACTTAATCCGTTCCCTAAGTCCGTTCCAAAACCAAGGCGTTCCAAAACCAAGGTGCGGTTTCCCATAGAAAGTAATGCAAAATGGATTAATCCGTTCCAGACTTTTAAAAACCACCCCTAAAACAGCAAGTTGACATGGATTTTACTATCTAACGAAACCACTGATCCATAAAATGAAAGTAATAAACAATGTACTGCAGTGTTCCACACAGTCACAAAAACGCAAAGTAAATAGCAAAAACAGACAGACCTCAGCATTAACACTCAAAACGGAAGTGTGGCACTCAAATCTGAAGTGCAATAGTCAAAACAGAGCACATTTGGCTTCCGAAATAGGTTCGCAAACCGGAACACTTACTTTCGGGTTTGCAGTGTTTGGGTTCCAAGTTGTTTGAGTACCAAGGCGTTTGAGAACCAAAGTACAGTGGACCCTCCGGATACGAACTTAATTCGCCCTGGGAGCCTATACGAAAAGTCCGTATCCGCAGGCGCCACTTCTGCGCACACGCACGGCGCGATAAAACGCTTCTGGGTTTGCCACGTTCGTAACTCGAAATTACGTTGCCCGAAGGTAACGTAACTTGAGATACCACTGTACCACTGTACTAGAGAGCTAAAATTGGACACACTGCCCCCTTACCTTTGGTCAGGTTTTTCTACCAGAGCAGGTGCCATATTCTGCACTCCTCATTTCAACTGGGTCGTAGAGTTATCACCCTGAGTCTGAAGCATGCTGTGTGTGTCCTGCTTGGCTGAAGTGTAGGAAGAACTGGCATCAGGAAATCGTCTTCCTGTCCTTCCGACACCTTTAAATACTCCATCCCACCCCCGGCTGTGCTTTATAATTAGAAGAGCTCATCTGAGTCATGTCATTGGCCTCATCGTCCTCCTCCTCCTCCTCCCAGCTTGCCTGGCACAGTCCCCCTCTCACTTGGACAGCAGCCAGAACTGCAATTCTTTTCGGCAGAGCGGGGTGGAATCGGCGGAGAGGGACTCGCCGGCTCGAAGAGGAGGAAAAAGTCCTTTGCAGAAACAGTCGGCTGAAACCAGGATGTGTCGCATGAGGAAAGCAGGCAAGCTCAGCCTCGGTGTGATGGTGGCTGGAGGGTGACTGAATGTCGTCATTTTCAAATAACCGGCATCTACTATGCATGCCACCCGTTCCAGCCCAATGGGGCAGGGATCACACCAGCTGTCGGGCAAATATTTCTACAGTCGTCAACAGTGGCTCAGTAGGAGGAGGGCTGTGGGTTTTGTTTTCTCCCTAGCAATGGGGAATTTGCTGTTTTTTCCCCTGGGTGAATTTTCTGCAGAAACTAGAGCTTGTGTGGTTCCAGCATCAGACCAGAGCCTGGGTGATCAGCTTTCAAATCTCCACTCAGCCCACTGGGTGTACTTGGGCCAGTCACCATCTCCTGGCCTAACCTACCTCGCAGAATTGTTGTGAGGATTCAATGGAGGTGGAGGGAGAAGCCTGTACACATTGAACTCCATGGGGGAAAGTTGGGACATAAAAGTAACATTAAATAAATGAACAGGAAATGGAAGCGGCTGGAGCCTTTAGCTCACAGTCTCTCTCTGCAGAATTGAAATTGCAAATATCTTTCTAGAGGGTGAGGAGAGAATTGACAGCAACCACGGCAGGGCCACGGTAATCCAAGGAAGAATAAGGACCGCCCGGACCAGAAGAAAATTCCTGGCATGGGAATAACTTCCACATAGGAAACTTATGCTCCTGTACTCAAAATATTCAGTGGGGTTTGACACATGGCAAAATATTTCTGCTTCACCGCATGCTCGCAGGGAAGAATCAGCTACTAGTCATAGCTTGCCTCTGTGTACATTGGGAGGCACATATGCATTCACCAAACATGACAAAAATGCAGGCTGGATTCTCACGCTGCCTTATGCAGAAGTGACTTCGTTCTCATGTAATGTGACTCTCGGCATAAGCCTCAACAAGCTTTGACCACACTAAGCCTCTGCTATCTTAACCCACGGCAGATATAAGCCACTTTTTAAGGCCTACAACACAATCCTCTTAGACGCCGGGGGGAGTTGCAGTACTAGCCTAAGCTGCCCACCACCCACAAGGGCCAGCCTTGACATACCTGACCGGTGTGTCTCAAACTTAGGTCCCTAGCTGTTGCTGGACTACAACTCCCATCATCCCTAGCTGGCAGGGCCGGTGGCCAGGGAAGATGGGAGTTGTAGTCCAACAACAGCTGGGGACCCAGGTTTGAGAACCACTGTTAGACCTAATGATGTCTTCACCTTAGAACTTGCTCCTGACTCGTTGACTGATTTGATAAGACAAAAACCAAAGAATATAATCCAGAAACAATGGAAATGTCTAAATAATTATTTATGTAGACAAGGATTAAATGTAAGGGATTGGTTGTGTTTGGAATAGATTTATGAAAGATTTAGAAAACTTATTGATTAGAATATTTGTGTGAGATTGTATGGGGAAAATACGGAATAACAGATACGATTTTGCTTAAAATGTATACAGGAAGTGCAGTGTAAGCGATGGAAGTCAATGAAATTTTATTATTATTTTCATATTGAGATATTTGTAGAATAAACTTGGAAGAAATTCTTCCAACTTTTCTTCTTCTTTTTTCTTTTCTTCTCTTTCGTTCCTTTTTTCATATAAATGTGCTTATCTGAAAGATTATGTATCTATGTATGTATGTATTTGCAATATTTTGCTTATATTTCGTGACAATTATGTTAAATAAATAAAAAAGAAAAAACTACAAATAGAACTTGCTCCTTCATCCAAGCAACTTGTCCCTCACGGTGAGGATCTTCTGCCCAGGTTCTGTTTCCTCGGACCTTGACTCCTGCCTGGTTGTGACTATGTAGGAGCCACTGTTGGCACTCTGCTCTGGACTGACTTTGGACCAGCATTTGTGGCTGCTATCTGAAGACATTGCGTTGTCAGGGGTGAGCTGGTGTACGGCAAAGAAAGAGGAGATGGCCTAAACTGAGGATTACATGCTTTTGAATCCTGAATAGTAATACAGTGGTACCTCGGGTTACATACGCTTCAGGTTACATACGCTTCAGGTTACAGATTCCGCTAACCCAGAAATATTACCTCAGGTTAAGAACTTTGCTTCAGGGTGAGAACAGAAATCGTGCTCTGATGGCAAGGCAGCAGCAGGAGGCCCCATTAGCTAAAGTGGTGCTTCAGGTTAAGAACAGTTTCAGGTTAAGAACAGACCTCCAGAACGAATTAAGTACTTAACCCGAGGTACCACTGTATTTGGTTACGTTCCAGGTAAGTTAGGGCTTCTAAGGGGACACGTTTAAAGGTGTCCGGAACGCCTCTGGAGCACGTAAGAAGAATCGGCAAGAATTAGATCAGATACTCGCTTCTTCTACCTTTTCCAAATGATTTTTCCTCATCAATAAATGATATATGATGATGCCCAGAGCAATAACTCTGTCGAGGCACTTGTTCCCTGCAAGTCCAACCTGGTAGCGCACTGACACTTGAGAACAGCCGTCAGCTGGACAAACTGGGTGGCCTGGCGCTTATTAGGGGTTTGTAAACAGGCCTGAGACAACTTGTCTTCACGTAGTATAAATGAAGCCTATTAGGATGCCACGAAAGTATGTGCTGTACTCTATGCAAAAATAACAGCAAGAAGACTCCAGAGTGACCCGGGGAGAGATTTAGAAGGGGCAGGTGGAGAGGCAGTAGGAAAAGTCCAACTGCAAAGAAGAGAGGTCTGAATTCCGACAAGGCTGTCCTCAAGACCTGCTGGTTCCCAAAGCTGGGAAGGCACAAACAAGGCTTCTAAATGACTTCCCAGGTGGAAATGCCAACTAGCGGTGGAGGAAGCCTCTTGGGCACCTGGCGACGCAGCGCCCATGACAGCCAATCCCACCCACTGCCTTCCCCCCCCCAGCTGTAGGGTGGCTGAGGCCCCACCATAGTTGTCAACCGTCCCTTATTTGGCGGGAAACTCCCTTATCCCAGCGCCATTTCCTGCTGCTGTCCTGGATTGACGTTGTCCCGTAAATTTCCCGGGTTTCAAAGGAAGCAGCTCCTCTCCCTTCCTCCCTCCCTGCCGGCCAGGGAGGAAGGAGGCTCCAACTGTGTTGCTTGGCTGCGTTGCTCACCCAATAAGGAGTCTAGGAGCAACTGGGGGGTGGAGCTTGCATGCCTTGTGCCCGGCCGCATTGCCTGGGGACTCGCCTTTGCTCAGCGCTTCCTAGCGGAGAGGTGACAGTGGTTTTCCTTGCTGCATCCCCTTTCCCGGGTTGCTGCGTTGTGGGAACCACCGCTTGAGGCTTTGTTTGGCTGCTGGTTGACTAAAATCCCTTATTTTGGTTACTGATCCCTTATTTTCGAGGCTGCTGGTCCCTCATTTTCAAATCTGTAAATTGACAGCTATGGGTCCCACAGTGCGCTGTGTCCCTATCGGCGTGGCGGCAATCTGCCCAGGGGGGATTTTGTCACCCCCCCTTCAGGGATGGCACCCGGGATGAGCCGCAACCCCCGCACCCGCTTTCTCTGCCACTGATGCCAACCTCAGGGTGAAGATTTATGGGCTTGCTTGCTCAGGTCTCCTAACAAAGCTGAGAGAGAGATGAGATGTATCGTGGCTAAGGCTCCCTTGAAATGCAGGGTTTGTTGTTGTTTTATAGGGAAGCTGGTGGAAACGGAAGCCGATACTTTGTAAGCAACAGGGAAATAATTAAAGACCGAGCTGCCAGTTGCTCCGTTGCCAGAAGCAAGCCTTGTTTGCCAGGACTCACAAGATTTAGTGCACGAAGGCCAACTTTTCTAGGGCTAGTCCCGGGTTGCAATCCTAAACACACCGACTGGGGAGTACATTTCCTGCTGACACCTTATACAGTGGTACCTCGGGTTACATACGCTTCAGGTTACAGAAGCTAACCCAGAAATGTTACCTCGGGTTAAGAACTTTGCTTCAGGATGAGAACAGAAATCGTGTGGCGGCAGCGGGAGACCCCATTAGCTAAAGTGGTGCTTCAGGTTAAGAACAGTTTCAGGTTAAGAACGGACCTCCAGAACGAATTAAGTTCTTAACCTGAGGTACCACTGTGTCATTTTTATTCTTCCATCTGGTGACAGCCAGGCTAGGGGAGAAAAATACCTGGGGTGATGCTGCCTAAGAGAAAGTAGGGGCGGCAGGACTTGGCTTCCCTTGACTGCATGCCCTTTTAACCGATTCCATCATTTTATATGAAACAGGACAGAGAGAGATGGCGTAGGGAAACAGATGTGGTTCTTTCAGTCATGTCTAGTGGTTTAGTCAGAAGCCTTTTTTGGGAGGGGTCTACTGAATTACTGAATATGGATTAAGGTCCGTATAGTAAAAGCTATGGTTTTCCCAGTAGTGATGTATGGAAGTGAGAGCTGGACCATAAAGAAGGCTGATCGCCGAAGAATTGATGCTTTTGAATGATGGTGCTGGAGGAGACTCTGGAGAGTCCCATGGACTGCAAGAAGATCAAACCTATCCATTCTGAAGGAAATCAGCCCTGAGTGCTCACTGGAAGGACAGATCCTGAAGCTGAGGCTCCAATACTTTGGCCACCTCATGAGAAGAGAAGACTCCTTGGAAAAGACCCTGATGTTGGGAAAGATGGAGGGCACAAGGAGAAGGGGACGAGATGGTTGGCTAGTGTTCACGAAGCTACCAGCATGAGTTTACCAAACTGCGGGAGGCAGTGGAAGACAGGAGGGCCTGCCGTGCTCTGGTCCATGGGTCACGAAGAGTCGGACACGACTAAACGACTAAACAACAATAACAACTGAATTACTGAAACTTGTGGAGCTTCCCTGACTTCCCAGTGACTTAACTGGGGAAGTGAGCAGGCTTCTGACAGCTGGAGTTCTTCCTTCTCAACATGGCCTCATGCCCGCTACGCATCTTGCTGTTTCCTGGTCAGGAACAATGCTTGAACATGGCTTAGGTCTTCCAGAGCTCTTATGTGCTCCTTGGTCCTCTGGCTGCCCTTGCCTCTGGATTGCCCCAAAGCTCCTGGTGTCCTGGTAACTTCAGACACTGACTACAATACACATGTTAATTCTTCGTATCCTGCTCTGGCCAAACCGGTTTCGCACAGTTCTGTTTTGTTTTGAATGCAGCGATTCAAGTTGCACACAGGAAATGCAAAATCTACTCCCCACAAGTGCTGTTTTTCCTCCTGAAGTATGTTGTGCATTTTCGGTGCAACAATCATACCTATTGGATAGTGATTATGTCCAGTGGGTGCCTTGGACGTTCTACGGAAAGGCAGGGACTACATTTAAAAGAAGAAATAATAATAATACATGCAAGCAAATACAGTGGTACCTCGGGTTAAGAACTTAATTCGTTTTGGAGGTCCATTCTTAACCTGAAACTGTTCTTAACCACTTTAGCTAACGGGGCCTCCCGCTGCTGCCACCGCACCACTGGAGCACGATTTCTGTTCTCATCCTGAAGCAAAGTTCTTAACCCAAGGTACTATTTCTGGGTTAGCGGAGTCTGTAACCTGAAGCGTCTGTAACCCAAGGTACCACTGTACATTTACAGAGCCTGGGAGTTTCGAACACTGATAGCAGCACTACTGCAAATGTCCTGGAATGAGTGTTTGGAACTGCCATTATTCTAGGCGCATTTTGCAACAGGGAATTTCATTAGCACGAGCAGTTTCTGAGCTCTGGGTGCAGTACTGCGCCTAAAATTTCAAATGAAAGCTGCAGAGTGGAAGGAAAGGAGGACCTTTTTCTGCCTCCCCACTTCCAGCTACTCTCTGACGACTGGAGAAGAGAGCCTCTTAAGAATATTATGGGGGTGGGCAGGGGAAGGACTAGACCATGTGAAAAATGAACATAATATTTTAACCACAGTTCATTTTCAGCTTCGTATTACTGGTATAAAAAAATCACGCCTAAACATTCTGTTTTAACACCCATAACCTAAGTTTAAGGTGTCATTTAGCTTTCCTATCTCAGTTTCTAACACTGCCTGGAATGCTATGGAAGCAAAATCAGAAGGCGGGGAGAGCAGAGCTGTCAACTTACAGATTTGAAAATAAGGGACCAGCAGCCTCGAAAATAAGGGATCAGCAGCCAAAATAAGGGATTTTCCCAGCACAGGTATGTTCAACTTCTGAGCCCCTCCGAGCCAAAGGCAGAAAGCCCAGCCAGCAGCCAAACGAAGCCTCAAGCGGTGGTTCCCACAGCGCAGCAACCCGGGAAAGGGGATGCAGCAAGGAAAACCACCGTCACCTCTCCGCTGGGAAGCGCTGAGCAAAGGCCAGTCCCCAGGCAACGCGGCCGATTTGATCGGCACAAGGCATGCAAGCTCCACCCCCCAGTCGTTCTTAGACTCCTTATTGGGTGAGTAACGCAGTCAAGCAACACACTTGGAGCCTCCCTCCTTCCTAGCAGGTGGGGAGGGAGGGAGGGAGAGGAGCTGCTTCCTTCGAAACCCGGGAAATTTAAGGGACATCATCAATAAAGGATAGCAGCGGGGAACGGTGCTGGGATAAGGGACTTCCCCACCAAATAAGGGACGGTTGACAGCTATGGGGGAGAGGGGAGCGCATGCGGAAGACATCAGTCTGCCCTTCTTTTCCAATAGGTCCTGTCTAAACATCTCCCTCCCATAAGGGCTAAGATTCTAATAAAGAAACAGGGCCAGCCCAAGACATTTTGGCACCTGAGGCAAACCACAAAATGGTGTCCCTCCACCAAGGAGGAAAGAGCAAGTGAAAATCTACATCAGGAACAAGGCGGGCGGGGAGGGGGGAGAGAATCAAACTTGCCTGAATCAAACACTGTCACGGCCCCCACCATTTCGTTCCTGGGGGTTGGAGGAGACCAGCAGCACCTATTCACTGATAGTCTGCTGTAGAGGTGGCATAGGGAGGCAGGTCTGGCCAGTGTTTGAAATTAGCCAGTCGCCAGGCGCATTTTGCACCCGGCTCTCGACCACTTGCAACCAAGTGAAGATGTCTGGGCGCCAGGATGGCACCAGAGATCACCATCAGGAGGTGTGTGCCTGGAGATCACTAGATCGGGACATTTTCATACACTAATACCCCATCCTGTAGAATTCTATCAGTTACTGTATTTTTCGCTCCATAAGGCGCACTTTTTTCTTCCAAAAAAGTAAGGGGAAATGTCTGTGCGCCTTATGGAGTGAATGCGTGGTCCCTGGAGCCGAATTGCCCAGGGGCGAAAAGCAGATCGTGCTTTTTTTGTTTTTAGAAAAAGGGAAGGTGGTGTTGAAACGAAGCCACTGAGCAGCTGATCAGCAGGCGATCGGGAGGGGAGACAAGGGACTCTAGCGATAAAGGAGGCTGCCTGGGAGGGGGGAGGTAAAGACAGTGAACTTGCAAGGAGAGGAGACAGGAAGACTAAAGCAATGAGGAGAGAAATTAGAATAAAAGGAGAAGCAAAAAACTGCTCCAGCTAAGGAAAAATCACTAAGGCAAACAAGTCGGAAGGGAGTGTTGAAAGGAAGCAGCTGATTGGAAAGCAATCGGGGAGGGAGATAAGGGATGCTAGCGATAAAGGTGGCTGCCTGGGAGGGGGAAGGTAAAAGCCCATGGATCCTCAGGATTTTTACATTGGGTCACCCCAAATTCACCATCAGATCACATAGCATGTCCATAGCACCTGCACCATCAGATCACATAGCACAGCCTGAACCAAAAAACACATGCACCCACTGTTACAAAGCACAGATCCACATGGATCCTCAGGATTTTTGCATTGGGCTACCCCAAACTCACTGTCAAATCACATGTCTGCGGCCACAGGCATTAACCACAAAAATCATACATCCACTGTTTCATTCAGAATATTTTTTTTCTTGTTTTCCTCCTCTAAAAACTAGGTGCGTCTTATGGTCAGGTGCGTTTTATGGAGCGAAAACTACGGTATATTTTGCCTGCACCATTGGAATGAAATTCAGGAACCAAAATGCTTTTTCTGTGCAGCATGAGAAGAAGCGATGAACGACGTTCTAGCTAATTGTTGTCGCTTGTTGCAGAGGATGACCTGAATTTCTTCAGACCTCTCTCCAGCTATTTCCCTCTCAGTCACAACTCCACAGCAGAGCCAAGTAGCTTCCCTCAGTGTTTTCTCCAGGAACTGAACAGAGGAGAGGGGGGTGCTGGGTTTTCAGAGGGGGTGAGTTTTAATTAAAAGTTAGGTACAGTACATTCGTTTTCAGTTGCTTCCTGCGTGTCCAGTAATTACGTTCTGTCAGTTGATGCACTTACGAGTGGATTCACATGACAACTTTTTCCAGAACATAAAATTCTATTCAGAGACGAGACAGAACACTGGGGCCTTTGTTGCGTTAACAAGTAACCAGAGATTATTTCCTTGCATTCGCCCCTCGTTCGCATACAACAGCGGCTCCCAAACTTTCAGTTGTTCTGACCGTTCGTCGCTTTCCCTGACGCCGTAGTCCTCAGAACCAAAGCATCCCTATGAAAAGACGCTGCTCCACTCAAGTAAACAGTGAAATAACTACCCCTTCAAGATGCAGGGATAGGATCAGTGACTTGGCTAATAGTCGCCAATCATATGGGTGGATAAAACCCATATGATTTTTTTTTAATGGATTTTAAAAATTTAAATTGGATTTTTTAAAATTTAAATTGGATTTTTAAAATAAAATGCTTTTGGAGGAAAAATCTTTCTAAAGATAGTTTTCTATTTAAGTTACATTATAGTCCAAAGGCTATTCGTCAGGAAATAAGGATTTGTTTTAAGTTTTTCATGTGTGCTAAAACTCAGTCTAAGGTTTTTTTTCCTAAAAAAAATATTGTTTAAATACATCAGTTAACAAACATGGATACATATGCTATAATGTTATTGTTTTAGTTCAATAAATTGTTGAAATTGTTATTAAGGAAATGATTATTTTTCTCCTTCCAATAAAGTACAGTACAGAAGAAAAGTTGTCCAAATATAAACAGTTAACTTATTAAACCTCACAATAATTTCATGATTGTCTATGTATTTCTATTACTAATCAAATCAGTAATTTTTCATATAACTGTAAAAACTACTCTGAAAGTTTATTATTCCAAAAATGAAACCTTCATCTGGTTGTAAATATTAAGATTATACCAGCAAGAATGAGTCTTTCAGTAAAAAAATGATTTAAATCAATTCTTACTGACTAGTGATTTTAAATTGATTTGATTTAATGATCTCTGGAACTAACATCCATTTGTGTATGGGAATAATCTTAACACACTGCAGACACACTCTCACAAATGCTTAAGCTATGGTGAATGGGTTGCATTAATTCTTAGCCATTGACAAATACCTTCCCTCAAGAGATATAAACGGGGCACCTGCATCATAAATTCAAAGGCATCTTATCTTAAACTATGGTTTTACTGTACAAGGAATAAAGAATCCTTAATAACAGTGTCAGGGGGCATAAAAGCCTTGCCTCCAGCCGTTTGTTAACAGTAATGGTAGTAAAAATAATATTTGTTGCTTTATACGACAATAGTCTCAAAGCTCGCAAACATATAAAATCAACGAAAAGCCGGAAAACGTAAAAACAACGCACAATGAAAGATTTATTAAATGCTTGTCCAATGCAATAAAAAATGCATCATTTTGCAAACAAATGGAGAAGCACCCTTAAGCATGTGCAGAGTTTTTTCCCCCATGCAACACAGAAAGCGCCCCCCCCCCCACACACCTGGTATGAGGTATTGAGTTTCTAAGTTAGAGGATACAACCCGGGCATTTCTCATTTTAGTAATTAAAGCACTAAGCATTAGCTACTGCCACCCTATCCAAGACAATTCTGAATCAATATTTGTTTGGGGAAGAAAGTGTACGTCACCAAAACTCACCCAAAGGCTCTTTTGTATGCATATGAGCAGATCGCTTTTCCTTGTATGCCCAAATGTAGATTAACTGCACAAACCTCAAAGGCAGGCTTTGCCATTTTTGATCTCGAGGCGTGAGACAGAGGCTAACTTTGCTAGAACTTAAAAGCTAAGGAATCGCAATTTATAGGGTTGGCTTTTGCACTCTGAAATAAGGTCCGGCCGGATCGTATGCCACAATGAACAGCAGACATACCCACTGAGAAACAATGGAGGAGTAAGACCGGGAATACAAGTTTCTCAGAGGGCAGGTGTCTCCCCAGGCCTTGCCACCCCTCAGTCACCCGAAATGCCTGTTCCCTGATGCTAGTTATGCTTACAGTGGTACCTTGGTTCTCAAACGCCTTGGTACTCAAACAACTTGGAACCCAAACACTGTAAGTGTTCCAGTTTGCGAACTTTTTTCCGAAGCTGAACAGGCTCCGTTTAGAGTGTTACGCTTCTGATTTGAGTGCCACACACACGCTGAGGTCGGTCTGTTTTTGCTATTTTGCATTTTTGTGGCTTTTTTGTGACTGTGTGGAACCCAGTTCAGCTATTGATTGATTGTGTGGCTGCAGCACATTGTTTACTACTTTCATTTTATGGATCAATGGTCTCGTTAGATAGTAAAATCCATGTTAAATTGCTGTTTTAGGGGTTGTTTTCAAAAGTCTGGAACGGATTAATCCGTTTTGCATTACTTTCTATGGGAAACCGCGCCTTGGTTTTGGAACGCTTTGGTTTTGGAACGGACTTCCGGAACAGATTAAGTTTGAGAACCAAGGTACCACTGTACTTGTTAATTTACCACCCTGAAAAATTCCTGTGGGTGCCCTTAACAACACAGTTCAGTTTTAAGCTCCATACCCCCTGCTCCTGGCTACTGTCGGTGCCTGAGTACAGAAAACACAAGCTCCCTTTCACCCAACCCCTGATGTTTGCTAGGCGCAAACTCCAGGTTTCAATGCACCCTCTCTGTCTCTCCACCTCCATTTGCCATCGCCTCTTTCTCCCAGCCCAGTATCAAGTACAAAAAAAGCCAGTTCCTCTTGCTCCCAGTGCTGACACAGAGCTGCGTTCAGTGACAAATCCCCCTGTCTCTCAATTTTATGGGCTCTATAAAACCTGTCCCATCTCCCCCCTCGATTTCCATGCCTCCCGCTGCTGTCCTTGATAAGTGATGAGGCTAAGCGTCATCGCTTCTTCCCTCCTGAATCCTGACCCAAGGCAAACTGCAAATGCGTTGTGTTAAGTTTCATTCACTGCTGCTGTTCCGCCAAGTGCAGAGCACAGCTTCCTGTTCCTGACCCAAGTTAATGTCATACTTCACCTGCAAAAAGACCCTCCTTATTTCTGCTGCCGCTCTGCTAAGTGCTGGGCACAACAGCTCTCTCCTGACCCAAAGTAAATATAGGCAATGCAAACACAGATTTGGACTGCAAACAGACTTGTTCTGCTGCAGCAATTCAGCCTCTCCTTTTGCAGCCAGCGCAAATACATGCAGCGGCGTAGCGTGGGTTGTCAGCACCCGGGGCAAGGCAAATAATTTGCGCCCCCTAACCCGGGGCAAGGCAAGTAATTTGCGCCCCCTAACCCCTAACCTGCCACCGCTGCCAGCTTCTTCTTGCTGCTGCCTGGGCTGATCTGGTGTGGTTCTCTCCCGCGCTCAGCGCTGCGCTGGGCGGCCGCTGCACTGTCCCTCCCCCAGATAGTCCCTCGCTCTCTCTCCGCACTGCACGCCTGGCACCCACCCCCTCCACAGTGGGCGGCGACCCAGCGGCTCGGCTCGGATTCACACAGCCAGCACTGCAGTGAGAGAGAGTGAGTGAGCCAGGTAGGGGCAGAGAGCTGCGAGTGCGAGCGAGCGCCCCCAGATGTTGCGCCCGGTGCGGCCGGGCCCCCCTGCACCCCCCACGCTACGCCACTGAATACATGCATTGCAAACAGTCTTGTTCCCCTCCGGCTGTTGGATGAACAGATCCTGTGGATAATTAGACAAACAATCTAATCCTAACTCACCAGAGGTAAAAACTGCAAAGGGAGGGCTGCCCTACAATTAAGGCAGCCACCGATAATACAGGGTTGTCCCTTACTTCAGTGCGAATTGCTACTGATTCAATACAGGACGCAGTTTGTCCTGCATTTCCTCTGCTGCGACTCGACCTTTCAAAACCTGAACTCTCGCTCGTTTCTTTCGCTTTCCAATCTCTCCCCTTCTCCTGCGTATTGTGTCCATTTAGAGTGTAAGCCTGCAGGCAGGAATCTGTCTTGATTCGCACCATCCGCTCCCAGTGCGAATATTGCCTTGACCCACCAACACCTCCCTTTTGTTTTCCACACGTTTCAAAATAACACATCTCTGTGGGCAAGAGAGAAAATTTAGGACATTTGCAGGGTGTGGGCAAGGCACACCCAGGGCTGCTAAAAATTACCCAAGTTTCTAAGAATTTCAAGGGCAGGGGAACTGGATGTGTAACAAGTACTGTATTTTTTGCTCTATAAGACTCACTTTCCCCCCTCCTAAAAAGTAAGGGGAAATGGGTGTGCGTCTTATGGAGCGAATGCAGGCTGCGCAGCTATCCCAGAAGCCAGAACAGCAAGAGGGATTGCTGCTTTCACTGCGCAGCGATCCCTCTTGCTGTTCTGGCTTCTGGGATTCAGAATATTTTTTTTCTTGTTTTCCTCCTCCAAAAACTAGGTGCGTCTTGTGGTCTGGTGCGTCTTATAGAGCGAAAAATACGGTAAGCAGCAGTGTCTTCTCCCAGCCATGGCTAGGGGAAGGGCGACAGTTCAGTGACAGAGCATTTGGAGAGTTGCAAATTTAATCCCCGGCAAGGACTGTGCATGAACCCCTTCAGAAACCTTGGAGAGCCACGGCCAGTGGGAGCTTGCCCACGCTTCACTTGTGCCTAGAAAGCTCCGAGAGGTTTTCCATGTGCTCCATGCTTTCTGGGCAACGGATCTGAGCGGTTTTCCATTTGCCCTGCCCCTTCCCCCCATGAAAACCCATTCTTTACTGCCGAACTGGAGCAAACATCCATCCGCAGAAAACTCGACTGATGTCTGCTCCAATTCAGTGGTAAAGAGCAGGTTTTCCCAGGAAAAGGGAAAATGTTTCGGACAAGCGAAAGTGTCGATGCACCCAAAGTATCTCTCAGGTGCAGTGCTGGATTTACGTATAAGCTAAACAAGCTATAGCTTAGGGCCCCACTCTCATGGGGGCCCCAAAAAAGTTTAAAGGGGGAAAAAACTGGGTGTACATTTCCAAAATATAAAATAAAAAACAAATAAAATAAAACCGACATACAGCAACAGTGTTTTGTGTTGTGTAGGCTCCTATGATGTAAGCCATGGGCCCCGCCTGCTAGCCTGCTCCCTAAAATATCACTGGTTTGATCATTTTTATATACAGGGTGCCTACATTCTGCAGTGGCATGGGTGGACACGGGTGGCACTGTGGGTTAAACCACAGAGCTTAGGACTTGCTGATCAGAAGGTCAGCAGTTCGAATCCCCACGACGGGGTGAGCTCCCATTGCTCGGTCCCTGCTCCTGCCCACCTAGCATTTTGAAAGCACGTCAAAGTGCAAGTAGATAAATAGGTACCACTCTGGAGGGAAGGTAAACAGCATTTCCGTGCACTGCTCTGGTTCGCCAGAAGTCATGCTGGCCACATGACCCGGAAGCTGTAAAGCGAGATGAGCGCCGCAACCCCAGAGTGGGTCACAACTGGACCTAATGGTCAGGGGCCCCTTTACTTTACATTCTGCATGTGCAAATGGCTTGAGATACCTATTAGGTCCATAAATTACCATATAGCATATACTCAACACAAAAAACAGCAACAATTTGTTGTTGACAAAGGACAGCTGGACATATAAAGGGCCCCATTACCTTCAGTAGCTTAGGGCCTCATCAAACCTAAATCTGGCCCTGCTCAAGTGCACTGTGTGGGAAGACGGCTGATCCCACTGCCCTATTGGGGACACCCCAACACTGCACCTGAAAAGGTGTTGCATCATGCCATAGGGTCCTTTCTCAGAGGCAAGATCATGGCCAGAGACCCAGAGAAACTCCACTGCCACGTAGAGCATAAACTGTTCAAAGAAGAAAGCACCCTCTGCTGGTTAATTTCACACAGGCAGGGCAAGAAGAGTTAGGCATTTTTGCAGCCCACCACCAAAGGCGTCTGCCTAACATCCGCAGAAATCAATAACGGGCATGTTTGCAGGAAGATGAGGAAAAACAGAGTGTCCTGGCTTGCATGAACAGAAGCACTTTTTGACAAGGCAAAGCCATCACTAGATTCAACACACAGCATTCAGAGTTCCTTCTTCTAGGTGACATACATGTCATTGAGCATAGGTTTTACTTCCAACTGAACATAAGAGCCCTGGTGGGTCAACCCGAAAGGCCCCTTGAAGTCCAGGATCTTCTTTCTTTCTATCTATCTATCTATATCTATCTATCTATCTATCTACCTACCTAAAGATAAAGGGACCCCTGACCATTAGGTCCAGTCGTGACCAACTCTGGGGTTGCGGCGCTCATCTCGCTTTATTGGCAGAGGGAGCCGGCGTACAGCTTCCGAGTCATGTGGCCAGCATGTCTAAGCCACTTCTGGCAAACCAGAACAACACACAGAAACGCCGTTTACCTTCCCACCGGAGCGGTACCTATTTATCTACTTGCACTTTGATGTGCTTTCAAACTGCTAGGTGAGCAGGAGCAGGGACCGAGCAATGGGAGCTCACCCCGTCACGGGGATTTGAACCGCCGACCTTCTGATTAGCAAGTCCTAGGCTCTGTGGTTTAACCCACAGCGCCACCCCCGTCCTTTATCTATGTATCTAATCTTTATTAAATTTTCTGGTTTATACTTTATAATATTCATTTAAACAATCCTAAAATGTCAATGACTCCCCTTCTTCTCTTTCCATGGTTCATTTTGCATATCATAAATCCCTGCAGATTTTACATAAACTAAACCATTCAGTATTCCATTAATGCATCCATCAAAACTTGTTTACACTGTTGAATTTATCTGAATGCTGCCAGTGTTTTCAAGCGTACACAATTCCCCACCCCCATATATTCAAGAAACATTCCCCAATCTTCTTTAAACGTATGTTCTTCTTGTTCTCTTATTCTATAGGTTAGATCCGCAAGCTGCGCATATTCCATCAGTTTCAGTTGCCATTCTTCTTTATTTGGGACCTCGCTCATTTTCCATTTTTGGGCTAACAAAACACAGGCCGCAGTGGTGGCATACATAAATAGTCTTTTTTGACACCTGGGAATTTCCCTCTGAATGATCCCCAACAAAAAGGACTCTGTTTTTTTGGGGAAAGTGCTTCTAAACATGTTTTTCAATTTATTATGGATTATTTATTATGGATAACAGTCCCTCAACCTCATTGTATCTCCAGCACTTTGATTTAGTCTTATACATCTTAGCAAGCATGCTCGGAGTTAAATAGCATTTTCAAGTAGTTCTCCTTCAAAGAATAACATACTGTAAACTTTCAGATCGCTCTTCCAAAGCTTTTCCCAGAGTTTAAAGAAGTCCAGCACTTTCTAGTCTCCGTGGCCTTTGTGATGTCCCTGGGGAGCCCACAAGCAACAGACTAAACTACACTTCGGTCAGAGAGACGGCCTCAGAAATCAGCACGGAATCATTTCAAAAAGTCCAGGGCTGCTTCTAGTTTCGCCTCTCATTATCCGCCACACAATTCTTAAAAGCACAAGATGTGCTTACCAGGGAAACAGCAATGGATGAGCTCCCTTCTTCCGGCTATATTTCCTGTTTGAACATTCACGGCCGAAGAATGAAAATCAAGAAAAATAAAAGCAAAAAGCATTGTGCTTTCCTAACTTGGTGCTGAGGGTCTGTGATCAATAAAAATGAAGCTACAGTACACAGAGTGGTAATAAAGCAACGTGAAGCACCAAGGTCTAGAGTAGTACAGTAACTTTGACTAACGGGTTCCTGTCAAGATCTAACATTTATTGCAAAGCACCATTTGCTCCCACACAGCCATCCTTCAAATTTCCCACAGTTGCATGTCAAACAGGTCAGTAATGTCTGGTTCCCTTCTATTCCCATGGAATATTCTCAGAGAATAAGATGCAAACAGTTGTTAGCAGAAGCAAGGGTTCCTTCCTGAATATTTCAGGACCATTTTTGTGTATGTGGTTTTCCACACACACACACACACACACACACACACACAGCAAAAATTGTGGAAACCTTTTGGGGGAAGTGTATTTCCGAGGTTTGATGGCTCATAATGCAGGTGGCGCTGTGGTCTAAACCACTGAGCCTAGGGCTTGCCGATCAGAAAGTCGGCGGTTCGAATCCCCGTGATGGGGTGAGCTCCCGTTTCTCAGTCCCAGCTCCTGCCCACCTAGCATAAGCACATCAAAGTGCAAGTAGATAAATAGGTACCACTCTTGCGGGAAGGTAAACGGCGTTTCCGTGCGCTGCTCTGGTTTCGCCAGAGTCTTAGTCATGCTGGCCACATGACCCGGAAAAACTGTCTGCAGACAAATGTTGGCTCCCTCGGCCAGTAAAGCGAGATGAGCGCTGTAACCCCAGAGTCATTCGCGACTGGTCTTAACTGTCAGGGGTCCTTTATCTTTTTAACACCTGATTGGCTCTCTAAACACTCATGCTCATTGGTTACATTCAAATGAATACTGCATATCAACCTAAGCAAGCTGTGCTTCCTTTTTTCTGGTGATTTGGCCATAACTTTTAATAGAGTACAGATAATTGAACAAACTTTGTTGTATTACATTCTTCATTAAATTATCTTTCCACTGATATATAATTTTATGGTATTACTCCCCTACCCCGAAAAAATGGTGTTATGAGCCGTCAAACCTCAGAAACACACTTTTCCCTAAGTTTTGGCCACTGGTGTATACAAGACCAGAGTGAGTAATATCCTTTAGTGTACGTTTAGAGGTGGTTGAACCATGAGGCAAGACGCAGCAGAATTTTGATGCAGCAGGAGGAGGAGAACTGAAAGGGCACTGGCAGAACAGCATAAACCAATATCAGAGACGAAACATGTATTTGAATGCCTGAGAAATGTGTTAACCAGAAACCAAAGTGACAACAAAATAGGTGCCAGGTGAGGTCCCACCCCACCCCCGGAAGATTATTCCATAACTGGGGCACCATGAATGAGGAGATCAGCCTCCGACTGCCACTAAAGATAGTGGAAGGAGGCTGCTCACACAGAAAAATAGAGTGTTTCCACCTTCAAAAGGGACGCAGGTGATGCTGTGGGTTAAACCACTGAGCCTAGGACTTGCCGATCAGAAGGTCGGCGGTTTGAATTCCCACGACGAGGTGAGCTCCTGTTGCTCGGTCCCTGCTCCTGCCAACCTAGCAGTTCGAAAGCACATCAAAGTGCAAGTAGATAAATAGGTACCACTGCGACGGGAAGGTAAACGGCGTTTCCGTGCGCTGCTCTGGTTCGCCAGAAGCAGGTTAGTCATGCTGGCCACATGACCCGGAAGCTGTACGCCGGCTCCCTCGGCCAATAAAGCGAAATGAGCGCCGCAACGCCAGAGTCAGTCACGACTGGGCCTAATGGTCAGTGGTCCCTTTACCTTTACCTATCTTCAAATATCTCAAGGCTGTCACGTGGAAGAGGAAACAAGCTTGTTTTCTCCTGCTCCGGAGGGTAGGGCCTGAACCAATGGCTTCAACTTACAAGAAAGGAGATTCTGACAAAACACCAAGAATAACTTTCTGACAGTAAGAGCAGTTCGACAGTGGAAAGAAGTCCCTCAGAAGTTAGTGGACTCTCTCCTTCCTTGGAGTAATTGTTATTACTAATAATAATTTATTATTTATACCCTGCCCATCTGGCTGGGCTTCCCCAGCCACTCTGGGCAGCTTCCAATAAAATATTAAAATACAGTAATGCATCAGACATTAAGAGCTTCCCTAAACAGGGCTGCCTTCAGATGTCTTCTTAAAGTCTGGTAGTTGTTGCTCTCATTGACATCTGGTGGGAGGGCGTTCCACAGGGCGGGTGCCACTACCGAGAAGGCCCTCTGCCTGGTTCCCTGTAACTTGGCTTCTCGCAGTGAGGGAACCACCAGAAGGCCCTCGGCACTGGACCTTGGTGTCTGGGTAGAATGATGAGGGTGGAAACACTCCTTCGGGAGGTTTTGAAGGAGAGGTTGGGTGGCCATCTGTCATGGATGCTTTAGCTGAGATTTCTGCATTGCAGAGGGTTGGACTCTACAATTCTATGATGCTATTATTGTGGATAGGTGTGCAGTAAGATAACTACGTGCCTTCACTTCTGAATACTAAAACATGGATGCTTGCCTGAAGTCCACGCCACAAGAAGCTGGTTATCTCTTTCTTTCATGATAAGTGGAGAAGCTGTTAAAGGATTCCTGATGTTCTGTTTCTGAAAAGGTAAAAGTAAAGGACCCCTGACAGTTAAGTCCAGTCGCAAACGACTCTGGGGTTACGGCGCTCATCTTGCTTTACTGGCCAAGGGAGCCGACATGAACAGAGATGAGGGGTAAGATGTTCCTCCTCAGTTCTTCTTCAACTTGAAGCTAAGTTGCTCTTCCTCAGAAGCGACTCCAAGATGGAAAAAACAACACTTGCCTTTGCAATGTTTTCACCTTCCAGTTATCTCAAAGGAACAGCATTGTAGTTTTGAGTCTGTCAAAATTAACATTCTTTGCGGTGGTTTCCATAAATGAAACCTTTTGTCTCCTTTTTTCTGGGCTGCATAACAAGCCCCATTATCGATCTTATATTATTATTATTATTATTATTATTATTATTATTATATGTTCTGAGTGAGGAGGGGGGAGGGGAGTTGGTAAATACAAGACTATCACGCCTCAATACAACATGTTTGAACTGCTTTAACTCAACTATTCTTCTGCAGATTTTCCTGAAAAGGGTCTGGATTATGGTTATCAACCTAGGTGGAACAAACTGCAGGTCCAAGGTGCAAATTTGGCTTGGGTTCTATGCTGGGCTTTAGCATGATTGCTAATACCATCCCTGCCATTCCCTGACGGCCTGGAGCAGAAATTTTATTTAGTTGTTTGTTTAACAAGATTTATACAATGCTTAATAAAAATAAAAATAAAAGCCATTAGGCAGTTTACATAAAATGGCACAAAATATTCATTTTAAATTATCGTCGAAAACAGACCTTGAAAGAGTTAACACAATAAAGTTATCAAAATACAGATAAAATCAGCTGTGTAAAAAATGAATGTACATAATAAAGGGACACGCCTGAACAAAAAGGTTTTTAGCAGGCATTGAGAAGTTTGCAAACTGGTCTTCTTATTAAAAAGGTCTTTGGCAACTACTGCGATTCCATTCAACAACAACTTTTATTTGGGAATAAATAGTTGCAGGGTTAGCTCTTTGGTACGCGGTTTTGTGGAGAGCCCTTCGGCCACATTCTTTGATCCCTAATATAGCAGCAGCTTTGTTGCCTGGTAAGCGATCTCTTGACAAGAAAGGATGGTGAGAGGAATTGTGTATCCTTGGGTATGCTTCCGCCCTGGTCCCGACGCTCTGAGCTGCATAGAGACATCTCCCCAAGCAACATTGTGGCACATTAATAGAAGCTTCTAGCTGTCAGCAGGAAGAGGGGGGAAGTGGTTCGTTTAGGTAGGGAAGTCCTGCTTAATTATCCTCCAGAATGTGTGTGGCATTTAGAGAGAGATCTGCATATCCTCCTGAACTTTAGCAGGATCTGCGATGGAATGCCCTGGGACGCTGGAAGACGGACGCGCTGCAATGTGTGCACCTGTCATTCGCCACTGGCCCTGTGATAGACAGCATGGTCAAATCGAGGCTGGCAGCCAATTGACATAATCTTGTGTAGCTTTCCTATGAGCTAGTTGCAACACATCTCACCATATATAATGGCTCAGGTACTTAACAACCGTCAACATAGCAAGAGGTCATGACTGGGGATATAATAATTTGTGGCGTCGTCCTGCTTCATTCATTTTGCACCAGTTATTCAACTGGTCCTCCTTCGCAGCTCTTTTGCTTTCATAATTCCCTTGCGCCTTCATAAGATTTCATAATTGCTTTTAAAAAAACCCCCGATGCATGTTTTGTAACTTGACTTCCAGCCACATAACCAGTAATCAGGTTACAGATTTTACATCATTTTGCAGACATGCAATATATGTGTATGTGAAAAGGAGATTCCATGGCAGGAATTATTACCCCCAAGAAAAATATTTTGAAAATAATACAGCATCATAATCCTTGCAGAATCTCACTCATTGTACACTCATTTCAGCAAGGGCATGAAATAGTGAATTACATGATACTCCAAAAGCAATTTAATAAAAAACAAACTTCATGCACGGTCCTAGGATAGCTCAGTCGGTAGTGTGCAAGACTTTTAATCTCTGGGTTGTGGGATCAAGTTCCACGTTGGGCAACAGATTCCTGCATTTCTGGGGGTTGGCCTAGATGACCCTTGTGTTCCCTTCCAATGCTGCAATTCTATGATTTCTCTATGGGACGCGGGTGGCGCTGTGGGTTAAACCACAGAGCCTAGGACTTGCCGATCAGAAGGTCGGCAGTTTGAATCCCCGCGACGGGGTGAGCTCCCGTTGCTCGGTCCCTGCTCCTGCCAACCTAGCAGTTCGAAAGCACGTCAAAGTGCAAGTAGATAAATAGGTACCACTCCAGCAGGAAGGTAAACGGCATTTCCGTGTGCTGCTCTGGTTTGCCAGAAGCGGCTTAGTCATGCTGGCTCCCTCGGCCAATAAAACGAGATGAGCACCACAATCCCAGAGTCGTCCGCGACTGGACCTAACAGTCAGGGGTCCCCTTACCTTTAACTATGATTTCCCTAGTCATGGCCATGCTCTTTGGCAAACTGTTGCGCCAAAGGTAATGAACACCTAGCAATAGGAGTATTCTGCTCCAGGCAGTAGTGCCAGCCAGATAGGAGGGGTTCCAGAAACTGAAGCAAGAAGATGTCAAATAAGTCCACTTTATGGTTCCAGACAGGCGATGACCAAGAAGAAGCAGGGGGAATCATTTCAGAACTCATCTCACTGTATATTTGCTAAGAACCATAGCCAAGCGAAAGCAGCAATGGGACAGTTTGTGCTAGCTCGGTCTGCCTAGATTTTCTGCTTCCTAAACTTTATCTGACTTCTAAAAATAGGTTGAGGAAAGATACATTATGCCCTTTTGTGCGATTTCAATTTAGTCCAGTCATTCAGAAGCCAATCAAGTTTTCTCCCTATTTCCTAACTCCTGATCCCAATTTTTCCTCATGACCTCCAGTCTCTTCTCCCTTGCTTCTAATCTCAGATCCCGTTCCACTTGCAATCTTGACACACACCCCCCAATCCAAAGTAGAATTTACAAAGAACACCAAAATTTCCCCTTGGTATCCACTCTTGTAAACAGAGCATTTTAGAGCTAGTTATCTGGCCAAATCTTGCCAGTGTCCTTAAGAAATGCCTTTATTGAGCTGTGTTTCCAAGCAATGCCCACTGAAGTCTTGGATGGTCACCACAACAAGGACCCAGGTAACAGGCAGATTTTGTATTTGTGATCAACCTCAGGTGGAATAAATAAATAATAATAATAATAATTTATTATTTATACCCCACCCACCTGGCTGGGTTTCCCCAGCCACTCTGGGTGGCCCCCAACAGATTAAAAACACGATAAAACATCAAACATTAAAAACTTCCTGATACAAGGCTGCCTTCAGATGTCTTCTAAAAGTCAGATAGTTGTTTATTTCCTTGACATCTGATTGGAGGGCGTTCCACAGAGCGGGTGCCACTACTGAGAAGGCCCTCTGCCTGGTTCCCTGTAACCTCACTTCTCGCAATGAGGGAACCGCCAGAAGGCCCTCAGTGTTGGTAAAGGCGTTAGATAAAATTCCTATAAGTTGTTGTTGACATTTGAAGGTTTACTTTGAAATCATAAAGGATTTGAGTTTGTTGGTGCTCCTGGTAACCTCTCGAACATCATGGATGTTGGCACATATTATGGGTGGATGTTCGGCATCATTTTATTAATACTATTGCTACAAAGTTTGTCACAGCCTTTGGCTACAATAATAAACTTACAAACTGTTTAACGGTATACAAAGAACAGCAGGAAGCCAAGCCAGATTTCAGTGGGGAGAGGAGAAAAGAAATGAGATTTGAGCTCCCATTTTAAACTAGGCTTATCCTCCTTGAAGTAGCCTAATTGTTTGGTGTTTTTTCACCAATGTAAAAAAAGTCTTGCAAACCATCGCTACATTTTTGGCAATACACTGTGCGAAGAATGACTGCCTTGTCTACTGCTCATCAGTTTAATCTGGACACAGCACTTTCTCCAATTCAATGATATCAAACGCAGGGAACACAAAGCTATCTTGCTGGCATTGCTCAAAAAGTCTCATACATGGCTTTACAATATGCCAGGACTAGTTAAGAATGTATTTTACTTTTAATCTTTAATTAAATTTAATCTGTAATTTTAGTTTTAATCTTCGGGGGAAACTTTGAAGGAGAATTATCTGAAAATGATTTACAGATGCTATTTAACTCTGAGAAGACTTGCTAAGATGTATTAAGACTGAATCAGAGAAGTGCTCTGTCATGGAAGCTTCAGCTGAGATTCCTGCATTATAGGGGGTTGGACTAGATGACCGTCAAGGTCCCTCCCAACTCTATGATTCTAAGAGCCCTGCTGGATCAGACCAAGGGCCCATCGACTCCAGCATTCTGTTCTTACAGGGGCCAACGAGTGTCAGGGCGATGTCAGCGGCCCCCAGCTGGTTGTCCAGGAAAGTATAAAGACGAGGAAAAGTTATTTACAGTCCTTTTTTATTTCCAGCTTTATGGAGAGACGCTATAGAAGCCAGCCTCTTGGATAATGGTGTTTGTGGCATTCGTACGGAGCCCCCGGTCGTCTCACGGACTATTGACCCGTACACCACTAATCCGTGGCCACAAACCAGGTTCTCCCCGGTAAATCACTTAGTCAGGTTCTCAAGTTAACAATGAAGATTGTAGTTTATTGTATTATAAACTTTCAATGCATTTGAAACGCTGTTACCCTTTATCCTCTTAGTCTTAGTTTATTCTGTCTCTAACTCTTCTACCTCCCCTCCCACAAGAACCAACTGCACTAACTGTCTATTTCCATCTGTCTGCCAACTGCTTTCCCAACTGCCTTTTCCCAACCAAATAACCAACTAACCCTCAGGCTAAGCCCTTTTATAAACAGGTAGGCTCCGCCTCTGGCTTTTCTATTGGTCTTCCTATTAACTCTTTCTCTCCCCCTTTACAGTGGTACCTCGGGTTAAGAACTTAATTCGTTCCAGAGGTCCGTTCTTAACCTGAAACTGTTCTTAACCTGAAGCACCACTTTAACTAATGGGGCCTCCTGCTGCCGCCGCGCGATTTCTGTTCTCATCCTGAAGCAAAATTCTTAACCTGAAGCATTTCTGGATTAGCAGAGTCTGTAACCTGAAGCGTATTTAACCCGAGGTACCACTGTATAGGCATTTTCAAAAGAACGAGCAAACGCCACAGCGTTGTCCCAAGTGACTCTCCACCCCCTATCTCTCTCAGCTCCTCATTCAGCAATATCATCATCACCTCCTCTACAGGTGCTGCTAAGTGCCCTCTGTCTTTGAGCTCTTTGCTCTCCTACTTTTAAGGCTCGCCGGGTTCTGGGAGATGGAATGCTTTCTAATGACAACATGTCAGCTGGGTGTTGCTCTGGCTCTCTCATGATTTCCCTACTTTCCCCCCCATCTGCCTCTGAGCTGCCACCTCCCTCAAACCCCTGTCGTAAATCTATACCGTCTTCTTCTTCCTTGGAGGGGTCAGGATGGGGAGGGGGTCTTCACCATTTCCTCCTCTGCCCACTCCCTGGCATCTAGATGCCCAGGAGAAGCCTGGAAAGCAGAACTGGTGAGCAACAGCCCTCCCCTCTTTTAAACCCTGTTCAAATTGGTGGTCATGCCATGAAAGCCAATGCCATAGTTTTAACTGTGCGCTGCAGGAATAAGTACAGTGGTACCTCAGGTTAAGTACTTAAATCGTTCCAGAGGTCCGTTCTTAACCTGAAACTGTTCTTAACCTGAAGCACCACTTTCGCTAATGGGGCCTCCTGCTGCCACCGTGGCGCCAGAGCACAATTTCTGTTCTCATCCTGAAGCAAAGTTCTTAACCTGAAGCACTTTTTCTGGGTTAGCGGAGTCTGCAACCTGAAGTGTATGTAACCTGAGGTACCACTGTACTTCCTTTTGGTCTTTGCTCAGTCTTCCAATATTCAGTTTCATTACATGTCCTTGACTTCTAGCACTGAGGAGAAAATTTTACGAACTTCCATCACTT
The DNA here is from genome assembly GCF_964270895.1 of Podarcis filfolensis. Taxonomy (NCBI): domain Eukaryota; kingdom Metazoa; phylum Chordata; class Lepidosauria; order Squamata; family Lacertidae; genus Podarcis; species Podarcis filfolensis. Next base: position 89,127,298 of record NC_139608.1, read on the forward strand.
CACCTCTTTCTCGCCTTTTCTCTTAAACTAAAAAGAACCAGATTTCTAACTGGTCCTCAGGGGAAGCATGTCCCATCCCCTTTATAATTTTGCCTGCTTTCCCCCCTGAACCTGACCCAAAGATATCCTTTTTGAGGTGATGCAACCTGACCTGTGAAACAGTAGGTGTGGTTGTGCCGTTTATTTGTATAATGGTGCTTCGATACTGGAAGTTTCGTTTTCTACTTGAGAACTTGAAGAACTTCCTGCAGGTCAGATCAGGCCATTCTGGGCTAGACATTAGGAGAAAGAAACTTTGTATGCTCCAAGGACAACTCATGCGAGAGTCAGCGATACGGTGCAGAAATAGCCAAAATGTTGTTTTTCCCTCAGATGCAGTAGCACATTGCCTTACTTGCTGCAAGTATAGGACACGCCTCACTCAAATATGGCTGCCTACATTTACTTGCGAGTTAGCGGTGTTTTTCCGGATGGAATAGGACCATATTTTCAGGACTCCCGTCGAAGCAGATGCAACAAGACATTTGGAACCCTCGAACTAAAATCCCTTTCGACCAACTTACCCTCAAGGCTAAACCAGATACGATTTCAAATGTGCGTGCGTTAAATGCAAATAACAGCTGTTGGAAAGGCTTAGCACTACTGGGGTCATAGCAAGTGGGAAGGGTGTAAACCACGGGTAGGCAAACTAAGGCCCGGGGGCCGGATCCAACCCAATCGCCTTTTAAATCCGGCCCAAATGTTGTTACATGAGTAGAATGTGTCCTTTTATTTAAAATGCACCACTGGATTATTTGTGGGGCCTGCCTGGTGTTTTTACATGAGTAGAACGTGTGCTTTTATTTAAAATGCATCTCTGGGTTATTTGTGGGGCCTAGGAATTTGTTCATTCACCCTCAAAATATAGTCCAGCCCCCCACAAGGTCTGAGGGACAGTGGACCAGCCCCCTGCTGAAAAGTTTACTGACTCCTGGTGTAAACCCTGTCCTTACCTACTGTAGAAAATTGCTCCTTGAAAGCTGCTTTTTGCAGCAAGAGGAAATCTCCCTTTGGCACCAACTACGGAAATGTATCCTTCCCCCGCCACTGGTTGCCGTTTACATTTTAAGAGGAATATCCACATTACAGTGGTAACTCAGCTTAAGAACAGTCCTGTTTAAGAACGATTCGGTTTACGAACTCCGCAAAACCGGAACTAGTGTCTTGGTTTAAGAACTTTACCTCAGTCTAAGAACGGAATCCGAACGGACGAAGGGCACCGGTAGCGGGAGGCCTCAATAGGGAAAACGCGCCTCGGTTTAAGAATGATTTCAGTTTAAGAACGGACTTCCGGAACGGATTAAGCTCGTAAACCGAGGTACCACTGTAAATGCAAAGCCATGTTCAACATTATGTCTGGTTTGGCCCTTAATTTAGATCAGTGTTGAAGAGAACAGAAGTGTGCTTGGCACTCTGAATATTATACTGTATTTTTCGCTCTATAAGACGCACCAGACCATAAGACGCACCTAGTTTTTGGAGGAGGAAAACAAGAAAAAAAATATTCTGAATCTCAGAAGCCAGAACAGCAAGAGGGATCGCTGCGCAGTGAAAGCAGCAATCCCTCTTGCTGTTCTGGCTTCTGGGATAGCTGTGCAGCCTGCATTCGCTCCATAAGACACACACACATTTCCCCTTACTTTTTAGGAAGGAAAAAGTGATTCTTATAGAGCAAAAAATACGGTAATCTTGTTCTGAATAGTGGGTCTGAATTAAAACATAAAGGTGGCCACAGGGGACCACGAAGGAGCAGCACTACCTTTCTGGTTCCAGTACCAATGCCATCCCTACCCATCTGCTACCTCTTTCCTCCAGCTCTTCAAACAACCACATCAACATGTTTGCTGCCACATTCAAGCATCACTACCCGTCTGGATATTTTGCAGAGTTGGGGACCGACACATTACACTTCAAGCAATGGATTTGTGTGTGGGAAGGTGATAATTTTAAAATAGCTGTAAACTAAACTGAACATATGGCACTTCCCTGCATTGCTTCATAATTCTCATATGCAATGACCTTTATGTAAAGTGGTGGGGGGTTTTTTGTGGGGGGGGGGAATCAAAAGGGTTTCAAACCAGACGCCTACACATTTTTTTTCTGCTGCAAATGACGCATGCTGCAGTTTGGTTGAAAGAGTGGTACATAATCCTACAGAGATTGACTTTTTGAGAAAAGTATCAATCAGGAATGTTTTCCAAATTATTAAAACGCAGAATATCAAAGTTGTCCCTTTTCAAAATCCCTCTTTCATCAATATATACACGAACCGCAAGACAACAACAACAACAAAAGGAGAATAACTGAGCTGTTTCCCCATATTCTCTAGGGAGTATTTTGCTGTTTGCTGAATTTAGCTAATGCACTCTAGAACTATCATGAAAGAGAATTGCTGCTTCCACCGTTTTCTCAGTTTTGCTCCGACATGGTAAACACACGAAGGAATAAAATATCTACTAACTGGCTATGAAGTTTGACGAAATCACAGAAGGTATGTGCAGCCTGATCTATGCATGCTCCCTCAGAAGTATCCCATATGTTCAGCTGTTCTTACTCATGGGAAAGTATACTTAGGGTTGCAACACCAGTAGCTTTCTCTACAAGCAACCAAACCTGATTTGGCTGTGAGCAAATAATGCACATAAAACCGTTAACTACACAAAGAAACCTGAGCCCCAGATTAACATCTGCAATCTTGGCTACTCTGTGGGCTTTAACAGATTTGCATCCACATTTCATCATTACAACACAAAGAAACCAAACTGCTGATGATCTACCCTTTAGCCCTGTTTATCTTCTGCCAGTAAAACTTGTTAAATGCACTAGAAAGACTCCACAGAAGGCAGTAGGGATTTAAGAGTTAACTTTGCCGGAAAGATTATATGCAACAGTTCCAACTGAATCTGCCTTCAAATGCGGAGGAAATCCCATTTTCACTGAAGAACTTTTTTTCTAAAAAAAGACTAATTCAAACCTTGGGAAGTTTTAAATACTCACTTGGCAAGGTCAACGGCACATCGAAATTAAGAGTCCACAGAAAGTTGGAGGGGAAAACCCCAACATTGCTGGTAATCCGGAATGCAACTGACGGAGAGCGCAGTGTTTTCCTTTTTTTGGAAGTGCGCAGTCAAAGGCATTTGCATAATGCAAGCAAAGAACATGAAATGCAAGCAAAGCCCTCTACTAGCCGCAGGAGGGGGTGCCATTAGGGGGAAATCCTTCCCCCATGGCTGAAGTTCAGCCTCCTCATTAAAATACAGAGTGGAAACAGCTGCTGCTAAAAGGAAGGGAATAGTCCAAGCAGCTTCTTCTGGAAATCTTGGCACACAGGCCGGTTTCCCAGTAGTCAGAAAGTACCCTGGCTTCAAAAAGTTCTGCTTCCTAATTGCAAGCATGGCTTTTCTTTAGGATCCGAGTCTGGCAACTGTGTACCCCGACCCGCATTTCATGTGCGACCTCACAGCCTGGAGACTTTATAAAACTATATTATTGTGGAGGGTGGCGGGGACAGGAATAGCTAAGTCTGCTGTTCCAGCTGGGAGGGAGAGTTCTGCCTTCAAAGACAGGATGACAGCCATACAGCATTCTTCCTTCCTGTCCATACAGTCGAAAAGGCTTTGCAGAGATTGGGTGGGGGGGTGTTTTTTTGGAGAGAGGGGCAGGAAGCTCTCTGGTCACAGCGGTGGTTACCTTGCTGGGAACACACACAGCGAACGGAGCACCTGCTTTGAAACAAACATTCCTTCTGTTACGAAATGACAAAACTGATAACGTTGTGGCTGTTCAGAAACAAACAACCCATTTTCTGAAAGCGGGAAGGGGGTGTTACCACTTGCCGAGCCAAAGTTCTGTGTTAAAAGAATTGGGGGGGGGGCAGGGAAGCTAATTCAGGATGCAGCGCAGAAAGGGGGAAACTTTTCCAGTTCAGGGGCCGCCGTCCGTTCCAGGCAACTTTCTAAGGGCCACATGCCAGGAGTGGGCGGGGCCAGTATCAAAGGTGGGTGGGGCTACATGTGTAAAGCTTACCTTTGTACAGCAAGCTATTTTCAGCACACCAATCTTAAGGTAAAGAAGTAAAGGGGACACCTGACCATTAGGTCCAGTCGTGACTGACTCTGGGGTTGCGGCGCTCATCTCGCTTTATTGGCCGAGGGAGCCGGCGTATAGCTTCCGGGTCATGTGGCCAGCATGACTAAGCCACTTCTGGAGAACCAGAGCAGCGCATGGAAATGCCGTTTACCTTCCCTCCGGAGTGGTACCTATTTATCTACTTGCACTTTCTGGCGTGCTTTCAAACTGCTAGGTTGGCAGGAGCAGGGACTGAGCAACAGGAGCTCACCTCGTCGCGGGGATTTGAACCGCCGACCTTCTGATCGGCAAGTCCTAGGCTCTGTGGTTTAACCCACAGCGCCACCCGCGTCCCTTCTTAGGGAATCTTAGGGAAGTTTTAATGTTTGATGTTCTATTTATTATATTATTATTATTATTATTATTATTATTATTATTATTATTATCCTGCATCCAGGCAGGCAAGAGGAATTATCAGGGTTCAAGGAAACAGTCCAGGCAGGCATAAACACCTACAGAGGTGTTTATGTGGGTGGAACAGGGCCAGCGAACGGGGGTAGCCTGGGGAGAATCCCAAGGGCCAAACAGCGAGGTCTGGGGGCCATGTGTGCCCCCCCCAGATCTGAGGTTCCCCTCCCATGTAGTCTCTGCACACTGATCAATTGTGAAGCTGAGATTATATTAACTGGGAGGAAATCCTTTGTGAACAAAATCAAAGTTATTCTATTTATATTTGTACCCTTTGAAATGCCTACGTGCGGGAACCATCCAAGCCTCAACATGGCTATGAATTTACTTGGGTGGCTGTTTCAGGCACACACACACACACACAAGACACCATGTTATTTAGAAGTCACGATTTTAACACAGCTTGAAAATTATGCTACAGAGGGAGCGCTTCCGTATGCAACGTCATTCGGCTCAGCTTGCGATACGGGCAAACGCTTGCAGGCACACACACTTATGGCGTGTGGGTGGGTGTTCCTGACGCTGGCCCAGACCCGCAGTGATGCTGTCAGAATTGCATAGGGTAAACATGAAAGGCAAGTGGCACATGAATGCACAGAACGGGAAACCGGCAAATCCAGTCCTCTTCGTACTTCTTATCGGCTGCTCGGCGAAGGCCGACGATCAGGATTGCAAAGCGCTTTTGAAACGAGCAAAACATGTAACAACAGCGCAGCATCTTCAATTGGAGAAGGTCTAAAGGGCTCAAGTCTAGCTCTGAAACCTTCACTGGTATTCCTCCTTTCCAATGCAGGCTCCTGTGCAGCAGGGAGGGGGTCAAAGGCACATCCGAGTCTTCCTCCTGCTCATCATCACCGCTCCAGAACGGAGGGGAGAGGGGCATCTTCTTCAGACTCCTGCCTTCACCGGGTTTCTATAACAAGAGCAATCCCTGCGGGAGGTAGCTGGCCTCTCATGAGCCACCTACGTTTTCCATGGGACTGGACCATAGCTGTCAACCGTCCCTTATTTGGTGGGAAACTCCCAGCGCTGTGTCCTGCTGCTGTCCCTTATTGATGATGTCCCTTAAATTTCCCAGGTTTCAAAGGAAGCAGCTCCTCTCCCTCCCTCCCTGCCAGCCAGGGAGGAAGGAGGCTCCAACTGTGTTGCTTGGCTGCACTGCTCACCCAATAAGGAGTCTAAGAACGACTGGGGGGGTGGAGCTTGCATGCCTTGTGCCGATCAAATCGGCCGCGTTGCCTGGGGACTGGCCTTTGCTCAGCGCTTCCCAGCGGAGAGGTGACAGTGGTTTTCCTTGCTGCATCCCCTTTGCTGGGTTGCTGTGCTGTGGGAACCACCGCTTGAGGCTTCGTTTGGCTGCTGGCTGGGCTTTCTGCCTTTGGCTCAGAGGGGCTCAGAAATCGAACATACCTGTGCCCGGAAAATCCCTTATTTTGGCTGCTGATCCCTTATTTTCGAGGCTGCTGGTCCCTTATTTTCAAATCTGTAAGTTGACAGCTATGGACTGGACTGCATTCATGCCTCTCTGGCGCCCATTTTGCTGCATACCCCCATCCAGTGTTTGAAATTAGCTGGGTGCTGGGCGCATTCTGGACCTGGTTATCGACTGCTTGAAGATGGCTGGGCACCAAGATGGGACCTGAAATCTCCACCACCTGGAAGTGCATGCCTGGGGATCACTGAATCAGGAGTGTTTTCGCACACTAATACCACACCCTGTAGAATTCTATCAGGTATATTTTATCTGTACAACTGGAATGAATTTCGGGAAGCAAACTGCTTTTGCTGTGCAGCCTGAGCAGGAGCAGTCACCATTAAGAAAAAGAGGTTCGAATAGGCCAATAGATATATGTGGATTGTCCCCTGGGTCAAGGGACTTTCTTCAAGTTCTCAAAGCTCTTATCCTTGCTCAAGGGTGTTATCTGAACTTACCAGATGTTTAACTGAGAATCACAGTCACCCCATCATTTGTAAAATAAGACTTTAGAGTAGTCTTACCCCAAAATGGCAACTAGACATGTCTAGACAACTAGACATTGGCGAAATCCAGCATCGCCTGAGCTCTGCGAGTGCGGCTTTCTCCTGATTGAAGTGCAGAGTGTTTGAGGACCGGGACATTCGCATGCAAACCAAAATAATTGTTTACAATGCTATTATACTACCAACCTTACTGTATGCTTGTGAAACACGAACCACTTATAAACGCTATCTCCAACTCCTAGAAGGATTCCGTCAACGATGTTTCCGAAAATTTTTACACATCACTTGGAAAGACAGGCAAATTAATCCCAGTGTACTGGAAGAAGCAAAGATCACCAGTGTCAAAGCAATGATTCTTCAACATCAACTTCGTTGGACTGGTCATGTTGTGCGGATGCCTGATTATTGTCTTCCAAAGCAGCTACTCTATTCCGAACTTAAAAATGGAAAGCGTAATGCTGGTGGTCAACAAAAGAGGTTTAAAGACTGTCTCAAGGCAAATCTAAAAAAATGTAGTATAAACACCAACAATTGGGAAACACTGGCCTGCGAGTGCTCCAATTGGAGAACAGCCTTTACCAAAGGTGTCCTGGGCTTTGAAGACACTCGAACTCAAGATGCAAGTGGGAAACGTGCTAAGAGGAAGGAATGCTTGGCAACTTCACACCGTGGTCAACTCCCGCTCGGAAACCAATGTCCCCACTGTGGAAGGATGTGTGGATCCCGAATTGGCCTCCACAGTCACTTACAGACTCATTGTTAAGACCGTGTTTATGGAAGACAAGTGATCTTCCGCAAGTGATCTTCCATACGTGTGATCGCCAAAGAAGATGACCCCAAAATGGCAACTAGACATTCTATTTTGCCAACTGTAACCTTGGTTTAAGGAGCCACTTGCTGCCTAGCTTGTAGATCTGAGTTTCTAACAGTGACCACATCACTGAGCAGTGAGTTTTGGGATCTGGAGGTAGCCTCTAAGTGACTATCCTAAAAAGACAACCTGGTCAAGCGCTGGCCCCTTGGAATTTCTCACTTAATCAGAGAAGGGATGTGCACATGTTGCTTGATCTTGTGGCCCACACCTGTGATAGTAGCATGCAGTCAAAATCTCTGCCTAACATACCAGCTGAAACATGCAGTTACCATGATACTAAGGAGATTTCCTGCAATTGCCTGACCTCAGCATAGAGGGTCCTGCTGCACTTTGAAGGGTGGCGAGATCTTTGCTAATACAGTGGTACCTCGGGTTACATATGCTTCAGGTTACATACGCTTCATGTTACAGACTCTGCTAACCCAGAAATATTACCTCAGGTTAAGAACTTTGCTTCAGGATGAGAACACAAATTATGCTCCGACGGCGCGGCAGCAGCGGCAGGCCCCATTAGCTAAAGTGGTGCTTCAGGTTAAGAACAGTTTCAGGTTAAGAACGGACCTCCGGAACGGATTAAGTACTTAACCTGAGGTACCACTGTAATACAGATCGGTAGGATGTCTTGCAGAGATTTATCCTGCTGCATGCAAGACAGACGGGGTTTCCCTTGTGCAATGGGCTTTGCCTAGGGCCACGCTCTTCAAAAACCAGCATCGGTTTCCCATGATATGACGACTGAGATTCCATAGTCCTTAGCACTCACATTTGGCACCAGTTGCAGTTGGACATGACTCATAACGTGTTCAAGAGACGTGCTCAGGATATGCAATCCCAGGAATGCAAAAGCAGGAAAGACTTGCTCACAAGTCTATTGGCATCGTATTTCATGCTGTCAAACAGGAACCGGGAAATTTGTTTGCATGCCCTGCAACATTTTATAAATAAAACAGTGATGTTCCAAATGCAAAACAAGTGTCCATATTTTCACACCAAAGGTAAGTGCCTAGAAGGCTTTACTACGTGTAGCCTGCACAGCACAATCCTGGATTTTGTGTTTTTGCATGATATCAGTTCCACCAGTAAGAAGGCAATTGTTCTGCAAAGGTACCGTATTTTTTGCACCATAACATTCACTTTTTTCCTCCTAGAAAGTAAGGGGAAATGTCTGTGCGTGTTATGGAGTGAATGCCTGCGGGTGGCGGGGGGGATCTGCTGCAGTCGTGAGCAGAGGATCCATGGTTCCCCTTCCTTCCCTCCTCCGTGGTTACAAAGCATGGATCCACATGGATCCTCAGGATTTTTGCATTGGGCTACTCCAAACTCACTGTCAGATCACATGTCTGTGGCCACAGCATGAACCACAAAAATCATATATCAACTATTTTGTTTAGAATATTTTTTTTCTTGTTTTCCTCCTCTAAAAACTACATGCGTGTTATGGTCTGGTGCGTGTTATAGAGCAAAAAATACGGTAATTGAGTTGCACTCTGTCCATTCTCATTATTAACCAGGAAATTTTCAGGTTATTGCTATGCTGCTATAGTTGACCGCGCGTCCAGGGCAATTCAGGGCTTCTGCAAATTGCAGATCTATTGTCTCAGCTCTGCTGACACCGGGATCTAAACAAACACTGCCTGGCATGCTTTTACCCAAGTAAAGTTTGTTTCAGCAACTTTTCAACACTACAAAAGGCACACCCCTCGCCCCATCTCCAAACTTGATGTTTGTTGAATTTGTTCATTTATTACATTTCTATCCCACCTTTTCTCCCCAGCAGCTCACGGTGGTTCTCCTCCTCATTTTATATGCACAACAACCCTGTGAAGTAGGTTAGATTGAGAGGCAGTGACTGGCCGAAGGTAGTGAGCTGCACAACTGGGTGGGGATTTGAACCCTGGCCCCCCAGATCACACTCCAATGCTCTAACCATTAAACTATACCACCCCTGCTCCTTTCCCAACCCCACCTTGAACTGATTTTGCGGAATTGCCTACATTCAGCCACAAGTCTGCTGAAGGGGAAATAAGGTATAAAATATTTAGGCACAATCATTCAGTTTTTGAGAAATAATTAGACGTTGTATATAGGGTGGTCCAATGCCAGCCCTCGGGGCCTTTTTGGGCAGCCCTCAGCAACATTTGAGCTGGATTGAACAGTGTAAAAGATGACAGACTCCCAAAACCACAGTTGGGACAGACAATCCTGTCATTCAAGAATAGCCCAGAATCTTTTTGTGTGTGTGTGGTTTTATTTATGTATTTATTATTAATGTTGCAATACATATATGAGATCTTTACATATTGATAGGTAAAGGTAAAGGGACCCCTGACCATTAGGTCCAGTCGTGACTGACTCTGGGGTTGCAGCGCTCATCTCGCTTTACTGGCCAAGGGAGCCAGCGTACAGCTTCCGGATCATGTGGCCAGCATGACTAAGCCGCTTCTGGCGAACCAGAGCAGCGCACGGAAACGCCGTTTACCTTCCTGCTGGAGCAGTACCTATTTATCTACTTGCACTTTGACATGCTTTCAAACTGCTAGGTTGGCAGGAGCAGGGACCGAGCAATGGGAGCTCACCCCATCGCGGGGATTCGAACCACCGACCTTCTGATCGGCAAGTCCTAGGCTCTGTGGTTTAACCCACAGCGCCACCCGCGTCCCTTACATATTGATACATATACATTATATTTGTATTTTCACATTTCATTATGTACCAACATTTATCCGTTTCTTATTTCTTGCCCTGTGTCTTCCCTCCACCTGTGTGTGACTTCCTTGTTATTATTTTGTAACTTTATTATTGAGATTGTAATTTTGTATCTTAATAATTAAACATTCAGTCTTATATATCTGCTCAGCTTAACTTAACTTTGTGAAATCAGTCTATACATATCAATACATTCTTGTTGGAGCATCTTTTGGTCAGGTATTCTTCTACACATCTCCATTCCTGTTTGAGATTTTGATTAGATTGCATTCTAATTGTTGCCGTCATTTTTGCTAATTCAATCATTTCAAACAATTTATATTGCCAATCTTTCAGTGTTGGTACTTCTGATTTCCACAGAATCATAGAGTTGGAAAGGGACCTCAAGGGTCATTTTGCCCAACCCCCAGCAGTGCAGAAATCTCAACTAAAGCATCCATGACAGGTGGCCATCCAACTTCTGCTTAAAAACCTCCAAGGAACGAGGAGTCCACAATCTCCCAGGGGAGGCAATTCCACTGCTGAAAGCCTGTAAACTGTCAGAAAGTTCTTCCTGGTGTTTAGTCGGAATCCCCTTTTTTGTAACTTGGAAGCCCATTGCATGTACAGTGGTACCTCGGGTAAAGAACTTAACTCATTCTGGAGGTCTGTTCTTAACCTGAAACTGTTCTTAACCTGAAGCACCACTTTAGCTAAAGGGGCCTCCAGCTGCCGCCGCGCCGCCAGAGCACGATTTCTGTTCTCATCCTGAAGCAAAGTTCTTAACCCGAGGTACTATTTCTGGGTTAGCGGAGTCTGTAACCTGAAGCGTCTGTAACCTGAAGCGTTTGTAACCCAAGGTACCACTGTATGGTCGAGAAACCAAGAAGGAACTGGTTGCAAAGGTGCTTGGGGTCTCCAAAGGCAGCAAACTGAGCTGTAGGTCCAAGACCAATTCCACACCCATAGGTGCAGTCCAAGCTGGGGAAACCCAGTCTACAGCTAATTCTGAGGCAGAGATGCTCAGCCAGACCTCCCAGGCCGTTTAGGCCTCTTCAGGATAATGGTATGAGAGGGAGCAAGGTCACTCGCTGGTCATTAAGAAGGCAAGTATCTGAGTTGACCTCTGGCTAACCCAGAGACCAAGAGTGTCAACTGCATCTGTGAGCATTAGCCACTGTGGGAGGTCTAGCTAGGCAACTCCTCTGTTCCTAGTGTGAAGAAAGCACACCAATTAGCAGGATTTTAAATGCTCTCTCTTTTCAGCAGGATCTAAGGCTTAGCCCTATTAACTCTTTCCAGGGGTGTGCCACTGAGGCAGTCAGAAAGAGATCCCATGTTTCACAGACCCGCACATTTAAACAGATCCTTGCTACATTCATCAGAGTCTGGGAGGTGGTCAAGGCAGGGTTGGGCCAGATCCCATCCCAAGCAGAAAGCTAGGAGTCCAAGTATAAAAACCTGCTACCCTACGACTCAAGTAAAGTCCTCTCTACTCAGTCAGCCCATATAGCTAATACCGTGTTTTTCGCTCTATAAGACGCACCAGACCACAAGACGCACCTAGTTTTTGGAGGAGGAAAACAAGAAAAATAAATAAATCTGAATCTCAGAAGCCAGAACAACAAGAGGGATCACTGTGCAGCGAAAGCAGCGATCCCTCTTGCTGTTCTGGCTTCTGGGATAGCCGTGCAGCCTGCATTCGTTCCATAAGACTCACACACATTTCCCCTTACTTTTTAGGAGGGAAAAAGTGAGTCTTATAGAGCAAAAAATACGGTAGATCCTATTTGCTTTGGGGGCAACAGCATCTAAGCATTTCAGCGGCAATGAACCATAATTTGTGCAACAAAGAGAAAGGAGGCAGGGTTTCCCGCAACATCCACGTTGGTAATCAAAGTCAGGATTGTAGCATCTGTCCAGTGCCTGAAGATGTGAGCTCTAAAACAGAGGCAAGCTCATCTGGACAGGATTTTAAGAGCACGCTAAGGTGCCAAATACAGTGGTACCTCGGGTTACGTACTTAATTCGTTCTGGAGGTCCGTACTTAACCTGAAACTGTTCTTAACCTGAAGCACCACTTTAGCTAATGGGGCCTCCTGCTGCTGCCCCACCGCTGGAGCACGATTTCTGTTCTCATCCTGAAGCAAAGTTCTTAACCTGAAGCACGATTTCTGGGTTAGCGGAGTCTGTAACCTGAAGCGTATGTAACCTGCCGCGTATGTAACCCGAGGTACCACTGTAATAAAGTGCACTCAGGCTAAATCAGTGCCCCTCAATCTAGCTCTCAAAAAACGCAGATGAGCAGCGAAGCCTTTCAATGAAGTTTGCCGCAAGCACAACACGGGGCAAAGAAGGCACTCAGGCCAGGAAAGGCTGCGGTTGCAAAAGGGTGAGGAGATGCTCCACTCCGGGGGTCGCCAACGTGGCGCCCTCCAGCTGCTGTTTTGGGACTGCAATTCCTACCAGGCCCCAGTTGTGCTGCAATAACAGCTGTTGGCCACCCTTGCACTCCTCTGCTCCTGAACAAACAGGAAGCTGAGGCAGAAGGGGGAGAATGGCAAAGGATCCCCCCCTCCGAGTAGGGCTGGGCCATATAGCGATATATCGTCCAAAACCGGTTTGAAATCCATATAGCGATATCGGTGTCAAAGTTTTTGACCTGGCAATATTTCGCGAATCATGATACGTGTTAGGGCTGGGCGGTTTCAAGTCCATATCATATGTTTTTGATCTGGCAATACACTGCGAATCATGACATGTGTGTGCTATGCAAAAATCACCCTGTGGGGGAAAACCATGAAGCCAGCCAATGCCTCTACGTAGCTCCATCCTTATTTTAGAAATTGTGATATATCAATATATTGCGATGTTTAGCCGGTGATATATTGTGATGTTGAAAACCAGGTATCACCCAGCCCCAGAGCTAGTATTTTTCCAGTTTTCGTGTCTCTTTTCAGTAGAATGATGTGGTGCTCAAGCTTGCTAACAAACCTAGAAAAAGTGTGTGTATAACAACTATTAACAAGAATAATTAGTTTATTTCAGGGAGGGTGGGTGATTTTTTACCATAGGTCATGGGTAGGCAAACTAAAGCCCGGGGGCCGGATGTGGCCCAATTGCCTTCTCAATCCGGCCTACAGACGGTCTGGGAATCAGCGTGTTTTTACATGAGTAGAATGTGTCCTTTTATTTAAAATGCATCTCTGGGTTATTTGTGGGGCGTAGGAATTTGTTCATTCCCCCTCAAAATATAGTCCAGCCCTCCACAAGGTCTGAGGGACAGTGGACCAGCCCCCTACTGAAAAAGTTTGCTGACCCCTGCCATAGGTACTGATTACAAACTACCCATTTCCCCCTCACTTCCAATGAAGACATTACAGTGAAGTCAATATTTCCACTTGGCGCAAAACACCAGAAGTTTTGAATCACTGGGGCACGGGGAACTCCTGGGAGGAACCCAAATTCCATTACTGAAAGTAGCAGCTATTTTAATTAAGGACGCCCCTTTGCCCCAGAAATAAATCAGGCTGATTTGAGTGTTCCAACAGAACGCTCTGCAAACTACAAGGGCTCCCGTCCTTTGCAGATGGAAATTGAGGAGGCCGCCTGGTTTCGGAAAGGGGTGTTTGAATTTCAAACTCTCATTCTACAGCACTCACCCCCTTCCCCCCATTTCCATGAGCCAGGCAACTGGCGGACATATTATACTTTGTGGATTAACCATTTACTGGAGGTAAACTTATATTGCAATATGACAGCCTGATATTAAACACAGATCCCTAATACACTGCACACAATTTCCACAGCTGTCTATAACCCAGATGTTTTTAATATTTTTGCCTTAGAGTGGTTCTCGTTTTAAATTGGATTGGAAACTGCAGGGGAACATGGGATTCCTGTCCACAGAGTTCCCTAGAAAGAACTAAGAGGAGGGAATTTCAGCAATTTTTCAGCTCTTGAGACAGCGACAACATTTGGGGAGGCTTTGAAGTGACGCCATTAGACAAGGAACATCTAGAGAGACAGTCTTATCTAATGTTAATTCAGGTTATCAGAAGAATGTTGTTTCAACTGCCTTGCCAAGGCACAATGGTTATTTACAGAGCTTAATTATATTCAGCCAAAAACATATGCTTCCTACAGATATCTCAGAAGATCACGACCATTGCATTCCTAAGGCAGGGAAAAAAACTGATTCTGACTACCAGCTAACTAGGCATACGTAGGCAGCGACTAAGCTTGACATATTGCTGGGAGTTGGGCAGGAAAAAACTGCTTTGATACATAGATCTGAGCTCATGTTTTCTTCCCTGGTTCCATGTGCTATGACATGCAAATAGGACGGAGGCAGGAGACTTGGAAACTGGCCGTAAATGGAAAAAGGCAGTTGAAGTAAGTATGATTGAATGGGTTTCAAATGGAGCAAGGAGGGTTGTTGTTATTTAGTCGTTTAGTCGTGTCCGACTCTTCGTGACCCCCTAGACCAGAGCACGCCAGGCACTCCTGTCTTCCACTGCCTCCCGCAGTTTGGTCAGACTCATGCTGGTAGCTTCGAAGACACTGTCCAACCATCTCATCCTCTGTCGTCCCCTTCTCCTTGTACCCTCCATCTTTCCCAACATCAGGGTCTTTTCCAGGGAGTCTTCTCTTCTCAGGAGGTGGCCAAAGTATTGGAGCCTCAGCTTCAGGATCTGTCCTTCCAGTGAGCACTCAGGGCTGATTTCCTTCAGAATGGATAGGTTTGATCTTCTTGCAGTCCATGGGACTCTCAAGAGTCTCCTCCAGCACCATAATTCAAAAATATCAATTCTTCGGCGATCAGCCTTCTTTATGGTCCAGCTCTCACTTCCATACATCTCTACTGGGAAAACCATAGGTTTAATTATATGGACCTTTGTTGGCAAGGTGATGTCTCTGCTTTTTAAGATGCTGTCAAGGTTTGTCATTGCTTTTATCCCAAGAAGCAGGCGTCTTTTAATTTCGCGGCTGCTGTCACCATCTGCAGTGATCATGGAGCCCAAGAAAGTAAAACCTTTCACTGCCTCCATTTCTTCCCCTTCTATTTGCCAGGAGGTGATGGGATCAGTGGCCATGATCTTCGTTTTTTTGATGTTGAGCTTCAAACCATATTTTGCGCTCTCCTCTTTCACCCTCATTAAAAGGTTCTTTAATTCCTCTTACTTTCTGCCATCAATCAAAAGTGATCCCTTCTTGGATCACTGCCTTGCCGTGGCGAAGGGGCTTGAATAACTCAGAGAAGCTATGAACTATGCCGAGCAGGGCACCCAAGATGGACAGGTCATAGTGGAGAGTTTTGACCAAACGTGATCTACCTGGAGCAGGAACCGGCAAGCCACTCCAGTATCCCTGCCAAGAAAACTCCATGGACAAAGACAACAGGCAGCTACGTAAGTCGCCTTTACTAAAACAATTCCAGGTAGAGAATTGTACAGTTCTAACTAGGTAGCCAGAATGTGGGGAAAGGGAGAATTATTTATTTATTAGGAATGTGCCCTTCAGTTAGATTACAGGGGGAAATTCAACAGGTGATGCTAAAGGCACTAAGCCATGAGAGAGAAAGCAAACTTCTTAACCCATTCTTAGAAAGTCACCTTAAGTTCTTCTGAAGGGTCTTGCAGAAAAGCGAAGTTAGGGTTGGGATTCAGTCTTTTTGGCGATTGGGCCGGATCAGGCCCCCGGGCCTTAGTTTGCCTACCCAAGGCAGTGGGGCACAGCAATTCAATCAAAACCCAGCACTTTGGGAGGGTTTGCCATCCTACCCTTTTCCTGATGTAAAACTGCTATATTAGGGTTAAAAAAAAAAGGTAAGCCCATTCAAAGGGACTGTTCAGGGAAGTTTTTAATGTGTGACATTTTAATGTATTTTTAATCTTTGTTGGAAGCTGCCCAGAGTGGCTGGGGAAACCCAGCCAGATGGGCGGGGTACACATAATAAATTATCATCATCATCATCATCATCATCATCATCAAAGGAGACTATGGGGTTGCGGTGCTCATCTCGCTTTCAGGCTGAGGGAGCCGGTGTTTGACAGCTTTCCGGGTCAAGTGGTCAGCAGGACTAAACCGCTTCTGGCGCAATGGGACACCGTGACAGAAGCCAGAGCGCACGGAAACGCTGTTTTCCTTCCTGCCGCAGCGGTACCTATTTATCTACTTGCACTGGTGTGCTTTCGAATTGCTAGGTTGGCAGGAGCAGGGACAAAGCAACAGGAGTTCACCCTGTTGTGGGGATTCAGACCGCCAACTTTCTGATCGGCAAGCCCAAGCGGCTCAGTGGTTTAGACCACAGCGCCACCCGCGTTTACCTGCTATTATAGGGACACTAGAGGCAAATGTTGTTTCACGTTCTTCCTCCTCTTCTTCTTCTTCTTCTTGGGACAAGGCAAACTCCTCCATCTGCTTCTCCCAGAGTTAGTTTTCCCAGATGTGCTCCACATCATGGAGAAAACATGTTGCCCCACTTAACTTTTGCCACATATTTCAAAGGATTGTTTTGATGCCAGAGAAGGCTTTTAATAGCTGTGAAAGAGATAAATTTCTCAGGACCAAAAATAAATCTCCCCACTATGGCTGACACACACAGAGAAAATGCTTCCTATTATGGTAATCAAGGCCGAATACTCCTCCTGACCATAGTGGACTTTTAATTAGCAAGCTGACAATATTTTCTGTAGCTTCTCTCTTCCTGCAACTTTGATATTTTACCTTCAAAAACGGCATTAAAAACGTTGTTAACATATTGTGTTTTCCCGACACTGATTGGTTCCAATATGCATGTTTGAGGCAGCGAAGGAGGAGTGATAGTGGTGGAATCCTGCACAAAAAGGCATGGCAGTATGTACTATTCCTTGGATCCAGGTCTCCAGCATTACTAATCCACAGTTTCTGCATGTGCTGTAGCAGTGAGAAGCAGATAGGGCTCATCCAGCTGGGAAGGCAGCCCATATAGGAGAAGGAACACTCTGATCTTTAACCTCTATTGCCTTGAGGGATATCTTCAGGAGAAGAAAACGCTAAGGGCTAAGCACTACACAAGGGATGCGGGTGGCACTGTGGGTTAAACCACAGAGCCTAGGACTTGCCGATCAGAAGGTCGGCGGTTCGAATCCCTGTGACGGGGTGAGCTCCTGTTGCTCGGTCCCTGCTCCTGCCAACCTAGCAGTTCAAAAGCACATCCAAGTGCAAGTAGATAAATAGGTACTGCTTCGGATGAACATGGATGAGCAAACTGCAGGCTCTTGGAGAGTTGATCAAGGCTGCTTTGGTCTTTCTGAGTCATTTTGCAGCTCGTGGTTTGTCTGGGAGATTTAAACCACAAGCTGGGTTCAGACTAGACTCTAAGCAAAACTATGGCTCAGTGCTGCAGCAAAATGACTGAGGAGTCACAATCTCTTCTCCAGGAGGCCACACATTTGCACCATGCCACAGGTGGCGCTGTGGGTCAAACCGCAGAGCCTAGGGCTTGCCTATCAGAAGGTTGGCGGTTCGAATCCCTGCGATGGGGTGAGCTCCGGTTGCTCAGTCCCAGCTCCTGCCAACCTAGCAGTTCAAAAGCACGTCAAAGTGCAAGTAGATAAATAGGTACTGCTCCAGCAGGAAGGTAAACGGCGTTTCCGTGCGCTGCTCTGGTTTGGCAGAAGCGGCTTAGTCCTGCTGGCCACATGACCCGGAAGCTGTACGCCGGCTGCCTCGGCCAATAAAGTGAGATGAGCGCCACAACTCCAGAGTCGGTCACGACTGGACCTAATGGTCAGGGGTCCCTTTACCTTTACCTTTCAACACTACACAAATCCAGAGTGGAGTCCACAAGACGTCTGGATGATACCTTGTACGCCTCCTTCCAGCAACTCCCGCAGCCAAGCTGGTGCCAATCATATTGCTCTGCTTTCCTTTGGACCCCATCTGCAAGGCCGAGAGCAGGATTGTATCATCTGGGCAGTCCAGGACCCCCAAACACACTGCCCAGGCTTGCACACCACAGGAAGTCACTTCGGTGTTGCGGTTTGACTTCACCCTCAGCGGTACACTCCATTGTCTCTTGAGGCAGACAGATGACAACAACATATGCACATTAAATCTCACAAGTGTTTTGAGCCTATGTTCTTATGTCATCTGATACAGCTACCGTGTTGTGTTCCATTTCTGCTGCTCCTTTTCTTGGCTCAGACTTTACCAATCCCGCACCAGCCTTTGCAGAAGATGATTTTTAAAGTTTCGGAAGGCCGCAGAGTAAATATCAACACGGGGCAGCCATTAATGTGAGGAGAACCTGTGCATCTGAGGCATCCATCCAATAACGTTACCCTGGAAGTAAATCTCCCTGAACTCAATGAAGCTTATCACTGAGTAGACACATGTATAGAATGGCACTGGGATTCCCCAAAGAGATGATGGACAAACATTTGCCATGTTATCTCAGGGCTTGTGCAAAGGTCCCATTTCTCCTCCAGCGTCACATGAAATGTTTTTCATCTAAAAGTGCAAAGGACACACTACAGGCACCAAACTGCAAGTGCTGCAAAACTAAGCTGCTATTGGAAACGGGTGCTGGAATCTTCCTGTTGCCTTAGCAACAGGCCATCTAAACTTTTTTTTTAACACAAAGAACCATTACGATTTCTAAAAGCTTGTTCTCATCTGCTTCTGGAGTTGGGCTTTAGTTAAATAGGGCTCACACTCCAAGGTAAGTAACATTGGTAATCTTTGCTTCTTCCAGTACACTGGCATTAGTTCACCTATCTTCCCAAGTGATGTGTAAAAAAATTTGGACACACCATTGATGGAATCTTTCGAGGAGTTGGAGATGGCGTTTATAAGTGGTCCATGTTTCACAAGCATACAGTAAGGTTGGTAGTACAATAGCATTGTAAACAAGCATTTTGGTTTGCCTGCGAATGTCCCGGACCTCAATCACTTTGCACTTCAATTGGAAGAAAGCTGCACTTGCAGAGCTCAGGCAGTGCTGGATTTTGGCATCAATGTCGGCCCTTGTGGAAAGTTAACTGCCCAGGTAGGAGAAGTGATTGACATTTTCCAGCATCGCAATATATCATTAGCAAAACATCATTATATGCTGATGTTACTGATATACCACAATGTCTGAAATAAGGATCTCTTAATAGCTCTCACACATCATGCTTTGCAATGTATTGCCAGGTCAAAAATTACGAAACCATTATCACGATATGGACTTCAAACCAGTTTTGGATGTATATCAATATATCGTCCAGCCCTACTGGTCACCAGAGACAATATTTCCCAGGCACAAACATGACCACACAAAATCAGAGCATCAGAAAACAGCCACCACCAGACTTTTCAGCACAATGGATCCTAGATGCCACACCTACCGAAAACAGCACATATATGAAAAGTGCGCCGACCTGGATCTTAGAGCCACATGCAGTCTTAAGCTGAAATTATGTTTGGGCTGAGGCTCTGGGGGCGAATGGAACAACAGGATGTTTGGATTGAGCTTCACAGGAGAAGCAAACAAAGTCAGAAAAGTTTTCAGTGACACCACACGCCCACACGGGACAACTTATCTACAATAGGCCACCCACGCCTTTCAATTACGACTCAAGTGTTGCCAAATAGCAAAAGGCTCCACTCCCTCCCCAGGCAGCCTCTCTAAGGAAAGAGCACTTGCTAAGCATTGCTGGAGTCAGAAAGCGGCAATGGCCCTAGTTCACATGTAGTGCTTAACATGGATGAGCAAACTGCAGGCTCTTGGAGAGTTGATCAAGGCTGCTTTGGTCTTTCTGAGTCATTTTGCAGCTCGTGGTTTGTCTGGGAGATTTAAACCACAAGCTGGGTTCAGACAAGACTCTAAGCAAAACTATGGCTCAGTGCTGCAGCAAAATGACTGAGGAGTCACAATCTCCTCTCCAGGAGGCCACACATTTGCACCATGCCACAGGTGGCGCTGTGGGTCAAACCGCAGAGCCTAGGGCTTGCCTATCAGAAGGTTGGCGGTTCGAATCCCTGCGATGGGGTGAGCTCCGGTTGCTCGGTCCCAGCTCCTGCCAACCTAGCAGTTCAAAAGCACGTCAAAGTGCAAGTAGATAAATAGGTACTGCTCCAGCAGGAAGGTAAACGGCGTTTCCGTGCGCTGCTCTGGTTTGGCAGAAGCAGCTTAGTCATGCTGGCCACATGACCCGTAAGCTGTATGCCGGATCTCTCGGCCAATAAAGCGAGATGAGCGCCGCAACCCCAGAGTCAGTCTCGACTGGACCTATTGGTCAGGGGTCCCTTTACCTTTACCTATACTTTGGCTTAGCATTATGTGCAAACAAGGACAATGGATGCAACAAAGCAATTCATCTTCTGAAGCGATACACAGGTTGAAGCTCCTGAGTGGATTCTACCACATCTAGCGATGGCCCGTGTCACAATCTTAAACATTTGGGGAAACAAACAGGGCTTGCCTCATCATTAAAAGTGCACGTTGATTTGAAAGAGCGCCCATTTAAATAGGTGAGATGATCCTCAGCGGAAGAAGCCTCTCATTAACACCATACATAAATCCTGAAACCCTCCAATGCCAACAGTGGCTTCAGCCAGCCAGTTCACAGGACGAACCTTTGTGCCAGTGAAACGTTTGTAACATGAATACATGTTTGAGAAACAAGTTACCATCTGGTGGTTGCAATCATAGCTGTCAAATGTCCCTTATTTGAAGGGACAGTCCCTTATTCCAGCGCCATGTCCCGCTGCTGTCCCTTATTGATGGATGTCCCTTAAATGATGTCCCTTAAATTTCAAAGGAAGCAGCTCCTCTCCCTCCCTCCCTGCCGGCCAGGGAGGAGGGAGGCTCCAACTGTGTCGCCTGGCTGTGTTGCTCACCCAATAAGAAGTCTAAGAACGACTGGGGGGTGGAGCTTGCATGCCTTGTGTGTGGCTAGTTAATGCAAGCTGAGGGGGTTTTTGAATGCTGGACGCCATTTTGTTGCACGTGCTGCTGCAAACTTTGCAGTGCAAAGCCAGGCCGGGGAGCCATCTTAAGGTGGGCCTGCATAGGCCTTGTGGTGCATGTGATTCAGATTCTATTCAGTTGAACCTCTGGTTACAAAGTTGGTTGGACAGTGTTCTCGAAGCTACCAGCATGAGTTTGACCAGACTGCAGGAGGACAGGAAGACTGGAGTGCCTGGAACAGGTGAGGCTGCAGGTCCCTTATTTTGGCTGCTGGTCCCTTATTTTCAAGGCTGCAGGTCCCTTATTTTGGCTGCTGGTCCCTTATTTTCAAATCTGTAAGTTGACAGCTATGGTTGCAATTATCGTATTAGAAATCTTGAACCCCATCCTAGTACTTGCTTGGCGAAGGGGGCTTTGCAGGCACAATAATCTGGCTGGCTGGGCCTGCAAAGCACTCTGGGAAGTGTCCCCCAAGCGCCAACCATCAACTGATCAGTTGGAGGTTTTAAAATGGACTCTGAGGATTCATTTGTTCCCTTTAGCTCTCCCCCCCCGCATGTTTTTACGCTAGTCACTTCTTGTTTTACAAACAGCAACTTTAAAATTACATAAGAAATTTCAGCAGCAGGTGAAACAAACGAAAAAAGTCAGTCCTGTAACTTGCCAGTTCCAAATAAGCTTTCAGAGAGATGCGTAGGCCTTGTGAACACAGTGTGACAACCACAGAACTAACACAATCTTGGAGAAACGCCATCACACACATTCCTCTAAAGGTCTGGACTGTTTCAAGTCATCAGAGCCCTTGGCCTCCCAGTTCCTTCGGAAGAATAATCTGCGCTGCAGCCCAAATGATAAGGCTGCCACAAACGGCTGTGTTAAACCGTATGCTAAGTGCATCCTCTCAGCAGAATCCAACCCTGCTTTCTCTCCCTTTTCTGCTTTGCTGTTGCAAAAGCATCAGATGCCAAAACACATGATGACCATTAGAAATAGTCATGCGAGGGAACAAATACAGAGCTTGCAAATTCACCTCTCCCCTGGAACAAAGCAAAAATGTTTCCTCATAGAGAGAACTTTCCCTAATACAAGTGAGAGAAAAGCTACATAAAAAAACAAAACAAAAAACCCCAGACATCCTCAATTCCCTGTCTGGGATACTAAAATTATTTGAGCTAACTGGGGGCCCTGTCGTTTGTACAAACATACCGTATTTTTTGCTCTCTAAGACTCACTTTTTCCCTCCTAAAAAGTAAGGGGAAATGTGTGCGCGTCTTATGGAGCAAATGCAGGCTGCACAGCTATCCCAGAAGCCAGAACAGCAAGAGGGATCACTGCTTTCGCTGCACAGTGATCCCTCTTGTTGTTCTGGCTTCTGAGATTCAGATTTATTTATTTTTCTTGTTTTCCTCCTCCAAAAACTAGGTGCGTCTTGTGGTCTGGTGCACTTATAGAGCGAAAAACACAGTACTCCGATGACTTGTGGTCTACCTCTGTGCTAGGGATGTTGGATACCTCGGAAATATCTTTTAAAAGTGACATTTTTGAGACTCACCAGAAGGGCACATTTCAAAGGTTTTACATACTTTTCTTTGCTGCATGTTTTGCGACATGAACTCTCTGCTGGGGTTTTCTCACCCAAGAGTGCTTGCCCCAAACTTGGGTCTTGGCTTCCAGAATTCTCTGCTATCTGTGAAACCTGATCTGCTTCAGGTGTCAGCGTAACAATAAAAATAATAATTTATTATTTAGACACCACCCATCTGACTGGGTTTCCCTAGCCACTCTGGGCGGCTCACAACAGAATGTTAAAAGTACAATAAAACATCAAACATTATAACTTCCCTAAAAAGGGTTGCCTTCAGACGTCTTCTCAAAGTCAGATAGTTGTTTATTTCCTTGACATCTGATGGGAGGGCATTCCACAGGGCCACCACCGAGAAGGCCCTCTGCCTGGTTCCCTGTAACCTCACTTCTCTCAGGGAGGGAACCGTCAGAAGGCCCTCGGCGCTGAACGATGGGGGTGGAGACGCTCCTCCAGGTATACAGGACCGAGGCCATTTAGGGCTTTAAAGGTCAGCACCAACACTTTGAATTGTGCTCGGAAACGTACTGGGAGCCAATGTAGGTCTTTCGGGACTGGTGTTATGTGGTCTTGGCAACCGCTCCCAGTCACCAGTCTAGCTGCCGCATTCTGGATTAATTGTAGTTTCCGGGTCACCTTCATATCTTAGACATGTATGACCGGGTCTTTAGGCTTGTGCTTGGGCAGTGCCATAGCTACAAGGGGGCTAGCTGATGTTTGTGCCCCAGGTGAAGCCTCCAGAGGGGTGCCATTGAGGCTCCCAGCCTGTGTGTGTGTGTGTGTGTGTGTGTGTGTGTGTGTACACACAGATGCGCACAAGGGGGTGCCAAACTGGATTTTTGGCCAAGGTGAAATAAAGCCTAGTTTCACCCCTGGCTTAGGAATGTAAAAAAAGTCCCAGGACGCATTTATCTCCTGTCTACTACTGTGGCTTTGTGGGTTGGGAGCTGTTCCACTGAGCATGCAGTGTGGTTTCAAAACTTGGCACCTTCTCTCTCTTCTGACTCTGACAGTGGCTGCCGAGATGTGCAAAAGCTGAGTGATGCCTTATTCCTGTCATTCCCCATGGTGGCAACACAAACTCGCACCTCCCCTTTTCCCCAGCTCCATGCAAAGATCTATTCCTCCCTGGAGTGTCCAGCTTCTCACTCGGCCTCATTTACTTCCTCCCCATTGTTGACTGGCAAAAGGTTCCTTCTTCTGCTCAGTGGGTCTTGAACATGGGGGCCGGTCCACTGTCCCTCAGACCTTGTGAGGAGCCGGACTATATTTTGAAAAATAATGAATGAATTCCTATTCCCCACAAATAACCCAGAGATGCATTTTAAATAAAAGGGCACATTCTACTCATGTAAAAACATGCTGATTCCTGGACCATCCGCGGGCCGGATTGAGAAGGCCATAGCTGTCAACCGTCCCTTATTTGGCGGGAAAGTCCCTTATCCCAGCGCTGTGTCCCGCTGCTGTCTCTTATTGATGATGTCCCTTAAATTTCCTGGGTTTCAAAGGAAGCAGCTCCTCTCCCTCTCTCCCTGCTGGCCAAGGAGGAGGGAGGCTCCAACTGTGTTGCTTTGCTGCGTTGCTCACCCAATAAGGAGTCTAAGAACGACTGGGCGGTGGAGCTTGCATGCCTTGTGCCGATCAAATCGGCCGCATTGCCTGGGGACTCGCCTTTGCTCAGCGCTTCCCAGTAGAGAGGTGACGGTGGTTTTCCTTGCTACATCCCCTTTGCCGGGTTGCTGCGCTGTGGGAACCACCGCTTGAGGCTTCGTTTGGCTGCTGGCTGGGCTTTCTGCCTTTGGCTTGGAGGGGCTCAGAAGTTGAACATACCTGTGTCGGGAAAATCCCTTATTTTGGCTGCTGATCCCTTATTTTCAAGGCTGCTGGTCCCTTATTTTCAAATCTGCTGTCAACTTAGGCAGCTATGGAGAAGGCTATTGGGCCGGATCCGGCCCCCGGGCCTTAGTTTGCCTACCCATGATCTAGATCCTGCTCCCCATTTCTACTCTAGCCCCACATTCATCTCTCTTCCTGCCTCCCTCCCTCATTCCTCCCCCTTGTAACTGAAAACTCAAGCTCTTGTCAGATGCTGGTTTGGAGAAGGATCTCAGAACGACACGTTTCCACTCCTATATTATCATCATATTTCACTCCCAACTCTTTCGAGGCTTCTCAGTTACGCACCGCATAAGCCGGATGAAATGTTATTCCTGCCACTAATGAGGTTGTGGTTTTGTGTTTGCAAAGCTGAAAAATTGTTTGGTCCAATGACTCTGTCTGGGACAGACGTGATCTCTTTATTTTCAATGGAATCAGCCGATAGGTACCTCAGAACCTAGGAAAGTAACCTGGAGACCATATGTAAATTTTAGTCAGTCTACAGGGACACCCAGCAATTCTGTGGCTTTAAAAAAAAATATTTGTGCATGTGTGCAAGTTCCATTTCCCAACCAAACGGACGCTTTTCTCTACCTTTCCAGAGTAAATTAACAGGGTTGCTATATTTCAAACAGCGAAAATCCAGACAGAAAAGTTGTTGAGATTTTTTGGGCAAAGTTCTTGAGCTTCTTGGGCAAAATCACTAAAAATGACGTTTTTTAGCTATTTTTAGGGGGAAACGTCAAAAAAGGCACAACCGACATGGGCTGCCATACATCCAGACATTTTCCCCATTTCCGCACGAACACTGTTGCCGACTGTTTATGTCCAGGAAAATCTGAACGTATGGCAACCCTAAATTACCTTCATTCAGCTTCGCTGAGTTCCCTTGGGCAATTCACCACCTTGTCTAAGAAAGGTTCCCCAACTTCTAATTGGTTATTTCCTACTACTGCTTCTTGGAGTGCTGTTAATCACCCTACTCATTAGCAGCCCATTCGCTTCATTTCTGTTCCCTACATTATAATGCCTTCGAATCCGCAGAAACAAGGCAGCCAGCTTCAGCAAAGTGAATTTAATAATAATAATAATAAAACACTTTAGAAGCAATGAACTCAGCATCCCCTGTTTATTGCATTTATTTATGCAAATTACATGTATCTGGGGGGAATCTGTTCGCCTCTACAAAGCTCCACCCTTATTTCAGACAAAGTGATATATCGATGTATCGCAATGTTTAGCTAGTGATATACTGTGATGTCAAAAACCAGGTTCCACCCAGCCCTAATCTATGAGGGAGGACAAACTTTGAGGAGAAAACAATCAAGCTGAAATTAAATAAAAGGGGGTAGAAGAAATACAAATAGAATGAGGGTGTTTTTGCAGAGTAGGGTAGGACAGCTAGCCGGCCGACCTTGCTGAACAATTGGGCACTTAAAATCTAGCTCATTTTAAGTTCATTTAAATAACAGACTATAATCTGTGTTGCGGCCATTTTGCGCATTCAGCTTGGCGCATGTGGCAAAAATAAAATAAAAATTGAAATGTGGAAGAAAGGGGCTGGAGTTCTGAGAAAAAATACTTTGCCAACCCCACCTGCCATGATATTAACCAAGGTGTTTTGACTAGATGTGATTTTGGCTTTAGGTGCTATCCCTGGAAGGAAACACCTGCGTAAGTTGTGGGCTTGCTATATATAAAAGGTAAAGGTAAAGGACCTCTGGACAGTTAAGTCCAGTCAAAGGCGATGATGGCGTTGCAGTGCTCATCTCACTTTCAGGCCAAAGGAGCTAGAATTGTCCACAGACAGCTTTCCGGGTCATGTGGCCAGCATAACTAAACCCCTTCTGGTGCAACAGAACACCGTGACGGAAACAAGAGCGCACAGAAAGGCCTTTACCTTCCCGCTGGAGCGGTACCTATTTATCTACTTGCACTGGTGTGCTTTCGAACTGCTAGGTTGGCAGGAGCTGGGATAGAGCAACAGGGACTCACCCCATCACAGGGATTCAAACCGCCGACCTTCTGATTGGCAAGTCCTAGAGGCTCAGGGGTTTAGACCACAGCGCCACCCATTCCCTCTTTACTGTATGTATTTTCCATTGACTTAAGATGCCCTTCTCAGTACTATTCAGCTCCCATGTCTTAAAAAGCTGGGCTACAGAGAAGAGGCAAGTGAAAAGATGGCTTGATTGTATGAAGAACCTTCCACAGGCATAGAAGAAGCTGCTCCAGGCTTTTGGAAAAGGAAGCGGAGGCACAGATGCAAGCCCGACAGGGAAGGGAGCGAAGGTATGAAAAAACTGAAGGAAAGTTATATAACAAGGTGGGGGAACAGTAGATTGCACTCATGTCATTGAAATCCAGAGTTATCTGATCTGGAATACAAATTTGCCTGGCTCTGAACACTTGCATGAATTATGAATAGAACATTATTTGATTGCACAGCATTTTCTTATCCTTAAGCATGGAATTTAGCTTTCCTCAGTACAGAAGCTGAATCTTTAATGTATTTGCCTGAAAAGCCCTGGATAGGAGGGCTTGCAAGAACCAAAGCAGGTCCCTGGGGATAGCTTAGTCGGTAGAGCATGAGACTTTTAACGTCGAGGGTGCAAGCCCCACTTTGGCCAAAAGATGCCTACATTGCAAGGGTTGAACTGGACGGCCCTCATGGTCATAGCTGTCAACTTACAGATTTGAAAATAAGGGACTGGCAGCCTTGAAAATAAGGGACCAGCAGCCAAAATAAGGGACCTGCAGCCTCACCTGTTCCAGGCACTCCAGTCTTCCTGTCCTCCTGCAGTCTGGTCAAACTCATGCTGGTAGCTTCGAGAACACTGTCCAACCAACTTTGTAACCAGAGGTTCAACTGAATAGAATCTGAATCACATGCACCACAAGGCCTATGCAGCCTCAACTTAAGATGGCTCCCCGGCCCAGCTTCGCACTGCAAAGTTTCCAGCAGCACGTGCAACAAAATGGCGTCCAGCATTCAAAAACCCCCTCAGCTTGCATTAACTAGCCACACACAAGGCATGCAAGCTCCACCCCCCAGTCGTTCTTAGACTTCTTATTGGGTGAGCAACGCAGCCAAGCAACACAGTTGGAGCCTCCCTCCTCCCTGGCCAGCAGAGAGGGAGAGAGAGCAGCTGCTTCCTTTGAAATTTAAGGGACATCATTTAAGGGACATTTAAGGGACATCCATCAATAAGGGACAGCAGCGGGGCGTGGCGCTGGAATAAGGGACTGTCCCTTCAAATAAGGGACACTTGACAGCTATGCCTCACGGTCCCTTCCATCTCTACAGTTATTTGATTCTGTGGTTGCCAACAAGCATCCACGACTGAACAAGGAAGCTGCTCAGACCAGCCCCCGTGGCTGAACATGAAATGAAGTCACAGCTTCATGAAGAACTACGAACTAAAATAGCACTGGGAGACTAAGCCCCTACATGGAATGAAATACCTTTTGCAGCAGCCCCAAGCCAAGTTCTGTTGTGCAATGATATTTGAAGCAATATAAACAATTCGGAGAAAAACACAGAACAGAACAGGCAAGATTGTATACAGTCGGTGCGGCAGAAGTGAGCTTTGTTCCACGCCAAAGCTCAGCTCTTTTATGCTAAAGGCGCGGCTCATTGAACCTGACGATTGCAATAGATTTATCTGTCCTGGACCAAAACAAAGCACATTTCGGTCCTTTCTGGCACTATCAGATGCAGGAAAAAACCTGAAACGTTCCATTACTTTATCCACAATTAAGGCACCTAGGCAGGATGAGGTTCTGGCTATACAAACGTAATACAAGAAAGAAAAGACTGAGGCATGTGAGCTGTTGGTATTTTCATTTTAACCATCCTTTTGTGAGCAGACATGAGAATGGCCATTGCCATTTTCAACATAATAGTAAACAAAACTGGCCTTGCACAAAACCAGGCCACTCTGTACCGTCTTGCCTCTGACTAGCCGTGGTTCAAGGTTACAAATGCAAGCATTGCCCAATCCTGCAATTAAGAGATCCTTTGGCTGCAAATGCACCTGCTCCGGCACTGAACTATGGAACTGCCTCGCTTCCAAAGACTGTCGTTTGTCAATGATAAATTATATTTCAGTAAAACAGCTACCCAGTCAAGATTAAATCAAAGCCCTGGAACCAACCAAAAGAGGAATACAGTGGTACCTCTGGTTACGTACTTAATTCGTTCCAGAGGTCTGTTCTTAACCTGAAACTGTTCTTAACCTGAAGCACCACTTTAGCTAATGGGGCCTCCTGCTGCTGCCACGCTGCTGGAGCACGATTTCTGTTCTCATCCTAAAGCAAAGTTCTTAACCCGAGGTACTATTTCTGGGTTAGCGGAGTCTGTAACCTGAAGCGTATGTAACCTGAGGTACCACTGTATGGAAGTCCCGTGGATTCTGCAATTGTGAAGCTTCTGGCTCTCTCCAGCTTAGAACATCATGGGACATGGATGAATAAATATCCCAAGTGTATATTTGATTATTTTTGTTAAATTCATATGCCGCCCATCATCTGAGAATCACAGGGCAATTTACAGTGTAAAAACACAAACATCCCTAACATAGTAACAAACAAAACCCCACTCACAAAGTTTGAAAGGCCACAGATTGCTTAATTAGCCAAAGGACTGGGAGAAGAGGAATGTTTTGGGTCCAATGCCTAAAGATATGTAAACAAAGGCTCCCACAAACTGGGAGCTACCACAGAAAAGGCCCTTTTCTCAGGTTGCCGCCTTCTGGACCTCACATGGAGGAGGCACACAAAGAAGGGCCTCAGGTGATGATCACAAGGTCTGGGTCAGGTGGGGAAAGGCGGGTCGGTCCTTGAGGTGTTGTGCTCCTAAGCCGTATATAGCATAAACCATTTTGTGTAGATGAGCATGCATGTGTGCCTAGGTGTTTTAAGAAAAATCTTTTACATTCTGCGCTCTCTCTGCACAACCTTTATGCCTAATGAAGAAACCACTGGAGAGGAAGATATATGGTGGAAAGGGGAAAGTCCATCTACTCTCTTTCCCTTACTAAAAGACTCAAGGCGCTTCTGAA
The DNA here is from genome assembly GCF_964270895.1 of Podarcis filfolensis. Taxonomy (NCBI): domain Eukaryota; kingdom Metazoa; phylum Chordata; class Lepidosauria; order Squamata; family Lacertidae; genus Podarcis; species Podarcis filfolensis. The sequence goes on from NC_139608.1 coordinate 89,156,874, forward strand.
TTTCTGACGGGGAATCCGTCTCCCAAACAATGGAGTGTTTCCCCCCAAAAAAGAAGCTTATACCAAGAAGCTGTGGTTGACACTGCATAGCAACCCCACAAATGATCACGGTGACCTCCACTCCAAATCCCACAGCCTGGTCACGTGTAGGCAGGCTGGTTAATGAAAAGCAAATGAGCTGGTTTGGTTAACCAGTCATGCAATGTTAAACTGACCCTAGGTTTTCTCCCAGCGCAGAGGTGGAATGTATCGCTATCATTTTGCCAGCTCCTCAAAAACTACTTGAGTAGAGGAGTGGGGAGAAAGGAAATGCGAACGGAAAACCCTTCAACTCTTTAGCTTTATGTGCTTCTTTGTTTCCTTGCTGAAAATAGAATTACTGAAATGTTCCCAAAAAAGCATGTTTTATTTGGGCACAGATAAGCAATCTATGAGCGACACACACGTATATAAAATTTATTCTGCTGGTAAAGAGCAGAGAGGTTTGCCAACCAACTCAGACAGATGAGAGTCTCTGGTGGTTTTTGCTCCCTGACCACAGGGCCTGTCCAAGATATTTTGGCACCTGAGGCGAAACACAAAATGGCAGCCCTCTCCTGGCTAGAGAAGGAGGAATGCGTGAAGATCTATATCAGGAACAAAGATGGAATAAAAACCTACACTGGGGTCTGCTGCCCCTGTGGATGCAGCCGCCCGAGGCAGTTGCCTCGCCTTCCCTCATGGGTGGGCTGGCGCTGTCTGGCCATTTTGAGCTATGTTGTTCCTACCCTTGACACATAGCTGTCAACTTACAGATTTGAAAATAAGGGACCAGCAACCTCGAAAATAAGGGATCAGAAGCCAAAATAAGGGATTTTCCAAGCACAGCTATGTTCAACTTCTGAGCCCCTCTGAGCCAAAGGCAGAAAGCCCAGCCAGCAGCCAAACAAAGCCTCAAGCCTCAAGGAAAACCACCGTCACCTCTCCCGCTGGGAAGCGCTGAGCAAAGGCGAGTCCCCAGGCAATGCGGCCGATTTGATCAGCACAAGGCATGCAAGCTCTACCCCTCAGTCATTCTTAGACTTCTTATTGTGTGAGCAACGCAGCCAAGCAACACAGTTGGAGCCTCCCTCCTCCCTGGCCGGCAAGGAGGGAGGGAGAGGAGCTGCTTCCTTTGAAACCCGGGAAATTTAAGGGACATCATCAATAAGGGACAGCAGCGGAACATGGCGCTGGGATAAGGGACTTTCCCACCAAATAAGGGACGCTTGACAGCTATGCCTTGACACTAAAAAACATTCTCTGTAGTCTACTTCTGCTCCATAAAAAAGAGGGCAGGCAATTCTCCAGGGAAAGGATGGTTTGTAAGCACCCAACTGAAGCAGACATTATGCTGGGCCCCTGCTTTCTGAGACAACAGGGTTGTTTGAGTTAGAGTTCTTTAAGATTGGGCCCTCAGCTTTGAGTATGTGCCCGAGAGGTATGCCAGGGAGGCAGGAACTTAAAGCTTGTTTTCTTTCTGGACAGAAAGGCAGAGGGAGTGATTAAACGAGGAAAAACAAGTCTGATCTGTAATGTCAAACAGCAGCCTCTACCACTCCTTCTTCCCATTCCAACTCAACCTTGTGATCCACACAATGCCGCTATCTATCAGTGTGGTAAAGCAATTACCCAGCTGAGAAGGAAAACAGAACCACTCCCTTAAGCATATTTTTGAGTACTTTCAAAAAACATACAAACTCCTAAACTAATTTACTTTCAAATGGAGGACTGCCTGCAGGAAGACCATCAAACTAGCAGAGAGGAAGAATTCATCTTGCTCAGATAATACAACTGCTGGTTGGTTGGTTGGTTGGTTGGTTGGTACAACCCATTGCAGTTTATGAACAACTTGGATTAAGAACGCTGCAAACCCGGAAGCAGGTGTTTTGGTTTGTGAACGGTGCCTTGGAAGCAGAACATGTTTCTCTTCCTGTTGAGTGTGTTCCATTTGTAAATTGAGTCCTCCACTGCTATGGGAAAGCAGTTTAAGAATGGACTTCTGGAAGAGATTAAGTTCACAAACTAAGGTACCACTGTAATATGGTCTCAAAGTTTGTTGAGTGATAGATCTGCATTAACTTATGTTGAACTTTTGATTTCCTATAATCAAACAATTAAAGATGACCCTTTTCATTGGCCCATTCACACATAACCATAATCCAGAGTCTAGAACTACGGTATGTCTAGCTACACACAGACACACACTGCTTAAACCACAACCACCTTGCTGCTACCTTTGCTGAGCCCAGAGGAAACAAACCACAGCATAGGGTTGCTATATGTCCTCTTTTTCCAGGACATGTCCTCTTTTTCAGGATTAAAATTTCTGTCCAGGCGGATTTTTCAAAATTGGCAAAATGACTGGGTTTTTTTGTTTGCAGTAACCCAAGAAAATTTTTCTAGTGCATTAGACTCAGATCTAAGGCACCTGGCTAAGAGGGTCTGCAGCAGAGAACCACAACAGAGCAGTATCTTAAACTAGCTACATACTGCATAAATCCCTTCTCTTGTGGCTGAACTAAAAGGACTAAAAGATCTTGCTAAAAGATCAGCTAAAAGATCTTGGAGGAGGAGTCTGGGAGGACAAGAGTTAACATCTGCCTGCCCTTAAGGAGAGTTCATATGCACATGTTAAACAGTTTGATAAATTGTTCGGCGCACACTTATGTTCACAAAGCTGGGAACATGGGCCCAGATATTTTCCTGTGGCAAATGAGGGAGCAATATGTATTATTATTTTGTTGCTGAAAGTGAAGAACATTGCTACAAGCAATATATCACAGCTTCTATAGCCTACATATAGTAAGGGTGTTTAACATGAGAGTCGTGGGCCAGTCCACCGCCCCTCAGACCATGCGGTGGGCCAGACTATTTTTTTGGGGGGGGGTGAACAAATTCCTAGGCCCCACAAATAACCCAGAGATGTGTTTTAAATAAAAGGATGCATTCTACTCATGTAAAAACACGCTGATTCCTGGACCGTCCGTGGGCTGGATTTGGAAGCTGATTGGGCCAGATCCGGCCCCCGGGCCTTAGTTTGCCTAGCCCTGCACTTGTTATTGTTGTTGTTATTTAGTCATTTAGTCGTCTCCGACTCTTCGTGACCCCATGGACCAGAGCACGCCAGGCACTCCTGTCTTCCACTGCCTCCCACAGTTTGGCCAAACTCATGCTGGTAGTTTCGAGAACACTGTCCAACCATCTTGTCCTCTGTCATCCCCTTCTCCTTGTGCTCTCCATCTTTCCCAACATCAGGGTCTTTTCCAGGGAGTCTTCTCTTCTCATGAGGTGGCCAAAGTATTGGAGTCTCAGCTTCAGGATCTGTCCTTCCAGTGAGCACTCAGGGCTGATTTCCTTCAGAATGGAGAGGTTTGATCTTCTTGCAGTCCATGGGACTCTCAAGAGTCTCCTCCAGCACCATAATTCAAACCCCTGCACTACAGAGTATTTTTCATGCACAGAAGAGCATTCAATCATGTTAGCCCCACCTGCAGGCTGAAGTGGCAATGGATTGACCACTTCAGTAAAATGAGGGTCCCTGAATACCCACCCATGTGTAGGTGTTAAGAATCTGCAGCTGTTTAAAAGGAGTTCTGTGGACCTTTTCAGGTGTGCTCTCCCTTCCAGCCAGAATACAGGTGCAAACTTGATGAGTCTTTCGTTTTTCATTCATTCTGCTCTAACCCAGAGGCTCAGGCTCAAAGGCCTGAAACTAGGTTTTGGGGACCAGAAAACAAATAAAACTCTGTTCCAAATTAAACCCTGCACATGCAGCCTCGTTTAAAATGGAAGCATATTCAAGCAGCACCTTACCCGCAATTTCATGCAGGTGTTTAATTAAAAGAAGGACTTGTTTTTAAAAAGCGCTCTGTGGATTTCAACGCATATCACACTTTCCATCTTTAAATTTCACATGCACAGTGTACTCTAGAATATGAGAAGGGGTGGGGAATTAATGTTACAGATTTCGGGCAGGTGCTGCTGAAAACCACTTACCGTATTTTTTGCTCTATAAGACTCACTTTTTCCCTCCTAAAAAAGTAAGGGGTAATGTGTGTGTGTCGTATGGAGCGAATGCAGGCTGCGCAGCTATCCCAGAAGCCAGAACAGCAAGAGGGATTGCTGCTTTCACTGCGCAGCGATCTCTCTTGCTGTTCTGGCTTCTGAGATTCAGAATATTTTTTTTCTTGTTTTCCTCCTCCAAAACTTATAGAGCGAAAAATACGGTACTTGTGCTGCTGATCTAGGTGCTGGCCACAAACGTTTAAAAATGTGACAGCTCATTTAAACAATGCAGTTTCTCACAGGGGTTTCTGGAAAGCACTTTCTATATTAACACAGTGCTTCTAAGGCTCCTATCCCATAGGGCTGGTTTATCTGAGTGCAAGATCTCTACATCAGACTTCTGTGTTGCTGGAAGTGGTTGTTACCTGGGGAAGGGGCGTGGCTAATGACTGATTAGCCAGGCCCCTTCCCCAGGTAACATCCACTTCCAGGAACATCTACTATCCCACTGGTTGTCAACCAACGTGCCATGGCACCCTGGGGTGACTTGAGGTGTGTTCAGGAGAGCCCTGGGGGGCTGTGCTTTCATCAACTTGAAGCCCGTAGCTTCCTGCATTCTCTTTCTTTCGGAAGAACATTCAGGGGAGTTGCCAACTTTAACTTGCAGCCCTCTGTCTTCCTGCACCTCTCCCTCTCTCCCTGGTGGCAATCCTTCTTTAAGTCCTCCTCCTCTCGCTGCCTCCCAGATGTGGGATGTAACATCACTGAAGCAGACAAATACAACATTTCCTGTTTGCCCAGAGCGGACACACAGGGGAATGTTGCTCCAGCCAGGAGGACTTCCTGTCACACCTGGTCTGGAGCATCCTCCTCCTTCATGTGACCAGGTAGATGGGTGTGAGCCTGGCAGACCCTACAAAAGGGCTGATCATGCAGCCAACTTTGCTTTTATCGCCTTACAGTGGTACCTTGGTTCTCAAACAACTTGGAACCCAAACATTGCAAAACTGGAAGTAAGTGTTCTGGGTAGTGAACTTTTTCCAGAAGCTGAACTTGCTCTGCTTTGAGTGTTACACTTCCGATTTGAGTGTTACACTGAGGTCTGTCTGTTTTTGCTGTTTATTGTACATTTTTGTTTTTGCAAGAGAGTCACACAGGACCTTCACCGCCTTCACTGGTTCTGATTTAAAAGAGAGGTAGAGCTGGGTATCATCTGCATACTGATGAACACCCAGCCCAAACCCCCTGATGATCTCTCCCAGCGGCTTCATATAGATATTAAAAAGCATGGGGGAAGAGGACGGAACCCTGAAGCACCCCACAAGCCCAGGGGTCTGAACGCTCATCCCCCACCACCACTTTCTGAACACGGCCCAGGAGAAAGGAGCGGAAAGGAGTGCCCCCAGCTCCCAGCCCCTCTAGACATAGTACAATAAAGCAAGCCTGAGTGTGCTAGCAGCTGACAATCTTGGGGCTCACATTGGCAAAGAAAAAGCGCTTTATATGTGTTGTATATGAATTATCACAATATGACACCAAAAAGCGCTATGGAGTTCCGTTTTTGCCAACCCAATTTCTCATCCAAAGTTTACAACGTGTTCAACTGTGAAGCCAGCCAGTGTCTCTCCCTAGCTCCATCCTTATTTCAGACGTTGTGACATATCGGTGTATCACGATATTTAGCTTGATGATATACCGCAATGTTGAAAACCAGACCTCGCCCAACCCTAACAGCACAGACATTTATCTGCCACTGTTTAAAACGAAATCTGCTCAGAGGGCCAGCTACAAGAGGGGGTGTCCTCCTTCGTATCTTGCTGCACAAGAATCATGACCATCCTTAGTCAAGAACCGAGTAGGCCACTGTGATTCATCACATAAGCACCTAGGATTATAATGTACAGCACAAAAGTGATTCATATGGAACAGGCAGCCAGAATTTGGCTTGGACAACCTCTTATTGAAAACAAGACTCTTAGCTGTTTGGCCACTCTAAAAATGTTTCCCTTAATATTTTAAGAAGAGGAGCTGAAAGAGAGCCTTTGAGTATTAAAGAACGGCACATTAAGCTTCTGCAACCAATCAATTCCTTGAAGTATCTGCCAAGGAATTGTCTATTCACAGCCAGCACAATGGCTGTGTTCGCAAACATCTGAGTTTATGTTCCTGGTGCTGTTTTGAGACAAAGTGTTACAGGCAAGGCTGAATCCATTGCTGAGCAGCACCCAAAATGCATGTAACTGGAGGCTTGCCCTAGTGGCCCACCAAAAAACAAACCCTTTTTAAGCTTTTTAATCCTGTGCTACTCAACTTCATCTTAAAATGACACAATGAAAGAACGTTAAGTACAAGTGGGGGATTTGGATACAACCTCTCCCTTCCCACAGTTCTTTCTCAAGCAACGTAGAAATCAGCACGAAACTCATCTATTTCCTAGAACTGGTCATGTCTGTAAGATTTTCCGTGGGCAGAAGTTTGCCCATCCCTCAAAGAAATAAACTTCTCATGGGCATACTGGTTGCCAAAGCCACTATAGCCATCTGCTATTTGCCAGTATCTAACACGATGACACATTTATGTTCTTCCCCCAAATCAGCTGTCCCTTCCTGCGGTCCATAAACAAAGCGTAAGAAAGCAACTATCCTGTTTAGCGAAGCCCAACAGAATGCTAAACTTGCAGTGCAGTCAGTGCCAGATTTACGTATAAGCTAAACAAGCCAGAGCTTAGGGCTCCACTCTCTTGGGGGCTCCCAAAAAATATACTACTTCTTAATTGTATTTCATTTCAACAATTCCTTTGATAAAATACATATTTTGTTATGTGCAAATGGCTTTAGATACCTATCAGGTCCATAAATTACCAAATAGCATATATTCAACACAAAAAACGATGACAATTGGTTGTTGACAAAGGACAGCTGGACATATAAAGGGCCCCATTACCTTCAGTAGCTTAGGACCTCAGCAAACCTAAATCCGGCCCTGAGTGCAGTGCATATTCACCATTGCGTGGTCTTAGTCCTGAACCCCTGGCCTACCTGGTAGCAAGTCAGTACGTCCAGTCCCCATTCCCCAATCCACATGTCCAAAGCAAAGCACTGTGCCACAGAGACCCTGGAACATCTATGCTGAGGTCCTTCAACATGGGCAGTTGAGCAGACACCAGCTCTGCTTCCTTTTTATACTTTGCCTGGTGATTGCAGCATCTGGGCTTGATGAGGCAGGTGACTCTCACCTGTCCTGAGCCTACTCCAGCTGAGGAATCACAAACCCTCATCCCAGAGCTAGCGAGCACCACCTGGACAGCTAGGGAGCTGGGCTGTGGGCCCTTGCCTGCCTCAGCCTCCAAGAGTGCTCCCTAGACCTCAGAGCTCATTGGGTTCATAGAGGCAGAAGCCCCTCTGGTTCTGCTGATGGGTCCTGTTGCGTTGATTCCTGCGCACTGACCCCCAAGCTCTGTCACTCCGTGAGAACTCCCTACACTAACCTCTACTTCCCCATCCCAGCTTAACCCAGTGAGTCCCAGTCCCGGCCACACCCCTCACCGGGATCCTCTTCCCTGTTGTCCTGCCAGTTCATGACAGGTATGCATTCACATTTTGTTCTTACACACATTCCTACAATCCTTCCATTCCAGAATGAACTGTAAAAAAAGAAAAGAAAAGGTAAAGGACCCCTGGACGGTTAAGCTAAAGTTACCAGATTTTTTTCAATGAATCCACGGACACTTTTCAACTTCAACGGATTTTGTATGGGGGTTGATTTGTAAATCCAGGGACTGTCCCTGGGGAAACGGGGACGTCTGGTAACCTTAGGTTAAGTCCAGTCAAAGGCGACTATGGGGTTGCGGCGCTCATCCCGCTTTCAGGCCAAGGGAGCCGGTGTTTGTCCACAGACAGCTTTCTGGGTCATGTGGCCAGCAGGACTAAACTGCTTCTGGCGAAACGGGACACTGTGACTGAAACCAGAGCACATGGAAATGCTGTTTACCTTCCAGCTGCAGTGGTACCTATTTATCTACTCACACTGGCATGCTTTCGAACTGCTAGGTTGGCAGGAGCTGGGACAGAGCAACGGGAGCTCACTCCGTCACGGTGATTCGAACCGCTTACCTTCTGATCGGCAAGCCCAAGAGGCTCAGTGGTTTAGGCCACAGCGCCACCCGTGTCCCTAGAATCAACCATAGCAGCATACTACAGGCATAGCTGCATCCTGCATACAATCCGCACCTGACATCACACACTGGAACCACGGTGGGTGAAGAAAAGATTTAAAAATGCTCCCTCTGTCTTGAAGTCCCAAAACTGATCAGGCACTCCTGCTATTAACAGTAAAGCAACACAATAATTCAGTGGCACATTCAGCATCGTATGTAGTCTGGCCGTTGTCCAAGTTCACTTGGGTGCCTTCCAGGAGTGATGCAAGGCTTTGAAGATTTGTTGCCTCCCTAGCTGTCATATTGGATATTCTTCTACAAAAAGGAGGGCAGCCATATAAGTCTGGAGGGGAGAATCTTTCTCTACCAGAGCTTCCAGGAGCTACATTCGAACAGCAGTTGAGGCAGTCGGCAGATCCCATGGCGCGACTCTTAACTTTGTAAGAGTCTACAGTCACACACTGACCTCTTCATCCTTCATTCTGGGAAGCAAGAGGCATTTTCAAAGGCCGAGGACACATCTCTGCCTGGCAAAAAACGCTTGAGAAGCATGCAGAGAAGTGCCGGCAGCGTTAGAAACTCAAGATATATAAGCTAGGTCCCAAATTGATCCTTAAACCAAGGTTACAGTCACCAAAACAGAATGTCTAGTTGCCATTTTGGGGCAAGATAGCTCTAATGTCTTATTTTTCAAATGATGGACTGGCTGTGATTCTCAGTTAAACATCTGGCTAGTTCAGAGGACAACCTTGAGCTAGGTTAAGAAATTTGAGAACTTACTTTATCCAAGCACAGTCTACATATATTCCTATTCCTACCTCTTTTTCTTAATGTTGACACTGTCCCTTCATAACCTAAGAATATCCATCACAACTGTGAGCAGGGCAGACGGGTGGGGTAAGTGAAGTCAAGTGACAACAATTAGATATGATCTTGTTTGCTGCTCCTGCTCAGGTTGCACAGAAAAAGCATTTTGGTTCCTGAAATTCATTCCAATTGTGCAGGTAAAATATAACTGATAGAATTCTACAGGATGTGCTATTAGTGTGTGAAAACAGACCAGATCTAAGGATCTCCAGATGGTGGAGATGTCAGGCCCAGCCATCTTCACTTGGTCGCAACTGGCTGATAGCCAGGTGCAAAATGCGCCTGGCTCCTGGCTAATTTCAAACACCAGGCACTGCCTCCTGGGGTTCCACCACCTGAGGTTCCACCACCAACCCTCCTGGTTTCAGAGTTGCTCCAACCCTCAATCATTTGGCTTGCCCTTTTCTGAAACTTCTCCTGCTCTGTGGTATCCTTTCTTTGAAGCAACCGGAACTGTACATAGTGTTCCAAGTGTGATCGCCCCATAGATTTGCATAAAAGCATTATGATATTTGCCGTCTTCTTTTCAACCCCTTTCCTAACAATCCCATTTCCACAGCTGCCATGCACACAGGGTCAACATCTTCGCCAAGCTATCCACTCTGATATAAAGGTCTCATTTCTGGTAAGTCAATGCCAGTTCACACCCCATGAGCCTATATTGATGCTATATGTGAAATTCCGGGGTTTGGGGACGAATCGTGCATCGCTTTCAACTTGCTTATATTTAATTGCTTTGCCATTTTATTGCCTACTCACCCAGTTTGGAGAGAATTCATTTTAAAGCCGTATCAAAAAGCAACTGTAAAATATTAAACAGACCCTTTCAATAATTAATTTCCCCAGAGACCGTCTCCTTGTGGATCACACCGGGCAGATCTTAGAAGAAGCAAAATAAAACTTCCAAGTGGCAAAATATATCAGTGTGACCATTCTAACACCTCCAAGATTTTGCGGTTTCATCAGGTTCAAAACTAGTCTTCTCAGAGGTACCATTTTGGGGTGCAACCTACGGCCCTTTCATTCATTTTATTTTAACTGTTTTATGCTAGACAGCATCTTAAAAAGCAGAGACATCACCTTGCCAGCAAAGGTCCATATAGTTAGAGCCATGGTTTTCCCAGTAGTGATCCCGTTCACATCTACAGGTACCACTGTAGTGATGTATGGAAGTGAGAGCTGGACCATAAAGAAGGCTGATCGCCGAAGAATTGATGCTTTTGAATTATGGTGCTGGAGGAGACTCTTGAGAGTCCCATGGACTGTAAGAAGTTCAAACCTCTCCATTCTGAAGGAAATCAGCCCTGAGTGCTCACTGGTAGGACAGATCGTGAAGCTGAGGCTCCAATAATTTGGCCACCTCATGAGAAGAGATGACTCCCTGGAAAAGACCCTGATGTTGGGAAAGATGGAGGGCACAAGGAGAAGGGGACGACAAAGGACGAGATGGTTGGACAGTGTTCTCGAAGCTACCAGCGTGAGTCTGACCAAACTGCGGGAGGCAGTGGAAGACAGGAGTGCCTGGCGTGCTCTGGTCCATGGGGTCACGAAGAGTCAGACACGACTAAATGACTAAACAACAACAACAACAAAATGCTGGATTTTAAATTGTCATCCCCTGCCTTGGGACCTGCTGGCAAGGGGAGGGGGTACTAAATGTGCTTCACAGTGTTTGAAATTAGCCAGGCGCCAGGCGCCTTTTGTGACTGGCGCAGGTCCAATTGCGACCACATGGAGAGCTCTGGATGCCCAGTTTGCGACTGACATCTCCATCTGGCTGGCCCCTCCAGCTTTCTTAAGCAGGTCAGCAGAAGACCTTATTTACTGAAATTTATGCCCCACCTTTTTCTCCACGGAGTGCATGGTACACCTCCCTCCTCAGCAAATCCCTACAACACTCCTGCGAGGTAAGTTAAGAGGCTTTGTCTGGCCCAAGGTCACCCAGTGAGCTTCAGCACACATGAATTCCTGCATTGCATGAATGACCCATTGAATGAGAGGACTCTTGGGTCCCTTCCAACTCTAGGATTATATGATTCGGTGAATTTTGCTACATCTGGGAAACAGGAACAAAGAACAGAGCAATGTCTTAAAGGACGTAGGAGACCCACGGCACGGATGATGTCCCCTGCTCTGCGACTTACGCCTTCCATTATTCTACACTGAACCAACTGACTTCAGACAGGTGAGAAGGAGGCCAGCATCCTGCTCAGAGATGCTTTTTTCCAACTCATTAACCACCATTATGCCTGGCACATCCTATGCCCAATTAAAAACGTCCTTGCTTCCTAGAAGCTGGCAGAGCTAACCAAGGCCATTTAGCTCTTTGCAGTCTTTTAGAGAGATTTTTGGCAACGTTCTAGAAACGCCGTGTTCCTAGAGGGGCAGCCCCAGTTACAATGCGATTCATAATTACAAAATCCTATTTCTTTTATTACCGCTGCTTTGCTTCCTGTTTATCTCAGCCGATCACATCACTGAGAATGCACTGCCACAGCAATGGAAATAAATCTCTGTTTGTACTCGGGACTGCCAGAAAGAAGAGGGGGGAAGCTGTGATCATTCTCCTAATAATTAAGAATACCCCAGTGCCTTCCACTTGCAAGGCCGCTTGCAGAGAGGCATATGTACCATAGTAAACCTTATATGGTAAGGAATGGACAGACCTTGTCTAGCTAACCGGCGCTCACTAAGGCCTTTCTCGTGTCCCAAGTGATACTATAAGTCTGTGGCCTGGAGGGAGTGTAGTTGACAGTAGGCACAGCCAGTCCATTCACTGGTCAGGTGAAGCATTTATCCCAGGTAGCAGCCTTGAAGAGGGCTCCAGCAACCAGCCTCTTCTTTCTCCAACTTCCACTCTTTTCGGAGGCAGGCTGCCAGTCGGAGCCCGTCTATATCCTTAGCATTTTGTGTGGTGCACAGGAGTTTCGGTATACCTGAAGGAGCGTCTCCACCCCCATCGTTCTGCCCGGACGCTGAGGTCCAGCGCCGAGGGCCTTCTGGCGGTTCCCTCATTGCGAGAAGCAAAGCTACAGGAAACCAGGCAGAGGGCCTTCTCGGTAGTAGCGCCCGCCCTGTGGAACGCCCTCCCATCAGATGTCAAAGAGATAAACAACTACCTGACATTCAGAAGACATCTTAAGGCAGGCCTGTTCAGGGAAGTTTTTAATGTGTGACATCTTAGTGTATTTTTGGTCTTTGTGGAAGCCGCCCAGAGTGGCTGGGGAAACCCAGCCAGATGGGTGGGGTACAAATATTATTGTTATTGTTATTGTTATTGTTATTGTTATTAAATCCAGGGGTGCTCAGTCCACAGGCCCTTGCCTTGGGGGGGGGGTGTTTAACTGATGTCACAGTGAACCCCAGAGCCTCTGGAAATCCCTGCGGCCAGATCAGCGATGCTCTTCCTTGCCCACTTTTTTATTAAAATAATAATTTTTATTAAGTTTCTTTTCTCATAACAAATAACCAATAGCATTACTAAGCATACATTTTCCAATTTCCCCCCTCCCTGTTGACTTCCCTCAATTACCATTTCTGGTTTGTTACATCCAATGATACATTCTGCTGTTTGTATACTGTAATATGTTGTCACACTGTTATACTTCTGGTTCTCAATAAATGAAGTTGCAAATGTTTATTTAAATCCAGCCAGCGAGACCATTTCTTCTTGTTTCTGCAAATGGGTTGCGAACGTGATCCGTGCAGGATGCACGTTCGCAACCCGCAGCGGCGCGTCTGCACACACGCAGGTTGCGACTCGGCGCTGCTGCGCATGTGCAACCCCCGAAACCCAGAAGTAACCCGTTCTGGTACTTCCGGGTTTCGGGGGTCCGTAACCTGAAAAAACGCAACCTGAAGCGTCTGTAACCCGAGGTATGATTGTAAAAGGTCCCCATTCTTTTTTCAAAGTCACTATTGCCCTTTTCTGCTTTTGAATTATGGTGCTGGAGGAGACTCTTGAGAGTCCCATGGACTGCAAGAAGATCAGACCTATCCATTCTGAAGGAAATCAGCCCTGAGTGCTCACTGGAAGGACAGATCCTGAAGCTGAGGCTCCAATACTTTGGCCACCTCATGAGAAGAGAAGACTGCCTGGAAAAGACCCTGATGTTGGGAAAGATGGAGGGCACAAGGAGAAGGGGACGACAGAGGACGAGATGGTTGGACAGTGTTCTCGAAGCTACCAGCATGAGTTTGACCAAACTGCGGGAGGCAGTGGAAGACAGGAGTGCCTGGCGTGCTCTGGTCCATGGGGTCATGAAGAGTCGGACATGACTAATTGACTAAACAACAACATTGCCCTTTTCACGCAATCTTCCTTCTCCACTTTCAAGCCCTAAATAGTTTGCCCGGTGATGCAACCAGAGGACCACCCTTCCCTGCCCTTCCTAACAGTTCTCAGTACAAAACAGTGCTTCTATTCAGAGCTGTGTGCGTGAGATTGTGACACTTCATGGAAGTGTTGCAATGCCAGGCAGATGACTGCCCAGCTTTCTCCTAAGCTCCAAACTTGGGGGTTGGGGGAGGCAGGAACCGCTGCTTTCCCATCTTTTCTGATCCACCCACCTGTGTAGCTAGCTGCCAACTCAGCGCTCCTTGCTTTCCCTTCCCACGCATCGGAAACAAGGGTCCTCCTCCCTCGGCTTGGTGGCAGATCTCCGCTCCCAATCCATGCATTCAACGTTGCCCCACGCTGCCAGGCTGAAAGGGGGCACTGTGCCAAAACAGCAGAGCGCCTCGGTAGCCCAGGGTCAGAAATTGCAACCCTGGCGCTCTTCTAGCTGCAAACTGCAAAGGAAGGCATCGCCCCTGAAGTTTCACTTGGCTTCTAAGTGAAACTTGGCGCAGCAACTCCTTGCCTCCTCCGATCTGAAAAAGACAGCCTATTTATTTACTCGTTTACACCTCTCCTCCAAGGAGCCCCTCCCCATGTTATGCAAACAACAACCCTGTGAGGTAGGTTAGGCTGAGACTGAGTGACGGGCGCAGAGTAGTCTAGTGAGTTTCATGGTTGGGTGGGGATTTGAACCCTCCCAGGTCCAAGTCTGACACTCTAACCTCTGTAACACACTGGGGACCAGAACCGTGGGCCCCCATATTTTATTTTTTTGAATAGCGTGAATGTTTGTGACGATTCCCTTTTCATATTCAGCCTGGAATCTCCCTCTCTATCAAGGTAGGTCAGATCCTGTGGGCTGCATCTCCCATGAGCTCCAGCCAGCACAGCCATGGGTCAAGGACGATGGGAGATGTAGTCTACATGACCTGGTAGATTGGACCAGGCCATCTGACAAAGAAAACGTTTTGGAGGATCTCAGCCAAGCAGAACCGGAAAAAGACTACAACCCAAATTCTGCCCTGGACGTACGGCAATAATATGAAATGATCCAATGCTTTGCCTTCATTAACATTATCTGCAAAAAAAAAGGTAAAAGAAAAGTAAATATGAAAATATCTGGCCTAATTGACTGCCTTTGCTTTCAACACAGGAATTTCAAATGGTTTCTGTACATGTGCCCCCACAACACAAAGGAAGGGGCTCACATTTTACAGAGCATATTCTGTATGTACAGTGGTACCTCGGGTTAAGTACTTAATTCGTTCTGGAGGTCCGTACTTAACCTGAAACTGTTCTTAACCTGAAGCACCACTTTAGCTAATGGGGCCTCCTGCTGCTGCCACGCCTCCGGAGCATGATTTCTGTTCTCATCCTGAAGCAAAGTTCTTAACCCGAGGTAATATTTCTGCATTAGCGGAGTCTGTAACCTGAAGCATATGTAACCTGAAGCGTATGTAACCTGAGGTACCACTGTACTAGTAAATATGTTCCTGGTTGCTACTGCCTCGCTTTCGAAGAAACACCATCGGCCAAATTTCCATTCTCTGTATGGCTTGGCTTGTACTATGGTGGGGTTCATTACAAAACAAACTACATCCCCAACTTTAACTGCTAATTGTCAAGGGTCTGCTTTTCTAATAATAGGATGTTTTGGCTTAAGCATGTGAGCAATGTCAAACTTTCTAGTTAAGTGTTAATAATCTGGAGGAAATTCATTTCCTTCTCATTTCTATTGTCCAATTGTCCATCTGTTCTGGGATATCTTATGGTACATATGTCTTTAATTTTGGGTTTCTAGGTAATGTGAAAGTGCTCTATGTTCAAATCCATGCTGGTTCATTATATCCAAGAATCTGCATATTTCAGAGCTTGCTGAACGTAGGGACTGGCCAGTAAAGATAAAGGTAAAGGGACCCCTGACCATCAGGTCCAGTCGTGACCAACTCTGGGGTTGCGGCGCTCATCTTGCTTTATTGGCCGAGGGAGCCGGTGTACAGCTTCCGAGTCATGTGGCCAGCATGACTAAGCCGCTTCTGTAATTCTTAATATTTTAGGAGGCTCAGCAAAGTTTGCCTGCTCGTGGCCTCTTTTTTTAAAGCATTAATAACTCTGGCATGGAAACATGTATTTATTGGCAATTAAGGAATGGTGCTGTGAGTGGACGCAGGTGGTGCGTGGATTAAACCACAGAGCCTAGGGCTTGCCAATCAGAAGGTCGGTGGTTCAAATCCCTGCGACGGGGTGAGGTCCCGTTGCTCGGTCCCTGCTCCTACCCACCTAGCAGTTCGAAAGCACGTCAAAGTGCAAGTAGATAAATAGGTACCACTCCGGCGGGAAGGTAAATGGTGTTTCCATGTGCTGCTCTGGTATTGCCAGAAGCAGCTTAGTCATGCTGGCCACATAACCCGGAAGCTGTACGCCGGCTCCCTCAGCCAGTAAAGAAAGATGAGCGCTGCAACCCCAGAATTGTCCATGACTGGACCTAATGGTCAGGGCTCCCTTTACCTTTTAAGGAAAAGGAGGGTGAGATCTGGATGCTTACTGAATGCATTTAATTGGATTTGGTGCTTACCCAGTGAAAAGACTTAGGCTATGTACACATTAGCAGCTTAAAATGCAGCAAGGACATCTTCCCCCTGCTGTGTTTCAAGTTGCATTTGCACACAGTCAGAGGGGGGCTGGGATGTCTTTAAGCCAGGGGTAGGCAATCTAGCCCATGGGTAGGGAAACCAAGGCCTGGGGGCTGGATCTGGCCCAATCGCCTTCTCAATCCGGACCACGGATGGTCCAGGAATCAGCATGTTTTTACATTAGTAGAATGTGTGCTTTTATTTAAAATGCATCTCTGGGTTATTTGTGGGGCAAAGGAATTCGTTCATTTTCCCCGCCCAAAATATAGTCCACCGCCCCGTCCCCCACGATCTGAGGGACGGTGGACCGGCCCACGGCTGAAAAAGTTTGCTGACCCCTGCTTTACACAATGCACATTACTGTTTGGTTTCCTGAGCCCTGTAAACCCCAACTCCTTTCCATTAAGATTGTCATCTGTGCGCAAGCGCCGTCATCTGCACATGTGCAATGGGTGCCTCAAATGTACACACCTCAGCTTAAAAGTGAAGTGAAATGTGGCTCAAGTTTTCCTTTCAGACTGAAGCTGGTTTGAGGGAAAACACGTCAAACAGCAGTATCTCTTTTAAAAAAAACAAACACACACCAAGACGGTGCTGCGTTGTGAATTATGTTACACGCAGGACGATTCAAAAGCCAGCAATGGGAGCACACTGGTAATGTGTACTCAGTCACAATATTATCCTTTTGATCCAACTGAATAGCAACTAAAGAGCAACATTCAACGAATTTATTACAGTTGCCACAGTAGATATCTTATAAGACCTTCGAAAATAAGTCCACAACTGCACAGGCATGGGAGAAGGGTGTGATGAATATTTGATGAATTATTGTATTTTAATATTTTGCTGGAAGCCGCCCAGAGTGGCTGGGGAAACCCAGCCAGATGGGCGGGGTATAAATAATAAATTATTACCATTATTATAATAATTATCCACCTATGCCACAGAAGGTCTCAGTGCGGGTCACTTACAGCCCAATCCTATACATACCTACTCAAAAGGAAGTCCCATTACATTAAACTGGGCTTACTCCCAGCTGTTTATGTATAGCATTGCAGCTTTAAAACATACAAGTCTCTGGCACAGCATCCTGATGGGGAGAAAGGACAGGGGTTTCAAATTAAAGGCAAGGATCCCTGCTGAAAATTCAACTCGCCAGTTAACAGAAATGCAACTGAATAGCCCTGAGCGTACACACATTTCCCATGCCTGAAAATGCTTTGTTTGTATAATACATTTGTAGAAGCAAATGCCCTTTCTAAAACGAAGCAGAAGGTTTGCCAATACAAGCGCACGCTCTTTGATGGAAACAGTACACCGACAACAGGCCTGAGGTGGCTTTTCTTCATTATACTAATAGCCTAATAAATAAGTAAGTGGGAGCTTTCGTGTTCACAGCAGCCTGCTAGCAAGAAACCCCAACTCCCCCCCCCCCCCAATCCTCAAGACTGGAAGGGCTGAAGGGCCTAACAGTAAATGTTCCTGGCAGGCCAGGGATACAGGTTTCATTCTTTACTCAAATGCGAATTCACAAGCGTTCAGTTCTTTGTCTTGCTCTGCGGGGGAAATAAACCTCTGATGTATGCTGGTTTTTCTTAAAAAAAAAGAAGAACGAACACAAAATAGCCAAATAAACCCACAGAGGTATTTTACATTTCTGTATTTAAAAACCGGCCACAGCAATTCCTGGTCAACACCCAGGAGAAGAGTGAGGCACACACAACCAGCTTTCCAGATGTATTATATTGACCACTGGACTAGTCTATTCTCCAGAAATTTGGTCCAATTTTTTTTTAAATTAAAAATCCTCTGTTTGGCTTGTTCTCCGATTCCCCCAAAGCCTTGGTCCTCTGCAACTCCTGCAGGCAGGCAGCAATGCATCGCAGCTCCTGCGCAGCTCCCGTTCCTTCCCACAGGGGCTCGCGCAAGTGATCTTCCCCGTTGGATTTTGAGCGGAGGAGGAGGAGGAGAAGAGATGCCATTCCCCTGCGGGCAAAAAACGGCGGTGAATGAACCGCCACGCGCCACCAGCGGCCGCTTCCTGGGATCTCTCCCGGAGAAGATGCTACTTTCACCCGCTCCTAGCAACAGATACAGGACGCGACAACCGCGTTGCTCTCTCTCCTCCCCGCCCCCCCCCAAGAAACAATGCACGACGGTCTTTAACCTCCAGCACCGCCGGCATCCGAAAGTCAAGGTCGCGCGGTCTATATAAAAGGCAACCACCTTAAAGATGGACTCCCATCATCAGCCCAGTTCTTGGGGCGTTGGGGGGGGGGGAATCAAGAAAACCCGTTTGCCGTGGCGAAGATCAACCGGGTGGGGCTGCCATCACACCCGAATCTCCGCGCTGGGCGAACGGGGAGGGGGGCAATTCGACTTGTCCTTTTGCAAAACGCACGCATAGAGAGGGAACCAGGTTCTGCAACTCCCTAAAGAGGTCCCTAAATCCGCGCGGGGGAGGCGTTCTAATCAAGGCGTTCCAAGCAACCTCCGCGATCCAAGCAGCCGTCTCTAACAGCCCAAGAGCCGGGCCTTTAAAGCAAGCAAAAGCGCGCGCCCGCGTGCATGCGCGGCCTCGCAAAGCCTCTCTCGGGATAAGCCGGATTCCCTCTTGGAAGAGTCCAAGGCGGCGACACCAGCAGCAGCATCCCAGCCCAGTTCACACGTTCACGCAGACACGCAGGTTCTAAATCTCCCCCTGACGCGCGTTCCTTCCCTTTGCCCTCTTACCTCGCTCCTTCCCCGCTGCCGCTTTCGCAGGAGAAGCTCCTTCCGCGCCGCGCGCCGCAGCAATCCGCGCCGCTTCGCCTCGGGCGACAAGAAAAAGCCCTGACTTCACCGCCAGACGCGCGGCGGGCGGCCAATGGGAGACGGCTCCGCCCACCTCATTAGCATGCCCCGCGGGGGCCGCGTCCGCACGCGCAGCGCGGCCCGAGCTCGCCTCGCCTTTCCCCGCTTCCCGCGCTAGGCGGAGAGCGCGCGCTCCCCAGCAATTAGGGGAGGCGTGCGTGCAGCCCGGCGCCTCCCCCGCCGACACGTGTCTGCTGCGTGGGGATGGAGTAGTAGGAGAGGATATATTAATGGCAATTTATCCCTCCGGGAGCCCACGCGTGGAGGTGGAACAGAGTTCTGAAATCCTTCCCTTGGCAGCAAAGCAATGACAAACCTAGACAGCATCTTAAAAGGCAGAGACATCACCTTGCCAACAAAGGTCCATATAGTCAAAGCTATGGTTTTCCCAGTAGTGATGTATGGAAGTGAGAGCTGGACCATAAAGAAGGCTGATCGCCAAAGAATGGATGCTTTTGAATTCTGGTGCTGGAGGAGACTCTTGAGAGTCCCATGGACTGCAAGAAGATCAAACCAATCCATCCTGAAGGAAATCAGCCCTGAGTGCTCACTGGAAGGACAGATCCTGAAGCTGAGGCTCCAGTACTTTGGCCACCTCATGAGAAGAGAAGACTCCCTGGAAAAGACCCTGATGTTGGGAAAGATGGAGGGCACAAGGACGACAGAGAACGAGATGGTTGGACAGTGTTCTCGAAGCTACCAGCATGAGTCTGACCAAACTGCGGGAGGCAGCGGAAGACAGGAGTGCCTGGCGTGCTCTGGTCCATGGGGTCACGAAGAATCGGACATGACTAAACGACTAAACGACATGGTTTTCCCAGTACAGTCATACCTCGAGTTGAAAGCGCTTTGGGTTGAGTGTGTTCGAGTTGCGCTCCATGGCAACCTGGAAGTAACGGAACGCGTTACTTCTGGGTTTTGCCGCTTGCGCAGGCGCTCAAAATGACATCATGTGCATGCGCGGCGCAGTAGTGGCCTTGCTAGCTAGGGATGATGGAAGTTGTAGTCCAACAACATCTGGGGACCCACAGGTTGAGAACTGCTGCGAGAGATGCGAAGCACCCCCATGTCTTTCCCCCTGTGCCACCAACCCTTCAGGGTTTTGCTTGCTTGCTTGATTTTTATTCCTTTTTAATTACCATTACAATATCAATACGTGATTTACGAGTTCAACATAACACCAAGTCAGATATGTATGAACCATACAGTGGTACCCTGGTTCTCAAACTTAATCCGTTCCCTAAGTCCGTTCCAAAACCAAGGTGTTCCAAAACCAAGGCGCGGTTTCCCATAGAAAGTAATGCAAAATGGATTAATCAGTTCCAGACTTTTAAAAACAACTCCTAAAACAGCAATTTAACATGATTTTTACTATCTAACAAGACCACTGAGCCACAAAATGAAAGCAATAATCAACGTACAGTGGTACCTCAGGTTAAGTACTTAATTCGTTCTGGAGGTCCGTTCTTAACCTGAAACTGTTCTTAACCTGAAGCACCACTTTAGCTAATGGGGCCTCCTGCTGCTGCCGCGCCGCCGGAGCACGATTTCTTTTCTCATCCTGAAGCAAAGTTCTTAACCTGAAGCACTATTTCTGGGTCAGTGGAGTCTGTAACCTGAAGTGTATGTAACCCGAGTTACCACTGTACTGTGCTTTAAAATAAGTAGGAGGGTATTGTAGATGATAAAAATTTAAAAAAAAATTTTTCTTACCTGCACTGATGATGGTCATTGTTTGGATGTGGGGCTTTTATCCATTTTCGCAGTCACGCAATCAATCAATCAGTAGCTGAACTGGGTTCCACACAGTCACAAAAACAAATTAACTGAAAAAGCCTCAAAAACGCAAAATAAATAGCAAAAACAAAAGTGCCAAACTTAATCTGTTCCAGAAGTCCATTTGACTTCTGAAATGTTTGAAAAACCAAGGTGCAACTTCTGATTGGTGCAGGCGCATGGGACGTTCGGCTTCCGAAAAACGTTCAAAAACCGGTACACTTACTTCCGGGTTTTTGGCATTTGGGAACCAAGGTGTTTGAGTACCAAGGTACCACTGTATATACAACAAAAGGTCTGCCCCATTTGGTTCTAGACATGATTAAACACTAAATTAATTTAAAACATTCTTAAGGCTGTATTTTATTGTTCCCATATATGCTCCATTTCCTGATAAACATTATGCACCTTTCCCCTCTCAAAGTTCTGCTGCATTAATTTCACCACATATGCCATATCCCAGCTTCTCAATTGACACTGACATGATGGGTCTATCATTTTTCCATCAAAAACTATTGTTAACATCCCTGCAATAATGTTTTCAAATCTTCTTTCACGGCTTATTAAATAACCAAAAATAAATAAAGAATGCCACTATTGGGTTTGACGGTAATATATGAACCATCATATTTTGAATATGAAGGTATAGAGCAATCTTTGGACTGTTCAATGAAAAGTGAATTAGATTGTCTTCTCTGATGCCTCACCTTCAACGAACACTTCCTTGTTCATTTATTTAGTCCAAGGGAAGCAAATATGATTTAACAGGCATTATTGAAACCTGGTGGGATGAAATTCATTAATGAAATGTAGGGCATAATTTATTCCAAAGGAACAAACAGGAAGAGTGGAGATTATATGTAGATATGCAAGGAACTCCCTAAATCTGAAGGTGGAAGTTTGGTTGAGAACAGGTGATTACCAATAATGTCAAAAGGAACTAATAATTACACCATTGTAGGAGACTGCTAGGGACACGGGTGGCGCTGTGGGTTAAACCACAGAGCCTAGGACTTGCCGATCAGAAGGTCGGCGGTTCGAATCCCCGTGACTGGGTGAGCTCCCGTTGCTCGGTCCCTGCTCCTGCCAACCTAGCAGTTCGAAAGCACATCAAAGTGCAAGTAGATAAATAGGTACCGCTCTGGCAGGAAGGTAAACAGCGTTTCCGTGCGCTGCTCTGGTTTGCCAGAAGCGGCTTAGTCCTGCTGGCCACATGACCCAGAAGCTGTACGCTGGCTCCCTCGGCCAATAAAAGCGAGATGAGCGCCACAACCCCAGAATCAGCCACGACCGGACCTAATGGTCAGGGGTCCCTTTACCTTTCCTAGGAGACTGCTACACGACCAAACCCGGAAAAAGACATAGATGTTGCCTTCCTAGATTATATTTCCACATTTTCAGATAAGAGATAGTAGCGTGGGAAACCAAGTACCCTGATATATGTTGGAAGCCAAGAATGAAATTCTACTGATTAATTGCTGACTTACCTTGCTCTCAATTTCATTTTCCAAAAGGTGAAAGACGAGAAGAGATCAGGTAGGCCAGTCCTGACACACAATAACAGGCAAAAACAGGTCGATGGGTGAAAATAGTGGGGTCAGTGGGTGACTGCATCATGTTGCGGAGTTGGAAATGATTCAGAAAAGGGCAAGCCAAGGGGGGAATTTTCCTGCCAAGAGGGGTGACAACATTTGGAGATTTTTGGCTTCGAAGAAAAAGTAAGAGGCGACACAACAGAGGTGTGTGAAATTATGTACGGCATAGAGCAGACATGGCCAAACTTGGCCCTCCAGATGTTTTGGGACTACAACTCCCATCATCCCTATCTAACAGCACCAGTGGTCAGGGATGATGGGAATGGTAGTCCCAAGACATCTGGAGGGCCAAGCTTGGCCATGCCTGGCATAGAGAAATTGGATCGGGAAATGTTTCTGTCTCTCTCTTATAATATTAGAACTCAGGGACATTCCAGTGTAGCCAAAACATTGGAAGATTCGGGAATGAGCAGAAATATATACCGTAAATATATACCGTAATCACTTCCACAAGAAGCAGTGATGGTCACCAATTTAGATGATTTAACAGAGGATCAGGCAAATTCATGGTTCACAACCTCAGATATGCAGATGACACAACCTTGATGGCAGAAAGTGAGGAGGAATTAAAGAACCTTTTAATGAAGGTGAAAGAGGAGAGCGTAAAATATGGTTTGAAGCTCAACATCAAAAAAACGAAGATCATGGCCACTGGTCCCATCACCTCCTGGCAAATAGAAGGGGAAGAAATTGAGGCAGTGAGAGATTTTACTTTATTGGGCTCCATGATCACTGCAGATAGTGACAGCAGCCACGAAATTAAAAGACGCCTGCTTCTTGGGAGAAGAGCAATGACAAACCTAGACAGCATCTTAAAAAGCAGAGACATCACCTTGCTGACAAAGGTCCGTATAGTTAAAGCTATGGTTTTCCCAGTAGTGATGTATGGAAGTGAGAGCTGGACCATAAAGAAGGCTGATCGCTGAAGAATTGGTCCTTTTGAATTGTGGTGCTGGAGGAGACTCTTGAGAGTCCCATGGACTGCAAGAAGATCAGACCTATCCATTCTGAAGGAAATCAGCCCTGAGTGCTCACTGGAAGGACAGATCCTGAAGCTGAGGCTCCACTACTTTGGCTACTTCGGACACGACTAAAGGACTAAACAACAACAACTGTTACTCCTCTCTGCTTAACCTGAGGTACTATTTCTGGACAGATCGTGAAGCTGAGGCTCCAATACTTTGGCCACCTCATGAGAAGAGAAGACTCCCTGGAAAAGACCCTGATGTTCGGAAAGATGGAGGGCACAAGGAGAAGGGAACGACAGAGGACGAGATGGTTGGACAGTGTTCTCGAAGCTACCAGCATGAGTTTGACCAAACTGCGGGAGGCAGTGGAAGACAGGAGTGCCTGGCGTGCTCTGGTCCATGGGGTCACGAAGAGTCGGACACGACTAAATGACTAAACAACAACAAGGCTGATAGCCACAATGGTTAGGTTCTACTCTACTGTCACAGGCAGTATGACTCTTGAACCCATTGCTGAGAATTGCATGTGAGGAGAGTTCGGTTGCTTGCAGGCTACTTCCCTGCTGTCCCCCCCCCTTATTTCTCCCTTCTCTGTTATCTTACTCACCGTCACTAGCTATGCTTTAAGCACATTGGAGTAAAAATGCTCTGCTTTGTTTGCAAGCTGTGCAAGTATGTACTGTATGCTGCTGCTGCTATATAAGTCTATCTATCTCAATACAAACCCGTTCCTCACATTCCGTCACACAACAGACCTCCGCTGCCACTGCAGTCCATGGAACAGAGCAAATGAGCTGAACTCCAAGGCATAGCTGTAGGAAATGGCAAACCTTGCTTCTCGCTCAAAGCACTCTTAATCTGATGACAGGTATTTCACTAGTAAGCAGGACTGGCAACTGTATTACACAGGTTCTATTCTGACTCTGCAAAGTAAATATCCACAGAATTTTTCACGCTCAACATTGATTGATTTAGTTATTTAAAAAAATATTATTGTCTGTTCTTTGCTGTAAAAGGAATTCCAGAGCCGGTCTAAAAATTATAATAATAATAATAATAATAATAATAATAATAATAATAATAATACACTGATGATAATAATAATTTATTCTTTCTACCCCGCCCATCTGGCTGGGTATCCCCAGCCACTCTGGGCGGCTTCCAGCAAAAGATTAGAAATATGTAAAATTTTAAATACCTATTAAAATATCATAAATATACAGTGGTACCTCAGGTTAAGTACTTAATTCGTTCCGGAGGTCCGTACTGAACCTGAAACTGTTCTTAACCTGAAGCACCACTTTAGCTAATGGGGCCTTCTGCTGCCGCTGCGCCGCCAGAGCACGATTTCTGTTCTCATCCTGAAGCAAAGTTCTTAACCTGAAGCACTATTTCTGGGTTAGCGGAGTCTGTAACCTGAAGCGTATGTAACCTGAAGCATATGTAACCTGAGGTACCACTGTATAGCCTCACTCTCACCAACCGGAAAATTTAAATAACAATAACAGAAACAGGCAACAGATGGAAAAGTGGGTATTCATCAAGGGCCTAAAACTCACCAAGAGGCCTTATCTGAGAAGGAGTTCCATCACTTGAGGGGCCACCATTGAGAAGGCCCTGCTCGGGTTGTTCTATAGTGTATCTCTGATGTCTGCAGCACTACCAGGAAGGCCTCCTTCATAGATCTAGACAATCTATTTCCTCCAAGAGCACTTGGAACGGAATGGCCAACTTCCTCTTCCCCAAAAGGGGACATTTGCAACTGGGCAGCTCTGGGCCCATTGCTGTTTTTGAGGAACAGATGCACCACTGCTTCTGTAATGGTGGTAGCTGCCATTCCCATCACACAACGATACATTTACAACACTCCAGACCGACAACAGTCCTGGGGTTTTCCAACAACACCACCCCCAAGACCATTTTCCTCAGTTTGGGTAAAGGTAAAGGGACCCCTGACCATTAGGTCCAGTCATGGCCTACTCTGGGGTTGCGGCGCTCATCTCGCTTTACTGGCCAAGGGAGCCGGCGTACAGTTTCCGGGTCATGTGGCCAGCATGACAAAGCCGCTTCTGGCGAACCAGAGCACACGGAAACACCATTTACCTTCCCGCCGGAGCGGTACCTATTTATCTACTTGCACTTTGACGTGTTTTCGAACTGCTAGGTTGGCAGGAGCAGGGACCGAGCAACGGCAGCTCACCCCGTCACGGGGATTCGAACCGCCGACCTTCTGATCAGAAGCCCTAGGCTCTATGGTTTAACCCACAGCGCCACCCAAATCAGAAATTAAGTCTTAATGGAAACCCAAGTATTGGCCCACTGTAATTCCCAGCTGAGGATTCTACT
This sequence comes from Podarcis filfolensis, assembly GCF_964270895.1. Taxonomy (NCBI): domain Eukaryota; kingdom Metazoa; phylum Chordata; class Lepidosauria; order Squamata; family Lacertidae; genus Podarcis; species Podarcis filfolensis. Next base: position 89,182,433 of record NC_139608.1, read on the forward strand.
GCATACAAATGTTAAGCAGATCTGAAATTTGTGGGGTTGGAAGTTGAAACCTCCTGAAGCATATCAAACACTCCTCTAATCCACAGGCCATTGAAAGCAGGGACCATGCAACCCCAGCTATTGTGTCTCTGCATGTTGCCGGGGGCCCATAATCCCTCCAGATCTCTGACATGACGCACTCGGTCTACAATGGCTCATTTGAATAAATTACGATCCCCATTTTATGCCTGGGTACATGGTGGAACTGCTGAGTTTGGTTCTTATTGTAGGCAATTGGGAGAAAATAATCATTCCTGGCGCTGTGCCCTTTGTCATCAGTTATTATATCCTCGCTATTCAGAGAGGGGGTGGTTGCACACACATTCCTGGCTTAAATGCAGCTAGGTCATTTCCCAGTGCTGTGTTTCAAATCACATTTGTACATTGCCGTACACATCAGCAGGGCTGGTTTGCAAGCTGCCCGCTGTCAGTAGGTGGAGAATGGGCATGGATGTCTTCATACAGCTGACATTTTCAGATAGGGTTGTAGCTAGTTGGGCGGGTAAGGGAAGCAGCATTTCTCAAGAAACTACAGGGTAGATGTGGATTGCGATGAACGCCGTGTGCTTTACAAACCAGTGGTGGGAGCACACTGGATGCAGAGCAAATGAGAGCATTCACACAGCATCAGAGTGATCATGGACTCACAGCTGTCCACGGAGGCGCAGGTCAATTCTGTATCCAGGGCAGCTGTCTACCAGCTCCATCTGGTACCCTGCCTGCCCACAGACTGTCTCCCCAGAGTGGTGCATGCTCTGGTTATCTCCTGCTTGGACTACTGCAACACGCTCTACATGGGGCTACCTTTGAAGGTGACCCAGAAGCTACAACTAATCCAGAATGTGGCAGCTGGACTGGTGACTGGGAGCGGCCACCGAGACCACATAACACCGGTCCTGAAAGACCTACATTGGCTCCCAGGATGTTTCCGAGCACAATTCAAAGTGTTGGTGCTGACCTTTAAAGCCCTAAACAGCCTCGGCCCAGTATACCTGAAGGAGTGTCTCCACTCCCATTTTTCAGCCCAGACACTAGGGTCCAGCTTTGAGGGTCTTCTGGTGGTTCCCTCTCTGCGAGAAGTGAGGTTACAGGGAACCAGGCAGAGGGCCTTCTCGATGGGAGGGCAAATCAGATGTCAAGGAAATAAACAACTATCTGACTTTTAGAAGACATCTGAAGGCAGCCCTGTATAGGGAAGTTTTTAACGTTTGATGTTTTATCGTATTTTTAATATTTTGTTGGGAGCTGCCCAGAGAGGCTGGAGAAACCTAGCGAGATGGGCAAGGTGTAAATATTTATTTATTTATTTATTTATTTATTTATTTATTTATTTATTTATTATTGAAAATAAACCAGCCCTTGGAATAATAGAATTGGAGAGTTGGAAGGGACCTGAGGGTCATCTAGTCCAGGCTTCCTCAACCTCGGCCCTCCAGATGTTTTTGGCCTACAACTCCCATGATCCCTAGCTAGCAGGACCAGTGGTCAGGGATGATGGTAATTGTAGTCTCAAAACATCTGGAGGGCTGAGGTTGAGGAAGCCTGATCTAGTCCAACCTCCTGCAATGCAGAAATCTACATCATGCATGACAGACAGCCATCCAATCTCTGCTTAAAAATGTCCAAGGAATAAGAGTCCACCAGCTTTAAAGGGAGTCCGTTTCACTTTTGACCAGCTCCATTTTTGCTGCGGTCTGATGCATGCTACTTGTGGGTAAGGGCCACTGAATATAGGAAGACTTGCTTCTGAGTACAAAGACATGGGCAGAATGTTTATGAAGTTTCCCATTGTTTCACTCAACTAGCACTTTGCACCAATATAGCAAAACCTACTGTTACTGAGATTTTACTTTCTTGGGCTCCATGATCACTGTAGATGGTGACAGCAGACACGAAATTAAAAGATGCCTGCTTTTTGGGAGGAAAGCAATGACAAACCTAGACAGCATCTTAAAAAGCAGAGACATCACCTTGCCAACAAAGGTCCGTCTAGTTAAAGCTATGGTTTTCCCAGTAGTGATGTATGGAAGTGAGTGGTCGTGAGACTGTGGAGAGACCCGGCGAGCGAGTGACGGAGGGGCAGAGCAGCGTCAAGGTTGCTGCTGCTCTAGGCAAGTCGAGCTGGACTATAAAGAAGGTTGATCACCGAAGAATTGATGCTTTTGAATTATGGTGCTGGAGGAGACTCTTGAGAGTCCCATGGACTGCAAGAAGATCAAACCTATTCATTCTTAAAGAAATCAGCCCTGAGTGCTCACTGGAAGGACAGATTGTGAAGTTGAGGCTCCAATACTTTGGCCACCTCAGACCACAGACGACAGAGGACGAGATGGTTGGACAGTGTTCTCGAAGCTACCAGCATGAGTTTGACCAAACTGCGGGAGGCAGTGGAAGACAGGAGTGCCTGGCGTGCTCTGGTCCATGGGGTCACGAAGAGTCGGACACGACTAAAGGACTAAACAACAACAACTGTTACTCCTCTCTCCTCCTTTTTTGCTCAAAATGAACCGTGCATAGGCAGATCAGTAGTTTGTGGACTGAAAATAAAAATCTGGTGCATCAGTTGTGGATACAGAAAATGTAGCTGTTATACTAAATAATATTCAGAGATTGTCCCATGACATTTTGGTGCCTGAGGCAGAAAATCCAAGTGATGTCCCTTGTGGTGGAAAACATATAATTAAAAATAATTTTGCTGCCCCAAATCAGCCACGTGGATAGTTGGCTCCACAAAATGGGTCCTGCCAATCTCGTGTCACTTTCATTTTATCAAGGGAGTATATGAATAAAAAAACTGTGTTTGCAAATAATATAGCAGCTCTCTGCCCAGGAAAAAATGCACACTGTCAATTTCTCACCTAGCATTCAATGACTTCTGCACAGAAGTACCGGTGGAAGGCAATAAGAGTTCTGCAGTAGGGGCGCAACCTGTAGTAGTTATTGTGTTTGGGAAACCTGCAGTAAATTGCTGTTTGCAAACAGACACTCACTAATAATAATAATAATATAATAAAATTTTATTTATATCCTGCCCTCCCCAGCTGAAGCCGGGCTCAGAGCAGCTAACAACAGTAAAATGATAAAACATTCTAAAATCATTTCATTATAAAATTAATTCAAAACAGATTAATGGCAACCATTGGGCTAGAGTTCTGTGAGGATTGCCAAAGGAGGGAGTCAGGCTGTGCCCTAGCCAAAGGCCTGGTGGAACAGCTCTGTCTTGCAGGCCCTGCGGAAAGATGTCAAGTCCTGCAGGGCCCTAGTCTCTTATGACAGAGCGTTCCACCAGATCAGAGCCACAGCCGAATAAGCCCTGGCTTTGGTTGAGGCCCGCCTAACCTCTCTGTGGCCTGGGACCTCCAAGATGTTTTTGTTTGAAGACCGTAAGTTCCTCTGTGAGGCATACCAGGAGAGGCGGTCCCGTAGGTACCTCAGTTCAATTGCATCTTGAGCTCCTGGTTCACCTTAGCCAAAATCCACTCTCAGTATCTTTCCCTGCAGACACGGGTGGCGCTGTGGGTTAAACCACAGAGCCTAGGACTTGCTGATCAGAAGGTCGGTGGTTCGAATCCCCACAACGGGGTGAGCTCCCGTTGCTCGGTCCCTGCTCCTGCCCACCTAGCAGTTTGAAAGCACATCAAAGTGCAAGTAGATAAATAGGTACCGCTCCGGCGGGAAGGTAAATGGCATTTCTGTGCGCTGCTCTGGTTTGCCAGAAGCGGCTTAGTCATGCTGGCCGCATGACCCGGAAACTATACGCCGGCTCCCTCGGCCAATAAAGCGAGATGAGCGCTGCAACCCCAGAGTTGGTCACGACTGGACCTAATGGTCAGGGGTCCCTTTACCTTTTATCTTTCCCTGCTCCCCCTCTTTAGCATGGAAGGCTGATAGACGTTTTGAGACTTATGCAATGCCACATCACATCCAACAACTAAATTCTGGCAAAAATAATAAATGCATCTCGAGAAGGCAGTTGAAAACAAGGGTGGGGCATAGAATATAGGATGAATAGGCCAAGAAATTTCGCAACCCTGCTTTTATTCCAATTCCTTTCCAACGCCAAACCTTTGCACCCAGCAGAAGACATTCCAAGTGGATCGGATGCTAAAACCATTTGTTTGAATGTTGTCCTGAGTGAAGGTTGGGGAGGTTGTGAGAAATGGGCTGGCCAAGAGCAACAATGGTTAAAAGCAAAAATCCTTAGAGGCCAGTCTATTGTCCGTGCACAATAAGGAAGACGGAAAATACCTCCCGCTTTGAAAATGCACCCACCCCAAACAACAACAAACATCTGTGATCTTATGAGGGGGAAAAACACAATGGACTTTTCACCTCTACAATGTACTTTTCACCTGTTCTTCAAGACTTATTCTCCTCTCCTGCCCGCAAGCCTGGGCCAACAATAAAATCTGTGATTCACCTTCCTGGGCAAATTTAATGGGGATTATTTTGCTACCCCAAGGCAAATTCCAATTTATTGGGGTAGAATTTCCCCAAACAAAACCATGAATTTTGTCTCAGAAGATGGGCACTTATCCAGGAGTCAGCAAACCTTTTCAGCAGGGGGCCGGTGCACTGTCCCTCAGACCTTGTGGGGGGCCGGACTACATTTTGAAAATAAAAAGATGAACGAATTCCTATGCTCCACAAATAACCCAGGGATGCATTTTAAATAAAAGGGCACATTCTACTCATGTAAAAACACGCTGATTCCCGGACCGTCTGTGGGCCAGATTTAGAAGGCGATTGGGCCGGATCCGGCCCCCACGCCTTAGTTTGCCTACCCATGCTGACCTTTCCAAGCCCCTTGACTGGTTTTTGAACTCTTTTTTATCCTACGATGGAGACTCACTAGATGCTCTTTTTATTGAATTGTGCACATGGTGCTGATAGCTTCGAGAACACTGTCCAACCATCTCGTCCTCTGTGGTCAAAGGTGTTGGCAAGGTGATGTCTCTGCTTTTTAAGATGCTACTCCTTCATGGATCATGGCCTTGCTGTGGCGAAGGGGCTTGAACAACTCAGAGAAGCTATGAGCTATGCCATGCAGGGCCACCCAAGATGGACAGGTCATAGTGGAGAGTTTTGACCAAACGTGATCCACCTGGAGCAGGAACCGGCAAGCCACTCCAGTATCCCTGCCAAGAAAACTCCATGGACAAAGACATGGTGCTATAATAATCCCATTTCAATAAGGTTTGCAGCTGTAAAAGTTTTGGGGAAGTCACCCTGCTTCACTTCCAATCAGTGCGTATCTCATAACTTCCTGCTGAAATCCTGTGACTTGTTGTCCCACAAATGTTTTAGTTTCTTTTTCTGCTGCTTTTTGTTTTGCTACAGCCCCTCAAGACAGCAATAATGTGCCAGCTTTGGGGAAGCATTGCAGAACAGACTAAATCTGAATAAACCCAATACGTTAATGCGTTAATAACATGTTGCCAAAGACGCCCACACTAAAACACCAGTCTGGAGGGGACATTTGTTAACAGTGGCTGAGACAAAACATGCAACAGCAAACAAACAAACCGATCAATAGATTTTGCAGGATATTGTTTACCCAGGTACTGTTTGTTTGCCGAAAGGAAACTGCAAATGTGAAGCAGCTAATATTTGGGGACATTGTTACACTAACCTAGAAAGACTACATTGTAGGTCTACTTCTATATACATTTTGCAATTAAAAATGCACCCAGAGTGGATTTCAGTCCTGTCTGTTAACAGACTTATTGTTATAATTAGCCTTGGACAATTGAAAATAACCACCACCAACCAACTCTGGGTCAGTTTTGCCTGCCATCTTGCAGTTTCTGCCCAAGTCTGACCCAGGGTTTCCCAAACTTGGGTTTCCAGCTGTTTTTGTACTACAATTCCCATCATCCTTGACCACTGGTCCTGCTAGCTAGGGATGATGGGAGTTGTAGTCCCAAAAACATCTGGTGACCCAAAGTTTGCAAAACACTGGTCTGCCCTATTGCTCCAATGCAACTTACTGTATAGGCATTTGTCTGAACATGCAAACTCAGTGGGTGCAGACAAAGATTTTCCCCTACATTCACATGTGCTTAAAGGTAAAGGTAAAGGACCCCTGGACGGTTAAGTCCAGTCAAAGGCAACTATGGTGTTGCGGCGCTCATCTTGCTTTCAGGCTGAAGGAGCCGGTGTTTGTCCACAGACAGCTTTCCGGGTCATGTAAACAACATGATTAAACCACTTCTGGCACAACGGGACACTGTGATGGAAACCAAAGCACACGGAAACGCCGTTTACCTTCCCGCCACAGTGGTACCTATGTATATACTTGTACTGGTGTGCTTTCGAACTGCTAGGTGGGCAGGAGCTGGGACTGAGCCACGGGAGCTCACCCTGTTGTGCGGATTCGAACCGCCAACCTTCTGATCGGCAAGTCCAAGAGGCTCAGTGGTTTAGACCACAGCCCCACCACTTAGTCCCCAACTGTCACCATGCTGAACAGGGATGATTGGGGACAGGGGAGGGGTGACACAAAATATATGAAGACACTGGGGGGTGGGGTGGGCTTGCATCCATGCCCTGCCTCTTACCACATATGAGTGCCTTATGCGTGTTCACCTGGTTTCTGTTAGGCATCCTCCCTTCTCGCCCACTTCCTCAAGTTAATCCTAGAATTTCTGGTCCTTTGTTAAGTATAGTCAATATTTTCCTTTTGCAACCACTGACATATTATTCAATTTTTATTTTGTTCTTTTCTTCTAAGCCTCGGTTTCTTGCCTTCTTGCCAATTCCCCCTGGTATAAATGAAATGACATGTTGCTCTCCATCGCCCTAGGCAACTCTAGGGTGTGTGCTTTGAGTGAGAAATTAAGGCTTTTTTACTCTCGTGGAGAGAGGAAATGAAAGGGGATTGTGTTTATTGCACACAACAGAAAAAGAAAACCCTTCGTCAACTGAGCAAGGTGAGGAATCCCTTTTCCCTCCCCGGCAGAAACAATGCAAACAAAGCAAACTTTCCATTTCTTCTCTGTGGAAAAGGATTTTCTGCACGCTAATGGACTCCAAAACAAATCTTGCCTTAAGACTGAGCCTCTCTGCATGTAAGTTGTTGTTTAGTCATTTAGTCGTGTCCGACTCTTTGTGCCCCCCTGGACCAGAGCACGCCAGGCACTCCTGTCTTCCACTGCCTCCCGCAGTTTGGTCAAACTCATGCTGGTAGCTTTGAGAACACTGTCCAACCATCTCATCCTCGGTTGTCCCCTTCTACTTGTGCCCTCCATCTTTCCCAACATCAGGGTCTTTTCCAGGGAGTCTTCTCTTCTCATGAGGTGGCCAAAGTATTGGAGTCTCAGCTTCAGGATCTGTCCTTCCAGTGAGCACTCAGGGCTGATTTCCTTCAGAATGGATAGGTTTGATCTTCTTGCAGTCCATGGGACTCTCAAGAGTCTCCTCCAGCACCATAATTCAAAAGCATCAATTCTTCGGTGATCAATCTTCTTCTGCATGTATACTCAAATGTAAACTCTACTGTTTTATATTGTACTTGTGCTCTGGTGAATTTTAACTGGATTGCAACCTCGCTCACCTTTTTGTAAAGCAGAGTCTCTGCTCAGCAAGTAAAAAATGTCTAAAGCAGAGATAGCCCAACGTGGAGCCCTCTAGGTATTGCTGGAATACAATTCCTATCATCCATAACTATCAGCGTTGCTGGCTGGAGTTGATGGGAATTGGAGTCCAAAAAACCTCTGGAAGGTATCATATTGGCTACCCCTGTTCTATTTTTTTTTTAAATACATATTTATTAAAGTTTTACAAAACAAAGAATTCATCATTTCAAATTGTATCATTTCCATACATAAAGCTCAAAAAAAAAAACAACAAAAATATATGACAGAAAAAAAGAGAAAATAGAAAAAAAAGAAAAAAGAAATACACACTTTCTTAGATTTATAAAGTTCCATGCCCCCCTGTCTTGACCTCCTCACATCCCCCTTTTTTGTGTTCCACTTTATTCCAATCAAATTCAGCAAGTTCAAAACCTTGTTTAAACCATACTTAATTTTATATTCTAATTATTATGTCCCCATTTTCCATTATTTTAGTCCGTACCTCATCTTATAAAATATGACATAATAATGTTCTGTTCATAACCCCTTATCCTTTTTTTTAGATTCTTCTTTTCACACACCTTTGACCAAAGTCACACAAACCCTGTTGCCTTTACTTCCCACATCCTATTAACACTCAAAGATTTTACAGTATTTTTGTAAATAGTCCTTAAACTTTTTCCAGTCCTGTTCCATCGATTCTTCTCCCTGGTCACGGATTCTGCCAGTCATTTCAGCCATCTCCATGTAGTCTATCACTTGCGTCTGCCATTCCTCCACGGTGGGTAGATCTTGTGTCTTCCAATATTTGGCTAAAAGTATTCTTGCTGCTGTTGTTGCATACATAAAGAATGTTCTATCTTTCTTTGGCACCCATTGGCTACCCCTGTTCTAAAGTATTTCCTCCTTGTGTCTCTTTCTTCTTCAAAGTGCCTGGCAAGTTTCTCTCGAGTCCTCACCTGAACCCAGACTTCTTCATCTCTTCTCCAAATGACTGGGTGAATGAATATTAGCTTTACAACCTACAGGTTATGTTGCAGTTTTCCTTGAAGCCTTTTTTGGTTGGAATAGTGACTCGCCTGCAAGAGAATGCCCAGAGCTGCAATTCACATTTGATTACATTTTGCAAAACTGGAGCCAACATGGCTTCAGTCTGCGGCGGCAGAAGGGGGGGGGGCAGTGGGCGGCGACATGAAATTTCTGTCAAGTATTTACAATGCTCCTGTTTTTAGTTTGCAGGCTTCGAAATTGCCAAACGGAGGCCTTTGGCACCTTATCAGTTATTATGGCAACCTACACATTGTGTAGGGGCTTGCCGATCAGAAGGTCGGCGGTTCCAATCTCCGCGACGGGGTGAGCTCCTGTTGTTCGGTCCCTGCTCCTGCCAACCTAGCAGTTCGAAAGCACGTCAAAGTGCAAGTAGATAAACAGGTATCGCTGCAGCGGGAAGGTAAACAGCGTTTCTGTGCGCTGCTCTGGTTCGCCAGAAGTGGCTTAGTCATGCTGGCCACATGACCCGGAAGCTGTACGCCGGCTCCCTTGGCCAGTAAAGCGAGATGAGCGCCGCAACCCCAGAGTCGTCCGCGACTGGACCTAATGGTCAGGGGTCCCTTTACCTTTTTACACATTGTGCAAAGCTGAAAACATTCCTGGCAGTTTCTGCCGCTGCAGAAACTTGGAAGTGCTGAGAGTACCATGAGGAGAAACATCGCTGCTTTGTACAGACATCCAGAGTACTTGAACATGATGAGGACGGGAGCACCATTAAAGGTCAGAGGACCGATACTTTTCCTTTAAAGGCATTGAGAATGGTGAGTACAGATGCTCCAGTGTTTTTCTTCGCCGGTCGTGTGCCTGCTACTGCTCAACAAGTTGGCGTGTCAATAAGCCAGGGAGAGTTTTGCATCCAAATTTACTAAGCAGGGATGAGTAATTCGCCGAAAGGTTATATTGCCACAAATGTCACATGCAAAATGGCACTTTCCCCTTTGCTAACACCCCAGACAATTCTTTGCCGACTTCTTCTTTTGTAGAATGTTTTCAAAAATTAGACTTTGTCCTTGTTTGGCAGGAGAAAAAGAAGAGAAAACAAACTATCCCAATCTGAAGCCACCAGGGTGCAAAACACTAAGTTCTCCCGAAAAGGTCATGTTTGGAGACAGTGAATGAAGTTTATTAGCTGCATTCCTTTATAGACAGTCTCTCATTTACAACATAGTAGAGTAACTGTTTTCTCAGCTTTTAATCTTTTATCTTCATTGTGATCCTCTCAGGGCACCAGGCTCCTAGCTAAAGAATGAAGGGCCCCTACCTCAATGCTCTTCCTGTCCAAATTGTTTTCTAACAACCCACATTTTCAAATAAGCCTTTTACTTATCAGCCACACTCTGTTTTACCATATATATATTTTCTGGAGGGCTGTCTCACTGTTGCTTCAGCAATGCTGGATCTTCACCCTGAATAAATCTAGATTATTAGTTTAAAAAAATGAATAAATTTATTATCAATAAACTTATTATCAAATATCTCCCCTCCAAGAAACTTAAACATTAATCTAAATATCTCATCAAAGGAAAAAGAGAGAAGAAGAAGAGTAATAAAGGATAAAAGGAAAAGGCTAGAGAGAAAAGAAAATAATAGTAAATAGAAAAAGCAAAAGAAGGCAGTGGGGGATATAGCTATCAATGATAAATTAACATGTGCCATTAAGGTAAGTCGGGGAATACGCAAGATAAATGATTTTGAGGAGATATAGAAGGTGTTTGTAGAATTTGTACTGTTAAAACAGAAAGGGGTCAAACCATCGCAAGAGGTGTTGAAATTTTGAGAGGTTGGATAGTTACAATAGAACGGTCTGCGTGGTGGGGTGCACATTTTTATTCTTATTTATTTACGATTATTACTTTGTCAAAATAAAAAAAGAAAAAAGAAAAAAGAAGGCACTTCCACTTCTCTATCTGCCAATTATATATAAAATAATTATGGAGGGAAAAATCAACACCTGCACTCCATTTCTAGCTATAAAAAAACTCTTCTGTAGGATGACATGGTAAAATTAAAAGGGGGAATGTGGGAATGGCATTTTGGAGGACAGCTTAATGTTGATACTGTGAACAACCTCCATGCCTGAGTCGCACCAAGTTCCCTGTGACTTCCATGTGGAAGTGCATAAAGAGGTTAAATGCTATCCCATAGCTTGTTTTATTTTTGTTACTGCAACACAACACGTTCATTAGCTAAGCAATGCCAGCATGCCTGTGTTATATCGCCAGCAGCTGCTTTCATTATCACTCTCTGTACTTTCTGCATTCCATTCCCCTCTGACCTCACTGTACACAACACAAACCCTCCAGCCACACACACACTTTTTTATATTCTTAAAGGTGCCGCAAGACTCTTGGTTGCTTTTCCCTCTGAATATATATGCTGGGGTGTGTGTGTATACACACACACACAAGCACACACACACACACACATATGCGGGTGGTGCTGTGGATTAAACCACAGAGCCTAGGACTTGCCGATCAGAAGGTTGGCGGTTCGAATCCTGCGACGGGGTGAGCTCCCGCTGCTCGGTCCCAGCTCCTGCCAACCTAGCAGTTTGAAAGCACGTCAAAGTGCAAGTAGATAAATAGGTACCACTCCGGCGGGAAGGTAAACGGCGTTTCCGTGCGCTGCTCTGGTTTGCCAGAAGCGGCTTAGTCATGCTGGCCACATGATCCGGAAGCTGTACCCGGCTCCCTCGGCCAATAAAGCGAGATGAGCGCCGCAACCCCACAGTCGGCCATGACTGGACCTAATGCTCAGGGGTCCCTTTACCTTTTCACACACACACACACACAAACAAACACACAATATATACACAGAGTTCTGTTTTTGAGCACCGACCTCGGCAGAGGTGAGGCGAGCCTGGACAGCTCCGCGCTGGATTCGGAAGTTGCCTCTGCTGCAATCATTCCTGGACTGAACCTCAGACAGGTGCTGCAGCTGCCTTGTAGCTAATTCTGTCTTTGACGAGAAGAACCTGTTAATTAAAAGGAGCCCAGCCTACCTGAGCAGGTGTTGAACCTGACACAGCAAGGGAGACTGCAGTTGCACCAGGACTTCTGACCCAGGATCCTCTGGAGTAAGGAAGGCAAGTATTGTTGGTTCAATGATAAATAAATAAAAGGAAGGATTCCTGGATGCCAAGGTCCAAGCTTGGGGCAAGTGCTCTTTGGTGAGAGAATGCCACCAGAGATTTAAAATCCCAAGAGAGGCAGCAGGGAAAAGATAGGCTGAAGAAGCTTTAAGATATGCCCTTAGTGCCCTTTTTCTCCAGGTTAAGTTTAGTCTCTTTTCCATAATGTGGGAGAAAATTAAATCTTTCCATACAGCAAGGAAGTCCAAGTCTTTTGTCTATCCACTTAATTACTTTCATTTGATGTGTCGGTTTTTCCACCTGACGTAATATTTCCTACCACTTATCTCTCATCAAACCATCCACATATTTTGAGCATGGAGCAACAGATCGTCTCACAGCAGCCTATTGTATACAGATAATAAGAGTTTTAGACTTTACCTTATTTCCCCATCGGTTAAGCAAAGCTAAGGCAGGCTGCGTCATTACACAATATTTCAGTTGTTGCATCCATCTCATAAAATACAAATTTACAGAAATCCATTATTTCTGTACAATTCCGCCACATGTGTGTAAACATTCTGTATCGCCTACATTCCCTCAACCATACTGATGAACTTCATATTGCTTTGAGTGCTGAACATGCGTTGGTGAAACACCATCTACGTATCAGTTTTAAAGCCTCATCCCTATACAGTGGTACCTCGGGTTAAGAACTTAATTCATTCTGGAGGTCCGTTCTTAACCTGATACAGTGGTACCTCGGGTTACTTACGCTTCAGGTTACATACGCTTCAGGTTACAGACTCCACTAACCCAGAAATAGTACCTCAGGTTAAGAACTTTGCTTCAGGATGAGAACAGAAATCGTGCTCTGGTGGCACGGCAGCAGCTGGAGGCCCCATTAGCTAAAGTGGTGCTTCAGGTTAAGAACAGTTTCAGGTTAAGAACGGACCTCCGGAACGAATTAAGTACTTAACCTGAGGTTCCACTGCACTGTTCTTAACCTGAAGCACCACAATAGCTAATGGGGCCTCCCGCTGCTGCCGCTGCGCGATTTCTGTTCTCATCCTGAAGCAAAGTTCTTAACCCGAGGTACTATTTCTGGGTTAGCGGAGTCTGTAACCTGAAGCGTCTGTAACCTGAGGTACCACTGTATGTGCAGAAATAGGTTTTCTCCACTTCCCAAAGACTGCTATTTGTGTGTAGGCTTCTATTCCCCTGTGTATAACAATGTACAGTGGTACCTCGGGTTAAGTACTTAATTCGTTCCGGAGGTCTGTTCTTAACCTGAAACTGTTCTTAACCTGAAGCACCACTTTAACTAATGGGGCCTCCTGCTGCCGCTGCGCCACCGGAGCACGATTTCTGTTCTTATCCTGAAGCAAAGTTCTTAACCTGAAGCACTATTTCTGGGTTAGCGGAATGTGTAACCTGAAGCGTATGTAACCTGAAGCGTATGTAACCCGAGGTACCACTGTATAAGGTGCTCCTGGATTATTTGCCCTTCCCTTGAATATGAATGCTGGTGAAGGCTTTCTGACCTGGAATCACAGAATTGCAGAGTTGAAAGGGACACCAAGGGTCATCTAGCCCAACCCCTGCAATCCCGTTATTTGACATGCATGATTCAGGATGGCACAGCACGTACCACCACTTCTGTGGATGGAAGCATCGTTTCTCTCTCTCTCTCTCTCTCTCTCTCTCTCTCCCGTCCCTCACATTTACAGACCACCATTTCCCCCTAAGAGTTCATTGTTCCCTTCCTCCTCATTTAATCCTCACAACCTTGTGAGATAGGTTAGGCTGACAAGGTCACCCAGTGAGCTTCATGGCCACGTGAGGATTTGAACCCTGATCTCCCAGGTCTTAGTCCGACACCCTAACCACTACACCACCCTGGCTCTTTCTACAAGACTTTGAAATGGATCCCTGTCCGACTTCCCCTCTCCAGCCATGCCCTGAGATTGCCAGGCCCCACCGCATCCTTTTGCCCGTCAAAAGAGCTTTCCCTGCAACCAGTATTAACCTAGAATCCAATGCCTTTTTGATTTCCGGTGACAGTCTGCCACCTACTGGTGATTCCTCTTCTTTGCCCAAGAAAACCGAGGCGCAGACCGCTTGGTACCTCAAACCTCTCCATTCTGAAGGAAATCAGCCCTGAGTGCTCACTGGAAGGACAGATCGTGAAGCTGAGGCTCCAATACTTTGGCCACCTCATGAGAAGAGAAGACTCCCTGGAAAAGACCCTGATGTCGGGAAAGATGGAGGGCACAAGGAGAAGGGGACGACAGAGGACGAGATGGTTGGACAGTGTTCGCGAAGCTACCAGCATGAGTTTGACCAAACTGCAGGAGGCAGTGGAAGACAGGAGTGCCTGGCGTGCTGTGGTCCATGGGGTCACGAAGAGTCAGACACGACTAAACGACTAAACAACAACAACAACCTCAGGTTAAGAACTTTATTCGTTCTGGAGGTCCGTTCTTAACCTAAAACTGTTCTTAACCTGAGGTACCACTTTAGCTAATGGGGCCTCCCGCTGCCGCCACCGCACGATTTCTGTTCTCATCCTGAAGCAAAGTTCTTAACCTGAGGTACTATTTCTGGCTTAGCGGAGTCTGTAACCTGAAGCGTCGGTAACTCATGGTTCCACTGTACTGTATTTTGGTCTCAGCTGGAGTGAGGCCCTTTGTTCTTACCTCTCCAGCTGGAAGAGTAGTATGATGTTTATGTCTCACTCCGGTGTTAAGTTGAGAGTCCTGAGGAAGTGCATTTATTATTATTTTTATAAGATATTTATTAAGGTTTTCCATTTTATACAAACAAAGAAGAAAGAAAATTAAAAAGAAAAAATAATAAAAACACATAAGTTTCATAACTTATTTTTCAATAACATATTTCCCTGACCTCCTCATGCCTCCCCTTCTTGTATTCCAGTTCAAATTGTTCATCCAGCAAATCCTTATCTCATAGCATTACAGCTAAAAACCCCTTATTTTCCATCCATCTTCTTAAATTATTGTAACTTATACTTTTACTTATATACAAAGAAAAAGAACTATTTTTTCATATTCTTTTGTACCATTACAGCTAATAACCCCTTAATTTCAATCCAACATCACTCAATATTCCTTAATATTACAGTATTTTTGCAAATAGTCTTTGAATTTATTCCATTCTTCTTCTGCCGACTCTTCTCCCTGGTCACGGATTCTGCCAGTCAATTCTGCCAATCCCATAAAGTCAATCAACTTCGTCTGCCATTCTTCCAGAGTCGGTAGATCTTGTGTCTTCCAATACTTTGCGATGAGTATTCTTGCTGCTGTTGTAGCATACATAAAGAAAGTTCTGTCCTTTTTTAACACCATCTTGGGCTGACCATGCCCAAGAGAAAGGCCTCTGGTTTCCTGAGGAAGTGAATTTATGGGAGCAGGTCACCTGGCCCTAAACCTCTTTAGGGACTTATAGGTCATAACTAGCACCTTGAATTGTTCCAAATGCTCCCTATAAGAACGGAAGTCCCAAATGTCTGAAAGACTGCCTCCTTCCCCACAGACCATTTTGAGTGTTAAGATTGGCAGAGGGAAACCCTCTTGAAAGTTCTGCTGCACTCAGGAGTTTGGAGAGAGGGAGCCTAGGAGAGGGCGCTGCCTAAATTGTGCACCTCCTTCCACAGGGAACCAGGCAGAGGGCCTTCTTGGTAGTGGCGCCCGCCCTGTGGAACACCCTCCCACCAGATGTGAAACAGAAAAACAACTACCAAACTTTTAGAAGACATCTAAAGGCAGCCCTGTTTAGGGAAGCTTTTAATGTTTAATAGGTTATTGTATTTTAGTGTTTTGTTGGAAGCCACCCAGAGTGGCTGGGGGGACCCAGCCAGATGGGCGGGGTATAAATAATAAATTATTATTATTATTATTATTCCACACGCAGTTTTAGTTGTGAACGTGTTTTAAATTTAAGCAGGACAGCCTGGAGACGAAGTTGGCAAGATCTGAAAATGAAAGGAGCAGATTTGGATTACAGTGGTACCTTGGTTCTCGAATTTAATCCATTCCGGGAGTCCGTTCAACTCCCAAAATGGTTCAAAAACCAAGGCGTGGTTTCTGATTGGCTGCAGGAGCTTCCTGCACTCAGTCGGAAGCCATGGAAGCCCGGTTGGACGTTCAGCTTCCGAAAAACGTTCGTAACCCAGAACACTCACTTCTGGGTTTGCAGCGTTTGGGAGCCATTTTGTTCAGGAGCCAAGCTGTTCAACAACCAGGGTACTGCTTTTTTTTGCACTGTTTGGTTTTTACAGCGGGACCTCTATGGAGCAGGGTTGTTTGAATGTCTCGCCGTAACTTGTATTCTGCAATCACCAGAGGAGATAAGCTGCCGAAATACTACTTGCCTACCCTGCCTTGCCTAAAACCTCTGTAGGCCATGGACCTCTCTGTGTGGCGATTGCAAATGTCAAAATAAGATAATGGCTTGCAGAAATTGAGGTGGAATCTGTACCAAGGGTGTGTTCCATTTATGTGCACGCCAAGGAGGCATTTGGTTTGTCTGAAGAACAAACCTCTCACAAATGTTCAGGTAGGTGGCCGTGTTGGTCTGATGCAATAGAAATATATATAAAAAATAAAAAAAATGTCCAGTAGCACTTTAGAGACCAACTAAGTTTGTTCTTGGTATGAGATTCTGTGTGCATGCACACTTCTTCAGATACACTGAAACAGAAGTCACCAGACCTTTTTGAAAAGGTTTAAATCTAAAGTTCTAAACCTTTTAGACCTAAAAGGTCTAAATCTTTTTGAAACCTTTTAGGTCTGGTTGGTGACTTCTGCTTTTATATATATTTCTCTCACAAATATGTACAATGTAGGTTTACTTCACAGTAAAGGTAAAGGGACCCCTGACCATTAGGTCCAGTCGTGGCCGACTCTGGGGTTGGGGCGCTCATCTCGCTTTATTGGCCGAGGGAGCCAGCGTACAGCTTCCGGGTCATGTGGCCAGCATGACTAAGCCGCTTCTGGCAAACCAGAGCAGTGCACGGAAACGGCATCTACCTTTCCACCGGAGCGGTACCTATTTATCTACTTGCACTTTGACGTGCTTTTGAACTGCTAGGTTGGCAGGAGCTGGGACCGAGCAACGGGAGCTCACCCCGTTGCGGGGATTCGAACCACCATCCTTCTGGTCAGCAAGTCCTAGGCTCTGTAGTTTAACCCACAGCGCCACCCACGTCCCTTACTTCACAGTAGTGGGTCCAATTTAATGAGCTCTGGGACAATGGAGTGTGCCTTCTGGGGTGAAGCCAAACCACTGGAGTCACAGCGCGGACTATGGGTGGTGCAGAGAACTACTGCCTCCTGTGTTGTTTTTGCTTCATTAGCAGCACGGAAGTGACTTCTCCAGGGCAGTGTGTATGAAGGTCTGGACTGCTCAGACCCCAAGACTTCCTTCTTGGCCTGAGGTGGTCCAAAGGAAAGCAGACAAGGGCGTAGCCAGGATTTATTTTAGGAGGGCAGGCCTGGGGGGGGCGCACAACTGAGTTATCTGTGATGCAATTGGTCAGTTAAGAATTTCTACTTATTTATTTGATTTGGGGTGGGGGGCAGCTGTCCCGCTGGCTATGCCCATGAAAGCAGAGCAATACCGTTTGGCACCAGCTGGGCTGCAGGCGTTGCAGTCACTTCCCTCTGCTGCACGTGTCCCTCATGAGCTGATGAACATACTCAGAAGCACCCTTGTGGCGCAACCCCATAACTGCTTGTGCCAAAATTTCCAGTTCAGGGCGCCCCCCTTGGCTGCGTGGCCACAGGTTGTCTCCAACATTGCTTGTGCGTAATTGCGCACAATTGCTTCCACGTGCGTTCCTGGAACCGACCGCGCGCATCCAAACGATCCGGGTGCGGGGGAAAGTTGCTTGCCGGCTGGAAAGGGCGCGGCTTTCGGATCGGACTCCTTTGTTCCTTTGGCGAGGTGGCGTCAGGTAAGGTGACGCCGGGCACGCGCAAAAAAGAGCCCTTGGCCGCGCGCCTCCCCGCAGCGCGTCCCGGGGCGGAGTCAGTCAGTCCAGGCCGGGTAGGGAGTAGCTCCTTCCCCACTCGGCGCCTGCTCAGGGCCCGCCCGAGTCCCCGCCCCGGGGTGGGGCGGAGCAGCTTAGCCCCGCCGCGCCGGCTGGATCGCGCAGCCTGCGGCGAAGCACCATGAGCAAGACCCACCGTATCGTCCTCCAGGGGCCGGCGCCCTGGGGTTTCCGCCTGGTGGGGGGCAAAGACTTCGAGCAGCCGCTCACCATCTCCAGGGTAAGCAGGGAGCCCCGAACCTTCCGGGAGAAACCTGGATTTGGGATTGGAGCGGGAGGAAGAGAGCGCCTCTGAACATGTGCAGAACGCCCTGCATCGCCAACTGCAACCCTCGCGCCCCGAGCCGGATCCTTCGGGTCCCCATCCCATCGCTTTTTAGGGAAGGACGCTCCAATTCTCAGACGGGCTTGAATGTGAGCTCTTCTGAATCATCAGCAGGGGTCTCTCGGGTTGGGGGACCCAAGGAGAGAAATCCGGGATCGGGGCCGGGATCCGCCGGCCAAGGGGCGCTGGGAAGCCGGCCGGCAGCAGCCCTTCCCCGGCCCTTTCTCCTTGGCAGCTGGTGCTCAGAGGCGCGCGGTGGTGCCCGTGAGTCTGGAGGTGTCGATTAGCTAGCTATCCGTTGATAAAATCGCGAGGAATGCTCCCAGCTCCTTGGAATTTCCTGGGATTTTGTGTAATCCCCTTTCAAATCCATTGCAGATATTGGGCTGATGATCCGAGGCGTGTTAGCACTTGGAAGGGTGAAAGCAAATCCCAAAAGTAAAAGCTAGGAGGTGATGCGTCCACATGGGTGGTTAAAAAACCCCAACCTGTATTTTCCCAAATTTTTGCAGCCTGCATGTTACAGATCACAATGGTATTTGAAATAAACTGACAGTTTTCTGCCCTTAAATGGGGACTGAACTTTTTGTTGTTGCGGTGGCTGCTTCCTTCAGCTTCGCCGGAGTGCTGTTTGTACTTGCCTGATAGATTGCCAAAGTTGGAGGAAGGAGGAAAGCTCTGAGAGGTGCCGCACCTACTTGAGACCTGGGGAGTGGCTGGTGCTGCAGTAACAGCTGCTTGGTTGTGCCCAGGTGGGGGCTAATCTCTGTCCCCAGGATTGAAAGAAGCCCCCCCCCCTCCAGGTATCAGCTAGCACTGTTGACAAAGTATTCGTCATTGTCTGAATATTCCTGCCTGCACATTTTCATTAGGGTAATGGCCAGGAATCGTATCAAATGCACTCGCTGTAAATACTTCATCCATCCTTCTGGTAGGAAAAATGTATATTTCTGACTGTTCTTAGCACCCCCTCTGCCACCTTTATTGACTGATAATAAAAGCAATTAGCTTTTTCTAAAACTCCAGTCCCTTGGTACTCACAGATTTAGGGTGGCCTAAGCTAATGAATTCTAGCATTTAATTTTTTGCATGACAGTCATACTCCAGGAAGACCCACTGGAATTGGTGGATTTAAGTTACTTAATTCCATTGATTTCATTATTCTGCTCTGAGTATGATGTAACACTGGATATCACCATCTGAAAATGATTTAGTTTTGGGGGGGGGGGAAATTACAGTTAAAAGACATGTCCTGTGACACCTTAAAGAAACTTACAATGATGTATTGTGCCAGAAGTGTCCATGGAGTGACTTGCAAAAGCTTATGCTGCAGCGAATCTCCTAATTTTCTCTGGTTTCTCCCCAGCCCACATTGAATGTAGTTGTCTCATAATGCCTTCAACTGAGCAATGCTTTTGGCGCTGTGGGTTAAACCACAGAGCCTAGGACTTGCTGATCAGAAGGTTGGCGGTTCGAATCCCCATAACAGGGTGAGCTCCCATTGCTCGGTCCCAGCTCCTGCCAACCTAACAGTTTGAAAGCACATCAAAGCGCAAGTAGATAAATAGGTACCACTCCGGCGGGAAGGTAAACGGCGTTTCCGTGCGCTGCTCTGGTTCGCCAGAAGCGGCTTAGTCATGCTGGCCACATGACCCGGAAGCTGTCTGTGGACAAACACTGGCTCCCTCGGCCTATAGCGCGAGAGGAGCGCCGCAACCCCAGAGTCGGTCATGACTGGACCTAATGGTCAGGGGTCCCTTTACCTTTTTAACCCAAGGAGATACATCAGACAGGGGTGTCTTATCCATAGGGGTGCAGGGCGCCAAGGCCTGGAGGGCGCCAGGGAAGAGGCGGAGGCTGGATGCGGCGCCTCCTGGCATCAGCTCACTGCCCTTGCCCGCCTCCACCATGCCGTGCCGAAGGAGCGCCGCACTCGGAGCCTCTGCCTGCCGCGGCCACAGCGGCACAAAGCGTCCAGTCTCTGCCTCTTGCCCGCCAAAGGAGCCGCCCTCCAGCTGCTGGCCACCTCCTCCAGCCCCGCCGACAGCGCCGCCCTCCCTAAAAAACTGGGAAATGGCAGGGGGAGCACCGGAGGGAGCTTTGCACCACGGCGCCAGATATCCTTAAGACAGCTCTGACATCAGACATTGGGAAGCTTATTCTCAGAAAACGGTGCCTGCTTTTAGGAATATATCACCAAGATTCCGAGTGAGCAGCAGTGCTGTGAGATCTTCCACCTGTTTAAAAGCAGGGTTATTTAAGACTCAAGAAGGGTGAATAGGAGCTCACCTTTCCCTTCTTTCTCTTTCCCAGCCTCAAATAGCCAGAGGCGAAAAGGTTAGTTTCTGCTGCTGAAATTCCAGGCTGCTAGTAGATTATGGAACTCTGGGTCCGATGTTCAAATAAGGCTATGGGCTCCTGATTCAGATCTCATTCTCAGGAGCAGCCCAGCTTTCTGTCAAAGTCCTTTCAGCAAAACAGGGGTTTTGATTACGGAAAACAAATCCATATTTTTTTGTCAAGCGCCTAACCACATACTTTCCAAAATGGGATCTGCCGTGGAGTAATTTGCAGGTTCCCTCTAGCAGTTTGGTTTCGAAACCATTTTTCTTAGCAAAGGGAACAATGAAAAAAGGGTGAACATTTGCTTAGGGAGTTGTTTTTTGTGTGTGTCTGACACAGTCTACCAATTTCTCTCTGCTAAGATAGAAGCCTTATGCTGTTTTTGTGTCTGCTCCACAGAAATCTACAGGGTGTTTTTTTGTTTAATAAAAAAGAGAACCCGCACAAACAAGGCTTCTTATGTTTTGCATATGTTTTCATAAAATAGGTGCACTATTTTGGTGGGTTGCCACACAAAACCTTCCAAATGGGTAGCTGAATGAGTACAGTTTTCGCCTGGTAAATCTTGGTGCATAGTCCAATTCAGTTGTATCTTGGGCTCTGTTCCCCGTCCGAAGAATGGGGAGCTGCTATTCTTCCTAGGTGAAAAAAGAATAAAATGACATGGTGGCACAGGAAGGGATGGGGAACCCCCAGCCCATGGGCCAAACTTGGCCCGTGAAGCCATTTTCTGGAAGCCACAACCACTCCTATACCTGACATCATACCTGACATCAGGTGTGGGGCAGTTAAGGAGAGGGCTTCAAAGGAGTGATCAGAAGTTTAAAGTAAGCTGACAGTTGTTTCTTTGCTGGGCTCAAAATGCACACCTCTCTCCTGCTCATATAGGGCAGCCCCCTTGCTACATCAATTGAGGCTCTAATAATAATAAAAATAATTTATTATTTATACACCGCCCGTCTGGCTGGGTTTCCCCAGCCACTCTGGGCAGCTCCCAATAGAATATTAAAAACACGATAAAACTTCAAACATTAAAAACTTCCCTAAACAGGACTGCCTTCAGATGTCTTCTCAAAGTCAGATAGTTGTTTATTTCCTTGACATCTGATGGGAGGGCGTTCCACAGGGGTGGGTGCCACTGCCGAGAAGGCCCTCTGCCTGGTTCCCTGTAACTTCACTTCTCGCCTGGAGGGAACCGCCGAAAGGTTCTTGGATCTGGACCTCAGTGTCCGGGCTGAACGATGGGGGTGGAGATGCTCCTTCACTGCCTTCCTCCATTGCTTCCTGCTCCCCTTTCCTTTTCCCAAATCAAAAATATAATAAAGCCCTTATATGGAAGAAAGGGAAAGGAGTCGCAGGTGGTCCAGAATTCCACTGGACACAGAAGAGGTTCCATAGGGCATCTTATTAGGCTCAAGTGATGCACAGAGTATTACTTCTTGATAGCTTAAAGCCCTGTGAGCCTGGCAGGGAATTATGGGTGAGAGACCCTTCCTCTTCCTCAAACCTATGTCTCTGAATTGGGTTAATGGAACAGCAAGGAATATTTATTTAAAAGAAGATCCATTTTGCCCAAGAATAAATATGAATGTAGTCCGTACGAAAGTGAGAGGCGCAAGAGCGACAGAGATGCTGAGCTACTTCCCCTAAAATTAACACTGCCCAATGTTTCTTCAGTCATCTTCTTTGGCGATCACTTGTAGCCGAGTAAGATTGTCTTCCATGAACATGGTCTTAACAGTGAGTCCATAAGTGATTGTGGAGGCCAATTCTGGATCCGCACGTCCTTCCACAGTGGGGACATAGGTTTCTGGGCGAGAGTTGATCACGTTGAGGGTTTGCCAAGCGTACCTTCCTCTTAGCACGTTTCTCCCTATCATCCTGAGTTTGAGTATCTTCAAAACCCATGACACCTTTGGTCAAGGCTGTTCTCCAACTGGAGCTCTCACAGGCCAGTGTTTCCCAGTTGTCAGTGTTTATACTATAGTTTTTTAGACTTGCCTCAAGACAGTCTTTAAACCTCTCTTGTTGATCACCAGCATCACGTTTTCCATTTTTAAGTTCAAAATAGAGTACAGTGGTACCTCGGGTTAAGAACTTAATTCGTTCCGGAGGTCTGTTCCTAACCTGAAACTGTTCTTAACCTGAAGCACCACTTTAGCTAATGGGGCCTCCTGCTGCCGTTGCGCCACCGGAGCATGATTTCTGTTCTCATCCTGAAGCAAAGTTTTTAACCCAAGGTAGTATTTCTGGGATAGCAGAGTCTGTAACCTGAAGCGTATGTAACCTGAAGCGTATGTAACCCGAGGTACCACTGTAGTTGCTTTGGAAGACGATAATCAGGCGTCCGAACAACATGACCAGTCCAATGAAGTTGATGTTGAAGAATCGTTGCAAGCAGCTGTGTAAGAAGAGGCACGATTGGTGAAACTCGTGGATTGGTAGAACTTTAGGTTGGGAAGTGACCCAAAAGCCCATCTGTTTCAACCCCCCTGCCCCCAGGGACGGAGGAAGGGGGGCGGTGAAGGTGGATTTCCCCAGGTGCCCTCACTGAGGGGGCGACATTTGGTTCGCTGCCCGCCAGCGACTCCCAAGCCTACCTCGAGCCGTTGGGGTAAGGGGGGAGCTGTGCCACCATGCCAGGTTGCAGGTGGGTGGCGTCCCAAATACCCGCCATGGGGGGCTTGCTCCACCCCCTTGAGCGGCTTGCTACACCCCCGGCTGAGGGCATGCGCACTGCTCCAGGCACCCGAGCAGCTATCCTGCACCTGGGAGGGCACCCTCTGTGCTACGCCGCCCTCGGGAGTGCGGGCATATATTCTGCCGCTGCCTGCCCCACCTTCCTCAGAAGGACTGCCCCACTCATGGATGGTTTTTTGAGCCACCCTGATTTTGTTATCACTTGAATGTGTAATTTTTAGTGTTTCCGAGCACAATTCAAAGTGTTGGTTGTTTAGTCGTGTCAAACTCATGCTGGTAGCTTTGAGAACACTGTCCAACCATCTCGTCCTCTGTCGTCCCCTTCTCCTTGTGCCCTCCATCTTCCCCAACATCAGGGTCTTTTCCAGGGAGTCTTCTCTTCTCATGAGGTGGCCAAAGTATTGGAGCCTCAGCTTCAGGATCTGTCCTTCCAGTGAGCACTCAGGGCTGATTTCCTTCAGAATGGAGAGGTTTGATCTTCTTGCAGTCCATGGGACTCTCAAGAGTCTCCTCCAGCACCATAATTCAAAAGCATCAATTCTTCGGCGATAAGCCTTCTTTATGGTCCAGCTCTCTGTCCAGTATATCTGAAGGAGTGTCTCCACCCCCATTGTTCTACCCGCACACTGAGGTCCAGCACCAAGGGCCTTCTGGTGGTTCCTTCACTGCGAGAAGCCAAGTTACAGGGAACCAAGCAGAGGACCTTCTCAGTAGTGGTGCCCGCCCTATGGAACACCCTCCCACCAGATGTCAAGGAGAACAACAACTACCAGACTTTTGGAAGACATCTGAAGGCAGCCCTGTTCAGGGAAGCTTTTAATGTTTGATGCATTACTATATTTTAATATTTTGTTGGAAGGCGCCCAGAGTGGCTGGGGAAGCCCGGCCAGATGGTTGGGGTATAAATAATAAATTATTATTATTTCAGCCCAGCTAATGCCAGATCATAGGGAGTTGTTTCTTTCCATGCATTTAAATCAGGCATAGGCAAACTCGGCCCTCCAGATGTTTTGAGACTACAGTTCCCATCATCCCTGGCCACTGGTCCTGTTAGCTAGGGATGATGGGAGTTGTAGTCCCAAAACACCTGGAGGCCGAATCTGGGGCTGCCTGATTTAAATGGATACAGTATGCAAACTATTTTTGTCCTCTGGCAAACCCTGAAGATGATAACTACCCCTATAGAGCAAGTTAGCTGCTTCTATAGCAAAGAACCCAAGAGCTCTGTGCCCAGGGTGTTCTCCTGTGTGCTGGGATGGCAGGACACTTTTACCGTATTTTTCGCTCTATAGGACGCACTTTTTCCCCTCCAAAAATGAAGGGGATATGTGTGTGCGTCCTGTGGAGCGAATGCAGGCTTTCGCTGAAGCCTGGAGAGCGAGAGGGGTCGGTGCGCACCGACCCCTCTCGCTCTCCAGGCTTCAGGAAGCTATCCGCAAGCCTTGGGAGCCGGGCGGGATTTCCCGCCGGGCTCCCAAGGCTTGCGGATAGCAGCCTGCATCCCGAAGCCCGGGGAGCCCTGCGCAGCGCGCCCCGGGCTTCAGGCAGATATCCGCAAGCCTTGGGAGCCCGGCGGGAGTTCCCGCCAGGCTCCCAAGGCTTGCGGATAGCAGCCTCCAAACCCGACCTGGTTTGGAGGCTGGCAGTGGGGGAAAGCAGCGCTCCCCCCCCCGCCAACCCCAAAGAGCAGGTCGAAAGGAACCCAAAGCTTTCAGAAGCTCCGGAGGCTTCGGGTGAACGCACCTTGAACGCACAGAACGCACCTTGTTTTAGAGGGGGAAAACAAGAACCCCCCCCCCCGTTCTCCCCCTCCTATGGTCCGGTGCGTCCAATAGAGCGAAAAATACGGTATTTCATTTATTTATTGTTCAGCAGAAAAAAGCCGTGCTTGCAGACAGCTCTACTACAGCATTTTAAAAGAGCTGGAGGTTAGAAACAGGAAAGCTATTTTCACATGGAGAGTTACTGGAACGATTTCCAGCCTGCCAAAGGAAACAGTGGGTGCGGCTTGTGAAATAATGGGGAGATGATTTAATCAAATACTATTCCAGCTTCTGGCACTGACTGTCATTATTGTTTAATTTAGACGTAAAAACAAAATAGACCTGCCACCTCATCTTGTGCTTGTTATAGTCCAGTATACAATACTTGGCGGATAAGACCAGTTTTCACTCTCATTATTCTGTATGCTGGCGGTACCAGTCCTTGTAACAAATGAAAAGAATATTATAAGGGATTTTTGAAGGTATCGTTCATCTGAATTTTAAACTGGAGTCGTACCTTGGTTCTCAAATAGAATGTGTTCTGAGAGTCCGTCCAACTCCTGGAACAGTTCGAAAACCAAGGTGTGGCTTCCGATTGGCTACAGGAGCGTCCTGTAGCCAATCAGAAGCCATGCCGGACATTTGGCTTCTGAAAATCGTTCAAAAACTGGAACAATCACTTCCAGGTTTTGATCGTTTGGGAGCTGATTTGTTCGGGAGCCAAGGCGTTTGAGATCTAAGGCACAACTGTATTTATTATGGTTAAAACACAGGTTATGCTTGTTTTGAGGAAATCAGTGACAACGAAACTGAATTAGAAGTATGATTTTGGTCATCCAAGTTAAGCGGTTTACTATTAGCATCTGTTTATCTTGGGAGACAATGGAGACGACTCAACCTTTGGGGTTGAAGGCAAAGCACTGGAGAGTTACAGCGCCTGCTATAGCTGTAGAGACCAATATGGGAGAGACATGTTCTGTTGCAGCCGGGGCAGACGAAGGCGTCTCTTTTGCCACTGCAAATGCACCAAGGCGTTTCTTCTCTCTGTGCTCCTTCCAGCGGCCGTTTCTCCTCTGGTCACTGCTGTGGACACACAACCTGACTGTCTGTCTGCAGGCACTGTGGTCGTCTGCGAGGGATTCCCACATACAGGGTTAATGTTGCCAGCCTCAGTGTCATGCTGGCAGACATTTTTGTAACACAGAGTTGGTCTGCCATCAGGCTTGGGGCCTGAAGGCAACTCCCCATCAAGCACATCTCATAATAATAATAATAATAATAATAATAATAATAATTTATTATTTATACCCCGCCCATCTGGCTGGGTTTCCCCAGCCACTCTGGGCTGCTTCCCAAAAAATATTAAAATACTGTAATACATCAAACATTAAAAGCTTCCCTAAACAGGGCTGCCTTCAGATGTCTTCTAAAAGTCTGGTAGTTGTTGTTCTGTTTGACATCTGGTGGGAGGGCGTTCCACAGGGCAGGTGCCGCAGCGAGGGAACCACCAGAAGGCCCTCGGTGCTGGACCTCAGTGTCCGGGTAGAACGATGGGGGTGGAGACGCTCCTTCAGGTATACTGGACCGAGGCCATTTAGGGCTTTAAAGGTCAGCACCAACACTTTGAATTGTGCTCGGAAACGTACTGGGGGCCAATGTAGGTCTTTCAAGACCGGTGTTATATGGTCTCGGTGGCTGCTCCCAGTCACCAGTCTAGGTGCCTCATTCTGGATTAGTTGTAGTTTCCGGGTCACCTTCAAAGGTAGCCCCACGTAGAGCACATTGCAGTAGTCCAGGCGGGAGATAATTCGAGCATGCACCACTCTGGCGAGGCAATCCGCAGGCAGATAGCATCTCAGCCTAGGTACCAGATGGAGCTGGTAAACAGCTGCCCTGGACACAGATTTGACTTGTGCTTCCATGGACAGCTGTGAGTCCAAAATGACTCCCAGGCTGCGCACCTGGTCCTTCAGGGGCACAGTTGCCCCATTCAGGACCAGGGAATCCTCCCCACCTGCCCGCCTCCTGTCCCCCAAAAACAGTACTTCTGTCTTGTCAGGATTCAACCTCAATCTGTTAGCCGCCATGCATCCTTCAACCGCCAATCCTCCAATCTCATCTCCACTAGTTCAGGAATCTTTCAATTGCACATGGAGTCAACAAGAGAAAATGATGGCCAGGCAATTAAAGAAGGGATCAGATGTTATTTTGGTAAAAGAAGGAGGTGAATTAATTCCACTTCTGGTGGGTCATCTCTATGGAACACTGCATTAGGGTAATAAGGGATCTGCAAAGAACCATTCAAAGTCAGCATCTGAGGATAACAGTCTATGCCATCCAATGACGGTGCTTTGCAGGGTGGATAAAAATCAATGGTTTTTTTAAAAGGGTTTTTTTTTTAAAAAAATGGATTTTTTAAATTTAAATCAGATTTTTAAAATAAAATGCTTTTGGAGGAAAAATCTTTCTAAAGATAGTTTTCTGTTTAAGTTATGTTATAGTCCAAAGGCTATTCATCAGGAAATAAGGATTTGTTTTAAGTTTTTCATGTGTGCTAAAACTCAGTCAACAAACAAAAACAAACAAAAAATGTTTAACCACATCAGCTAACAAACTTGGATATATATGCCTATAATGTTATTGCTTTAGTTAAATAAATTGTTTAAATTGTTATTAAGGAAATGGCTATTTTTCTCCTTCCAATAAAGTGCAGCAGAAAAGTTATCCAAATATAAACAGTTCACTTATTAAACATCACAATAACTTCATAATTATTGGTCTATGTATTTCTAATAGTATAACCAAATCAGTAATTTCTGATATAACTGTGAAAACTACTCTGAAAATTTATTATTCCAAAAATGAAACCTTCCCCTGGGTGTAAATATTAAGATTATACCAGCAAGAATAGGTCTTTCTGTAAAAAAAAGATTTAAACCAAGTCTTACTGACTAGTGATTTAAATCAATTTGATTTAAATCAAATCAAATCCACCCTGCGCCCCATCAAGCACATCTCATCTTCACCAGTTCAGGAAACTTTCAAGTGCACATGGAGTCAACTAGAGAAAACGTTGGCCAGACAATTAAAGAAGTGATCAGGTGTTATTTCCGTAAAAGAAGAAGGTGAATTAATTCTAGTAGGTCATCTCTATGGAACACTGCTTTGGGGTAATAAAGGATCTGCAAGTCAGCATCTGAGGATGACAGTTTATGCCACCCAGTGACGTTGCTTTGAATCAAATAATGGGCGTCTTGTAAGTGATAACAATAAATCTGTATCTCATGTTGGAAACCGGAGTGTGGCAAAAGTTTTATGGCTCCAAGAACCCCTCTGGTTTCAGCAGACACAGCTCAGAAACGTGAACCCCACCTTGTACTACATTTAAATACTACCGTATTTTTCACTCTATAAGACACACCAGACCACAAGACGCAGCTAGTTTTTGGAGGAGGAAAACAAGAAAAAAAATATTCTGAATCTCAGAAGCCAGAACACCAAGAGGGATCACTGCACAGTGAAAGCAGCAATCCCTCTTGCTGTTCTGGCTTCTGAGATAGCTGCGCAGCCTGCATTCACTCCATAAGATGCACACACATTTCCCCTTACTTTTTAGGAGGGAAAAAGTGAGTCTTATAGAGCAAAAAATATGGTATTTTCTTTTTAAGTTTCTACCCTCGTGAAAAGTAATGAAGGCCAATATGGCCAGAATTCACAGGAGCCAGAAACACCCAACATTTCTGTGCCATGATTTGAGAACTTTGTTTGTGAGTTTCAAAGTCTGGGAATGACCTTGACTAAAAGACTTTGTTATGGCAGATGGTAAAGAGAAAGGGGAGTTACAAGAAACAACCTTGAGATCTGGCAGACAATACAAAATTGACACTTTCATGCAAAGAAGGGCTTCTGTAACAGGAGCCTCTGGAACTATAGTGGCTGCAAAGCCAAAAGTGAAAGCAATGTCTACAGAAGAATCATTTGCTAAGGTATTGGAGAAGATAAATGACTCTTTGGAGGGACTAAAAAAGCAAGGTGCGGAGACTAAATTGCAAGTTGCTGAAACTAAAGTACAAGTTGCTGAAACAAATAAAAAAATTGAAGAAATCTCTGGGAAAATTGACCTAAATACTAAAAGTATAACTGACCTAGGGAATAAAGTGAACTCAAATGCAGAAGCAATTGGGAAATTATTGGAAGATTCATCAATAACACGAAAGATAGCTGAGGAAGCTAAGGAAATTGCAACTGCTGCGGAGGAAAAATTTCCACCAGTTTACAAGAAATTGGATGAATATGAACTGGCACTCTCTATGCAGGATATGCAACGCAAGGAGAGGAACCTGAGGATCAGACTTGTGCCGGAAAAGGAAGGTGAGAACTTGGTGGATTACTTGACAAAAGAATTTTCTGATTTTTGGAAGCAGGAGCTGAAGAAAGAGGACTTTAAGATAGAAAGTGCATTTAGATTGGGAATAAGACAGAAGAGAAATCGACCCAGAGATTGTCTTATTACTTTAAGATCAAAGGAGGAGCGAGATAAAATATTGAACCTGCACTACCAAACAGCCCTTCGAATTGAAGACTTTTTTATTGAGATCTTTAAAGACATCCCTAAGAGTATCTTGGACGCAAGAGGACATTATAAGGACCTGGTGACACTGCTGAAGAAGAACTACATACCATTCAGGTGGGAATTTCCCCAAGGCTTGTCTTTTAAATATAAGGGAAAGAAGAGAAGAATAAAGACTGTAAGTGATAAAGACAAGTTCTTGGGAGAACACGAAGAAGACCTACAGAAAGAGACATTTCCAGGACAAGGGCATCCATCACTGGACACGAACACGGTACCACCGACAGACGAGGAACAAAAACAGGGAGCTGTAGGAGGAAGGAGTAAATAATCCCATCATGGCTCTGCAACTTCTAACCTGGAATTGTAATGGCTTAAATATTCCCAGGAAGAGAAAAAGTATATTTCATGCCTTAAAGAAAGACCAATTGGACTTGATTTGTCTACAAGAGACCCACGTGACAAGAGCACACAGAAAATTATTAATAAATAAAAGACTGGGACAGGAATTTATATCTTCAGACAGAGTAAAAAAGAGAGGAGTGGTGATCTATGCAAAAGAAAAATTGCAACCGAAACAAATCTTTAAAGATGATCAAGGAAGATATTTGGCAATTGAAATTCAATCTCAAGGAGAGAAGTATTTGATAGTGGGAATCTATGCACCAAACGAAGGGAAAGCTGAATTTTTTAAGAAGTTGCATGAAATTTTGATGGACCATATGGATTACAACTTAATTTTGATGGGAGATATGAATGGAGTGGTTTCAACAAATATGGACAAGGCACAAAGACAGGTAATAACAAAAGATGGAAGACTACCAAAGACTTTTTTTGAAATGACTGACAATATGGACTTGATTGATATTTGGAGAACAAAACACCCATTAGAAAGAGAGGGAACCTTCTTTTCTGAAGCCAAAATGACATGGACAAGGATTGACCAAATCTGGGTGACTAGCAGTATGGCTCCGAACATAAAAAAAGTAGAAATCTGCCCAAAAACTTTCTCCGACCATAATGCTGTAAAGATGGTGATGAGGCAAACAACAACTGGTTCCTTCAGATGGAGAATGAATGACACCTTATTTAGAGACGAGGAGATCTGCAAGAAGGCCCAAAAAACCTTGAAAGACTATTTTGAAATCAACTTAAGGTCTGAAGTAGAAAAAAGAATAGTATGGGACGCAAGCAAAGCCGTGATGAGAGGGTTTTTGATTCAGCAAAATACTTTAAAGAAGAGAAAGCAAAATGAGAAAAAGGAGAGAATTTTGGAAAAGATAAAAGAAGGGGAAAAACAATTAAGATCGAAGCCAAAATCCCAAGAGATTCTAAGAGAAATCAAATTTCATCAAACACAATATATGGAACTGATGAATCAAGAATTAGAGTGGAAAATTAAACAAATGAGACAAAAGACCTTTGAATCTGCTGATAAATGTGGCAAGTTACTGGCTTGGCAAATAAAGAAGAGACAAAAACTCAACACGGTAACAAATATAGAAGTGGAAGGAAAAAACATAAGCAACCCAGCGGAAATTAGGAATTGTTTTCAGAACTACTTTAGACAACTTTACACACAAGGGCCGCAAAAAGAAATGGACATACAACAGTTCCTCGAGGAAAATGGGCTGAAAAAGGTTTCGCAAGAAAGCAAGATAATATTGAACCAGGAGATATCAGCACAAGAAATAGAAGATGCCATTCAAGGCATGACGCTGGGCAAATCCCCTGGACCGGATGGACTGACTTCCAAATACTACAAAGTTTTGAAGGAAGGGTTGATACAACCTTTGAAGGAAGTCTGCAATGAGATTATGGAGGGGAAAAGGGCACCCGATACGTGGAGAGAGGCCTACATTACACTTATACCAAAGACAGAGACTGAAAAGACCCAACTTAAAAACTACCGACCCATCTCGTTATTGAATGTGGATTACAAAATCTTTGCTGATATTTTGGCAAAAAGACTGAAGAGAGTTTTGATGGAGGAGATTCACGGGGACCAAGCGGGCTTTCTCCCAAAAAGGCACTTGTCGAACAATGTAAGGAATATAATTGACATTTTGGAAAAGCTGGAAGTGAACATAAACACTAAAGCTGTTTTGATATTTGTGGATGCCGAGAAAGCCTTTGACAACATTTCTTGGAGTTTTATGTTGAAGAACCTCCGGGGGATGGGGGTAGGCCAAGGGTTTGAAAATGGTATAGGCGCAATATACTCTGAACAGAAAGCCAAACTAATTGTAAATAATGTGGTTACAGAAGAGTTCAAGATTGAAAAAGGGACACGTCAGGGGTGCCCTATCTCCCCATTACTTTTTATATCGGTCCTGGAGGTTTTGCTTAATATGATTAGGAGGGACCAGTTGGTTAAAGGGATTCAGGTCGGAGCTAAACAATATAAACTGAGAGCATTTGCAGATGACTTAGTACTTACATTGCAAGAGCCAGAAGCTAGCACGAAAAGAGTTTTGGAAATAATTCAAGAGTTTGGTCAAATGGCAGGATTTAAATTGAATAAGTCTAAGACAAAGGTTTTGGAGAAAAATTTGACACAGATAGAAAAGGAAAGGTTCCAGAATGAGACAGGGTTGACTGTGGTTAAAAAAGTGAAATATTTGGGTATAAATATGACAGCTAAAAATGTGAATTTGTTTAAAGATAATTATGAAAAAACTTGGAGAGAAGTGAAAAAAGATTTGGAGATTTGGTCCAACTTAAAGCTTTCCTTGTTAGGTCGTATTGCAGCTATAAAGATGAATGTATTGCCAAGAATGTTGTTTTTGTTCCAAGCATTGCAAATAATTGATAAAATGGATTGTTTCAAGAGGTGGCAAAAAGACATATCTAAATTTGTCTGGCAGGGCAAAAAGCCCAGAATTAAATTTAAGATACTAACGGATTCAAAGGAAAGAGGGGGGTTCGCCCTGCCAGACTTTAAACTTTACTATGAAGCGGCAGCTTTCTGCTGGCTGAAAGAATGGCTACTTCTTGAAAACACAGACATTTTGGACTTGGAAGGTTTTAATAACATTTTTGGGTGGCATGCATATTTGTGGTATGACAAGGTTAAAGCACATAAAAGTTTTAAAAACCATATTGTCAGAAAAGCACTACTAAATGTCTGGGACAGATATAAAGACTTGCTGGAAAATAAAACTCCAAGGTGGCTGTCGCCAATGGAAGCTAAGGCAGTTAAAAAGTTAAATATGGAGTCCAAGTGGCCAAGATACTGGGAAATTTTGGAAAAGGAAGGGGACAAATTGAGATTGCAGAGTTTTGAGAAATTAAAAGGGAAGGTGAGAGACTGGTTCCACTACCATCAAATAAATGAAGCGTTTAAACTGGACAGTAAAATTGGCTTCCAGGTGGAAAAATCAAAATTGGAGACAGATCTGTTAGAACCCAGTACTAAGAATTTGTCCAAAATGTACAATTTGCTGCTGAAATGGAACACACAAGATGAAACGGTTAAATCGGTCATGATTAAATGGGCTCAGGACATTGGTCATAATATCTTGTTTGCTGATTGGGAAAAGTTGTGGACCACCGGGATAAAATTTACGGCATGTAATGCCTTAAGAGAAAACATTATGAAAATGATATATAGGTGGTACATAACCCCAGTCAAGCTTGCAAAGATTTACCATGTGCCTGACAACAAATGTTGGAAATGTAAAGAAACTGAAGGTACATTTTTTCATCTTTGGTGGACCTGCCCGAAGATTAAGGCATTCTGGGAAATGATCTATAATGAACTTAAAAAGGTATTTAAATATACTTTCCCCAAGAAACCAGAGGCCTTTCTCTTGGGTATTGTCGGCCAAGGGGTGTTAAAGACGGATATAACTTTCTTTATGTATGCTACAACAGCAGCTAGAATACTCATTGCGAAGTACTGGAAGACGCAAGAACTACCCACACTGGAAGAATGGCAGATGAAGGTGATAGACTATATGGGCTTGGCAGAAATGACGAGCAGAATCCGAAACCAGGGAAGAGAAGCAGCGCAAGAAGAATGGAAAAAATTCAAGGACTATTTAAAGAAATATCACAAAGTTAATGAAAGTTAGAATGATGTTGGACTGGAAAGTAAATGGTTACTATTAGCAATGGTTAAGACAAGGAGAATAAGGAAGAATAGTCTAAATTTAAATTAAAATAAGGGAAGATTTGCTGAACAATCGATAAGAATTTGGAATACAGAAAGGGGAGGCATGAGGAAGTCGGGGAAGATAGGATATGAAATTAGGATATGAAATGATACATGTTTTTTGTTTTGTTTTTGTTTTTGTATGTTTATGTTTGTTGTATTGTGTTTATATGGAAAAATAAAAATATTATAAAAAAAAAAAACATTTCTGTGCCATGTTTTGTGTTCTAAATGTTTGGATCTCTTTTGTTAGGAATGGCAAACTGGTATGCAATAGTTCAGAGATGGCTCATTGCGAATGAATGTGCTTTTCTTAACCGCAGTCTCCCACTCATTCTATCATTCCATTGTGAAAGCCAAAGCTAGGGGAAACTAAAAAGCGAGCCGGTTGATTGATGGGTTTTCGTTTTTCCTTTAGTCCAGTTTTACGTTGTTTGTTTGTTTTTCCCCACTGGGGAGTAGCTGAGAGTTCTGTCTGCGCTGCTAGGTCTTCCTGTTACTGCTTTGTTGTTTGCAAAGAAATTCCTTTAGAAAGTATCCTTGATGGAGGCAGAGAGGATAGGATGGAATTGCAGAGTTGTAAGGGGGCCCCTAAGGGATTCAGGTGGCACTGTGGGTTAAACCACAGAGCCTAGGACTTGCCATTCAGAAGGTCGGTGGTTCGAATCCCCTCGATGGGGTGAGTTCCTGTTGCTCGGTCCCAGCTCCTGCCAACCTAGCAGTTCGAAAGCACTTCAAAGTGTAAGCTCACTCTGTTGCGGGGATTCGAACCGCCGACCTTCTGATCAGCAAGCCCAATGAGCTGTCATTAGTACTTGTTCTATGGTTTATGGACCATGGTTTGTCTGGGGGAGCTCCGGGTTAGGATGACACGCTAAGCCAAGCATTTAAGCCCAAATCTTGGTGCAGTGCAGCAGCAGAATTAGGAGCAAAGCGCTGCGATCCCTCTGGGAACCCGAACGTTCAGTGCTTGTTAATATGCACAAAGTCACCGTTTTTGTAGAATGGTGTGTGAAACAAGACAGTATCTCATCGATCCTTTACAATAACCCTATAAGGTAGACCAGTAAAATTAGCACTGTACTACAGAGGCCTAAGAGTGATTCGCTTACAGTTTTTATGTTTTTGCCTTTCTGTTAAATGTTCAAAGGCATCCTGCTAGTTTCTGCATAGCCAACTCCCGGTTCCTCTTGTGAAACAAGCCAGGACCAGTATACAAAGAACAGCCTGGGGCCTTGAGTTTTGCTTTGGTGACAATTTCTGTTTATCTTTTTTTCTTCTTCTTGCAGGTAACCCCTGGCAGCAAAGCTGCAGGTGCCAATTTATGCATTGGAGATGTTATCATGTCCATTGATGGGGAAGATACAGAAAGCATGACTCACCTAGAAGCACAGAACAAAATCAAGGGCTGCATAGATGAAATAATTCTGACGGTGGGCAGGTAAA
The DNA here is from genome assembly GCF_964270895.1 of Podarcis filfolensis. Classification (NCBI taxonomy): domain Eukaryota; kingdom Metazoa; phylum Chordata; class Lepidosauria; order Squamata; family Lacertidae; genus Podarcis; species Podarcis filfolensis. The sequence goes on from NC_139608.1 coordinate 89,217,545, forward strand.
GTAGCATTTGGATTGGAGGAATGAAATCTGCCTGGCTCAAGTATCCAATGAGCACATATCACAGCTATGGTTGGTTTACTGTAGGAGGAAAAATATGAATCCCTGTGACCCAGGGCTAAACTCCCTCTCCAGCAGGAAAGAGCTCCCAGTAGCAGATTTTAAACTCACAAAGGTGTTAGGAATGTAAGTTGTTAGGCCCTTTTATCCCATTTAGTTGCATACAGCATTCCTCTCTTTCTGCCCCTCTTGCAATGAACAAAGCACACACTGTTAAGTAAGTTTAAAATGCTTTACTTACAAAACATTCCAAAGGTCAGATTCATGCATTTATCCAAGCAGCGGCAAGGAGAGCACAGGTAGAAAATACAGCAAGATAGCTTCAGTACTTAATTCGTTCCGGAAGTCCGTACTTAACCTGAAACTGTTCTTAACCTGAAGCACCACTTTAGCTAATGGGGCCTCTTTCTGCCGCCGCACCACCGGAGCATGATTTTTGTTCTCATCCTGAAGCAAAGTTCCTAACCTGAGGTACTATTTCTGGGTTAGCGGAGTCTGTAACCTGAAGCGTACGTAACCCGAGGTACCACTGCAAAACTCTTTCGGAATTTCTTGCTCAATGCAAGAAGGCTGGGGCTGGTGGGGAGAGAGAGAGTTCATTTCCTCACACCCTTAAAGGTAAAGATAAAGGACCCCTGGATGGTTAAGTCCAGTCAAAGGCGACTATGGGGTTGGGGCGCTCATCTCGCTTTCAGGCTGAGGGAGCCGGCGTTTGTCCACAGACAGCTTTCTGGGTCATGTGGCCAGCATGACTAAACTGCTTCTGGTGCAACAGAACACCGTGATGTAAGCCAGAGCGCACAGAAACGCTGTTTATCTTCCCGTTGCAGTGGTACCTATTTATCTACTTGCACTGGTGTGCTTTGGAACTGCTAGGCTGGCGGGAGCTGGGAAAGAGCAATGGGAGCTCACTCCGTCACAGGGATTCAAACTGCTGACCTTCTGATCGGCAAGCCCAAGAGGCTCAGTGGTTTAGACCACAGTGCCACTCATGCCATGCACTGCATGAACTACACACTTAGTGCCTGGCTGGGCACAGAGGGCGAATAAAACCTGCCAGCGGAGAGCCGGCGTGGTGTAGTGGTTAAGAGTGGTGGACTTGTAATCTGGTGAACCGGGTTCGTGTCTCCGCTCCTCCACAGGCAGCTGCTGGGTGACCTTGGGCTAGTCACACTTCTTTGAAGTCTCTCAGCCCCACTCACCTCACAGAGTGTTTGTTGTGGGGGAGGAAGGGAAAGGAGATTGTTAGCCGCTTTGAGACTCCTGAAGGGGAGTGAAAGGCGGGATATCAAGTCCAAACTCCTCCTCCTCCTCCGCCATGCCAGCCGAACCCTTGCTGCCGCTGCCACCGGGCAGGTGTGGGGCACAGAATGTTCACAGGGCCCAGCCAGCCAACGCGAGCCTTGGCGGCCATTCAGCGGCAAGGCCAGGGCCTGGAGGTCCCCAGCGTCAGGGAGGGCAGGGATCCCAAATCATCCGGGCCCCCAGCCCTCCCCACCCTACGCCCCTGGTGTGGGCTGGAATTTAACGGTAATGGACTTTTGTGGTTGCAGCAAAAGCAGCAAGTGTCTGCTGTATCTTCTCATGTCAGGGCTAGGAGTTTCTCAGCAGTTCCTTCCCTCCAGGGGGGAGAGCACTTCCGGTTGGTTTATCATGGACTCTCCTCTTCCTTCCTTCCTTCCTTCCAAAGCCCCTCTCCTCTTCTCCGGCTTCTGTGCCAGCTCCTGCCTGCTGTTTGGCTATCCATTCCTTTCCTGGTAGGAGATTTATGTGAAGGTTTCATATTCTGCCAGATCACCTCATAAGAGTTGGGTTCATGGTCCAAGAACGTCTTTCTCCCTCCCTTCCCCTCCTCTTTTTTTTTTTTTTTTGGAATGGAGATGAGCAATTATTGTGCAAGATTATGCAACTCTTAGGCTAATATATAACCACGAGCAATCAGAAAAACTATTGTGGGATGGGAGGAACTGCAGATAGGTTTTTTTTTGCGTGAACTCTTTTAATGCCGTTGTAAATAGTTGCACAACGCTTCTGTTGTTGCTGTCTTCCCTCCCAAAGCTTTGGAACAAACACCGTGAATTTCTGTGTCAAAGTTAGTTTTATTGTTGCAGAATCACTTCCAAGAAGTGGAGCCGGCAGCGTATCCCCTTCATTCAATCGCCAGCGGCACAGAAAAGCCGAATTTAAGTCACAAACTTGTCCAAGAAGTGAAGCAACCACCCAGACAGCTCTTGAGAGAGAAGTATTTTAATCAGGGACCAAAATGTGCTACATTAACAAAAGCCTGTGACTAAGGGTCTATTGAATTAGCTCAAAGGGGGAGAGCAAAACAAGGAACTCAACTCAAAAAAATAGAGGGAGGTGGATGTATTCCAGGAATGCCACAAATTCTCTTGACTCACTCCGGCCCTGTCATTTTCCTGAGAATTCCCTCGACCCTGAGAAATGTCTGTGTCGTTCAACCTAGTCTGGCACGCTGCGTATGCATGTCTGTCTATATATGGACATTAAAACGGACGGGCTGCTTCTCGAAGGTTTAATTATTATTGATGGCTATTGGCAAAGTGCGTTCGCACTGGAATGTTGTGTATGGGATATTTCAGAGAGCTGGCTTCTTCAGAAGAACGGATGCTAAACTTTAGAGAGCGCCTTTCCCGCAAAATCCAGCCTTTCTCAACCTTGGGTCTCCAGGTGTTGCTAGACTACAACTCCCATCATCGCTGACGGCTAGCCCTTCTCACTAGGGACGATGGGAGTTGTAGTGCAGCAACACCTAGGGAACCCAAGGCTGAGAAAGCTTGCCCAGCGATCGAAGCCTTGACATGCTCTCCCCTTCTAAAAACGGTCCATTTTAAAGCCAGTTACCTGTTGAGTCTCCAGCCAGCCTCACTGCGATTTGCGTTTACTGAGCTGCGTTTTCAAGCTATGCCCTCCGCCGTCCTGGACGGGTGAGACAAAAGGGTGCCGTATAAAGGCAGACTCTGTATATGTGGTCTCCCTTAACTGCTCAGCTAAGGTAAGGAAATCTAGCAGACGCCACTAGCAGAGGCATAATGTGGAAGTATAGCAGCAAAGGTATTTAGTAAGTAACCTAAAGGTTAATTTTATTGTTGGATAGCCAACCGAGAGGGTTTTGGTGATTGAAGTGTTACTAGCAACCAGTCAGAGGGGCATGATCCATCTCAGGTAGCACATGCTTTGATTGGCTATGTAGCTGTCAGGAGTTTTCCTCTGTATGTTTAGTTGAATGTCTCCTTGCTATAGAGAAGGCCTGCCCTAAAAAAAGGCCAAATCTCTCTTGTTTGCTTCTCCTCAAATTATACACTGTATTTCATTCAATTTCCACATTGTAGTGTTAACCAGACTTTTCTCTCAGAACTCCATCTGCATGCTGGTCCTGGGCGATATATTGATATATCGCCCAGACCTATACATTGGATCCAGGGGGCGATTTCTCACCCTACTGCCCATATAGGAATGATGTCTCTCCCCGGCAGAGTAGCTCCTATGGCTTCTTAGCGATGTAAGCGTTACAGTGACTCACAAACTTGCCCTTTTTGCTCTGGCGGCCAAAAATATGAGAAAGAAGCCCCTGGGCAATATAGCATTGAACTGGGAGATGCCCACATCTAGAGACTATGATTTGTGGCGCAGCAAAATCTCTTTGTTGTTGTTTAGTTGTTTAGTCGTGTCCGACTCTTTTTGACCCCCTGGATCAGAGCATTCCAGGCACTCCTGTCTTCCACTGCCTCCCGCAGTTTGGTCAGACTCATGCTGATAGCTTCGAGAACACTATCCAACCATCTCGTCCTCTGTCGTCCCCTTCTCCTTGTGCCCTCCATCTTTCCCAACATCAGGGTCTTTTGCAGGGAGTCTTCTCTTCTCATGAGGTGGCCAAAGTATTGGAGCCTCAGCTTCAGGATCTGTCCTTCCAGTGAGCGCTCAGGGCTGATTTCCTTCAGAATGGATAAAATCTCTTTACGTGTATTTATTTTTGATTCAGATTTGTCATGGCCAGTGGCTAGTACAATAAAGTTATTGGAATTGAGAAAACCTGCCCGAACTTGACAGGAGAAAGCAGGGAGAAATACCTTGAGGCAGTCGAGCAACATTCTCCGTTCTGTCGCGGTGCATGTCCAGAAACCGGTTGAAACGCAGCCCCTACCTTTCCCAAATCAACATTCACAATGTGGACCAAAATCATCACCCAGCTCACTGACAGGGTGAAACCAGCATGTTACTTTGGAACCTTGTATTGCATCAGTGGTGGTGGGGATAGTTGGTGCCATTGCCCTGGGCGCAAAATGCTGAGGGGACGCAACCGTGCAGGTTCCAGCTTCTACAGGGATCCCTGCCCCACTGAAGGTGGCAGAGCAACCCGTTGGGGGGGCTGCCACCCTGCTGGTAAAAAGCTAAAAGACCCCTGGACGGTTAATCCAGTCAAAGGCGGTGATGGGGTTGTGGCGCTCATCTCGCTTTCAGGCCGAGGGCGCTGGTGTTTGTCCACCGACAGCTTTCCGGGTCATGTGGCCAGCAGGACTAAACCGCTTCTGGCGCAACGGGACACCGTGACGTAAGCCAGAGTGCACGGAAACACTGTTTATCTTCCCATTACAGTGGTACTTATTTATCTACTTGCACTGGTGTGCTTTCGAACTGCGAGGTTGGCAGGAGCTGGGACAGAGCAATGGGGACTCACCCTGTTGCGGGGATTTGAACTGCCAACCTTCCGATTGGCAAGCCCAAGAGGCTCAGTGGTTTAGACCACAGTGCCACCCTGGTGGACCCCCTCTCCAGCTCCCATCCTTCCCTGCCTGTCTGACGTCTTATCTACACTGCTTTAACTCGGAACCCCCAAATCCTGGTCCCCCCCAAACTCCTTCCATGGTAACTGTATTAAAAGAGGGCAGCCTACTCTCTTGTCATAGAGGACTTTTTGTTTTGAGCAAGCGAAGCATTTTGCCCCAGCTGCTCGCAGGGGACAAAGGGAGCTTATCCTTGCAGCCGTAAGAGTGCAAACATCAGACATTTTGCTTCCTTGTTTGGATAACTTCAAGTACAGATGGAAAGCGGAGCCAAGAGCGACTTTGTCCTTTCCATTTTTATCCCCTGAACAAGTCTGCATGGATGCCAGCCTCTGTAAAAAAAGCAAAAAAAACCCCCCATCAACTCTGCATCTGTTATTGTGTTCCTTAAATATAAAGGCTGACTTGATTCGAATGCCACAGGCTTTCTCATTCAGAGAAAAATAGCTTTGTAACCACCAAGGAAGCCGGATGTGTCTCTTTATTAGGTTGATCAAATGCAAAGGATGACGGTGAACTTAAGCAACTGTGTGGAAGAGGGAATTTTGGCTAGTGAGCGCTGCATCAGCTGAAATTCCCTCTTCTCATAGTGAATTAGAAATATGACACACCTGTTGTTCCTTGCTTTATCTGATATTCTAAGTTAGTTGCACCACACCTGGCTCTCAGAATTGGTCTAGCCTTTTAGTTCTTCAGAAGGCTGGATTAAGAAATTGCTGAGAAAGCTCCAAGCCTCCTCATCTAATTTTCAAGAGCCAATTATTTTTTTGGAACCATCACCAGGAAGAAATAAAGAACAGCAAACCTGATCTTCTCAGGTGGGCAAAAAGGTCACAATAATCTTTGTCTCGGCAGGTTTCAATGGCAAACTTGCTGGATTCTTGGCCAGGTTCAAATTTATATGGCAATTAGCTGAAGCTGGAATACTTTCCCCTCTTCAAACTTTGACTTTCAGTGCCGCTGAAAGCATCTCCCAAAACCTTTTACTTCTGTGCAGCCATCATGAGAAGTAGGGAAATTACTTTATGAGATAAAGTAGAGGTTCTCGAGGGATTTGTTGTTGTTATTATTTACTCGAAACATGTCTGACACCAGTGACCCTGCCGAGAAAACAGATTTTTAATGTGCAGTGGTTAGAGCTATTGCTCTAGACTGTCTGCTAAAACATTCCTCTGGCATTTAAGTTTGTTCGCATGCCAGCCACCTGACTTTCGCAAGCACTGGGTGCTCACGAACGCCAGCGAAGTAGCTGGGAACTGCAGCTGTTTTGCTCTTTTTTTTTTTTGAAAGGCAGCTGTTTTATATTTTAGGGAGCTAAGTTTAGCTTGCAAATTTGGAATGCTGGTCTTTAAATGGAAGGTGAGAGCTCGCTTCATTCCTTACTCATTCCATCGTTGTGATCGAGAGCCTGGGAATCTCCCGCTCAGTGGAATGCCCCGCTTTGTAATGTTTGTGCACGCCAAAAATGTTTTAGTTTGCCGTGAGTTGGGGCAAGTGACCCAGCTCCCCGAAAATACATTGGTGGGATGGCGCTGATGCAACTTCTCAGCCTCTAAATCATCTTGCTCATTTAATAATAATAATAATTTATTATTTATACCCCGCCCATCTGGCTGAGTTTCCCCAGCCACTCTGGGCGGCTCCCAATCAAATGTTAAAAACAGTACAGCATTAAATATTAAAAACTTCCCTGAACAGGGCTGCCTTCAGATGTCTTTTAAAGATAGGATAGCTGCTTATTTCCTTCACATCTGAAGGGAGGGTGTTCCACAGGGTGGGTGCCACTACCGAGAAGGCCCTCTGTCTGGTTCCCTGTAACCTTACTTCTCGCAATGAGGGAACCGCCAGAAGGCCCTTGGTGCTGGATCTCAGTGTCTGGGCTGAACAATGGGGGTGGAGACGCTCCTTCAGGTATACAGGACCGAGGCCTGTATAACTCTTCTCCCCTTCCTTCCCTGGTCAGGGTTAACCAGGGCACATCATGGAGAAAGGGGTCAATATCTCTGACTTGCATGAATTTCAGCCTCAAAGGAAGCTCTGCAGTTGAGATTATGCCCCTCGGCGTTTATGTGGCACACACTCCTGTTCCGTAGGAAGTCAAAAGAACATTTCTAATTACTGATAATAGGGTTGCAAAGCTCACTGTGGTCGGCAGGCCGCTCCCTTTTTAAAAATAAATTTCTGACAAGTCCAGGCGAGGACTATTTATGTTTTCCCGAATAAGGGAATGCGTAGCATGCCACTTGGTGCATTCTTCTTGCCAGAAACTGCTCCAAAGTATCTTAACTGAAGTGGTTCATTCCTGAATTGCAGGGGGTTGGGATAGATGACCCATAGGGTCCTGCCCAACTCCACAATTTTAAGATTCTTTGGTTTCTGTCTCTGTGAATTTAAAGTTGCAGTGGAGGGAATAATGTCCCTTAAGGAAGGAATTCTGCTGTTAACAGTGGATAAGATTAGTCAGTGTGGTGTAGTGGCCACAGTGGTCCACACAACGGTCACCTCCAGGATTTATTATTGTAGCTCACTCTACGCGGGGCTGCCCTTGAGACTGACCCAGAAACTCCAGTGGGTGCAGAATGCCGCGGCGAGGCTCCTTACGGGGTCCTTGCCGCGGGATCACATTCATCCAGTGCTTTACCAGCTGCACTGGCTCCCGGTGGAGTACAGGGTCAGGTTTAAGGTTTTGACCTTTAAAGCCCAACGCGGCCTAGGACCCATGTACCTATGGGACTGCCTCTCCTGGTATGCCCCGCGGAGGTCCTTAAGGTCCACAAATGACAACACCTTGGAGGTCCCAAGTCGCAAGGTGGTTAGATTGGTCTCAACTAGGGCCAGGGCCTTTTCAGTACTGGCCCCGACTTGGTGGAACGCTCTGTCACAAGAGACTAGGGTCCTGCGGGACTTGACATCTTTCCGCAGGGCCTGCAAGACGGAGCTGTTCCGCCTGGCCTTTGGTTTGGACTCAGTCTGACCCTTATGTTTCCCTCCCCTTATGGTTTTGATCTATGGGCTACTATTAAAATGAGGCTGCATTTTAAATTGTATTTTAACCTGTATTTTTAATTGGGGTTTATAGATGATAGATAGATAGATAGATAGATAGATAGATAGATAGATAGATATAGTAATTTTACTGGTGTTAGCCACCCTGAGCCCGGCTCTGGCCGGGGAGGGCGGGATATAAATAAAAAATTATTATTATTATTATTATTAGGGGTTAGAGAGCTGCACTAGGACCTCCGGAGACCAGGGTTTGGATCTCTGCTCAGCCATGAAGCTCACTGGGCAACCTTGGGGCAGTCGCTGCCCTCAGCCAAACCCACCTCATAGGGTTGTAGTGGGGATTAAATGAGGAGGAGGAGAACTATGTACACCAGAGGTTTTCAACCTTTTTGGCTCCATGTCTCCCTTGACTAACTACAGTGCTACCTCGGGTTACAGATGCTTCAGGTTACAGACTCCGCTAACCCAGAAATACTACCTCAGATTAAGAACTTTGCTTCAGGATGAGAACAGAAATTGCGCGGCGGCGGCAGGAGGCCCCATTAGCTAAAGTGGTACCTCAGGTTAAGAACAGTTTCAGGTTAAGAACGGACCTCCGGAACGAATTAAGTTCTTAACCCGAGGTACCACTGTACATTCTTTCTGTGGCACCCCTGTGGGTGCTCAGGAGCCCAGTTATGCTATCCCTTGCCTGCAGAGCTGGCAGCCCCTCACCCCTTTTCGAATGCCCTCCCTTGTGGAGTGCTCCCTCAGCCTTCTCTCCTCTCCCCTCTCCTTGGGAGTCCTTTAGACAGTTGCTCTGAGCTGCCCCTCCTGCCCCAAAGAGAGGTGCCTTCTTACACTGCCCCTCAAGGGCCTGGGAAGCACCCCTTGGCCATCCCCAGAGGCACCATTCGCCTGGGGAGCTCATAGCTGGGGCTGCTGCAACAAACAGCTGTGCAAGCCTTTGGGAGGCAGAGACGCAAGAGGGCATCTGAGGAGGGAAGGGAAGGGAAGAGGGACAGAGGCCAGTGTTGCCCACGGCACCCCTGACCACCATTCAAGGCACCCGAGGGTGCCAGGGAACACTGGTTATAAACCACTGATGTACACCACCTGGAGCTCCGTGGAGGAAAGATGGGATGGAAACGTAATAAACAAACAAGCAAAAAGGCCCTCTTCAGAGTTATTTGTAGAGAAACAAAAAACATATTTGCATACTGTACAGTGGTACCTCGGGTTACATACGCTTCAGGTTACATACGCTTCAGGTTACAGACTCCGCTAACCCAGAAATAGTACCTCGGGTTAAGAACTTTGCTTCAGGATGAGAACAGAAATTGTGCTCCGGCGGTACGGCGGCAGCAGGAGGCCCCATTAGCTAAAGTGGTGCTTCAGGTTAAGAACAGTTTCAGGTTAAGAACGGATCTCCGGAATGAATTAAGTACTTAACCCGAGGTACCACTGTTCTTGGATCTGTGATGGAATGAGGAATATTGGAAAGATTCACATCCATGATCCTCAAATGGACCAGTGACTGCCTCTTCCCTTAATTTACCTTGCAAGGTTGTTATTAAGGGAATAATGGCCCACAGTTCCTTGAGGAAATCTGGCATATAAATAAATAGATTGCATAAAACTGCTGGTGCAATTCTTGCTAAGTTAAATTTCCCACTCTTAAAGTGAGCCTTGGAGATGGTGGAGTAAAGAATTTCAATAGGAATCTTACTTAATTCTGGAGACTTCAACATTTCCCAGACACACAGAATGTCTGCTGTGACTTTGCCTAAGTACGGCATGCTGTGCCTACTCCTGAAAAAAGTTCGGAAGCAAAAGAAACACCCCCAAAACCCTGGATTTGGGGGAATTCCAAATTTATTTATTTTTTATAATTTATTTTTATTAAATTTAACATATAAATTATAAAATGTACCACAAAACTTATCAATTATACAATATTTTTGGACTTCCATTAGCACCTCTGATGATCCACCGTTTTAACCACTTCTTATGCATTTCTTAACTTTATATTGCCTTTACATCTCTTAACAAATCATCCTCCCCCTTGTCAATTTTTACAATACTTCTAATAATACTCCTCACAAAACTTCTTACAACCCTACAAATGTCATCTGTTCTTCACAATTACTTTTCAAATAGTCCGTAAATTTACTCCAGTCTTCTGTGAATTTCTGGTCTCGCTGGTTTCGAATCCTTCCTGTTAGTTTATCTAGTTCTGCATAGTCCATTAACTTCATCCTCCATTCTTCAATCAACAGTAACTCTTTTTGCTTCCATTTTTGGGCCAATAATATTCTTGCTGCTGTGGGGGAATTCCAAATTATGGAATTGTGTGGAGCAAGATAAATGTCTTGAAACTACAAAATACTGTAACAAATGTGGAGAATTCTAACGTTAACCACCAGACGCTCTACTTTGCAGAACTGAATCAAAAATATGGTCGCCGCTGGTTACTGAGGAAGGGAAAACCAATCCGTACAAGATGAACCTGGCATCCCAGCCACAGGTGAGTAACATGAAGGAGGCTGTTTCTTTTCCGCCAGACTGTGCCCACTGCAGGTATGGATTGAACTGTGTTGACGCAGCATAAATGACACTCCCATAGCTGCTGCTTGTGTTTTATTCTAAAGGCACAGGCGCACTGTGTGTCACATGTTTGGCATAACACATGCATGCCCAGTATAGGCTGAGGAGAAAAGTCAGTTGTGGAGGGTGGAGGAAAGAGTATCGTGAATCCATATACAGTTGTACATTAAATCTCAAACGCCTTGGCTCCCAAAAAAATGGCTCCCGAACAATCGAAACCCGGAAGTGAGTGTTCCAGTTTTTGAACAATTTTTGGAAGCCGAATGTCCATCGCGGCTTCCGATTGGCTGCAGGAGCTTCCTGTAGCCAATCAGAAGCCATGCTTTGGTCTCCGAATGTTTTAGAAGTCGAGCGTATTTCTGGAACGGATTCTGTTCGACTTCCAAGGCATGGCTGTAGATTTTTTTTATTCGGCCATCGGGAATTGCGTTTGGGCGGAATGCCTTTAATGTATGGGAAAATCTCATATCAGAAGTGGTGTTTTGGGCAATTTCAGGGGGGGAGAAAAAGCTATAAAACCTCATTTTTTTTGCAATTTGCACAACAACTTTGCCCCCTTCCCTCCCAAGAAAGCTCAACAACTTTGCCTTAAAAAGCTCAATAACATTCCTCACCAGGTTTTCACTCTATGAAATATGGAAAGCCTAATCAAAACAGTAGGCTCTTCCAGACAGGGCCACGCTCCGTAATTTAGCCTCTAGAAAAGTGGTTGGCAGGACATACAGCACTAGGAAGTAATCCATCACACAATACATAATTAAGTTGAGGTTTCTCTCCACTAGATTTTAGTGATGACCAGTAACATAATATATCAGGCAGCAGGAGACTGGGGGGAGGATGAAGTTCTGCATCTGATCAGTGCAGAACTGTGGAATTTAGATTCACGTGAGAATACATGATTGTCTGTGAATTTGTGTGTTTGGGTGGCTTCTCTCAATGTCAGCCACAAACACTTCCTTTTGGCCTCATCCGCTACTGGCATGCAGTAATTGGAACAAAGCCCTGGGGTTCAGAAAGGTCCTCTAGCCCAACCCCCTGGGCCGCAATCGGAGAACGGGGTGTGATACCTGCACCCGGGGCATGTGGCCTTTTTTGGGGGGTTTCCCCACCTCTGCAACACCCTACCAGGAACTCATAGGCACGAAGCTGTCTTCTGCACATGAGCGCGACACCCGCCTCGAACGGCTGCGCCATTCTTAAGTACCGTATTTTTTGCTCTATAAGACACACTTTTTCCCCTCCAAAAATTAAGGGGAAATGTGTGTGCGTCTTATGGAGTGAATGCCGGCTCCTTGGCTTCAGCGATAGCAATGCGAAGCCTCCGAAGCGCAGAGGGAGAGCTCCCCCGTGCTCCGGAGGCTTCGCGTTGCTTTCCTGAAGCCTCCTGAAGCCCCTGGAGCACAGCGGGAACTCCCACTGCGCGCCAGGGGCTTCAGGCAGCTATCCGCAAGCCTTCGGAAATGGAAGGGGCTCTGTTTCTCCTACTGCTTCGCTGAAGGGGCGCTGAGCAGAGAGGGGGAGAATTTTTTCCCCCTGTTCTCGCCCTCCTATGGTCCGGTGCGTCCTATGGTCCAGTGCGTCCTATAGAGCGAAAAATACGGTAATAATAATAATTTATTTATACCCCGCCCATCTGGCTGGGTTTCCCCAGCCACTCTGGGCAGCTTCCAACAGAATATTAAAACACAATAGTGATCGAAAATGGAAGACAGTATTTCATGATTCATTTCATAACAATTGCTTACCAAGTTTCATTTACCAATTATGCGAATACATTTTTCGTTAATCTGTGATGCTTTGCCTGTACGAAAGGGCTGCGGTGCAAACTCAAACACATGCGAGAAAGCTAAAAGAATCTAACGTCACTAGATTCTCATTTAGTAACTGCAGTTGTTTCAGCAGCAATATGAAAGGCCGAGTATATTTAGTTAAGAGTCAGACTGAATTTCTAAACACAGCAAAATTTTAAGAAAAGCTGTACAAATAATTCTTTAATGTATTATGCTTGGAACACACTTTGAACTTGAGTACAAAGTTAAGTGCAAAGTTTTCTGGTCGGATTGAAGTGTGGCGGAGAAACACACTGAACTGCAGGATTTGTCAACGAAACTGCGAGATCACTGTGGGTGGCGGCTAATGCCGTGTGAATGCGCCTTCAATGTGCTGGATGGTGGAGTGAGCCATCGTGTGAACATACCCCTTTTTGTGCGCGTGTGCCCTGCATCTTAACGAAAGGAAATTCAGAAAATAGAATTGAGCTACTTGCCCCGGGGTAAATCGGCGAGTCCCTTTCCGTACCTCTGCCCTGCCTCAGAGCCATACATTCCTTTGCCAGACTGATGTCATGGCTGCGTTAAAACAGGCCACCGATTGTCCTGAGGCTTTTTCCTTTAAAACGCTCCCTGTCACATCCTCTGGGGATGAGGTCATTGCGGCTGTTTTGTTTAGCTATTCCCATAGAAACCGGGGAATGGAAGGCTGTAGAAACTGGGCGTGTGCTTTGACATTTGATAAGACCGCAGTAGACCTCTCGCCAAGACCTCTGAGTCAAGAGGTGAACGGCATAGCAGTTTCCTGTCTGAAATGCCCGGTGGCCTCATCTGGCTTCATATTCGTCATTGTTCCTGAATCGTTTTGTCTTTTGCATCGATGTAAATGCTTGGTAAACACAGAAAGGGAAGCTGGAAAGCTAATCAGGCAGGTTTTCCCTCCCCACCCAAGAAGAAGAAGTTGGGTTAACCTTTCGCATTTTCACTCAGATTTCAGAGCATTTAAAATTTCCCAACCAGATGCCGTTTGGAAGACAAAATTAAGACACTGCTGTGGCCTCCTTTAATTTTCATTTATTTTTTTCCAATCTCTTATCTCTGCGTCTCCTTTTTTTTTTAAAAAAAAAATGAGCTGCGAATATTTGGGACTATGAGGAGGTCGGACCAATTGCTGCAGCTGTTGGGAAAACCAGATTTGTCTTGGGTACAGCAACAGATAGGGACGTGGGTGGCGTTGTGGGTTAAACCACAGAGCCTAGGACTTGCCAATCAGAAGGTCGGCGGTTTGAATCCCCGTGACGGGGTGAGCTTCCGTTGCTCGGTCCCTGCTCCTGCCAACCTAGCAGTTTGAAAGCACATCAAAGTGCAAGTAGATAAATAGGTACTGCTCCAGCGGGAAGGTAAACGGCGTTTCCGTGCACTGCTCTGGTTCGCCAGAAGCGGCTTAGTCCTGCTGGCCACATGACCCGGAAGCTGTACGCCGGCTCCCTCGGCCAATAAAGCGAGATGAACGCAGCAACCTCAGAGTCAGTCACGACTGGACCTAATGGTCAGGGGTCCCTTTACCTTTACAGCATCAGATTCATGCAGATCATATTGATTTGCTCATAATTCATTTCAGTGCTCAGCACAGCTTCTAAATCTTCGAAGTGTTTCATTCCATTTTGTTGAAATCCTCACAACAGCTCTGCAAGGTTGGAGAACGTGGTTGTCCCGTATCGCAGAGGTGGGAGTGGAGGTTTGAGGTTAAGAAAATGCGGCTCGTCTGAGACCTTTTAGTGAGCAGATGCAAGATTTCAAATCGGGGCCTTGCCGATTTCTCGCTCCCTCATTCTGTTGATAACTGTACTATTTAATTTAATTTTCACTTCACTTTTAACTTGTATTCCACCTTTCTATACTGCTATGCCCAAGGGGATTTACAGGCAGAAGAAACGGCAAAATAGACCCCAAAGATCACACACATAGTAACAATCTGATCCAATACCCCCCCAAAAAAGTCACAATAACTTTAAAATAAACAACTTGCATCAAATAAAGCAATATTCAGTAGTTCATTAGAATATAATGGTAAACGGTAAAATTTAACATCGGAACATAATAATTAAACAGTTTACACTAAGACATTACAGTAAATAATTACTGAACTATAATAAATAAAAATAATGGCGAGTCACAATGCATAAAATATTTACAAAACATTCAAAGCCATGTATAAGGATCAAATCGAGAAACAAGGACTCACAGCTTGTAAAAGTTTTCATATATCACCAAGGTACACACATGAAAACCGTAGTTTATTTCATCGTGGAAACTTTAATAAATCCATTCTTGGAAGTTTGTATACAGAGGTTGGATAGCTGTTTTGTCATGGATGCGTTAGCTGAGATGGGTTGGACGGGATGATCCTTGGGGTCTATTCGAGTTCTACGATTCTATGATTATGAATATTATCCTGGGTAAAATGGCTTGTGGGTTGAGGCCATCTTCTGACGCCCCGCTATAAATCCCACCATCAGAAGAAGTTGTGGCATAAGTCCCACCACAGTTACGAACTGCCTTCCTGACGGAGCTTAGACTTTTCCCCACATGTCTGTCATTCTGTCTGCCTTTAATGGCTTTAAATTTGAAACTAGGTATTTTAAAGCTGCTTGACTTGGCTTTTTATTGTTTATTTTTGGTTTTGGTTTCTCCTCGCGAAGGCCGAAAGGTGTGCTGTAAAAAAAAAAAAGCCTTTTGCCTTTTTTAAAAAAATAAATGAGGCCACAGCTTTGCAATATTGAATGAGACTATAATAGTAAATCATTCCGAAAGCAATATTTGCGTTGGGTAGTTTGTTCAGCGGAATTGCGTCGTATCTGGATCTTGACTGAGGCATGTGACTTTTTTAAAATAAAGGGTAGATAATTAGCAAGAGTTTTCAAGCAACGTGAGGGAAATTGCACAATTAGAACTCTTTGCCCACGCATCCTGTCCTGCTCTCCTGTCCTGCTCTGCACGTGAACATAATGGAGGAAAGCCCAGCCAAGTGCGAGGCAAGCCTTTTTTGTGGAAGGCCAACAATGATTTGGCGCTGGTGTAGTGATCGGGGCTGAAGATGCCATGGGGCAGCAGTGGGGCTGGCTAGGGATCCAACAGTCCCTAGGCAGACTCAGCCTCTCCCCACCGCCAGAATGACCCACCTCAGAGTTTTTGGCTGGCCGTCAGCTGCACGAAATCCACCGGCAGAGACTGGCAGGGCTGTGGGGTCACCTCTGCCCGATCTAAACCTCCCTCCACTGCCCCTTAGCCCAGGGCAAAGGGCACTTGGACCCCTCTACCATCCTCTAAAGATGATTCATCAACAGGAGTTTCCACACGAGACCTTTGCATTTCTTGCTTGACTACCTAGCCCAGGGTTTCCCAAACTTGGTCTCCTGCTGTTTTGGGGCTAGCAGGACCAGTAGTCAGGGATGATGGGAGTTGTAGCCCCAAAACAGCTGGAGACCCAAGTTTGGGAAACCCAGTCTTTGGCAAGGAAGGAGGTCCTTGAGATGTTTTATCTCCGCAGGTTTAAGGCAGCTAATGTCCATCCCGTCCCCAAATATATCCCCCCCCCACTTTGCAGACCAACCTTGTTTTTCGTCGATTCCTTGCACAGCCGAGGGACTGCTGCTTATCACCCGCACGCCCAGCGCATCTGATTGTTCCCTCTGCTCCCTTGCATGCAGGATATAAGGCACATAGGAAGTGCACATAACCGAAGCGCTATGCCCTTCACTGCCGCCACCGCTGCTTCCAGCACTGCACCCAAGGTCATCACTGCCCAGTACAATAGCCCAGCGGGCCTGTACTCCTCAGAAAACATACAGACCTTCAACGACGCGGTGGGGTCCAAGTCTGCTCAGGGCGACCAGGAGCCCAGCAAAAAGTAAGTGGCTCCCCAGTTTTGCACTCGACAGCACCGCCACCACACAAGGAAAGCCCCGTTCTCTACTGTAGATGCACGGAGTGATGTATTTATGCTGTGGCATACCTCAAGACTTCTTTTCTTTCAGGTCGGTCACTCGGCTGGTGTGTGCCTGAGAACACTGGTTCTTCCAACGTGACAAAGAAAAACTAATGACCTTTCTGTTCTTTGATTCCCCAGCTGCCTGTGCCGTTTCAGCGCGCTTTCAGTATGACGTACGAGCCTTTAAAATTGCCTCCCCACTCGCTCAGGTGCTCGTCGCTTCTATTACGAGAATAATTGTGGCTTTTTGTGATCTTCCCAGCGAAATGGGACGGTCTGGCAGAGGGAGCACAAGTAAAGACTTCTCTTTTCAACGGAAGGTTTTGTGGTCCTGAAAGTAACATCTTTTTTTTGGGGGGGGGGTGAAGGGCTGAGAAACTTTTCTTAGATGTTTAAATCTTCAGGTAAAGGTATCAAACAGATTGCTTCCTTTTCCAACCCCTGAGAGCTTTGCAGCAAACAGAAGTGTACCTTAGTAGGAGAAAACGCAAGTTAGAAGTGACATTTCTGCTGGAGGCATAAGTGCTTCTGGGCACCAGTTGTGGTCCATAGGAGGGGAGGGATATCATGTGCTCGATCTGGTTGGCCATGGTGTGTCCTGGACAAGAATGAGCCTTTGGTCGGATCCAGCAGGCTCTTCTTATGCTTTGAATTGCTAAAAATCACCCTTCCACAGGAGAGGTTTTACGTCATCGTGGTTCCTGTACACTTCACCATTGCTGGCCCAAGATATTTTGCTTCCTGAAGTCGAACCAAAATGCCCCCTGTCCTGGCTAAGGCTAGGACCTTCCCCCCCCCCCCCAAGTGCAGATATTTGCATTATTCTGGCAGCAATTCCTGCTTTCATCTACCCATCCCTCATGAAGCGGGTCCCTACATTTTAGTTAGTGGTACCTCGGTTTTCGAACATTTCGGAAGTCAAACGTTTTGGTTTTCAAACGCCGAAAACCCGGAAGGAACTGCTTCGGTTTTTCGAACGCTTTTCGGAAGTTGGACGTGCCACGCCGCTTCCATATTGAGCTTTCTGGAAGTAAATGCTTCGGTTTTCAAATGTCTCGGAAGTCGAATGGTCTTCTGGAACGGTGGTCCAGTGCCGAGGGCCTTCTGGCGGTTCCCTCACTGCAAGAAGCCAAATTACAGGGAACCAGGCAGAGGGCATTCTTGATAGTGGCGCCCACCCTGTGGAACGCCCTCCCACCAGATGTCAAAGAGAAAAACAACTACCAGTCTTTTAGAAGGCATCTGAAGGCAGCCCTGTTTAGGGAAGCTTTTAATGCTTAATAGGTTATTGTATTTTAATATTCTGTTGGAAGCCACCCAGAGTGGCTGGGGAAACCCAGCCAGATGGGTGGGGTATAAATAATAAATTATTACTTAAGGCAGTAGAAACATAAGATGATTGGACCCCACTGAACTTGAAGTATGGGAAGCCCCAACAAAAATTTATAATTTGGCAAAATATTTGGACTTTATGTATTTGTATAATTTGGAATATTTAATGTGATCTGATTTGATTGTTAAAATGGAAAACTCAATAAAAAATATTATAAAAAAATTATTATTATTATGTTCGAAAACCGAGGTACCACTGTAATCCACCAGTAGAATATTGTGTCTGTTCCTGACCATTCCTTAAGGGCCTCAGACCCTGACCTGGAAATTATTTTCCCCTAGTGTTTTATGAGATCCAAATAGCCCAAGTCTTATCAGTGTGGTAACTCATCCAGATGCTCTCGGAGAAGGAATCCCTGTGGAGCAAGCTGAAATCAGGTAGATCCCTGGTCCCTTCCCTACAACATGGGTATATTCTGCTTGGCCAGCCATCTTGACTCCTCTTTGCCTCGCAAATTCCTAATGGATGAAGTGAGTTCTCCCTCCCTGTCTGTTAGCGCATACATAACTGTGTGTAAGACTTAACATTGGTGCATCAGTTCACAGTCCCTTCACAAATGAAGGGTTCATCCTGACTTCCATTTGTGCTGTGATTTCTATGGTAAAGGTTCAGGATTTCCAGAAAGGGGCCGAGTAGGGTTTTTGTTTTGTCCCGCCACTTTCGCCACTCCGATTCCCCGGAATCGGAACAAATGTCAATCAAGTTTGCTGCAGAATGTTTGTTCCAATTCAGTGCTAAACAGCGAGTTTTTCCGGGGAAAAGCAGCAGGACCAGAAAACACGCTCAGACCTTTGTTTAGAAATTGCGGCACAAACAGAAGTTTCGATGAGCCCCAAGTTGTTCTGTGTTGATATCGTGCTGGCTCCTTGGCTGTGTGGAACTGTCTAAACCAGGCTTCCTTAAACTTGGACCTCCAGATGTTTTTGGCCTACAACTCCCATGATCCCTAGCTAGCAAGGGGTGATGGGAATTGTAGTCTCAAAACATCTGGAGGGCCGAGTTTGAGGAAGCCTGGTCTAAGCCATCTTTTCCAAACTTGGGTCTCCAGCTGATTTCGGACTACAATTCCCACCATCCCTGACCACTGGTCCTGCTAGCTAGGGATCATGGGAATTGTAGTCCCAAAAGAGCTGGAGACCCTAAGTTTGGGAAACCCTGGTCTAAATGAAGCTGGTTTAGGGTCGCGATTGATGCTGTAATTAATTTATGTCCTTTCTTCCCCACCTCCGTGGCAAATTACCATCCCGAACGTACCCTGTCCTTTTTAACGCCCTCCTTTCGTGACTAGTCCTTTGTCACCTGCTGGCGGGTTCAAGGCTCCTTTTGCATCGGTCTATAACCCACTCCAGGCCGCTTCCTCCTCCCGTTTGCGAAGAAGGCACAGTACCTCATCCATCCCCAGCCAAATCCGAGTGGGGCCCGAACAGCTCAAGGAAGTTGCTCAGATCTGCCCCAGCAGCCCTGTGGAAGTAGATGTGCCAGGACTCAAAGTGCGGCACGTACAGTTTAACTCTCCTTTACAGCTCTATTCACAGAAAAACATCCTGGATTCTTTGCAGGGGCAGATCTCTTACGTTAGCCCTACCTTCCCCAGGTAAATTTGCCTGCCTCACATGCCGTTGAATTATTGTCCCTGCGCACATTCACCTTCCTCATCCTTTTGTGTGCATCCATCGCTCACTCAACGCGGTCGATTGTTGCAAAAAAAAAAAAAAAAAAAATCTCTACATTCTTGTGATGGATGCATCTCCTCAAGCTGAGATTTGGGGTTGCTTCTGAAGTAACATTTTGGAGCTTCCAGTCAGTGGAGGGGGCTCACTGTGGTGTAAATATGCTGGATTTGGGCATGCTTCTCTAATATTCTTTTTTTTGGGGGTGTTGTGTTAATCCTTTACACCCCTGTTCATCGAGGATCACCTTATCCTTCTGTTAAATAGTGGGTAGACGTAGCAGACGACACAGCGATTCTCCAAACAGCTCTTGTTTATTCACAGGTCAGAAAAGAACTGAACTGAAGGGTTCAGTCAGCCTGCTTATATAGAGCTCCAGTATAACGTAACTGTAACAATTTTCTAAAACTATCCAATCACTGAGCGTCACTTTCGATCCCTTATTTGCATAGCTATCTACAGTATCCCACTGCTGGCCCGGCGTGAGAACTTCAGTACATAACACCCTCCATCACAAGATCGTGGTATTTCTTAAATTCCTATACGGCCCTTCATCCGAGGATCACAGGGTGGTGTACAATAGAAAAACACAAAAATACACAACATGGTAGCAAGCAAAAACAAGACCACTCTCAGTATGGGGAGCCTTTCAACATGCAAATGTGGTTTCTTGTGCTTGAACCTAAAGCATAATAGGATAAGAAAAGGAGAGAGCAAGGTCTGGATCAGGGAGAAATTTGAGCATGCAAATTACCTGTGTATGGGCCCGGGGGAAATACTTTGATGAGCTCGACGATGTTACCTTGGAATTGGCCCTTGATGCATGAAGCCTGTCTCAGTAGCTTTTCCCAATCGCTCGTTTTTCTTCTCCTGTCGTGCATGGTTCAGGTTGGTCAAACAGGCTTTATTCATACAAGCAGGAAGGATCTGTTCCATGGAATGTGTTGGATTTTGAACACCATCACTGGCATGTTGTGACCACTCTAAATGCTTTTTGCGCATGCCCTGTGGCTGCCTGTTAGCTACAAACAGGCCAGTTCCGCTTAATGTTAGAAATAATGTTAGAAATAAGGCATTGTAAGAGACAACCGGGATGCGGGTGGCGCTGTGGGTTAAACCATAGAGCCTAGGACTTGCCGATTGGAAGGTCAGCGGTTCGAATCCCTGCGATGGGGTGAGCTCCCATTGCTCGGTCCCAGCTCCTGTCAACCTAGCAGTTCGAAAGCACATCAAAGTGCAAGTAGATAAATAGGTACCGCTCCAGCGGGAAGGTAAGCGGCGTTTCTGTGCGTTGCTCTGGTTCACCAGAAGCGGCTTAGTCATGCTGGCCACATGACCCGGAAGCTGTATGCCGGCTCCCTTGGCCAATAAAGCGAGATGAGCGCTGCAACCCCAGAGTCGGCCACAACTGGACCTAATGGTCAGGGGTCCCTTTACCTTTAAGAGACAACCTGGCCTTTAAAGAAGCGATAATGGAATAGAGAGATGGTAAAAAAGCTTTAGATACTCCAAATGTTGTAGAAACCTCGTTTTCTAACCGAATAAGAAATTTCAGAAAATCTTCCATTTAAATGTGGGGGTCAACCAGCAGGAAATAGAATAGCCTTGATCTACAGTTTGTAGAATCAGGTGCTTTTCTTCAACCCAGTTTGGAAGCAAGATGAGCTGGGAGAGAAATATTGCAACCTGTTGAGCATGAAGGTATTGTGGTGTGGGAGAGAAAGAAAGTTGCTTTTCTCTGTCATGGATGCTTTAGGTGAGATTCTGCAATGCAGGGAGTCCCATGCAAGCTTGCAAGTCTATAATTCTCACTCATATGCCTCTTGAGGGTAAAAAAATTCACTCTACAGCCCAAACATATGTCTAGTTTTGACCTGGAAAATTCTCTGAGGTTTAATTTCCGTGCTTTTGCACATTGATCATGATGTTATCTTCAATGACCGCAATTAGTTAGGGGTTGCTTTTAGAGACTGCAATTAGTGATTGCTAATGATAGTTCTGAGGGGAAGGAATTGGTGGTGGGTCATCATTGGAGCACCGGATGAAGTTTTGAAGGTACACCATGCAAGTTAAAACAAAATGTGATTGAACCTCTTCAGATTTAACATATTGCGGTTTGTGTATGTTTTAAAGCAGTAGCTTGTCTTTTCCGTGTTTTATCTTGGATGAAATGGTTATATTTTTAACTTAAACAGCACCTCCGCCTTAGGCCCGCTTGATATTCGTGTAATGCGCTGGAAATGATGTGCATTATTTCTGGCTCCTATGCCTAATGGTGAAAAGTTATCCGAATAGGAAAATAAGGGATCCTTCTTGGTGCCTTCTGGAAGGAGACAGTCATCTTTGCAAGGCAAAATGGAATGTCTGAATTGCCTCATAGACCTGGTTCAAACGTAGTTCATCACTCAATGAACATGAAGCAAGTCATCGCAGGTCAAACCCTATTGCTCTCGTATTGCCTGAAGCGCAGATGTTTTTACATGAAGCCTGTTACATATTCAGCCACAGCCCCGTCAAGTGATATGCATGAATCAGCTCTTGTTGTTCCTCTTGTCTGTGTCTCTCACAAACAGCGTAATCACAAACAGATTACTTGTGGATCCAGTGTGTGGGGCAGCCAGTTATGCACTTATTCGTGTTCATTATGTTGTGCTCATCTGCAGTTGTGCAGCTTAAGCCAGTCTTTTGTTTTGTAAATTGCCTGCTCGCCTGGGGTGAGTAGTAATGGCTGCCTGGGAAAATCTGATTAGCAAACATCACCTGTGTTACGCAGAGTGTGTAGCTTTCTCCCATGCAGCCAAGAGAGGGAATTTAAGCCTATCGACAACCCTCTTGTTAAAAGAAAAGTGCTAAAAATTTCTGGAGATATTCTAATTCAGAGTCCAACCAATGGTTGCCATCTATTTGATTTGAATCAATTTTATAATGAAATGATTTTAGAATGTTGCATTATTTTATTGTTGTTAGCCGCCCTGAGCCCGGCTTCGGCTGGGGAGGGCAGGATATAAATAAAAAATTATGATTATGATTATGATTAGTTTGGACCCAGAAAGACCAGTAAACCTGGACCCCGCAGCCCAAGTGGTAGGCATCACACATTATATTCTGGAAGCACCAATAATGGGGGGGAAGTAACATAAGAATGGTGCAAGTATACAGTTAAAAGTAGTTTTAAAAGGGGAAAAGCAAGAAACTACTGTTAGGAGGCAATGACTGGCTTTTCCTGCATTCAGTTGTAGATTTAATCTCACTGCCGCTTGTTTGTGCAAAGACACTTTCCGTCTCTAGTTGTTTCACTTTGTGTCTTAAGTTTTCTCTTACCTTAAAACAACAACAAAAATGCTGTTAGCAGACCTCCCAACACTTCATTGACTAAAGGTGTTTCCTTTAATTTTTCCTCAGCTTGGAACAACTTAACCAGCCTGCCGGTAACTTAGTGATTGACAGAGACTCTGAGGTCTACAAGATGCTGCAGGAGAACCAAGATTTGGCAGAGCCGCCTCGACAATCCACCTCATTCTTGGTGCTCCAAGAAATTTTAGAATCTGAAGAGAAAGGTAAAGGGGTGTGTGCGCGTGCGTTGGTTTTTAAGAAGCAAGAACTGTTAAGCTCAAAGACTTGGCTAGAAATAATACAGGGAATAAGAAGAAGCATTTGATCCTTATGACCCCTGCTCTGAACCAGCTCCCCTGTGGGACACACATGTTGCAAAGTTACATTGATGTTCTTAAAAATAGCAGCTGCGAGGAGGAAAATCGGGGGCTAGAGGGCAGGGAGAGGGTTTAATCTTTCCACACGGTAGTCCCGGTGGAAATTGCCTTCCCCTCGACCCCCAAGAAACGACAATTTGGCTCAGGAGGGAAGCTCCTTTTTAATCACGCTCATCAAACCACATTTCTTATAGGGATTATAAAGGAGTGCTTTAGACTTCTTATGGGAAACAGTTCTCAGCTAAGTCGTTCTGGGTACTTAATATGGAGGGAAGCTGTTGAATGTGGGATAGATGCAAGATTGTTTGGTTTGGTGGGGGAAGCCGAGCTGGGGACGGAGGGTCAAAACTGAGCAGTGAAAATTCACCAAAATCTGCACTTCCGACATGGGCTGCCATACGGCTGGATTTTCCCAGACGTTTCGGCAATTTCCATCTGGACACTGTTTACAAGGGCCAAATACCAGCTACGTTGGGAAAATTCCGGTCGTATGACAACCCAACCCAAAACCAAAACACCCTTATCTGCAATAGTATTCCTGTTGTAACCTACGCAACATTTCAGTCCTTCAAAACCACTGCCAAAAGCCACAGGGGTGGACTTCAGACTTTCAAATTTCAGCAACACCTTGTGTGAGGCCAAAATTTCATTGGACATGCATTTTATATATATATATATTTTACTTCAGCATGGTGCCAGGGAAAGATCTCCAATGATACTGTTTTATTTCCTCAGCAGAAACCATGGCCTGTATTGTTGCCTTGATTTTATACTCAAGACAGTTCTCCTAATCTGTAATACTGGTTGCTTTAAAATACCTACAGATCCCAATAAGCCTTCCGGATTCCGAAGTGTGAAAGCACCAACAACTAAAGTCGCGGCATCGATTGGAAATTCTCAAAAGCTTCCTGTCTGTGATAAGTGTGGATCTGGCATTGTGTAAGTAGCAGAACGAGCAGTCATTGGAGACTGCAATTGTGGAGAGGCTGTAGTTCAGGCATAGGCAAACTCGGCCCACCAGATGTTTTGGGACTACAACTCCCATCATCCCTAACCACTGGTCCTGTTAGCTAGGGATGGGAGTTGTAGTCCCAAAACATCTGGAGGGCCAAGTTTGGCTATGCCTGCTGTAGTTTGAGGAAAGATTTTTCAGCTTTGAGAAAATGGTTAAGGGAGAGTTGTGGTGGAAATTTTAGTATCGAGTAGCATGTGAATGGGTAATCATGAACTAAACAGCAGCCAAATATCGCAGCAACTAGGTCTTAAAGCGAAATGAACTGGCCATTATTACTCATGAGTGTAGCCTATTCATGTGATCTGTGGAAAGCAGGGTCAATTGGCGATGTGAGCTTTTTTGCATTTTGTACCGTGGTACCTTGGTTTACGAACTTAATCCATTCCAGAAGTCCGTTCTTAAACCAAAGCGTTCTTAAACCAAGGCGTGCTTTCCCATAGCAGCAGGGGACTCAATTTACAAATGGAACACACTCAACAGGAAGCGGGACATGTTCTTATTCCAAGGCAAAGTTCACAAACCAAAACACCTACTTCCGGGTTTGCAGTGTTCTTAATCCAAGTTGTTCATAAAGTAAGCTGTTCTTAAACCACGGTACCACTGTATAAGGTTATAAACTTCATTACCGTGTGCCTCTTTCATATGGTGTTCTTTCCTGGTCTCCCCAACTTGTATCACATTTACAGCCCCCCATGAGGGCAGAGGTCTGCAGTCGAGAGCTCCCTCTGCTCAAGGAGTCTGCCCTTCCCTCTGGCAGGTCTGTGGCAGCGGATTTTAATATTTTTAATACACGCCCCTATTGCGTATTTGCCAGACCTCTTCCAAAAGATCTGCATGGTAGCAAATGTGCCATGCAGCTGTGGTGGTGGCAGCAAAACATTGGGCAGGCAATTAAATTTCCCCGCCCTGTGCTTCAGTGCTGAGCTGATATAATGTTTACTGTATTAATTGTAATATTAATATTTGTGTTCTGCTTTTCCAACAACAAATGTTGGCAGAGCCGCATCTGCTAAATGGTTTTAAGCTTTTGCCAGAACAGCACCTCTTCCAGATACGATGAATCACATTACAGTGGTACCTCGGGTTACATACGCTTCAGGTTAAAGACACTTCAGGTTAAAGACTCCGCTAACCCAGAAATAGTACCTCGGGTTAAGAACTTTGCTTCAGGATGAGAACAGAAATCGTGCAGTGGTGGTGCAGCGGCAGCAGGAGGCCCCAATTAGCTAAAGTGGTGCTGCAGGTTAAGAACAGACCTCCAGAACAAATTAAGTTCTTAACCCGAGGTACCACTGTACTTTTCTTTCTTGAGAAGTAGTTGCATGGGTCATGGCAACTGAGAGTAGCCGCCGAGCCCATATAACACTGGTCCTAAAGGATCTACACTGGCTCCCAGTATGTTTCTGAGCACAATTCAAAGTGTTGGTGCTGACCTTTATAGCCCTAATGGCTTTTGCCCAGTATACCTGAAGGAGCGTCTCCACCCCAATCCTCCAGCTCCAGCTCCGAGGGCCTTCTGACGGTTCCCTCACTGCGAGAAGTGAGGCTACAGGGAACCAGGCAGAGGGCCTTCTCGGTGGTGGCATCCTCCCTTCAGAAGTCAAGATGAGTAACTGTATAACTTTTAGAAGATATGTGAAGGCAGCCCTGTATAGGGAAGCATTTTAATGTGTAATGTTTTATTAATAATAATTTATTATTTGTACCCCAGCCATCTGAGCTGCCCCAGCCACTCTGGGCGGCTGCCAACGTTATATATAAAAATGTATGTTTTTTATGTGTTCGAAGCCGCCCAGAGTGGCTGGGGCAACCCAGCCAAATGGGCAGCATATAATAAAATTATTATTATGGGTGTCCCCAAAGAATCCTGGTTATCGTAGTTCAAGAGTGATGAAAGTTATTAGCAGACCCCTTTCCCCCCACAGGTCCACAATTCCCAGAGCGGTTTAACAATCAACCCCTCTTCACAGCGAACTTTAATCCAAGTTATATGACCTTCCTAGGGACGCGGGTGGCACTGTGGGTTAAACCACAGAGCCTAGGACTTGCCAATCAGAAGGTCGGCGGTTCAAATCCCCGCGACGGGGTGAGCTCCTGTTGCTCAGTCCCTGCTCCTGCCAACCTAGCAGTTCAAAAGCACGTCAAAGTGCAAGTAGATAAATAGGTACCGCTCCGGCGGGAAGGTAAACGGCGTTTCCGTGCGCTGCTCTGGTTCGCCAGAAGCGGCTTAGTCATGCTGGCCACATGACTTGGAAGCTGTACGCCGGCTCCCTCGGCCAATAAAGTGAGATGAGTGCCGCAACCCCACAGTCTGCTACGACTGTACCTAATGGTCAGGGGTCCCTTTACCTTTTTATATGACCTTCCTGAATTTTGATCCTGGTACTGTTTTTCTTCCCAGAGGTGTGTTTGTGAAGCTCCGGGAGAAACACCTCCACCCAGAGTGCTACGTGTGCAGCGATTGCGGAACGAACCTGAAGCAAAAAGGGCACTTCTTTGTGGAGGATTGCATCTACTGTGAGAAGCACGCCCGGGAACGGGTCACCCCGCCTGAAGGATACGATGTGATCACTGTGTTTCCAAAATGAGTGTTTTTCCAGCACTCTACCAGGCACCACTGTCTTCTGCCTCTGAATTCTCCTCGCAGTCGCGGAGGCTCAGCAAGGCTTTTGCCAGTGGACCTTTTTAGTAAGTGAACCACTTCCATTTTTATAAAGAAAATCCGCTCGGTCGGAGGGAATTGCCCCTCTTTTTGATAATGCAACTCTTCTTCCGCAACTAAAAATCGGATGCCAGAGGCCAAGCCACACAATTCTTTTTTTTTCTACTTAATAAAAGGAGCTGACTCAAACCGCTGTCTGCATTGTGTTAGCGTTGTGTGGACTAGATGCAGAGTAAACGGGAGTATACACCAAAAGTACTCCTGTCTCAAAATTAGATTTTTTTTAAGAATCCAGGTCAGCAAAACTATTGCCTCTCCCGCACCAGTGTGCCTTTCTGCTTCTCACTTTGATATCATTTACACAAGTTTCTTGCCAGGGCTGGGGGTGTGTTGCATGATGTCTCATGAGTTCTGCAGTCTGTGGAAAGGGCTTGCTTACTTTAGTTTCCCATGGTGTGGTTTTATAAAAAGAACTGCCTGTTCCCTGTATCCTTCTGCTTGCCTTTGTTTTTTGTTATTGCTGAAACTGAACTGTTTCTGAAGCAGTGCTTTTAAGTACTTACATTCATTCTTTTGGTGTGAAATACTATGATGCAACTCTTTTCTTCAGACTCGTGCCAAGGAAAACACACTTCTCACTGGGCATAGCAACTAATTCAGTCTTTGAGCAATAACACTAGGTATCTAGATAACAAAACATTCCAGCCCCCTTCCCCCAGTGGTTTGATAGCAGATTGCTGTAGAATTGGCTTTTACCTAGAGCAGTAAGGGGAGCAACTTTGCAATTTTCTTTCATCCCCGAGTGCCAAACTGGGAGCAGGAGCTGAGTTTCCCATCCTAAGGAGGTAACCCTGAATTGTCTCCCCTGCCTTGATAAATTTCTTTGGCTCTTTACTATCAGTTGGTACTTTTACACCAATCATTACTGACGAGACAGGTGTACAATTTCAAGCTGGGGGTTGTTTTTTGTAGTGCTTCTAGGAGACAACTGAACACGTGGATTTGCAGTAACTCTGCTACCTTGAAAGTGCTGCTTGTTACAAAACAATTTATTTAGCAAAATTATCAAAAACTGAAGTCATACAGGTTTGGACTTTGAAACAAAATACATTGACCAAATAAAACTATAGTTGAGGGCAAGGAGTAAGCATACTGAGAAGTAAAAAAACCAAAAACTCCAAATCCTACCATTTATCAGAACTTCCACAGGAAACTATAGTAGTATTTAGCTTTCCAGTTTGTACACAGTCAGAGGATCTAAAATCCAAGGGGAGTCCAAAAGCTCTCTTTTCACATCTACACTTAGTAATGTTTAGCCTTATTTTCTTTCTGGAAAATGATACAACCAAAACAATAGTCGGAAATGCATTTCTGAACTCTTAAGAACAAAGCAACTGTAAGGTTACAGTCACCAGCTGCCTGTATCTCAAAACACACTCTCCGTGCTGACATCTTCAGAGTTTTCTAAAACCTTGAACGCTCTCATTTTCTCTTTAAGTTGCTCAGAAGTTTTCATTTGGTCTAGGGAGAAAGAAGCAAGACACACAGTTTAGAGCACCTGCCTTGAACTGGTGGAACAGGAAATTTGAGTGGGTTGTAGCCTGATCCAAGGTGGTTTGCAACAGGAGTGCTATCGTGCAAAATATATGGTGAATGATTAAGGAAAAAGTCCCCAGTTTAGGTTAAAAATGGGCCCTAGGTATGAAAAGCTTGAAGATACCTGTGTTCAGAAAGACTAGAGTCTCAGTAAACAGCCAGGTTGTTCTTTTTAAACCAACCTAGCCCTCCCCCAGTAGTCATGTATGGAAGTGAGAGCTGGACCATCAAGAAGGCTGATCGCCGAAGAATTGATGCTTTTGAATTCTGGTGCTGGAGGAGACTCTTGAGAGTCCCATGGACTGCAAGAAGATCAAACCTCTCCATTCTGAAGGAAACCAGCCCTGAGTGCTCACTGGAAGGACAGATCGTGAAGCTGAGACTCCAATACTTTGGCCACCTCATGAGAAGAGAAGACTCCCTGGAAAAGACCCTGATGTTGGGAAAGATGGAGGGCACAAGGAGAAGGGGACGACAGAGGACAAGATGGCTGGATAGTGTTTGCGAAGCTACAAACATGAGCCTGACCAAACTGCGGGAGGCAGTGGAAGACAGGAGTGCCTGGCGTGCTCTGGTCCATGGGGTCACGAAGAGTCGGACACGACTAAACGATTAAACAACAAGCCCTCCTGTATAAAAAGACCATGCTCTCTGAAAGGACAGAGCCATTTTTTGTCTTGTGTAGTTTTAAACTCTAGCATTCTTTTTTGATAACACAATCAAACTGACAATTATTCCGTAGTAAGAATCGGACTTAAGTAGCTAGGCCGAAAGTTACCGTATTTTTTGCCCCATAGGACGCACCTAGTTTTTTTTTGGGGGGGGGGGGGGAATAAAGAAAACAAATTTATTCCCCCCCCCCCAGGCATGGGGCTGGTGCGGGGGAAGCCCGAGCTTCCCCCGACCCCAGAACAGCCTGCTATCCGCAAGCCTAGGGAGCCACGCCGGTCTCCCCAGGCTTGCGGAGAGCTGCGCGAAGCCCGGGCGCGCTCTTCAGCGCGCCCGAGGCTTCGGAATGCAGGCAACTCTGCGCAACCTTTGGGAGCCCGGCAGGTTGCGCAGAGCTTCCTGAAGCCGGGAGAGCGAGAGGGGTCGGCGCGCACCGACCCCTCGCTCTCCAGGCTTCAGCGAAAGCCTGTATTCGCCCCATAGGACGCACACACATTTCCCCTTCATTTTTGGAGGGGAAAAGTGCGTCCTATAGGGCGAAAAATACGGTAAGTCACTACCAATGCAGTTGTTTCTCTCCTAGCACAATTGCTGCAGAAAAAACTGCTCCTTTGTGGCAAAACCGTGCCTAGCTATCGGGAGTTATCAGCTGCACATTTTGTGCTAAGCAACTTGCACAGTAAAAACATAGAAACAAAAATATTTGTTTCTATGATAGTTGGCCAGAAGCAGCAATAGACAATTGTAATTGGGGGATCCCACCTTTGCCTTAAGGAATTGTATCTCTCAGCTGGGAGACTTCATGCTACACACATAGTTCACATTTGAAGCTTGTTTCTGGAGAGAGATTCAAATGAATAGAAAAGACACTAATATATATACTTACCGATAAGGTCACTCCTGTCCAGCAGTAGCTCTAAATCTTTGTCAGTTATTACTTTTTCTCTTGATCCTTTAACCTCTCTACAGATGGAAAGTAAGTGTATATTAATTTCAGATAGCTGAGTTCCAGTGCAACCATATTTATTTACTTGAAACTAAGCCCCGCCATTAGGACTGCAAGTCATTAAAGCACCTCCAACATACAAACCCTTCATTAAATAAGCATAATGCATTTTCGCACATAAACCAAATGGTTTCTTTGTAAGTGAGACATACCTGTCGTAGTCCCTGGACTGTAGCAGCTCCATTAATTCCTTGGGGTCCAAGCAACTCTTTGACTGGTTTATTCCAAATTTCCCACCTTTAAACTGATCTTGAAGTTAGACAAGGAAAAAAAAAACTTTGAGAAAGCACTGCTGCTTGGGCTTTCTGACAGTATTAAGAAACCATTTTGTCTCATTGCACACAATTATGGATCAGACAGTTTTCTGAAACATTTCCCAAACAGGTTTGCGACGTTACATTCAGTACAAGAAAACTTACGAGTAAATTGATCTGACAGGCACGTTTATGTGGTGAAAACACCATTAGATCCCAGTTGGGACGTGGGTGGCGCTGTGGTCCAACCCACTGAGTCTCTTGGGCTTGGAGATCAGAAGATTGGTGGTTTGAATCCCTGTGATGGGGTGAGCTCCTGTTGCTCTGTCCCAGCTCCTACCAACCTAGCAGTTTGAAAGCACGCTAGTGCAAGTAGATAAATAGGTACCGCTGCAGCAGGAAGCTAAACGGCATTTCCGTGCGCTCTGGTTTCCGTCACGGTGTCCCGTTGCGCCAGAAGCGGTTTAGTCATGCTGGCCACAGGACCCGGAAAGCTGTCTGTGGACAAACACCGGCTTCCTTGGCCTGAAAGCGAGATGAGCACTGCAGCCCCATAGTTGCCTTTGACTGGACTTAACCATCCAGGGGTCCTTTACCTTTAACCTAGATCCCAGTTGCTTTTCGCCAACTTGGGCAACATTCATGATGTTACACGGCAAGACCTGGTCTTGGTAACTCATTCTCCTAGCTAGGTTTGTACAAGTAAGATCCCCTAGGAACGCAAACGTTTGACACGTATCTTTGACCTACAAAAGGAGAAGAGCCATCAGTGCAAAACGGGTGCTTTTTATGGAAATATGCCCTCTTGGCTAACCCTCCAGGGGCTGCTGGCCGGTGGCGGTCAAAGATGGATGTGCCAATGCCCAAACATGAAGGAAAAAGGAAGTATAAACTCAAGCCTGTCACTGTTTCCATCAGGTGATCATTGGTTTAATGTCCTGTTGCTTTTGACACCTGGGCATAACTATTTATAGACCCAGAGTAATAGGAAAAATGCAGAGGCACCTCCCTGCTTGTTCCTGTCCATCACAACCGACACATATCCATTACGTTCCTGCATATTTTCGAGGTGCTGCCTTACAGTCAAGATTACTGGAAACTGATGCTGTCTGGATACGGCTATTTTTCTCCTTTTTACTTGCAACCTTGACTCGGCTTATCACGGAGGGATCTGAGATTCAGCTCCTTTCAGGAGGAGACTGCCATCAACAAGTCCTTTCTCTGCCCACAGAGCAGCACATCTGAAAGCCCCCGTCGCGTGTAGAATCCGCACACTAGCCCTGCATCTCTCTGGTGACAGCAGGGGAGACAACGCACATGGCAAGGAGCTTGCAAGAGGCCGAACTTTGATCTCCATTGCAATCGGATGCCACCTGTTTTCTTCTGCCTTTCAACAGCTTGGATGGTGCCTCTCACCCAACACGTTGAGTGCTAGTTAGCACCATCAAGCGGGCTACAATCTTGTGAACACAAGGCAGGTTTACTTCCAAAATCATTTTTGTCTCGCACGTCTCAGAAGCCAGGAAACACAGCAGCAAAACTCTGCTCAAGGCGGTGCAAATGGCAACAGCCCTTGTGGCAGAGCAGCGGGCAAAAGCTCTCTTAAGTGTGCGGAAAGGATTCATCATTTGTTGCTCTCAATGTAAGCCGATTTAAGCCTGTGCGTTCTACCACAGTACACAATCCAATGCATAGCCAAGCAAAGTTATGTACAAGGCGTGACCAGAAAGTTCGGTGAAAGGTCACAGAAATCGGGCAGTGAGAAATATTTGAATATACAATTGGCATCGGAAACCCATGAAATGCTCACAATTGTGTACAGAGATGAAGATGTGTAGATGAAGATGTGTGAGTGGTTTAAGCGTTTCCGTGAAGGGCGGCAAGCCATCGAAGATGACCCTCAGTCTGGCAGACTGTCGATGAACAGAACGGTGGCAAATGTCGACAGAGTTCGTGAGTTATTGATGCGGGATCAGCGTTTGTCCATCCAAATGATGGTGGAAAAATTGCATATTCTGCGTGAAATCGTTACTGAGGTTACTGAGTCATCCCACCCTCCATATTCTCCTGATCTGGCCCCACTGGATCTCTTTCTTTTTCCAAAACTGAAATCTGCACTGAAAGGGCAGAGATTTTCCAACGTTCCACACGTCCAAGCTGCTGTGACGAGGGAACTGAAAGCAGTACAAAAAGAGAACTTCTCCAGAAGTTTCCAGCAGTTCTATGAACGTTTTCAACAGTGCATTGTATTAAGGGAGGCCTACTGTAAGGTGTGTATGTACGAATATTAATCGCTGTCCGATTTCTGTGACCATTCATCGAACTTTCCGGTCACGCCTTGTACATTTAGAGAAACCACATTCATAGCTATTAGCCCAAGAAGGAAAACCTGTCAATTTTGGTAAGAAAAATGAAGTTGCTACTAACTTTTGTGGATAATCAGCTTCTCTAACTTCCTTTTGGCAGCAGCTCTCTCCACAATCTTCTGATCGATGGTGTTTGCAGTTACAAAGCGATAGACGACCACCGGCTTCGTCTGGCCTATTCGGTGACATCGGTCCTGGGCCTGGAGGTCAGACTGAGGGTTCTAAGAATGGGAAAGAAGGGAAATGAACTCCAGAGATAAAATTAACCTCAGGTTAAGGGGTTTGTTTTCCTTTTTTTGCAGGCAGTGCCAGCTTTCCCAGAAAAAAGGTTCTAGCTTTCTGCAAGTTTGGGATTAAGGAAAAATATATGAATATATGGAGCTGCTTTATGCTGGGTTAGACCAGTGGTCCACATAGTCCAGTATTGTCTACTTTGACTAGCAACAGCTAAGGCAGGCTTCTCCCATACAAAAATATTTCACACACACAAAATGTGACCCCTTCTGACTACCAGGAATGCAGAAACCACTAAACATCTGGGGTTGGGGGGAAAAGAGAAATAAGAAAAGTTTACAAAGTGCTGCTGTGGTGATGCCAGATCTGACTTGCTGCATGCAGACCATGTGTTCTGCTGTCTCTGACATAAGGGCAGGTCCATTCTACCTAGCAAAAAAGACTAGCTGGAGTTTTCTTAATTTCACATTTCCTGGTTATTTCAATCTGATGTAAAGTGCTGTACCTCAACCAGAGTTGTTTAGTTCAGGTATAGGCAAACTCAGCCCTCCAGATGTTTTGGGACTACAACTCCCATCATCCCTAGCTAACAGGGTCAGGGATGATGGGAATTGTATCAAAACATCTGGAGGGATGAGTTTGCCTATGCCTGGTTTAGTTGATACAGAGATTAAAAATACATAATTGCTTGACTGAACTTTGGAATTTCTGAAACAAAATCTTCTAAGCCTCATGCCATTCCTGTGAGCTGTTTAGAAGTTGGCATGTTTCTGTAGAACCAGAACAGGCTTTTCATAGCAGAACACACGACCTGAATTTAAGAGGGGCAGAAATGTAAATCTTCCCCTCATCGTGCTTCCCTGAAGAACTATTTCTGCATCCGGTTTCAGAGGCAGCTTGCTGGGCAATGATGAGGGCTGCTACCATAAAACACTTAACTGAGATTCCTGCATTGCAGAGGGTTGGACTAGATCACCCTCGGGATCCTTTCCAACTCTGATCCCTGAAGCCCCCATCCCCATGTGTGTCACTCAGCACACAGCCCTTTGAGATCAGGACCCATGACAATTTATACATGCCAGCATGCGAAACATACCCAGTCACTGTCATAAATGATTACTGTGTCCGCTGCCGTCAAATTAATGCCAAGACCTCCAGCCCGTGTGCTCAGCAGAAAGATAAAAACCTCCGGATCTGTGTTAAACTTATTTATCTGCAAATGACAAACGGTAAACACATTAGGTTAATAATGTACCTTTACGGTGCCAACCAAACACTCACTAAACAGTGAACCAACAGGGTTCTAAATCATGCAGGGAGCCTCCACAAACTGTGGAGATTCCCCAGTTCAGAAACAATCCCCATAAATCATGAAGGGCTGCAAGGATGGCCAAGGCACTGAGCCCTGGGGACAGGGCTTGCCAGTGCATCCACAGACTCTATGTCACACAATGACTATCGTATAAGTGAAGCACATGTTCAAAGAGAACTACAGATGTTCGGTGTAAGACTTAATTTCAACTGCAATATTCATCACCGCCTCAATTAGTCAGGACAGCCTCTACCTAAACATGTCATCACTACATTTTAAGGCACAAGCTACCAACTGATAATAAGCAGAACACAAGTAACACTTTTCAAGCATCATCTTTGAGAAATCCCAGCACTGAATTGGGTGGTGAGGCTGCCTCAGGCTAGTGAGTTCATAGACTAAGCCAGAACTTGCTGATATTTCTAGCTAAACTCTGTTGACAAAGGTTCTCTGCTGCGATGCAAAGGAAATCTCAGAAGAGTCAAACAAACCAGGATCCAATAAATTTATCACCTACGTTTTCTTCCCTCTCTGCATACGCCATGGACCCGTCTAGGCGACTGAACTCGTACGACCTCAGATAGCAATAGTCCATCAGAATATCCAACATTTTTGTCATCTGTGAGAACAGCAGCACCTGAACAGAGCAAAGATTCTTCAATAATGTGAACCCAGGTGTCCAGGCAAATAACTTCTGGTAACACCACAAACTAACAATACCTTGTGTCCTCGTTTTTTTAGTTCTGGCAGCATGCGATCCAAGAGTAAGAATTTACCCGAACTCTTCACTAGATCTTCGTCGACCTTGATGCAAGAACACACACGTACAATTTAGGACATTCTAATTAAATCATAGGGATGCAGGTGGCGCTGTGGTCTAAACCACAGAGCCTAGGGCTTGCTGATCAAAAGGTTGGTGGTTTGAATTCCTGTGACGGGGTGAGCTCCTGTTGCTCGGTCCCAGCTCCTGCCCACCTAGCAGTTCAAAAGCACGTCAAGTGCAAGTAGATAAATAGGTACCACTCCGGCGGGAAGGTAAACGGCATTTCTGTGCGCTGTTCTGGTTTGCCAGAAGTGGCTTAGTCATGCTGGCCACATGACCCGGAAGCCGTCTGTGGACAAATGCTGGCTCCCTCGGCCTATAGAGCGAGATGAGTGTGCAACCCCAGTATCATCCACGACTGGACCTAACGATCAGGGGCACCTTTACCTGGTGGAACGCTCTGTCACAAGAGACTAGGGCCCTGCGGGACTTGACATCTTTCTGCAGGGCCTGCAAGACTGAGCTGTTCTGCCAGGCCTTTAGTCGGGGTTCAGTCTGACTCCCTCTCCCCTTTCATAAGAACTTGCATGAAAGTGGTCTCCCAATTTTTCTCACAGGCCCATATAAGTTCAGCACAAACAGTTGGGCCTGGTGAGCATTTAAGGTCCCCAACCCTAATCAGCGGGTTGCCATCCGATTGGATTTTATTCTGATCCTGATCTGATTTGAGGATGAATTTTAATTGATTCTCTGATTTTATGTTAATGTATTATACATTTGATGTTAGCCGCTCTGAGCCCGGCTTCGGCTGGGGAGGGCGGGATATAAATAAAATTTATTATTATTATTATTATTATTATTATTATTATTATTATTAAATCATATTTGCATTAGAAGCAACTAGCTTCGCACGAGGAACCTGTGGCCCTCTAGTCACTTGTTGGACTCCAACCCGCATTGGTCCCTGATCAGCACGGCAGGAGTGATGGGAGATGCAGCCCATCGGAAGAGCCACAGGTTCCTCAACTCTGCTTTACATAACAGCTTTTCCTGCTCTTCCGGCAATGATGTCTGTAAATACTCTGCCTTCATTTCTTCCAAAACATTTCATCAAGCAATAGCGTCACCAGTGAACGGCTAAAAAGGACAATTTGAACTCACTGCCCCTTCCTCTCACACTCCCATCCCCTGCCTGGTGGTTCTAGGGCTATTTACCCTGGAAGGTTTTATCCCCTTGTTGGCAGGCCTCAAGAATGGCACCAGGAAAAGAGCCTGGAGTTGGAAAGAAAGCCTCTGAAGTCTAAACCACCGCCAATAAAAGCTATGTATAAAATACAGTGCACTGTTTGAATGTTCTTCTTTCTTCTAACGGGCCCAAAATTATAAGAAATGTTGAAGAAAGTATCGAAAAGACAACCGACTGAAAGTTAAATGCTGAGATGTTTGAACCTTCCAATAATAAAGGTAAAGGGAACCCTGACCATTAGGTCCAGTCGTGACTGACTCTGGGGTTGCGCGCTCATCTCGCTCTATAGGCCGAGGGAGCCGACGTTTGTCCGCAGACAGCTTCCGGGTCATGTGGACAGCATGTGGCCCCTATTTATCTACTTGTACATGACATGCTTTCAAACTGCTATGTTGGCAGGAGCAGGGACCGAGCAACGGGAGCTCACCCCGTCACGGGGATTCGAACCGCCGACCTTCTGATCGGCAAGTCCTAGGCTCTGTGGTTTAACCCACAGCACCACCCACGTCCCTGAACCTTCCAATACAATAAATCAAAGTCAGTGTGTCTTAATTTTCTGGGTTCTGTTTTTTAAAAAATTGGGTTGGAAGATAACCCCAGGTAACAAACTGTATGGTTAAATCCGCCCCCCCCCCTCACACACACACTCTCATTCTAGGTTAGGGCAAAGTTCTGCTCCATTGTGAGGTTAGGAGCCTATTCTCTCTTAGCAAATAACTTTTGCACACAAGCAAAGGCAAATAAGAGGGAGCGATACAATAGTGTAGCTTCCCTCAAACAGTGGCCTTGGGCATTTTCAACTGGGCATCAGTGTCACAGCCTCCTCTATAGACTGCCCTACCGGCTGGGCGTGCAATAATCTTGTGGCTGGACTTATGGCGGTGCCAGCAATTCTTTGCATAGTGTGCTAAGGTGGTTGGAAGATGAGAGAAGTTGTGGGATGTAAGGAAGCTCTCCTGTCCTCTTTCAAAGTCCTGCTCGTCACCCACTTCATTCACGAGAGTGAACTGTTCAATGCAAATCAAACTGTGATGCCATCAGACAAAGCCCTTCAAACAACATTGGAATGAACAAAAGGCCTTTTAAGTAAGCGATGGGAGGAATTACCTTAAACTGCTGGGTGGCAGCGTCCAATGGGTATTCAATAAGGTATGGGTGGTTGCAACACTTCCTCAGTAACATCATAATGTTCTGCAACTTCAGGTTGATTTCTGAATCCAACGGCGTACTCATTTCTATTACTGGCCTTGTAAACGACAAGCGAGTTTGTAAGCATGATGGAATCAAACGACAATGCGAATTATAGCTGGAATCTAGCTAAGCCCACAAAAGATACTATGCTGCTAGCAGCCTGTCTTTTCACAATGGCCGTGGAGCCACAGCGAAGAGATACCAGCCTCTTGGCAAGATAGCAAAAAAGGCATTCCATCAAACAGGCCGAGGACGGGTCTTCCTTCCTCTGCTGGGAGCACAGAAACCAAGTGTGCTAGCAGAAAAGGGATGGAGGGAGCAGCCTGCTGGGATGGATTCTGGGTGTGAAATAAGGGCACTGAGCCTTGGTGGCAATAGCAGGGGAAACTGGTCACTGTTGATTGCAAAGCAATTGACCTTTCAATAAAACACGGGGCTAGAAGGCTGCCTGCTCCAGAAATGTCTCAATTTGGTTTCCAGCCCTGGAGAAAGGTTACAAAATTTAAAAATGTTGATATTCTTTAAAGTGCAAGAATTCTACTCCAGAGTTCTCATTAGCTTTGGACTTGAGAGAGAAACAAAAGGTGGGGGGGGTGTGCATGTGCCCTGCGTTGCATGTGTAAGAACTGGGGAAATGGTAGAAAAGGGCTAGTTCTATACTCTGAAAACTGTTCTCCATTTTCCTTAAAAGTGTTCTTCCCCTGCAAAAGAGCCCTGTGCTTTTCTTTCTATTTCTCCAAAGTTCTGCAGCCTCCCTGGCTGCTCACACTTCCTGATCTGAAAAAACCTCAAGGGAGAATTTACACCTGGGTTTAACTGAAGTCCAGGAATCTGGGGACACTGGCTACTGCATGCATGAGTCTGGTGTGCTCAATAATTTAATTTATTCAATAAGTTCTTCATTTTACCTTCTTAATAGTTCAGTTGGAAGAGCACGAGACTCTTAATCTCAGGGTCGTGGGGTTCGAGCCCCACATTGGGCAAAAGATTCCTGCACTGCAGGGGGTTGGACTAGATGACTCTTGTGGTCCCTTCCAACTCTACAGTTCTACGATTCTATGATTTCTGCACTGACTTATTCAAAAATGTCGGCTTGGGGGAAGGGTGGCCTGAAAAGGCTGGATGGCTCATGCAGCGAGTCTGCACGTTGAGCTCAGATGCCCCTGCTTGTGGGGGACGAGAGGCTGTCTCCTGGATTCAAGACCACGATCTCTAGCATGAAATGTGCATGTTATCCCAACTCTCTGCAATGCAGGAATCTCAAATAGATCATCCATGACAGCTGGCCATCCAACCTGTACTTAAGAATCTCCAAGGAAGGATAGCCAACACCTCCCGGGGGAGTCCGTTCTGCTATCCCAACAGCTCTTAGTGTCAGAAAGTTCTTCCTGATACAGTGGTACCTCGGGTTACAGACACTTCAGGTTACAGACTCCGCTAACCCAGAAATAGTACCTTGGGTTAAGAACTTTGCTTCAGGATGAGAACAGAAATCGTGCAGCGGTGGCAGCGGGACGCCCCATTAGCTAAAGTGGTGCTTCAGGTTAAGAACGGACCTTAGGAATGAATTAAGTTCTTAACCAGAGGTACCACTGTATTGGTGATGCTGTCTCTGGATTCAGAGGTAAGGTAAGTAAAGGACTGCTCAATCATCTGTACAAGAGACAGTTTATTCTCCAACTTTCTACTGTGATGGTTCTTTGTATATGCCACCCGTTTAAGTGCAAATACACAAGCCATGGTTAGATAAGTACCTCTCTTTTTCAACTTCCTCTTGCATTTCGGCTATCATCTGCTCCAGTCGATCAGGAAAATCATCTTCATCAAGCTCACGGTAACTAGCCACCTTTCGACTGCGCCGCTTTGGCCGGCCTGTAGAGCTCAGCTCAACAGCTTCTTCCTAAATAGCAGAAAACATTGCTACAGTTCAGTGTGATGCGTTGGGGAAAAACCAAAAAGCAGCTGTGATAAGAAAATAGGTCACGTACTCCGAACGAACTTGTTTCTAACTCTCTGTTCAGTGACAAAAAAAAACCAAAACAAACCTTTTGAACATTCCATATAATAGATGAAAACAAGCACCATTTGAGTTTTTCTTTAGCAGAAATGCACACAATATTCACATTCTCTTATTTTGAGAACCTTTGCTCTATTGTTTTGCTCAAATTTCACAGTCACATGCAATATGTTTTTTTTAAAATGAATGTCTTCAGAAACAGAAAGGCATCCCATCTGCAGTTGCAGAGGCCAAAATAAACTGATTTGAGGCCAAAATGTAGGTTGATATGATTAGGATAACCTGGGCATCACAGCACGCACCTGACTGTTTCCCAGCAGCTTTCGAATGGTCTTGTTTATAATGGCACTGTAGAAAGTTTCTTGCTTCTTGACCAGGGGCGCATAGACCACAACTTCACGTTTGGGAGGAACTTCTAGAGCGATATCCAATTTCAGTCGTCTCAGCAAGAAAGGGGTCAAAATCTAGAGTTGAAAAAAGTTTCAAATATGAAAGTTTCCAACAACTCAAGCTTAAGTAATAGAACACTGCTGGCTCAAAAGGGAAATGCAACAGTATACAAAGGCGGGGTTTCTGCACACTGCCATGCGCAGTGTTATGCTTGTTTGTCCGATAATGGCATTGGCCAGATCCCTTATATATGACGCATAATACTCAAAAAGCTTCTTTAAAAGGCACAGCACTTCTGGTTTTGGTAAATATAAAACGCAAGTTTAACCGTATGCTAAATCTCCCTTGGTAAAGTGAAGCACTCCTCTGTATTCACCATTATAATAACAGCCCACAAAACGCAACTTAAGTATTTTTAGCCTATGAAGGGAAAGAAAACAGGGGAAAGATGACTATTTTCAAAGGGTATCATGTCCTGCACTGCACTATGAAGTATGTATTATGTGTAGCTGCAGGAAAAGGTTGTACTTGTACCCCGGTACGCTCTTACATCCCATGGGGCCCAGTAGACGTGATCAACACTGAATAAAAGCGAAGACTCGCAAGGAACTTTTAATAATTATAATTATAATTATAATTTATTATTTATACCCTGTCCATCTGGCTGAGTTTCCCCAGCCACTCTGCGCGGCTTCCAATCAAGTGTTAAAAACAATGCAGCCTTAAATATTAAAAACTTCCCTAAACAGGGCTGCCTTCAGATGTCTTTTAAAGAGAAGATAACTGCTTATTTCCTTCACATCTGATGGGAGGGCGTTCCACAGGGCGGGCGCCACTACCGAGAAGGCCCTCAGAGCTGGATCTCAGTGTCTGGGCAGAACGATGGGGGTGGAGACGCTCCCTCAGATATACAGGACCGAAGCCGTTTAGGGCTTTAAAGGTCAGCACCAACACTTCGAATTGTGCTTGGAAACGTACTGGGAGCCAATGCAGATCTCTCAGGACCGGTGTTATGTGGTCCCGGCGGCCGCTCCCCGTCACCAGTCTAGCTGCCGCATTCTGGATTAATTGCAGTTTCCAGGTCACCTTCAAAGGCAGCTCCTTTGAAGAGTGCATTGAAGTAGTCCAAGCGGGAGATAACTAGAGCATGCACCACTCTGGCGCGACAGTCCGCGGGCAGGGCGGGTCTCAGCCTGCGTACCAGGTGGAGCTGGTAGACAGCTGCCCTGGACACAGAATTAACCTGCGCCTCCATGGACAGCTGTGAGTCCAAAATGACTCCCAGGCTGCACACCTGGTTCCCAACCCCCAGTCCATGGGCCGCTTCCATCCCACCCCCAGGCTCCCAAAATTTGTATACATATTTAGGCACACAAAAGGTTAAGGCAAAATAAAGATGCAATACAAGCACACACCAAAAATTAGTACAACTGTAAAAATTTACCATTAAAGCCAAGCGTTTTAGAAAATTTAATACTCGTAGTGTCCAAAAGGAATCAAAAGTCAGTACCAGCTGAATCTGTTTAGTGAGGCTAGTCCAAAGTTGAGGGCCAACAAAGACTAACAATTATAGTGGCATTTGCTTTTGAATTTGTGTGCGTCATAAGAAGTTTGTCAAAGGTGCCACAAGATGTTTTTGCTTCAACAGACCAACAAGGCTACTATTCAGATGATTCGCTCACTTTAAGCAATCGGAACAGACCTGATGCAGCATATGCAAGATGTTCTGTTCTCTTTCCTTAGCAACAATGTCTTCCGCTATTTCCGATATACTAGTGATGTCAAACCAGGACTCAAAGCTGTGGTGAAGGAAACAAAAGTGGGAGACAAATTTAAGAACTGGGGAGATGTGCAGGTGGATTCTGTGCTGAAGAAAGCAAAGGCCTGTATAGATTATCCAAATTTGAACGTATTTGCTGCTGCCTTAATTTACTCGGCTTGTTCAGGGAGGTAAAAAGAGGAATGCGGGGAGCTGAAACTGCTCAATCCTCACCCCTTCCTTGAAATAAAAGCTTCTACACCTCTTAAAATCTAGAAATTTGATAATCAAGGCACTGAATTCAACACCGAAAATTAAATCCCCTGCAAGTGCAATAATATATCCTTCCATAAGAAAATCCACTACACACCCAAATCCCTACATGCAGCATTAACCAGGATGGGGAAAGTACCCTATGTGAAGCAAAACCTGCAATTACTGGATACAATATTAGCTTAACGTTCCACGTTTAAAAAACCAAACATGTATAATAAGGTCATTTCAGGATAAGTTTAAAATGTGCTCCCAAATCTCTGAATGCCTGGACCTGCAGAATTTATTTATTTTAGGGAGCTGGACAAATAAAGCACTGAAACAGGGAAGCAGGCTAGTTTTTCCGCAAGGAATTAAAACAGAACTTCACATCTAAAGTCCTATAAATACCAGAAAGTCTGACTGTCTTTAAATGAAAGCTCGGGATCTGCGAATTATGGTTCGTCAAGGGAATGTCTTCGCAGGAGTGAACTACCAAAAAGGGGCTGTCTCTGCCAATCTCTGCACCCGACAGGGTCTGTAGGGAAGGGGGCAGAATTTCAGGTATTTGGGACTTGGGCTCTTTATGGCTTTGAATGCTAAATTGGGCCTAAAAACCAACTGGCAACCAGGGCAGCTGTTTTAAAGGGGGGGGGGGCATGAGAATCCCGGTCAGTAATCTGCCAGCTGCATTTTGGACAAAATGAAGTTACTGATTAGTCTTCAAGGACAGCCCATCAACTATTCCACAGAAGGGTGGAAAGGGAAAGTCAGGATACTTTGCCATGTGGCAAAATGCCATTGTGCTTTGGAGCTAAACAGGGCCAAAAATGGAATGGGCTTCTTCCTACAGAAAGTGCCTCTTAACATAACCCCGTCTGCTGGAAAGAGCGGTGGGAGCAATCTATGTAAGAATAGCCTGCTGTGCTGAAGATATATATTTATTTTCAGGTATTAGAAGTTTGTCTGGGATTGTCGGCCATTTACCAAACTTCAGACATTCGCTATATCATATTTTAACATGGGGTGGGGGGTTCACTGCCTACCTTTTCAAGTCATCAAACACATCAGGAAGCAGAAAATTCAGCAGGGACCAAAGCTCAGATAAGTTGTTTTGCAAGGGAGTTCCAGTTAACAGGAGTTTATTGTCAGTGCGAAACTGTTTTAATTCCCGTATAAGGCGGCAATTCATATTCTTAATCCTGTGTCCTTCATCCACTATCAGGTATTTCCAGTACAAGTTCTGGAGAAGAGAAGTCACTGGTTACCTCAAAAAAACAAAAACAAAAACAAAAAAAACAAAAACAAAAACAAAATACAACCATCCATCCATATGCCCTTCTTTTCCACCAAAAGCTAATATATGTCAAACGTTATGCTTAATGTATGTAGGGTTTGGTGTCAGCGTTGCTTGTGCTGTTCACTTTACTTTTTTTAATTGGTACAATGATGCCATTTTATTCTGTCTATCTTTCACCAGAACGATAACTTTGAGTCTTCAACACTTAATGACCCCTCCTAATTCACACATAGCATCCGCTGCAGTTCTGTCAAGGACCAAGAGTGACCATACTTATGAAATAGCATTTTCTTACGCACCTGAAGGGCATTTCTGTCTCTCATAGCGATTTCAAAAGAAGTAATGACCACGGGATGGACATTCAGAGAACCATCTCTCTTTCGGATTTTATGAACCAACGAACGCCGTTCTTGCTGGGTCCCGTGATACAGCATTATAGGAACCTAAAATTATTTTTTAAAAAACAAAAGTGTCAACCAAATCCTATGTAGACGCCATGGGTACAGTATTAAAACACCATTAATTCCCCCAACACTTCCTCCGTATCCAGAGTTCAGGATGTGAATGTAATTTGCTTATGTAGCCAAACCCTCCCCCCCCAAAAAAACCCCCATTCATGCATGAGGGAGGTATCAGCAAGCTGAGAGGAATCCTAAGGTTTGCAGAAACGAACAAGAAAAACCCTTAAGGGGAACTCTCAACACGATTTCCCCAAAACAGCTCAGCAGCACCCGGAAGTAAGATTTATTTAGGCATTCTCTCCATATGTTTGGGAAACAGGGTTAAAGCAACAACCACCAGTACCAATTATAATAAGGTTAACGTCTTCAACAATAGCAAAGAAAAGCAGGTAACACAGAGCAAGAAATACAGAAGGCGATGCTTCGGTAAGATGGTACTTATCACCTACAGTTTTTAAGTATTTTAAAAAGTCAGTGTTTTCAATGTGCTGTCCAATCAGGGGAATATTTTAGTCAGTCTTTAAGTTTAACTAATTTGACTAAATGTTACGGTCCTCTTCCACGTCTCCAACACCTCCTCTGTTGCCCCTCACATCCTCATTAACAAACAAGACATTTAAAGCCCTTAAGACAGGGGTGCCCAAACATTTTTCAAAGAGGGCCAAATTTGATGGAAGTGAACATGCATGAGGGCCGACCAAAGTTGAGCTTTTTTTTTAGGATTGAAGAGCTTTTTTTGGGATGTCCCCCCAAGGTTTAGTGACCTTGGTAAAAGGATTTGACAGCAATAAATGAACTGACACAGGGGCCTGATAAAACCGGCTGGAGGGCCGAATTGGGCCCCAAAGCAGACTTTGGATATGCCTGCCTTAAGAACTAGC
The DNA here is from genome assembly GCF_964270895.1 of Podarcis filfolensis. Classification (NCBI taxonomy): domain Eukaryota; kingdom Metazoa; phylum Chordata; class Lepidosauria; order Squamata; family Lacertidae; genus Podarcis; species Podarcis filfolensis. Next base: position 89,261,906 of record NC_139608.1, read on the forward strand.
ACAAAATAATTTATTAAGATCTTGAAAAAACTGCTGGTCTATGACTGCAATACACTAGTTGGAATGGAAGATCTTGAAACGAGTGGACCTTGTTCCAAGACTGTCCTTTTAAGCAAACCCAGTTCTTATCCCATCATTGCAACTGCTTGGCAAAGCTCCTTAACACACATACAGACCAATTCCAGAAGCCTCGGAAGTGGCTAAAAGTTCCCCCGGGGGAATCACAGAATTGTAGAGTTGGAAGGGGCCTCAAGTGTCATCTAGTCCAACCCCCCCTGCAAGGCAGGATGTGGTCCTCTCATAAAAAAGAGGTTTGTTCCATTACTTTAAAAGTCATTTTTTACCTTAGGAGTAAACCTTCTGAATTCTGCCATCCAGTTAGGAAGCGTGGAGAGGGGCCCACATACCAAAAATGGCCCAGTGACCCCTCTCTCTATCATCAACGCTATTGTTGCGATACATTGGATTGTCTTTCCTAAGCCCATTTCATCAGCCAAAATGCCATTGATGCCGTTCTCCCAGAGCATCTGCATACAAGAGAGAAAAACATTTTCTTTACACCCGATTAATGGATATCATTGAAATTTGACTTGCCCAACATTTACAATCCAGTTAATGTTCTTTCACAAGTGTAGCCTATTGTTTTCAAGAATTACTTAATATTGGTAACAGTGATTATTGGACTGAGCTTCTGATGTACAGGCAAACCATGCTTTAGAGCTGCTTAGCTGCTTTCAGTTTCCATTCACTCAATATCCAAGTCTCTAGAAGCGGCATCCGCCGGAAATGGAACAGCCGCCATTACTGTTAAGTCAGGAACTACCATCAAACCTTAGTTAAAAGCTTCTTAGGCATCATGGGGAATGGTGCATGAATTGTGGTCAAGTTAGGGGCGGATTTAGGGCGGTGTATTGATGCTTTTGAATTATGGTGCTGGAGAGTCCCATGGACTGCAAGAAGATCAAACCATCCATTCTTAAGGAAATCAGCCCTGAGTGCTCACTGGAGGGACAGGTCCTGAAGCTGAGGCTCCAATACTTGACCACCTCATGAGAAGAGAAGACTCCCTGGAAAAGACCCTGATGTTGGGAAAGATGGAGGGCACAAGAAGAAGGGGATGACAGAGGATGAGATGGTTGGACAGTGTTCTCAAAGCTACCAGCATGAATTTGACCAAACTGCGGGAGGCAGTGGAAGACAGGAGTGCCTGGTGTGCTCTGGTCCATGGGGTCACGAAGAGTCGGACACGACTAAACAACCAAGAGCATTGCACACAATTTGGGAAGGGTCCTAGAGTCCTCTCTCCTCCTTCCCAAAGCCTAGTTAGTGCTTTCGCAGTTTGGGTTCCCCAAGCCCAGCACCTCTTTAACCACCTTTGGGAAGACAGCTCAAGGGCTGGGGGGTGTGTGCCAAATTTTGCCCTTGTATAGAGCCCCACAGTACCCAAGTCCACCACTGTAAGTGTTCTGTTCGTCACAGGCAGATTTAAGGAGCTTATGGGACAGAAAAAGTGAAGCCATGAAGGAAATGGGTGATATCCAGCTAAAAAGGGGTGCGGGTGGCGCTGTGGTCTAAACCACTGAGCCTCTTGGGCTTGCTGATCAGAAGGTTGGCAGTTTGAATCCCTGCAAAGGGGTGAGCTCCCGTTGCTCTGCCCCAGCTCCTGCCAACCTAGTAGTTTGAAAGCACGCCAGTGCAAGTAGATAAATAGGTACCACTGCAATGGGAAGATAAACAGTGTTTCCGTGCGCTCTGGCTTCCGTTGTGCCAGAAGCGGTTTAGTCATGCTGGCCACATGACCTGGAAAGCTGTCTGTGGACAAATGCCGGTCCCCTCAGTCTGAAAACGAGATGAGCGCCGCAACCCCACAGTTGCATTTGACTGGACTTAACTGTCCAGGGGCCCTTTACCTTTTTATCCAGCTATGTTCAAACTCAGAAGTAGATCCACTGAAATTAAGCCCACTGCCTTCAATGGATCTATTCCACGTATGACTGATTTTGGATCAGACTACAGTGGTACCTCTGGTTACGTACTTAATTCGTTCCGGAGGTCCGTTCTTAACCTGAAACTGTTCTTAACCTGAAGCACCACTTTAGCTAATGGGGCCTCCTGCTGCCGCGCCGCCGGAGAACGATTTCTGTTCTCATTCTGAAGCAAAGTTCTTAACCCAAGGTAATATTTCTGGGTTAGCGGAGTCTGTAACCTGAAGCGTACGTAACCCGAGGTACCACTGTAATGTTTGAGATCAGTATCACAAGTACTTCCTAATTGCAAGCGACTGCACCAAAGATCTAGCCAACTGGAAACATGGCTTCCTTTACTCTTCTATAACACAAAGAATAAGTTTTTGAGTCAAGTTAAATCCTTACCCTAAGCCATTCCATGCCTTCAACTTGGTACCACCTCATTATTCCTCCAGTGAAGAGCTTGGGCTGTTGAAAAGGCACGGGCTGCCCGTTAAATTTCCGTACTGGGTCGACAAACTGCTTGGCAGTGTTACGCACCGCCTGTGCTAGTCTGTCCTTGATGATGCTATTTGAGTCCCCGTTATTCTGGAGTTCTTCTGTACGTAGTTTTGGAGGAGAGCTTTCATTCTGCAGAAGGACGTTTATATACAGATATTTCACAAACTTGCTACGAATTTATAAATGAAGGCAAAATACAAACACCATCAAACATTATGATACAAAATGGGAGGAGGAAAACTAAAACGGATAAAGAAAAGGGAATAGGCATGAATTCATGTGCTGCATCTTTTATCATCACAATCCAAGTCATCAAAATGTCACTTTATCCGAATCTTCTAAAATATATCCTCTCCACAAACTTAATTGAACCATTGGAAGGCTGGAGTTTCTATGTTCCTTTCTCTGTTGTATTGACATGTCTTTAGACCAAATAGCTTAAAGATAATCCAGTTTAGATTCTCCTCTAGCTACTTTTCTTTGATATGTAATAAATCCATCTTCACAGTTGTTAAAGGAAATTTCAGAAACAAGCAAAAGGCTGCTGCGCCATGCTCATTTATGTACCGAAACATGAGGCTCTGATACGAAACGTGTAACTCCAAGGCAATCAGTATTTACAAACAAGATTTAAGCAAAGCTGATATACCTGATTTTCAACTCTGCTTTTCTTTGCTGCCGACAAGATTTCCTGCCAAAAAAAGAGATCATACAACAATGAAATCATTTGTTGACAACTTAAAATGAACTTCTCAACATAAAATTCCACAGTGCATTAACAAAAAGGATATTAAAAGGCCAGGTGGGAGGAAATGAAGGGCATACACATCTAACACAACATGAATATAATTCACACACAGCATCCATATACAGTATAATATATAGAATCACTGCTGAGCATGCTAATGCACATCTACAATATTTACTCCATGCGAGCACTCACGATGCCAGTTAGCAAAAAATCAGAAAGAATGTGGGTGTTCATCACTCACCACATCCAGCCAATACTTTTGTCACAAGTGTTTGTCTTCCTATGGGACACTGTGCCCCTAACCTAGATCATGGAAGCAAAATTTCATTAAGCCTTAGCTAAAATCTGGGGAGGGGAGGAGTGCATTGTTATTTTTACTAAATTTATATGGTCCTGGGCAGCCTACGAAACAGAGTAAAAATGACTATTAAAACCCACACATGAAAATGCAGCACAAAAGTCTCCTTTCTGGTAGATGAAACAATTAATCAGCAGCTTAGTTTGCAAAACCTGTTTGTTTGGAACACTAAAAAAGACACCAATTAGAAGGACTTCTGCCTCCCTTCACATGGCAGGGGTACACACAGGAAGACCTCTGAAGAGGCTGAGAAATACACCTGTGAAATGACATGAAAGTGGGACTAACTTCATCCCTGTGGAACAGGTAGAAAATGGGTAGGCAAACTAAGGCCCTTGGCCGGATCCAGCCCAATTGCCTTCTAAATCCAGCCTGCAGACGGTCTGGGAATCAGTGTGTTTTTACATGAGTAGAATGTGTCCTTTTATTTAAAATGCATCTCTGGGTTATTTGTGGGGCCTGCCTGGTGTTTTTACATGGGCAGAATGTGTGCTTTTATGTAAAATGCATCTTGGGTTATTTGTGGGGCATAGGAATTTGTTCATCTTTTTATTTTAAAAATGTAGTCCGGCCCCCCACAAGGTCTGAGGGACAGCGGACTGGCCGCCTGCTGAAAAAGTTTGGTGACCCCTGAGATAGAAGGACAACAAGACAATAGTATCCCCCCAGGAGTCCAGGAACACCAGACAAAGGAGACTGCCTGGTCTGCAAATATGGAACACAGATTCTAAACCTCCGATGAGAAGGGCTTGTGCCTGTTTGTAAGAAGGCCTAAAGCAGAACTCTCCAAACGTGACACACGCAGCATTTCGCGACACGGTGATTCAGTTTTATTAGCAAACCCGAGGTTAAACTAAACCCTTTCCAGCCCCGGGAGGAGTGTGGGGAACACTCGCATGACATATCCACACGCTGCAGCCGACACACTCGTTTGTCGTGACACACGGATTGGAAAGCTCTGGCCTAAAGCGCTCCGAAAAAGTTCTCTCAGAAATACAAACACTGGAAGAGAATAGCATGCGGAGCTAAGTACCATCGGTTTTCTTGTGCCGTCTGAAGCAGTTATTGCTGCTGCCAATGCGGTTACAGCTACTGGAATGACATCTCCTGATAAGCAGAGTGTTTTAAAGGGTTCAGAAAAACCTGTTCTGCAAGTGAAGCCATCTGCCTGTGGCCAGCGAGGGCAGGCGCAAGAAGACTAATGAGAAGAATGAAGCACCATCAGCACTCCTGTACCCCAAACTCCACAGCGATCCCACTGTTTTATATAGGGCATTTTTTTTCTGTTCCATCCTGTGTTCCAAATGCTTGATTGCACTTAGAGGCTAACCTCCCCTCTATTGAATTACAGATTTGGCATAGGACATTTAATTATTGGCTTCGCCTAACTTTAAACCCCACTGGTCTACTACCCTTAGTATTGCCTTAGTATTGCCAGAGAGCGCTTGGGACTAAAATTGTCAACCAAAAGCTTTACTTTTCTGGTTTATCACCACAACAGTTACTAACACTGGGCTTCAGTAAAGCAAATAATTTAACTAGACAGCGCCTATGATATCGAGTGACAGAATTATCTGGCCACAATAAGGAAATTTTGACCATGGTATGATTATTTTCTACCTAGTCATTTTGACACCCTATTTGCGAAATTTAACAATTCCAAAATACAGATGCGCTTTCATTTTCGCAAGACTGAATATATTGCCTTTGGCTGTACTTGAGGGTCGATTGCAAAAAATTCCACTAGGAAAACGGTTATGTCCCTGTGGAGATGTCAGTATTGAGTCCGTGGCTCATGTGCTTCGGCCTTGCACTCTTCATAAAGATTTGAGAAGTGAGGTTATTACCCCTCTTTTATTGTCGCTCAACCACTGCTACTGTCCTTTCTTTTAGCAGATCAAGATGATTAGGTAACAGCAACAACTACAGTGGTACCTTGGGTTAAGTACTTAATTCGTTCCGGAGGTCCGTTCTTAACCTGAAGCTGTTCTTAACCTGAAGCACCACTTTAGCTAATGGGGCCTCCTGCTGCTGCCGCGCCACCGGAACCTGATTTCTGTTCTTCTCCTGAAGCAAAGTTCTTAACCTGAAGCACTATTTCTGGGTTAGCGGAATGTGTAACCTGAAGCGTATGTAACCCGAGGTACCACTGTACAAGGTTTTTAGCAGGGGCAATTAGAACAAGATTATTTGATTATTGATGTAAACCTCCAAAATGTATTTTGTATAGTTAAGTTTTTACCTCTATCTTCAGTACATTTCTAATTTATTTTATTGCTATGGCTAGTGGCTAATGCAAATAAAGATTCTTCTTTATATAGAATCATAGATTTGGAAGGGACCAGATGATCATCTAGTCCAACCCCCCGTAATGCAGGAATGAAGATGCAGCTGACCCATGTGGGGATCGAACCTGCAACCTTGGCGTTATCAGCACCATGCTCTAACCAACTGAGCTATCCAGTGAAGGGCCAGAAGCACCAGATAATGGGCAAGGCACCTGCCGTCAGCGGCCACACTTTGGACAAAGGGTGCTGTGGACATCCAGCATGGCTCTCGAGGACCATTGATTCGAAGGTGCAAGCTTCCCAGAAGGGAATGCATATTGAATCTCCACTCCTCCACCAGGTTTGCAGATAGTGGCCCCCTCTGCTCAATCTCTCTGCCACCAAGCAAACGAACTTGGGCTCCAATCTTCCCTTCTGAGAGATGACCTGCCTGGTGCAGGGGACATGTTGAGAACAAAAAAGCCAAAAAGGGTACAAGGAGAGGTTGCACAGCATCCAAACACTTTCTCTCCTGTTGAATGCAGGACAAGAACTGGGAAGCTACCGGAGGAGACAAGAAGCCAATGAACAAACCTTGCCTCCAGAACCTGTTGGAAGCAGTCACTTTCTCCCAAGGTGTTTTTTTTTTCTTCTCCAGAAGGGGCCCTGACCTGGTGGAATGCTTTGCCACAAGAGAACAGGGCCCTGCGGGATCTGACATCTTTCCGCAGGGCCTGCAAGACGGAGCTGTTCTGCCAGGCCTTTGGTCAGGGTCCAGTCTGACTCCCCCTCTCTCCTTATAAGAACTTGTATGAAAGTGGCCCCCCAACTTTTCTCACAGGCTCATATAAGATCAGTACAAACAGGCCGGTGAGCATTGAAGGTCCCCAACCCTAATCTGTGGGTTGCCATCTGATTGGATTTCACTTTGATTCTGATTTGATTTTAGGATGTATTTTAATTGATTGCCTGATTTTATGTTAATATATCATCATCACCAATCTTTATTACGGTCCAGAGACCCAACAAATTGTTACAAATCAATACACAATTCATACAACCTACCTCCAGGTTAAACAAGCATTTTGTTCAGAATATAGGGATCATTGGTTCTTGCAACCACCGATAAAAACTTTGCCACTGCTAATGTTCTAGCGTTTGTCTGGTCTTCCAATAGGAACCTGACATAGTGAGCCTCTGATTTTCCCGGGAAAGGTTCCAGCAAGGGTAATATCAGTTCAGCCCTGGCTTGCTCGTATTATGCACAGTGCAACAATATGTTTTATGGAATCGATGTCTTGAGCACACGAGCAAAGTCTGTCCTGGTAGGGAACTCCTCTCAACCTGCCAGACTGCGTGTGATCGAGATCACAAGTCACTGTGTGCATTATCGCATAATATTTGTTTTAATGTCTTTAGGGCGCCTTCATAACCCAGGTAATACAGTTGTGGGGGTGACTGTTAATATATATTTGATGTTAGCCACTCTGAGCCTGGTCTTGGCCAGGGTATAAATAAAATTTATCATCATCACTCCTCCTCCTACATCTCCCATATCCTCTTTTCTCTCTCTGCTTAGCTAACGTTGCTCCAAGACACAGGGAGTAGCAAGGGATGCCTTGACAGGGTTATGGAGGCATGCCCAGGCTGCTCATAGCTTCAACATCCTGTTGCGCTGCCTGGGAACATGCCCGTGCATGCAGGTAGGAAGAAACAAAATGGCATTTTAGGCTCCCTCCAGGTACAGACACCACCCCCTGAGGCAAGTGGATCAAATCCCAGCTATGCCTGTATTTTAAGAATGCCAGCTCTTCTACCCAAATCAGAATGCACCAGGAGCAGTACCTTGTATTAAAATAAATGGTGGTATCCACTGAAAACCTTTTCTGTTCTCCTTGATAACATGGGTTCCCCTTTCAACTCATTGTGCCTTTAAAACAGATATTGTAAAGATGCTACCTAACTGAAAATTCAGAGTTGTTTACAGGACAGAGTTGCATCACGAAAAATCTCCACATAGCCATGAAAATCACTCAATAACCTTGGTGCATTTTCACCCTAGCTATTTACCTCTTTCGATATGACTTCCGAAATACTGTAGGTTTCGTCTTCTCTGGCTCTCTTCTTTTTTGCAGCTGCAACAAAATATTCAGCAGGAATCAGCAGCTGAACTTTTAACAGCAAAAACACAGCAGGTTTTTTTAAAAAAGAATTTGATAAGTCTTACCCAATTTGCCTTCTCTTCCACCATTTTCATTCTGAAGCAAAGCATTTAGGACAAAACCATTAACAAACTTATATTTTATATAAGAAAGATGAAATCACTGCTGCAAACAATTCTTCTCTATTATTTTACATAAAAACCTGGCCACAAACTATTTCCAAAGTATAAAGGTAAAGGAACCCCTGACCGTTAGGTCCAGTCGTGGACGACTATGGGGTTGCGGTGCTCATCTCGCTCTATAGTTTGAGGGAGCCAGCGTTTGTCCGCAGACAGCTTCCGGGTCATGTGGCCAGCATGACTTAAGCCGCTTCTGGCGAACCAGAGCAGTGCACGGAAACACCATTTTCCAAAGTATACTTTAGTGCAAAAGGGTATAGGTAGTTGCTCCAATGATCTTCAAAATCATCATCATCATCATCATCACCACTATGGTCAGAAACTAGAGAACATACCAGCAATTGCAACAGAACTTTATGTACACACAAGGGTCTCTCTTTAATATGTTTTAAAACAAATATTGCTTCGCTGTATCAAACAGTATTTGACCTTTTAAAAAAATAAAACGCAAACAAAATAAAAAACCTAGCGTTACACTCCGAGTAGGGCCAATTAGTATCAACCCACCAATTTTAATGGGTCTACTCTTGTGCATGACCAATGCTGCATAGCCAAAGGGTTTCAGAAATACTTTTTTCTCAAGTCAGCCCCACACAGAACATATCGAGAAGTCTTCAAGTAGTAGAGTCTCTATCTTCCAGCAGATGGTTTAGCCAACCGAAGCTGTTAAGAAGCAGTCCAGCTATAGCAACAAGCTTCAAACCCAGGAACAGTTAGGAAAAGCAGAACCCACAGGCTATGGACTCTTCCAGCCCCCAGTGGTTCTTCCAAAAGAAACAACAGGGTCAAATTACCCATTTCCCACCTGGGTAACCAAGGCACTCTTATCTCCTTCAACCAGGAACTTAACTTTCTCCCACTATCACCCAAGAAACCTTTCCCTAAAGAAAAGAATTTCCCAAATGAAAATTATTTTACCTTTGTAGTGTTTGGTGATGCTTTCTTCTTTTCTAGCTTTTCTTTCTTTCTTTGCTCCTTAAAGAAAGAAAAAGAACGCACATGTTTCTATCCACCAAATCTCTCAAGCATTTTAAAACTGGGACGAAAAATACCGCAACAGATTTAAATGTCCAATCGCCCTAAGAACAAGGGTGAAAGCACACAACAGTTTACCAATCTTATTAACTGCAAGTAAAAACTCCTCAATACAGGCATTTTATGTTGACATGTTTATATCCAGGGTCCAGATCTGAAAGTTGCCACCAAGTTAAGGAAATATTCCACTTGCCACCCAATGGCTGTGAAACATCCATTCTGCAAATAAGAATTGGTTTCCTTTTATTTCTTTACACTAAGAGGCAAGCATGTTTTACGCCTCAACCACTACTGTGGCATTTTGAGACAGTGCATCTACATTCTATATTCTGTAAATACTGGAGGAAATAGTGCAGGCAGGTGGGTATCTGAAAGAAGGGAATGTTTGGACAGCAAAACGAATTTAACATATTTAAATGTGATACTGGGAAACAAACCATTCTATCTCCATTATTAAAATGACCTTATAGCAGACTTGTTAAAAGCTTAAAGGTAAAGAGACCCCTGACCGCTAGGTCCAGTCGTGGCCAACTCTGGGGTTGCGGTGCTCATCTCGCTGTATTGGCCGAGGGAGCCGGCATACAGCTTCCGGGTCATGTGGCCAGCATGACTAAGCCCCTTCTGGCGAACCAGAGCAGTGCACGGAAACGCTGTTTACCTTCCCACTGGAGCAGTACCTATTTATCTACTTGCACTTTGACATGCTTTCGAACTGCTAGGTTGGCAGGAGCAGGGACCGAGCAACGGGAGCTCATCCTGTCACGGGGATTCGAACCACCGACCTTCTGATCAGCAAGTCCTAGGCTCTGTGGTTTAACCCACAGCGCCACCCGCGTCCCTTAAAAGTTTAAAACAACACTCTAAATCTACCCTGCTTCATGTACTGTTTTGCAACTTTCAGAGCCAGTGTTAAATGAATGCTGTTAAAATTATGTGTAAGAATTGAACTTTCAAGAGTCTACACAAGTAAAAAAGGAGACCAAATATAGAAATAGCTTCATTTTTATTATGATGAATACTGAGTGTCCAAAATGTTACGGATACCTCTCAATGGCTGTGCTAAGATGTCCTGAGAACTGCATCAACGCCCGAGTTCTAAACTTTGGTAAATATTAACCATGGTTTGCTGCAATAAGCCAGCTTCATAACCCATTGTTTGAAGGCTTGTTTCAAACAAACAATATTTAAAACTAACCATTGTTCAATTCAGAAAAAAACAAACTGCAGCCAATCATAAATGCAACTGAAAGGTTCTCAACCCTTCTTCACAGCCAGAGGGGAAGGCATGTGAACCTGAGGCTCACATCAGCGTACTTTTTTAATGTACTTTATCAGACACACAAGTCTAATTTCTTCACTTCCAACTTTAGAGCACACTTACCTCCAGCTGCTGCTGTTCCATTTTGGTCAGCAAGAACTTCGAGTAGATGTTGCTTTTCTCAAGCAAGTGTTGAAGCCTCTTGTAGCGCATTTCAGTTGAGTCTCTGTCCCAGGACATGCGAGCCTAGGAGACAAACAAGAAGCCACTATCAGCAGTAACTCAGTGTGGTATTATTGCAGCCATTAAAATGCACAGCACATTGTCAATAGAAAGGGAAACCAATATTAACCCGAGGTCACTCAACTCTTCTTTAGCTTTCCCCAAGAAGTATTGGAAATATACCTGTGTTAAACCTGAGAGAATTCACACTACTAAACTGCCCAGAGTTTCCTGATGAGAAGCCATGGTTTTACTTGTTTTGCACCTGCTGTAGTTATGCTCTGAATTCCCTCCCTTTGGAATACAAACAAGAGATCCAAAGGGACCAGGAGGGTTAAACAGAGTATAGGAAGCTTGCATTTGTCAGCTTAACCATAGGCCTTAATAAGATGAAAGCAGCTAGTGCTGCTGTTGGACGCCTTTTCCTCCTCTTTCTAAAGGGATGAACCTTGTTGTTGTTATAATAAACAAACAAACAAACAAACAAACAAACAAACAAACAAATAATAATAAATTATTTATACCCCGCCCATCTGGCTGGGCTTCTCCAGCCACTCTGGGCAGCTTCCAACAAAACACTAAAATACAATAACCTATCAAACATTAAAAGCTTCCCTAAACAGGGCTGCCTTTAGATGTCTTCTAAAAGTTTGGTAGTTACTTTTCTCTTTGACATCTGGTGGGAGGGCATTCCACAGGGCGGGCGCCACTACCGAGAAGGCCCTCTGCCTGGTTGTTGTCTTTCATCACAACCAAATTTTATTTCAAAGAATCTCTGGAGAGTTTGCCCCAAAGAATTTAAATCTGAAATGCAGTATTTTACAATAATTGTATCTGGGTCACAACATCAACCATAGTGCAAGGATTAATCAACATCACCTTCTGGGACAGCACTAGTCATGATGGAAGAGCTGCCTCAATCAATTTATGTAGGGCCTTTTTAAAGTTCCAGATTACACTACTCAACATTTCCTTAATCTAAATGATGGAAGCCCTAGCAAGAAGGATGCATCTGAACACACACTTACTAGCCAGGCTTCAAATTTAAGGGAAACAGCAAATGCCATACATTTTATTCCCATTCTTTAAAACGTCTCCTCCATCCTTGGAGAAAAGGGCCCAAGAAAGTAGGGGAACCATCAGAGTAACCTATTTTCTTAAGGGAATAATTTATATTAAGCACTAGACACTTCAGTCAAAAAAGAGGGGGGTGTTACAGACTACAGTGGTACCTCGGGTTACAGACGCTTCAGGTTACAGACTCCGCTAACCCAGAAATAGTACCTCGGGTTAGGAACTTTGCTTCAGGATGAGAACAGAAATCACGCTCCGGCATCGCAGCAGCAAGAGGCCCCATTAGTTCAAGTGGTGCTTCAGGTTAAGAACAGTTTCAGGTTAAGAACAGACCTCCAGAACGAATTAAGTACTTAACCCGAGGTACCACTGTATTTCCATCATGCAGGTGATAACTAAGGGCATGATTTACCACTGGCCTCTGGATGGCCACTGTGGGGGAAATAGATGCCGGATAGGGGAGACAGGCCTTTGGTGTGATCCAGCTCTTCTTGGGTTCTTAAGTGATTAACAGATTATGGGAATTTTTCAGCAAGCCAGTACCAGGTAGAAGGGAGCTCACTTCAATGCCTACAGCAAATTTTTCAACCTACAAGTTGAAACAAGTATCTAAAAATCACCTTGGTTTGGACTGCAGCATAGTCACAAAGCCAGCTGTGACTGCTTTTAATTCCACGCAAGCTGTGTTTCTTATTTATTATAAAGTTTATGTCTTGGGTTATTCTGCGAGCTGCCCCGAAGCCTTTTACGAGGAATGGCAGGACACAAATACTTCAAATAAAAGGATTTCTAGTTATTGTTTATTAAAACTGCATACTCCACCCCCCTTAAACCCAAACTCTCCTCGGTCAACTTGCAGCAAACGCACTTTACCTTCTCCATTATCTGCCTCTCCTCTTCTATTCCTTCTGCCTCAAGCTGCTTCTCTTCCTGCAACATCGCTGCTGTGATTTCGGTGGCTCCAGCTTCTGCACCCATGTCTTCCTGCAGGTGTCCTGAGCAAAAACACAAGACAAGCATGACTAGGAAACCGCTAACATGGGTCTAGGGCACACTTTAACCTGGACAAAAATAAAAGCAGGCCGGGGGGAGGGGGCAGCAGAGTTTGTGTGTGTGTGTGTGTGTGTGTGTGTGTGTGTGTGTGTGTGTGTGTGTATACAGCTATGCCTGTATTTTAAGAATGCCAGCTCTTCTACCCAAATCAGAATGCACCAGGAGCAGTACCTTGTATTAAAATAAATGGTGGTATCCACTACACACACACACACACACACACACACACACACATATATGTAAAGGGACCCCTGACCATTAGGTCCAGTCATGGCCGACTCTGGGGTTGCGGCGCTCATCTTGCTTTATTGGCTGAGGAAGCCGGCGTACAGCTTCCAGGTCATGTGGCCAGCAGGACTAAGCCACTTCTGGCGAACCAGAGCAGCGCACGGAAACGCCGTTTACCTTCCCAACGGAGCAGTACCTATTTATCTACTTGCACTTTGACGTGATTTCGAACTGCTAGGTTGGCAGGAGCTGGGACAGAGCAACGGGAGCTCACCCCGTCGCGGGGATTCGAACCGCCAACCTTCTGATCGACAAGTCCTAGGCTCTGTGGTTTAACCCACAGCGCCACCCGCGTATATATATACACACACCCCCACAGTACCTGTTGCTTCTTGTTATGTGTTTTATACACACACACACACACACACACACACCCCATATATAAAACACAGTACTTGTTGGTTCTAGCTCCTGAATCCTCCATCTTAAAAGACCTCCATCCCTTTGCCACCATCTTTTCCCCCCAATTCTTCCGCTGACCCCCATTGTTGTCTCTTTATAATATAGCGTTCATGAAGAACAATACAAACAACAAGTAATGGATACCGGTCACCAGCTACAAAGCGAAATGAGGTGGAAAATAATAGCAGCATAGTAAAAGTTGTACTTTGGCTTGAGGATCAGTGCTACAAACTTTTCTGTTTCTTTGTTGTTGTTTTTTTGGGGGGGGAGGAAAGCTGCACCCTACTTTGCTAAATTCTTACTTATCCTCATGAAGGAGGTTAAAATCCCACCAACCAACACCAGCCCCGTATTTTTTTCACCTGACTTCCCCCCTCTCGCATATCTATATAGATATATGTTTATATTTAATATATAGAGAGTAAATATAAATATATATTTATATAATATACTTACTATAATATTATAATACATTCAGATATATAGATATATTTAGATATAGATACAGATTTATATATATATACATATACATATATATAGTTAGTTAGTTATATAGTTAGTTAGATAGTTATATATATAGCTATATATACCGACATATATAGAGCTCCTCCAGACTTCCAAAGCTACCATCGAGCCAAAGCGATGGCGGCGTGCAAAGAACAATAAATGAGAAAAATAAGTGCGCTGCCGATGCTCGGATAGTTTCTCGAGTTTTTTTGTTTTGCTATTTTTTTTATTTTTTTTTTTGGAGGGGAGCGCACTCTGCACATGCTCTGGGGCAACCTTGCGGGAGGCAGCCTCGCCTCCACAATAAGCGATAAAAAGAAGGGCGCTGCTGCTGCTGCTGGGCTTTTCTTCCCGGCCTTTCTGCTGGGGGGGGCGGGCGAGGCGGAGAGCGCTCTGCACATGCTCAGGGGACCCCTTAGCCCACAATAAACATTCCCCCCCCCGGACCCTGAGGAGGCAGCCCGGCCTCCCTTGGCGGCTCCCCACCTGCGTGGCTCCCGGACGAGGCTCCGCCGCTCTCCTCCACGGGCATCGCGCCGCCGCTTCTGACTCGCGCCGGGTTTCGAACGCCTCGCGGCGCTTCCGGCGGAGTGGGCGGGGGAGAAAAAACCGCGCGCTTTCCAAATATCGCGAGAAGAGGGGGGAAAGCGGCGCCTTCGCGGGAAACTCCCGAGACAACAAATCCCTAGAGAGATAGCAGAGGGGAAAGGGTAGAGGGACGCGCTGCGGGCTTCCCGAGGGGAACGGCTCCGGGGAGTTGCCTTGGGCAGTTGGGGGGGGGGGGGGGAGGGACGCCCGGGGTCATCTAGTCCAACCCCCTCGCGAGGCAGGTTTCTGTAGTCCGACGTCGGGAGTCGAACCCGCGACCCCGAGATTCGGAGTTCCATACGGGCTGAGCTATTTGCCCCTTTCGCCTGCGTTGTAAGGAAAGGGGAAGAGTCAGTCCGAAGGCGAAATGGGAGAAACCCAATATATTTCTAATGTAACTGTTTCAGGGGGAACTGCGTTATGGTCATTGCTACTGTTGTTTTTAAACAAATACACACACACACACATAAATAAAATTGTTTAAAAGTAACGGTAGATAGATACACACACACACATTTTGCATATTATATATAAAATGGCTTTTTAAAAACAAATATTTATATAATTATCGCTAGTCATTTTAAACAATTACACACACACACACACACAATAATTATTTAAAATAACTAGCAATAATTATATATAGATATATTCGTTTAAAAAGAACTACCGATAATTTTATACAGTATATCTACAAAGCAACCAGGAAGAAACAGAGCGTGTTACTTCCGGGTTTTGCCGCTTGCGCATGCGCAGACACTCAAAATGATGTCACGCGCATGTGCAGAAGCGGCAAAAAGCGGCGCGCGTGTGCGCAGACATGCTATCGCTAGTTACATTTGCTTCTGGATGCGAACGGGGCTCCAGAACAGATCCCGTTTGCATCCCGAGGTACCACTGTATATGACAGTAACAAACACTGGTGGTTTGGTCGCCAGATACAAAAGCAAAATTAAAAATAAAAGCCGCATGTTTAAAGTTAAATACCTGCTTTCAGAGTTTTTGATTTTATTTTATTTTTACACTCAAGCAGCGTATAGGTGGCTTAAAAATAAGAACAGTTAAGGGAAGAAATAAATACCAAATATATATTTTGATCATAGAAAGGGGGGGGCTCTGTTAAAAACAAGCAGATAACTGCAATAAAAACACTATTAAAATAGAATATTCAATATTAAAAACACGCAGAGAATTGCAATCGATATAGCACACCCTCAACACCTTCACTGGAAGCAGTCAGTTTCCCCAAGCCGGGTGGAAGGAGAAGGATCTTCCACTGTCTGCGGAAAGGCAGCAAGCAAGGAACCAGCGTAGCTTCCCTAAGCAGGGAGTTCCAAAGTTGTGTGGGAGGAGCCACCACCGATAAGGCCCTTTCCCGCGCCCACCCCCAAGCATGCCAGTGAGGGCACAGGATGGAGAGAAGGGTCTCTTCTGAAGATCTCAGGACATGGGTGGGTTTGGAGGAGGGAATATGATCTTTCCTTATGTCTCTGCACTCCAACCAGTGCCAGTAAGAACCATAATGATATAGAAGCCCTAACCCAGGGGTCAGCAAACTTTTTCAGTAGGGGGCCGGTCCACTGTTCCTCAGACCCTGTGGGGGGCCGGACTATATTTTGAGGGTAAAAATGAACGAATTCCTATGCCCCACAAATAACCCAGAGATGCATTTTAAATAAAAGGACCCATTCTACTCATGTAAAAACACACTGTTTCCTGGACCGACCGCAGGCCGGACTGAGAAGGCCTTTGGGCCAGATTCGGCCCCTGAGCCTTAGTTTGCCTAAAGGTCCATTAGGTCCAGTTGTGGCCGACTCTGGGGTTGCGGCACTCATCTCACTTTACTGGCTGAGGGAGCCAGTGTAGAGCTTCCGGGTCCTGTGGCCAGCATGACTAAGCCGCTTCTGGTGAACCAGGGCAGCGCACGGAAACACCATTTACCTTCCCACCAGAGCGGTACCTATTTATCTACTTGAACTTTGATGTGCTTTCAAACTGCTAGGTGGGCAGGAGCTGGGACTGAGCAACGGGAGCTCACCCCATCGCGGGGATTTGAACCACCGACTTTCTGATCGGCAAGCCCTAGGCTCTGTGGTTTAACTCACAGCGCCACCTGCGTCCCTTTAGTTTGCCTACCCATGCTCTAACCTTTGGGTCCTGCCATGTCCCCTTCTCTGCCATCACAGCCCCCGAACCTCATTCCCTGTGGCTGCTGCCTTGATTCTTAGCACTTAAACCTTACAGGTTAAATGCACTCTGCTGCTGCTGCTCAGAAAGGGATCTGTTGTTGCAGCGGGTTGGACTAGATTACCCTCAGGGTACCTTCCCATTCTAGGATTCTGTGAAAGAAGTGCTCAAACCTTCCTTTGCACCAACACTGCCCACTGCAGTTCCCGCACTCCTCACAAGTACAGGGTGAAGGCTTCGCAAGAGAGGGAAGAAATGCTGATAAATCCATTTCTATTTTTTAGCGTAAAATAATATGCAGCAATTTTAAGGCTTCCCCTGCAAAAAATATATTAATCTTTATTAATCTGCCTTGCACATTTTACTTCTTCTTTCCTGTTTCACATCAACTCTTTTACAGGTTACTTCACTTTTTTCCTCTCACGGAGTTCATGTGTTTGCATAACAGGCAGAGATAAGTAAAGCCTCTCCAAGCAGGGAGATTAAACCAAGGTGGTTGAAAAGCTTCTCTTGTTGAATTTCTGCCTGTCCTCGGTTTGTTAAAAGAGAGAGGAACCCCTGCCAATAAAAATGTTGGGCATCCTCCAGCTTTGCCTTTCAAAAGGAGGGAGATTAGCCTGAAACTGCTAAATTAGAAATTTAATTTAGCTGCTCGCTTGGAAATGTATCCTTTGAAGCTTGGATAAAGATGTTGGCGCTCAGTTTCATTGCAGGTGTTAATTAACATAACAAATTTGGGATGGTGCCTTTATCACCAGTCAGTGCAGCTGTGAATAGTTGCTTTATCTTGAGTTTTGCATCAATTGTCACAATCACCCCCCTCCCACCTTTTTTGCATTTCATTGCAGTTTGGTGCCATTCCTCCAAAAATCTACTGTTTCCTTCTGCCAGCTGCGGGTAACAGTTTGATGAAGTGGTATCTAGTCTACAAAAGCTTATCCTTTGAGAATGTTTAAAGTTACAAGTTTGCTATTCTCCAGGGGAAGAAAGGATGTCCCTATTTTGATTGGAGAAATGTTGGAGGGTATGGAAATGTAATTACATGCATATAAGATTTGGGGTTTTTCTAAAGATGGGTAATAAACCATTGTATGTTTTGCCTTCCCAAACCTGTACAGCACCCAACCAAGTATCATCTGAATATTTGCTACCTCCTTCCCAACCGGTTTCATTTAAGGATTCCATCCTTCCTCCACTTGGCTTATTTAGTCTTATTTAGACTTCTGGAGAACTTATACGCTGTCTTGTCACATTTTGGTTGACCTAATAAGTCCATTGCCCTAATTTGGATTTATTTTCCTTCTAAACCGGCCAACTTGACTGTATTTAATTTGTGTGTAACTTGTATATCGCTTGTCACCCTATTGTGTTTGATCATGTGTCTTGGGCAGAGGTGCTTTTTGGCTTTCCATTCTGTTCAGTAGATGACTTCTAACTTACTCTGCCTCTATAGTCTACCAAAGACAGACTCATGTCAGAGGCAGGTTCGGGGTCTGAAAAGGTGGAGATTTTATTTTTTAAATTAGTTTTAACATACTTTCCAAACAAAACAACCATCCCTTCTCCTCTTATACATTGGTGGCTATAGTTAGCCTGTGACTTTCATCAATCCCTTCTAATGATTTTCAAAATTCATCTCCTGTTCCTACATTTCATCTCATAACTATTGCTTAGTCATCAAAATCCTCTAATCTATTCTGTTAAATCTCATCAACAATATATTTATCATTACAAAACTTCTTGTAACCCTACAAACATAGTCATTTGACTACAATTGTCTTTCAAATAATTTACAAATTTACTCCAGTCTTTCAGGAACTTCTGGTCACGCTCTTCTCGGATTCTCCCTGTCATTTTTGCCAGTTCTGTATAATCCATCAATTTCATCTGCCATTCATCTTTGGTCGGTAATTCTTGTTTCCATTTCTGTGCTAATAATGTTCTTGCAGCCGTAGTTTCATATAAAAATAATTTTTGGTCTTGTCTATTTATTTCGGTACCTACAATTCCAAGTAGAAATGCTTCTGGTTTTTTAACAAATGTATATTTCAACATCCTTTTAAGTTCATTGTATATCATTTCCCAGAAGCCTTTCACTTTCTTACATTCCCACCACATATGATAAAAGGTATCTTCTTCATCCTTACATTTCCAACATTTGTTGCTTACTTTATCCATTTTAGCTAGTTTCACTGATTCTGTATACCATCTATACATTATTTTCATCACATTCTCTTGCAAAGCATAACATGCAGTAAATTTTATTCCTTTTTTCCATAATTTCCCCCAGTTTTCTAGCTGTATATTATATCCAAAATCTTTAGCCCAATGTATCATCACTGACGAAAAGGTGCAGATTTTAGCATGTATCTGCTGCCCCACAGTCCTGCCCACATCTTGATGCAATTTTGACCACTACAATACCTTAAAACCTGCTATGCATTGCACACTGATGGTAGAACTACTACTGATAACAATATTGAGTTGTACACATAATGATTTGGGAATAAGTCTTGCCGAGTTCAGTGAAATTTACTCTCAAGTATATGAGCTTATAGGGACGCGAGTGGCGCTGTGGGTTAAACCACAGAGCCTAGGACTTGTCGATCAGAAGGTTGGCGGTTCGAATCCCCGTGACGGGGTGAGCTCCCATTGCTCGGTCCCTGCTCCTGCCAACCTAGCAGTTCAAAAGCACGTCAAAGTGCAAGTAGATAAATAGGTACTGCTCCGGCGGGAAGGTAAATGGTGTTTCCGTGCGCTGCTCTGGTTCGCCAGAAGTGGCTTAGTCATGCTGGCCACATGACCCGGAAGCTGTACGCCGGGTCCCTCAGCCAATAAAGCAAGATGAGTGCCGCAACCCCAGAGTCGGCCACGACTGGACCTAATGGTCAGGGGTCCCTTTACCTTTATACAGTGGGTGCTTGGGTTGCGAACGTGATCCGTGCAGGATGCACATTCGCAACCCGCAGCGTCCGCAACCTACAGCAGCACGTCTGCACATGTACGGATTGCAATTTGGTGCTTCTGCACATGCGCAAAGTGCGATTTAGCACTTCTGTGCATGCTCAACCGCCGAAACCCGGAAGTAACCCGTTCTAGTACTTCTGGGTTTTGGCGGTCCGTAACCTGAAAAAACACAACCTGAAGCGTCTGTAGCCCGAGGTATGACTGTACATATCTAACTCAGAAGTAAGCCGTACTGAGTTCAGTGGATCTGACTTGCAAGTAAGAGAATACAGTGTTTCAGCCTCAGCTAAAAAACACGCCACAATTCAGGAAAGCTTCCGACAAGCAGAGGCAAGGAAGCTACTTGGAGGCAAAGGAGGGCTTTTCATTGAGCATTTTCAAATATTTGGATTATTTCTACTTCCTTAAGTATTTTTATTTATTTACTTGATTTGGAGGGGGGAGCTACCTCCCTGCCCCTCGGCTACGCCCATAGATTTGGGGATGGCATGGTTATGAAGGAGGGGCAGAAAGCCTGTGGCAGCAATGCTCATCTTTGCACCAGCAGGATAATTTTATTCCGTGCCACGCAGATGCACATTGCTGTAGATAGCCAAAAGGGAAAGAGAAATTAAAAGCAAGATGCAAAGAGGTGGATGGAATGTTCTTTCACTTGTGGTGGACTTGTAAAAGGGTAAAAGAGTATTGGGAAATAATCTACAATGAATTGAAAAAAATGTTTTACAAGTACCCTTCCAAAAAAGCCAGAGTCCTTTCTGTTGGGGATAATTAAGACTGAAATTCCCAGGTGTCAAAAAAAGGTTATTTATGTATGCCACTACTACAGCCCTGTGTTTTGTTACTCCGAAAATGAAAAACCAGCAGGGTCCCAGCTAAAGAAGAATGGCAACTTAAGCTGACAGAATATGTGCAGCTTGCAGATTTAACATATAGAATTAGAGAACAAGAAGAACATACGTTTAGAGAAGACTGGGAAACGTTTATTGAATATATGTGGGACGACGACTGTGTACACCTAAAAATGCTGGCAGCATTAAGATAAATTCAACAGTGTAAATAAGGTTTGAGGGATGTGTTAATGGAATACTGAATGATTTAGTTTTGGTAAAATATGCAGGGATTTATGACATGCAAAACGAACCATGGAAAGAGAAAAGGGAAGTCATGGATATTTCAAGGATGTGAAAATGGGTATTTTAATTTGCATAACAGAATGTGTGTGTAGATTCAGGAAGGTAGACGTGTTGGTCTGATGCAGTAGAAATATATATGATTTTTTTTTAAAAAAATTGTCCAGTAGCACCTTAGAGAAGAACTAAGTTTGTTCTTGGTATGAGCTTTTGTGTGCATGCAAGAACAAACGTGTGTGAGAGAGAGACATGATCTGAAGTAAATATGTTGTTGTTGTTTAGTCTTTTAGTCATGTCTGACTCTTCATGACGCCATGGACCAGAGCACGGCAGGCACTCCTATCTTCCACTGCCTCCTGCAGTTTGGTCAAACTCATGCTAGTAGCTTCGAGAACACTGTCCAACCATCTCGTCCTCTGTCGTCCCCTTCTCCTTGTGCCCTCCACCTTTCCCAACATCAGGGTCTTTTCCAGGGAGTCTTCTCTTTTCAGGAGGTGGCCAAAGTATTGGAGCCTCAGCTTCAGGACCTGTCCTTCCAGTGAGCACTCAGGGTTGATTTCCTTCAGAATGGAGAGGTTTGATCTTCTTGCAGTCCATGGGACTCTCAAGAGTCTCCTCCAGCACCACAATTCAAAAGCATCAATACACCGCCCTAAATCCACCCCTAACTTGACCACAATTCATGCACCAGTCTCAACGATGCCGAAGAAGCTTTTAATTGAGGTTTGATGGTAATGCCTGATTTAACAGTAATGGCGGCCTGCACCATAATTCAAAAGCATCAATTATTGTCAACCAATCAGAGGCAGCTTTGTCAATCCCACCAGCAGGTATAAAACTGGACGACCAGGCCTGCCCAGGCCCACTTTGCACAATCTGGAAGAGAGTGACAGAAGGAAAGAGTGGCAAAGGAATTAAGAAAACAACAACCCAAAACCCGAGAATATGTGTGCAGGCCTGGCAGGCCTATGGCAGGAGTTGGAAAGAAAGAGGAAACTTTGCAGAATCTGGAAGAGAGTGAAAGACGGAAAGAGTGGCAAAGGAATTAAAAAAACAACAACCAACAACCTGAGAATGGGCAGGCCCATGGTTGTTGGTTTTTTAATTCCTTTGCCACTCTTTCCTTCTTTCACTCTCTTCCAGATTGTGCAAAGTTTCCTCTTTCCTTCCAACTCCTTTTGTCTCATGCTTTTACAATTGTGAGCCCAAAAGGAGGAGGAGGATTTGTATATGGTAAGTGCTCCCAAGCGGGGACTTCGTCTGTGGTAAATCACAAATGGGACCTGCAGTGTGTTCCCCCACTTGACCTTCTTTCTCCCAATCCGGATTGTTTCCTACCCTTTCCTTTTTGAAATATACCTAGCATGACCCCCAACATTTCTCTGAGGACAATAGGGACGCCCCATTCCATAATGGTCATTTTATTCTTTATACCCCACACATCTGACTGGGTTGCCCCAGCCACTCTGGGCAGCATCCAACATATGAAAACACAATAAAACATGAAACGTCGAGGGCTAATTCTGTTTCCGATGATAAAAACCCATCTGTTTCCACCAAAAAACCTTTCAGGGGATCGTTTGCAACAGTTTGGCACTATTTTTGTTTTTTTTTAAAAAAATAATATTTATTACTTTTAAACCTTACAAAAAAGAAGAGAAAAAAAAGAAGAAGAAGCAAAAGAAAGAAAATACAATACAATACAATACATAAACAATACACAATGCAACATTAACACATTAGACTAAACAAAACAAAGCAAAAACAGTTAGTGCCAGCACCGTCCGTTAAGAGTTTGGGTGTAATCTTCGATACCTCCCTCTCTATGGAGGCGCAGATTGCAGCTATAACAAAGGCGGCATTTTTTCATCTCCGCCAAGCTAAGCAGTTGGCCCCTTATCTCTCTCGCCCTGACCTAGCCACTGTGATCCATGCGACGGTCACCTCCAGACTGGATTATTGTAACTCGCTCTACGTGGGGCTGCCCTTGAGACTGACCCAGAAACTCCAGCGGGTGCAGAATGCCGCGGCGAGACTCCTTATGGGGTCTTCGCTGCGAGACCACATTCATCCGGTGCTATATCAGCTGCACTGGCTCCCGGTGGAGTACAGGATCAGGTTTAAGGTGCTGGTTTTAACCTTTAAAGCCCTATACGGCCTAGGACCCTCGTACCTACGGGACCGCCTCTCCTGGTATACCCCACAAAGAAACCTACGGTCTGCAAATAAAAACATCCTGAAGGTCCCAGGCCTCAGAGAGATTAGGCTGGCCTCAACTAGAGCCAGGGCCTTCTCGGCTGCGGCTCCAATCTGGTGGAACGCTCTGTCAGAAGAGACTAGGGCCCTGCGGGACTTGACATCTTTCCGCAGGGCCTGCAAGACAGAGCTGTTCCACCAGGCCTTTGGTCAGGGCGCAGCCTGACTCCCTCCTCTGGCAACCTGCACAGAGTTTTGCTTAATGGTTGCCATTAACTTGATTTTAATTAATTTTTATAATGAAATATTTTTAGAATGTTGGTTTATTTGATTGTTTGATTATTTGATTGTTGTTAGCCGCCCTGAGCCCGGCTTCGGCTGGGGAGGGCGGGATATAAATAAAATTTATTATTATTATTATTATTATTATTATTATTATTATTATTATTATTAAAAACATACATCATACCATTTCAATGCCCTATCTTTCATTCCCTCGTTTCATCAACCTCCTCTCACCTCCCTTTTTGTATTCCACTTCTATTAATTGTTTCAGCAATTCCTTTCCATCGTTCTCTATTTTCTGTCATATAATTTTCTTAACTTATTTTAACCTTATTTTCTATTAATACTATAATGCTTATTTGTGCTTAACTCCTTATAACATTTCTACTAAAGCCATATAATTTCATTCCAACATTTTTCTAACACTCATTAATTTTACAGTATTTCTATAAATAAACTTTAAACTTTTTCCAATCTTCTTCCACCGTCTCTTCTCCCTGGTCTCGGATTCTGCCAGTCCTTTCCGTCAATTCCATATGGTCCATCAACCTGGTGATCTTCTGTCCGAGGCTCTTAACTCTTTTCCAAGTCCCTTCTGCAGATCTTCTTCATATTTATACATGCACTTTACTTTGTCTTCTGCTGATCTTGTTCTTAATTTCCTTCCTTTGATGCTGAAGAGTAGATCTCGGGGAAGCTCCGACTTAGCAATGTTTTTATTCCTTCTCGACAGGTCAACCAAATCTCCGTAGTTAAAACTAAAATCCAAAAGATATTTCAGGACGTGTTTCAAAATCCCTCCAAATCTGAAGGTCCCCACAACTCCAATCTCCTCCTGACCCAAGTCCAGGTCCCAAAGGTCAGTACATCCCTGCATGGGGGGATCTATCCAACTTTCCTTCTCCAGTCCAAGCAGGGCTCCAATCCTCAAAATCTGACTTTCTCTAAATTCAGTCATAGAAGGCAACAACTTATATTCATCAAATTGCCTCTGTAAGGCTGGGGCTCTCTCCCTCTCCACTTGTGTTACTTTAGGTTCGACAACAACAACTTTCTCCCTCGCCTTCTCCACAATTTGCCATGTCAAAGTAGATTCCTGTATCGATTCCTGAATAGTTTCTGTATAGATGTTCACTTTTTGTCCCAAATTAGTCACTTTTTGTCACAAGTTATCAATTTTGGTAGTCATCACATCCGTCTTCTTATGGAGCTGTTCCAATGAATTACTTATCTTGCATAATGCAATCACTAAGGCTTCTTCTGTCGACATTCTTACCGATCCAAGGTCAATCCCTGGTTCTCACGGTTTTTTATCTTGCAGCTGGAGATTCCCCCAGCTCAACTCTTGTAACAGTTTCAAAGGCTCCCTCTAGAGGGAAACATTTTCTATTTGTATCAATCCTTTTAAGCACGGTTCAAGCGATAAAATTAGTTTCAATTTTCAGTTACTTTTACTCCTTTTTAAACGCAGAAGGAAACAATGGAAACAATGTATTTCTCTTATTTAACTATCTGTCAACAAACGTTTTATTCAAAGTCAATGAACTTTCCCAAAACATGAGACTTACTAGCAGCCCGTTTCCAGATTCAGAGCGGTGATAATTTAACTTTCTTCACTCTCTCGCCTGCAGGCTTACGCGGTCCAAAGTTTCCCCCCTCTTCTCCTGCCTCCAAGGGGGGTTTAATGATTTTAGCCGATGGAAGTTTAACCCTTTACAGAGGACTTTCCAAGACTTTAGCTTGCAGCCTCTTTGCTTCAGTCTATTTACAAAAGGGGAAGGCGGACTTCCTGTTTGAAACCTCCCCGTTTCGGTGCCAAATTAAGACGTTTAAAAATCCAATTTTCCGTTCTACTCACGGGTAGTTGTTTTAAGATCAAATTGTCCACAGGAAAAAGTCAGTGCTCTCCGGCAACAGCAATGCGGCTTCACTCCGTGAAAGAAGCAGTCAATTCGAAGCACCACACCACTCACCCCATGTCGCTCCGGATCGCCGAAACCGGGTTTCCCCATGAGTAGGGGAGGCGCAAAAGGTGCCAGCCGAATCCCACGTAAACAGGCTTCTCCCGCCTGTGATTTTTAGTGGGTCCCCACCTTCGCCGTGGCGGCCAGACCCTGATTTCCACAAAGCAAATTCCTCCTGATCAGAGGAATTCAGCCATTGCTGGAGGCGCCAACCCGGAAGTCCAGTTTGGCACTATTTTTGAGTGAATTGCAGAACGTCAGATTTTTGCTGAAATTGTGACCGCGTGGCTTAGGGATTTTTGCAAAAAAAAAGTTGTTCAGACGTCGAGGGCTAATTCTGTTTCTGATGATACAAACCCATCTGTTTCCACCGAAAAAAACTTTCAGGGGATCGTTTGCAACAGTTTGGCACGATTTTTGAGTGAATTGCAGAACGTCAGATTTTTGCTGAAATTGTGAGGGTGCGGCTTAGGGATTTTTTTTTTTAAGTTGTTCTGCAAGTTCAGACATCAAGGGCTAATTCTGTTTCTGATGATAAAAACCCATCTGTTTCCACCGAAAAACCTTTCAGGATAACGTTTGCAACAGTTTGGCAGCATTTTTGAGTGAATTGCAGAACGTGGCTTGCAGAACGTGGCTTAGGGATTTTTTTTAAAAAAAATGTTGTTCAGAGGTCGAGGGCTAATTCTGTTTCTGATGATACAAACCCATCTGTTTACACCGAAAATCCTTTCAGGAGAACGTTTGCAACAGTTTGGCAGCATTTTTGAGTGAATTGCAGAACGTCAGATTTTTGCTGAAATTGTGACCGCGCGGCTTACGGATTTTTTCAAAGAAAGGTTGTTCAGACGTCGAGGGCTAATTCTGTTTCCGATGATAAAAACCCATCTATTTCCACCGAAAAAACATTTCAGGGGATCGTTTGCAACAGTTCGGCAGCATTTTTGAGTGAATTGCGGAAGGACAGATTTTTGCTGAAATTGTGACCGCGCAGTTTAGGGATATTTTTTTTAAAAAGTTGTTCAGACGTCGAGGGCTAATTCTGTTTCTGATGATAAAAATCCATCTGTTTCCACCGAAAAAGCTTTCAGGAGAACGTTTGCAAAAGTTTGCCAGCATTTTTGAGTGAATTGCAGAAGGTCAGATTTTTGCTGAAATTGTGACCGCGCGGCTTAGGGTTTTTTTCAAAAAAATGTTGTTCAGACGTCGAGGGCTAATTCTGTTTCTGATGATAAAAACCCATCTGCTTCCACCGAAAAAGCTTTCAGGAGAATGTTTGCAGCACTTTGGCAGCATTTTTTAGTGATTTGCAGAACGTCAGATTGTGGATCGAGGGCCCGACCCCCGCTATGTGAAATAAACACACAAGGACACGTGATATAAGGTTAATGGGCAAGAAAAGGCCACAACTTTATTGATTACAGCAGTGAAAAGGTATTGGCTTAGGCATTGGATGACTATAGGAGGTGGGTTTATTCAACAGTAGGTGGAGCCTGTTGATGCCAATCCAGCTATAGGCTCACCCCCTGATGTCACCGAGGGTCGTGCCATGGCCTCCCGCCAAGCAGGCATCGGACGGAATACACGACCGCCAGATTCCTTTAACGGAATAACCCACGGTAGATAGCATAGGCGATGGCCACACCTAGCCCTTGACACACATGAATCCAATGCCTAACCTACCCACCAATACCACAAACGTTGTGACGATTGCTACGAGGTAGGCGAAAAAAGCAAAAAGCCTAATGCCAAATGGAAAAATTCCTACCAGGCCCCCCAGACAACCGGGGCGACCAACCTAAGGTCCATAGCAAGGCCAAAAACCTAGACCCTGAGCTAAATGGGAGTGGAGGGTGGGTGACTCGCTGCGGGCCGACGACGACTGAGGAGGAGGCGGAGCTGGAGCCGCAGCATTAAGCTGCTAAACACGCCCCCCCGGAGACACCTGGTTGGCTGCCTCCGGTGGGCGTGGGCACCAGCCAGGTGAGGAGGGGCGGGGGCTAAGGCCCCCGGCCAGGGGCGGAGCTCGGGCTCCCGCCCACAACCACTCCCCTCTCTTCCAGGGAGGAGAGTCTTTGTGGATCGAGACCCCCGCTATGTGAAATAAACACACAAGGACACGTGATATAAGGTTAATGGGCAAGAAAAGGCCACAACTTTATTGATTACAGCAGTGAAAAGGTATTGGCTTAGGCATTGGATGACTATAGGAGGTGGGTTTATTCAACAGTAGGTGGAGCCTGTTGATGCTAATCAAACTATAGGCTCACCCCCTGATGTCACCGAGGGTCGTGCCATGGCCTCCCGCCAAGCAGGCATCGGACAGAATACACAACCGCCAGATTCCTTTAACGGAATAACCCACGGTAGATAGCATAGGCGATGGCCACACCTAGCCCTTGACACACATGAATCCAATGCCTAACCGCCACCCGAGCCGCAAAGGGGCTCGCCGCCAATACCCTCACAGCTGCAACCAATCCCTAATGCTACTAATGACGCTGTCCAACCAGATGTCATTCCCAATGTCTGTTAGATGAACTCAGTCATTCCGGTACATGGCTTGTTCGCCAATCCGGATACGGTCATGATAAATGACTTGGCCATACATAAAGCGTACACAACGGGCTACCGCCCGGTTCAAGAGTTTCCTGGTTTTTTTCAATGGCCATACAGCTCTGCGCACCGCGCCAAGAAGGAGGACCAGAACACCATTGTTCTGGGGCACCAGGCCGCGATCGCCTCCAAGTCTCTCTTTATATTCCACAACAAGTCCACGCTTCTCCTATTAGCAAGGTCATTCTCTCACAAGTGAATGATAAGGATGTCAGGAGGGCCAAACGTGGCTACTCTGTCAATCCGCAATGGTATAAGCTCTTCCCAACGCATGCCGCGTCTCGAAAACCAGGAAACTCGCATCCCAGGTGGCAAACCAAAATGATGGGTAAGGCCGCAGCTGACCGCCCGAACGCGGGCCCAATGGACTATACTGTGGCCACAAATCCACACACTTCACCTGGGAACAGCTGAGGACGAAAGGAAAAGGGGAAAACGGGTAAGTAGATTCAACATAGCGGAGGATATACTAGCGGATATACCCTTTATAAGCATTGGATTTCCATCGGCCCATTTCTTTAAACTTGTCCGCAGGCGAGCCCAAGCGCGCAGCAGTTGAGGCAGCGCCGTCCTAAAGGAGTGGGCAGCACAATCCCAGGAAGCTAAACCGCAAGCATCAATAGCTTTGCGGAGTACCCTTGTGAATTGGTGTCTCAATAAGGGGGACCCGTCTTCGTGAATCAAAAGCGGACCTTGGCCAGGCGGTCTGAGGCAAAGATACCGCCTAGTGTCCTTTACCGGGCATGGGCCCTGCTCCCCCAGACGCTGTGAGTTTAAGAAGGACACCCCTACCAGCCTGATCAGTTTTGGATTGACATTTCCGTACCATCATGCTCGTCTCGGACAGCTGCACGTCTTCCATAAGGAGGCCACGCATTAAACCATTTGCGCCACCTTCAACTACAACCTCGCCCACTCTTAGGGCGGCAAAAAAGTGATGGCATATGCCGAGGAAAAGAGGCGGGCCTCAAACCGGGACCAACAGATTGACCTAAGTTTTTGTTTTGTTTTGTTTTGTTTTGTTTTTGCGTATTTGAGAGAGCAACCCGTAAGAAATTGGCTTACGGCCCTCGGCCGGTTGTAACCTGCCCCAGCCTTCGATAGCTCTGCAGATCAGGAAGTCACTGCATGGATCGGAGGAGAACGTGGCCTTAGCGAAGAAGCTAATGGCAGCTACATGTATTTTTAAGGTTTTAGGCGCACGTCCTAAGTCATCGAGGTGTGAAAGGTATTGCAGAACGTAGTCAGTGGTGGGCGACACGTTAGGCGAAAGCCCAGATGTCCCAGACCTGAAGCCCAAGAAATCGCACCAGGCCTTCTTGTAAAACCTGAGGGTGGAGGGTGCGACAGACGCTAATACTCCCTTAAACACTTGGCGTCTCCAACGTTCCACAGGTGCTCCGGAAAGGGTTCGGGCAACAGCTGTGCTCGAGGTGCCAGCGACCGGAAGCGAGACATCTGAAAGCGAGACAAGGCATCGGCTATATCATTATTGACCCCCGGTATGAATTTGGCTGAAAAAACTATATTGTACTCAAGGCACCGGAGAACGAACAACCGCAGGAGGGAGGAGACCCTCTCAGACCGGGATGACTGCCTCGCTAGAATGTTCACCACTGCCAGGTTGTTGGTTCTGAAGCACACTCTGCGATTTTGGAACTCCTCCGTCCAGATATGCACGGCCACTACTATTGGAAAAAACTCGAGAAAAGTGAGATCCCGCGTGATGCCCTTGCCCTGCCACCCCGTTGGCCAATGTTGAGCGCATCATCGACCCTTGAAATACAAGCCAAATCCCAGAGAGCCTGCTGCATCCAATTGGACCTGAAAATCTGAGGACAAGTTAAGGACATCCTGCCATAGGGACACTCCATTATAGTGTTCCCAAAAATGTCGCCCAAACCTCCAGGTCGGCCTTAACTGTCTTTGAAAGACGGACTCTGTGGTGTGGGTGCTTGAGACCCACCGAGAGCCTGGCTAGGCGGGCACAGAAAGGGCATCCAGGGGAAACCCCTCTACAAGCAAAATTGAAACGGCCTAACAGGGGTTGTATCTGTCTGATTGTATCTGTCTGAAATGGCCTAACAGGGATTGTATCTTTCCTAAGTGTGAGGGTAGCATGAATTAATTCCTTAAGGGTGTCAATCTTCTCTTCCGGTAAGCGGAATGATTGGGCAACTGTATCCAGCTCAATACCCAAATACGCGAGGCACGTAGTCGGACCTTCCATTTTTTCCGGCTGCTAGGGGAACACCCTGGTCCTGAAAAGGCCCAAAGCAGAGAGGTGCATTCCCCAGTGTTTGGTTTCCCCACGAAAAGAAGTGTGTGACCCCATTGGCGTTAGTTCGGAATCGTAGGGCCCAATCCAAGAAGGTGCTAAATGATTCAAATGCCGAGCAAGCTACTGAGCAGCCCATTGGCATAGCCTTGTCAATGTAATACTTCTCTTGGAATTTGAAACCCAGCAGCCAAAAGTCCTTGGGGTGCACTGGCAAAAGGCGAAAAGCCGATTCTATATCACTTCAATTGAGCAAATTGGTCAAGCAGGCCAGGCACTGTTTAGAACCGCCAGCCTGTGTCTTTCCCTTTTAACTTAAGCCTTTATTACCAGAGGACACTTTAGCCCAGCCGGCCTAGTTCCGTATTGATTAAACCGACCACACTTGGAAAGAAATCAGATTCAAACCACTAATCCCTAATGGCAAATGAAACTGGGATCAATTGTTTATTATTTATGTATTTTAAAAGGGGGTCCTCTAGTCCAGCCCCCTACAAGGCAGGAATCTTTTCCCCAATGTGGGGCTCGAACCCACAACTGTGAGATTAAGAGCCTGATGCTCTACTAACTGAGTTAACCCAGCTGCTTCAAATCTATAACAACTCAATAATGGACAGAGTTGTATTACCTTTCCCCCCCAAAAAAGGACATGAAAGATACTAAACAAACACCGGCCTTTATGAACAAATAACCCAAATCACTTACCATGAATTAATGTATTCAAGTAAACTGTGCTGGGCGTAAGGCAACAAAATTGCAATGAAATAATTAAATAATAATAATAATAGTAATAATAATTATTATTATTAATGAATTCAATTTATTCTATTCTATTCTATTCTATTTATTTATTTATTTATTATTTGTTTGTTTGTTTATTTATTTATTTTTGGTGTGCAGTCAACTGCGTTCGGTTCAATAGACTTGCCCCTAATGACTATGCCCAACTTCGGAAATAAATTGTAGAAAACAAGCTAATTAAAATGACCGTGCCAACATCAATTAATGAATGTATTAGATTAGCTTTGGTTAGTGATTGCTTTGAATTGCAATGAAATAATGCACCAAGCAACACTTGTGCTGTGCTCAGCTGTACCCAGACCAGTGTAACTTCAGTGCAATAAAGCCAAAAAGTACAGAAAAGCTGTGAAAACTCACGAAGACAAGGTTCCTAGTTCAAATATACAATCCCCCCCCACTGGTCACGAGGTTACTATAAAGGAGCACGCCGCCTTTTACTAATATACCCAAAAACTTAAATAAGCTGTATGGAACGTCAGTTGGCTACTATGAAATGATAGATGTATGAGCAGCCACTTGGTTTCCGAAGCACTATATAAATCTTGCCGCAAAGTAACAAACCGAGGAGTGGATGCTGCGAAAAGTAACTGGGACCTAGTCCGGACTGGCTCTGCCCTGGTGCTTACACCCGCCCTTGTTGGTTGAGAGTCACCAGAGAGTGCAACCGAGGTGCCGGGAAGGTCATCCCACTGAGAAGGAGGAGGGCTCTCTGGAACAACCTGAGAATAGGCTCTCAGCTGGTAAAAGGGATACAGGTCGGAGCTAAACAATACAAGCTGAAAGCGTTTGCAGATGATCTAGTTTTAACTTTGCAAGAGCCAGACACTAGTACGAAAAAAGTTTTGGAGATAATACAAGCTTTTGGTCGAGTGGCAGGTTTTAAGTTAAATAAACAAAAAACAAAGGTACTGGGAAAGAACTTAACGGTGGAAGAAAGAGAGAAGTTTCAGAGTGAAACTGGATTAATGGTAGCAAATAAGGTGAAATATCTAGGGGTTAATCTAACAACTAAGAATGTGAACTTATTTAAAGATAACTATGAGAAATGCTGGACAGAAATTAAGAAAGATTTGGAAATATGGTCAAATTTGAGACTTTCCTTGTTAGGCAGAATTGCTGTTATTAAGATGAATGTTTTGCCAAGAATGTTGTTTTTGTTTCAAACATTGCAGATTGTGGACAGAATGGACTGTTTCAAGAAGTGGCAGAAAGATATATCGAGATTTGTCTGGCAGGGCAAAAAGCCCAGAATAAAATTTAAGATATTAACTGATGCAAAAGAAAGAGGGGGGTTTGCCCTGCCGGACTTAAAACTTTACTATGAAGCAGCAGCTTTTTGCTGGCTGAAAGACTGGCTACTTCTTGAGAACACAGACATTTTGGACCTAGAAGGGTTCAATAATAGATTTGGTTGGCATGCATATATATGGTATGACAAAGTAAAAATCCATAAAAGCTTCAAAAACATATTGTTAGGAAAGCATTATACAATGTTTGGATTCGTTATAAGGATCTGTTAGAAAATAAAACCCCTAGGTGGCTGTCACCAATGGAGGCTAAGGAAGTTAAAAAACTTAATATGGAATCTAAATGGCCAAAATATTGGGAAATTGTAGAACAAGAAGGTGGAAATGTGAAACTACAGAGTTATGAGAAATTGAAGTTTAAAGTAAGAGATTGGCTTCCCTATTACCAGATAAATGAAGTTTTCAAACAGGACAGGAAAATCGGCTTCCAGGTGGAAAAGTCAAAGTTAGAAACAGAATTGTTAGAACCCAATACGAAGAATTTGTCTAGAATGTACAATTTGCTGCTGAAATGGAATACACAGGATGAAATGGTTAAATCAGCTATGATTAAATGGGCACAAGACATTGGTCATGACATTATGTTTGCTGACTGGGAAGAGTTATGGACCACCGGTATAAAATTTACGGCATGTAATGCCTTAAGAGAGAATATTATGAAAATGATTTATAGGTGGTACATGACCCCAGTCAAGCTTGCAAAAATTTATCATCTGCCCAACAACAAATGCTGGAAATGCAATGAAACTGAAGGTACTTTCTATCACCTTTGGTGGACGTGCCCAAGGATTAAAGTCTTCTGGGAAACGATATATAATGAAATTAAGAAGGTACTTAAGTGTACATTTCATAAAAAACCAGAGGCTTTTCTCCTGGGCATGGTAGGCCAATTGGTGTCAAAGAAAGATAGGATGTTCTTTATGTATGCTACAACAGCAGCAAGAGTGTTATTAGCAAAGTATTGGAAGACACAAGAACTACCCACACTGGAAGAGTGGCAGACGAAGGTGATCGACTATATGGGACTGGCAGAGATGACGAGCAGAATCCGTGACCAAGGGAAAGAGACGGTGGAGGAAGACTGGAAGAAATTTAAACTTTACCTTAAAAACTCTTGTAAGATTATGGAGTGTTAAAATGTCATGGTTTTAAGCAAAGCAGATTTGCAGCGATAAATGATTGGATAAGAAGAAAGAAAAAAGGTTAAAGAAAGGAATTAATAAGTAATTCAGACTAGGGGTTGCTGAAAAAATTTGAAATAGGGATGCAGAAAAGGGAGGCATGGGGAAGTCGCTGAAATTGGGTATATGGAAAAAACTTATGAAATTATACATGTTTATATGTTTGTTTGTTAGTGTTCGTTTTTTGTATTGTTTTATATTATATGTTGAAAAACCAATAAAAAAATTATATAAAAAAAGAGAATAGGCTCCACTCTCTGGATTGTATCAGGAATGGCATCAGCGGATGGGGGTGGGCTGGGCTTTTGATCGGGAAAACGTTGCTCATAATCATCCATAATTGACCTAAATGCCTTGAGAAAATGGGAAATGGGCTTTTGGTTATAATTCCTTCCACGTAGCCCCCCGTGATGGATTTCCCATCGCATTTCCAGTCGCATTACGTGCTGTTTCTGATGCGTGCTTTCTTTAGGGCACCATGAGCTGTGTTGTGCTGTGATAAAGTGTAGTTGTTATTTAACGAGTTGGGTTGTTATTTAATATTTATTTATTTATTTTACTTTTTTGTTATTTTGTTATTTATTTTATTATTATTCATTAATATTTATTACTTATTATTGTTATTTATCATTATTAATATTTATTTATTACTTTTGTTATTATTATTTGTTCTATTATTTATTTATTTTATTATTACTATCGTTAAAATGATCAATATTATTACCAGCAATCAATTAATCACTTGATTGTAATGTTAATATGTAATTACTGTACAACCAATAGCGTCCACAGCAAGGTAGATGAATTCAATATTAAACAATTGTTATTAGTTCCTCAAGTAACCCCCAATGAAATTGTATCTATAACTTAGTTTTAATATTACTGTTATCAATAGCTTGCCGCCACTGGAGGCAAATGATTAAGCTGAATGTCAGTGAACTGCACTGTTGAAGCTATTTAAAATATAATAAATTGTATTTGCTTCCTCCCTCCTTTATTTATACTGTATATAAATTGCCACTGAGGCAGATGTGCTCAGAAGCTTACTTAATACAATAAATTGAATGATCTGAAGGCATTGAGGAACTGCGAAATGGGTTTGGGTTTATTATTACGACGGTTGCCATCTGCAATGTGTGCTGGTACTCGCTGCGGGACGACGACAACTGAGGAGGAGGCGGAGCTGGAGCCGCAGCATTAAGCTGCTAAACACGCCCCCCGGAGACATCTGGTTGGCTGCCTCCGGTGGGCGTGGGCACCAGCCAGGTGAGGAGGGGCGGGGGCTAAGGCCCCCGGCCAGGGGCG
Organism: Podarcis filfolensis; assembly: GCF_964270895.1. Taxonomy (NCBI): domain Eukaryota; kingdom Metazoa; phylum Chordata; class Lepidosauria; order Squamata; family Lacertidae; genus Podarcis; species Podarcis filfolensis. The sequence continues at coordinate 89,296,735 of NC_139608.1, forward strand.
GAGCAAGGGCTCCCGCCCACAACCACTCCCCTCTCTTCCAGGGAGGAGAGTCTTTATCAATCCACCGATTAAAGGAGATCATCTCTTTACTCTTCCAGTTTATCAATATCGGCCTCTCAGCTACCATTAGAGTGTGTACAATCCATTTCTGTTGTCCAGTTGTTAACTTCCATATTGTAGGCATATAGTTAAAAAAAGTTTCATGTTTTATTGTATATTATTTTATCCTGCAAGCTGCTGAGCGTGGCTGGCACGACCCAGTCAGATGGGTGGGGTATAAATAATAAAACTATTATTATTATTTATTATTGAATAGGACATCCCTTTTTTCACCAGAGAAGTGTTGGAGGGTTTGAGAATGAAATATACTCTGAGTCGAGAGTGGATTTCATGCTCTTTATTCAGCTCATAGTGGTGAGGAGGAATGGATGTTCCCTCAAAGTATCTGCTTTATATACATTATTTACACAGTGGGCTGCATGTGATTGGCTAATTTACTCCTAACTTACTCCTACTTTACACCTAGTTTACTCCCAGTTTACACCTAGTTTATTCCTAGTTTACACCTACTTTATGTGTGCATTTATTTAAAATGCATCTCATAGTGGTGAGGACGAATGGATGTTCCCTCAAAGTATCTGCTTTATATACATTATTTACACAATGGGCTGCATGTGATTGGCTAATTTACTCCTGCCTTACTCCTACTTTACACCTAGTTTACTCCTACTTTACACCTAGTTTACTCCTAGTTTACACCTAGTTTACTCCTAGTTTACTCCTACTTTACTCCTATTTTACACCTACTTTACACCTAGTTTACTCCTAGTTTACACCTAGTTTACTCCTACTTTACTCCTACTTTATGTGTGCATTTATTTAAAATGCATCTCAGGGTTACTTGTGGGGCATAGGAATTTGTTCATTTTTCTCTTACACCACATGGTATGAGGGACGGTGCACAGGCGGTGGACAATATCTCAGGGGAGCATTAGCAATTTTTTTCAAAAAAATCTTTTTCTGCCGGTTAAGTTGTCGAGGGCTGATTTCTTTTCCTGTGATAAAAAGCCTTCTGTTTCGAGCGCCAAACCTCTCAGGGGAGCAGTTGCAACCGTTTGCCACCATTTATGAGTTAATTGCCGAAAGTCAGATTTTTGATGAAATTGTAACCCCGGAGCTTAGGGATTTTTTCAAAAACATCTTTTTCTGCTGGTTATGTTGTCGAGGGCTGATTTCTTGTCCTGTGATAAAAAGCCTTCTGTTTCGACCGCCAAACCTCTCAGGGGAGCATTTGCAACCGTTTGGCACCATTTTTGAGTGAAATGCCGAAAGTCAGATTTCTGATGAAATTGTGACTCCGGGGTTTGGGGATTTTTTCAAAAAAATCTTTTTCTTCTGGTTAGGTTGTTGAGGGCTGATTTCTTTTCCCGTGATAAAAATCCTTCTGTTTCGACCGCCAAACCTCTCAGGGGAGTGTTTGCAACCGTTTGGCACCATTTTTGAATGAATTGCCGAAAGTCAGATTTTTGATTAAATTGTGACCCCGGGGCTTAGGGATTTTTTCAAAAACATCTTTTTCTCCCGGTTAAGTTGTCGAGGGCTGATTTCTTGTCCTGTGATAAAAAGCCTTCTGTTTCAACCGCCAAACCTCTCAGGGGAGCATTTGCAACCGTTTGGCACCATTTTTGAATGAATTGCCGAAAGTCATATTTTTGATTAAATTGTGACCCTGGGGCTTTGGGATTTTTTCAAGAACATCTTTTTCTGTGGGTTAAGTTGTCGAGGGCTGATTTCTTTTCCTGTGATAAAAAACCTTCTGTTTCAACCGCCAAACCTCTCAGGGGAGCATTTGCAACCGTTTTGCACCATTTTTTAGTGAATGGCCGAAAGTCAGATTTTTGATTAAATTGTGACCCCGGGGCTTAGTGATTTTTCAAAAACAAAAAAAAATTATCCCGGTAGAGTTGTTGAGGGCTGATTTCTTTTTCTGTGATAAAAAGCCTTCTGTTTCAACCGCTAAACCTTTCATGGGAACATTTGCAACCGTTTGGCACCAATTTTGAGTAAATTGCCAAAAGTCAGATTTTTGATGAAATTGTGACCCCGAGGCTTAGCGATTTTTTTTTAAAAAAAATTTCTCGCGGTTAAGTTGTCGAGGGCTGATTTCTTTTCCTGTGATAAAAAGCCTTCTGTTTCAACCGCCAAACCTTTCATGGGAGCATTTGCAACCGTTTGGCACCATTTTTGAGTGAATTGCCAAACGTCAGATTTGTCATGAAATTGTGACCGCGCCCTAATATAAATTAGTCAACTACATTTTGTATAAATCCATTCGTAATACTGTCGTATTTATCCAAGCAGTCTATGTTTGTAAGCAGTCCGTTCACAGGTTGCAAGTGTTACCATATTATCAATCCACCGATTAACGGAGATCATCTCTTTACTCTTCCAGTTTATCAATATCGGCCTCTCAGCTACCATTTGAGTGTGTACAATCCATTTCTGTTGTCCAGTTGTTAACTTCCATATTGTAAGCATATAGTTTAAAAAAGTTTCATGTTTGGGGTGGGGTATAAATAATAAAACTATTATTATTATTATTTATTATTGAATAGGACATCCCTTTTTTCACCAGAGAAGTGTTGGAGGGTTTGAGAATGAAATATACTCTGAGTCGAGAGTGGATTTCATGCTCTTTATTCAGCTCATAGTGGTGAGGAGGAATGGATGTTCCCTCAAAGTATCTGCTTTATATACATTATTTACACAGTGGGCTGCATGCGATTGGCTAATTTACTCCTGCCTTACTCCTACTTTACACCTAGTTTACTCCTACTTTACACCTACTTTACAGCTAGTTTACTCCTAGTTTACTCCTAGTTTACACCTAGTTTACTCCTAGTTTACTCCTAGTTTACTCCTAGTTTACACCTACTTTACTCCTACTTTACTCCTACTTTATGTGTGCATTTATTTAAAATGCATCTCTGGGTTACTTGTGGGGCATAGGAATTTGTTCATTTTTCTCTTACACCACATGGTATGAGGGACGGTGCACAGGCGGTGGACAACATCTCAGGGGAGCATTAGCAATCTTTTTCTCCCGGTTAAGTTGTCGAGGGCTGATTTCCTGTCCTGTGATAAAAAGCCTCCTGTTTCAACCGCCAAACCTCTCAGGGGACCATTTGCAACCGTTTGGCACCATTTTTGAGTGAATTGCCGAAAGTCAGATTTTTGATGAAATCTTTTTCTACGGATAAAGTTGTCGAGGGCTGATTTCCTGTCCTGCGATAAAAAGCCTTCTATTTTCCCTGCCAAACCTCTCAAGGGAGCATTTGCAACCCTTTGGCACCATTTTTTAGTGAAATGCCGAAAGTCAGATTTTTGATGAAATTGTGACCCCGGGGCTTAGGGATTTTTTCAAAAAAAATAATAATTCAGCAGCTTAAGTTATCGAGGGCTGATTTCTTGTCCTGTGATAAAAAGCCTTCTGTTTCGACCGCCAAACCTATCAGGGGAGCATTTGCAACCGTTTGGCACCATTTTTGAGTGAATGGCCGAAAGTCAGATTTTTGTTGAAATTGTGACCCCGGGGCTTAGTGATTTTTCAAAAACAAAAAAAAATTATCCTGGTTGAGTTGTCGAAGGCTGATTTCTTTTTCTGTGATAAAAAGCCTTCTTTTTCAACCGCCAAACCTTTCATGGGAGCATTTGCAACCGTTTGGCACCAATTTTGAGTGAATTGCCAAAAGTCAGATTTTTGATGAAATTGTGACCCCGGGGCTTAGGGATTTTTTCAAAAACATCTTTTTCTGCCGGTTAAGTTGTCGAGGGTTGATATCTTGTCCGGTGATAAAAAGCCTTCTGTTTCGACCGCCAAACGTCTCAGGAGAGTATTTGCAACCCTTTGGCACCATTTTTGAGTGAATGGCCGAAAGTCGGATTTTTGATGAAATTGTGACAGAGGGCTGATTTCTTTTCCTGTGATAAAAAGCCTTCTGTTTCGAGCGCCAAACCTCTCAGGGGAGCAGTTGCAACCGTTTGCCACCATTTTTGAGTTAATTGCCGAAAGTCAGATTTTTGATGAAATTGTAACCACGGGGCTTAGGGATTTTTTCAAAAAAATCTTTTTCTGCCCGTTAAGTTGTCGAGGGCTGATTTCTTTTCCCGTGATAAAAAGCCTTCTGTTTCGACCGCCAAACCTCTCAGGGGAGCATTTGTAACCGTTTGGCACCATTTTTGAGTGAAATGCCGAAAGTCAGATTTTTGATTAAATTGTGACCCCGGGGCTTAGGGATTTTTTCAAAAACATCTTTTTCTGCCGGTTAAGTTGTCGAGGGCTGATTTCTTGTCCTGTGATAAAAAGCCTTCTGTTTCAACAGGCAAACCTCTCAGGGGAGCATTTGCAACCGTTTGGCACCATTTTTGAATGAATTGCCGAAAGTCAGATTTTTGATTAAATTGTGACCCTGGGGCTTAGGGATTTTTTCAAAAACATCTTTTTCTGCGGGTTAAGTTGTCGAGGGCTGATTTCTTGTCCTGTGATAAAAAGCCTTCTGTTTCAACCGCCAAACCTCTCAGGGGAGCATTTGCAACCGTTTGGCACCATTTTTTAGTGAACGGCCGAAAGTCAGATTTTTGTTGAAATTGTGACCCCGGGGCTTAGCGATTTTTTTTAAAAAAAATTTTCTAGTGGTTAACTTGTGGAGGGCTGATTTCTTTTCCTGTGATAAAAAGCCTTCTGTTTCAACCACCAAACCTTTCATGGGAGCATTTGCAACCGTTTGGCACCATTTTTGAGTGAATTGCCAAAAGTCAGATTTGTCATGAAATTGTGACCGCGCCCTAATATAAATTAGTCAACTACGTTTTGTATAAATTCATTCGTAATACTGTCGTCTTTATCCAAGCAGTCTATGTTTGTAAGCAGTCCGTTCACAGGTTGCAAGTGTTACCATATTATCAATCCACCGATTAAAGGAGTTCATCTCTTTACTCTTCCAGTTTATCAATATCGGCCTCTCAGCTACCATTAGAGTGTGTACAATCCATTTCTGTTGTCCAGTTGTTAACTTCCATATTGTAGGCATATAGTTAAAAAAAGTTTCATGTTTTATTGTATATTATTTTATCCTGCAAGCTGCTGAGCGTGGCTGGGACGACCCAGTCAGATGGGTGGGGTATAAATAATAAAACTATTATTATTATTTATTATTGAATAGGACATCCCTTTTTTCACCAGAGAAGTGTTGGAGGGTTTGAGAATGAAATATACTCTGAGTCGAGAGTGGATTTCATGCTCTTTATTCAGCTCATAGTGGTGAGGAGGAATGGATGTTCCCTCAAAGTATCTGCTTTATATACATTATTTACACAATGGGCTGCAAGTGATTGGCTAATTTACTCCTGCCTTACTCCTACTTTACACCTAGTTTACTCCCAGTTTACACCTAGTTTACTCCTAGTTTACACCTACTTTACTCCTACTTTCCTCCTTCTTTATGTGTGCATTTATTTAAAATGCATCTCATAGTGGTGAGGACGAATGGATGTTCCCTCAAAGTATCTGCTTTATATACATTATTTACACAATGGGCTGCATGTGATAGGCTAATTTACTCCTGACTTACTCCTACTTTACACCCAGTTTACTCCTACTTTACACCTAGTTTACTCCTAGTTTACTCCTAGTTAACACCTAGTTTACTCCTAGTTTACACCTAGTTTACACCTAGTTTACTCCTAGTTTACACCTACTTTGCACCTAGTTTACTCCTAGTTTACACCTACTTTACTCCTTCTTTATGTGTGCATTTATTTAAAATGCATCTCATAGTGGTGAGGACGAATGGATGTTCCCTCAAAGTATCTGCTCTATATACATTATTTACACAATGGGCTGCATGTGATTGGCTAATTTACTCCTGCCTTACTCCTACTTTACACCTAGTTTACTCCTACTTTACACCTAGTTTACTTCTAGTTTACACATAGTTTACACCTACTTTACACTTAGTTTACTCCTAGTTTACTCCTACTTTACTCCTGTTACGAAAAAGGAGCAATGCAGAAGCAAGCACCAGGTGGCTGGAATGGTAAACAGGATGTGGATGTTATTGGATTGTACCGTGGGAACCAGGGACAGTCTATTCAGAGCTCTGAGCACCGGATGTTAGCTCAGAGTGGCACATGACCCTGTACTGGAAGTACATGGGTGGGGTTTATTTCTCTCTCTGCAGTTGGAATCAGAGTGTACAGACATGTTTTCTCTGTACTGGTGAAAGACAGGAATAAAAACATGTAAATATATTTCTGTCTGTCTCTTTCCCCCTCCCTGGGACAGGAGGGGGAGGAATGGTGTGTTATTCTTTCACGTTGGGAAGAATCGCCGAGGGAGACCTCCCTTGATCCTGCCGGGAGTCGCTGGCAGGGGAGGTCAATAAGGATTCAAGCCGGGCACCTGGAGGGTGGCCAAATTCCTCTGGACTAAGAGCTGGGACTGGCTCTGGTGGCTTGCAATCCGACATCTGGTAGCAGAGGATGGTTATCTGATCTATGAGAATCTGCATGAAAGGTGAGAGGTCGATGAATCGTTGCCATCCTCTGCACCTAAGGAGATAAAGAAATGCGTCTGCCTGCAGCCAGAAGCTGAACAGAAGAGACAGCTGGACACCGAGAGGAGTGTATGCTAAAAGGTAGGCTGCATTTTGGGCAAAAGAGAGTGAACACAGAAAGGATTATTCTCTGTTCACGAAAGAGCTGCATTTTAAGAAAAACAAGCTCTGAGGGAAAGGCTGGCATACCAGGAATTCCTGTGGTTAGATAAGGAATCCCGTCCTGAGCAGGTTGCTAGGCAACGTCTGCCAGCACTTGTAAAGTTACTGAGTGGCTCAAAAAGAGCCTGGGAAGTCGAAAGTATTTTGATATCTGCGCAGAATGTGCAAGGATTTTGAAAACAGCCCAAAGGTTTGCCTGCCAGTGAAACAGTAAACACCCAGAAGAGATCTTTTGGTTTTTACTGACTAGAAAGTGAAAGCAGGCTTGAGAGAGAAAGCACAGACTTGAATTCAAAATGGATTCCAAGAAGGCGGGAGGGTTGCCCTATCCCCCTCCCCTGACAAATGACAATTATTCATCTTGGTCTATAAAGAGGAAGGCCCTGCTGCAGAATCAGAGGGTCTTTGACGTGATTGAGAACCCCATCCCAGCAGCACCAACCCGAGGTTGGGAGTCACAGAATCTGAAAGCCAGAACGGCTATAATTCTGTGTGTGTCAGATGACCAATTGGTGCATATTCAGGGTTTGGAATATGCACGGGAAATTTGGGAAATGCTGCGTAGAACACATCAGAGGGATGCTGGTTCTTCAGCGTTGCTGTATTTTGAGAAGCTGACCAATCTGAGGCTTGCGCCTGATGGAGATGTTCAAGCGCACCTGACGGAGATGAAATATCTGCGCCAGCAGATGGTGGAACGCAATTTCCGTCTGCAGGAGGAAGTGTTTTGCTTCATGATGATCAACAGCCTAAATCGGACTTACAAAACGGTTGCCAGTCAGCTTGGTTCCCTCCCGGCTCAGGATTTGACCGCGGAAAGGGTGACTGCCGTCGTGTTGAATGAACATGACAGACTTGCTGCACTGGAAGAAAAGGACAGGGGGAGGGAGGAACGGAGTTCTAATTCCCCCGCAGATGAAGCTACTGGAGAGAAAGCTCTAGCTTTGAACACTGTCCGATGTTACAATTGTGGACAGGCTGGGCATCTTCAGCGGAACTGTAAGAAGCCACGTCAGCCAAAAGGAGCGAAGGGCCGCTCAGCAAAGCCTGAGGCGTCAGGCAAAGGTCACACCAAGACTTCGGTGAAACCTGGGAAAGCTTTGATGGCGAAAGGAACCACGCCAGATGTTGGGAACTCGTTTGTTATTGACACGGGAGCGACAGTTCATATGTCTCCACACAAAGAACTCTTTTCATCGTTTAAGAAGCAAAGCTTCGCTGTGAAACAGGCCAACGGTCAGGAGCTGGAAGCGGCCGGCGTGGGGACTGTCTATCTTAAGAGTCTGAACTTGACAATAAACAATGTTTACTTGGTTCCTGAATTGAAGTTCAATCTGCTGAGTGTTTCGCAGATTGCAAAGAAAGGACTGAAATTGTCCTACGATGCTGAGAGCTGCGAGATCTACAAAGATGGAGAGTTATTTCTTTCGGCCAGAGAGAAGGATGGACTATATTTGTTGACTTTTGCACAAAGTGATTACATGGAATGTAATTCATCTGTGTCTAACCTAGTTTCTCTTGCAGGTGTGAGGAAGAAGAAGACCAGAGTCAACAGAGCATTTCAGCGGGTGTATGCTGATGTGATTGGTCCTCTAGAACCATCTAGAGGCAATGCAAGATATTATCTTGTGTGTGTGGATCATTTCTCTAACTATGTCTGGGTTTATGTATTGAGAAAGCTACAGGAAGCCTTGGAGAGGTTTCAGGAGTTTTGTGACAAAGTTAAGAGTATGCATGATGCTAACATTGATTGTCTATTCACAGATGAGAAGCAGATTTTTCTTTTACAGGATTTCCAGAGGTTCCTGCAGAAGAAGGGGATCAGACACAAGATTGCTGTTTCAGCGGAAGCGTGGAACAGGGGTGTCTGTGTACGGGTGAACAGAGAATTGCAAAAGGGGATGGAAGCGCAATTGCTTAGTTCACATCTGCCACATGAGTACTGGGCCGAGTCTCTAATGTCGTTCTGTTATACGAAGATGAGAAAGGTTTCAAAAGAGTTGGGAAGTTCTCCTTTTGAGAAACTGTTCCACAGAAAACCTTCTGTTGCCCATTTCAAGGTTTTTGGGTCTCATGTGAGAACAGAAGCTCCAGGTGGAGTAAAGAATGCCAGAGGCATTTTTGTGGGGTATGAAAAGGGTCTCTACAGAGTAATTTTGTCTGAATCTGGTCAGGTGATTCTCACAAAATTTCTAGAGAGTGCTCCTGAACAGGAGAGAGTGATAGTACACACATTTCCCACTGAGGACGATTCAGATGATGATGATTTTACTGATTACAGCTGTACTGAAAGTGATGACACTGATAGCTCGGAGAGCTCAGTTGTCACAGTCATTGAGAGGAAGTCTCACACAATGGATAGGCCTTCACAACTGAAGGATGAACCACTGTTTACCATTGGAACTGGTTCTCCAAAGAGTCCTGAGACTGGACCAGTGAGCAGAGAGGATCAGCACCTCATACGTAGGTCTGAGAGAGTTACAAAGGGTCAACCACCCAAGAGGTACTCAAAAGAGTTTGCTAACTTAGCTGTTGCATGTGTTGCTGTTGTAAACAACCGAGGACAGGTTGGAGCTGTGTCTAAGTCAGAGACAAAGACACAACAGAGAGTTGCTAGCCAAGGTAATGCAGATGCACTCATTCCTTGGAAACCAGACAACCAGAGAGGTACACTGGGGAAACCAGTGGCGGGGAGTTCCAAGGGTGGAACTGAAACAACAGGGGAGTGTTATGTGTATAACAACTGTTTGTTTTCTTCTCTGGATCACGCTTTGCTTGCTGCAACACGCATTGATTCTTTTGGGGGAGGATGTTACGAAAAAGGAGCAATGCAGAAGCAAGCACCAGGTGGCTGGAATGGTAAACAGGATGTGGATGTTATTGGATTGTACCGTGGGAACCAGGGACAGTCTATTCAGAGCTCTGAGCACCGGATGTTAGCTCAGAGTGGCACATGACCCTGTACTGGAAGTACATGGGTGGGGTTTATTTCTCTCTCTGCAGTTGGAATCAGAGTGTACAGACATGTTTTCTCTGTACTGGTGAAAGACAGGAATAAAAACATGTAAATATATTTCTGTCTGTCTCTTTCCCCCTCCCTGGGACAGGAGGGGGAGGAATGGTGTGTTATTCTTTCACGTTGGGAAGAATCGCCGAGGGAGACCTCCCTTGATCCTGCCGGGAGTCGCTGGCAGGGGAGGTCAATAAGGATTCAAGCCGGGCACCTGGAGGGTGGCCAAATTCCTCTGGACTAAGAGCTGGGACTGGCTCTGGTGGCTTGCAATCCGACATCTCCTACTTTATGTGTGCATTTATTTACAATGCATCTCTGGGTTACTTGTGGGGCATAGGAATTTGTTCATTTTTCTCTTACAGCACATGGTATGAGGGACGGTGCACAGGCGGTGGACAACATCTCAGGGGAGCATTAGCAATTTTTTCAAAAAAATCTTTTTCTCCCGGTTAAATTGCTTTATATACATTATTTACAAAATGGGCTGCATGTGATTGGCTAATTTACTCCTGCCTTATTCCTACTTTACACCTAGTTTACTCCCAGTTTACACCTAGTCTACTCCTACTTTACTCCTAGTTTACATCTACTTTACACCTAGTTTACTCCTAGTTTACACCTACTTTACACCTAGTTTACTCCTATTTTACACCTACTTTACTCCTACTTTATGTGTGCATTTATTTAAAATGCATCTCATAGTGGTGAGGACGAATGGATGTTCCCTCAAAGTATCTGCTTTATATACATTATTTACACAATGGGCTGCTTGTGATTGGCTAATTTACTCCTGCCTTACTCCTACTTTACACCTAGTTTACTCCTACTTTACACCTAGTTTACACCTAGTTTACTCCTAGTTTACACCTAGTTTACACCTACTTTACTCCTACTTTACTCCTACTTTATGTGTGCATTTATTTAAAATGCATCTCAGGGTTACTTGTGGGGGGATAGGAATTTGTTCATTTTTCTCTCACACCACATGGTCTGAGGGACGGTGAACAGGCGGTGGACAACATCTCAGGGGAGCATTAGCAATTTTTTTTAAAAAAAAAAAATTCTCCCGGTTAAGTTGTCGAGCGCTGATTTCCTGTCCTGTGATAAAAAGCCTCCTGTTTCAACTGCCAAACCTCTCAGGGGACCATTTGCAACCGTTTGGCACCATTTTTGAGTGAATTGCCGAAAGTCAGATTTTTGATGAAATCTTTTTCTACGGATAAAGTTTTCGAGGGCTGATTTCCTATCCTGCGATAAAAAGCCTTCTATTTTCCCCGCCAAACCTCTCAGGGGAGCATTTGCAACCGTTTGGCACCATTTTTGAGTGAAATGCCGAAAGTCAGATTTGTCATGAAATTGTGACCGCGCCCTAATATAAATTAGTCAACTACGTTTTGTATAAATTCATTCGTAATACTGTCGTATTTATCCAAGCAGTCTATGTTTGTAAGCAGTCCGTTCACAGGTTGCAAGTGTTACCATATTATCAATCCACCAATTAAAGGAGTTCATGTCTTTACTCTTCCAGTTTATCAATATCGGCCTCTCAGCTACCATTAGAGTGTGTACAATCCATTTCTGTTGTCCAGTTGTTAACTTCCATATTGTAGGCATATAGTTAAAAAAAGTTTCATTGTGGGAGCCAGGAAGTCATGGCAAAGGTTTGTAGTGCCACCTGGTGTCTTGCTGACCCAGTGACCAGCATGTCTGTGCCTTACCATGTATTGGGATTGTATTGACCTTAAATGGAGTTGTGTTTCCTCTGGGCAGTGATGACCCTATATGGTGTGGGTGGGTTTAAGCCTTGGCCGGATGAGGTAACATGAGACACTGGGATGCAGCCATGCGGCTGGGGAGAACAAAGGGTAATAAAAACGGACTGGAGAGGGAGAGGATGTGGAAAAGTGCTGCCCCTCAGTCCAAGGAAAAATACTAGCTCTCTGCGTCTTTATTTTATACTGAATTACGCCATTTGGAACAGCTGGACTGCTACAAGTGGTGCCCCGTGTGAGGCTGAATAAAAGATACGACTGAGGTTTTTAAAAGAGAGCTAAGAAGCAAGATTAAAGCAAACAGTCTGAGGCCAGACTGTGAGAAGATTTTTGATCCAAGCAGTGGATATCATCGACTTACCTCGGCCGGCAAGGGCTGCAAGCGCTATTCATCTACGGATCCAAGGTTAGTCGATCCCTTAAATATTGATTTTAGAAAAATGGGCAGCTCTTTGACTACTCCCCAACAGAAATTTTTAAAAGACTTAAAATTTCTCCTCTCCAGCAACAAATTGGAAGTTCCTGAGGGAGATTTGATACAGCTCATTCTGGCAATTGATGAACATTGCCCCTGGTTTCCTGCAGATGGGACTTGGGAATTAAAACATTGGGATAAGATTGGAACACATTTTCATGGGCATCCCAGCATTGGTGTTCGGAATTTAAATGCATGGTGCAAGGTTCGATATGCTATGGGTTCTTTATCACCAAAAAATATCTCCATGGCTGCATTGCCAACACAAGCTTCAGCTTCCTTAATTCAGCCTGCTGTCCTGCCATGTGTTCCAGCCCTTACTTTGCCTGCAGCCCCAGATCCCAAACCTCCAGACTGCAGTTCCTCACCAGAAGACCCATATCTGCAAAAATACCGTGGTCTGGCTGGAAATGATCCTGATCTTCCAGCAGCAGAAGCAGCTACCCCTTTGCAACGTGCAGTACTTGCCTGTAACTTAACTCAGGATACTATGGCATTCCCTGTTATTGTGCCCACTGCTGGTGCTCCAGCAGGAACTCAAGCCCAGCTTTTAGTGCCAGATGACATCAAGCTTTTGGCACGTACAGTTTTACCCCCATCAGCTGGTGTATTGTTTGCTCACGAATGGGAAATTGCCTGTGGTGCTTATGCTCCTGCTTTACTGAACCAAGCAAGAGGGAATAATCCTAATCTTACCCTCGCAGATGTGATGGATGCTATGATGGGGCGTGGCCCCTTTGCTCAGGCTTCAGTACAAGCCACACTGCTGCAGATCTTATTGAGGGATACTGCTCTTGCTGCTCAACAAGCAATGAGAAAAATCAGGCTGATTACAGCAGTGAGTAGACAAATTGAAAATCCTGAAGCCAAACAAATAATTATCAAACAATTGGCCTTTGAAAATGCCAATGAGGATTGTAAAGCTGCATTACAACTGATTATACACCTTCCTGCCACTACGATGCTTCGCATTTGTCAGTCTGTAGGTACAGCCACCCACAAGGCTCATTTGCTGGCAGCAGCGCAAAATAAAAACCAGCCTGTAGCCATCGATACAACGTTTCCAGCGTGGCAAACCAAGATCACTGATACCTCAGTGTGGGTAGAACAGTGGCCTCCACCAAAAGAAAAAACCGCAGCAATGGCACCATCTCGTTTCTGAACAGCTTATTTCTGAACAATTAACTTTTGGCCACATTGAACAATTTTCATCCCACTGGATCCAGCAGACAGGAACAGTTTGCTTTTACATTGCCAGCATATAACAATTTGCAATCCACCCAGCGATATCAGTGGGTTGTTCTGCCACAACAGCATGCGGAACTCCCCTACACTTTGTCAGCATTTTGTGGATGAAGCATCGAAACCTTTCCGCATGCGCCACCTAGAGGTGCTGAACACAAGCTGCATCTGGCAGTATTTGCTACACCATTGTTGCCAACAGGAAATTTATATGCTCAGACGGACAAGAAGAAGACTATCTGCATTATAGAATGGTTACATTTACCTCATACCCCTCCGAAGAACATTTATTCCGCAAATGAATCCACATCAGACAATTGTTATCAAAGGACGTTCACGTGCTATAACTTTGAGCAGTTTTGAAGTTGCATCAATTTATTTGCCATTTTCACAGACTGAACAGCAGCATTTATTGATCACAAATGCTGCCGTGCAAATTGTTTTGGCTGATTTTATAGGTCATCATTTTTAATCCTCCAAAGGATGACCGTTTGACATTTCTGACACAAGTCACTTATGTTTTGACTAACCCCTTGTCTCTCACACCTCTCCCCTCTGCACTAACCCTTTTCACGGATGGAACGAAAAATAGGGGGGTGGTGACATGGGAAGAGGGAGGAAAATGGAAAAGTTTATTTACCCCTCCACAGTCTTCTGCCCAGCGAGCAGAGCTAGCGGCTGTGATTCTTGCCTTTCAATCCTTTCCTACTCAACCTTTCAATCTTATTGTGGATACTCAGTATGTATATCGCCTTTTTGCTATTTTACCAATATCTTATATAACTCCTTCCTTGGATTCTGACTTGTTTTCCTTGTTTCTTGCCCTGCAAGCCTTGCTTCAGCACAGAGAGTTTCCTTATTATGTTGCACATCTTCGCTCCCACACATCACACCCAGGGTATTTAGCAGAGGGAAATTCAAGAGCAGATTCAGCTCTGAAGAACATTTCTGCCTTTTCTCTCTTTTCTGATCCTATACTAGGTCATAACAACTTTCATCTCCCTGCGAAAGCATTGGCTAAGCAGTTTTCTATTCCTTTGGCCCAAGCTAGGGATATAGTTTCCCAATGTGCTTCTTGTTCTAAATCTCAGCTGGCCATTCCTTTTGATGCTGTCAATCCTAGGGGCACGTCTGCATTGGCGTGTTGGCAGATGGATGTCACACACACACCTGTGTTGGCTCCACTCTCCAAGGTTCACCCACTCTGGATTCATATGGGCTACGCCCATGAGGGGGGAAACAGCTCGGCATGTTATTCAGCACACTATCCGCTGTTTCTCAGTCATGGGTAAACCTACGCGTATCAAAACTGATAATGGTCCAGCATATATTTCTAAAACATTTTCAGAATTTTGTATGTTGTGGAATGTGAAATTAACTCATGGTATACACTTTAACTCCATAGGGCAAGTGATAGTGGAAAGGGCGCACCTGACGTTCAAAACACTATTGCTAAAACAGCTTGGCGGCCGAACAGCACTCATCCCTTCAGCTGTTCACCAAGTTCTTTTTGTGCTTAACCTTCTTTATATCCACATACTAGGACCCATACTCCCACGGAATTGCATTTTAGGAAGGAGGAGGCACTCCCTCGCCCCTTGGTGGTGTACAGACGCTTGCCTGATCCCGCATGGCATGGACCTGTCCCGCTGATCACGTGGGGACGAGGGTACGCGGCAGTGGACGTCGAGGACAAGCCTTTATGGGTTTCAGCTCGATGCGTGCAGCCATGGCAAGTCCCTTCAACTGCAGAAGAGCCTTCCTAACCATTTGCCTTGCCATCTTTTGCTGCACCGTTATACAAGGAAGAGAAGCAGACGACACAGACCAGTTGAAACCACCATATTTCACCTTATCGGCTGGCAAGCAGCTGTTGCCTGAATCCTACTCTGGCTGGCAGTATTCACAGCTCAGCCACTCTCGAACTATAAGAACAGTGTTGTCGAATAAGACTTTTAGGGGTGAAAATTATCATAAGATATGGAGGAATAATATTTTTGTACAAGTTATGATTAAGTTTACTAGTTTATTGCATGCTTCTAAATGTTGGGTATGTATGCCTGCCCCCATTTGTTTTCAAATTAAAGAGGGGGAAGAATCATGGGGCATATATCCAAACTGTCAATATACATTGAAATTCATGTTTAATAGCTCTTGTTCTCTTACAGGAACATACAGTGACCAATCTCAGTGCTATAGAAGTGACACCAGTGCATGGCTAAAAAGTAGGAAAGGAAGCCTACCATGCAGCTTGGAATCAGAATTCTTATATTCTTGGCTTCCGGATGGAAGTTGGCTTCGACATTTATTGATTATAGTGATTATTATAGTAGTTACTTGCATTATTTTGTGTTGCTATATACAATGTATTCATTCTTTAATTTCTGTATGTACTGCATGGTTCTCCAGTCCACGGCCCGCTTCCGGTGTCAGAAGAGTCGCTTCTCGCGCTCGACATAGCCATTGATACTGACATTTATGCTTAAAATATAAAGAAAGAGGGCATGTGGGAGCCAGGAAGTCATGGCAAAGGTTTGTAGTGCCACCTGGTGCCTTGCTGACCCAGTGACCAGCATGTCTGTGCCTTACCATGTATTGGGATTGTATTGACCTTAAATGGAGTTGTGTTTCCTCTGGGCAGTGATGACCCTATATGGTGTGGGTGGGTTTAAGCCTTGGCCGGATGAGGTAACATGAGACACTGGGATGCAGCCATGCGGCTGGGGAGAACAAAGGGTAATAAAAACGGACTGGAGAGGGAGAGGATGTGGAAAAGAGCTGCCCCTCATGCCAAGGAAAAATACTAGCTCTCTGCGTCTTTATTTTATACTGAATTACGCCATTTGGAACAGCTGGACTGCTACATTTCATGTTTTATTGTATATTATTTTATCCGGCAAGCTGCTGAGCGTGGCTGGCGCGACCCAGTCAGATGGGTGGGGTATAAATAATAAAACTATTATTATTATTTATTATTGAATAGGACATCCCTTTTTTCACCAGAGAAGTGCTGGAGGGTTTGAGAATGAAATATACTCTGAGTCGAGAGTGGATTTCATGCTCTTTATTCAACTCATAGTGGTGAGGAGGAATGGACGTTCCCTCAAAGTATCTGCTTTATATACATTATTTACACAATGGGCTGCATGTGATTGGCTAATTTACTGTTGCCTTACTCCTACTTTACACCTAGTTTACTCACAGTTTACACCTAATCTACTCCTAGTTTACACCTAGTTTACACCTACTTTACACCTAGTTTACTCCTAGTTTACACCTAGTTTACTCCTAGTTTACACCTACTTTACACCTAGTTTACTCCTAGTTTACACCTACTTTACTCCTACTTTACTCCTACTTTATGTGTGCATTTATTTAAAATGCATCTCTGGGTTACTTGTGGGGCATAGGAATTTGTTCATTTTTCTCTTACACCACATGGTATGAGGGACAGTGCACAGGCGGTGGACAACATCTCAGGGGAGCATTAGCAATTTTTTCAAAAAAAACTTTTTCTGCCGGTTAAGTTGTTGAGGGCTGATTTCTTTTCCTGTGATAAAAAGCCTTCTGTTTCGACCGCCAAACCTCTCAGGGGAGGATTTGCAACAGTTTGGCACCATTTTTGAGTGAATTGCTGAAAGTCAGATTTTTGATGAAATTGTGACCCTGGGGCTTAGGGATTTTTTCAAACAAATCTTTTTCTGCCGGTTAAGTTGTCGAGGGCTGATTTCTTTTCCCGTGATAAAAAGCCTTCTGTTTCAACCGCCAAACCTCTCAGGGGAGTATTTGCAACCGTGTGGCACCATTTTTGAATGAATTGCCGAAAGTAAGATTTTTGATTAAATTGTGACCCTGGGGCTTAGGGATTTTTTCAAAAACATCTTTTTCTGCGGGTTAAGTTGTTGAGGGCTGATTTCTTGTCCTGTGATAAAAAGCCTTCTGTTTCGACCGCCAAACATCTCAGGAGAGCATTTGCAACCCTTTGGCACCATTTTTGAGTGAATGGCCGAAAGTCGGATTTTTGATGAAATTGTGACCGAGGGCTGATTTCTTTTCCTGTGATAAAAAGCCTTCTGTTTCGACCGCCAAACCTCTCAGGGGAGCATTTGTAACCGTTTGGCACCATTTTTGAGTGAAATGCCGAAAGTCAGATTTCTGATGAAATTGTGACCCCGGGTCTTAGGGATTTTTTCAAAAAAATCTTTTTCTGCCGGTTAAGTTGTCGAGGGCTCATTTCTTTTCCTGTGATAAAAAGCCTTCTGTTTCGACCGCCAAACCTCTCAGGGGAGTATTTGCAACCGTTTGGCACCATTTTTGAATGAATTGCCGAAAGTCAGATTTTTGATCAAATTGTGACCCCGGGGCTTAGTGATTTTTCAAAAAAAAAAATAATTATCCCGGTTGAGTTGTCGAGGGCTATTTTCTTTTCCTGTGATAAAAAGCCTTCTGTTTCAACCGCCAAACCTTTCATGGGAGCATTTGCAACCGTTTGGCACCATTTTTGAGTGAATTGCCAAAAGTCAGATTTGTCATGAAATTGTGACCGCGCCCTAATATAAATTAGTCAACTACATTTTGTATAAATTCATTCGTAATACTGTCGTATTTATCCAAGCAGTCTATGTTTGTAAGCAGTCCGTTCACGGGTTGCAAGTGTTACCATATTATCAATCCACCGATTAAAGGAGTTCATCTCTTTACTCTTCCAGTTTATCAATATCGGCCTCTCAGCTACCATTAGAGTGTGTACAATCTATTTCTGTTGTCCAGTTGTTAACTTCCATATTGTAGGCATATAGTTAAAAAAAGTTTCATGTTTTATTGTATATTATTTTATCCTGCAAGCTGCTGAGCGTGGCTGGCGCGACCCAGTCAGATGGGTGGGGAATAAATAATAAAACTATTATTATTATTTATTATTGAATAGGACATCCCTTTTTTCACCAGAGAAATGTTGGAGGGTTTGAGAATGAAATATACTCTGAGTCGAGATTGGATTTCATGCTCTTTATTCAGCTCATAGTGGTGAGGAGGAATGGATGTTCCCTCAAAGTATCTGCTTTATATACATTATTTACACAATGGGCTGCATGTGATTGGCTAATTTACTCCTGCCTTACTCCTACTTTACACCTAGTTTACTCCCAGTTTACACCTAATCTACTCCTAGTTTACACCTACTTTACTCCTACTTTACTCCTACTTTATGTGTGCATTTATTTAAAATGCATCTCTGGGTTACTTGTGGGGCATAGGAATTTGTTCATTTTTCTCTTACACCACATGGTATGTGGGACGGTGCACAGGCGGTGGACAACATCTCAGGGGAGCATTAGCAATTTTTTCAAAAAAATCTTTTTCTGCCGGTTAAGTTGTTGAGGGATGATTTCTTTTCCTGTGATAAAAAGCCTTCTGTTTCGACCGCCAAACCTCTCAGGGGAGGATTTGTAACAGTTTGGCACCATTTTTGAGTGAATTGCCGAAAGTCAGATTTTTGATGAAATTGTGACCCCGGGGCTTGGGGATTTTTTCAAAAAAATCTTTTTCTTCTGGTTAGGTTGTCGAGGGCTGATTTCTTTTCCTGTGATAAAAAGCCTTCTGTTTCGACCGCCAAACCTCTCAGGGGAGTAATTGCAAACGTTTGGCACCATTTTTGAGAGAATGGCCGAAAGTCAGATTTTTGATCAAATTGTGACCCCGGGGCTTAGGGATTTTTTCAAAAAAATCCTTTTCTGTTGGTTAAGTTGTCGAGGGCTGATTTCTTGTCCTGTGATAAAAAGCCTTCTGTGTCAACCGCCAAACCTCTCAGGGGAGCATTTGCAACCGATTGGCTCCATTTTTGAGTGAATTGCCGAAAGTCAGATTTCTGATGAAATTGTGACCCCGGGGCTTAGGGATTTTTTCAAAAACATCTTTTTCTGCCGGTTAAGTTGTCGAGGGTTGATATCTTGTCCGGTGATAAAAAGCCTTCTGTTTCGACCGCCAAACGTCTCAGGAGAGCATTTGCAACCCTTTGGCACCATTTTTGAGTGAATGGCCGAAAGTCGGATTTTTGATGAAATTGTGACCGAGGGCTGATTTCTTTTCCTGTGATAAAAAGCCTTCTGTTTCGAGCGCCAAACCTCTCAGGGGAGCAGTTGCAACCGTTTGCCACCATTTTTGAGTTAATTGCCGAAAGTCAGATTTTTTTCAAAAAAATATTTTTCTGCCCGTTAAGTTGTCGAGGGCTGATTTCTTGTCCTGTGATAAAAAGCCTTCTGTTTCAACCGCCAAACCTCTCAGGGGAGCATTTGCAACGGTTTGGCACCATTTTTGAATGAATTGCCGAAAGTCAGATTTTTGATTAAATTGTGACCCTGGGGCTTAGGGTTTTTTTCAAGAACATCTTTTTCTGCGGGTTAAGTTGTCGAGGGCTGATTTCTTTTCCTGTGATAAAAAGCCTTCTGTTTCAACCACCAAACCTCTCAGGGGAGCATTTGCAACCGTTTGGCGCCATTTCTTAGTGAATGGCCGAAAGTCAGATTTTTGTTGAAATTGTGACCCCGGGGCTTAGTGATTTTTCAAAAACAAAAAAAAATTATCCCGGTTGAGTTGTCGAGGGCTGATTTCTTTTTCTGTGATAAAAAGCCTTCTGTTTCAACCGCCAAACCTTTCATGGGAGCATTTGCAACCGTTTGGCACCATTTTTGAGTGAATTGCCAAAAGTCAGATTTTTGATGAAATTGTGACCCCGGGGCTTAGCGATTTTTTTTAAAAAAAATTTCTCGCGGTTACCTTGTCGAGGGCTGATTTCTTTTCCAGTGATAAAAAGCCTTCTGTTTCAACCGCCAAACCTTTCATGGGAGCATTTGCAACCGTTTGGCACCATTTTTGAGTGAATTGCCAAAAGTCAGATTTCTGATTAAATTGTGACCCCGGGGCTTAGCGATTTTTTTTTAAAAAAAATTTCTAGCGGTTAACTTGTCAAGGGCTGATTTCTTTTCCTGTGATAAAAAGCCTTCTGTTTCAACCACCAAACCTTTCATGGGAGCATTTGCAACCGTTTGGCACCATTTTTGAGTGAATTGCCAATAGTCAGATTTGTCATGAAATTGTGACCGCGCCCTAATATAAATTAGTCAACTACATTTTGTATAAATTCATTCGTAATACTGTCGTCTTATTCAAGCAGTCTATGTTTGTAAGCAGTCCGTTCACAGGTTGCAAGTGTTACCATATTATCAATCCACCGATTAAAGGAGATCATCTCTTTACTCTTCCAGTTTATCAATATCGGCCTCTCAGCTACCATTTGAGTGTGTACAATCCATTTCTGTTGTCCAGTTGTTAACTTCCATATTGTAGGCATATAGTTAAAAAAAGTTTCATGTTTTATTGTATATTATTTTATCCTGCAAGCTGCTGAGCGTGGCTGGCACGACCCAGTCAGATGGGTGGGGTATAAATAATAAAACTATTATTATTATTTATTATTGAATAGGACATCCCTTTTTTCACCAGAGAAGTGTTGGAGGGTTTGAGAATGAAATATACTCTGAGTCGAGATTGGATTTCATGCTCTTTATTCAGCTCATAGTGGTGAGGAGGAATGGATGTTCCCTCAAAGTATCTGCTTTATATACATTATTTACACAATGGGTTGCATGTGATAGGCTAATTTACTCCTGCCTTACTCCTACTTTACACCTAGTTTACTCCCAGTTTACACCTAGTTTACTCCTAGTTTACACCTACTTTACTCCCACTTTATGTGTGCATTTATTTAAAATGCATCTCATAGTGGTGAGGACCAATGGATGTTCCCTCAAAGTATCTGCTTTATATACATTATTTACACAATCGGCTGCATGTGATAGGCTAATTTACTCCTGCCTTACTCCTACTTTACACCTAGTTTACTCCCAGTTTACACCTAGTTTACTCCTAGTTTACACCTACTTTACTCCCACTTTATGTGTGCATTTATTTAAAATGCATCTCATAGTGGTGAGGACCAATGGATGTTCCCTCAAAGTATCTGCTTTATATACATTATTTACACAATGGGCTGCATGTGATTGGCTAATTTACTCCTGCCTTACTCCTACTTTACACCTAGTTTACACCTAGTTTACACCTAGTTTACACCTAGTTTACACCTAGTTTACTCCTGGTTTACACCTAGTTTACACCTAGTTTACACCTAGTTTACACCTAGTTAACTCCTACTTTACTCCTACTTTACTCCTAGTTTACACCTATTTTACACCTAGTTTACTCCTAGTTTACACCTACTTTACTCCTACTTTACTTCTACTTTATGTGTGCATTTATTTAAAATGCATCTCTGGGTTACTTGTGGGGCATAGGAATTTGTTCATTTTTCTCTTACACCACATGGTATGAGGGACGGTGCACAGGCGGTGGACAACATCTCAGGGGAGCATGAGCAATTTTTTCAAAAAAATCTTTTTCTGCCGGTTAGGTTGTCGAGGGCTGATTTCTTTTCCTGTGATAAAAACCCTTCTGTTTCAACCGCCAAACCTTTCATGGGAGCATTTGCAACCGTTTGGCACCATTTTTGAGTGAATTGCCAAAAGTCAGATTTGTCATGAAATTGTGACCGCGCCCTAATATAAATTAGTCAACTACATTTTGTATAAATTCATTCGTAATACTGTCGTATTTATCCAAGCAGTCTATGTTTGTAAGCAGTCCGTTCACAGGTTGCAAGTGTTACCATATTATCAATCCACCGATTAAAGGAGTTCATCTCTTTACTCTTCCAGTTTATCAATATCGGCCTCTCAGCTACCATTAGAGTGTGTACAATCCATTTCTGTTGTCCAGTTGTTAACTTCCATATTGTAGGCATATAGTTAAAAAAAGTTTCATGTTTTATTGTATATTATTTTATCCTGCAAGCTGCTGAGCGTGGCTGGCACGACCCAGTCAGATGGGTGGGGTATAAATAATAAAACTATTATTATTATTTATTATTGAATAGGACATCCCTTTTTTCACCAGAGAAGTGTTGGAGGGTTTGAGAATGAAATATACTCTGAGTCGAGAGTGGATTTCATGCTCTTTATTCAGCTCATAGTGGTGAGGAGGAATGGACGTTCCCTCAAAGTATCTGCTTTATATACATTATTTACACAATGGGCTGCATGTGATTGGCTAATTTAAACCTGCCTTACTCCTACTTTACACCTAGTTTACTCCCAGTTTACACCTAATCTAGTTTACATCTACTTTACACCTAGTTTATACCTACTTTACTCCTACTTTACACCTAGTTTACACCTACTTTACTCCTACTTTACACCTAGTTTAATCCTAGTGTACACCTACTTTACACCTAGTTTACTCCTAGTTTACACCTAGTTTACTCCTAGTTTTCACCTAGTTTACACCTAGTTTACTCCTAGTTTACACCTACTTTACTCCTAGTTTACACCTAGTTTACTCCTACTTTACTCCTACTTTATGTGTGCATTTCTTTAAAATGCATCTCTGGGTTATTTGTGGGGCATAGGAATTTGTTCATTTTTCTCTCACACCACATGGTCTGAGTGACGGTGAACAGTCGGTGGACAACATCTCAGGGGAGCATTAGCAATTTTTTCAAAAAAATCTTTTTCTCCCGGTTAAGTTGTCGAGGGCTGATTTCCTGTCCTGTGATAAAAAGCCTCCTGTTTCAACTCCCAAACCTCTCAGGGGAGCATTTGCAACCGTTTGGCACCATTTTTGAGTGAATTGCCGAAAGTCAGATTTTTGATGAAATCTTTTTCTACGGATAAAGTTGTCGAGGGCTGATTTCCTGTCCTGCGATAAAAAGCCTTCTATTTTCCCCGCCAAACCTCTCAGGGGAGCATTTGCAACCCTTTGGCACCATTTTTGAGTGAAATGCCGAAAGTCAGATTTTTGATGAAAATGTGACCCCGGGGTTAGGAATTTTTTCAAAAAAATATTTTTCTGCCGCTTAAGTTGTCGAGGGCTGATTTCTTGTCCTGTGATAAAAAGCCTTCTGTTTCAACCGCCAAACCCTTCATGGGAGCATTTGCAACCGTTTGGCACCATTTTTGAGTGAATTGCCAAAAGTCAGATTTGTCATGAAATTGTGACCGCGCCCTAATATAAATTAGTCAACTACATTTTGTATAAATTCATTCGTAATACTGTCGTCTTATTCAAGCAGTCTATGTTTGTAAGCAGTCCGTTCACAGGTTGCAAGTGTTACCATATTATCAATCCACCGATTAAAGGAGATCATCTCTTTACTCTTCCAGTTTATCAATATCGGCCTCTCAGCTACCATTTGAGTGTGTACAATCCATTTCTGTTGTCCAGTTGTTAACTTCCATATTGTAGGCATATAGTTAAAAAAAGTTTCATGTTTTATTGTATATTATTTTATCCTGCAAGCTGCTGAGCGTGGCTGGCACGACCCAGTCAGATGGGTGGGGTATAAATAATAAAACTATTATTATTATTTATTATTGAATAGGACATCCCTTTTTTCACCAGAGAAGTGTTGGAGGGTTTGAGAATGAAATATACTCTGAGTCGAGATTGGATTTCATGCTCTTTATTCAGCTCATAGTGGTGAGGAGGAATGGATGTTCCCTCAAAGTATCTGCTTTATATACATTATTTACACAATGGGTTGCATGTGATAGGCTAATTTACTCCTGCCTTACTTCTACTTTACACCTAGTTTACACCTAGTTTACACCTAGTTTACACCTAGTTTACACCTAGTTTACTCCTGGTTTACACCTAGTTTACACCTAGTTTACACCTAGTTTACACCTAGTTAACTCCTACTTTACTCCTACTTTACTCCTAGTTTACACCTATTTTACACCTAGTTTACTCCTAGTTTACACCTACTTTACTCCTACTTTACTTCTACTTTATGTGTGCATTTATTTAAAATGCATCTCTGGGTTACTTGTGGGGCATAGGAATTTGTTCATTTTTCTCTTACACCACATGGTATGAGGGACGGTGCACAGGCGGTGGACAACATCTCAGGGGAGCATGAGCAATTTTTTCAAAAAAATCTTTTTCTGCCGGTTAGGTTGTCGAGGGCTGATTTCTTTTCCTGTGATAAAAACCCTTCTGTTTCAACCGCCAAACCTTTCATGGGAGCATTTGCAACCGTTTGGCACCATTTTTGAGTGAATTGCCAAAAGTCAGATTTGTCATGAAATTGTGACCGCGCCCTAATATAAATTAGTCAACTACATTTTGTATAAATTCATTCGTAATACTGTCGTATTTATCCAAGCAGTCTATGTTTGTAAGCAGTCCGTTCACAGGTTGCAAGTGTTACCATATTATCAATCCACCGATTAAAGGAGTTCATCTCTTTACTCTTCCAGTTTATCAATATCGGCCTCTCAGCTACCATTAGAGTGTGTACAATCCATTTCTGTTGTCCAGTTGTTAACTTCCATATTGTAGGCATATAGTTAAAAAAAGTTTCATGTTTTATTGTATATTATTTTATCCTGCAAGCTGCTGAGCGTGGCTGGCACGACCCAGTCAGATGGGTGGGGTATAAATAATAAAACTATTATTATTATTTATTATTGAATAGGACATCCCTTTTTTCACCAGAGAAGTGTTGGAGGGTTTGAGAATGAAATATACTCTGAGTCGAGAGTGGATTTCATGCTCTTTATTCAGCTCATAGTGGTGAGGAGGAATGGACGTTCCCTCAAAGTATCTGCTTTATATACATTATTTACACAATGGGCTGCATGTGATTGGCTAATTTAAACCTGCCTTACTCCTACTTTACACCTAGTTTACTCCCAGTTTACACCTAATCTAGTTTACATCTACTTTACACCTAGTTTATACCTACTTTACTCCTACTTTACACCTAGTTTACACCTACTTTACTCCTACTTTACACCTAGTTTAATCCTAGTGTACACCTACTTTACACCTAGTTTACTCCTAGTTTACACCTAGTTTACTCCTAGTTTTCACCTAGTTTACACCTAGTTTACTCCTAGTTTACACCTACTTTACTCCTAGTTTACACCTACTTTACTCCTACTTTACTCCTACTTTATGTGTGCATTTCTTTAAAATGCATCTCTGGGTTATTTGTGGGGCATAGGAATTTGTTCATTTTTCTCTCACACCACATGGTCTGAGGGACGGTGAACAGTCGGTGGACAACATCTCAGGGGAGCATTAGCAATTTTTTCAAAAAAATCTTTTTCTCCCGGTTAAGTTGTCGAGGGCTGATTTCCTGTCCTGTGATAAAAAGCCTCCTGTTTCAACTCCCAAACCTCTCAGGGGAGCATTTGCAACCGTTTGGCACCATTTTTGAGTGAATTGCCGAAAGTCAGATTTTTGATGAAATCTTTTTCTACGGATAAAGTTGTTGAGGGCTGATTTCCTGTCCTGCGATAAAAAGCCTTCTATTTTCCCCGCCAAACCTCTCAGGGGAGCATTTGCAACCCTTTGGCACCATTTTTGAGTGAAATGCCGAAAGTCAGATTTTTGATGAAAATGTGACCCCGGGGTTAGGAATTTTTTCAAAAAAATATTTTTCTGCCGCTTAAGTTGTCGAGGGCTGATTTCTTGTCCTGTGATAAAAAGCCTTCTGTTTCAACCGCCAAACCCTTCATGGGAGCATTTGCAACCGTTTGGCACCATTTTTGAGTGAATTGCCAAAAGTCAGATTTGTCATGAAATTGTGACCGCGCCCTAATATAAATTAGTCAACTACATTTTGTATAAATTCATTCGTAATACTGTCGTCTTATTCAAGCAGTCTATGTTTGTAAGCAGTCCGTTCACAGGTTGCAAGTGTTACCATATTATCAATCCACCGATTAAAGGAGATCATCTCTTTACTCTTCCAGTTTATCAATATCGGCCTCTCAGCTACCATTTGAGTGTGTACAATCCATTTCTGTTGTCCAGTTGTTAACTTCCATATTGTAGGCATATAGTTAAAAAAAGTTTCATGTTTTATTGTATATTATTTTATCCTGCAAGCTGCTGAGCGTGGCTGGCACGACCCAGTCAGATGGGTGGGGTATAAATAATAAAACTATTATTATTATTTATTATTGAATAGGACATCCCTTTTTTCACCAGAGAAGTGTTGGAGGGTTTGAGAATGAAATATACTCTGAGTCGAGATTGGATTTCATGCTCTTTATTCAGCTCATAGTGGTGAGGAGGAATGGATGTTCCCTCAAAGTATCTGCTTTATATACATTATTTACACAATGGGTTGCATGTGATAGGCTAATTTACTCCTGCCTTACTCCTACTTTACACCTAGTTTACTCCCAGTTTACACCTAGTTTACTCCTAGTTTACACCAACTTTACTCCCACTTTATGTGTGCATTTATTTAAAATGCATCTCATAGTGGTTAGGACCAATGGATGTTCCCTCAAAGTATCTGCTTTATATACATTATTTACACAATGGGCTGCATGTGATTGGCTAATTTACTCGTGCCTTACTTCTACTTTACACCTAGTTTACACCTAGTTTACACCTAGTTTACACCTAGTTTACTCCTGGTTTACACCTAGTTTACACCTAGTTTACACCTAGTTTACACCTAGTTAACTCCTACTTTACTCCTACTTTACTCCTAGTTTACACCTATTTTACACCTAGTTTACTCCTAGTTTACACCTACTTTACTCCTACTTTACTTCTACTTTATGTGTGCATTTATTTAAAATGCATCTCTGGGTTACTTGTGGGGCATAGGAATTTGTTCATTTTTCTCTTACACCACATGGTATGAGGGACGGTGCACAGGCGGTGGACAACATCTCAGGGGAGCATGAGCAATTTTTTCAAAAAAATCTTTTTCTGCCGGTTAGGTTGTCGAGGGCTGATTTCTTTTCCTGTGATAAAAACCCTTCTGTTTCAACCGCCAAACCTTTCATGGGAGCATTTGCAACCGTTTGGCACCATTTTTGAGTGAATTGCCAAAAGTCAGATTTGTCATGAAATTGTGACCGCGCCCTAATATAAATTAGTCAACTACATTTTGTATAAATTCATTCGTAATACTGTCGTATTTATCCAAGCAGTCTATGTTTGTAAGCAGTCCGTTCACAGGTTGCAAGTGTTACCATATTATCAATCCACCGATTAAAGGAGTTCATCTCTTTACTCTTCCAGTTTATCAATATCGGCCTCTCAGCTACCATTAGAGTGTGTACAATCCATTTCTGTTGTCCAGTTGTTAACTTCCATATTGTAGGCATATAGTTAAAAAAAGTTTCATGTTTTATTGTATATTATTTTATCCTGCAAGCTGCTGAGCGTGGCTGGCACGACCCAGTCAGATGGGTGGGGTATAAATAATAAAACTATTATTATTATTTATTATTGAATAGGACATCCCTTTTTTCACCAGAGAAGTGTTGGAGGGTTTGAGAATGAAATATACTCTGAGTCGAGAGTGGATTTCATGCTCTTTATTCAGCTCATAGTGGTGAGGAGGAATGGACGTTCCCTCAAAGTATCTGCTTTATATACATTATTTACACAATGGGCTGCATGTGATTGGCTAATTTAAACCTGCCTTACTCCTACTTTACACCTAGTTTACTCCCAGTTTACACCTAATCTAGTTTACATCTACTTTACACCTAGTTTATACCTACTTTACTCCTACTTTACACCTAGTTTAATCCTAGTGTACACCTACTTTACACCTAGTTTACTCCTAGTTTACACCTAGTTTACTCCTAGTTTTCACCTAGTTTACACCTAGTTTACTCCTAGTTTACACCTACTTTACTCCTAGTTTACACCTACTTTACTCCTACTTTACTCCTACTTTATGTGTGCATTTCTTTAAAATGCATCTCTGGGTTATTTGTGGGGCATAGGAATTTGTTCATTTTTCTCTCACACCACATGGTCTGAGGGACGGTGAACAGTCGGTGGACAACATCTCAGGGGAGCATTAGCAATTTTTTCAAAAAAATCTTTTTCTCCCGGTTAAGTTGTCGAGGGCTGATTTCCTGTCCTGTGATAAAAAGCCTCCTGTTTCAACTCCCAAACCTCTCAGGGGAGCATTTGCAACCGTTTGGCACCATTTTTGAGTGAATTGCCGAAAGTCAGATTTTTGATGAAATCTTTTTCTACGGATAAAGTTGTTGAGGGCTGATTTCCTGTCCTGCGATAAAAAGCCTTCTATTTTCCCCGCCAAACCTCTCAGGGGAGCATTTGCAACCCTTTGGCACCATTTTTGAGTGAAATGCCGAAAGTCAGATTTTTGATGAAAATGTGACCCCGGGGTTAGGAATTTTTTCAAAAAAATATTTTTCTGCCGCTTAAGTTGTCGAGGGCTGATTTCTTGTCCTGTGATAAAAAGCCTTCTGTTTCAACCGCCAAACCCTTCATGGGAGCATTTGCAACCGTTTGGCACCATTTTTGAGTGAATTGCCAAAAGTCAGATTTGTCATGAAATTGTGACCGCGCACTAATATAAATTAGTCAACTACATTTTGAATAAATTCATTCGTAATACTGTCGTATTTATCCAAGCAGTCTATGTTTGTAAGCAGTCCGATCACAAGTTGCAAGTGTTACCATATTATCAATCTACCGATTACAGGAGATCATCTCTTTACTCTTCCAGTTTATCAATATCGGCCTCTCAGCCAGCATTAGAGTGTGTACAAACCATTTCTGTTGTCCAGTTGTTAACTTCCATATTGTAGGCATATAGTTAAAAAAAGTTTCATGTTTTATTGTATATTATTTTATCCTGCAAGCTGCTGAGCGTGGCTGGCATGACCCAGTCAGATGGGTGGGGTATAAATAATAAAACTATTATTATTATTTATTATTGAATAGGACATCCCTTTTTTCACCAGAGAAGTGTTGGAGGGTTTGAGAATGAAATATACTCTGAGTCGAGAGTGGATTTCATGCTCTTTATTCAGCTCATGGTGGTGAGGAGGAATGGATGTTCCCTCAAAGTATCTGCTTTATATATATTATTTACACAATGGGCTGCATGTGATTGGCTAATTTACTCCTAACTTACTCCTACTTTACACCTAGTTTACTCCCAGTTTACACCTACTTTACTCCTAGTTTACACCTACTTTACTCCTACTTTATGTGTGCATTTATTTAAAATGCATCTCATAGTGGTGAGGACGAATGGATGTTCCCTCAAAGTATCTGCTTTATATACATTATTTACACAATGGGCTGCATGTGATTGGCTAATTTACTCCTGCTTTACTCCTACTTTACACCTAGTTTACTCCTACTTTACGCCCAGTTTATTCCTAGTTTACACCTAGTTTACTCCTACTTTACTCCTAGTTTACACCTACTTTACTCCTAGTTTACACCTACTTTACTCCTAGTTTACACCTACTTTACACCTAGTTTACTCCTAGTTTACACCTACTTTATGTGTGCATTTATTTAAAATGCATCTCTGGGTTACTTGTGGGGCATAGGAATTTGTTCATTTTTCTCTTACACCACGTGGTCTGAGGGACGGTGCACAGGCGGTGGACAACATCTCAGGGGAGCATTAGCAATTTTTTCAAAAAAATCTTTTTCTCCCGGTTAAATTGTCGAGGGCTGATTTCCTGTCCTGCGATAAAAAGCCTTCTATTTTCCCCGCCAAACCTCTCAGGGGAGCATTTGCAACCCTTTGGCACCATTTTTGAGTGAAATGCCGAAAGTCAGATTTTTGATGAAATTGTGACCCCGGGGCTTAGGGATTTTTTCAAAAAAAATAATTCAGCAGCTTAAGTTATCGAGGGCTGATTTCTTGTCCTGTAATAAAAAGCCTTCTTTTTCGACCGCAAACCTATCAGGGGAGCTTTTGCAACCGTTTGGCACCATTTTTGAATGAATTGCCGAAAGTCAGATTTTTAATGAAATTGTAACCCCGGGGCTTAGGGATTTTTTCAAAAACATCTTTTTCTGCTGGTTGAGTTGTCGAGGGCTGATTTCTTGTCCTGTGATAAAAAGCCTTCTGTTTCAACCGCCAAATCTCTCAGGGGAGCATTTGCAACCGTTTGGCACCATTTTTGAGTGAATTGCCAAAAGTCAGATTTGTCATGAAATTGTGACCGCACCCTAATATAAATTAGTCAACTACATTTTGTATAAATTCATTCGTAATACTGTCGTATTTATCCAAGCAGTGTATGTTTGTAAGCAGTCCGTTCACAGGTTGCAAGTGTTACCATATTATCAATCCACCGATTAAAGGAGTTCATCTCTTTAGTCTTCCAGTTTATCAATATCGGCCTCTCAGCCAGCATTAGAGTGTGTACAATCCATTTCTGTTGTCCAGTTGTTAACTTCCATATTGTAGGCATATAGTTAAAAAAAGTTTCATGTTTTATTGTATATTATTTTATCCTGCAAGCTGCTGAGCGTGGCTGGCGTGACCCAGTCAGATGGGTGGGGAATAAATAATAAAACTATTATTATTATTTATTATTGAATAGGACATCCCTTTTTTCACCAGAGAAATGTTGGAGGGTTTGAGAATGAAATATACTCTGAGTCGAGAGTGGATTTCATGCTCTTTATTCAGCTCATAGTGGTGAGGAGGAATGGATGTTCCCTCAAAGTATCTGCTTTATATACATTATTTACACAATGGGCTGCATGTGATTGGCTAATTTACTCCTGCCTTACTCCGACTTTACACCTAGTTTACACCTAGTTCACTCCTACTTTACACCTACTTTACTCCTAGTTTACACCTACTTTACTCCTAGTTTACACCTACTTTACACCTAGTTTACTCCTAGTTTACACCTAATCTAGTTTACATCTACTTTACACCTAGTTTATACCTACTTTACTCCTACTTTACTCCTAGTTTACACCTATTTTACTCCTACTTTACACCTAGTTTAATCCTAGTGTACACCTACTTTACACCTAGTTTACACCTAGTTTACTCCCAGTTTACACCTAGTTTACACCTAGTTTACTCCTAGTTTACACCTACTTTACTCCTACTTTACTCCTACTTTACACCTAGTTTACTCCTACTTTATGTGTGCATTTCTTTAAAATGCATCTCTGGGTTATTTGTGGGGCATAGGAATTTGTTCATTTTTCTCTCACACCACATGGTCTGAGGGACGGTGAACAGTCGGTGGACAACATCTCAGGGGAGCATTAGCAATTTTTTCAAAAAAATCTTTTTCTCCCAGTTAAGTTGTCGAGGGCTGATTTCCTGTCCTGTGATAAAAAGCCTCCTGTTTCAACTCCCAAACCTCTCAGGGGAGCATTTGCAACCGTTTGGCACCATTTTTGAGTGAATTGCCGAAAGTCAGATTTTTGATGAAATCTTTTTCTACGGATAAAGTTGTCGAGGGCTGATTTCCTGTCCTGCAATAAAAAGCCTTCTATTTTCCCCGCCAAACCTCTCAGGGGAGCATTTGCAACCCTTTGGCACCATTTTTGAGTGAAATGCCGAAAGTCAGATTTTGGATGAAAATGTGACCCCGGGGTTAGGAATTTTTTCAAAAAAATATTTTTCTGCCGCTTAAGTTGTCGAGGGCTGATTTCTTGTCCTGTGATAAAAAGCCTTCTGTTTCAACCGCCAAACCTTTCATGGGAGCATTTGCAACCGTTTGGCACCATTTTTGAGTGAATTGCCAAAAGTCAGATTTGTCATGAAAATGGGACCGCGCACTAATATAAATTAGTCAACTACATTTTGAATAAATTCATTCGTAATACTGTCGTCTTTATCCAAGCAGTCTATGTTTGTAAGCAGTCCGATCACAAGTTGCAAGTGTTACCATATTATCAATCCACCGATTACAGGAGATCATCTCTTTACTCTTCCAGTTTATCAATATCGGCCTCTCAGCCAGCATTAGAGTGTGTACAATCCATTTCTGTTGTCCAGTTGTTAACTTCCATATTGTAGGCATATAGTTAAAAAAAGTTTCATGTTTTATTGTATATTATTATATCCTGCAAGCTGCTGAGCGTGGCTGGGACGACCCAGTCAGATGGGTGGGGTATAAATAATAAAACTATTATTATTATTTATTATTGAATAGGACATCCCTTTTTTCACCAGAGAAGTGTTGGAGGGTTTGAGAATGAAATATACTCTGAGTCGAGAGTGGATTTCATGCTCTTTATTCAGCTCATAGTGGTGAGGAGGAATGGATGTTCCCTCAAAGTATCTGCTTTATATACATTATTTACACAATGGGCTGCATGTGATTGGCTAATTTACTCCTGCCTTACTCCGACTTTACACCTAGTTTACACCTAGTTCACTCCTACTTTACACCTACTTTACTCCTATTTTACACCTACTTTACACCTAGTTTACACCTAGTTTACACCTAGTTTACACCTAGTTTACTCCTAGTTTACACCTACTTTACTCCTACTTTACACCTAGTTTACTCCTACTTTATGTGTGCATTTCTTTAAAATGCATCTCTGGGTTATTTGTGGGGCATAGGAATTTGTTCATTTTTCTCTCACACCACATGGTCTGAGGGACGGTGAACAGTCGGTGGACAACATCTCAGGGGAGCATTAGCAATTTTTTCAAAAAAATCTTTTTCTCCCGGTTAAGTTGTCGAGGGCTGATTTCCTGTCCTGTGATAAAAAGCCTCCTGTTTCAACTCCCAAACCTCTCAGGGGAGCATTTGCAACCGTTTGGCACCATTTTTGAGTGAATTGCCGAAAGTCAGATTTTTGATGAAATCTTTTTCTACGGATAAAGTTGTCGAGGGCTGATTTCCTGTCCTGCGATAAAAAGCCTTCTATTTTCCCCGCCAAACCTCTCAGGGGAGCATTTGCAACCCTTTGGCACCATTTTTGAGTGAAATGCCGAAAGTCAGATTTTTGATGAAAATGTGACCCCGGGGTTAGGAATTTTTTCAAAAAAATATTTTTCTGCCGCTTAAGTTGTCGAGGGCTGATTTCTTGTCCTGTGATAAAAAGCCTTCTGTTTCAACCGCCAAACCTTTCATGGGAGCATTTGCAACCGTTTGGCACCATTTTTGAGTGAATTGCCAAAAGTCAGATTTGTCATGAAAATGGGACCGCGCACTAATATAAATTAGTCAACTACATTTTGAATAAATTCATTCGTAATACTGTCGTCTTTATCCAAGCAGTCTATGTTTGTAAGCAGTCCGATCACAAGTTGCAAGTGTTACCATATTATCAATCCACCGATTACAGGAGATCATCTCTTTACTCTTCCAGTTTATCAATATCGGCCTCTCAGCCAGCATTAGAGTGTGTACAATCCATTTCTGTTGTCCAGTTGTTAACTTCCATATTGTAGGCATATAGTTAAAAAAAGTTTCATGTTTTATTGTATATTATTATATCCTGCAAGCTGCTGAGCGTGGCTGGGACGACCCAGTCAGATGGGTGGGGTATAAATAATAAAACTATTATTATTATTTATTATTGAATAGGACATCCCTTTTTTCACCAGAGAAGTGTTGGAGGGTTTGAGAATGAAATATACTCTGAGTCGAGAGTGGATTTCATGCTCTTTATTCAGCTCATAGGTGGTGAGGAGGAATGGATGTTCCCTCAAAGTATCTGCTTTATATACATTATTTACACAATGGGCTGCATGTGATTGGCTAATTTACTCCTGCCTTACTCCGACTTTACACCTAGTTTACACCTAGTTCACTCCTACTTTACACCTACTTTACTCCTATTTTACACCTACTTTACACCTAGTTTACACCTAGTTTACACCTAGTTTACACCTAGTTTACTCCTAGTTTACACCTACTTTACTCCTACTTTACACCTAGTTTACTCCTACTTTATGTGTGCATTTCTTTAAAATGCATCTCTGGGTTATTTGTGGTGCATAGGAATTTGTTCATTTTTCTCTCACACCACATGGTCTGAGGGACGGTGAACAGTCGGTGGACAACATCTCAGGGGAGCATTAGCAATTTTTTCAAAAAAATCTTTTTCTCCCGGTTAAGTTGTCGAGGGCTGATTTCCTGTCCTGTGATAAAAAGCCTCCTGTTTCAACTCCCAAACCTCTCAGGGGAGCATTTGCAACCGTTTGGCACCATTTTTGAGTGAATTGCCGAAAGTCAGATTTTTGATGAAATCTTTTTCTACGGATAAAGTTGTCGAGGGCTGATTTCCTGTCCTGCGATAAAAAGCCTTCTATTTTCCCCGCCAAACCTCTCAGGGGAGCATTTGCAACCCTTTGGCACCATTTTTGAGTGAAATGCCGAAAGTCAGATTTTTGATGAAAATGTGACCCCGGGGTTAGGAATTTTTTCAAAAAAATATTTTTCTGCCGCTTAAGTTGTCGAGGGCTGATTTCTTGTCCTGTGATAAAAAGCCTTCTGTTTCAACCGCCAAACCTTTCATGGGAGCATTTGCAACCGTTTGGCACCATTTTTGAGTGAATTGCCAAAAGTCAGATTTGTCATGAAAATGGGACCGCGCACTAATATAAATTAGTCAACTACATTTTGAATAAATTCATTCGTAATACTGTCGTCTTTATCCAAGCAGTCTATGTTTGTAAGCAGTCCGATCACAAGTTGCAAGTGTTACCATATTATCAATCCACCGATTACAGGAGATCATCTCTTTACTCTTCCAGTTTATCAATATCGGCCTCTCAGCCAGCATTAGAGTGTGTACAATCCATTTCTGTTGTCCAGTTGTTAACTTCCATATTGTAGGCATATAGTTAAAAAAAGTTTCATGTTTTATTGTATATTATTATATCCTGCAAGCTGCTGAGCGTGGCTGGGACGACCCAGTCAGATGGGTGGGGTATAAATAATAAAACTATTATTATTATTTATTATTGAATAGGACATCCCTTTTTTCACCAGAGAAGTGTTGGAGGGTTTGAGAATGAAATATACTGTCGAGAGTGGATTTCATGCTCTTTATTCAGCTCATAGTGGTGAGGAGGAATGGATGTTCCCTCAAAGTATCTGCTTTATATACATTATTTACACAATGGGCTGCATGTGATTGGCTAATTTACTCCTGCCTTACTCCGACTTTACACCTAGTTTACACCTAGTTCACTCCTACTTTACACCTACTTTACTCCTATTTTACACCTACTTTACTCCTAGTTTACACCTAGTTTACACCTAGTTTACTCCTAGTTTACTCCTAGTTTACACCTAGTTTACACCTAGTTTACTCCTAGTTTACACCTACTTTACTCCTACTTTACACCTAGTTTACTCCTACTTTATGTGTGCATTTCTTTAAAATGCATCTCTGGGTTATTTGTGGGGCATAGGAATTTGTTCATTTTTCTCTCACACCACATGGTCTGAGGGACGGTGAACAGTCGGTGGACAACATCTCAGGGGAGCATTAGCAATTTTTTCAAAAAAATCTTTTTCTCCCGGTTAAGTTGTCGAGGGCTGATTTCCTGTCCTGTGATAAAAAGCCTCCTGTTTCAACTCCCAAACCTCTCAGGGGAGCATTTGCAACCGTTTGGCACCATTTTTGAGTGAATTGCCGAAAGTCAGATTTTTGATGAAATCTTTTTCTACGGATAAAGTTGTCGAGGGCTGATTTCCTGTCCTGCGATAAAAAGCCTTCTATTTTCCCCCCCAAACCTCTCAGGGGAGCATTTGCAACCCTTTGGCACCATTTTTGAGTGAAATGCCGAAATTCAGATTTTTGATGAAAATGTGACCCCGGGGTTAGGAATTTTTTCAAAAAAATATTTTTCTGCCGCTTAAGTTGTCGAGGGCTGATTTCTTGTCCTGTGATAAAAAGCCTTCTGTTTCAACCGCCAAACCCTTCATGGGAGCATTTGCAACCGTTTGGCACCATTTTTGAGTGAATTGCCAAAAGTCAGATTTGTCATGAAATTGTGACCGCGCCCTAATATAAATTAGTCAACTACATTTTGGATAAATTCATTCGTAATACTGTCGTATTTATCCAAGCAGTGTATGTTTGTAAGCAGTCCGTTCACAGGTTGCAAGTGTTACCATATTATCAATCCACCGATTAAAGGAGTTCATCTCTTTAGTCTTCCAGTTTATCAATATCGGCCTCTCAGCTACCATTACTGTGTGTACAATCCATTTCTGTTGTCCAGTTGTTAACTTCCATATTGTAGGCATATAGTTAAAAAAAGTTTCATGTTTTATTGTATATTATTTTATCCTGCAAGCTGCTGAGCGTGGCTGGCGTGACCCAGTCAGATGGGTGGGGAATAAATAATAAAACTATTATTATTATTTATTATTGAATAGGACATCCCTTTTTTCACCAGAGAAATGTTGGAGGGTTTGAGAATGAAATATACTCTGAGTCGAGAGTGGATTTCATGCTCTTTATTCAGCTCATAGTGGTGAGGAGGAATGGATGTTCCCTCAAAGTATCTGCTTTATATACTTTATTTACACAATGGGCTGCATGTGATTGGCTAATTTACTCCTGCCTTACTCCGACTTTACACCTAGTTTACACCTAGTTCACTCCTACTTTACACCTACTTTACTCCTAGTTTACACCTACTTTACTCCTACTTTACACCTAGTTTACTCCTACTTTATGTGTGCATTTCTTTAAAATGCATCTCTGGGTTATTTGTGGGGCATAGGAATTTGTTCATTTTTCTCTCACACCACATGGTCTGAGGGACGGTGAACAGTCGGTGGACAACATCTCAGGGGAGCATTAGCAATTTTTTCAAAAAAATCTTTTTCTCCCGGTTAAGTTGTCGAGGGCTGATTTCCTGTCCTGTGATAAAAAGCCTCCTGTTTCAACTCCCAAACCTCTCAGGGGAGCATTTGCAACCGTTTGGCACCATTTTTGAGTGAATTGCCGAAAGTCAGATTTTTGATGAAATCTTTTTCTACGGATAAAGTTGTCGAGGGCTGATTTCCTGTCCTGCGATAAAAAGCCTTCTATTTTCCCCGCCAAACCTCTCAGGGGAGCATTTGCAACCCTTTGGCACCATTTTTGAGTGAAATGCCGAAATTCAGATTTTTGATGAAAATGTGACCCCGGGGTTAGGAATTTTTTCAAAAAAATATTTTTCTGCCGCTTAAGTTGTCGAGGGCTGATTTCTTGTCCTGTGATAAAAAGCCTTCTGTTTCAACCGCCAAACCCTTCATGGGAGCATTTGCAACCGTTTGGCACCATTTTTGAGTGAATTGCCAAAAGTCAGATTTGTCATGAAATTGTGACCGCGCCCTAATATAAATTAGTCAACTACATTTTGGATAAATTCATTCGTAATACTGTCGTATTTATCCAAGCAGTGTATGTTTGTAAGCAGTCCGTTCACAGGTTGCAAGTGTTACCATATTATCAATCCACCGATTAAAGGAGTTCATCTCTTTAGTCTTCCAGTTTATCAATATCGGCCTCTCAGCTACCATTACTGTGTGTACAATCCATTTCTGTTGTCCAGTTGTTAACTTCCATATTGTAGGCATATAGTTAAAAAAAGTTTCATGTTTTATTGTATATTATTTTATCCTGCAAGCTGCTGAGCGTGGCTGGCGTGACCCAGTCAGATGGGTGGGGAATAAATAATAAAACTATTATTATTATTTATTATTGAATAGGACATCCCTTTTTTCACCAGAGAAATGTTGGAGGGTTTGAGAATGAAATATACTCTGAGTCGAGAGTGGATTTCATGCTCTTTATTCAGCTCATAGTGGTGAGGAGGAATGGATGTTCCCTCAAAGTATCTGCTTTATATACTTTATTTACACAATGGGCTGCATGTGATTGGCTAATTTACTCCTGCCTTACTCCGACTTTACACCTAGTTTACACCTAGTTCACTCCTACTTTACACCTACTTTACTCCTAGTTTACACCTACTTTACTCCTAGTTAACACCTACTTTACACCTAGTTTACTCCTAGTTTACACCTAATCTAGTTTACATCTACTTTACACCTAGTTTATACCTACTTTACTCCTACTTTACTCCTAGTTTACACCTATTTTACTCCTACTTTACACCTAGTTTAATCCTAGTGTACACCTACTTTACACCTAGTTTACACCTAGTTTACTCCCAGTTTACACCTAGTTTACACCTAGTTTACTCCTAGTTTACACCTACTTTACTCCTACTTTACTCCTACTTTACACCTAGTTTACTCCTACTTTATGTGTGCATTTCTTTAAAATGCATCTCTGGGTTATTTGTGGGGCATAGGAATTTGTTCATTTTTCTCTCACACCACATGGTCTGAGGGACGGTGAACAGTCGGTGGACAACATCTCAGGGGAGCATTAGCAATTTTTTCAAAAAAATCTTTTTCTCCCAGTTAAGTTGTCGAGGGCTGATTTCCTGTCCTGTGATAAAAAGCCTCCTGTTTCAACTCCCAAACCTCTCAGGGGAGCATTTGCAACCGTTTGGCACCATTTTTGAGTGAATTGCCGAAAGTCAGATTTTTGATGAAATCTTTTTCTACGGATAAAGTTGTCGAGGGCTGATTTCCTGTCCTGCAATAAAAAGCCTTCTATTTTCCCCGCCAAACCTCTCAGGGGAGCATTTGCAACCCTTTGGCACCATTTTTGAGTGAAATGCCGAAAGTCAGATTTTGGATGAAAATGTGACCCCGGGGTTAGGAATTTTTTCAAAAAAATATTTTTCTGCCGCTTAAGTTGTCGAGGGCTGATTTCTTGTCCTGTGATAAAAAGCCTTCTGTTTCAACCGCCAAACCTTTCATGGGAGCATTTGCAACCGTTTGGCACCATTTTTGAGTGAATTGCCAAAAGTCAGATTTGTCATGAAAATGGGACCGCGCACTAATATAAATTAGTCAACTACATTTTGAATAAATTCATTCGTAATACTGTCGTCTTTATCCAAGCAGTCTATGTTTGTAAGCAGTCCGATCACAAGTTGCAAGTGTTACCATATTATCAATCCACCGATTACAGGAGATCATCTCTTTACTCTTCCAGTTTATCAATATCGGCCTCTCAGCCAGCATTAGAGTGTGTACAATCCATTTCTGTTGTCCAGTTGTTAACTTCCATATTGTAGGCATATAGTTAAAAAAAGTTTCATGTTTTATTGTATATTATTATATCCTGCAAGCTGCTGAGCGTGGCTGGGACGACCCAGTCAGATGGGTGGGGTATAAATAATAAAACTATTATTATTATTTATTATTGAATAGGACATCCCTTTTTTCACCAGAGAAGTGTTGGAGGGTTTGAGAATGAAATATACTCTGAGTCGAGAGTGGATTTCATGCTCTTTATTCAGCTCATAGTGGTGAGGAGGAATGGATGTTCCCTCAAAGTATCTGCTTTATATACATTATTTACACAATGGGCTGCATGTGATTGGCTAATTTACTCCTGCCTTACTCCGACTTTACACCTAGTTTACACCTAGTTCACTCCTACTTTACACCTACTTTACTCCTATTTTACACCTACTTTACACCTAGTTTACACCTAGTTTACACCTAGTTTACTCCTAGTTTACACCTAGTTTACACCTAGTTTACTCCTAGTTTACACCTACTTTACTCCTACTTTACACCTAGTTTACTCCTACTTTATGTGTGCATTTCTTTAAAATGCATCTCTGGGTTATTTGTGGGGCATAGGAATTTGTTCATTTTTCTCTCACACCACATGGTCTGAGGGACGGTGAACAGTCGGTGGACAACATCTCAGGGGAGCATTAGCAATTTTTTCAAAAAAATCTTTTTCTCCCGGTTAAGTTGTTGAGGGCTGATTTCCTGTCCTGTGATAAAAAGCCTCCTGTTTCAACTCCCAAACCTCTCAGGGGAGCATTTGCAACCGTTTGGCACCATTTTTGAGTGAATTGCCGAAAGTCAGATTTTTGATGAAATCTTTTTCTACGGATAAAGTTGTCGAGGGCTGATTTCCTGTCCTGCGATAAAAAGCCTTCTATTTTCCCCGCCAAACCTCTCAGGGGAGCATTTGCAACCCTTTGGCACCATTTTTGAGTGAAATGCCGAAAGTCAGATTTTTGATGAAAATGTGACCCCGGGGTTAGGAATTTTTTCAAAAAAATATTTTTCTGCCGCTTAAGTTGTCGAGGGCTGATTTCTTGTCCTGTGATAAAAAGCCTTCTGTTTCAACCACCAAACCTTTCATGGGAGCATTTGCAACCGTTTGGCACCATTTTTGAGTGAATTGCCAAAAGTCAGATTTGTCATGAAAATGGGACCGCGCACTAATATAAATTAGTCAACTACATTTTGAATAAATTCATTCGAAATACTGTCGTCTTTATCCAAGCAGTCTATGTTTGTAAGCAGTCCGATCACAAGTTGCAAGTGTTACCATATTATCAATCCACCGATTACAGGAGATCATCTCTTTACTCTTCCAGTTTATCAATATCGGCCTCTCAGCCAGCATTAGAGTGTGTACAATCCATTTCTGTTGTCCAGTTGTTAACTTCCATATTGTAGGCATATAGTTAAAAAAAGTTTCATGTTTTATTGTATATTATTATATCCTGCAAGCTGCTGAGCGTGGCTGGGACGACCCAGTCAGATGGGTGGGGTATAAATAATAAAACTATTATTATTATTTATTATTGAATAGGACATCCCTTTTTTCACCAGAGAAGTGTTGGAGGGTTTGAGAATGAAATATACTCTGAGTCGAGAGTGGATTTCATGCTCTTTATTCAGCTCATAGTGGTGAGGAGGAATGGATGTTCCCTCAAAGTATCTGCTTTATATACATTATTTACACAATGGGCTGCATGTGATTGGCTAATTTACTCCTGCCTTACTCCGACTTTACACCTAGTTTACACCTAGTTCACTCCTACTTTACACCTACTTTACTCCTAGTTTAAACCTACTTTACTCCTAGTTTACACCTAGTTTACACCTAGTTTACACCTAGTTTACTCCTAGTTTACACCTAGTTTACACCTAGTTTACACCTAGTTTACTCCTAGTTTACACCTACTTTACTCCTACTTTACGCCCAGTTTATTCCTAGTTTACACCTAGTTTACATTAGTTTACTCCTACTTTACTCCTAGTTTACACCTACTTTACTCCTAGTTTACACCTACTTTACTCCTAGTTTACACCTAGTTTACACCTACTTTACACCTACTTTACACCTAGTTTACTCCTAGTTTACACCTACTTTATGTGTGCATTTATTTAAAATGCATCTCTGGGTTACTTGTGGGGCATAGGAATTTGTTCATTTTTCTCTTACACCACGTGATCTGAGGGACGGTGCACAGGCGGTGGACAACATCTCAGGGGAGCATTAGCAATTTTTTCAAAAAAATCTTTTTCTCCCGGTTAAATTGTCGAGGGCTGATTTCCTGTCCTGCGATAAAAAGCCTTCTATTTTCCCCGCCAAACCTCTCAGGGGAGCATTTGCAACCCTTTGGCACCATTTTTGAGTGAAATGCCGAAAGTCAGATTTTTGATGAAATTGTGACCCCGGGGCTTAGGGATTTTTTCAAAAAAAATAATTCAGCAGCTTAAGTTATCGAGGGCTGATTTCTTGTCCTGTAATAAAAAGCCTTCTTTTTCGACCGCAAACCTATCAGGGGAGCTTTTGCAACCGTTTGGCACCATTTTTGAATGAATTGCCGAAAGTCAGATTTTTAATGAAATTGTAACCCCGGGGCTTAGGGATTTTTTCAAAAACATCTTTTTCTGCTGGTTGAGTTGTCGAGGGCTGATTTCTTGTCCTGTGATAAAAAGCCTTCTGTTTCAACCGCCAAATCTCTCATGGGAGCATTTGCAACCATTTGGCACCATTTTTGAGTGAATTGCCAAAAGTCAGATTTGTCATGAAATTGTGACCGCGCCGTAATATAAATTAGTCAACTACATTTTGTATAAATTCATTCGTAATACTGTCGTATTTATCCAAGCAGTCTATGTTTGTAAGCAGTCCGTTCACAGGTTGCAAGTGTTACCATATTATCAATCCACCGATTAAAGGAGTTCATCTCTTTACTCTTCCAGTTTATCAATATCGGCCTCTCAGCTACCATTACTGTGTGTACAATCCATTTCTGTTGTCGAGTTGTTAACTTCCATATTGTAGGCATATAGTTAAAAAAAGTTTCATGTTTTATTGTATATTATTTTATCCTGCAAGCTGCTGAGCGTGGCTGGCGCGACCCAGTCAGATGGGTGGGGAATAAATAATAAAACTATTATTATTATTTATTATTGAATAGGACATCCCTTTTTTCACCAGAGAAATGTTGGAGGGTTTGAGAATGAAATATACTCTGAGTCGAGAGTGGATTTCATGCTCTTTATTCAGCTCATAGTGGTGAGGAGGAATGGATGTTCCCTCAAAGTATCTGCTTTATATACATTATTTACACAATGGGCTGCATGTGATTGGCTAATTTACTCCTGCCTTACTCCGACTTTACACCTAGTTTACACCTAGTTTACTCCTAGTTTACTCCTAGTTTACACCTACTTTACTCCTAGTTTACACCTACTTTACTCCTAGTTTACACCTAGTTTACACCTAGTTTACTCCTAGTTTACACCTACTTTACTCCTACTTTACTCCTACTTTATGTGTGAATTTATTTAAAATGCATCTCTGGGTTACTTGTGGGGCATAGGAATCTGTTCATTTTTTTCTTACACCACATGGTCCGAGGGATGGTGCACATGCGGTGGACAACATCTCAGGGGAGCATTAGCGATTTTTTTGAAAAAATCTTTTTCTCCCGGTTAAGTTGTCGAGGGCTGATTTCCTGTCCTGTGATAAAAAGCCTTCTGTTTCCCCCGCCAAACCTCTCAGGGGACCATTTGCAACCGTTTGGGACCATTTT
Organism: Podarcis filfolensis; assembly: GCF_964270895.1. Taxonomy (NCBI): domain Eukaryota; kingdom Metazoa; phylum Chordata; class Lepidosauria; order Squamata; family Lacertidae; genus Podarcis; species Podarcis filfolensis. The sequence continues at coordinate 89,339,825 of NC_139608.1, forward strand.
TGAGTGAGTTGCCAAAAGTCAGATTTTTGATGATATCTTTTTGGACGGATGAAGTTGTCGAGGGCTGATTTCCTGTCCTGTGATAAAAACCCTTCTGTTCCGACCACCAAACCTCTCAGGGGACCATTTGCAACCATTTGGCACTATTTTTGAGTGAATTGCCGAAAGTCAGATTTTTTATGAAATTGTGACCCCGGGGCTTAGTGATTTTTCAAAAACAAAAAAAAAAAATTCTCCCGGTTGTGTTTCGAGGGCTGATTTCTTTTTCTGTCATTAAAAGCCTTCTGTTTCAACCGCCAAACCTTTCATGGGAGCATTTGCAACCGTTTGGCACCATTTTTGAGTGAATTGCCAAAAGTCAGATTTTTGATGAAATCGTGACCGCGCCCTAATATAAATTAGTCAACTACATTTTGTATAAATTCATTCGAAATACTGTCTGATTTATCTAAGCAGTCTATGTTTGTAAGAAGTCCGTTCACAGGTTGCAAGTGTTACCATATTATCAATCCACCGATTAAAGGAGATCATCTCTTTACTCTTCCAGTTTATCAATATCAGCCTCTCAGCTACCATTAGAGTGTGTACAATCCATTTCTGTTGTCCAGTTGTTAACTTCCATATAGTAGGCATATAGTTAAAAAAAGTTTCATGTTTTATTGTATATTATTTTATCCTGCAAGCTGCTGAGCGTGGCTGGCACGAACCAGACAGATGGGTTGGGTATAAATAATAAAACTATTATTATTATTTATTTAATATTGAATAGGACATCCCTTTTTTCATCAGAGAAGTGTTGGAGGGTTTGAGAATGAAATATACTCTGAGTCGAGAGTGGATTTCATGCTCTTTATTCAGCTCATAGTGGTGAGGAGGAATGGACGTTCCCTCAAAGTATCTGCTTTATATACATTATTTACACAATGGGCTGCATGTGATTGGCTAATTTAAACCTGCCTTACTCCTACTTTACACCTAGTTTACTCCCAGTTTACACCTAATCTAGTTTACATCTACTTTACACCTAGTTTATACCTACTTTACTCCTACTTTACACCTAGTTTACACCTACTTTACTCCTACTTTACACCTAGTTTAATCCTAGTGTACACCTACTTTACACCTAGTTTACTCCTAGTTTACAACTAGTTTACTCCTAGTTTACACCTAGTTTACTCCTACTTTACTCCTACTTTATGTGTGCATTTCTTTAAAATGCATCTCTGGGTTACTTGTGGGGCATAGGAATCTGTTCATTTTTTTCTTACACCACATGGTCCGAGGGATGGTGCACATGCGGTGGACAACATCTCAGGGGAGCACTAGCAATTTTTTCAAAAAAATCTTTTTCTCCCGGTTAAGTTGTCGAGGGCTGATTTCCTGTCCTGTGATAAAAAGCCTCCTGTTTCAACTCCCAAACCTCTCAATGGAGCATTTGCAACCGTTTGGCACCATTTTTGAGTGAATTGCCGAAAGTCAGATTTTTGATGAAATCTTTTTCTACGGATAAAGTTGTCGAGGGCTGATTTCCTGTCCTGCGATAAAAAGCCTTCTATTTTCCCCGCCAAACCTCTCAGGGGAGCATTTGCAACCCTTTGGCACCATTTTTGAGTGAAATGCCGAAAGTCAGATTTTTGATGAAAATGTGACCCCGGGGTTAGGAATTTTTTCCAAAAAATATTTTTCTGCCGCTTAAGTTGTCGAGGGCTGATTTCTTGTCCTGTGATAAAAAGCCTTCTGTTTCAACCGCCAAACCCTTCATGGGAGCATTTGCAACCGTTTGGCACCATTTTTGAGTGAATTGCCAAAAGTCAGATTTGTCATGAAATTGTGACCGCGCACTAATATAAATTAGTCAACTACATTTTGAATAAATTCATTCGTAATACTGTCGTATTTATCCAAGCAGTCTATGTTTGTAAGCAGTCCGATCACAAGTTGCAAGTGTTACCATATTATCAATCTACCGATTACAGGAGATCATCTCTTTACTCTTCCAGTTTATCAATATCGGCCTCTCTGCCAGCATTAGAGTGTGTACAATCCATTTCTGTTGTCCAGTTGTTAACTTCCATATTGTAGGCATATAGTTAAAAAAAGTTTCATGTTTTATTGTATATTATTTTATCCTGCAAGCTGCTGAGCGTGGCTGGCATGACCCAGTCAGATGGGTGGGGTATAAATAATAAAACTATTATTATTATTTATTATTGAATAGGACATCCCTTTTTTCACCAGAGAAGTGTTGGAGGGTTTGAGAATGAAATATACTCTGAGTCGAGAGTGGATTTCATGCTCTTTATTCAGCTCATGGTGGTGAGGAGGAATGGATGTTCCCTCAAAGTATCTGCTTTATATATATTATTTACACAATGGGCTGCATGTGATTGGCTAATTTACTCTTGCTTTACTCCTACTTTACACCTAGTTTACTCCTACTTTACGCCCAGTTTATTCCTAGTTTACACCTAGTTTACACCTAGTTTACACCTAGTTTACTCCTACTTTACTCCTAGTTTACACCTACTTTACTCCTAGTTTACACCTACTTTACACCTAGTTTACTCCTAGTTTACACCTAGTTTACTCCTAGTTTACACCTACTTTATGTGTGCATTTATTTAAAATGCATCTCTGGGTTACTTGTGGGGCATAGGAATTTGTTCATTTTTCTCTTACACCACGTGGTCTGAGGGACGGTGCACAGGCGGTGGACAACATCTCAGGGGAGCATTAGCAATTTTTATCAAAAAAATCTTTTTCTCCCGGTTAAATTGTCGAGGGCTGATTTCCTGTCCTGCGATAAAAAGCCTTCTATTTTCCCCGCCAAAGCTCTCAGGGGAGCATTTGCAACCCTTTGGCACCATTTTTGAGTGAAATGCCGAAAGTCAGATTTTTGATGAAATTGTGACCCCGGGGCTTAGGGATTTTTTCAAAAACATCTTTTTCTGCTGGTTGAGTTGTCGAGGGCTTATTTCTTGTCCTGTAATAAAAAGCCTTCTTTTTCGACCGCAAACCTATCAGGGGAGCTTTTGCAACCGTTTGGCACCATTTTTGAATGAATTGCCGAAAGTCAGATTTTTAATGAAATTGTAACCCCGGGGCTTAGGGATTTTTTCAAAAACATCTTTTTCTGCTGGTTGAGTTGTCGAGGGCTGATTTCTTGTCCTGTGATAAAAAGCCTCCTGTTTCAACTCCCAAACCTCTCAGGGGAGCATTTGCAACCGTTTGGCACCATTTTTGAGTGAATTGCCGAAAGTCAGATTTTTGATGAAATCTTTTTCTACGGATAAAGTTGTCGAGGGCTGATTTCCTGTCCTGCGATAAAAAGCCTTCTATTTTCCCCGCCAAACCTCTCAGGGGAGCATTTGCAACCCTTTGGCACCATTTTTGAGTGAATTGCCAAAAGTCAGATTTGTCATGAAATTGTGACCGCGCACTAATATAAATTAGTCAACTACATTTTGAATAAATTCATTCGTAATACTGTCGTCTTTATCCAAGCAGTCTATGTTTGTAAGCAGTCCGATCACAAGTTGCAAGTGTTACCATATTATCAATCCACCGATTACAGGAGATCATCTCTTTACTCTTCCAGTTTATCAATATCGGCCTCTCAGCCAGCATTAGAGTGTGTACAATCCATTTCTGTTGTCCAGTTGTTAACTTCCATATTGTAGGCATATAGTTAAAAAAAGTTTCATGTTTTATTGTATATTATTTTATCCTGCAAGCTGCTGAGCGTGGCTGGCAGGACCCAGTCAGATGGGTGGGGTATAAATAATAAAACTATTATTATTATTTATTATTGAATAGGACATCCCTTTTTTCACCAGAGAAGTGTTGGAGGGTTTGAGAATGAAATATACTCTGAGTCGAGAGTGGATTTCATGCTCTTTATTCAGCTCATAGTGGTGAGGAGGAATGGATGTTCCCTCAAAGTATCTGCTTTATATACATTATTTACACAATGGGCTGCATGTGATTGGCTAATTTACTCCTGCCTTACTCCTACTTTACACCTAGTTTACACCTAGTTCACTCCTACTTTACACCTACTTTACTCCTAGTTTAAACCTACTTTACTCCTAGTTTACACCTAGTTTACACCTAGTTTACTCCTAGTTTACACCTAGTTTACACCTAGTTTACACCTAGTTTACTCCTAGTTTACACCTACTTTACTCCTACTTTACGCCCAGTTTATTCCTAGTTTACACCTAGTTTACATTAGTTTACTCCTACTTTACTCCTAGTTTACACCTACTTTACTCCTAGTTTACACCTACTTTACTCCTAGTTTACACCTAGTTTACACCTACTTTACACCTACTTTACACCTAGTTTACTCCTAGTTTACACCTACTTTATGTGTGCATTTATTTAAAATGCATCTCTGGGTTACTTGTGGGGCATAGGAATTTGTTCATTTTTCTCTTACACCACGTGGTCTGAGGGACGGTGCACAGGCGGTGGACAACATCTCAGGGGAGCATTAGCAATTTTTTCAAAAAAATCTTTTTCTCCCGGTTAAATTGTCGAGGGCTGATTTCCTGTCCTGCGATAAAAAGCCTTCTATTTTCCCCGCCAAACCTCTCAGGGGAGCATTTGCAACCCTTTGGCACCATTTTTGAGTGAAATGCCGAAAGTCAGATTTTTGATGAAATTGTGACCCCGGGGCTTAGGGATTTTTTCAAAAAAAATAATTCAGCAGCTTAAGTTATCGAGGGCTGATTTCTTGTCCTGTAATAAAAAGCCTTCTTTTTCGACCGCAAACCTATCAGGGGAGCTTTTGCAACCGTTTGGCACCATTTTTGAATGAATTGCCGAAAGTCAGATTTTTAATGAAATTGTAACCCCGGGGCTTAGGGATTTTTTCAAAAACATCTTTTTCTGCTGGTTGAGTTGTCGAGGGCTGATTTCTTGTCCTGTGATAAAAAGCCTTCTGTTTCAACCGCCAAATCTCTCATGGGAGCATTTGCAACCATTTGGCACCATTTTTGAGTGAATTGCCAAAAGTCAGATTTGTCATGAAATTGTGACCGCGCCGTAATATAAATTAGTCAACTACATTTTGTATAAATTCATTCGTAATACTGTCGTATTTATCCAAGCAGTCTATGTTTGTAAGCAGTCCGTTCACAGGTTGCAAGTGTTACCATATTATCAATCCACCGATTAAAGGAGTTCATCACTTTACTCTTCCAGTTTATCAATATCGGCCTCTCAGCTACCATTACTGTGTGTACAATCCATTTCTGTTGTCGAGTTGTTAACTTCCATATTGTAGGCATATAGTTAAAAAAAGTTTCATGTTTTATTGTATATTATTTTATCCTGCAAGCTGCTGAGCGTGGCTGGCGCGACCCAGTCAGATGGGTGGGGAATAAATAATAAAACTATTATTATTATTTATTATTGAATAGGACATCCCTTTTTTCACCAGAGAAATGTTGGAGGGTTTGAGAATGAAATATACTCTGAGTCGAGAGTGGATTTCATGCTCTTTATTCAGCTCATAGTGGTGAGGAGGAATGGATGTTCCCTCAAAGTATCTGCTTTATATACATTATTTACACAATGGGCTGCATGTGATTGGCTAATTTACTCCTGCCTTACTCCGACTTTACACCTAGTTTACACCTAGTATACTCCTAGTTTACTCCTAGTTTACACCTACTTTACTCCTAGTTTACACCTACTTTACTCCTAGTTTACACCTAGTTTACACCTAGTTTACTCCTAGTTTACACCTACTTTACTCCTACTTTACTCCTACTTTATGTGTGAATTTATTTAAAATGCATCTCTGGGTTACTTGTGGGGCATAGGAATCTGTTCATTTTTTTCTTACACCACATGGTCCGAGGGATGGTGCACATGCGGTGGACAACATCTCAGGGGAGCATTAGCGATTTTTTTGAAAAAATCTTTTTCTCCCGGTTAAGTTGTCGAGGGCTGATTTCCTGTCCTGTGATAAAAAGCCTTCTGTTTCCCCCGCCAAACCTCTCAGGGGACCATTTGCAACCGTTTGGGACCATTTTTGAGTGAGTTGCCAAAAGTCAGATTTTTGATGATATCTTTTTGGACGGATGAAGTTGTCGAGGGCTGATTTCCTGTCCTGTGATAAAAACCCTTCTGTTCCGACCACCAAACCTCTCAGGGGACCATTTGCAACCATTTGGCACTATTTTTGAGTGAATTGCCGAAAGTCAGATTTTTTATGAAATTGTGACCCCGGGGCTTAGTGATTTTTCAAAAACAAAAAAAAAAAATTCTCCCGGTTGTGTTGTCGAGGGCTGATTTCTTTTTCTGTCATTAAAAGCCTTCTGTTTCAACCGCCAAACCTTTCATGGGAGCATTTGCAACCGTTTGGCACCATTTTTGAGTGAATTGCCAAAAGTCAGATTTTTGATGAAATCGTGACCGCGCCCTAATATAAATTAGTCAACTACATTTTGTATAAATTCATTCGAAATACTGTCTGATTTATCTAAGCAGTCTATGTTTGTAAGAAGTCCGTTCACAGGTTGCAAGTGTTACCATATTATCAATCCACCGATTAAAGGAGATCATCTCTTTACTCTTCCAGTTTATCAATATCAGCCTCTCAGCTACCATTAGAGTGTGTACAATCCATTTCTGTTGTCCAGTTGTTAACTTCCATATAGTAGGCATATAGTTAAAAAAAGTTTCATGTTTTATTGTATATTATTTTATCCTGCAAGCTGCTGAGCGTGGCTGGCACGAACCAGACAGATGGGTTGGGTATAAATAATAAAACTATTATTATTATTTATTTAATATTGAATAGGACATCCCTTTTTTCATCAGAGAAGTGTTGGAGGGTTTGAGAATGAAATATACTCTGAGTCGAGAGTGGATTTCATGCTCTTTATTCAGCTCATAGTGGTGAGGAGGAATGGACGTTCCCTCAAAGTATCTGCTTTATATACATTATTTACACAATGGGCTGCATGTGATTGGCTAATTTAAACCTGCCTTACTCCTACTTTACACCTAGTTTACTCCCAGTTTACACCTAATCTAGTTTACATCTACTTTACACCTAGTTTATACCTACTTTACTCCTACTTTACACCTAGTTTACACCTACTTTACTCCTACTTTACACCTAGTTTAATCCTAGTGTACACCTACTTTACACCTAGTTTACTCCTAGTTTACAACTAGTTTACTCCTAGTTTACACCTAGTTTACTCCTACTTTACTCCTACTTTATGTGTGCATTTCTTTAAAATGCATCTCTGGGTTACTTGTGGGGCATAGGAATCTGTTCATTTTTTTCTTACACCACATGGTCCGAGGGATGGTGCACATGCGGTGGACAACATCTCAGGGGAGCACTAGCAATTTTTTCAAAAAAATCTTTTTCTCCCGGTTAAGTTGTCGAGGGCTGATTTCCTGTCCTGTGATAAAAAGCCTCCTGTTTCAACTCCCAAACCTCTCAATGGAGCATTTGCAACCGTTTGGCACCATTTTTGAGTGAATTGCCGAAAGTCAGATTTTTGATGAAATCTTTTTCTACGGATAAAGTTGTCGAGGGCTGATTTCCTGTCCTGCGATAAAAAGCCTTCTATTTTCCCCGCCAAACCTCTCAGGGGAGCATTTGCAACCCTTTGGCACCATTTTTGAGTGAAATGCCGAAAGTCAGATTTTTGATGAAAATGTGACCCCGGGGTTAGGAATTTTTTCCAAAAAATATTTTTCTGCCGCTTAAGTTGTCGAGGGCTGATTTCTTGTCCTGTGATAAAAAGCCTTCTGTTTCAACCGCCAAACCCTTCATGGGAGCATTTGCAACCGTTTGGCACCATTTTTGAGTGAATTGCCAAAAGTCAGATTTGTCATGAAATTGTGACCGCGCACTAATATAAATTAGTCAACTACATTTTGAATAAATTCATTCGTAATACTGTCGTATTTATCCAAGCAGTCTATGTTTGTAAGCAGTCCGATCACAAGTTGCAAGTGTTACCATATTATCAATCTACCGATTACAGGAGATCATCTCTTTACTCTTCCAGTTTATCAATATCGGCCTCTCTGCCAGCATTAGAGTGTGTACAATCCATTTCTGTTGTCCAGTTGTTAACTTCCATATTGTAGGCATATAGTTAAAAAAAGTTTCATGTTTTATTGTATATTATTTTATCCTGCAAGCTGCTGAGCGTGGCTGGCATGACCCAGTCAGATGGGTGGGGTATAAATAATAAAACTATTATTATTATTTATTATTGAATAGGACATCCCTTTTTTCACCAGAGAAGTGTTGGAGGGTTTGAGAATGAAATATACTCTGAGTCGAGAGTGGATTTCATGCTCTTTATTCAGCTCATGGTGGTGAGGAGGAATGGATGTTCCCTCAAAGTATCTGCTTTATATATATTATTTACACAATGGGCTGCATGTGATTGGCTAATTTACTCTTGCTTTACTCCTACTTTACACCTAGTTTACTCCTACTTTACGCCCAGTTTATTCCTAGTTTACACCTAGTTTACACCTAGTTTACACCTAGTTTACTCCTACTTTACTCCTAGTTTACACCTACTTTACTCCTAGTTTACACCTACTTTACACCTAGTTTACTCCTAGTTTACACCTAGTTTACTCCTAGTTTACACCTACTTTATGTGTGCATTTATTTAAAATGCATCTCTGGGTTACTTGTGGGGCATAGGAATTTGTTCATTTTTCTCTTACACCACGTGGTCTGAGGGACGGTGCACAGGCGGTGGACAACATCTCAGGGGAGCATTAGCAATTTTTATCAAAAAAATCTTTTTCTCCCGGTTAAATTGTCGAGGGCTGATTTCCTGTCCTGCGATAAAAAGCCTTCTATTTTCCCCGCCAAAGCTCTCAGGGGAGCATTTGCAACCCTTTGGCACCATTTTTGAGTGAAATGCCGAAAGTCAGATTTTTGATGAAATTGTGACCCCGGGGCTTAGGGATTTTTTCAAAAACATCTTTTTCTGCTGGTTGAGTTGTCGAGGGCTTATTTCTTGTCCTGTAATAAAAAGCCTTCTTTTTCGACCGCAAACCTATCAGGGGAGCTTTTGCAACCGTTTGGCACCATTTTTGAATGAATTGCCGAAAGTCAGATTTTTAATGAAATTGTAACCCCGGGGCTTAGGGATTTTTTCAAAAACATCTTTTTCTGCTGGTTGAGTTGTCGAGGGCTGATTTCTTGTCCTGTGATAAAAAGCCTCCTGTTTCAACTCCCAAACCTCTCAGGGGAGCATTTGCAACCGTTTGGCACCATTTTTGAGTGAATTGCCGAAAGTCAGATTTTTGATGAAATCTTTTTCTACGGATAAAGTTGTCGAGGGCTGATTTCCTGTCCTGCGATAAAAAGCCTTCTATTTTCCCCGCCAAACCTCTCAGGGGAGCATTTGCAACCCTTTGGCACCATTTTTGAGTGAATTGCCAAAAGTCAGATTTGTCATGAAATTGTGACCGCGCACTAATATAAATTAGTCAACTACATTTTGAATAAATTCATTCGTAATACTGTCGTCTTTATCCAAGCAGTCTATGTTTGTAAGCAGTCCGATCACAAGTTGCAAGTGTTACCATATTATCAATCCACCGATTACAGGAGATCATCTCTTTACTCTTCCAGTTTATCAATATCGGCCTCTCAGCCAGCATTAGAGTGTGTACAATCCATTTCTGTTGTCCAGTTGTTAACTTCCATATTGTAGGCATATAGTTAAAAAAAGTTTCATGTTTTATTGTATATTATTTTATCCTGCAAGCTGCTGAGCGTGGCTGGCAGGACCCAGTCAGATGGGTGGGGTATAAATAATAAAACTATTATTATTATTTATTATTGAATAGGACATCCCTTTTTTCACCAGAGAAATGTTGGAGGGTTTGAGAATGAAATATACTCTGAGTCGAGAGTGGATTTCATGCTCTTTATTCAGCTCATAGTGGTGAGGAGGAATGGATGTTCCCTCAAAGTATCTGCTTTATATACATTATTTACACAATGGGCTGCATGTGATTGGCTAATTTACTCCTGCCTTACTCCTACTTTACACCTAGTTTACCCCTCCTTTACACCTAGTCTACTCCTAGTTTACACCTAGTTTACTCCTAGTTTACAACTACTTTACCACTAGTATACACCTACTTTACACCTAGCTTACTCCTAGTTTACACCTACATTACTCCTACTTTACTCCTACTTTATGTGTGAATTTATTTAAAATGCATCTCTGGGTTACTTGTGGAGCATAGGAATTTGTTCATTTTTCTCTTACACCACATGGTCTAAGGGACGGTGCACAGGCGGTGGACAACATCTCAGGGGAGCATTAGCAATTTTTTCAAAAAAATCTTTTTCTGCCGGTTAAGTTGTTGAGGGCTGATTTCTTTTCCTGTGATAAAAAGCCTTCTGTTTCAACCGCCAAACCTCTCAGGGAACCATTTGCAACCGTTTGGCACCATTTTTGAGTGAATTGCCGAAAGTCAGATTTTTGATGAAATCTTTTTCTACGGATAAAGTTGTCGAGGGCTGATTTCCTGACCTGCGATAAAAAGCCTTCTATTTTCCTCGCCAAACCTCTCAGGGGAGCATTTTCAACCCTTTGGCACCATTTTTGAGTGAAATGCCGAAAGTCAGATTTTTGATGAAATTGTGACCCCGGGGCTTAGGGATTTTTTCAAAAAAAATAATTCAGCAGCTTAAGTTATCGAGGGCGGATTTCTTGTCCTGTGATAAAAAGCCTTCTGTTTCGATTGCCAAACCTCTCAGGGGAGCATTTCTAACCATTTGGTACCATTTTTGAGTGAAATGCCGAAAGTCAGATTTTTGATGAAATTGTGACCCCGGGGCATAGGGATTTTTTCAAAAACATCTTTTTCTGCCGGTTAAGTTGTTGAGGGCTGATTTCTTTTCCTGTGATAAAAAGCCTTCTGTTTCGACCACCAAACCTCTCAGGGGAGCATTTGCAACCGTTTGGCACCATTTTTGAGTTAATGGGCGTATGTCGGATTTTTGATGAAATTGTGACCCCGGGGTTTAGGGATTTTCTCAAAAAAATCTTTTTCTGCTGTTTAAGTTGTCGAGGGCTGATTTCTTGTCCTGTGATAAAAAGGCTTCTGTTTCAATGGCCAAACCTCTCAGGGGAGCATTTGCACCCGTTTGGCTCCATTTTTGAGTGAATTGCCGAAAGTCAGGCTTCTGATGAAATTGTGACCACGGGGCTTAGGGATTTTTTCAAAAAATAATTTTTCTGCCCGTTTAGTTGTTGCGGACTGATTTCTTTTCCTGTGATAAAAAGCCTTCTGTTTCAACTGCCAAACCTCTCAGGGGAGCATTTTCAACCGTTTGGCACCATTTTTGAGTGAATTGCCGAAAGTGAGATTTTTGATTAAATTTTGACCCCGGGGCTTAGGGATTTTTTTCAAAAAAAATTCTGTAGCTTAAGTTGTCAAGAGCTGATTTCTTGTCCGGTCATAAAAAGCCTTCTGTTTCGACCGCCAAACCTCTCAGGTGAGCATTTGCAACCGTTTGGCACCATTTTTGAGTTAATGGGCGAAAGTCAGATTTTTTATAAAATTGTGACCCCAGGGCTTAGGGATTTTCTCAAAAAAATCTTTTTCTTCTGGTTAGGTTGTCGAGGGCTGATTTCTATTCCTGTGATAAAAAGCCTTCTGTTTCAACCGCCAAACCTTTCATGGGAGCATTTGCAACCGTTTGGCACCATTTTTGAGTGAATTGCCAAAAGTCAGATTTGTCATGAAATTGTGACCGCGCCCTAATATAAATTAGTCAACTACATTTTGTATAAATTCATTCGTAATACTGTCGTATTTATCCAAGCAGTGTATGTTTGTAAGCAGTCCGTTCACAGGTTGCAAGTGTTACCATATTATCAATCCACCGATTAAAGGAGTTCATCTCTTTACTCTTCCAGTTTATCAATATCGGCCTCTCAGCTACCATTACTGTGTGTACAATCCATTTCTGTTGTCCAGTTGTTAACTTCCATATTGTAGGCATATAGTTAAAAAAAGTTTCATGTTTTATTGTATATTATTTTATCCTGCAAGCTGCTGAGCGTGGCTGGCGCGACCCAGTCAGATGGGTGGGGAATAAATAATAAAACTATTATTATTATTTATTATTAAATAGGACATCCCTTTTTTCACCAGAGAAATGTTGGAGGGTTTGAGAATGAAATATACTCTGAGTCGAGAGTGGATTTCATGCTCTTTATTCAGCTCATAGTGGTGAGGAGGAATGGATGTTCCCTCAAAGTATCTGCTTTATATATATTATTTACACAATGGGCTGCATGTGATTGGCTAATTTACTCCTGCCTTACTCCGACTTTACACCTAGTTTACACCTAGTTTACTCCTACTTTACACCTACTTTACTCCTAGTTTACACCTAGTTTACACCTAGTTTACTCCTAGTTTACACCTACTTTACTCCTACTTTACTCCTACTTTATGTGTGAATTTATTTAAAATGCATCTCTGGGTTACTTGTGGGGCATAGGAATCTGTTCATTTTTTTCTTACACCACATGGTCCGAGGGATGGTGCACATGCGGTGGACAACATCTCAGGGGAGCATTAGCGATTTTTTCAAAAAAATCTTTTTCTCCCGGTTAAGTTGTCGAGGGCTGATTTCCTGTCCTGTGATAAAAAGCCTTCTGTTTCCCCCGCCAAACCTCTCAGGGGACCATTTGCAACCGTTTGGGACCATTTTTGAGTGAATTGCCAAAAGTCAGATTTTTGATGATATCTTTTTCGACGGATGAAGTTGTCGAGGGCTGATTTCCTGTCCTGTGATAAAAACCCTTCTGTTTCGACCACCAAACCTCTCAGGGGACCATTTGCAACCATTTGGCACTATTTTTGAGTGAATTGCCGAAAGTCAGATTTTTTATGAAATTGTGACCCCGGGGCTTAGTGATTTTTCAAAAACAAAACAAAAAAAAATTCTCCCGGTTGTGTTGTCGAGGGCTGATTTCTTTTTCTGTCATAAAAAGCCTTCTGTTTCAACCGCCAAATCTTTCATGGGAGCATTTCCAACCGTTTGGCACCATTTTTGAGTGAATTGCCAAAAGTCAGATTTTTGATGAAATCGTGACCGCGCCCTAATATAAATTAGTCAACTACATTTTGTATAAATTCATTCGAAATACTGTCTGATTTATCTAAGCAGTCTATGTTTGTAAGAAGTCCGTTCACAGGTTGCAAGTGTTACCATATTATCAATCCACCGATTAAAGGAGATCATCTCTTTACTCTTCCAGTTTATCAATATCAGCCTCTCAGCTACCATTAGAGTGTGTACAATCCATTTCTGTTGTCCAGTTGTTAACTTCCATATAGTAGGCATATAGTTAAAAAAAGTTTCATGTTTTATTGTATATTATTTTATCCTGCAAGCTGCTGAGCGTGGCTGGCACGAACCAGACAGATGGGTGGGGTATAAATAATAAAACTATTATTATTATTTATTTAATATTGAATAGGACATCCCTTTTTTCATCAGAGAAGTGTTGGAGGGTTTGAGAATGAAATATACTCTGAGTCGAGAGTGGATTTCATGCTCTTTATTCAGCTCATAGTGGTGAGGACGAATGGATATTCCCTCAAAGTATCTGCTTTATATACATTATTTACACAATGGGCTGCATGTGATTGGCTAATTTACTCCTGCCTTACTCCTACTTTACACCTAGTTTACCCCTCCTTTACACCTAGTCTACTCCTAGTTTACACCTAGTTTACTCCTAGTTTACACCTAGTTTACTCCTAGTTTACAACTACTTTACCACTAGTATACACCTACTTTACACCTAGCTTACTCCTAGTTTACACCTACATTACTCCTACTTTACTCCTACTTTATGAGTGAATTTATTTAAAATGCATCTCTGGGTTACTTGTGGAGCACAGGAATTTGTTCATTTTTCTCTTACACCACATGGTCTAAGGGACGGTGCACAGGCGGTGGACAACATCTGAGGGGAGCATTAGCAATTTTTTCAAAAAAATCTTTTTCTGCCGGTTAAGTTGTTGAGGGCTGATTTCTTTTCCTGTGATAAAAAGCCTTCTGTTTCAACCGCCAAACCTCTCAGGGAACCATTTGCAACCGTTTGGCACCATTTTTGAGTGAATTGCCGAAAGTCAGATTTTTGATGAAATCCTTTTCTACGGATAAAGTTGTCGAGGGCTGATTTCCTGTCCTGCGATAAAAAGCCTTCTATTTTCCCCGCCAAACCTCTCAGGGGAGCATTTTCAACCCTTTGGCACCATTTTTGAGTGAAATGCCGAAAGTCAGATTTTTGATGAAATTGTGACCCCGGGGCTTAGGGATTTTTTCAAAAAAAATAATTCAGCAGCTTAAGTTATCGAGGGTGGATTTCTTGTCCTGTGATAAAAAGCCTTCTGTTTCGAGCGCCAAACCTCTCAGGGGAGCAATTGCAATCGTTTGCCACCATTTTTGAGTTAATTGCTGAAAGTCAGATTTTTGATGAAATTTCGGGGCTTAGGGATTTTCTCAAAAAAATCTTTTTCTTCTGGTTCGGTTGTCGAGGGCTGATTTCTTTTCCTGTGATAAAAAGCCTTCTGTTTCGACCGCCAAACCTCTCAGGGGAGCATTTGCAAACGTTTGGCACCATTTTTGAGTGAAATGCCGAAAGTCAGATTTTTGATCAAATTGTGACCCCGGGGCTTAGGGATTTTTTCAAAAAAATCTTTTTCTGCTGGTTAAGTTGTCGAGGGCTGATTTCTTGTCCTCTGATAAAAAGCCTTCTGTTTCAACCGCCAAACCTCTCAGGGGAGCACTTGCAACCGTTTGGTACCATTTTTGAGTGAAATGCCAAAAGTCAAATTTTTGATGAAATTGTGACCCCGGGGCTTAGGAATTTTTTTTTTAAAAAAATTCTGTAGCTTAAGTTGTCAAGGGCTGATTTCTTTTCCTGTGATAAAAAACCTTCTGTTTCGACCGCCAAACGTCTCAGGGGAGCATTTGCAACCCTTTGGCACCATTTTGGAGTGAATTGCCGAAAGTCAGATTTTTGATTAAATTGTGATCCCGGGGCTTAGGGATTTTTTCAAAAAAATCTTTTTCTGCCGGTTAAGTTGTCGAGGGCTGATTTCTTGTCCTGTGATAAAAAGCCTTCTGTTTCAACCGCCAAACCTCTCAGGGGAGCACTTGCAACCGTTTGGTACCATTTTTGAGTGAAATGCCGAAAGTCAAATTTTTGATGAAATTGTGACCCCGGGGCTTAGGGATTTTTTTAAAAAAAAATTCTGTAGCTTAAGTTGTCGAGGGCTGATTTCTTTTCCTGTGATAAAAAGCCTTCTGTTTCGAGCGCCAGACCTCTCAGGGGAGCATTTGCAATCGTTTGCCACTATTTTTGAGTGAATAGCCGAAAGTCAGATTCTAAAAAGTTAGGGATCAGGTGATCGTTTGCAACACTTTGGCAGCATTTTTTTAGTGATTTGCAGAATGTCAAATTATTGCTGAAATTGTGACCGCGCGGCTTAGGGATTTTTTCAAAAAAAGGTTGTTCAAACGTCGAAGGCTAATTCTGTTTCTGATGATAAAAACCCATCTGTTTCCACCGGAAAAGCTTTCAGGAGAGCGTTTGCAACAGTTTGCCACTATTTCTGAGTAAATTGCGGAAGGTCAGATTTTTGCTGAAATTGTGACCGCGCGGCTTAGGGATTTTTTCAAAAAAAGTTGTTCAGACGTCGAGGGCTTATTCTGTTTCTGATGATAAAACCCATCTGTTTCCACCGGAAAAGCTTTCAGGAGAGCGTTTGCAACAGTTTGCCACTATTTCTGAGTAAATTGCAGAACGTCAGATTTTTGCTAAAATTGTGACCGCGCGGCTTAGGGATTTTTTCAAAAAAAAGTTGTTCAGACGTCGAGGGCTTATTCTGTTTTTGATGATAAAAACCCATCTGTTTCCACCGAAAAACCTTTCAGGGGAGCGTTTGCAACGGTTTACCATTATTTCTGAGTAAAATGCGGAACGTCAGATTTTTGCTGAAATTGTGACCGCGCGGCTTAGGGATTTTTTCAAAAAAAGTTGTTAAGACGTCGAGGGCAAATTCTGTTTCTGATGATAAAAACCCATCTGTTTCCACCGAAAAACCTTTCAGGGGTTCGTTTGCAACAATTTGGCAGCCTTTTTGAGTGAATTGCAGAATGTCAGATTTTTGCTGAAATTTTGACCGCGAGGCTTAGGGATTTTTTCAAAAAAAGTTGTTCAGACGTCGAGGGCTTATTCTGTTTCTGATGATAAAACCCATCTGTTTCCACCGAAAAACCTTTCAGGGGATCGTTTGCGACACTTTGGCAGCATTTTTGAGTGAATTGCAGAACGTCAGATTTTTGCTGATATTGTGACCGCGCGGCTTAGGGATTTTTTCAAAAAAAGTTGTTCAGACGTCGAGGGCAAATTCTGTTTCTGATGATAAAAACCCATCTGTTTCCACCGGAAAAGCTTTCAGGAGAGCGTTTGCAACAGTTTGCCACTATTTCTGAGTAAATTGCGGAAGGTCAGATTTTTGCTGAAATTGTGACCGCGCGGCTTAGGGATTTTTTCAAAAAAAGTTGTTCAGACGTCGAGGGCTTCTTCTGTTTCTGATGATAAAAACCTATCTGTTTCCACCGAAAAACCTTTCAGGGGATCATTTGTGACAGTTTGGCAGGATTTTTGAGTAAATTGCAGAACGTCAAATTTTTGCTGAAATTGTGACCGCGCGGCTTAGGGATTTTTTCAAAAAAAGTTGTTCAGACGTCGAGGGCTTATTCTGTTTCTGATGATAAAACCCATCTGTTTCCACCGGAAAAGCTTTCAGGAGAGCGTTTGCAACAGTTTGCCACTATTTCTGAGTAAATTGCAGAACGTCAGATTTTTGCTAAAATTGTGACCGCGCGGCTTAGGGATTTTTTCAAAAAAAAGTTGTTCAGACGTCGAGGGCTTATTCTGTTTTTGATGATAAAAACCCATCTGTTTCCACCGAAAAACCTTTCAGGGGATCGTTTGCAACAGTTTGGAAGCATTTTTGAGTGAATTGCAGAACGTCAGATTTTTGCTGAAATTGTGACCGCGCGGCTTAGGGATTTTTTCAAAAAAAGTTGTTAAGACGTCGAGGGCAAATTCTGTTTCTGATGATAAAAACCCATCTGTTTCCACCGAAAAACCTTTCAGGAGAGCGTTTGCAACAGTTTGCCACTATTTCTGAGTAAATTGCAGAACGTCAAATTTTTGCTGAAATTGTGACCGCGCGGCTTAGGGATTTTTTCAAAAAAAGTTGTTCAGACGTCGAGGGCTTATTCTGTTTCTGATGATAAAACCCATCTGTTTCCACCGAAAAACCTTTCAGGGGATAGTTTGCAACAGTTTGGCAGCATTTTTGAGTGAATTGCAGAACGTCAGATTTTTGCTGATATTGTGACCGCGCGGCTTAGGGATTTTTTCAAAAAAAGTTGTTCAGACGTCGAGGACAAATTCTGTTTCTGATGATAAAAACCCATCTGTTTCCACCGGAAAAGCTTTCAGGAGAGCGTTTGCAACAGTTTGCCACTATTTCTGAGTAAATTGCGGAAGGTCAGATTTTTGCTGAAATTGTGACCGCGCGGCTTAGGGATTTTTTCAAAAAAAGTTGTTCAGACGTCGAGGGCTTCTTCTGTTTCTGATGATAAAAACCTATCTGTTTCCACCGAAAAACCTTTCAGGGGATCATTTGTGACAGTTTGGCAGGATTTTTGAGTAAATTGCAGAACGTCAAATTTTTGCTGAAATTGTGACCGCGCGGCTTAGGGATTTTTTCGAAAAATGTTGTTCAGACGTCGAAGGCTTATTCTGTTTCTGATGATAAAACCCATCTGTTTCCACCGAAAAACCTTTCAGGGGATCGTTTGCAAC
The DNA here is from genome assembly GCF_964270895.1 of Podarcis filfolensis. Taxonomy (NCBI): domain Eukaryota; kingdom Metazoa; phylum Chordata; class Lepidosauria; order Squamata; family Lacertidae; genus Podarcis; species Podarcis filfolensis. The sequence continues at coordinate 89,357,764 of NC_139608.1, forward strand.
TGTTTGGCAGCATTTTTGAGTGAATTGCAGAACGTCAGATTTTTGCTGAAATTGTGACCCCGCGGCTTAGGGATTTTTTCAAAAAAAGTTGTTCAGACGTCGAGGGCAAATTCTGTTTCTGATGATAAAAAAAAATCTGTTTCCACCGGAAAAGCTTTCAGGAGAGCGTTTGCAACAGTTTGCCACTATTTCTGAGTAAATTGCGGAAGGTCAGATTTTTGCTGAAATTGTGACCGCGCGGCTTAGGGATTTTTTCAAAAAAAGTTGTTCAGACGTGGAGGGCTTATTCTGTTTCTGATGATAAAACCCATCTGTTTCCACCGAAAAACCTTTCAGGGGATCGTTTGCAACAGTTTGTCAGCATTTTTGAGTGAATTGCAGAACGTCAGATTTTTGCTAAAATTGTGACCGCGCGGCTTAGGGATTTTTTCAAAAAAAAGGTGTTCAGACGTCGAGGGCTTATTCTGTTTTTGATGATAAAAACCCATCTGTTTCCACCGAAAAACCTTTCAGGGGATCGTTTGCAACAGTTTGGCAGCATTTTTGAGTGAATTGCAGAACGTCAGATTTTTGCTGAAATTGTGACCCCGCGGCTTAGGGATTTTTTCAAAAAAAGTTGTTCAGACGTCGAGGGCAAATTCTGTTTCTGATGATAAAAACCCATCTGTTTCCACCGGAAAAGCTTTCAGGGGATCGTTTGCAACAGTTTGGCAGCATTTTTGAGTGAATTGCAGAACGTCAGATTTTTGCTGAAATTGTGACCGCGCGGCTTAGGGATTTTTTCAAAAAAAGTTGTTCAGACGTCGAGGGCTTATTCTGTTTCTGATGATAAAACCCATCTGTTTCCACCGAAAAACCTTTCAGTGGATAGTTTGCAACAGTTTGGCAGCATTTTTGAGTGAATTGCAGAATGTCAGATTTTTTGCTGAAATTGTGACCCCGCGGCTTAGGGATTTTTTCAAAAAAAGTTGTTCAGACGTCGAGGGCAAATTCTGTTTCTGATGATAAAAACCCATCTGTTTCCACCGAAAAAGCTATCAGGAGAGCGTTTGCAACAGTTTGCCACTATTTCTGAGTAAATTGCGGAAGGTCAGATTTTTGCTGAAATTGTGACCGCGCGGCTTAGGGATTTTTTCAAAAAAAGTTGTTCAGACGTCGAGGGCTTATTCTGTTTCTGATGATAAAACCCATCTGTTTCCACCGAAAAACCTTTCAGAGGATAGTTTGCAACAGTTTGGCAGCATTTTTGAGTGAATTGCAGAACGTCAGATTTTTGCTGAAATTGTGACCGCGCGGCTTAGGGATTTTTTCAAAAAAAGTTGTTCAGACGTCGAGGGCTTATTCTGTTTCTGATGATAAAACCCATCTGTTTCCACCGAAAAACCTTTCAGGGGATCGTTTGCAACAGTTTGGCAGCATTTTTGAGTGAATTGCAGAACGTCAGATTTTTGCTAAAATTGTGACCGCGCGGCTTAGGGATTTTTTCAAAAAAAAGGTGTTCAGACGTCGAGGGCTTATTCTGTTTTTGATGATAAAAACCCATCTGTTTCCACCGAAAAACCTTTCAGGGGATCGTTTGCAACAGTTTGGCAGCATTTTTGAGTGAATTGCAGAACGTCAGATTTTTGCTGAAATTGTGACCGCGCGGCTTAGGGATTTTTTCAAAAAAAGTTGTTCAGACGTCGAGGGCAAATTCTGTTTCTGATGATAAAAACCCATCTGTTTCCACCGGAAAAGCTTTCAGGAGAGCGTTTGCAACAGTTTGCCACTATTTCTGAGTAAATTGCGGAAGGTCAGATTTTTGCTGAAATTGTGACCGCGCGGCTTAGGGATTTTTTCAAAAAAAGTTGTTCAGACGTCGAGGGCTTATTCTGTTTCTGATGATTAAAACCTATCTGTTTCCACCGAAAAACCTTTCAGGGGATCATTTGTGACAGTTTGGCAGGATTTTTGAGTAAATTGCAGAACGTCAGATTTTTGCTGAAATTGTGACCGCGCGGCTTAGGGATTTTTTCAAAAAAAGTTGTTCAGACGTCGAGGGCAAATTCTGTTTCTGATGATAAAAAACCATCTGTTTCCACCGGAAAAGCTTTCAGGAGAGCGTTTGCAACAGTTTGCCACTATTTCTGAGTAAATTGCGGAAGGTCAGATTTTTGCTGAAATTGTGACCGCGCGGCTTAGGGATTTTTTCAAAAAAAGTTGTTCAGACGTCGGGGGCTTATTCTGTTTCTGATGATAAAACCCATCTGTTTCCACCGAAAAACCTTTCAGGGGATCGTTTGCAACAGTTTGTCAGCATTTTTGAGTGAATTGCAGAACGTCAGATTTTTGCTAAAATTGTGACCGCGCGGCTTAGGGATTTTTTCAAAAAAAAGGTGTTCAGACGTCGAGGGCTTATTCTGTTTTTGATGATAAAAACCCATCTGTTTCCACCGGAAAAGCTTTCAGGAGAGCGTTTGCAACAGTTTGCCACTATTTCTGAGTAAATTGCGGAAGGTCAGATTTTTGCTGAAATTGTGACCGCGCGGCTTAGGGATTTTTTCAAAAAAAGTTGTTCAGACGTCGAGGGCTTATTCTGTTTCTGATGATAAAACCCATCTGTTTCCACCGGAAAAGCTTTCAGGAGAGCGTTTGCAACAGTTTGCCACTATTTCTGAGTAAATTGCAGAACGTCAGATTTTTGCTAAAATTGTGACCGCGCGGCTTAGGGATTTTTTCAAAAAAAAGTTGTTCAGACGTCGAGGGCTTATTCTGTTTTTGATGATAAAAACCCATCTGTTTCCACCGAAAAACCTTTCAGGGGATCGTTTGCAACAGTTTGGAAGCATTTTTGAGTGAATTGCAGAACGTCAGATTTTTGCTGAAATTGTGACCGCGCGGCTTAGGGATTTTTTCAAAAAAAGTTGTTAAGACGTCGAGGGCTAATTCTGTTTCTGATGATAAAAACCCATCTGTTTCCACCGAAAAACCTTTCAGGAGAGCGTTTGCAACAGTTTGCCACTATTTCTGAGTAAATTGCAGAACGTCAAATTTTTGCTGAAATTGTGACCGCGCGGCTTAGGGATTTTTTCAAAAAAAGTTGTTCAGACGTCTAGGGCTTATTCTGTTTCTGATGATAAAACCCATCTGTTTCCACCGAAAAACCTTTCAGGGGATAGTTTGCAACAGTTTGGCAGCATTTTTGAGTGAATTGCAGAACGTCAGATTTTTGCTGATATTGTGACCGCGCGGCTTAGGGATTTTTTCAAAAAAAGTTGTTCAGACGTCGAGGGCAAATTCTGTTTCTGATGATAAAAACCCATCTGTTTCCACCGGAAAAGCTTTCAGGAGAGCGTTTGCAACAGTTTGCCACTATTTCTGAGTAAATTGCGGAAGGTCAGATTTTTGCTGAAATTGTGACCGCGCGGCTTAGGGATTTTTTCAAAAAAAGTTGTTCAGACGTCGAGGGCTTCTTCTGTTTCTGATGATAAAAACCTATCTGTTTCCACCGAAAAACCTTTCAGGGGATCATTTGTGACAGTTTGGCAGCATTTTTGAGTGAATTGCAGAACGTCAGATTTTTGCTAAAATTGTGACCGCGCGGCTTAGGGATTTTTTCAAAAAAAAGGTGTTCAGACGTCGAGGGCTTATTCTGTTTTTTATGATAAAAACCCATCTGTTTCCACCGAAAAACCTTTCAGGGGTTCGTTTGCAACAGTTTGGCAGCATTTTTGAGTGAATTGCAGAACGTCAGATTTTTGCTGAAATTGTGACCGCGCGGCTTAGGGATTTTTTCAAAAAAAGTTGTTCAGACGTCGAGGGCAAATTCTGTTTCTGATGATAAAAACCCATCTGTTTCCACCGGAAAAGCTTTCAGGAGATCATTTGTGACAGTTTGGCAGGATTTTTGAGTAAATTGCAGAACGTCAGATTTTTGCTGAAATTGTGACCGCGCGGCTTAGGGATTTTTTCAAAAAAAGTTGTTCAGACGTCGAGGGCTTATTCTGTTTCTGATGATAAAAACCTATCTGTTTCCACCGAAAAACCTTTCAGGGGATCATTTGTGACAGTTTGGCAGGATTTTTGAGTAAATTGCAGAACGTCAAATTTTTGCTGAAATTGTGACCCCGCGGCTTAGGGATTTTTTCAAAAAAAGTTGTTCAGACGTCGAGGGCTTATTCTGTTTCTGATGATAAAAACCCATCTGTTTCCACCGGAAAAGCTTTCAGGAGAGCGTTTGCAACAGTTTGCCACTATTTCTGAGTAAATTGCGGAAGGTCAGATTTTTGCTGAAATTGTGACCGCGCGGCTTAGGGATTTTTTCAAAAAAAGTTGTTCAGACGTCGAGGGCTTATTCTGTTTCTGATGATAAAACCCACCTGTTTCCACCGAAAAACCTTTCAGGGGATCGTTTCCAACACTTTGGCAGCATTTTTGAGTGAATTGCAGAACGTCAGATTTTTGCTAAAATTGTGACCGCGCGGCTTAGGGATTTTTTCAAAAAAAAGTTGTTCAGACGTCGAGGGCTTATTCTGTTTTTGATGATAAAAACCCATCTGTTTCCACCGAAAAACCTTTCAGGGGATCGTTTGCAGCAGTTTGGAAGCATTTTTGAGTGAATTGCAGAACGTCAGATTTTTGCTGAAATTGTGACCGCGCGGCTTAGGGATTTTTTCAAAAAAAGTTGTTAAGACGTCGAGGGCAAATTCTGTTTCTGATGATAAAAACCCATCTGTTTCCACCGAAAAACCTTTCAGGAGAGCGTTTGCAACAGTTTGCCACTATTTCTGAGTAAATTGCAGAACGTCAAATTTTTGCTGAAATTGTGACCGCGCGGCTTAGGGATTTTTTCAAAAAAAGTTGTTCAGACGTCGAGGGCTTATTCTGTTTCTGATGATAAAACCCATCTGTTTCCACCGAAAAACCTTTCAGGGGATAGTTTGCAACAGTTTGGCAGCATTTTTGAGTGAATTGCAGAACGTCAGATTTTTGCTGATATTGTGACCGCGCGGCTTAGGGATTTTTTCAAAAAAAGTTGTTCAGACGTCGAGGGCAAATTCTGTTTCTGATGATAAAAACCCATCTGTTTCCACCGGAAAAGCTTTCAGGAGAGCGTTTGCAACAGTTTGCCACTATTTCTGAGTAAATTGCGGAAGGTCAGATTTTTGCTGAAATTGTGACCGCGCGGCTTAGGGATTTTTTCAAAAAAAGTTGTTCAGACGTGGAGGGCTTATTCTGTTTCTGATGATAAAACCCATCTGTTTCCACCGAAAAACCTTTCAGGGGATCGTTTGCAACAGTTTGTCAGCATTTTTGAGTGAATTGCAGAACGTCAGATTTTTGCTAAAATTGTGACCGCGCGGCTTAGGGATTTTTTCAAAAAAAAGGTGTTCAGACGTCGAGGGCTTATTCTGTTTTTGATGATAAAAACCCATCTGTTTCCACCGAAAAACCTTTCAGGGGATCGTTTGCAACAGTTTGGCAGCATTTTTGAGTGAATTGCAGAACGTCAGATTTTTGCTGAAATTGTGACCCCGCGGCTTAGGGATTTTTTCAAAAAAAGTTGTTCAGACGTCGAGGGCAAATTCTGTTTCTGATGATAAAAACCCATCTGTTTCCACCGGAAAAGCTTTCAGGGGATCGTTTGCAACAGTTTGGCAGCATTTTTGAGTGAATTGCAGAACGTCAGATTTTTGCTGAAATTGTGACCGCGCGGCTTAGGGATTTTTTCAAAAAAAGTTGTTTAGACGTCGAGGGCAAATTCTGTTTCTGATGATAAAAACCCATCTGTTTCCACCGGAAAAGCTTTCAGGAGAGCGTTTGCAACAGTTTGCCACTATTTCTGAGTAAATTGCGGAAGGTCAGATTTTTGCTGAAATTGTGACCGCGCGGCTTAGGGATTTTTTCAAAAAAAGTTGTTCAGACGTCGAGGGCTTATTCTGTTTCTGATGATAAAAACCTATCTGTTTCCACCGAAAAACCTTTCAGGGGATCATTTGTGACAGTTTGGCAGGATTTCTGAGTAAATTGTAGAACGTCAAATTTTTGCTGAAATTGTGACCGCGCGGCTTAGGGATTTTTTCAAAAAAAGTTGTTCAGACGTCGAGGGCTTATTCTGTTTCTGATGATAAAACCAATCTGTTTCCACCGGAAAAGCTTTCAGGAGAGCGTTTGCAACAGTTTGCCACTATTTCTGAGTAAATTGCGGAAGGTCAGATTTTTGCTGAAATTGTGACCGCGCGGCTTAGGGATTTTTTCAAAAAAAGTTGTTCAGACGTCGAGGGCTTATTCTGTTTCTGATGATAAAACCCATCTGTTTCCACCGAAAAACCTTTCAGGGGATCGTTTGCAACAGTTTGGCAGCATTTTTGAGTGAATTGCAGAACGTCAGATTTTTGCTAAAATTGTGACCGCGCGGCTTAGGGATTTTTTCAAAAAAAAGGTGTTCAGACGTCGAGGGCTTATTCTGTTTTTTATGATAAAAACCCATCTGTTTCCATCGAAAAACCTTTCAGGGGTTCGTTTGCAACAGTTTGGCAGCATTTTTGAGTGAATTGCAGAACGTCAGATTTTTGCTGAAATTGTGACCGCGCGGCTTAGGGATTTTTTCAAAAAAAGTTGTTCAGACGTCGAGGGCAAATTCTGTTTCTGATGATAAAAACCCATCTGTTTCCACCGGAAAAGCTTTCAGGAGATCATTTGTGACAGTTTGGCAGGATTTTTGAGTAAATTGCAGAACGTCAGATTTTTGCTGAAATTGTGACCGCGCGGCTTAGGGATTTTTTCAAAAAAAGTTGTTCAGACGTCGAGGGCTTATTCTGTTTCTGATGATAAAACCCATCTGTTTCCACCGAAAAACCTTTCAGGGGATAGTTTGCAACAGTTTGGCAGCATTTTTGAGTGAATTGCAGAACGTCAGATTTTTGCTGATATTGTGACCGCGCGGCTTAGGGATTTTTTCAAAAAAAGTTGTTCAGACGTCGAGGGCAAATTCTGTTTCTGATGATAAAAACCCATCTGTTTCCACCGGAAAAGCTTTCAGGAGAGCGTTTGCAACAGTTTGCCACTATTTCTGAGTAAATTGCGGAAGGTCAGATTTTTGCTGAAATTGTGACCGCGCGGCTTAGGGATTTTTTCAAAAAAAGTTGTTCAGACGTGGAGGGCTTATTCTGTTTCTGATGATAAAACCCATCTGTTTCCACCGAAAAACCTTTCAGGGGATCGTTTGCAACAGTTTGTCAGCATTTTTGAGTGAATTGCAGAACGTCAGATTTTTGCTAAAATTGTGACCGCGCGGCTTAGGGATTTTTTCAAAAAAACGGTGTTCAGACGTCGAGGGCTTATTCTGTTTTTGATGATAAAAACCCATCTGTTTCCACCGAAAAACCTTTCAGGGGATCGTTTGCAACAGTTTGGCAGCATTTTTGAGTGAATTGCAGAACGTCAGATTTTTGCTGAAATTGTGACCCCGCGGCTTAGGGATTTTTTCAAAAAAAGTTGTTCAGACGTCGAGGGCAAATTCTGTTTCTGATGATAAAAACCCATCTGTTTCCACCGGAAAAGCTTTCAGGGGATCGTTTGCAACAGTTTGGCAGCATTTTTGAGTGAATTGCAGAACGTCAGATTTTTGCTGAAATTGTGACCGCGCGGCTTAGGGATTTTTTCAAAAAAAGTTGTTTAGACGTCGAGGGCAAATTCTGTTTCTGATGATAAAAACCCATCTGTTTCCACCGGAAAAGCTTTCAGGAGAGCGTTTGCAACAGTTTGCCACTATTTCTGAGTAAATTGCGGAAGGTCAGATTTTTGCTGAAATTGTGACCGCGCGGCTTAGGGATTTTTTCAAAAAAAGTTGTTCAGACGTCGAGGGCTTATTCTGTTTCTGATGATAAAAACCTATCTGTTTCCACCGAAAAACCTTTCAGGGGATCATTTGTGACAGTTTGGCAGGATTTCTGAGTAAATTGTAGAACGTCAAATTTTTGCTGAAATTGTGACCGCGCGGCTTAGGGATTTTTTCAAAAAAAGTTGTTCAGACGTCGAGGGCTTATTCTGTTTCTGATGATAAAACCAATCTGTTTCCACCGGAAAAGCTTTCAGGAGAGCGTTTGCAACAGTTTGCCACTATTTCTGAGTAAATTGCGGAAGGTCAGATTTTTGCTGAAATTGTGACCGCGCGGCTTAGGGATTTTTTCAAAAAAAGTTGTTCAGACGTCGAGGGCTTATTCTGTTTCTGATGATAAAACCCATCTGTTTCCACCGAAAAACCTTTCAGGGGATCGTTTGCAACAGTTTGGCAGCATTTTTGAGTGAATTGCAGAACGTCAGATTTTTGCTAAAATTGTGACCGCGCGGCTTAGGGATTTTTTCAAAAAAAAGGTGTTCAGACGTCGAGGGCTTATTCTGTTTTTTATGATAAAAACCCATCTGTTTCCATCGAAAAACCTTTCAGGGGTTCGTTTGCAACAGTTTGGCAGCATTTTTGAGTGAATTGCAGAACGTCAGATTTTTGCTGAAATTGTGACCGCGCGGCTTAGGGATTTTTTCAAAAAAAGTTGTTCAGACGTCGAGGGCAAATTCTGTTTCTGATGATAAAAACCCATCTGTTTCCACCGGAAAAGCTTTCAGGAGATCATTTGTGACAGTTTGGCAGGATTTTTGAGTAAATTGCAGAACGTCAGATTTTTGCTGAAATTGTGACCGCGCGGCTTAGGGATTTTTTCAAAAAAAGTTGTTCAGACGTCGAGGGCTTATTCTGTTTCTGATGATAAAAACCTATCTGTTTCCACCGAAAAACCTTTCAGGGGATCATTTGTGACAGTTTGGCAGGATTTTTGAGTAAATTGCAGAACGTCAAATTTTTGCTGAAATTGTGACCCCGCGGCTTAGGGATTTTTTCAAAAAAAGTTGTTCAGACGTCGAGGGCTTATTCTGTTTCTGATGATAAAAACCCATCTGTTTCCACCGGAAAAGCTTTCAGGAGAGCGTTTGCAACAGTTTGCCACTATTTCTGAGTAAATTGCGGAAGGTCAGATTTTTGCTGAAATTGTGACCGCGCGGCTTAGGGATTTTTTCAAAAAAAGTTGTTCAGACGTCGAGGGCTTATTCTGTTTCTGATGATAAAACCCACCTGTTTCCACCGAAAAACCTTTCAGGGGATCGTTTCCAACACTTTGGCAGCATTTTTGAGTGAATTGCAGAACGTCAGATTTTTGCTAAAATTGTGACCGCGCGGCTTAGGGATTTTTTCAAAAAAAAGTTGTTCAGACGTCGAGGGCTTATTCTGTTTTTGATGATAAAAACCCATCTGTTTCCACCGAAAAACCTTTCAGGAGAGCGTTTGCAACAGTTTGCCACTATTTCTGAGTAAATTGCAGAACGTCAAATTTTTGCTGAAATTGTGACCGCGCGGCTTAGGGATTTTTTCAAAAAAAGTTGTTCAGACGTCGAGGGCTTATTCTGTTTCTGATGATAAAACCCATCTGTTTCCACCGAAAAACCTTTCAGGGGATAGTTTGCAACAGTTTGGCAGCATTTTTGAGTGAATTGCAGAACGTCAGATTTTTGCTGATATTGTGACCGCGCGGCTTAGGGATTTTTTCAAAAAAAGTTGTTCAGACGTCGAGGGCAAATTCTGTTTCTGATGATAAAAACCCATCTGTTTCCACCGGAAAAGCTTTCAGGAGAGCGTTTGCAACAGTTTGCCACTATTTCTGAGTAAATTGCGGAAGGTCAGATTTTTGCTGAAATTGTGACCGCGCGGCTTAGGGATTTTTTCAAAAAAAGTTGTTCAGACGTCGAGGGCTTCTTCTGTTTCTGATGATAAAAACCTATCTGTTTCCACCGAAAAACCTTGCAGGGGATCATTTGTGACAGTTTGGCAGGATTTTTGAGTAAATTGCAGAACGTCAAATTTTTGCTGAAATTGTGACCGCGCGGCTTAGGGATTTTTTCGAAAAATGTTGTTCGGACGTCGAGGGCTTATTCTGTTTCTGATGATAAAACCCATCTGTTTCCACCGAAAAACCTTTCAGGGGATCGTTTGCAACAGTTTGGCAGCATTTTTGAGTGAATTGCAGAACGTCAGATTTTTGCTGAAATTGTGACCCCGCGGCTTAGGGATTTTTTCAAAAAAAGTTGTTCAGACGTCGAGGGCAAATTCTGTTTCTGATGATAAAAAACCATCTGTTTCCACCGGAAAAGCTTTCAGGAGAGCGTTTGCAACAGTTTGCCACTATTTCTGAGTAAATTGCGGAAGGTCAGATTTTTGCTGAAATTGTGACCGCGCGGCTTAGGGATTTTTTCAAAAAAAGTTGTTCAGACGTCGAGGGCTTATTCTGTTTCTGATGATAAAACCCATCTGTTTCCACCGAAAAACCTTTCAGGGGATCGTTTGCAACAGTTTGTCAGCATTTTTGAGTGAATTGCAGAACGTCAGATTTTTGCTAAAATTGTGACCGCGCGGCTTAGGGATTTTTTCAAAAAAAAGGTGTTCAGACGTCGAGGGCTTATTCTGTTTTTGATGATAATAACCCATCTGTTTCCACCGAAAAACCTTTCAGGGGATCGTTTGCAACAGTTTGGCAGCATTTTTGAGTGAATTGCAGAACGTCAGATTTTTGCTGAAATTGTGACCGCGCGGCTTAGGGATTTTTTCATAAAAAGTTGTTCAGACGTCGAGGGCAAATTCTGTTTCTGATGATAAAAACCCATCTGTTTCCACCGGAAAAGCTTTCAGGGGATCGTTTGCAACAGTTTGGCAGCATTTTTGAGTGAATTGCAGAACGTCAGATTTTTGCTGAAATTGTGACCGCGCGGCTTAGGGATTTTTTCAAAAAAAGTTGTTCAGACGTCGAGGGCAAATTCTGTTTCTGATGATAAAAACCCATCTGTTTCCACCGGAAAAGCTTTCAGGAGAGCGTTTGCAACAGTTTGCCACTATTTCTGAGTAAATTGCGGAAGGTCAGATTTTTGGTGAAATTGTGACCGAGCGGCTTAGGGATTTTTTCAAAAAAAGTTCTTCAGACGTCGAGCGCTTATTCTGTTTCTGATGATAAAAAACCATCTGTTTCCACCGAAAAACCTTTCAGGGGATCATTTGTGACAGTTTGGCAGAATTTTTGAGTAAATTGCAGAACGTCAAATTTTTGCTGAAATTGTGACCGCGTGGCTTAGGGATTTTTTCAAAAAAAGTTGTTCAGACGTCGAGGGCTTATTCTGTTTCTGATGATAAAACCCATCTGTTTCCACCGAAAAACCTTTCAGTAGAGCGTTTGCAACAGTTTGCCACTATTTCTGAGTAAATTGCAGAACGTCAGATTTTTGCTAAAATTGTGACCGCGCGGCTTAGGGATTTTTTCAAAAAAAAGTTGTTCAGACGTCGAGGGCTTATTCTGTTTCTGATGATAAAACCCATCTGTTTCCACCGAAAAACCTTTCAGGGGATCGTTTGCAACAGTTTGGCAGCATTTTTGAGTGAATTGCAGAACGTCAGATTTTTGCTGAAATTGTGACCGCGCGGCTTAGGGATTTTTTCAAAAAAAGTTGTTCAGACGTCGAGGGCAAATTCTGTTTCTGATGATAAAAACCCATCTGTTTCCACCGGAAAAGCTTTCAGGGGATCGTTTGCAACAGTTTGGCAGCATTTTTGAGTGAATTGCAGAACGTCAGATTTTTGCTGAAATTGTGACCGCGCGGCTTAGGGATTTTTTCAAAAAAAGTTGTTCAGACGTCGAGGGCTTCTTCTGTTTCTGATGATAAAAACCTATCTGTTTCCACCGAAAAACCTTTCAGGAGAGCGTTTGCAACAGTTTGCCACTATTTCTGAGTAAATTGCAGAACGTCAGATTTTTGCTGAAATTGTGACCGCGCGGCTTAGGGATTTTTTCAAAAAAAGTTGTTCAGACGTCGAGGGCTTATTCTGTTTCTGATGATAAAAACCTATCTGTTTCCACCGAAAAACCTTTCAGGGGATCATTTGTGACAGTTTGGCAGCATTTTTGAGTGAATTGCAGAACGTCAGATTTTTGCTGAAATTGTGACCGCGCGGCTTAGGGATTTTTTCAAAAAAAGTTGTTCAGACGTCGAGGGCAAATTCTGTTTCTGATGATAAAAACCCATCTGTTTCCACCGGAAAAGCTTTCAGGAGAGCGTTTGCAACAGTTTGCCACTATTTCTGAGTAAATTGCGGAAGGTCAGATTTTTGGTGAAATTGTGACCGAGCGGCTTAGGGATTTTTTCAAAAAAAGTTGTTCAGACGTCGAGGGCTTATTCTGTTTCTGATGATAAAAAACCATCTGTTTCCACCGAAAAACCTTTCAGGGGATCATTTGTGACAGTTTGGCAGGATTTTTGAGTAAATTGCAGAACGTCAAATTTTTGCTGAAATTGTGACCGCGCGGCTTAGGGATTTTTTCAAAAAAAGTTGTTCAGACGTCGAGGGCTTATTCTGTTTCTGATGATAAAACCCATCTGTTTCCACCGAAAAACCTTTCAGTAGAGCGTTTGCAACAGTTTGCCACTATTTCTGAGTAAATTGCAGAACGTCAGATTTTTGCTAAAATTGTGACCGCGCGGCTTAGGGATTTTTTCAAAAAAAAGTTGTTCAGACATCGAGGGCTTATTCTGTTTCTGATGATAAAACCCATCTGTTTCCACCGAAAAACCTTTCAGGGGATCGTTTGCAACAGTTTGGCAGCATTTTTGAGTGAATTGCAGAACGTCAGATTTTTGCTGAAATTGTGACCGCGCGGCTTAGGGATTTTTTCAAAAAAAGTTGTTCAGACGTCGAGGGCAAATTCTGTTTCTGATGATAAAAACCCATCTGTTTCCATCGGAAAAGCTTTCAGGGGATCGTTTGCAACAGTTTGGCAGCATTTTTGAGTGAATTGCAGAACGTCAGATTTTTGCTGAAATTGTGACCGCGCGGCTTAGGGATTTTTTCAAAAAAAGTTGTTCAGACGTCGAGGGCTTCTTCTGTTTCTGATGATAAAAACCTATCTGTTTCCACCGAAAAACCTTTCAGGAGAGCGTTTGCAACAGTTTGCCACTATTTCTGAGTAAATTGCAGAACGTCAGATTTTTGCTGAAATTGTGACCGCGCGGCTTAGGGATTTTTTCAAAAAAAGTTGTTCAGACGTCGAGGGCTTATTCTGTTTCTGATGATAAAAACCTATCTGTTTCCACCGAAAAACCTTTCAGGGGATCATTTGTGACAGTTTGGCAGCATTTTTGAGTGAATTGCAGAACGTCAAATTTTTGCTGAAATTGTGACCGCGCGGCTTAGGGATTTTTTCAAAAAAAGTTGTTCAGACGTCGAGGGCTTATTCTGTTTCTGATGATAAAACCCATCTGTTTCCACCGGAAAAGCTTTTAGGAGAGCGTTTGCAACAGTTTGCCACTATTTCTGAGTAAATTGCGGAAGGTCAGATTTTTGCTGAAATTGTGACCGCGCGACTTAGGGATTTTTTCAAAAAAAGTTGTTCAGACGTCGAGGGCTTATTCTGTTTCTGATGATAAAACCGATCTGTTTCCACCGAAAAACCTTTCAGGGGATCGTTTGCAACAGTTTGGCAGCATTTTTGAGTGAATTGCAGAACGTCAGATTTTTGCTGAAATTGTGACCGCGCGGCTTAGGGATTTTTTCAAAAAAAGTTGTTCAGACGTCGAGGGCAAATTCTGTTTCTGATGATAAAAACCCATCTGTTTCCACCGGAAAAGCTTTCAGGAAAGCGTTTGCAACAGTTTGCCACTATTTCTGAGTAAATTGCGGAAGGTCAGATTTTTGCTAAAATTGTGACCGCGCGGCTTAGGGATTTTTTCAAAAAAAAGGTGTTCAGACGTCGAGGGCTTATTCTGTTTTTTATGATAAAAACCCATCTGTTTCCACCGAAAAACCTTTCAGGGGTTCGTTTGCAACAGTTTGGCAGCATTTTTGAGTGAATTGCAGAACGTCAGATTTTTGCTGAAATTGTGACCGCGCGGCTTAGGGATTTTTTCAAAAAAAGTTGTTCAGACGACGAGGGCAAATTCTGTTTCTGATGATAAAAACCCATCTGTTTCCACCGGAAAAGCTTTCAGGAGAGCGTTTGCAACAGTTTGCCACTATTTCTGAGTAAATTGCGGAAGGTCAGATTTTTGCTGAAATTGTGACCGCGCGGCTTAGGGATTTTTTCAAAAAAAGTTGTTCAGACGTCGAGGGCTTATTCTGTTTCTGATGATAAAAACCTATCTGTTTCCACCGAAAAACCTTTCAGGGGATCATTTGTGACAGTTTGGCAGGATTTTTGAGTATATTGCAGAACGTCAAATTTTTGCTGAAATTGTGACCGCGCGGCTTAGGGATTTTTTCAAAAAAAGTTGTTCAGACGTCGAGGGCTTATTCTGTTTCTGATGATAAAACCCATCTGTTTTCACCGGAAAAGCTTTCAGGAGAGCGTTTGCAACAGTTTGCCACTATTTCTGAGTAAATTGCGGAAGGTCAGATTTTTGCTGAAATTGTGACCGCGCGGCTTAGGGATTTTTTCAAAAAAAGTTGTTCAGACGTCGAGGGCTTATTCTGTTTCTGATGATAAAACCGATCTGTTTCCACCGAAAAACCTTTCAGGGGATCGTTTGCAACATTTTGGCAGCATTTTTGAGTGAATTGCAGAACGTCAGATTTTTGCTGAAATTGTGACCGCGCGGCTTAGGGATTTTTTCAAAAAAAGTTGTTCAGACGTCGAGGGCAAATTCTGTTTCTGATGATAAAAACCCATCTGTTTCCACCGGAAAAGCTTTCAGGAGAGCGTTTGCAACAGTTTGCCACTATTTCTGAGTAAATTGCGGAAGGTCAGATTTTTGCTGAAATTGTGACCGCGCGGCTTAGGGATTTTTTCAAAAAAAGTTGTTCAGACGTCGAGGGCTTATTCTGTTTCTGATGATAAAACCCATCTGTTTCCACCGAAAAACCTTTCAGGGGATCGTTTGCAACAGTTTGTCAGCATTTTTGAGTGAATTGCAGAACGTCAGATTTTTGCTAAAATTGTGACCGCGCGGCTTAGGGATTTTTTCAAAAAAAAGGTGTTCAGACGTCGAGGGCTTATTCTGTTTTTGATGATAAAAACCCATCTGTTTCCACCGAAAAACCTTTCAGGGGATCGTTTGCAACAGTTTTGCAGCATTTTTGAGTGAATTGCAGAACGTCAGATTTTTGCTGAAATTGTGACCGCGCGGCTTAGGGATTTTTTCAAAAAAAGTTGTTCAGACGTCGAGGGCAAATTCTGTTTCTGATGATAAAAACCCATCTGTTTCCACCGGAAAAGCTTTCAGGGGATCGTTTGCAACAGTTTGGCAGCATTTTTGAGTGAATTGCAGAACATCAGATTTTTGCTGAAATTGTGACCGCGCGGCTTAGGGATTTTTTCAAAAAAAGTTGTTCAGACGTCGAGGGCAAATTCTGTTTCTGATGATAAAAACCCATCTGTTTCCACCGGAAAAGCTTTCAGGAGAGCGTTTGCAACAGTTTGCCACTATTTCTGAGTAAATTGCGGAAGGTCAGATTTTTGGTGAAATTGTGACCGAGCGGCTTAGGGATTTTTTCAAAAAAAGTTGTTCAGACGTCGAGGGCTTATTCTGTTTCTGATGATAAAAAACCATCTGTTTCCACCGAAAAACCTTTCAGGGGATCATTTGTGACAGTTTGGCAGGATTTTTGAGTAAATTGCAGAACGTCAAATTTTTGCTGAAATTGTGACCGCGCGGCTTAGGGATTTTTTCAAAAAAAGTTGTTCAGACGTCGAGGGCTTATTCTGTTTCTGATGATAAAACCCATCTGTTTCCACCGAAAAACCTTTCAGGAGAGCGTTTGCAACAGTTTGCCACTATTTCTGAGTAAATTGCAGAACGTCAGATTTTTGCTAAAATTGTGACCGCGCGGCTTAGGGATTTTTTCAAAAAAAAGTTGTTCAGACGTCGAGGGCTTATTCTGTTTCTGATGATAAAACCCATCTGTTTCCACCGAAAAACCTTTCAGGGGATCGTTTGCAACAGTTTGGCAGCATTTTTGAGTGAATTGCAGAACGTCAGATTTTTGCTGAAATTGTGACCGCGCGGCTTAGGGATTTTTTCAAAAAAAGTTGTTCAGACGTCGAGGGCAAATTCTGTTTCTGATGATAAAAACCCATCTGTTTCCACCGGAAAAGCTTTCAGGGGATCGTTTGCAACAGTTTGGCAGCATTTTTGAGTGAATTGCAGAACGTCAGATTTTTGCTGAAATTGTGACCGCGCGGCTTAGGGATTTTTTCAAAAAAAGTTGTTCAGACGTCGAGGGCTTCTTCTGTTTCTGATGATAAAAACCTATCTGTTTCCACCGAAAAACCTTTCAGGAGAGCGTTTGCAACAGTTTGCCACTATTTCTGAGTAAATTGCCGAACGTCAGATTTTTGCTGAAATTGTGACCGCGCGGCTTAGGGATTTTTTCAAAAAAAGTTGTTCAGACGTCGAGGGCTTATTCTGTTTCTGATGATAAAAACCTATCTGTTTCCACCGAAAAACCTTTCAGGGGATCATTTGTGACAGTTTGGCAGCATTTTTGAGTGAATTGCAGAACGTCAAATTTTTGCTGAAATTGTGACCGCGCGGCTTAGGGATTTTTTCAAAAAAAGTTGTTCAGACGTCGAGGGCTTATTCTGTTTCTGATGATAAAACCCATCTGTTTCCACCGGAAAAGCTTTTAGGAGAGCGTTTGCAACAGTTTGCCACTATTTCTGAGTAAATTGCGGAAGGTCAGATTTTTGCTGAAATTGTGACCGCGCGGCTTAGGGATTTTTTCAAAAAAAGTTGTTCAGACGTCGAGGGCTTATTCTGTTTCTGATGATAAAACCGATCTGTTTCCACCGAAAAACCTTTCAGGGGATCGTTTGCAACAGTTTGGCAGCATTTTTGAGTGAATTGCAGAACGTCAGATTTTTGCTAAAATTGTGACCGCGCGGCTTAGGGATTTTTTCAAAAAAAAGGTGTTCAGACGTCGAGGGCTTATTCTGTTTTTTATGATAAAAACCCATCTGTTTCCACCGAAAAACCTTTCAGGGGTTCGTTTGCAACAGTTTGGCAGCATTTTTGAGTGAATTGCAGAACGTCAGATTTTTGCTGAAATTGTGACCACGCGGCTTAGGGATTTTTTCAAAAAAAGTTGTTCAGACGTCGAGGGCAAATTCTGTTTCTGATGATAAAAACCCATCTGTTTCCACCGGAAAAGCTTTCAGGAGAGCGTTTGCAACAGTTTGCCACTATTTCTGAGTAAATTGCGGAAGGTCAGATTTTTGCTGAAATTGTGACCGCGCGGCTTAGGGATTTTTTCAAAAAAAGTTGTTCAGACGTCGAGGGCTTATTCTGTTTCTGATGATAAAACCCATCTGTTTCCACCGAAAAACCTTTCAGGGGATCGTTTGCAACAGTTTGTCAGCATTTTTGAGTGAATTGCAGAACGTCAGATTTTTGCTAAAATTGTGACCGCGCGGCTTAGGGATTTTTTCAAAAAAAAGGTGTTCAGACGTCGAGGGCTTATTCTGTTTTTGATGATAAAAACCCATCTGTTTCCACCGAAAAACCTTTCAGGGGATCGTTTGCAACAGTTTTGCAGCATTTTTGAGTGAATTGCAGAACGTCAGATTTTTGCTGAAATTGTGACCGCGCGGCTTAGGGATTTTTTCAAAAAAAGTTGTTCAGACGTCGAGGGCAAATTCTGTTTCTGATGATAAAAACCCATCTGTTTCCACCGGAAAAGCTTTCAGGGGATCGTTTGCAACAGTTTGGCAGCATTTTTGAGTGAATTGCAGAACATCAGATTTTTGCTGAAATTGTGACCGCGCGGCTTAGGGATTTTTTCAAAAAAAGTTGTTCAGACGTCGAGGGCAAATTCTGTTTCTGATGATAAAAACCCATCTGTTTCCACCGGAAAAGCTTTCAGGAGAGCGTTTGCAACAGTTTGCCACTATTTCTGAGTAAATTGCGGAAGGTCAGATTTTTGGTGAAATTGTGACCGAGCGGCTTAGGGATTTTTTCAAAAAAAGTTGTTCAGACGTCGAGGGCTTATTCTGTTTCTGATGATAAAAAACCATCTGTTTCCACCGAAAAACCTTTCAGGGGATCATTTGTGACAGTTTGGCAGGATTTTTGAGTAAATTGCAGAACGTCAAATTTTTGCTGAAATTGTGACCGCGCGGCTTAGGGATTTTTTCAAAAAAAGTTGTTCAGACGTCGAGGGCTTATTCTGTTTCTGATGATAAAACCCATCTGTTTCCACCGAAAAACCTTTCAGGAGAGCGTTTGCAACAGTTTGCCACTATTTCTGAGTAAATTGCAGAACGTCAGATTTTTGCTAAAATTGTGACCGCGCGGCTTAGGGATTTTTTCAAAAAAAAGTTGTTCAGACGTCGAGGGCTTATTCTGTTTCTGATGATAAAACCCATCTGTTTCCACCGAAAAACCTTTCAGGGGATCGTTTGCAACAGTTTGGCAGCATTTTTGAGTGAATTGCAGAACGTCAGATTTTTGCTGAAATTGTGACCGCGCGGCTTAGGGATTTTTTCAAAAAAAGTTGTTCAGACGTCGAGGGCAAATTCTGTTTCTGATGATAAAAACCCATCTGTTTCCACCGGAAAAGCTTTCAGGGGATCGTTTGCAACAGTTTGGCAGCATTTTTGAGTGAATTGCAGAACGTCAGATTTTTGCTGAAATTGTGACCGCGCGGCTTAGGGATTTTTTCAAAAAAAGTTGTTCAGACGTCGAGGGCTTCTTCTGTTTCTGATGATAAAAACCTATCTGTTTCCACCGAAAAACCTTTCAGGAGAGCGTTTGCAACAGTTTGCCACTATTTCTGAGTAAATTGCCGAACGTCAGATTTTTGCTGAAATTGTGACCGCGCGGCTTAGGGATTTTTTCAAAAAAAGTTGTTCAGACGTCGAGGGCTTATTCTGTTTCTGATGATAAAAACCTATCTGTTTCCACCGAAAAACCTTTCAGGGGATCATTTGTGACAGTTTGGCAGCATTTTTGAGTGAATTGCAGAACGTCAAATTTTTGCTGAAATTGTGACCGCGCGGCTTAGGGATTTTTTCAAAAAAAGTTGTTCAGACGTCGAGGGCTTATTCTGTTTCTGATGATAAAACCCATCTGTTTCCACCGGAAAAGCTTTTAGGAGAGCGTTTGCAACAGTTTGCCACTATTTCTGAGTAAATTGCGGAAGGTCAGATTTTTGCTGAAATTGTGACCGCGCGGCTTAGGGATTTTTTCAAAAAAAGTTGTTCAGACGTCGAGGGCTTATTCTGTTTCTGATGATAAAACCGATCTGTTTCCACCGAAAAACCTTTCAGGGGATCGTTTGCAACAGTTTGGCAGCATTTTTGAGTGAATTGCAGAACGTCAGATTTTTGCTAAAATTGTGACCGCGCGGCTTAGGGATTTTTTCAAAAAAAAGGTGTTCAGACGTCGAGGGCTTATTCTGTTTTTTATGATAAAAACCCATCTGTTTCCACCGAAAAACCTTTCAGGGGTTCGTTTGCAACAGTTTGGCAGCATTTTTGAGTGAATTGCAGAACGTCAGATTTTTGCTGAAATTGTGACCACGCGGCTTAGGGATTTTTTCAAAAAAAGTTGTTCAGACGTCGAGGGCAAATTCTGTTTCTGATGATAAAAACCCATCTGTTTCCACCGGAAAAGCTTTCAGGAGAGCGTTTGCAACAGTTTGCCACTATTTCTGAGTAAATTGCGGAAGGTCAGATTTTTGCTGAAATTGTGACCGCGCGGCTTAGGGATTTTTTCAAAAAAAGTTGTTCAGACGTCGAGGGCTTATTCTGTTTCTGATGATAAAAACCTATCTGTTTCCACCGAAAAACCTTTCAGGGGATCATTTGTGACAGTTTGGCAGGATTTTTGAGTAAATTGCAGAACGTCAAATTTTTGCTGAAATTGTGACCGCGCGGCTTAGGGATTTTTTCAAAAAAAGTTGTTCAGACGTCGAGGGCTTATTCTGTTTCTGATGATAAAACCCATCTGTTCTCACCGGAAAAGCTATCAGGAGAGCGTTTGCAACAGTTTGCCACTATTTCTGAGTAAATTGCGGAAGGTCAGATTTTTGCTGAAATTGTGACCGCGCGGCTTAGGGATTTTTTCAAAAAAAGTTGTTCAGACGTCGAGGGCTTATTCTGTTTCTGATGATAAAAACCTATCTGTTTCCACCGAAAAACCTTTCAGGAGAGCGTTTGCAACAGTTTGGCAGCATTTTTGAGTGAATTGCAGAACGTCAGATTTTTGCTAAAATTGTGACCGCGCGGCTTAGGGATTTTTTCAAAAAAAAGGTGTTCAGACGTCGAGGGCTTATTCTGTTTTTTATGATAAAAACCCATCTGTTTCCACCGAAAAACCTTTCAGGGGTTCGTTTGCAACAGTTTGGCAGCATTTTTGAGTGAATCG
This sequence comes from Podarcis filfolensis, assembly GCF_964270895.1. NCBI lineage: Eukaryota > Metazoa > Chordata > Lepidosauria > Squamata > Lacertidae > Podarcis > Podarcis filfolensis. The sequence continues at coordinate 89,378,191 of NC_139608.1, forward strand.
CAGAACGTCAGATTTTTGCTGAAATTGTGACCGCGCGGCTTAGGGATTTTTTCAAAAAAAGTTGTTCAGACGTCGAGGGCAAATTCTGTTTCTGATGATAAAAACCCATCTGTTTCCACCGGAAAAGTTTTCAGGAGAGCGTTTGCAACAGTTTGCCACTATTTCTGAGTAAATTGCGGAAGGTCAGATTTTTGCTGAAATTGTGACCGCGCGGCTTAGGGATTTTTTCAAAAAAAGTTGTTCAGACGTCGAGGGCTTATTCTGTTTCTGATGATAAAAACCTATCTGTTTCCACCGAAAAACCTTTCAGAGGATCATTTGTGACAGTTTGGCAGGATTTTTGAGTAAATTGCAGAACGTCAAATTTTTCCTGAAATTGTAACCCCGCGGCTTAGGGATTTTTTCAAAAAAAGTTGTTCAGACGTCGAGGGCTTATTCTGTTTCTGATGATAAAACCCATCTGTTTCCACCGAAAAACCTTTCAGTGGATAGTTTGCAACAGTTTGGCAGCATTTTTGAGTGAATTGCAGAACGTCAGATTTTTGCTGAAATTGTGACCCCGCGGCTTAGGGATTTTTTCAAAAAAAGTTTTTCAGACGTCGAGGGCTTATTCTGTTTCTGATGATAAAACCCATCTGTTACCACCAAAAAACCTTTCAGGGGATAGTTTGCAACAGTTTGGCAGCATTTTTAAGTGAATTGCAGAACGTCAGATTTTTGCTGAAATTGTGACCCCGCGGCCTAAGGATTTTTTCAAAAAAAGTTGTTCAGACGTCGAGGGCAAATTCTGTTTCTGATGATAAAAACCCATCTGTTTCCACCGGAAAAGCTATCAGGAGAGCGTTTGCAACAGTTTGCCACTATTTCTGAGTAAATTGCGGAAGGTCAGATTTTTGCTGAAATTGTGACCGCGCGGCTTAGGGATTTTTTCAAAAAAAGTTGTTCAGACGTCGAGGGCTTATTCTGTTTCTGATGATTAAAACCTATCTGTTTCCACCGAAAAACCTTTCAGGGGATTATTTGTGACGGTTTGGCAGGATTTTTGAGTAAATTGCAGAACGTCAGATTTTTGCTGAAATTGTGACCGCGCGGCTTAGGGATTTTTTCAAAAAAAGTTGTTCAGACGTCGAGGGCTTATTCTGTTTCTGATGATAAAACCCACCTGTTTCCACCGAAAAACCTTTCAGGGGATCGTTTCCAACACTTTGGCAGCATTTTTGAGTGAATTGCAGAACGTCAGATTTCTGCTAAAATTGTGACCGCGCGGCTTAGGGATTTTTTCAAAAAAAGTTGTTCAGACGTCGAGGGCAAATTCTGTTTCTGATGATAAAAACCCATCTGTTTCCACCGGAAAAGCTTTCAGGAGAGCGTTTGCAACAGTTTGCCACTATTTCTGAGTAAATTGCGGAAGGTCAGATTTTTGCTGAAATTGTGACCGCGCGGCTTAGGGATTTTTTCAAAAAAAATTGTTCAGACGTCGAGGGCTTATTCTGTTTCTGATGATAAAAAAATATCTGTTTCCACCGAAAAACCTTTCAAGGGATCATTTGTGACAGTTTGGCAGGATTTTTGAGTAAATAGCAGAACGTCAAATTTTTGCTGAAATTGTGACCGCGCGGCTTAGGGATTTTTTCAAAAAAAATTGTTCAGACGTCGAGGGCTTATTCTGTTTCTGATGATAAAAAAATATCTGTTTCCATCGAAAAACCTTTCAAGGGATCATTTGTGACAGTTTGGCAGGATTTTTGAGTAAATAGCAGAACGTCAAATTTTTGCTGAAATTGTGACCGCGCGGCTTAGGGATTTTTTCAAAAAAAGTTGTTCAGACGTCGAGGGCAAATTCTGTTTCTGATGATAAAAACCCATCTGTTTCCACCGGAAAAGCTTTCAGGAGAGCGTTTGCAACAGTTTGCGACTATTTCCGAGTAAATTGCGGAAGGTCAGATTTTTGCTGAAATTGTGACCTCGCGGCTTAGGGATTTTTTCAAAAAAAATTGTTCAGACGTCGAGGGCTTATTCTGTTTCTGATGATAAAAACCCATCTGTTTCCACCGGAAAAGCTTTCAGGAGAGCGCTTGCAACAGTTTGCGACTATTTCTGAGTAAATTGCGGAAGGTCAGATTTTTGCTGAAATTGTGACCTCGCGGCTTAGGGATTTTTTCAAAAAAAATTGTTCAGACGTCGAGGGCTTATTCTGTTTCTGATGATAAAAACCTATCTGTTTCCACCGAAAAACCTTTCAGGGGATCATTTGTGACAGTTTGGCAGGATTTTTGAGTAAATTGCAGAACGTCAAATTTTTGCTGAAATTGTGACCGCGCTGCTTAGGGATTTTTTCAAAAAAAGTTGTTCAGACGTCGAGGGCTTATTCTGTTTCTGATGATAAAACCCATCTGTTTCCACCGAAAAACCTTTCAGGGGATAGTTTGCAACAGTTTGGCGGCATTTTTGAGTGAATTGCACAACGTCAGATTTTTGCTGAAATTGTGACCCCGCGGCTTAGGGATTTTTTCAAAAAAAGTTGTTCAGACGTCGAGGGCAAATTCTGTTTCTGATGATAGAAACCCATCTGTTTCCACCGGAAAAGCTTTCAGGAGAGCGTTTGCAACAGTTTGCCAATATTTCTGAGTAAATTGCGGAAGGTCAAATTTTTGCTGAAATTGTGACCCCGCGGATTAGGGATTTTTTCAAAAAAAATTGTTCAGACGTCGAGGGCTTATTCTGTTTCTGATGATAAAAAAAATCTGTTTCCACCGAAAAACCTTTCAAGGGATCATTTGTGACATTTTGGCAGGATTTTTGAGTAAATAGCAGAACGTCAAATTTTTGCTGAAATTGTGACCGCGCGGCTTAGGGATTTTTTCAAAAAAAGTTGTTCAAACGTCGAGGGCTTATTCTGTTTCTGATGATAAAACCCATCTGTTTCCACCGAAAAACCTTTCAAGGGATCATTTGTGACAGTTTGGCAGGATTTTTGAGTAAATAGCAGAACGTCAGATTTTTGCTGAAATTGTGACCCCGCGGCTTAGGGATTTTTTCAAAAAAAGTTGTTCAGACGTCGAGGGCAAATTCTGTTTCTGATGATAAAAACCCATCTGTTTCCACCGGAAAAGCTTTCAGGAGAGCGTTTGCAACAGTTTGCCACTATTTCTGAGTAAATTGCGGAAGGTCAGATTTTTGCTGAAATTGTGACCGCGCGGCTTAGGGATTTTTTCAAAAAAAATTGTTCAGACATCGAGGGCTTATTCTGTTTCTGATGATAAAAAAATATCTGTTTCCACCGAAAAACCTTTCAAGGGATCATTTGTGACAGTTTGGCAGGATTTTTGAGTAAATAGCAGAACGTCAGATTTTTGCTGAAATTGTGACCCCGCGGCTTAGGGATTTTTTCAAAAAAAGTTGTTCAGACGTCGAGGGCAAATTCTGTTTCTGATGATAAAAACCCATCTATTTCCACGGGAAAAGCTTTCAGGAGAGCATTTGCAACAGTTTGCCACTATTTCTGAGTAAATTGCGGAAGGTCAGATTTTTGCTGAAATTGTGACCGCGCGGCTTAGGGATTTTTTCAAAAAAAATTGTTCAGACGTCGAGGGCTTATTCTGTTTCTGATGATAAAAACCTATCTGTTTCCACCGAAAAAACCTTTCAGGGGATCATTTGTGACAGTTTGGCAGCATTTTTGAGTGAATTGCAGAACGTCAGATTTTTGCTGATATTATGACACCGCGGCTTAGGGATTTTTTCAAAAAAAAGTTGTTCAGACGTCGAGGGCTTATTCTGTTTTTGATGATGAAAACCCATCTGTTTCCACCGGAAAACCTTTCAGGGGAGCGTTTGCAACAGTTTGCCACTATTTCTGAGTAAATTGCGGCAGGTCAGATTTTTGCTGAAATTGTGACCTCGCGGCTTAGGGATTTTTAAAAAAAAAAATTTTCAGACGTCGAGGGCTTATTCTGTTTCTGATGATAAAAACCCATCTGTTTCCACCGGAAAAGCTTTCAGGAGAGCGTTTGCAACAGTTTGCCACTATTTCTGAGTAAATTGCGGAAGGTCAGATTTTTGCTGAAATTGTGACGTCGCGGCTTAGGGATTTTTTCAAAAAAAATTGTTCAGACGTCGAGGGCTTATTCTGTTTCCGATGATAAAAACCTATCTGTTTCCACCGAAAAACCTTTCAGGGGATCATTTGTGACAGTTTGGCAGGATTTTTGAGTAAATTGCAGAACGTCAAATTTTTGCTGAAATTGTGACCGCGCGGCTTAGGGATATTTTCAAAAAAAGTTGTTCAGACGTCGAGGGCTTATTCTGTTTCTGATGATAAAACCCATCTGTTTCCACCGAAAAACCTTTCAGGGGATAGTTTGCAACAGTTTGGCAGCATTTTTGAGTGAATTGCAGAACGTCAGATTTTTGCTGAAATTGTGACCCCGCGGCTTAGGGATTTTTTCAAAAAAAGTTGTTCAGACGTCGAGGGCAAATTCTGTTTCTGATGATAAAAACCCATCTGTTTCCACCGGAAAAGCTTTCAGGAGAGCGTTTGCAACAGTTTGCCACTATTTCTGAGTAAATTGCGGAAGGTCAGATTTTTGCTGAAATTTTGACCGCGCGGCTTAGGGATTTTTTCAAAAAAAATTGTTCAGACGTCGAGGGCTTATTCTGTTTCTGATGATAAAAAAAATCTGTTTCCACCGAAAAACCTTTCAAGGGATCATTTGTGACAGTTTGGCAGGATTTTTGAGTAAATAGCAGAACGTCAAATTTTTGCTGAAATTGTGACCGCGCGGCTTAGGGATTTTTTCAAAAAAAGTTTTTCAGACGTCGAGGGCTTATGCTGTTTCTGATGATAAAACCCATCTGTTTCCACCGAAAAACCTTTCAGGGGATAGTTTGCAACAGTTTGGCAGCATTTTTGAGTGAATTGCAGAACGTCAGATTTTTGCTAAAATTGTGACCGCGCGGCTTAGGGATTTTTTCAAAAAAAAAGATTTTCAGACGCCGAGGGCTTATTCTGTTTTTGATGATGAAAACCCATCTGTTTCCACCGAAAAACCTTTCAGGGGATCGTTTCCAACACTTTGGCAGCATTTTTGAGTGAATTGCAGAACGTCAAATTTTTGCTGAAATTGTGACCCCGCGGCTTAGGGACTTTTTCAAAAAAAGTTGTTCAGACGTCGAGGGCAAATTCTGTTTCTGATGATAAAAACCCATCTGTTTCAACGGGAAAAGCTTTCAGGAGAGCATTTGCAACAGTTTGCCACTATTTCTGAGTAAATTGCGGAAGGTCAGATTTTTGCTGAAATTGTGACCGCGCGGCTTAGGGATTTTTTCAAAAAAAGTTTTTCAGACGTCGAGGGCTTATTCTGTTTCTGATGATAAAACCCATCTGTTTCCACCGAAAAACCTTTCAGGGGATCGTTTCCAACACTTTGGCAGCATTTTTGAGTGAATTGCAGAACTTCAGATTTTTGCTAAAATTTTTAAGATTTTTGCTAGGGATTTTTTCAAAAAAAGTTGTTCAGACGTCGAGGGCTTATTCTGTTTCTGATGATAAAAACCTATCTATTTCCACCGAAAAACCTTTCAGGGGATCATTTGTGACAGTTTGTCAGGATTTTTGAGTAAATTGCGGAAGGTCAGACTTTTGCTGAAATTGTGACCGCGCGGATTAGGGATTTTTTCACAAAAAGTTGTTCAGACGTCGAGGGCAAATTCTGTTTTTGATCATGAAAACACATCTGTTTCCACCGAAAAACCTTTCAGGGGATCGTTTGCAACAGTTTGGAAGCATTTTTGAGTGAATTGCAGAACGTCAGATTTTTGCTGAAATTGTGACCGCGCGGCTTAGGGATTTTTTCAAAAAAAGTTGTTCAGACGTCGAGGGCAAATTCTGTTTCTGATGATAAAAACCCATCTGTTTCCACCGGAAAAACTTTCAGGAGAGCGTTTGCAACAGTTTGCCACTATTTCTGAGTAAATTGCGGAAAGTCAGATTTTTGCTGAAATTGTGACCCCGCGGATTAGGGATTTTTTCAAAAAAAATTGTTCAGACGTCGAGGGCTTATTCTGTTTCTGATGATCAAAAAATATCTGTTTCCAACGAAAAACCTTTCAAGGGATCATTTGTGACAGTTTGGCAGGATTTTTGAGTAAATAGCAGAACGTCAAATTTTTGCTGAAATTGTGACCGCGCGGCTTAGGGATTTTTTCAAAAAAAATTGTTCAGACGTCGAGGGCTTATTCTGTTTCTGATGATAAAAAAATATCTGTTTCCACCGAAAAACCTTTCAAGGGATCATTTGTGACAGTTTGGCAGGATTTTTGAGTAAATAGCAGAACGTCAAATTTTTGCTGAAATTGTGACCGCGCGGCTTAGGGATTTTTTAAAAAAAAATTGTTCAGACGTCGAGGGCTTATTCTGTTTCTGATGATAAAAACCCATCCGTTTCCACTGGAAAAGCTTTCAGGAGAGCGTTTGCAACAGTTTGCCACTATTTCTGAGTAAATTGCGGAAGGTCAGATTTTTGCTGAAATTGTGACGTCGCGGCTTAGGGATTTTTTCAAAAAAAATTGTTCAGACGTCGAGGGCTTATTCTGTTTCTGATGATAAAAACCTATCTGTTTCCACCGAAAAACCTTTCAGGGGATCATTTGTGACAGTTTGGCAGGATTTTTGAGTAAATTGCAGAACGTCAAATTTTTGCTGAAATTGTGATCGCGCGGCTTAGGGATTTTTTCAAAAAAAGTTGTTCAGACGTCGAGGGCTTATTCTGTTTCTGATGATAAAAAAATATCTGTTTCCACCGAAAAACCTTTCAAGGGATCATTTGTGACAGTTTGGCAGGATTTTTGAGTAAATAGCAGAACGTCAGATTTTTGCTGAAATTGTGACCCCGCGGCTTAGGGATTTTTTCAAAAAAAGTTGTTCAGACGTCGAGGGCAAATTCTGTTTCTGATGATAAAAACCCATCTATTTCCACGGGAAAAGCTTTCAGGAGAGCATTTGCAACAGTTTGCCACTATTTCTGAGTAAATTGCGGAAGGTCAGATTTTTGCTGAAATTGTGACCGCGCGGCTTAGGGATTTTTTCAAAAAAAAGTTGTTCAGACGTCGAGGGCTTATCCTGTTTCTGATGATAAAACCCATCTGTTTCCACCGAAAAACCTTTCAGGGGATAGTTTGCAACAGTTTGGCAGCATTTTTGAGTGAATTGCAGAACGTCAGATTTTTGCTGATATTATGACACCGCGGCTTAGGGATTTTTTCAAAAAAAAGTTGTTCAGACGTCGAGGGCTTATTCTGTTTTTGATGATGAAAACCCATCTGTTTCCACCGAAAAACCTTTCAGGGGATCGTTTCCAACATTTTGGCAGCATTTTTGAGTGAATTGCAGAACGTCAAATTTTTGCTGAAATTGTGACCACGCGGCTTAGGGATTTTTTCAAAAAAAGTTGTTCAGACGTCGAGGGCTTATTCTGTTTCTGATGATAAAAAAATATCTGTTTCCACCGAAAAACCTTTCAAGGGATCATTTGTGACAGTTTGGCATGATTTTTCAGTAAATAGCAGAACGTCAAATTTTTGCTGAAATTGTGACCGCGCGGCTTAGGGATTTTTTCAAAAAAAATTGTTCAGACGTCGAGGGCTTATTCTGTTTCTGATGATAAAAAAATATCTGTTTCCACCGAAAAACCTTTCAAGGGATCATTTGTGACAGTTTGGCAGGATTTTTGAGTAAATAGCAGAACGTCAAATTTTTGCTGAAATTGTGACCGCGCGGCTTAGGGATTTTTTCAAAAAAAGTTGTTCAGACGTCGAGGGCAAATTCTGTTTCTGATGATAAAAACCCATCTGTTTCCACCGGAAAAGCTTTCAGGAGAGCGTTTGCAACAGTTTGCCACTATTTCTGAGTAAATTTCGGCAGGTCAGATTTTTGCTGAAATTGTGACCTCGCGGCTTAGGGATTTTTTAAAAAAAAAATTTTCAGACGTCGAGGGCTTATTCTGTTTCTGATGATAAAAACCCATCTGTTTCCACCGGAAAAGCTTTCAGGAGAGCGTTTGCAACAGTTTGCCACTATTTCTGAGTAAATTGCGGAAGGTCAGATTTTTGCTGAAATTGTGACGTCGCGGCTTAGGGATTTTTTCAAAAAAAATTGTTCAGACGTCGAGGGCTTATTCTGTTTCTGATGATAAAAACCTATCTGTTTCCACCGAAAAACCTTTCAGGGGATCATTTGTGACAGTTTGGCAGGATTTTTGAGTAAATTGCAGAACGTCAAATTTTTGCTGAAATTGTGACCGCGCGGCTTAGGGATATTTTCAAAAAAAGTTGTTCAGACGTCGAGGGCTTATTCTGTTTCTGATGATAAAACCCATCTGTTTCCACCGAAAAACCTTTCAGGGGATAGTTTGCAACAGTTTGGCAGCATTTTTGAGTGAATTGCAGAACGTCAGATTTTTGCTGAAATTGTGACCCCGCGGCTTAGGGATTTTTTCAAAAAAAGTTGTTCAGACGTCGAGGGCAAATTCTGTTTCTGATGATAAAAACCCATCTGTTTCCACCGGAAAAGCTTTCAGGAGAGCGTTTGCAACAGTTTGCCACTATTTCTGAGTAAATTGCGGAAGGTCAGATTTTTGCTGAAATTGTGACCGCGCGGCTTAGGGATTTTTTCAAAAAAAATTGTTCAGACATCGAGGGCTTATTCTGTTTCTGATGATAAAAAAATATCTGTTTCCACCGAAAAACCTTTCAAGGGATCATTTGTGACAGTTTGGCAGGATTTTTGAGTAAATAGCAGAACGTCAGATTTTTGCTGAAATTGTGACCCCGCGGCTTAGGGATTTTTTCAAAAAAAGTTGTTCAGACGTCGAGGGCAAATTCTGTTTCTGATGATAAAAACCCATCTATTTCCACGGGAAAAGCTTTCAGGAGAGCATTTGCAACAGTTTGCCACTATTTCTGAGTAAATTGCGGAAGGTCAGATTTTTGCTGAAATTGTGACCGCGCGGCTTAGGGATTTTTTCAAAAAAAAGTTGTTCAGACGTCGAGGGCTTATTCTGTTTCTGATGATAAAAACCTATCTGTTTCCACCGAAAAAACCTTTCAGGGGATCATTTGTGACAGTTTGGCAGGATTTTTGAGTAAATTGCAGAACGTCAAATTTTTGCTGAAATTGTGACCGCGCGGCTTAGGGATTTTTTCAAAAAAAGTTTTTCAGACGTCGAGGGCTTATCCTGTTTCTGATGATAAAACCCATCTGTTTCCACCGAAAAACCTTTCAGGGGATAGTTTGCAACAGTTTGGCAGCATTTTTGAGTGAATTGCAGAACGTCAGATTTTTGCTGATATTATGACACCGCGGCTTAGGGATTTTTTCAAAAAAAAGTTGTTCAGACGTCGAGGGCTTATTCTGTTTTTGATGATGAAAACCCATCTGTTTCCACCGAAAAACCTTTCAGGGGATCGTTTCCAACATTTTGGCAGCATTTTTGAGTGAATTGCAGAACGTCAAATTTTTGCTGAAATTGTGACCACGCGGCTTAGGGATTTTTTCAAAAAAAGTTGTTCAGACGTCGAGGGCTTATTCTGTTTCTGATGATAAAAAAATATCTGTTTCCACCGAAAAACCTTTCAAGGGATCATTTGTGACAGTTTGGCATGATTTTTCAGTAAATAGCAGAACGTCAAATTTTTGCTGAAATTGTGACCGCGCGGCTTAGGGATTTTTTCAAAAAAAATTGTTCAGACGTCGAGGGCTTATTCTGTTTCTGATGATAAAAAAATATCTGTTTCCACCGAAAAACCTTTCAAGGGATCATTTGTGACAGTTTGGCAGGATTTTTGAGTAAATAGCAGAACGTCAAATTTTTGCTGAAATTGTGACCGCGCGGCTTAGGGATTTTTTCAAAAAAAGTTGTTCAGACGTCGAGGGCAAATTCTGTTTCTGATGATAAAAACCCATCTGTTTCCACCGGAAAAGCTTTCAGGAGAGCGTTTGCAACAGTTTGCCACTATTTCTGAGTAAATTGCGGCAGGTCAGATTTTTGCTGAAATTGTGACCTCGCGGCTTAGGGATTTTTTTAAAAAAAAATTTTCAGACGTCGAGGGCTTATTCTGTTTCTGATGATAAAAACCCATCTGTTTCCACCGGAAAAGCTTTCAGGAGAGCGTTTGCAACAGTTTGCCACTATTTCTGAGTAAATTGCGGAAGGTCAGATTTTTGCTGAAATTGTGACGTCGCGGCTTAGGGATTTTTTCAAAAAAAATTGTTCAGACGTCGAGGGCTTATTCTGTTTCTGATGATAAAAACCTATCTGTTTCCACCGAAAAACCTTTCAGGGGATCATTTGTGACAGTTTGGCAGGATTTTTGAGTAAATTGCAGAACGTCAAATTTTTGCTGAAATTGTGACCGCGCGGCTTAGGGATATTTTCAAAAAAAGTTGTTCAGACGTCGAGGGCTTATTCTGTTTCTGATGATAAAACCCATCTGTTTCCACCGAAAAACCTTTCAGGGGATAGTTTGCAACAGTTTGGCAGCATTTTTGAGTGAATTGCAGAACGTCAGATTTTTGCTGAAATTGTGACCGCGCGGCTTAGGGATTTTTTCAAAAAAAGTTGTTCAGACGTCGAGGGCTTATTCTGTTTTTGATGATGAAAACCCATCTGTTTCCACCGAAAAACCTTTCAGGGGATCGTTTCCAACATTTTGGCAGCATTTTTGAGTGAATTGCAGAACGTCAAATTTTTGCTGAAATTGTGACCACGCGGCTTAGGGATTTTTTCAAAAAAAGTTGTTCAGACGTCGAGGGCTTATTCTGTTTCTGATGATAAAAAAAATCTGTTTCCACCGAAAAACCTTTCAAGGGATCATTTGTGACAGTTTGGCAGGATTTTTCAGTAAATAGCAGAACGTCAAATTTTTGCTGAAATTGTGACCGCGCGGCTTAGGGATTTTTTCAAAAAAAATTGTTCAGACGTCGAGGGCTTATTCTGTTTCTGATGATAAAAAAATATCTGTTTCCACCGAAAAACCTTTCAAGGGATCATTTGTGACAGTTTGGCAGGATTTTTGAGTAAATAGCAGAACGTCAAATTTTTGCTGAAATTGTGACCGCGCGGCTTAGGGATTTTTTCAAAAAAAGTTGTTCAGACGTCGAGGGCAAATTCTGTTTCTGATGATAAAAACCCATCTGTTTCCACCGGAAAAGCTTTCAGGAGAGCGTTTGCAACAGTTTGCCACTATTTCTGAGTAAATTGCGGCAGGTCAGATTTTTGCTGAAATTGTGACCTCGCGGCTTAGGGATTTTTTAAAAAAAAATTTTTCAGACGTCGAGGGCTTATTCTGTTTCTGATGATAAAAACCCATCTGTTTCCACCGGAAAAGCTTTCAGGAGAGCGTTTGCAACAGTTTGCCACTATTTCTGAGTAAATTGCGGAAGGTCAGATTTTTGCTGAAATTGTGACGTCGCGGCTTAGGGATTTTTTCAAAAAAAATTGTTCAGACGTCGAGGGCTTATTCTGTTTCTGATGATAAAAACCTATCTGTTTCCACCGAAAAACCTTTCAGGGGATCATTTGTGACAGTTTGGCAGGATTTTTGAGTAAATTGCAGAACGTCAAATTTTTGCTGAAATTGTGACCGCGCGGCTTAGGGATATTTTCAAAAAAAGTTGTTCAGACGTCGAGGGCTTATTCTGTTTCTGATGATAAAACCCATCTGTTTCCACCGAAAAACCTTTCAGGGGATAGTTTGCAACAGTTTGGCAGCATTTTTGAGTGAATTGCAGAACGTCAGATTTTTGCTGAAATTGTGACCCCGCGGCTTAGGGATTTTTTCAAAAAAAGTTGTTCAGACGTCGAGGGCAAATTCTGTTTCTGATGATAAAAACCCATCTGTTTCCACCGGAAAAGCTTTCAGGAGAGCGTTTGCAACAGTTTGCCACTATTTCTGAGTAAATTGCGGAAGGTCAGATTTTTGCTGAAATTGTGACCGCGCGGCTTAGGGATTTTTTCAAAAAAAATTGTTCAGACATCGAGGGCTTATTCTGTTTCTGATGATAAAAAAATATCTGTTTCCACCGAAAAACCTTTCAAGGGATCATTTGTGACAGTTTGGCAGGATTTTTGAGTAAATAGCAGAACGTCAGATTTTTGCTGAAATTGTGACCCCGCGGCTTAGGGATTTTTTCAAAAAAAGTTGTTCAGACGTCGAGGGCAAATTCTGTTTCTGATGATAAAAACCCATCTATTTCCACGGGAAAAGCTTTCAGGAGAGCATTTGCAACAGTTTGCCACTATTTCTGAGTAAATTGCGGAAGGTCAGATTTTTGCTGAAATTGTGACCGCGCGGCTTAGGGATTTTTTCAAAAAAAAGTTGTTCAGACGTCGAGGGCTTATTCTGTTTCTGATGATAAAAACCTATCTGTTTCCACCGAAAAAACCTTTCAGGGGATCATTTGTGACAGTTTGGCAGGATTTTTGAGTAAATTGCAGAACGTCAAATTTTTGCTGAAATTGTGACCGCGCGGCTTAGGGATTTTTTCAAAAAAAGTTTTTCAGACGTCGAGGGCTTATCCTGTTTCTGATGATAAAACCCATCTGTTTCCACCGAAAAACCTTTCAGGGGATAGTTTGCAACAGTTTGGCAGCATTTTTGAGTGAATTGCAGAACGTCAGATTTTTGCTGATATTATGACACCGCGGCTTAGGGATTTTTTCAAAAAAAAGTTGTTCAGACGTCGAGGGCTTATTCTGTTTTTGATGATGAAAACCCATCTGTTTCCACCGAAAAACCTTTCAGGGGATCGTTTCCAACATTTTGGCAGCATTTTTGAGTGAATTGCAGAACGTCAAATTTTTGCTGAAATTGTGACCACGCGGCTTAGGGATTTTTTCAAAAAAAGTTGTTCAGACGTCGAGGGCTTATTCTGTTTCTGATGATAAAAAAATATCTGTTTCCACCGAAAAACCTTTCAAGGGATCATTTGTGACAGTTTGGCATGATTTTTCAGTAAATAGCAGAACGTCAAATTTTTGCTGAAATTGTGACCGCGCGGCTTAGGGATTTTTTCAAAAAAAATTGTTCAGACGTCGAGGGCTTATTCTGTTTCTGATGATAAAAAAATATCTGTTTCCACCGAAAAACCTTTCAAGGGATCATTTGTGACAGTTTGGCAGGATTTTTGAGTAAATAGCAGAACGTCAAATTTTTGCTGAAATTGTGACCGCGCGGCTTAGGGATTTTTTCAAAAAAAGTTGTTCAGACGTCGAGGGCAAATTCTGTTTCTGATGATAAAAACCCATCTGTTTCCACCGGAAAAGCTTTCAGGAGAGCGTTTGCAACAGTTTGCCACTATTTCTGAGTAAATTGCGGCAGGTCAGATTTTTGCTGAAATTGTGACCTCGCGGCTTAGGGATTTTTTTAAAAAAAAATTTTCAGACGTCGAGGGCTTATTCTGTTTCTGATGATAAAAACCCATCTGTTTCCACCGGAAAAGCTTTCAGGAGAGCGTTTGCAACAGTTTGCCACTATTTCTGAGTAAATTGCGGAAGGTCAGATTTTTGCTGAAATTGTGACGTCGCGGCTTAGGGATTTTTTCAAAAAAAATTGTTCAGACGTCGAGGGCTTATTCTGTTTCTGATGATAAAAACCTATCTGTTTCCACCGAAAAACCTTTCAGGGGATCATTTGTGACAGTTTGGCAGGATTTTTGAGTAAATTGCAGAACGTCAAATTTTTGCTGAAATTGTGACCGCGCGGCTTAGGGATATTTTCAAAAAAAGTTGTTCAGACGTCGAGGGCTTATTCTGTTTCTGATGATAAAACCCATCTGTTTCCACCGAAAAACCTTTCAGGGGATAGTTTGCAACAGTTTGGCAGCATTTTTGAGTGAATTGCAGAACGTCAGATTTTTGCTGAAATTGTGACCGCGCGGCTTAGGGATTTTTTCAAAAAAAGTTGTTCAGACGTCGAGGGCTTATTCTGTTTTTGATGATGAAAACCCATCTGTTTCCACCGAAAAACCTTTCAGGGGATCGTTTCCAACATTTTGGCAGCATTTTTGAGTGAATTGCAGAACGTCAAATTTTTGCTGAAATTGTGACCACGCGGCTTAGGGATTTTTTCAAAAAAAGTTGTTCAGACGTCGAGGGCTTATTCTGTTTCTGATGATAAAAAAAATCTGTTTCCACCGAAAAACCTTTCAAGGGATCATTTGTGACAGTTTGGCAGGATTTTTCAGTAAATAGCAGAACGTCAAATTTTTGCTGAAATTGTGACCGCGCGGCTTAGGGATTTTTTCAAAAAAAATTGTTCAGACGTCGAGGGCTTATTCTGTTTCTGATGATAAAAAAATATCTGTTTCCACCGAAAAACCTTTCAAGGGATCATTTGTGACAGTTTGGCAGGATTTTTGAGTAAATAGCAGAACGTCAAATTTTTGCTGAAATTGTGACCGCGCGGCTTAGGGATTTTTTCAAAAAAAGTTGTTCAGACGTCGAGGGCAAATTCTGTTTCTGATGATAAAAACCCATCTGTTTCCACCGGAAAAGCTTTCAGGAGAGCGTTTGCAACAGTTTGCCACTATTTCTGAGTAAATTGCGGCAGGTCAGATTTTTGCTGAAATTGTGACCTCGCGGCTTAGGGATTTTTTAAAAAAAAATTTTTCAGACGTCGAGGGCTTATTCTGTTTCTGATGATAAAAACCCATCTGTTTCCACCGGAAAAGCTTTCAGGAGAGCGTTTGCAACAGTTTGCCACTATTTCTGAGTAAATTGCGGAAGGTCAGATTTTTGCTGAAATTGTGACGTCGCGGCTTAGGGATTTTTTCAAAAAAAATTGTTCAGACGTCGAGGGCTTATTCTGTTTCTGATGATAAAAACCTATCTGTTTCCACCGAAAAACCTTTCAGGGGATCATTTGTGACAGTTTGGCAGGATTTTTGAGTAAATTGCAGAACGTCAAATTTTTGCTGAAATTGTGACCGCGCGGCTTAGGGATTTTTTCAAAAAAAGTTGTTCAGACGTCGAGGGCTTATTCTGTTTCTGATGATAAAACCCATCTGTTTCCACCGAAAAACCTTTCAGGGGATAGTTTGCAACAGTTTGGCAGCATTTTTGAGTGAATTGCAGAACGTCAGATTTTTGCTGAAATTGTGACCCCGCGGCTTAGGGATTTTTTCAAAAAAAGTTGTTCAGACGTCGAGGGCAAATTCTGTTTCTGATGATAAAAACCCATCTGTTTCCACCGGAAAAGCTTTCAGGAGAGCGTTTGCAACAGTTTGCCACTATTTCTGAGTAAATTGCGGAAGGTCAGATTTTTGCTGAAATTGTGACCGCGCGGCTTAGGGATTTTTTCAAAAAAAATTGTTCAGACGTCGAGGGCTTATTCTGTTTCTGATGATAAAAAAAATCTGTTTCCACCGAAAAACCTTTCAAGGGATCATTTGTGACAGTTTGGCAGGATTTTTGAGTAAATAGCAGAACGTCAAATTTTTGCTGAAATTGTGACCGCGCGGCTTAGGGATTTTTTCAAAAAAAGTTTTTCAGACGTCGAGGGCTTATGCTGTTTCTGATGATAAAACCCATCTGTTTCCACCGAAAAACCTTTCAGGGGATAGTTTGCAACAGTTTGGCAGCATTTTTGAGTGAATTGCAGAACGTCAGATTTTTGCTAAAATTGTGGCCGCGCGGCTTAGGGATTTTTTCAAAAAAAAAGATTTTCAGACGCCGAGGGCTTATTCTGTTTTTGATGATGAAAACCCATCTGTTTCCACCGAAAAACCTTTCAGGGGATTGTTTCCAACACTTTGGCAGCATTTTTGAGTGAATTGCAGAACGTCAAATTTTTGCTGAAATTGTGACCCCGCGGCTTAGGGACTTTTTCAAAAAAAGTTGTTCAGACGTCGAGGGCAAATTCTGTTTCTGATGATAAAAACCCATCTGTTTCAACGGGAAAAGCTTTCAGGAGAGCATTTGCAACAGTTTGCCACTATTTCTGAGTAAATTGCGGAAGGTCAGATTTTTGCTGAAATTGTGACCGCGCGGCTTAGGGATTTTTTCAAAAAAAGTTTTTCAGACGTCGAGGGCTTATTCTGTTTCTGATGATAAAACCCATCTGTTTCCACCGAAAAACCTTTCAGGGGATCGTTTCCAACACTTTGGCAGCATTTTTGGGTGAATTGCAGAACTTCAGATTTTTGCTAAAATTTTTAAGATTTTTGCTAGGGATTTTTTCAAAAAAAGTTGTTCAGACGTCGAGGGCTTATTCTGTTTCTGATGATAAAAACCTATCTGTTTCCACCGAAAAACCTTTCAGGGGATTATTTGTGACAGTTTGTCAGGATTTTTGAGTAAATTGCGGAAGGTCAGATTTTTGCTGAAATTGTGACCGCGCGGATTAGGGATTTTTTCAAAAAAAGTTGTTCAGACGTCGAGGGCAAATTCTGTTTTTGATCATGAAAACACATCTGTTTCCACCGAAAAACCTTTCAGGGGATCGTTTGCAACAGTTTGGAAGCATTTTTGAGTGAATTGCAGAACGTCAGATTTTTGCTGAAATTGTGACCGCGCGGCTTAGGGATTTTTTCAAAAAAAGTTGTTCAGACGTCGAGGGCAAATTCTGTTTCTGATGATAAAAACCCATCTGTTTCCACCGGAAAAGCTTTCAGGAGAGCGTTTGCAACAGTTTGCCACTATTTCTGAGTAAATTGCGGAAAGTCAGATTTTTGCTGAAATTGTGACCCCGCGGATTAGGGATTTTTTCAAAAAAAATTGTTCAGACGTCGAGGGCTTATTCTGTTTCTGATGATAAAAAAATATCTGTTTCCACCGAAAAACCTTTCAAGGGATCATTTGTGACAGTTTGGCAGGATTTTTGAGTAAATAGCAGAACGTCAAATTTTTGCTGAAATTGTGACCGCGCGGCTTAGGGATTTTTTAAAAAAAAATTGTTCAGACATCGAGGGCTTATTCTGTTTCTGATGATAAAAACCCATCTGTTTCCACTGGAAAAGCTTTCAGGAGAGCGTTTGCAACAGTTTGCCACTATTTCTGAGTAAATTGCGGAAGGTCAGATTTTTGCTGAAATTGTGACCTCGCGGCTTAGGGATTTTTTCAAAAAAAATTGTTCAGACGTCGAGGGCTTATTCTGTTTCTGATGATAAAAACCTATCTGTTTCCACCGAAAAACCTTTCAGGGGATCATTTGTGACAGTTTGGCAGGATTTTTGAGTAAATTGCAGAACGTCAAATTTTTGCTGAAATTGTGACCGCGCGGCTTAGGGATTTTTTCAAAAAAAGTTGTTCAGACGTCGAGGGCTTATTCTGTTTCTGATGATAAAACCCATCTGTTTCCACCGAAAAACCTTTCAGGGGATAGTTTGCAACAGTTTGGCAGCATTTTTGAGTGAATTGCAGAACGTCAGATTTTTGCTGATATTGTGACCCCGCGGCTTAGGGATTTTTTCAAAAAAAGTTGTTCAGACGTCGAGGGCAAATTCTGTTTCTGATGATAAAAACCCATCTGTTTCCACCGGAAAAGCTTTCAGGAGAGCGTTTGCAACAGTTTGCCACTATTTCTGAGTAAATTGCGGAAGGTCAGATTTTTGCTGAAATTGTGACCGCGCGGCTTAGGGATTTTTTCAAAAAAAATTGTTCAGACATTGAGGGCTTATTCTGTTTCTGATGATAAAAAAATATCTGTTTCCACCGAAAAACCTTTCAAGGGATCATTTGTGACAGTTTGGCAGGATTTTTGAGTAAATAGCAGAACGTCAGATTTTTGCTGAAATTGTGACGCCGCGGCTTAGGGATTTTTTCAAAAAAAGTTGTTCAGACGTCGAGGGCAAATTCTGTTTCTGATGATAAAAACCCATCTATTTCCACGGGAAAAGCTTTCAGGAGAGCATTTGCAACAGTTTGCCACTATTTCTGAGTAAATTGCGGAAGGTCAGATTTTTGCTGAAATTGTGACCGCGCGGCTTAGGGATTTTTTCAAAAAAAATTGTTCAGACGTCGAGGGCTTATTCTGTTTCTGATGATAAAAACCTATCTGTTTCCACCGAAAAAACCTTTCAGGGGATCATTTGTGACAGTTTGGCAGGATTTTTGAGTAAATTGCAGAACGTCAAATTTTTGCTGAAATTGTGACCGCGCGGCTTAGGGATTTTTTCAAAAAAAGTTTTTCAGACGTCGAGGGCTTATCCTGTTTCTGATGATAAAACCCATCTGTTTCCACCGAAAAACCTTTCAGGGGATAGTTTGCAACAGTTTGGCAGCATTTTTGAGTGAATTGCAGAACGTCAGATTTTTGCTGATATTATGACACCGCGGCTTAGGGATTTTTTCAAAAAAAAGTTGTTCAGACGTCGAGGGCTTATTCTGTTTTTGATGATGAAAACCCATCTGTTTCCACCGAAAAACCTTTCCTAGGATCGTTTCCAACATTTTGGCAGCATTTTTGAGTGAATTGCAGAACGTCAAATTTTTGCTGAAATTGTGACCACGCGGCTTAGGGATTTTTTCAAAAAAAGTTGTTCAGACGTCGAGGGCTTATTCTGTTTCTGATGATAAAAAAATATCTGTTTCCACCGAAAAACCTTTCAAGGGATCATTTGTGACAGTTTGGCAGGATTTTTCAGTAAATAGCAGAACGTCAAATTTTTGCTGAAATTGTGACCGCGCGGCTTAGGGATTTTTTCAAAAAAAATTGTTCAGACGTCGAGGGCTTATTCTGTTTCTGATGATAAAAAAATATCTGTTTCCACCGAAAAACCTTTCAAGGGATCATTTGTGACAGTTTGGCAGGATTTTTGAGTAAATAGCAGAACGTCAAATTTTTGCTGAAATTGTGACCGCGCGGCTTAGGGATTTTTTCAAAAAAAGTTGTTCAGACGTCGAGGGCAAATTCTGTTTCTGATGATAAAAACCCATCTGTTTCCACCGGAAAAGCTTTCAGGAGAGCGTTTGCAACAGTTTGCCACTATTTCTGAGTAAATTGCGGCAGGTCAGATTTTTGCTGAAATTGTGACCTCGCGGCTTAGGGATTTTTTAAAAAAAAAATTTTCAGACGTCGAGGGCTTATTCTGTTTCTGATGATAAAAACCCATCTGTTTCCACCGGAAAAGCTTTCAGGAGAGCGTTTGCAAAAGTTTGCCACTATTTCTGAGTAAATTGCGGAAGGTCAGATTTTTGCTGAAATTGTGACGTCGCGGCTTAGGGATTTTTTCAAAAAAAATTGTTCAGACGTCGAGGGCTTATTCTGTTTCTGATGATAAAAACCTATCTGTTTCCACCGAAAAACCTTTCAGGGGATCATTTGTGACAGTTTGGCAGGATTTTTGAGTAAATTGCAGAACGTCAAATTTTTGCTGAAATTGTGACCGCGCGGCTTAGGGATATTTTCAAAAAAAGTTGTTCAGACGTCGAGGGCTTATTCTGTTTCTGATGATAAAACCCATCTGTTTCCACCGAAAAACCTTTCAGGGGATAGTTTGCAACAGTTTGGCAGCATTTTTGAGTGAATTGCAGAACGTCAGATTTTTGCTGAAATTGTGACTTTCTGAAATTTCTGTGGCTTAGGGATTTTTTCAAAAAAAGTTGTTCAGACGTCGAGGGCAAATTCTGTTTCTGATGATAAAAACCCATCTGTTTCCACCGGAAAAGCTTTCAGGAGAGCGTTTGCAACAGTTTGCCACTATTTCTGAGTAAATTGCGGAAGGTCAGATTTTTGCTGAAATTGTGACCGCGCGGCTTAGGGATTTTTTCAAAAAAAGTTGTTCAGACGTCGAGGGCTTATTCTGTTTTTGATGATGAAAACCCATCTGTTTCCACCGAAAAACCTTTCAGGGGATCGTTTCCAACATTTTGGCAGCATTTTTGAGTGAATTGCAGAACGTCAAATTTTTGCTGAAATTGTGACCACGCGGCTTAGGGATTTTTTCAAAAAAAGTTGTTCAGACGTCGAGGGCTTATTCTGTTTCTGATGATAAAAAAAATCTGTTTCCACCGAAAAACCTTTCAAGGGATCATTTGTGACAGTTTGGCAGGATTTTTCAGTAAATAGCAGAACGTCAAATTTTTGCTGAAATTGTGACCGTGCGGCTTAGGGATTTTTTAAAAAAAAAATTTTCAGACGTCGAGGGCTTATTCTGTTTCTGATGATAAAAACCCATCTGTTTCCACCGGAAAAGCTTTCAGGAGAGCGTTTGCAACAGTTTGCCACTATTTCTGAGTAAATTGCGGAAGGTCAGATTTTTGCTGAAATTGTGACCTCGCGGCTTAGGGATTTTTTAAAAAAAAATTTTTCAGACGTCGAGGGCTTATTCTGTTTCTGATGATAAAAACCCATCTGTTTCCACCGGAAAAGCTTTCAGGAGAGCGTTTGCAACAGTTTGCCACTATTTCTGAGTAAATTGCGGAAGGTCAGATTTTTGCTGAAATTGTGACGTCGCGGCTTAGGGATTTTTTCAAAAAAAATTGTTCAGACGTCGAGGGCTTATTCTGTTTCTGATGATAAAAACCTATCTGTTTCCACCGAAAAACCTTTCAGGGGATCATTTGTGACAGTTTGGCAGGATTTTTGAGTAAATTGCAGAACGTCAGATTTTTGCTGAAATTGTGACCGCGCGGCTTAGGGATATTTTCAAAAAAAGTTGTTCAGACGTCGAGGGCTTATTCTGTTTCTGATGATAAAACCCATCTGTTTCCACCGAAAAACCTTTCAGGGGATAGTTTGCAACAGTTTGGCAGCATTTTTGAGTGAATTGCAGAACGTCAGATTTTTGCTGAAATTGTGACCCCGCGGCTTAGGGATTTTTTCAAAAAAAGTTGTTCAGACGTCGAGGGCAAATTCTGTTTCTGATGATAAAAACCCATCTGTTTCCACCGGAAAAGCTTTCAGGAGAGCGTTTGCAACAGTTTGCCACTATTTCTGAGTAAATTGCGGAAGGTCAGATTTTTGCTGAAATTGTGACCGCGCGGCTTAGGGATTTTTTCAAAAAAAATTGTTCAGACGTCGAGGGCTTATTCTGTTTCTGATGATAAAAACCTATCTGTTTCCACCGAAAAAACCTTTCAGGGGATCATTTGTGACAGTTTGGCAGGATTTTTGAGTAAATTGCAGAACGTCAAATTTTTGCTGAAATTGTGACCGCGCGGCTTAGGGATTTTTTCAAAAAAAGTTTTTCAGACGTCGAGGGCTTATCCTGTTTCTGATGATAAAACCCATCTGTTTCCACCGAAAAACCTTTCAGGGGATAGTTTGCAACAGTTTGGCAGCATTTTTGAGTGAATTGCAGAACGTCAGATTTTTGCTGATATTATGACACCGCGGCTTAGGGATTTTTTCAAAAAAAAGTTGTTCAGACGTCGAGGGCTTATTCTGTTTTTGATGATGAAAACCCATCTGTTTCCACCGAAAAACCTTTCCTAGGATCGTTTCCAACATTTTGGCAGCATTTTTGAGTGAATTGCAGAACGTCAAATTTTTGCTGAAATTGTGACCACGCGGCTTAGGGATTTTTTCAAAAAAAGTTGTTCAGACGTCGAGGGCTTATTCTGTTTCTGATGATAAAAAAATATCTGTTTCCACCGAAAAACCTTTCAAGGGATCATTTGTGACAGTTTGGCAGGATTTTTCAGTAAATAGCAGAACGTCAAATTTTTGCTGAAATTGTGACCGCGCGGCTTAGGGATTTTTTCAAAAAAAATTGTTCAGACGTCGAGGGCTTATTCTGTTTCTGATGATAAAAAAATATCTGTTTCCACCGAAAAACCTTTCAAGGGATCATTTGTGACAGTTTGGCAGGATTTTTGAGTAAATAGCAGAACGTCAAATTTTTGCTGAAATTGTGACCGCGCGGCTTAGGGATTTTTTCAAAAAAAGTTGTTCAGACGTCGAGGGCAAATTCTGTTTCTGATGATAAAAACCCATCTGTTTCCACCGGAAAAGCTTTCAGGAGAGCGTTTGCAACAGTTTGCCACTATTTCTGAGTAAATTGCGGCAGGTCAGATTTTTGCTGAAATTGTGACCTCGCGGCTTAGGGATTTTTTAAAAAAAAAATTTTCAGACGTCGAGGGCTTATTCTGTTTCTGATGATAAAAACCCATCTGTTTCCACCGGAAAAGCTTTCAGGAGAGCGTTTGCAAAAGTTTGCCACTATTTCTGAGTAAATTGCGGAAGGTCAGATTTTTGCTGAAATTGTGACGTCGCGGCTTAGGGATTTTTTCAAAAAAAATTGTTCAGACGTCGAGGGCTTATTCTGTTTCTGATGATAAAAACCTATCTGTTTCCACCGAAAAACCTTTCAGGGGATCATTTGTGACAGTTTGGCAGGATTTTTGAGTAAATTGCAGAACGTCAAATTTTTGCTGAAATTGTGACCGCGCGGCTTAGGGATATTTTCAAAAAAAGTTGTTCAGACGTCGAGGGCTTATTCTGTTTCTGATGATAAAACCCATCTGTTTCCACCGAAAAACCTTTCAGGGGATAGTTTGCAACAGTTTGGCAGCATTTTTGAGTGAATTGCAGAACGTCAGATTTTTGCTGAAATTGTGACTTTCTGAAATTTCTGTGGCTTAGGGATTTTTTCAAAAAAAGTTGTTCAGACGTCGAGGGCAAATTCTGTTTCTGATGATAAAAACCCATCTGTTTCCACCGGAAAAGCTTTCAGGAGAGCGTTTGCAACAGTTTGCCACTATTTCTGAGTAAATTGCGGAAGGTCAGATTTTTGCTGAAATTGTGACCGCGCGGCTTAGGGATTTTTTCAAAAAAAGTTGTTCAGACGTCGAGGGCTTATTCTGTTTTTGATGATGAAAACCCATCTGTTTCCACCGAAAAACCTTTCAGGGGATCGTTTCCAACATTTTGGCAGCATTTTTGAGTGAATTGCAGAACGTCAAATTTTTGCTGAAATTGTGACCACGCGGCTTAGGGATTTTTTCAAAAAAAGTTGTTCAGACGTCGAGGGCTTATTCTGTTTCTGATGATAAAAAAAATCTGTTTCCACCGAAAAACCTTTCAAGGGATCATTTGTGACAGTTTGGCAGGATTTTTCAGTAAATAGCAGAACGTCAAATTTTTGCTGAAATTGTGACCGTGCGGCTTAGGGATTTTTTAAAAAAAAAATTTTCAGACGTCGAGGGCTTATTCTGTTTCTGATGATAAAAACCCATCTGTTTCCACCGGAAAAGCTTTCAGGAGAGCGTTTGCAACAGTTTGCCACTATTTCTGAGTAAATTGCGGAAGGTCAGATTTTTGCTGAAATTGTGACCTCGCGGCTTAGGGATTTTTTAAAAAAAAATTTTTCAGACGTCGAGGGCTTATTCTGTTTCTGATGATAAAAACCCATCTGTTTCCACCGGAAAAGCTTTCAGGAGAGCGTTTGCAACAGTTTGCCACTATTTCTGAGTAAATTGCGGAAGGTCAGATTTTTGCTGAAA
Source organism: Podarcis filfolensis (assembly GCF_964270895.1). NCBI lineage: Eukaryota > Metazoa > Chordata > Lepidosauria > Squamata > Lacertidae > Podarcis > Podarcis filfolensis. The sequence continues at coordinate 89,401,632 of NC_139608.1, forward strand.
TTGTGACGTCGCGGCTTAGGGATTTTTTCAAAAAAAATTGTTCAGACGTCGAGGGCTTATTCTGTTTCTGATGATAAAAACCTATCTGTTTCCACCGAAAAACCTTTCAGGGGATCATTTGTGACAGTTTGGCAGGATTTTTGAGTAAATTGCAGAACGTCAGATTTTTGCTGAAATTGTGACCGCGCGGCTTAGGGATATTTTCAAAAAAAGTTGTTCAGACGTCGAGGGCTTATTCTGTTTCTGATGATAAAACCCATCTGTTTCCACCGAAAAACCTTTCAGGGGATAGTTTGCAACAGTTTGGCAGCATTTTTGAGTGAATTGCAGAACGTCAGATTTTTGCTGAAATTGTGACCCCGCGGCTTAGGGATTTTTTCAAAAAAAGTTGTTCAGACGTCGAGGGCAAATTCTGTTTCTGATGATAAAAACCCATCTGTTTCCACCGGAAAAGCTTTCAGGAGAGCGTTTGCAACAGTTTGCCACTATTTCTGAGTAAATTGCGGAAGGTCAGATTTTTGCTGAAATTGTGACCGCGCGGCTTAGGGATTTTTTCAAAAAAAATTGTTCAGACGTCGAGGGCTTATTCTGTTTCTGATGATAAAAAAAATCTGTTTCCACCGAAAAACCTTTCAAGGGATCATTTGTGACAGTTTGGCAGGATTTTTGAGTAAATAGCAGAACGTCAAATTTTTGCTGAAATTGTGACCGCGCGGCTTAGGGATTTTTTCAAAAAAAGTTTTTCAGACGTCGAGGGCTTATGCTGTTTCTGATGATAAAACCCATCTGTTTCCACCGAAAAACCTTTCAGGGGATAGTTTGCAACAGTTTGGCAGCATTTTTGAGTGAATTGCAGAACGTCAGATTTTTGCTGAAATTGTGACCGCGCGGCTTAGGGACTTTTTCAAAAAAAGTTGTTCAGACGTCGAGGGCAAATTCTGTTTCTGATGATAAAAACCCATCTGTTTCAACGGGAAAAGCTTTCAGGAGAGCATTTGCAACAGTTTGCCACTATTTCTGAGTAAATTGCGGAAGGTCAGATTTTTGCTGAAATTGTGACCGCGCGGCTTAGGGATTTTTTCAAAAAAAGTTTTTCAGACGTCGAGGGCTTATTCTGTTTCTGATGATAAAACCCATCTGTTTCCACCGAAAAACCTTTCAGGGGATCGTTTCCAACACTTTGGCAGCATTTTTGAGTGAATTGCAGAACTTCAGATTTTTGCTAAAATTTTTAAGATTTTTGCTAGGGATTTTTTCAAAAAAAGTTGTTCAGACGTCGAGGGCTTATTCTGTTTCTGATGATAAAAACCTATCTGTTTCCACCGAAAAACCTTTCAGGGGATTATTTGTGACAGTTTGTCAGGATTTTTGAGTAAATTGCGGAAGGTCAGATTTTTGCTGAAATTGTGACCGCGCGGATTAGGGATTTTTTCAAAAAAAGTTGTTCAGACGTCGAGGGCAAATTCTGTTTTTGATCATGAAAACACATCTGTTTCCACCCAAAAACCTTTCAGGGGATCGTTTGCAACAGTTTGGAAGCATTTTTGAGTGAATTGCAGAACGTCAGATTTTTGCTGAAATTGTGACCGCGCGGCTTAGGGATTTTTTCAAAAAAAGTTGTTCAGACGTCGAGGGCAAATTCTGTTTCTGATGATAAAAACCCATCTGTTTCCACCGGAAAAGCTTTCAGGAGAGCGTTTGCAACAGTTTGACACTATTTCTGAGTAAATTGCGGAAAGTCAGATTTTTGCTGAAATTGTGACCCCGCGGATTAGGGATTTTTTCAAAAAAAATTGTTCAGACGTCGAGGGCTTATTCTGTTTCTGATGATAAAAAAATATCTGTTTCCAACGAAAAACCTTTCAAGGGATCATTTGTGACAGTTTGGCAGGATTTTTGAGTAAATAGCAGAACGTCAAATTTTTGCTGAAATTGTGACCGCGCGGCTTAGGGATTTTTTTAAAAAAAATTGTTCAGACGTCGAGGGCTTATTCTGTTTCTGATGATAAAAACCCATCTGTTTCCACCGGAAAAGCTTTCAGGAGAGCGTTTGCAACAGTTTGCCACTATTTCTGAGTAAATTGCGGAAGGTCAGATTTTTGCTGAAATTGTGACCGCGCGGCTTAGGGATTTTTTCAAAAAAATTTGTTCAGACGTCGAGGGCTTATTCTGTTTCTGATGATAAAAACCTATCTGTTTCCACCGAAAAACCTTTCAGGGGATCATTTGTGACAGTTTGGCAGGATTTTTGAGTAAATTGCAGAACGTCAAATTTTTGCTGAAATTGTGACCGCGCGGCTTAGGGATTTTTTCAAAAAAAAAGATGTTCAGACTCCGAGGGCTTATTCTGTTTTTGATGATGAAAACCCATCTGTTTCCACCGAAAAACCTTTCAGGGGATAGTTTGCAACAGTTTGGCAGCATTTTTGAGTGAATTGCAGAACGTCAGATTTTTGCTGAAATTGTGACCCCGCGGCTTAGGGATTTTTTCAAAAAAAGTTGTTCAGACGTCGACGGCAAATTCTGTTTCTGATGATAAAAACCCATCGTTTCCACCGGAAAAGCTTTCAGGAGAGCGTTTGCAACAGTTTGCCACTATTTCTGAGTAAATTGCGGAAGGTCAGATTTTTGCTGAAATTGTGACCGCGCGGCTTAGGGATTTTTTCAAAAAAAATTGTTCAGACGTCGAGGGCTTATTCTGTTTCTGATGATAAAAAAAATCTGTTTCCACCGAAAAACCTTTCAAGGGATCATTTGTGACAGTTTGGCAGGATTTTTGAGTAAATAGCAGAACGTCAAATTTTTGCTGAAATTGTGACCGTGCGGCTTAGGGATTTTTTCAAAAAAAGTTGTTCAAACGTCGAGGGCTTATTCTGTTTCTGATGATAAAACCCATCTGTTTCCACCAAAAAACCTTTCAGGGGATAGTTTGCAACAGTTTGGCAGCATTTTTGAGTGAATTGCAGAACGTCAGATTTTTGCTGAAATTGTGACCGCGCGGCTTAGGGATTTTTTCAAAAAAAAAGATGTTCAGACGCCGAGGGCTTATTCTGTTTTTGATGATGAAAACCCATCTGTTTCCACCGAAAAACCTTTCAGGGGATCGTTTCCAACACTTTGGCAGCATTTTTGAGTGAATTGCAGAACGTCAGATTTTTGCTGAAATTGTGACCGCGCGGCTTAGGGATTTTTTCAAAAAAAGTTGTTCAGACGTCGAGGGCAAATTCTGTTTCTGATGATAAAAACCCATCTGTTTCCACCGGAAAAGCTTTCAGGAGAGCGTTTGCAACAGTTTGCCACTATTTCTGAGTAAATTGCGGAAGGTCAGATTTTTGCTGAAATTGTGACCACGCGGCTTAGGGATTTTTTCAAAAAAAATTGTTCAGACGTCGAGGGCTTATTCTGTTTCTGATGATAAAAAAATATCTGTTTCCACCGAAAAACCTTTCAAGGGATCATTTGTGACAGTTTGGCAGGATTTTTGAGTAAATAGCAGAACGTCAAATTTTTGCTGAAATTGTGACCGCGCGGCTTAGGGATTTTTTCAAAAAAAAAATTTCAGACGTCGAGGGCTTATTCTATTTCTGATGATAAAAACCTATCTGTTTCCACCAAAAAACCTTTCAGGGGATCATTTGTGACAGTTTGGCAGGATTTTTGAGTGAATTGCAGAACGTCAGATTTTTGCTGAAATTGTGACCGCGCGGCTTAGGGATTTTTTCAAAAAAAGTTTTTCAGACGTCGAAGGCTTATTCTGTTTCTGATGATAAAACCCATCTGTTTCCACCGAAAAACCTTTCAGGGGATCGTTTCCAACACTTTGGCAGCATTTTTGAGTGAATTGCAGAACTTCAGATTTTTGCTAAAATTGTGACCGCGCGGCTTAGGGATTTTTTCAAAAAAAGTTGTTCAGACGTCGAGTGCTTATTCTGTTTCTGATGATAAAACCCATCTGTTTCCACCGAAAAACCTTTCAGGGGATAGTTTGCAACAGTTTGGCAGCATTTTTGAGTGAATTGCAGAACGTCAGATTTTTGCTGAAATTGTGACCCCGCGGCTTAGGGATTTTTTCAAAAAAAGTTGTTCAGACGTTGAGGGCAAATTCTGTTTCTGATGATAAAAACCCATCTGTTTCCACCGGAAAAGCTTTCAGGAGAGCGTTTGCAACAGTTTGCCACTATTTCTGAGTAAATTGCGGAAGGTCAGATTTTTGCTGAAATTGTGACCGCGCGGCTTAGGGATTTTTTCAAAAAAAATTGTTCAGACGTCGAGGGCTTATTCTGTTTCTGATGATAAAAAAAATCTGTTTCCACCGAAAAACCTTTCAAGGGATCATTTGTGACAGTTTGGCAGGATTTTTGAGTAAATAGCAGAACGTCAAATTTTTGCTGAAATTGTGACCGCGCGGCTTAGGGATTTTTTCAAAAAAAGTTTTTCAAACGTCGAGGGCTTATTCTGTTTCTGATGATAAAACCCATCTGTTTCCACCAAAAAACCTTTCAGGGGATAGTTTGCAACAGTTTGGCAGCATTTTTGAGTGAATTGCAGAACGTCAGATTTTTGCTGAAATTGTGACCGCGCGGCTTAGGGATTTTTTCAAAAAAAGTTGTTCAGACGTCGAGGGCAAATTCTGTTTCTGATGATAAAAACCCATCTGTTTCCACGGGAAAAGCTCTCAGGAGAGCATTTGCAACAGTTTGCCACTATTTCTGAGTAAATTGCGGAAGGTCAGATTTTTGCTGAAATTGTGACCGCGCAGCTTAGGGATTTTTTCAAAAAAATTTGTTCAGACGTCGAGGGCTTATTCTGTTTCTGATGATAAAAACCTATCTGTTTCCACCGAAAAACCTTTCAGGGGATCATTTGTGACAGTTTGGCAGGATTTTTGAGTAAATTGCAGAACGTCAAATTTTTGCTGAAATTGTGACCGCGCGGCTTAGGGATTTTTTCAAAAAAAAAGATGTTCAGACTCCGAGGGCTTATTCTGTTTTTGATGATGAAAACCCATCTGTTTCCACCGAAAAACCTTTCAGGGGATCATTTCCAACACTTTGGCAGCATTTTTGAGTGAATTGCAGAACGTCAGATTTTTGCTGAAATTGTGACCGCGCGGCTTAGGGATTTTTTCAAAAAAAGTTGTTCAGACGTCGAGGGCTTATTCTGTTTCTGATGATAAAACCCATCTGTTTCCACCGAAAAACCTTTCAGGGGATAGTTTGCAACAGTTTGGCAGCATTTTTGAGTGAATTGCAGAACGTCAGATTTTTGCTGAAATTGTGACCGCGCGGCTTAGGGATTTTTTCAAAAAAAATTGTTCAGACATCGAGGGCTTATTCTGTTTCTGATGATAAAAAAAATCTGTTTCCACCGAAAAACCTTTCAAGGGATCATTTGTGACAGTTTGGCAGGATTTTTGAGTAAATAGCAGAACGTCAAATTTTTGCTGAAATTGTGACCGCGCGGCTTAGGGATTTTTTCAAAAAAAGTTGTTCAAACGTCGAGGGCTTATTCTGTTTCTGATGATAAAACCCATCTGTTTCCACCAAAAAACCTTTCAGGGGATAGTTTGCAACAGTTTGGCAGCATTTTTGAGTGAATTGCAGAACGTCAGATTTTTGCTGAAATTGTGACCGCGCGGCTTAGGGATTTTTTCAAAAAAAGTTGTTCAGACGTCGAGGGCAAATTCTGTTTCTGATGATAAAAACCCATCTGTTTCCACGGGAAAAGCTCTCAGGAGAGCATTTGCAACAGTTTGCCACTATTTCTGAGTAAATTGCGGAAGGTCAGATTTTTGCTGAAATTGTGACCGCGCAGCTTAGGGATTTTTTCAAAAAAATTTGTTCAGACGTCGAGGGCTTATTCTGTTTCTGATGATAAAAACCTATCTGTTTCCACCGAAAAACCTTTCAGGGGATCATTTGTGACAGTTTGGCAGGATTTTTGAGTAAATTGCAGAACGTCAAATTTTTGCTGAAATTGTGACCGCGCGGCTTAGGGATTTTTTCAAAAAAAAAAGATGTTCAGACGCCGAGGGCTTATTCTGTTTTTGATGATGAAAACCCATCTATTTCCACCGAAAAACCTTTCAGGGGATCGTTTCCAACACTTTGGCAGCATTTTTGAGTGAATTGCAGAACGTCAGATTTTTGCTGAAATTGTGACCGCGCGGCTTAGGGATTTTTTCAAAAAAAGTTGTTCAGACGTCGAGGGCAAATTCTGTTTCTGATGATAAAAACCCATCTGTTTCCACCGGAAAAGCTTTCAGGAGTGCGTTTGCAACAGTTTGCCACTATTTCTGAGTAAACTGCGGAAGGTCAGATTTTTGCTGAAATTGTGACCACGCGGCTTAGGGATTTTTTCAAAAAAAATTGTTCAGACGTCGAGGGCTTATTCTGTTTCTGATGATAAAAAAATATCTGTTTCCACCGAAAAACCTTTCAAGGGATCATTTGTGACAGTTTGGCAGGATTTTTGAGTAAATAGCAAAACGTCAAATTTTTGCTGAAATTGTGAACGCGCAGCTTAGGGATTTTTTCAAAAAAAATTGTTCAGACGTCGACGGCTTATTCTGTTTTTGATGATAAAAAAATATCTGTTTCCACCGAAAAACCTTTCAAGGGATCATTTGTGACAGTTTGGCAGGATTTTTGAGTAAATAGCAGAACGTCAAATTTTTGCTGAAATTGTGACCGCGCGGCTTAGGGATTTTTTCAAAAAAAGTTGTTCAGACGTCGAGGGCAAATTCTGTTTCTGATGATAAAAACCCATCTGTTTCCACCGGAAAAGCTTTCAGGAGAGCGTTTGCAACAGTTTGCCACTATTTCTGAGTAAATTGCGGAAGGTCAGATTTTTGCTGAAATTGTGACCTCGCGGCTTAGGGATTTTTTCAAAAAAAATTGTTCAGACGTCGAGGGCTTATTCTGTTTCTGATGATAAAAACCCATCTGTTTCCACTGGAAAAGCTTTCAGGAGAGCGTTTGCAACAGTTTGCCACTATTTCTGAGTAAATTGCGGAAGGTCAGATTTTTGCTGAAATTGTGACCTCGCGGCTTAGGGATTTTTTCAAAAAAAATTGTTCAGACGTCGAGGGCTTATTCTGTTTCTGATGATAAAAACCTATCTGTTTCCACCGAAAAACCTTTCAGGGGATCATTTGTGACAGTTTGGCAGGATTTTTGAGTAAATTGCAGAACGTCAGATTTTTGCTGAAATTGTGACCGCGCGGCTTAGGGATTTTTTCAAAAAAAGTTGTTCAAACGTCGAGGGCTTATTCTGTTTCTGATGATAAAACCCATCTGTTTCCACCAAAAAACATTTCAGGGGATAGTTTGCAACAGTTTGGCAGCATTTTTGAGTGAATTGCAGAACGTCAGATTTTTGCTGAAATTGTGACCGCGCGGCTTAGGGATTTTTTCAAAAAAAGTTTTTCAGACGTCGAGGGCTTATTCTGTTTCTGATGATAAAACCCATCTGTTTCCACCGAAAAACCTTCCAGGGGATAGTTTGCAACAGTTTGGCAGCATTTTTGAGTGAATTGCAGAACGTCAGATTTTTGCTGAAATTGTGACCCCGCGGCTTAGGGATTTTTTCAAAAAAAGTTGTTCAGACGTCGAGGGCAAATTCTGTTTCTGATGATAAAAACCCATCTGTCTCCACCGGAAAAGCTTTCAGGAGAGCGTTTGCAACAGTTTGCCACTATTTCTGAGTAAATTGCGGAAGGTCAGATTTTTGCTGAAATTGTGACCGCGCGGCTTAGGGATTTTTTCAAAAAAAATTGTTCAGACGTCGAGGGCTTATTCTGTTTCTGATGATAAAACCCATCTGTTTCCACCAAAAAACCTTTCAGGGGATAGTTTGCAACAATTTGGCAGCATTTTTGAGTGAATTGCAGAACGTCAGATTTTTGCTGAAATTGTGACCGCGCGGCTTAGGGATTTTTTCAAAAAAAGTTGTTCAGACATCGAGGGCAAATTCTGTTTCTGATGATAAAACCCATCTGTTTCCACCGAAAAACCTTCCAGGGGATAGTTTGCAACAGTTTGGCAGCATTTTTGAGTGAATTGCAGAACGTCAGATTTTTGCTGAAATTGTGACCGCGCGGCTTAGGGATTTTTTCAAAAAAAGTTGTTCAGACGTCGAGGGCTTATTTTGTTTCTGATGATAAAAACCTATCTGTTTCCACCGAAAAACCTTTCAGGGGATCATTTGTGACAGTTTGTCAGGATTTTTGAGTAAATTGCGGAAGGTCAGATTTTTGCTGAAATTGTGACCGCGCGGATTAGGGATTTTTTCAAAAAAAATTGTTCAGACGTCGAGGGCTTATTCTGTTTCTGATGATAAAAACCCATCTGTTTCCACTGGAAAAGCTTTCAGGAGAGCGTTTGCAACAGTTTGCCACTATTTCTGAGTAAATTGCGGAAGGTCAGATTTTTGCTGAAATTGTGACCTCGCGGCTTAGGGATTTTTTCAAAAAAAATTGTTCAGACGTCGAGGGCTTATTCTGTTTCTGATGATAAAAACCTATCTGTTTCCACCGAAAAACCTTTCAGGGGATCATTTGTGACAGTTTGGCAGGATTTTTGAGTAAATTGCAGAACGTTAAATTTTTGCTGAAATTGTGACCGCGCGGCTTAGGGATTTTTTCAAAAAAAGTTGTTCAAACGTCGAGGGCTTATTCTGTTTCTGATGATAAAACCCATCTGTTTCCACCAAAAAACATTTCAGGGGATAGTGTGCAACAGTTTGGCAGCATTTTTGAGTGAATTGCAGAACGTCAGATTTTTGCTGAAATTGTGACCCCGCGGCTTAGGGATTTTTTCAAAAAAAGTTTTTCAGACGTCGAGGGCTTATCCTGTTTCTGAGGATAAAACCCATCTGTTTCCACCGAAAAACCTTTCAGGGGATCATTTGTGACAGTTTGGCAGGATTTTTGAGTGAATTGCAGAACGTCAGATTTTTGCTGAAATTGTGACCGCGCGGCTTAGGGATTTTTTCAAAAAAAGTTTTTCAGACGTCGAGGGCTTATCCTGTTTCTGATGATAAAACCCATCTGTTTCCACCGAAAAACCTTCCTGGGGATCATTTGTGACAGTTTGGCAGGATTTTTGAGTGAATTGCAGAACGTCAGATTTTTGCTGAAATTGTGACCGCGCGGCTTAGGGATTTTTTCAAAAAAAGTTTTTCAGACGTCGAGGGCTTATCCTGTTTCTGATGATAAAACCCATCTGTTTCCACCGAAAAACCTTTCAGGGGATCATTTGTGACAGTTTGGCAGGATTTTTGAGTGAATTGCAGAACGTCAGATTTTTGCTGAAATTGTGACCGCGCGGCTTAGGGATTTTTTCAAAAAAAGTTTTTCAGACGTCGAGGGCTTATTCTGTTTCTGATGATAAAACCCATCTGTTTCCTCCGAAAAACCTTTCAGGGGATCGTTTCCAACACTTTGGCAGCATTTTTGAGTGAATTGCAGAACTTCAGATTTTTGCTAAAATTGTGACCGCGCGGCTTAGGGATTTTTTCAAAAAAAGTTGTTCAGACGTCGAGGGCTTATTCTGTTTCTGATGATAAAAACCTATCTGTTTCCACCGAAAAACCTTTCAGGGGATCATTTGTGACAGTTTGTCAGGATTTTTGAGTAAATTGCGGAAGGTCAGATTTTTGCTGAAATTGTGACCGCGCGGATTAGGGATTTTTTCAAAAAAAGTTGTTCAGACGTCGAGGGCTTATTCTGTTTTTGATGATAAAAAAATATCTGTTTCCACCGAAAAACCTTTCAAGGGATCATTTGTGACAGTTTGGCAGGATTTTTGAGTAAATAGCAGAACGTCAAATTTTTGCTGAAATTGTGACCGCGCGGCTTAGGGATTTTTTCAAAAAAAGTTGTTCAGACGTCGAGGGCAAATTCTGTTTCTGATGATAAAAACCCATCTGTTTCCACCGGAAAAGCTTTCAGGAGAGCGTTTGCAACAGTTTGCCACTATTTCTGAGTAAATTGCGGCAGGTCAGATTTTTGCTGAAATTGTTACCTCGCGGCTTAGGGATTTTTTCAAAAAAAATTGTTCAGACGTCGAGGGCTTATTCTGTTTCTGATGATTAAAACCCATCTGTTTCCACTGGAAAAGCTTTCAGGAGAGCGTTTGCAACAGTTTGCCACTATTTCTGAGTAAATTGCGGAAGGTCAGATTTTTGCTGAAATTGTGACCTCGCGGCTTAGGGATTTTTTCAAAAAAAATTGTTCAGACGTCGAGGGCTTATTCTGTTTCTGATGATAAAAACCTATCTGTTTCCACCGAAAAACCTTTCAGGGGATCATTTGTGACAGTTTGTCAGGATTTTTGAGTAAATTGCAGAACGTCAAATTTTTGCTGAAATTGTGACCGCGCGGATTAGGGATTTTTTCAAAAAAAATTGTTCAGACGTCGAGGGCTTATTCTGTTTCTGATGATAAAAACCCATCTGTTTCCACTGGAAAAGCTTTCAGGAGAGCGTTTGCAACAGTTTGCCACTATTTCTGAGTAAATTGCGGAAGGTCAGATTTTTGCTGAAATTGTGACCTCGCGGCTTAGGGATTTTTTCAAAAAAAATTGTTCAGACGTCGAGGGCTTATTCTGTTTCTGATGATAAAAACCTATCTGTTTCCACCGAAAAACCTTTCAGGGGATCATTTGTGACAGTTTGGCAGGATTTTTGAGTAAATTGCAGAACGTTAAATTTTTGCTGAAATTGTGACCGCGCGGCTTAGGGATTTTTTCAAAAAAAGTTGTTCAAACGTCGAGGGCTTATTCTGTTTCTGATGATAAAACCCATCTGTTTCCACCAAAAAACATTTCAGGGGATAGTGTGCAACAGTTTGGCAGCATTTTTGAGTGAATTGCAGAACGTCAGATTTTTGCTGAAATTGTGACCCCGCGGCTTAGGGATTTTTTCAAAAAAAGTTTTTCAGACGTCGAGGGCTTATCCTGTTTCTGAGGATAAAACCCATCTGTTTCCACCGAAAAACCTTTCAGGGGATCATTTGTGACAGTTTGGCAGGATTTTTGAGTGAATTGCAGAACGTCAGATTTTTGCTGAAATTGTGACCGCGCGGCTTAGGGATTTTTTCAAAAAAAGTTTTTCAGACGTCGAGGGCTTATCCTGTTTCTGATGATAAAACCCATCTGTTTCCACCGAAAAACCTTCCTGGGGATCATTTGTGACAGTTTGGCAGGATTTTTGAGTGAATTGCAGAACGTCAGATTTTTGCTGAAATTGTGACCGCGCGGCTTAGGGATTTTTTCAAAAAAAGTTTTTCAGACGTCGAGGGCTTATCCTGTTTCTGATGATAAAACCCATCTGTTTCCACCGAAAAACCTTTCAGGGGATCATTTGTGACAGTTTGGCAGGATTTTTGAGTGAATTGCAGAACGTCAGATTTTTGCTGAAATTGTGACCGCGCGGCTTAGGGATTTTTTCAAAAAAAGTTTTTCAGACGTCGAGGGCTTATTCTGTTTCTGATGATAAAACCCATCTGTTTCCTCCGAAAAACCTTTCAGGGGATCGTTTCCAACACTTTGGCAGCATTTTTGAGTGAATTGCAGAACTTCAGATTTTTGCTAAAATTGTGACCGCGCGGCTTAGGGATTTTTTCAAAAAAAGTTGTTCAGACGTCGAGGGCTTATTCTGTTTCTGATGATAAAAACCTATCTGTTTCCACCGAAAAACCTTTCAGGGGATCATTTGTGACAGTTTGTCAGGATTTTTGAGTAAATTGCGGAAGGTCAGATTTTTGCTGAAATTGTGACCGCGCGGATTAGGGATTTTTTCAAAAAAAGTTGTTCAGACGTCGAGGGCTTATTCTGTTTTTGATGATAAAAAAATATCTGTTTCCACCGAAAAACCTTTCAAGGGATCATTTGTGACAGTTTGGCAGGATTTTTGAGTAAATAGCAGAACGTCAAATTTTTGCTGAAATTGTGACCGCGCGGCTTAGGGATTTTTTTAAAAAAAGTTGTTCAGACGTCGAGGGCAAATTCTGTTTCTGATGATAAAAACCCATCTGTTTCCACCGGAAAAGCTTTCAGGAGAGCGTTTGCAACAGTTTGCCACTATTTCTGAGTAAATTGCGGCAGGTCAGATTTTTGCTGAAATTGTTACCTCGCGGCTTAGGGATTTTTTCAAAAAAAATTGTTCAGACGTCGAGGGCTTATTCTGTTTCTGATGATTAAAACCCATCTGTTTCCACTGGAAAAGCTTTCAGGAGAGCGTTTGCAACAGTTTGCCACTATTTCTGAGTAAATTGCGGAAGGTCAGATTTTTGCTGAAATTGTGACCTCGCGGCTTAGGGATTTTTTCAAAAAAAATTGTTCAGACGTCGAGGGCTTATTCTGTTTCTGATGATAAAAACCTATCTGTTTCCACCGAAAAACCTTTCAGGGGATCATTTGTGACAGTTTGGCAGGATTTTTGAGTAAATTGCAGAACGTCAAATTTTTGCTGAAATTGTGACCGCGCGGCTTAGGGATTTTTTCAAAAAAAGTTGTTCAAACGTCGAGGGCTTATTCTGTTTCTGATGATAAAACCCATCTGTTTCCACCAAAAAACCTTTCAGGGGATAGTTTGCAACAGTTTGGCAGCATTTTTGAGTGAATTGCAGAACGTCAGATTTTTGCTGAAATTGTGACCCCGCGGCTTAGGGATTTTTTCAAAAAAAGTTGTTCCGACGTCGAGGGCAAATTCTGTTTCTGATGATAAAAACCCATCTGTTTCCACGGGAAAAGCTTTCAGGAGAGCATTTGCAACAGTTTGCCACTATTTCTGAGTAAATTGCGGAAGGTCAGATTTTTGCTGAAATTGTGACCGGGCGGCTTAGGGATTTTTTCAAAAAAAGTTTTTCAGACGTCGAGGGCTTATCCTGTTTCTGATGATAAAACCCATCTGTTTCCACCGAAAAACCTTTCAGGGGATCATTTGTGACAGTTTGGCAGGTTTTTGAGTGAATTGCAGAACGTCAGATTTTTGCTGAAATTGTGACCGCGCGGCTTAGGGATTTTTTCAAAGGAAGTTTTTCAGACGTCGAGGGCTTATTCTGTTTCTGATGATAAAAACCTATCTGTTTCCACCAAAAAACCTTTCAGGGGATCATTTGTGACAGTTTGGCAGGATTTTTGAGTGAATTGCAGAACGTCAGATTTTTGCTGAAATTGTGACCGCGCGGCTTAGGGATTTTTTCAAAAAAAGTTTTTCAGACGTCGAGGGCTTATTCTGTTTCTGATGATAAAACCCATCTGTTTCCACCGAAAAACCTTTCAGTGGATCGTTTCCAACACTTTGGCAGCATTTTTGAGTGAATTGCAGAACTTCAGATTTTTGCTGAAATTGTGACCGCGCGGCTTAGGGATTTTTTCAAAAAAATTTGTTCAGACGTCGAGGGCTTATTCTGTTTCTGATGATAAAAACCTATCTGTTTCCACCGAAAAACCTTTCAGGGGATCATTTGTGACAGTTTGGCAGGATTTTTGAGTAAATTGCAGAACGTCAAATTTTTGCTGAAATTGTGACCGCGCGGCTTAGGGATTTTTTCAAAAAAAAAGATGTTCAGACTCCGAGGGCTTATTCTGTTTTTGATGATGAAAACCCATCTGTTTCCACCGAAAAACCTTTCAGGGGATCATTTCCAACACTTTGGCAGCATTTTTGAGTGAATTGCAGAACGTCAGATTTTTGCTGAAATTGTGACCGCGCGGCTTAGGGATTTTTTCAAAAAAAATTGTTCAGACATCGAGGGCTTATTCTGTTTCTGATGATAAAAAAAATCTGTTTCCACCGAAAAACCTTTCAAGGGATCATTTGTGACAGTTTGGCAGGATTTTTGAGTAAATAGCAGAACGTCAAATTTTTGCTGAAATTGTGACCGCGCGGCTTAGGGATTTTTTCAAAAAAAGTTGTTCAAACGTCGAGGGCTTATTCTGTTTCTGATGATAAAACCCATCTGTTTCCACCAAAAAACCTTTCAGGGGATAGTTTGCAACAGTTTGGCAGCATTTTTGAGTGAATTGCAGAACGTCAGATTTTTGCTGAAATTGTGACCGCGCGGCTTAGGGATTTTTTCAAAAAAAGTTGTTCAGACGTCGAGGGCAAATTCTGTTTCTGATGATAAAAACCCATCTGTTTCCACGGGAAAAGCTCTCAGGAGAGCATTTGCAACAGTTTGCCACTATTTCTGAGTAAATTGCGGAAGGTCAGATTTTTGCTGAAATTGTGACCGCGCAGCTTAGGGATTTTTTCAAAAAAATTTGTTCAGACGTCGAGGGCTTATTCTGTTTCTGATGATAAAAACCTATCTGTTTCCACCGAAAAACCTTTCAGGGGATCATTTGTGACAGTTTGGCAGGATTTTTGAGTAAATTGCAGAACGTCAAATTTTTGCTGAAATTGTGACCGCGCGGCTTAGGGATTTTTTAAAAAAAAAAAGATGTTCAGACGCCGAGGGCTTATTCTGTTTTTGATGATGAAAACCCATCTATTTCCACCGAAAAACCTTTCAGGGGATCGTTTCCAACACTTTGGCAGCATTTTTGAGTGAATTGCAGAACGTCAGATTTTTGCTGAAATTGTGACCGCGCGGCTTAGGGATTTTTTCAAAAAAAGTTGTTCAGACGTCGAGGGCAAATTCTGTTTCTGATGATAAAAACCCATCTGTTTCCACCGGAAAAGCTTTCAGGAGTGCGTTTGCAACAGTTTGCCACTATTTCTGAGTAAACTGCGGAAGGTCAGATTTTTGCTGAAATTGTGACCACGCGGCTTAGGGATTTTTTCAAAAAAAATTGTTCAGACGTCGAGGGCTTATTCTGTTTCTGATGATAAAAAAATATCTGTTTCCACCGAAAAACCTTTCAAGGGATCATTTGTGACAGTTTGGCAGGATTTTTGAGTAAATAGCAAAACGTCAAATTTTTGCTGAAATTGTGACCGCGCAGCTTAGGGATTTTTTCAAAAAAAATTGTTCAGACGTCGACGGCTTATTCTGTTTTTGATGATAAAAAAATATCTGTTTCCACCGAAAAACCTTTCAAGGGATCATTTGTGACAGTTTGGCAGGATTTTTGAGTAAATAGCAGAACGTCAAATTTTTGCTGAAATTGTGACCGCGCGGCTTAGGGATTTTTTCAAAAAAAGTTGTTCAGACGTCGAGGGCAAATTCTGTTTCTGATGATAAAACCCATCTGTTTCCACCAAAAAACCTTTCAGGGGATAGTTTGCAACAGTTTGGCAGCATTTTTGAGTGAATTGCAGAACGTCAGATTTTTGCTGAAATTGTGACCGCGCGGCTTAGGGATTTTTTCAAAAAAAGTTGTTCAGACGTCGAGGGCAAATTCTGTTTCTGATGATAAAAACCCATCTGTTTCCACGGGAAAAGCTCTCAGGAGAGCATTTGCAACAGTTTGCCACTATTTCTGAGTAAATTGCGGAAGGTCAGATTTTTGCTGAAATTGTGACCGCGCAGCTTAGGGATTTTTTCAAAAAAATTTGTTCAGACGTCGAGGGCTTATTCTGTTTCTGATGATAAAAACCTATCTGTTTCCACCGAAAAACCTTTCAGGGGATCATTTGTGACAGTTTGGCAGGATTTTTGAGTAAATTGCAGAACGTCAAATTTTTGCTGAAATTGTGACCGCGCGGCTTAGGGATTTTTTCAAAAAAAAAAGATGTTCAGACGCCGAGGGCTTATTCTGTTTTTGATGATGAAAACCCATCTATTTCCACCGAAAAACCTTTCAGGGGATCGTTTCCAACACTTTGGCAGCATTTTTGAGTGAATTGCAGAACGTCAGATTTTTGCTGAAATTGTGACCGCGCGGCTTAGGGATTTTTTCAAAAAAAGTTGTTCAGACGTCGAGGGCAAATTCTGTTTCTGATGATAAAAACCCATCTGTTTCCACCGGAAAAGCTTTCAGGAGTGCGTTTGCAACAGTTTGCCACTATTTCTGAGTAAACTGCGGAAGGTCAGATTTTTGCTGAAATTGTGACCACGCGGCTTAGGGATTTTTTCAAAAAAAATTGTTCAGACGTCGAGGGCTTATTCTGTTTCTGATGATAAAAAAATATCTGTTTCCACCGAAAAACCTTTCAAGGGATCATTTGTGACAGTTTGGCAGGATTTTTGAGTAAATAGCAAAACGTCAAATTTTTGCTGAAATTGTGACCGCGCAGCTTAGGGATTTTTTCAAAAAAAATTGTTCAGACGTCGACGGCTTATTCTGTTTTTGATGATAAAAAAATATCTGTTTCCACCGAAAAACCTTTCAAGGGATCATTTGTGACAGTTTGGCAGGATTTTTGAGTAAATAGCAGAACGTCAAATTTTTGCTGAAATTGTGACCGCGCGGCTTAGGGATTTTTTCAAAAAAAGTTGTTCAGACGTCGAGGGCAAATTCTGTTTCTGATGATAAAAACCCATCTGTTTCCACCGGAAAAGCTTTCAGGAGAGCGTTTGCAACAGTTTGCCACTATTTCTGAGTAAATTGCGGAAGGTCAGATTTTTGCTGAAATTGTGACCTCGCGGCTTAGGGATTTTTTCAAAAAAAATTGTTCAGACGTCGAGGGCTTATTCTGTTTCTGATGATAAAAACCCATCTGTTTCCACTGGAAAAGCTTTCAGGAGAGCGTTTGCAACAGTTTGCCACTATTTCTGAGTAAATTGCGGAAGGTCAGATTTTTGCTGAAATTGTGACCTCGCGGCTTAGGGATTTTTTCAAAAAAAATTGTTCAGATGTCGAGGGCTTATTCTGTTTCTGATGATAAAAACCCATCTGTTTCCACTGGAAAAGCTTTCAGGAGAGCGTTTGCAACAGTTTGCCACTATTTCTGAGTAAATTGCGGAAGGTCAGATTTTTGCTGAAATTGTGACCTCGCGGCTTAGGGATTTTTTCAAAAAAAATTGTTCAGACGTCGAGGGCTTATTCTGTTTCTGATGATAAAAACCTATCTGTTTCCACCGAAAAACCTTTCAGGGGATCATTTGTGACAGTTTGGCAGGATTTTTGAGTAAATTGCAGAACGTCAGATTTTTGCTGAAATTGTGACCGCGCGGCTTAGGGATTTTTTCAAAAAAAGTTGTTCAAACGTCGAGGGCTTATTCTGTTTCTGATGATAAAACCCATCTGTTTCCACCAAAAAACATTTCAGGGGATAATTTGCAACAGTTTGGCAGCATTTTTGAGTGAATTGCAGAACGTCAGATTTTTGCTGAAATTGTGACCCCGCGGCTTAGGGATTTTTTCAAAAAAAGTTTTTCAGACGTCGAGGGCTTATCCTGTTTCTGATGATAAAACCCATCTGTTTCCACCGAAAAACCATTCAGGGGATCATTTGTGACAGTTTGGCAGGATTTTTGAGTGAATTGCAGAACGTCAGATTTTTGCTGAAATTGTGACCGCGCGGCTTAGGGATTTTTTCAAAAAAAGTTTTTCAGACGTCGAGGGCTTATTCTGTTTCTGATGATAAAACCCATCTGTTTCCACCGAAAAACCTTCCAGGGGATAGTTTGCAACAGTTTGGCAGCATTTTTGAGTGAATTGCAGAACGTCAGATTTTTGCTGAAATTGTGACCCCGCGGCTTAGGGATTTTTTCAAAAAAAGTTGTTCAGACGTCGAGGGCAAATTCTGTTTCTGATGATAAAAACCCATCTGTTTCCACCGGAAAAGCTTTCAGGAGAGCGTTTGCAACAGTTTGCCACTATTTCTGAGTAAATTGCGGAAGGTCAGATTTTTGCTGAAATTGTGACCGCGCGGCTTAGGGATTTTTTCAAAAAAAATTGTTCAGACGTCGAGGGCTTATTCTGTTTCTGATGATAAAACCCATCTGTTTCCACCAAAAAACCTTTCAGGGGATAGTTTGCAACAGTTTGGCAGCATTTTTGAGTGAATTGCAGAACGTCAGATTTTTGCTGAAATTGTGACCGCGCGGCTTAGGGATTTTTTCAAAAAAAGTTGTTCAGACATCGAGGGCAAATTCTGTTTCTGATGATAAAACCCATCTGTTTCCACCGAAAAACCTTCCAGGGGATAGTTTGCAACAGTTTGGCAGCATTTTTGAGTGAATTGCAGAACGTCAGATTTTTGCTGAAATTGTGACCGCGCGGCTTAGGGATTTTTTCAAAAAAAGTTGTTCAGACGTCGAGGGCTTATTTTGTTTCTGATGATAAAAACCTATCTGTTTCCACCGAAAAACCTTTCAGGGGATCATTTGTGACAGTTTGTCAGGATTTTTGAGTAAATTGCGGAAGGTCAGATTTTTGCTGAAATTGTGACCGCGCGGATTAGGGATTTTTTCAAAAAAAATTGTTCAGACGTCGAGGGCTTATTCTGTTTCTGATGATAAAAACCCATCTGTTTCCACTGGAAAAGCTTTCAGGAGAGCGTTTGCAACAGTTTGCCACTATTTCTGAGTAAATTGCGGAAGGTCAGATTTTTGCTGAAATTGTGACCTCGCGGCTTAGGGATTTTTTCAAAAAAAATTGTTCAGACGTCGAGGGCTTATTCTGTTTCTGATGATAAAAACCTATCTGTTTCCACCGAAAAACCTTTCAGGGGATCATTTGTGACAGTTTGGCAGGATTTTTGAGTAAATTGCAGAACGTTAAATTTTTGCTGAAATTGTGACCGCGCGGCTTAGGGATTTTTTCAAAAAAAGTTGTTCAAACGTCGAGGGCTTATTCTGTTTCTGATGATAAAACCCATCTGTTTCCACCAAAAAACATTTCAGGGGATAGTGTGCAACAGTTTGGCAGCATTTTTGAGTGAATTGCAGAACGTCAGATTTTTGCTGAAATTGTGACCCCGCGGCTTAGGGATTTTTTCAAAAAAAGTTTTTCAGACGTCGAGGGCTTATCCTGTTTCTGAGGATAAAACCCATCTGTTTCCACCGAAAAACCTTTCAGGGGATCATTTGTGACAGTTTGGCAGGATTTTTGAGTGAATTGCAGAACGTCAGATTTTTGCTGAAATTGTGACCGCGCGGCTTAGGGATTTTTTCAAAAAAAGTTTTTCAGACGTCGAGGGCTTATCCTGTTTCTGATGATAAAACCCATCTGTTTCCACCGAAAAACCTTCCTGGGGATCATTTGTGACAGTTTGGCAGGATTTTTGAGTGAATTGCAGAACGTCAGATTTTTGCTGAAATTGTGACCGCGCGGCTTAGGGATTTTTTCAAAAAAAGTTTTTCAGACGTCGAGGGCTTATCCTGTTTCTGATGATAAAACCCATCTGTTTCCACCGAAAAACCTTTCAGGGGATCATTTGTGACAGTTTGGCAGGATTTTTGAGTGAATTGCAGAACGTCAGATTTTTGCTGAAATTGTGACCGCGCGGCTTAGGGATTTTTTCAAAAAAAGTTTTTCAGACGTCGAGGGCTTATTCTGTTTCTGATGATAAAACCCATCTGTTTCCTCCGAAAAACCTTTCAGGGGATCGTTTCCAACACTTTGGCAGCATTTTTGAGTGAATTGCAGAACTTCAGATTTTTGCTAAAATTGTGACCGCGCGGCTTAGGGATTTTTTCAAAAAAAGTTGTTCAGACGTCGAGGGCTTATTCTGTTTCTGATGATAAAAACCTATCTGTTTCCACCGAAAAACCTTTCAGGGGATCATTTGTGACAGTTTGTCAGGATTTTTGAGTAAATTGCGGAAGGTCAGATTTTTGCTGAAATTGTGACCGCGCGGATTAGGGATTTTTTCAAAAAAAGTTGTTCAGACGTCGAGGGCTTATTCTGTTTTTGATGATAAAAAAATATCTGTTTCCACCGAAAAACCTTTCAAGGGATCATTTGTGACAGTTTGGCAGGATTTTTGAGTAAATAGCAGAACGTCAAATTTTTGCTGAAATTGTGACCGCGCGGCTTAGGGATTTTTTCAAAAAAAGTTGTTCAGACGTCGAGGGCAAATTCTGTTTCTGATGATAAAAACCCATCTGTTTCCACCGGAAAAGCTTTCAGGAGAGCGTTTGCAACAGTTTGCCACTATTTCTGAGTAAATTGCGGAAGGTCAGATTTTTGCTGAAATTGTTACCTCGCGGCTTAGGGATTTTTTCAAAAAAAATTGTTCAGACGTCGAGGGCTTATTCTGTTTCTGATGATTAAAACCCATCTGTTTCCACTGGAAAAGCTTTCAGGAGAGCGTTTGCAACAGTTTGCCACTATTTCTGAGTAAATTGCGGAAGGTCAGATTTTTGCTGAAATTGTGACCTCGCGGCTTAGGGATTTTTTCAAAAAAAATTGTTCAGACGTCGAGGGCTTATTCTGTTTCTGATGATAAAAACCTATCTGTTTCCACCGAAAAACCTTTCAGGGGATCATTTGTGACAGTTTGGCAGGATTTTTGAGTAAATTGCAGAACGTCAAATTTTTGCTGAAATTGTGACCGCGCGGTTTAGGGATTTTTTCAAAAATAGTTGTTCAGACGTCGAGGGCAAATTCTGTTTCTGATGATAAAAACCCATCTGTTTCCACGGGAAAAGCTTTCAGGAGAGCATTTGCAACAGTTTGCCACTATTTCTGAGTAAATTGCGGAAGGTCAGATTTTTGCTGAAATTGTGACCGGGCGGCTTAGGGATTTTTTCAAAAAAAGTTTTTCAGACGTCGAGGGCTTATCCTGTTTCTGATGATAAAACCCATCTGTTTCCACCGAAAAACCTTTCAGGGGATCATTTGTGACAGTTTGGCAGGTTTTTGAGTGAATTGCAGAACGTCAGATTTTTGCTGAAATTGTGACCGCGCGGCTTAGGGATTTTTTCAAAAGAAGTTTTTCAGACGTCGAGGGCTTATTCTGTTTCTGATGATAAAAACCTATCTGTTTCCACCAAAAAACCTTTCAGGGGATCATTTGTGACAGTTTGGCAGGATTTTTGAGTGAATTGCAGAACGTCAGATTTTTGCTGAAATTGTGACCGCGCGGCTTAGGGATTTTTTCAAAAAAAGTTTTTCAGACGTCGAGGGCTTATTCTGTTTCTGATGATAAAACCCATCTGTTTCCACCGAAAAACCTTTCAGTGGATCGTTTCCAACACTTTGGCAGCATTTTTGAGTGAATTGCAGAACTTCAGATTTTTGCTAAAATTGTGACCGCGCGGCTTAGGGATTTTTTCAAAAAAAGTTGTTCCGACGTCGAGGGCAAATTCTGTTTCTGATGATAAAAACCCATCTGTTTCCACGGGAAAAGCTTTCAGGAGAGCATTTGCAACAGTTTGCCACTATTTCTGAGTAAATTGCGGAAGGTCAGATTTTTGCTGAAATTGTGACCGGGCGGCTTAGGGATTTTTTCAAAAAAAGTTTTTCAGACGTCGAGGGCTTATCCTGTTTCTGATGATAAAACCCATCTGTTTCCACCGAAAAACCTTTCAGGGGATCATTTGTGACAGTTTGGCAGGTTTTTGAGTGAATTGCAGAACGTCAGATTTTTGCTGAAATTGTGACCGCGCGGCTTAGGGATTTTTTCAAAAGAAGTTTTTCAGACGTCGAGGGCTTATTCTGTTTCTGATGATAAAAACCTATCTGTTTCCACCAAAAAACCTTTCAGGGGATCATTTGTGACAGTTTGGCAGGATTTTTGAGTGAATTGCAGAACGTCAGATTTTTGCTGAAATTGTGACCGCGCGGCTTAGGGATTTTTTCAAAAAAAGTTTTTCAGACGTCGAGGGCTTATTCTGTTTCTGATGATAAAACCCATCTGTTTCCACCGAAAAACCTTTCAGTGGATCGTTTCCAACACTTTGGCAGCATTTTTGAGTGAATTGCAGAACTTCAGATTTTTGCTAAAATTGTGACCGCGCGGCTTAGGGATTTTTTCAAAAAAAGTTGTTCAGACGTCGAGGGCTTATTCTGTTTCTGATGATAAAAACCTATCTGTTTCCACCGAAAAACCTTTCAGGGGATCATTTGTGACAGTTTGTCAGGATTTTTGAGTAAATTGCGGAAGGTCAGATTTTTGCTGAAATTGTGACCGCGCGGATTAGGGATTTTTTCAAAAAAAGTTGTTCAGACGTCGAGGGCAAATTCTGTTTTTGATGATGAAAACCCATCTGTTTCCACCGAAAAACCTTTCAGGGGATCGTTTGCGACAGTTTGGAAGCATTTTTGAGTGAATTGCAGAACGTCAGATTTTTGCTGAAATTGTGACCGCGCGGCTTAGGGATTTTTTCAAAAAAAGTTGTTCAGACGTCGAGGGCAAATTCTGTTTCTGATGATAAAAACCCATCTGTTTCCACCGGAAAAGCTTTCAGGAGAGCGTTTGCAACAGTTTGCCACTATTTCTGAGTAAATTGCGGAAAGTCAGATTTTTGCTGAAATTGTGACCCCGCGGATTAGGGATTTTTTCAAAAAAAATTGTTCAGACGTCGAGGGCTTATTCTGTTTCTGATGATAAAAAAATATCTGTTTCCAACGAAAAACCTTTCAAGGGATCATTTGTGACAGTTTGGCAGGATTTTTGAGTAAATAGCAGAACGTCAAATTTTTTACTGAAATTGTGACCGCGCGGCTTAGGGATTTTTTAAAAAAAAATTGTTCAGACGTCGAGGGCTTATTCTGTTTCTGATGATAAAAAAATATCTGTTTCCACCGAAAAACCTTTCAAGGGATCATTTGTGACAGTTTGGCAGGATTTTTGAGTAAATAGCAGAACGTCAAATTTTTGCTGAAATTGTGACCGCGCGGCTTAGGGATTTTTTCAAAAAAAGTTGTTCAGACGTCGAGGGCAAATTCTGTTTCTGATGATAAAAACCCATCTGTTTCCACCGGAAAAGCTTTCAGGAGAGCGTTTGCAACAGTTTGCCACTATTTCTGAGTAAATTGCGGAAGGTCAGATTTTTGCTGAAATTGTGACCTCGCGGCTTAGGGATTTTTTCAAAAAAAATTGTTCAGACGTCGAGGGCTTATTCTGTTTCTGATGATAAAAACCCATCTGTTTCCACCGGAAAAGCTTTCAGGAGAGCGTTTGCAACAGTTTGCCACTATTTCTGAGTAAATTGCGGAAGGTCAGATTTTTGCTGAAATTGTGACCGCGCGGCTTAGGGATTTTTTCAAAAAAAGTTGTTCAGACGTCGAGGGCAAATTCTGTTTCTGATGATAAAAAAATATCTGTTTCCACCGAAAAACCTTTCAAGGGATCATTTGTGACAGTTTGGCAGGATTTTTGAGTAAATAGCAGAACGTCAAATTTTTGCTGAAATTGTGACCGCGCGGCTTAGGGATTTTTTCAAAAAAAATTGTTCAGACGTCGAGGGCTTATTCTGTTTCTGATGATAAAAAAATATCTGTTTCCACCGAAAAACCTTTCAAGGGATCATTTGTGACAGTTTGGCAGGATTTTTGAGTAAATAGCAGAACGTCAAATTTTTGCTGAAATTGTGACCGCGCGGCTTAGGGATTTTTTCAAAAAAAGTTGTTCAGACGTTGAGGGCAAATTCTGTTTCTGATGATAAAAACCCATCTGTTTCCACCGGAAAAGCTTTCAGGAGAGCGTTTGCAACAGTTTGCCACTATTTCTGAGAAAATTGCGGAAGGTCAGATTTTTGCTGAAATTGTGACCTCGCGGCTTAGGGATTTTTTCAAAAAAAATTGGTCAGACGTCGAGGGCAAATTCTGTTTCTGATGATAAAAACCCATCTGTTTCCACCGGAAAAGCTTTCAGGAGAGCGTTTGCAACAGTTTGCCACTATTTCTGAGTAAATTGCGGAAGGTCAGATTTTTGCGGAAAATGTGACCGCGCGGCTTAGGGATTTTTTCAAAAAAAATTGTTCAGACGTCGAGGGCTTATTCTGTTTCTGATGATAAAAACCTATTTGTTTCCACCGAAAAACCTTTCAGGGGATCATTTGTGACAGTTTGGCAGGATTTTTGAGTAAATTGCGGAAGGTCAGATTTTTGCTGAAATTGTGACCGCGCGGATTAGGGATTTTTTCAAAAAAAGTTGTTCTGACGTCGAGGGCAAATTCTGCTTTTGATGATGAAAACCCATCTGTTTCCACCGAAAAACCTTTCAGGGGATCGTTTGCAACAGTTTGGAAGCATTTTTGAGTGAATTGCAGAACGTCAGATTTTTGCTGAAATTGTGACCGCGCGGCTTAGGGATTTTTTCAAAAAAAGTTGTTCAGACGTCGAGGGCAAATTCTGTTTCTGATGATAAAAACCCATCTGTTTCCACCGGAAAAGCTTTCAGGAGAGCGTTTGCAACAGTTTGCCACTATTTCTGAGTAAATTGCGGAAGGTCAGATTTTTGCTGAAATTGTGACCTCGCGGCTTAGGGATTTTTTCAAAAAAAATTGTTCAGACGTCGAGGGCTTATTCTGTTTCTGATGATAAAAACCCATCTGTTTCCACTGGAAAAGCTTTCAGGAGAGCGTTTGCAACAGTTTGCCACTATTTCTGAGTAAATTGCGGAAGGTCAGATTTTTGCTGAAATTGTGACCTCGCGGCTTAGGGATTTTTTCAAAAAAAATTGTTCAGACGTCGAGGGCTTATTCTGTTTCTGATGATAAAAACCTATCTGTTTCCACCGAAAAACCTTTCAGGGGATCATTTGTGACAGTTTGGCAGGATTTTTGAGTAAATTGCAGAACGTCAAATTTTTGCTGAAATTGTGACCGCGCGGCTTAGGGATTTTTTCAAAAAAAGTTGTTCAAACGTCGAGGGCTTATTCTGTTTCTGATGATAAAACCCATCTGTTTCCACCAAAAAACCTTTCAGGGGATAGTTTGCAACAGTTTGGCAGCATTTTTGAGTGAATTGCAGAACGTCAGATTTTTGCTGAAATTGTGACCCCGCGGCTTAGGGATTTTTTCAAAAAAAGTTGTTCCGACGTCGAGGGCAAATTCTGTTTCTGATGATAAAAACCCATCTGTTTCCACGGGAAAAGCTTTCAGGAGAGCATTTGCAACAGTTTGCCACTATTTCTGAGTAAATTGCGGAAGGTCAGATTTTTGCTGAAATTGTGACCGGGCGGCTTAGGGATTTTTTCAAAAAAAGTTTTTCAGACGTCGAGGGCTTATCCTGTTTCTGATGATAAAACCCATCTGTTTCCACCGAAAAACCTTTCAGGGGATCATTTGTGACAGTTTGGCAGGTTTTTGAGTGAATTGCAGAACGTCAGATTTTTGCTGAAATTGTGACCGCGCGGCTTAGGGATTTTTTCAAAAGAAGTTTTTCAGACGTCGAGGGCTTATTCTGTTTCTGATGATAAAAACCTATCTGTTTCCACCAAAAAACCTTTCAGGGGATCATTTGTGACAGTTTGGCAGGATTTTTGAGTGAATTGCAGAACGTCAGATTTTTGCTGAAATTGTGACCGCGCGGCTTAGGGATTTTTTCAAAAAAAGTTTTTCAGACGTCGAGGGCTTATTCTGTTTCTGATGATAAAACCCATCTGTTTCCACCGAAAAACCTTTCAGTGGATCGTTTCCAACACTTTGGCAGCATTTTTGAGTGAATTGCAGAACTTCAGATTTTTGCTAAAATTGTGACCGCGCGGCTTAGGGATTTTTTCAAAAAAAGTTGTTCAGACGTCGAGGGCTTATTCTGTTTCTGATGATAAAAACCTATCTGTTTCCACCGAAAAACCTTTCAGGGGATCATTTGTGACAGTTTGTCAGGATTTTTGAGTAAATTGCGGAAGGTCAGATTTTTGCTGAAATTGTGACCGCGCGGATTAGGGATTTTTTCAAAAAAAGTTGTTCAGACGTCGAGGGCAAATTCTGTTTTTGATGATGAAAACCCATCTGTTTCCACCGAAAAACCTTTCAGGGGATCGTTTGCAACAGTTTGGAAGCATTTTTGAGTGAATTGCAGAACGTCAGATTTTTGCTGAAATTGTGACCGCGCGGCTTAGGGATTTTTTCAAAAAAAGTTGTTCAGACGTCGAGGGCAAATTCTGTTTCTGATGATAAAAACCCATCTGTTTCCACCGGAAAAGCTTTCAGGAGAGCGTTTGCAACAGTTTGCCACTATTTCTGAGTAAATTGCGGAAAGTCAGATTTTTGCTGAAATTGTGACCCCGCGGATTAGGGATTTTTTCAAAAAAAATTGTTCAGACGTCGAGGGCTTATTCTGTTTCTGATGATAAAAAAATATCTGTTTCCAACGAAAAACCTTTCAAGGGATCATTTGTGACAGTTTGGCAGGATTTTTGAGTAAATAGCAGAACGTCAAATTTTTTACTGAAATTGTGACCGCGCGGCTGAGGGATTTTTAAAAAAAAAATTGTTCAGACGTCGAGGGCTTATTCTGTTTCTGATGATAAAAAAAATCTGTTTCCACCGAAAAACCTTTCAAGGGATCATTTGTGACAGTTTGGCAGGATTTTTGAGTAAATAGCAGAACGTCAAATTTTTGCTGAAATTGTGACCGCGCGGCTTAGGGATTTTTTCAAAAAAAGTTGTTCAGACGTCGAGGGCAAATTCTGTTTCTGATGATAAAAACCCATCTGTTTCCACCGGAAAAGCTTTCAGGAGAGCGTTTGCAACAGTTTGCCACTATTTCTGAGTAAATTGCGGAAGGTCAGATTTTTGCTGAAATTGTGACCTCGCGGCTTAGGGATTTTTTCAAAAAAAATTGTTCAGACGTCGAGGGCTTATTCTGTTTCTGATGATAAAAACCCATCTGTTTCCACCGGAAAAGCTTTCAGGAGAGCGTTTGCAACAGTTTGCCACTATTTCTGAGTAAATTGCGGAAGGTCAGATTTTTGCTGAAATTGTGACCGCGCGGCTTAGGGATTTTTTCAAAAAAAGTTGTTCAGACGTCGAGGGCAAATTCTGTTTCTGATGATAAAAAAATATCTGTTTCCACCGAAAAACCTTTCAAGGGATCATTTGTGACAGTTTGGCAGGATTTTTGAGTAAATAGCAGAACGTCAAATTTTTGCTGAAATTG
Organism: Podarcis filfolensis; assembly: GCF_964270895.1. Lineage (NCBI taxonomy): Eukaryota > Metazoa > Chordata > Lepidosauria > Squamata > Lacertidae > Podarcis > Podarcis filfolensis. Next base: position 89,428,526 of record NC_139608.1, read on the forward strand.
TGACCGCGCGGCTTAGGGATTTTTTCAAAAAAAATTGTTCAGACGTCGAGGGCTTATTCTGTTTCTGATGATAAAAATATATCTGTTTCCACCGAAAAACCTTTCAAGGGATCATTTGTGACAGTTTGGCAGGATTTTTGAGTAAATAGCAGAACGTCAAATTTTTGCTGAAATTGTGACCGCGTGGCTTAGGGATTTTTTCAAAAAAAGTTGTTCAGACGTCGAGGGCAAATTCTGTTTCTGATGATAAAAACCCATCTGTTTCCACCGGAAAAGCTTTCAGGAGAGCGTTTGCAACAGTTTGCCACTATTTCTGAGTAAATTGCGGAAGGTCAGATTTTTGCTGAAATTGTGACCTCGCGGCTTAGGGATTTTTTCAAAAAAAATTGGTCAGACGTCGAGGGCAAATTCTGTTTCTGATGATAAAAACCCATCTGTTTCCACCGGAAAAGCTTTCAGGAGAGCGTTTGCAACAGTTTGCCACTATTTCTGAGTAAATTGCGGAAGGTCAGATTTTTGCGGAAAATGTGACCGCGCGGCTTAGGGATTTTTTCAAAAAAAATTGTTCAGACGTCGAGGGCTTATTCTGTTTCTGATGATAAAAACCTATCTGTTTCCACTGAAAAACCTTTCAGGGGATCATTTGTGACAGTTTGGCAGGATTTTTGAGTAAATTGCGGAAGGTCAGATTTTTGCTGAAATTGTGACCGCGCGGATTAGGGATTTTTTCAAAAAAAGTTGTTCAGACGTCGAGGGCAAATTCTGCTTTTGATGATGAAAACCCATCTGTTTCCACCGAAAAACCTTTCAGGGGATCGTTTGCAACAGTTTGGAAGCATTTTTGAGTGAATTGCAGAACGTCAGATTTTTGCTGAAATTGTGACCGCGCGGCTTAGGGATTTTTTCAAAAAAAGTTGTTCAGACGTCGAGGGCAAATTCTGTTTCTGATGATAAAAACCCATCTGTTTCCACCGGAAAAGCTTTCAGGAGAGCGTTTGCAACAGTTTGCCACTATTTCTGAGTAAATTGCGGAAAGTCAGATTTTTGCTGAAATTGTGACCCCGCGGATTAGGGATTTTTTCAAAAAAAATTGTTCAGACGTCGAGGGCTTATTCTGTTTCTGATGATCAAAAAATATCTGTTTCCAACGAAAAACCTTTCAAGGGATCATTTGTGACAGTTTGGCAGGATTTTTGAGTAAATAGCAGAACGTCAAATTTTTGCTGAAATTGTGACCGCGCGGCTTAGGGATTTTTTCAAAAAAAGTTGTTCAAACGTCGAGGGCTTATTCTGTTTCTGATGATAAAACCCATCTGTTTCCACCAAAAAACCTTTCAGGGTATAGTTTGCAACAGTTTAGCAGCATTTTTGAGTGAATTGCAGAACGTCAGATTTTTGCTGAAATTGTGACCCCGCGGCTTAGGGATTTTTTCAAAAAAAGTTGTTCCGACGTCGAGGGCAAATTCTGTTTCTGATGATAAAAACCCATCTGTTTCCACGGGAAAAGCTTTCAGGAGAGCATTTGCAACAGTTTGCCACTATTTCTGAGTAAATTGCGGAAGGTCAGATTTTTGCTGAAATTGTGACCGGGCGGCTTAGGGATTTTTTCAAAAAAAGTTTTTCAGACGTCGAGGGCTTATCCTGTTTCTGATGATAAAACCCATCTGTTTCCACCGAAAAACCTTTCAGGGGATCATTTGTGACAGTTTGGCAGGTTTTTGAGTGAATTGCAGAACGTCAGATTTTTGCTGAAATTGTGACCGCGCGGCTTAGGGATTTTTTCAAAAGAAGTTTTTCAGACGTCGAGGGCTTATTCTGTTTCTGATGATAAAAACCTATCTGTTTCCACCAAAAAACCTTTCAGGGGATCATTTGTGACAGTTTGGCAGTATTTTTGAGTGAATTGCAGAACGTCAGATTTTTGCTGAAATTGTGACCGCGCGGCTTAGGGATTTTTTCAAAAAAAGTTTTTCAGACGTCGAGGGCTTATTCTGTTTCTGATGATAAAACCCATCTGTTTCCACCGAAAAACCTTTCAGTGGATCGTTTCCAACACTTTGGCAGCATTTTTGAGTGAATTGCAGAACTTCAGATTTTTGCTAAAATTGTGACCGCGCGGCTTAGGGATTTTTTCAAAAAAAGTTGTTCAGACGTCGAGGGCAAATTCTGTTTCTGATGATAAAAACCCATCTGTTTCCACCGGAAAAGCTTTCAGGAGAGCGTTTGCAACAGTTTGCCACTATTTCTGAGTAAATTGCGGAAAGTCAGATTTTTGCTGAAATTGTGACCCCGCGGATTAGGGATTTTTTCAAAAAAAATTGTTCAGACGTCGAGGGCTTATTCTGTTTCTGATGATAAAAAAATATCTGTTTCCAACGAAAAACCTTTCAAGGGATCATTTGTGACAGTTTGGCAGGATTTTTGAGTAAATAGCAGAACGTCAATTTTTTGCTGAAATTGTGACCGCGCGGCTGAGGGATTTTTTCAAAAAAAATTGTTCAGACGTCGAGGGCTTATTCTGTTTCTGATGATAAAAAAATATCTGTTTCCACCGAAAAACCTTTCAAGGGATCATTTGTGACAGTTTGGCAGGATTTTTGAGTAAATAGCAGAACGTCAAATTTTTGCTGAAATTGTGACCGCGCGGCTTAGGGATTTTTTCAAAAAAAGTTGTTCAGACGTCGAGGGCAAATTCTGTTTCTGATGATAAAAACCCATCTGTTTCCACCGGAAAAGCTTTCAGGAGAGCGTTTGCAACAGTTTGCCACTATTTCTGAGTAAATTGCGGAAGGTCAGATTTTTGCTGAAATTGTGACCTCGCGGCTTAGGGATTTTTTCAAAAAAAATTGTTCAGACGTCGACGGCTTATTCTGTTTCTGATGATAAAAACCCATCTGTTTCCACCGGAAAAGCTTTCAGGAGAGCGTTTGCAACAGTTTGCCACTATTTCTGAGTAAATTGCGGAAGGTCAGATTTTTGCTGAAATTGTGACCGCGCGGCTTAGGGATTTTTTCAAAAAAAATTGTTCAGACGTCGAGGGCAAATTCTGTTTCTGATGATAAAAAAATATCTGTTTCCACCGAAAAACCTTTCAAGGGATCATTTGTGACAGTTTGGCAGGATTTTTGAGTAAATAGCAGAACGTCAAATTTTTGCTGAAATTGTGACCGCGCGGCTTAGGGATTTTTTCAAAAAAAATTGTTCAGACGTCGAGGGCTTATTCTGTTTCTGATGATAAAAAAATATCTGTTTCCACCGAAAAACCTTTCAAGGGATCATTTGTGACAGTTTGGCAGGATTTTTGAGTAAATAGCAGAACGTCAAATTTTTGCTGAAATTGTGACCGCGCGGCTTAGGGATTTTTTCAAAAAAAGTTGTTCAGACGTCGAGGGCAAATTCTGTTTCTGATGATAAAAACCCATCTGTTTCCACCGGAAAAGCTTTCAGGAGAGCGTTTGCAACAGTTTGCCACTATTTCTGAGTAAATTGCGGAAGGTCAGATTTTTGCTGAAATTGTGACCTCGCGGCTTAGGGATTTTTTCAAAAAAAATTGGTCAGACGTCGAGGGCAAATTCTGTTTCTGATGATAAAAACCCATCTGTTTCCACCGGAAAAGCTTTCAGGAGAGCGTTTGCAACAGTTTGCCACTATTTCTGAGTAAATTGCGGAAGGTCAGATTTTTGCGGAAAATGTGACCGCGCGGCTTAGGGATTTTTTCAAAAAAAATTGTTCAGACGTCGAGGGCTCATTCTGTTTCTGATGATAAAAACCTATCTGTTTCCACCGAAAAACCTTTCAGGGGATCATTTGTGACAGTTTGGCAGGATTTTTGAGTAAATTGCGGAAGGTCAGATTTTTGCTGAAATTGTGACCGCGCGGATTAGGGATTTTTTCAAAAAAAGTTGTTCAGACGTCGAGGGCAAATTCTGCTTTTGATGATGAAAACCCATCTGTTTCCACCGAAAAACCTTTCAGGGGATCGTTTGCAACAGTTTGGAAGCATTTTTGAGTGAATTGCAGAACGTCAGATTTTTGCTGAAATTGTGACCGCGCGGCTTAGGGATTTTTTCAAAAAAAGTTGTTCAGACGTCGAGGGCAAATTCTGTTTCTGATGATAAAAACCCATCTGTTTCCACCGGAAAAGCTTTCAGGAGAGCGTTTGCAACAGTTTGCCACTATTTCTGAGTAAATTGCGGAAAGTCAGATTTTTGCTGAAATTGTGACCCCGCGGATTAGGGATTTTTTCAAAAAAAATTGTTCAGACGTCGAGGGCTTATTCTGTTTCTGATGATCAAAAAATATCTGTTTCCAACGAAAAACCTTTCAAGGGATCATTTGTGACAGTTTGGCAGGATTTTTGAGTAAATAGCAGAACGTCAAATTTTTGCTGAAATTGTGACCGCGCGGCTTAGGGATTTTTTCAAAAAAAATTGTTCAGACGTCGAGGGCTTATTCTGTTTCTGATGATAAAAAAATATCTGTTTCCACCGAAAAACCTTTCAAGGGATCATTTGTGACAGTTTGGCAGGATTTTTGAGTAAATAGCAGAACGTCAAATTTTTGCTGAAATTGTGACCGCGCGGCTTAGGGATTTTTTCAAAAAAAGTTGTTCAGACGTCGAGGGCAAATTCTGTTTCTGATGATAAAAACCCATCTGTTTCCACCGGAAAAGCTTTCAGGAGAGCGTTTGCAACAGTTTGCCACTATTTCTGAGTAAATTGCGGAAGGTCAGATTTTTGCTGAAATTGTGACCGCGCGGCTTAGGGATTTTTTCAAAAAAAGTTGTTCAGACGTCGAGGGCAAATTCTGTTTCTGATGATAAAAAAATATCTGTTTCCACCGAAAAACCTTTCAAGGGATCATTTGTGACAGTTTGGCAGGATTTTTGAGTAAATAGCAGAACGTCAAATTTTTGCTGAAATTGTGACCGCGCGGCTTAGGGATTTTTTCAAAAAAAATTGTTCAGACGTCGAGGGCTTATTCTGTTTCTGATGATAAAAAAATATCTGTTTCCACCGAAAAACCTTTCAAGGGATCATTTGTGACAGTTTGGCAGGATTTTTGAGTAAATAGCAGAACGTCAAATTTTTGCTGAAATTGTGACCCCGCGGCTTAGGGATTTTTTCAAAAAAAGTTGTTCAGACGTCGAGGGCAAATTCTGTTTCTGATGATAAAAACCCATCTGTTTCCACCGGAAAAGCTTTCAGGAGAGCGTTTGCAACAGTTTGCCACTATTTCTGAGTAAATTGCGGAAGGTCAGATTTTTGCTGAAATTGTGACCTCGCGGCTTAGGGATTTTTTCAAAAAAAATTGGTCAGACGTGGAGGGCAAATTCTGTTTCTGATGATAAAAACCCATCTGTTTCCACCGGAAAAGCTTTCAAGAGAGCGTTTGCAACAGTTTGCCACTATTTCTGAGTAAATTGCGGAAGGTCAGATTTTTGCGGAAAATGTGACCGCGCGGCTTAGGGATTTTTTCCAAAAAAATTGTTCAGACGTCGAGGGCTTATTCTGTTTCTGATGATAAAACCCATCTGTTTCCACCGGAAAAGCTTTCAGGAGAGCGTTTGTAACAGTTTGCCACTATTTCTGAGTAAATTGCGGAAGGTCAGATTTTTGCTGAAATTGTGACCGCGCGGCTTAGGGATTTTTTCAAAAAAATTTGTTCAGACGTCGAGGGCTTATTCTGTTTCTGATGATAAAAACCTATCTGTTTCCAGCGAAAAACCTTTCAGGGGATCATTTGTGACAGTTTGGCAGGATTTTTGAGTAAATTGCAGAACGTCAAATTTTTGCTGAAATTGTGACCGCGCGGCTTAGGGATTTTTTCAAAAAAAGTTGTTCAGACGTCGAGGGCTTATTCTGTTTTTGATGATGAAAACCCATCTGTTTCCACCGAAAAACCTTTCAGGGGATCGTTTGCAACAGTTTGGAAGCATTTTTGAGTGAATTGCAGAACGTCAGATTTTTGCTGAAATTGTGACCCCGCGGCTTAGGGATTTTTCCAAAAAAAGTTGTTCGAACGTCGAGGGCAAATTCTGTTTCTGATGATAAAAACCCATCTGTTTCCACCGGAAAAGCTTTCAGGAGAGCGTTTGCAACAGTTTGCCACTATTTCTGAGTAAATTGCGGAAAGTCAGATTTTTGCTGAAATTGTGACACCGCGGATTAGGGATTTTTTCAAAAAAATTTGTTCAAACGTCGAGGGCTTATTCTGTTTTTGATGATGAAAACCCATCTGTTTCCACCGAAAAACCTTTCAGGGGATCGTTTGCAACAGTTTGGAAGCATTTTTGAGTGAATTGCAGAACGTCAAATTTTTGCTGAAATTGTGACCGCGCGGCTTAGGGATTTTTTCAAAAAAAGTTGTTCAGACGTTGAGGGCTTATTCTGTTTCCGATGATAAAACCCATCTGTTTCCACCAAAAAACCTTTCAGGGGATAGTTTGCAACAGTTTGGCAGCATTTTTGAGTGAATTGCAGAACGTCAGATTTTTGCTGAAATTGTGACCCCACGGCTTAGGGATTTTTTCACAAAAAGTTGTTCAGACGTCGAGGGCAAATTCTGTTTCTGATGATAAAACCCATCTGTTTCCACCGGAAAAGCTTTCAGGAGAGCGTTTGCAACAGTTTGCCACTATTTCTGAGTAAATTGCGGAAGGTCAGATTTTTGCTGAAATTGTGACCGCGCGGCTTAGGGATTTTTTCAAAAAAAGTTTTTCAGACGTCGAGGGCTTATCCTGTTTCTGATGATAAAACCCATCTGTTTCCACCGAAAAACCTTTCAGGGGATCATTTGTGACAGTTTGGCAGGATTTTTGAGTGAATTGCAGAATGTCAGATTTTTGCTGAAATTGTGACCGCGCGGCTTAGGGATTTTTTCAAAAAAAGTTTTTCAGACGTCGAGGGCTTATCCTGTTTGTGATGATAAAACCCATCTGTTTCCACCGAAAAACCTTTCAGTGGATCATTTGTGACAGTTTGGCAGGATTTTTGAGTGAATTGCAGAACGTCAGATTTTTGCTGAAATTGTGACCGCGTGGCTTAGGGATTTTTTCAAAAAAAGTTTTTCAGACGTCGAGGGCTTATTCTGTTTCTGATGATAAAACCCATCTGTTTCCACCGAAAAACCTTTCAGGGGATCGTGTCCAACACTTTGGCAGCATTTTTGAGTGAATTGCAGAACTTCAGATTTTTGCTAAAATTGTGACCGCGCGGCTTAGGGATTTTTTCAAAAAAAGATGTTCAGACGTCGAGGGCTTATTCTGTTTCTCATGATAAAAACCTATCTGTTTCCACCGAAAAACCTTTCAGGGGATCATTTGTGACAGTTTGTCAGGATTTTTGAGTAAATTGCGGAAGGTCAGATTTTTGCTGAAATTGTGACCGCGCGGATTAGGGATTTTTTCAAAAAAAGTTGTTCAGACGTCGAGGGCAAATTCTGTTTTTGATGATGAAAACCCATCTGTTTCCGCCGAAAAACCTTTCAGGGGATCGTTTGCAACAGTTTGGAAGCATTTTTGAGTGAATTGCAGAACGTCAGATTTTTGCTGAAATTGTGACCGCGCGGCTTAGGGATTTTTTCAAAAAAAGTTGTTCAGACGTCGAGGGCAAATTCTGTTTCTGATGATAAAAACCAATCTGTTTCCACCGGAAAAGCTTTCAGGAGAGCGTTTGCAACAGTTTGCCACTATTTCTGAGTAAATTGCGGAAAGTCAGATTTTTGCTGAAATTGTGACCCCGCGGATTAGGGATTTTTTCAAAAAAAATTGTTCAGACGTCGAGGGCTTATTCTGTTTCTGATGATAAAAAAATATCTGTTTCCACCGAAAAACCTTTCAAGGGATCGTTTGTGACAGTTTGGCAGGATTTTTGAGTAAATAGCAGAACGTCAAATTTTTGCTGAAATTGTGACCGCGCGGCTTAGGGATTTTTTCAAAAAAAGTTGTTCAGACGTCGAGGGCTTATTCTGTTTCTGATGATAAAACCCATCTGTTTCCACCGGAAATGCTTTCAGGAGAGCGTTTGCAACAGTTTGCCACTATTTCTGAGTAAATTGCGGAAGGTCAGATTTTTGCTGAAATTGTGACCTCGCGGCTTAGGGATTTTTTCAAAAAAAATTGTTCAGACGTCGAGGGCTTATTCTGTTTCTGATGATAAAAACCCATCTGTTTCCACCGGAAAAGCTTTCAGGAGAGCGTTTGCAACAGTTTGCCACTATTTCTGAGTAAATTGCGGAAGGTCAGATTTTTGCTGAAATTGTGACCTCGCGGCTTAGGGATTTTTTCAAAAAAAATTGTTCAGACGTCGAGGGCTTATTCTGTTTCTGATGATAAAAACCTATCTGTTTCCACCGAAAAACCTTTCAGGGGATCATTTGTGACAGTTTGGCAGCATTTTTGAGTGAATTGCAGAACGTCAGATTTTTGCTGAAATTGTGACCCCGCGGCTTAGGGATTTTTTCAAAAAAAGTTGTTCAGACGTCGAGGGCAAATTCTGTTTCTGATGATAAAAACCCATCTGTTTCCACCGGAAAAGCTTTCAGGAGAGCGTTTGCAACAGTTTGCCACTATTTCTGAGTAAATTGCGGAAGGTCAGATTTTTGCTGAAATTGTGACCGCGCGGCTTAGGGATTTTTTCAAAAAAAATTGTTCAGACGTCGAGGGCTTATTCTGTTTCTGATGATAAAACCCATCTGTTTCCACGGGAAAAGCTTTCAGGAGAGCATTTGCAACAGTTTGCCACTATTTCTGAGTAAATTGCGGAAGGTCAGATTTTTGCTGAAATTGTGACCGCGCGGCTTAGGGATTTTTTCAAAAAAAGTTGTTCAGACGTCGAGGGCAAATTCTGTTTCTGATGATAAAAACCCATCTGTTTCCACGGGAAAAGCGTTCAGGAGAGCTTTTGCAACAGTTTGCCACTATTTCTGAGTAAATTGCGGAAGGTCAGATTTTTGCGGAAATTGTGACCGCGCGGCTTAGGGATTTTTTCAAAAAAAATTGTTCAGACGTCGAGGGCTTATTCTGTTTCTGATGATAAAAACCCATCTGTTTCCACCGGAAAAGCTTTCAGGAGAGCGTTTGCAACAGTTTGCCACTATTTCTGAGTAAATTGCGGAATGTCAGATTTTTGCTGAAATTTTGACCGCGCGGCTTAGGGATTTTTTCAAAAAAAGCTGTTCAGACGTCGAGGGCTTATTCTGTTTCTGATGATAAAAACCTATCTGTTTCCACCGAAAAACCTTTCAGGGTATCATTTGTGACAGTTTGGCAGGATTTTTGAGTAAATTGCAGAACGTCAAATTTTTGCTGAAATTGTGACCGCGCGGCTTAGGGATTTTTTCAAAAAAAGTTGTTCAGACGTCGAGGGCTTATTCTGTTTTTGATGATGAAAACCCATCTGTTTCCACCGGAAAAGCTTTCAGGAGAGCGTTTGCAACAGTTTGCCACTATTTCTGAGTAAATTGCGGAAGGTCAGATTTTTGCTGAAATTGTGACCGCGCGGATTAGGGATTTTTTCAAAAAAAGTTGTTCAGACGTCGAGGGCAAATTCTGTTTTTGATGATGAAAACCCATCTGTTTCCGCCGAAAAACCTTTCAGGGGATCGTTTGCAACAGTTTGGAAGCATTTTTGAGTGAATTGCAGAACGTCAGATTTTTGCTGAAATTGTGACCGCGCGGCTTAGGGATTTTTTCAAAAAAAGTTGTTCAGACGTCGAGGGCAAATTCTGTTTCTGATGATAAAAACCAATCTGTTTCCACCGGAAAAGCTTTCAGGAGAGCGTTTGCAACAGTTTGCCACTATTTCTGAGTAAATTGCGGAAAGTCAGATTTTTGCTGAAATTGTGACCCCGCGGCTTAGGGATTTTTTCAAAAAAAATTGTTCAGACGTCGAGGGCTTATTCTGTTTCTGATGATAAAAACCCATCTGTTTCCACCGGAAAAGCTTTCAGGAGAGCGTTTGCAACAGTTTGCCACTATTTCTGAGTAAATTGCGGAAGGTCAGATTTTTGCTGAAATTGTGACCTCGCGGCTTAGGGATTTTTTCAAAAAAAATTGTTCAGACGTCGAGGGCTTATTCTGTTTCTGATGATAAAAACCTATCTGTTTCCACCGAAAAACCTTTCAGGGGATCATTTGTGACAGTTTGGCAGCATTTTTGAGTGAATTGCAGAACGTCAGATTTTTGCTGAAATTGTGACCCCGCGGCTTAGGGATTTTTTCAAAAAAAGTTGTTCAGACGTCGAGGGCAAATTCTGTTTCTGATGATAAAAACCCATCTGTTTCCACCGGAAAAGCTTTCAGGAGAGCGTTTGCAACAGTTTGCCACTATTTCTGAGTAAATTGCGGAAGGTCAGATTTTTGCTGAAATTGTGACCGCGCGGCTTAGGGATTTTTTCAAAAAAAATTGTTCAGACGTCGAGGGCTTATTCTGTTTCTGATGATAAAACCCATCTGTTTTCACGGGAAAAGCTTTCAGGAGAGCATTTGCAACAGTTTGCCACTATTTCTGAGTAAATTGCGGAAGGTCAGATTTTTGCTGAAATTGTGACCGCGCGGCTTAGGGATTTTTTCAAAAAAAGTTGTTCAGACGTCGAGGGCAAATTCTGTTTCTGATGATAAAAACCCATCTGTTTCCACGGGAAAAGCGTTCAGGAGAGCTTTTGCAACAGTTTGCCACTATTTCTGAGTAAATTGCGGAAGGTCAGATTTTTGCGGAAATTGTGACCGCGCGGCTTAGGGATTTTTTCAAAAAAAATTGTTCAGACGTCGAGGGCTTATTCTGTTTCTGATGATAAAAACCCATCTGTTTCCACCGGAAAAGCTTTCAGGAGAGCGTTTGCAACAGTTTGCCACTATTTCTGAGTAAATTGCGGAATGTCAGATTTTTGCTGAAATTTTGACCGCGCGGCTTATGGATTTTTTCAAAAAAAGCTGTTCAGACGTCGAGGGCTTATTCTGTTTCTGATGATAAAAACCTATCTGTTTCCACCGAAAAACCTTTCAGGGTATCATTTGTGACAGTTTGGCAGGATTTTTGAGTAAATTGCAGAACGTCAAATTTTTGCTGAAATTGTGACCGCGCGGCTTAGGGATTTTTTCAAAAAAAGTTGTTCAGACGTCGAGGGCTTATTCTGTTTTTGATGATGAAAACCCATCTGTTTCCACCGGAAAAGCTTTCAGGAGAGCGTTTGCAACAGTTTGCCACTATTTCTGAGTAAATTGCGGAAGGTCAGATTTTTGCTGAAATTGTGACCGCGCGGATTAGGGATTTTTTCAAAAAAAGTTGTTCAGACGTCGAGGGCAAATTCTGTTTCTGATGATAAAAACCCATCTGTTTCCACCGGAAAAGCTTTCAGGAGAGCGTTTGCAACAGTTTGCCACTATTTCTGAGTAAATTGCGGAAAGTCAGATTTTTGCTGAAATTGTGACCCCGCAGATTAGGGATTTTTTTCAAAAAAATTTGTTCAGACGTCGAGGGCTTATTCTGTTTCTGATGATAAAAACCTATCTGTTTCCACTGAAAAACCTTTCAGGGGATCATTTGTGACAGTTTGGCAGGATTTTTGAGTGAATTGCAGAACGTCAAATTTTTGCTGAAATTGTGACCGCGCGGCTTAGGGATTTTTTCAAAAAAAATTGTTCAGACGTCGAGGGCTTATTCTGTTTCTGATGATAAAACCCATCTGTTTTCACGGGAAAAGCTTTCAGGAGAGCATTTGCAACAGTTTGCCACTATTTCTGAGTAAATTGCGGAAGGTCAGATTTTTGCTGAAATTGTGACCGCGCGGCTTAGGGATTTTTTCAAAAAAAATTGTTCAGACGTCGAGGGCTTATTCTGTTTCTGATGATAAAAACCTATCTGTTTCCACCGAAAAACCTTTCAGGGGATCATTTGTGACAGTTTGGCAGCATTTTTGAGTGAATTGCAGAACGTCAGATTTTTGCTGAAATTGTGACCCCGCGGCTTAGGGATTTTTTCAAAAAAAGTTGTTCAGACGTCGAGGGCAAATTCTGTTTCTGATGATAAAAACCCATCTGTTTCCACCGGAAAAGCTTTCAGGAGAGCGTTTGCAACAGTTTGCCACTATTTCTGAGTAAATTGCGGAAGGTCAGATTTTTGCTGAAATTGTGACCGCGCGGCTTAGGGATTTTTTCAAAAAAAATTGTTCAGACGTCGAGGGCTTATTCTGTTTCTGATGATAAAACCCATCTGTTTTCACGGGAAAAGCTTTCAGGAGAGCATTTGCAACAGTTTGCCACTATTTCTGAGTAAATTGCGGAAGGTCAGATTTTTGCTGAAATTGTGACCGCGCGGCTTAGGGATTTTTTCAAAAAAAGTTGTTCAGACGTCGAGGGCAAATTCTGTTTCTGATGATAAAAACCCATCTGTTTCCACGGGAAAAGCGTTCAGGAGAGCTTTTGCAACAGTTTGCCACTATTTCTGAGTAAATTGCGGAAGGTCAGATTTTTGCGGAAATTGTGACCGCGCGGCTTAGGGATTTTTTCAAAAAAAATTGTTCAGACGTCGAGGGCTTATTCTGTTTCTGATGATAAAAACCCATCTGTTTCCACCGGAAAAGCTTTCAGGAGAGCGTTTGCAACAGTTTGCCACTATTTCTGAGTAAATTGCGGAATGTCAGATTTTTGCTGAAATTTTGACCGCGCGGCTTATGGATTTTTTCAAAAAAAGCTGTTCAGACGTCGAGGGCTTATTCTGTTTCTGATGATAAAAACCTATCTGTTTCCACCGAAAAACCTTTCAGGGTATCATTTGTGACAGTTTGGCAGGATTTTTGAGTAAATTGCAGAACGTCAAATTTTTGCTGAAATTGTGACCGCGCGGCTTAGGGATTTTTTCAAAAAAAGTTGTTCAGACGTCGAGGGCTTATTCTGTTTTTGATGATGAAAACCCATCTGTTTCCACCGGAAAAGCTTTCAGGAGAGCGTTTGCAACAGTTTGCCACTATTTCTGAGTAAATTGCGGAAGGTCAGATTTTTGCTGAAATTGTGACCGCGCGGATTAGGGATTTTTTCAAAAAAAGTTGTTCAGACGTCGAGGGCAAATTCTGTTTCTGATGATAAAAACCCATCTGTTTCCACCGGAAAAGCTTTCAGGAGAGCGTTTGCAACAGTTTGCCACTATTTCTGAGTAAATTGCGGAATGTCAGATTTTTGCTGAAATTTTGACCGCGCGGCTTATGGATTTTTTCAAAAAAAGCTGTTCAGACGTCGAGGGCTTATTCTGTTTCTGATGATAAAAACCTATCTGTTTCCACCGAAAAACCTTTCAGGGTATCATTTGTGACAGTTTGGCAGGATTTTTGAGTAAATTGCAGAACGTCAAATTTTTGCTGAAATTGTGACCGCGCGGCTTAGGGATTTTTTCAAAAAAAGTTGTTCAGACGTCGAGGGCTTATTCTGTTTTTGATGATGAAAACCCATCTGTTTCCGCCGAAAAACCTTTCAGGGGATCGTTTGCAACAGTTTGGAAGCATTTTTGAGTGAATTGCAGAACGTCAGATTTTTGCTGAAATTGTGACCGCGCGGCTTAGGGATTTTTTCAAAAAAAGTTGTTCAGACGTCGAGGGCAAATTCTGTTTCTGATGATAAAAACCCATCTGTTTCCACCGGAAAAGCTTTCAGTAGAGCGTTTGCAACAGTTTGCCACTATTTCTGAGTAAATTGCGGAAAGTCAGATTTTTGCTGAAATTGTGACCCCGCGGATTAGGGATTTTTTCAAAAAAAATTGTTCAGACGTCGAGGGCTTATTCTGTTTCTGATGATAAAAAAAATCTGTTTCCAACGAAAAACCTTTCAAGGGATCATTTGTGACAGTTTGGCAGGATTTTTGAGTAAATAGCAGAACGTCAAATTTTTGCTGAAATTGTGACCGCGCGGCTTAGGGATTTTTTCAAAAAAAATTGTTCAGACGTCGAGGGCTTATTCTGTTTCTGATGATAAAAAAATATCTGTTTCCACCGAAAAACCTTTCAAGGGATCATTTGTGACAGTTTGGCAGGATTTTTGAGTAAATAGCAGAACGTCAAATTTTTGCTGAAATTGTGACCGCGCGGCTTAGGGATTTTTTCAAAAAAAGTTGTTCAGACGTCGAGGGCTTATTCTGTTTCTGATGATAAAACCCATCTGTTTCCACCGGAAAAGCTTTCAGGGGATCGTTTGCAACAGTTTGGAAGCATTTTTGAGTGAATTGCAGAACGTCAGATTTTTGCTGAAATTGTGACCGCGCGGCTTAGGGATTTTTTCAAAAAAAGTTGTTCAGACGTCGAGGGCAAATTCTGTTTCTGATGATAAAAACCCATCTGTTTCCACGGGAAAAGCGTTCAGGAGAGCTTTTGCAACAGTTTGCCACTATTTCTGAGTAAATTGCGGAAGGTCAGATTTTTGCGGAAATTGTGACCGCGCGGCTTAGGGATTTTTTCAAAAAAAATTGTTCAGACGTCGAGGGCTTATTCTGTTTCTGATGATAAAAACCTATCTGTTTCCACCGGAAAAGCTTTCAGGAGAGCGTTTGCAACAGTTTGCCACTATTTCTGAGTAAATTGCGGAAAGTCCGATTTTTGCTGAAATTGTGACCCCGCGGCTTAGGGATTTAGGGCTTAGGCATTTTTTCAAAAAAAGTTGTTCAGACGTCGAGGGCAAATTCTGTTTCTGATGATAAAAACCCATCTGTTTCCACCGGAAAAGCTTTCAGGAGAGCGTTTGCAACAGTTTGGCAGCATTTTTGAGTGAATTGCAGAACGTCAGATTTTTGCTGAAATTGTGACCGCGCGGCTTAGGGATTTTTTCAAAAAAAGTTGTTCAGACGTCGAGGGCAAATTCTGTTTCTGATGATAAAAACCCATCTGTTTCCACCGGAAAAGCTTTCAGGAGAGCGTTTGCAACAGTTTGGCAGGATTTTTGAGTAAATTGCAGAACGTCAAATTTTTGCTGAAATTGTGACCGCGCGGCTTAGGGATTTTTTCAAAAAAAGTTGTTCAGACGTCGAGGGCTTATTCTGTTTTTGATGATGAAAACCCATCTGTTTCCACCGAAAAACCTTTCAGGGGATCGTTTGCAACAGTTTGGAAGCATTTTTGAGTGAATTGCAGAACGTCAGATTTTTGCTGAAATTGTGACCGCGCGGCTTAGGGATTTTTTCAAAAAAAGTTGTTCAGACGTTGAGGGCTTATTCTGTTTTTGATGATGAAAACCCATCTGTTTCCACCGAAAAACCTTTCAGGGGATCGTTTGCAACAGTTTGGAAGCATTTTTGAGTGAATTGCAGAACGTCAGATTTTTGCTGAAATTGTGACCCCGCGGCTTAGGGATTTTTTCAAAAATAGTTGTTCAGACGTCGAGGGCAAATTCTGTTTCTGATGATAAAAACCCATCTGTTTCCACCGGAAAAGCTTTCAGGAGAGCGTTTGCAACAGTTTGCCACTATTTCTGAGTAAATTGCGGAAAGTCAGATTTTTGCTGAAATTGTGACCCCGCAGATTAGGGATTTTTTTCAAAAAAATTTGTTCAGACGTCGAGGGCTTATTCTGTTTCTGATGATAAAAACCTATCTGTTTCCACTGAAAAACCTTTCAGGGGATCATTTGTGACAGTTTGGCAGGATTTTTGAGTGAATTGCAGAACGTCAAATTTTTGCTGAAATTGTGACCGCGCGGCTTAGGGATTTTTTCAAAAAAAGTTGTTCAGACGTCGAGGGCAAATTCTGTTTCTGATGATAAAAACCCATCTGTTTCCACCGGAAAAGCTTTCAGGAGAGCGTTTGCAACAGTTTGCCACTATTTCTGAGTAAATTGCGGAAGGTCAGATTTTTGCTGAAATTGTGACCCCGCGGATTAGGGATTTTTTAAAAAAAATTTGTTCAGACGTCGAGGGCTTATTCTGTTAATGATGATAAAAACCTATCTGTTTCCACTGAAAAACCTTTCAGGGGATCATTTGTGACAGTTTGGCAGGATTTTTGAATGAATTGCAGAACGTAAAATTTTTGCTGAAATTGTGACCGTGCGGCTTAGGGATTTTTTCAAAAAAAGTGGTTCAGACGTCGAGGGCTTATTCTGTTTCTGATGATAAAACCCATCTGTTTCCACCGAAAAACCTTTCAGGGGATCGTTTCCAACACTTTGGCAACATTTTTGAGTGAATTGCAGAACGTCAAATTTTTGCTGAAATTGTGACCGCGCCTTAGGGATTTTTTCAAAAAAAGTTGTTCAGACGTTGAGGGCTTATTCTGTTTCCGATGATAAAACCCATCTGTTTCCACCAAAAAACCTTTCAGGGGATAGTTTGCAACAGTTTGGCAGCATTTTTGCGTGAATTGCAGAACGTCAGATTTTTGCTGAAATTGTGACCCCGCGGCTTAGGTATTTTTTCAAAAAAAGTTGTTCAGACGTCGAGGGCAAATACTGTTTCTGATGATAAAAACCCATCTGTTTCCACCGGAAAATCTTTCAGGAGAGCGTTTGCAACAGTTTGCCACTATTTCTGAGTAAATAGCGGAAGGTCAGATTTTTGCTGAAATTGTGACCGCGCGCCTTAGGGATTTTTTCAAAAAAAGTTGTTCAGACGTCGAGGGCTTATTCTGTTTCTGATGATAAAAACCTATCTGTTTCCACCGAAAAACCTTTCAGGGGATCATTTGTGACAGTTTGGCAGGATTTTTGAGTAAATTGCAGAACGTCAAATTTTTGCTGAAATTGTGACCGCGCGGCTTAGGGATTTTTTCAAAAAAAGTTGTTCAGACGTCGAGGGCTTATTCTGTTTTTGATGATGAAAACCCATCTGTTTCCACCGAAAAACCTTTCAGGGGATCGTTTGCAACAGTTTGGAAGCATTTTTGAGTGAATTGCAGAACGTCAGATTTTTGCTGAAATTGTGACCCCGCGGCTTAGGGATTTTTTCAAAAAAAGTTGTTCAGACGTCGAGGGCAAATTCTGTTTCTGATGATAAAAACCCATCTGTTTCCACCGGAAAAGCTTTCAGGAGAGCGTTTGCAACAGTTTGCCACTATTTCTGAGTAAATTGCGGAAGGTCAGATTTTTGCTGAAGTTGTGACCGCGCGGCTTAGGGATTTTTTCAAAAAAAGTTGTTCAGACGTCGAGGGCTTATTCTGTTTTTGATGATGAAAACCCATCTGTTTCCACCGAAAAACCTTTCAGGGGATCGTTTGCAACAGTTTGGAAGCATTTTTGAGTGAATTGCAGAACGTCAGATTTTTGCTGAAATTGTGACCGCGCGGCTTAGGGATTTTTTCAAAAAAAGTTGTTCAGACGTTGAGGGCTTATTCTGTTTTTGATGATGAAAACCCATCTGTTTCCACCGAAAAACCTTTCAGGGGATCGTTTGCAACAGTTTGGAAGCATTTTTGAGTGAATTGCAGAACGTCAGATTTTTGCTGAAATTGTGACCCCGCGGCTTAGGGATTTTTTCAAAAATAGTTGTTCAGACGTCGAGGGCAAATTCTGTTTCTGATGATAAAAACCCATCTGTTTCCACCGGAAAAGCTTTCAGGAGAGCGTTTGCAACAGTTTGCCACCATTTCTGAGTAAATTGCGGAAAGTCAGATTTTTGCTGAAATTGTGACCCCGCAGATTAGGGATTTTTTTCAAAAAATTTTGTGCAGACGTCGAGGGCTTATTCTGTTTCTGATGATAAAAACCTATCTGTTTCCACTGAAAAACCTTTCAGGGGATCATTTGTGACAGTTTGGCAGGATTTTTGAGTGAATTGCAGAACGTCAAATTTTTGCTGAAATTGTGACCGCGCGGCTTAGGGATTTTTTCAAAAAAAGTTGTTCAGACGTCGAGGGCAAATTCTGTTTCTGATGATAAAAACCCATCTGTTTCCACCGGAAAAGCTTTCAGGAGAGCGTTTGCAACAGTTTGCCACTATTTCTGAGTAAATTGCGGAAGGTCAGATTTTTGCTGAAATTGTGACCCCGCGGATTAGGGATTTTTTAAAAAAAATTTGTTCAGACGTCGAGGGCTTATTCTGTTAATGATGATAAAAACCTATCTGTTTCCACTGAAAAACCTTTCAGGGGATCATTTGTGACAGTTTGGCAGGATTTTTGAGTGAATTGCAGAACGTAAAATTTTTGCTGAAATTGTGACCGTGCGGCTTAGGGATTTTTTCAAAAAAAGTGGTTCAGACGTCGAGGGCTTATTCTGTTTCTGATGATAAAACCCATCTGTTTCCACCGAAAAACCTTTCAGGGGATCGTTTCCAACACTTTGGCAACATTTTTGAGTGAATTGCAGAACGTCAAATTTTTGCTGAAATTGTGACCGCGCCTTAGGGATTTTTTCAAAAAAAGTGGTTCAGACGTCGAGGGCTTATTCTGTTTCTGATGATAAAACCCATCTGTTTCCACCGAAAAACCTTTCAGGGGATCGTTTCCAACACTTTGGCAACATTTTTGAGTGAATTGCAGAACGTCAAATTTTTGCTGAAATTGTGACCGCGCCTTAGGGATTTTTTCAAAAAAAGTTGTTCAGACGTTGAGGGCTTATTCTGTTTCCGATGATAAAACCCATCTGTTTCCACCAAAAAACCTTTCAGGGGATAGTTTGCAACAGTTTGGCAGCATTTTTGCGTGAATTGCAGAACGTCAGATTTTTGCTGAAATTGTGACCCCGCGGCTTAGGGATTTTTTCAAAAAAAGTTGTTCAGACGTCGAGGGCAAATACTGTTTCTGATGATAAAAACCCATCTGTTTCCACCGGAAAATCTTTCAGGAGAGCGTTTGCAACAGTTTGCCACTATTTCTGAGTAAATAGCGGAAGGTCAGATTTTTGCTGAAATTGTGACCGCGCGCCTTAGGGATTTTTTCAAAAAAAGTTGTTCAGACGTCGAGGGCTTATTCTGTTTCTGATGATAAAAACCTATCTGTTTCCACCGAAAAACCTTTCAGGGGATCATTTGTGACAGTTTGGCAGGATTTTTGAGTAAATTGCAGAACGTCAAATTTTTGCTGAAATTGTGACCGCGCGGCTTAGGGATTTTTTCAAAAAAAGTTGTTCAGACGTCGAGGGCTTATTCTGTTTTTGATGATGAAAACCCATCTGTTTCCACCGAAAAACCTTTCAGGGGATCGTTTGCAACAGTTTGGAAGCATTTTTGAGTGAATTGCAGAACGTCAGATTTTTGCTGAAATTGTGACCCCGCGGCTTAGGGATTTTTTCAAAAAAAGTTGTTCAGACGTCGAGGGCAAATTCTGTTTCTGATGATAAAAACCCATCTGTTTCCACCGGAAAAGCTTTCAGGAGAGCGTTTGCAACAGTTTGCCACTATTTCTGAGTAAATTGCGGAAGGTCAGATTTTTGCTGAAATTGTGACCGCGCGGCTTAGGGATTTTTTCAAAAAAAGTTGTTCAGACGTCGAGGGCTTATTCTGTTTTTGATGATGAAAACCCATCTGTTTCCACCGAAAAACCTTTCAGGGGATCGTTTGCAACAGTTTGGAAGCATTTTTGAGTGAATTGCAGAACGTCAGATTTTTGCTGAAATTGTGACCGCGCGGCTTAGGGATTTTTTCAAAAAAAGTTGTTCAGACGTTGAGGGCTTATTCTGTTTTTGATGATGAAAACCCATCTGTTTCCACCGAAAAACCTTTCAGGGGATCGTTTGCAACAGTTTGGAAGCATTTTTGAGTGAATTGCAGAACGTCAGATTTTTGCTGAAATTGTGACCCCGCGGCTTAGGGATTTTTTCAAAAATAGTTGTTCAGACGTCGAGGGCAAATTCTGTTTCTGATGATAAAAACCCATCTGTTTCCACCGGAAAAGCTTTCAGGAGAGCGTTTGCAACAGTTTGCCACTATTTCTGAGTAAATTGCGGAAAGTCAGATTTTTGCTGAAATTGTGACCCCGCAGATTAGGGATTTTTTTCAAAAAAATTTGTTCAGACGTCGAGGGCTTATTCTGTTTCTGATGATAAAAACCTATCTGTTTCCACTGAAAAACCTTTCAGGGGATCATTTGTGACAGTTTGGCAGGATTTTTGAGTGAATTGCAGAACGTCAGATTTTTGCTGAAATTGTGACCGCGCGGCTTAGGGATTTTTTCAAAAAAAGTTGTTCAGACGTCGAGGGCAAATTCTGTTTCTGATGATAAAAACCCATCTGTTTCCACGGGAAAAGCGTTCAGGAGAGCTTTTGCAACAGTTTGCCACTATTTCTGAGTAAATTGCGGAAGGTCAGATTTTTGCGGAAATTGTGACCGCGCGGCTTAGGGATTTTTTCAAAAAAAATTGTTCAGACGTCGAGGGCTTATTCTGTTTCTGATGATAAAAACCCATCTGTTTCCACCGGAAAAGCTTTCAGGAGAGCGTTTGCAACAGTTTGCCACTATTTCTGAGTAAATTGCGGAATGTCAGATTTTTGCTGAAATTTTGACCGCGCGGCTTATGGATTTTTTCAAAAAAAGCTGTTCAGACGTCGAGGGCTTATTCTGTTTCTGATGATAAAAACCTATCTGTTTCCACCGAAAAACCTTTCAGGGTATCATTTGTGACAGTTTGGCAGGATTTTTGAGTAAATTGCAGAACGTCAAATTTTTGCTGAAATTGTGACCGCGCGGCTTAGGGATTTTTTCAAAAAAAGTTGTTCAGACGTCGAGGGCTTATTCTGTTTTTGATGATGAAAACCCATCTGTTTCCACCGGAAAAGCTTTCAGGAGAGCGTTTGCAACAGTTTGCCACTATTTCTGAGTAAATTGCGGAAGGTCAGATTTTTGCTGAAATTGTGACCGCGCGGATTAGGGATTTTTTCAAAAAAAGTTGTTCAGACGTCGAGGGCAAATTCTGTTTTTGATGATGAAAACCCATCTGTTTCCGCCGAAAAACCTTTCAGGGGATCGTTTGCAACAGTTTGGAAGCATTTTTGAGTGAATTGCAGAACGTCAGATTTTTGCTGAAATTGTGACCGCGCGGCTTAGGGATTTTTTCAAAAAAAGTTGTTCAGACGTCGAGGGCAAATTCTGTTTCTGATGATAAAAACCCATCTGTTTCCACCGGAAAAGCTTTCAGTAGAGCGTTTGCAACAGTTTGCCACTATTTCTGAGTAAATTGCGGAAAGTCAGATTTTTGCTGAAATTGTGACCCCGCGGATTAGGGATTTTTTCAAAAAAAATTGTTCAGACGTCGAGGGCTTATTCTGTTTCTGATGATAAAAAAAATCTGTTTCCAACGAAAAACCTTTCAAGGGATCATTTGTGACAGTTTGGCAGGATTTTTGAGTAAATAGCAGAACGTCAAATTTTTGCTGAAATTGTGACCGCGCGGCTTAGGGATTTTTTCAAAAAAAATTGTTCAGACGTCGAGGGCTTATTCTGTTTCTGATGATAAAAAAATATCTGTTTCCACCGAAAAACCTTTCAAGGGATCATTTGTGACAGTTTGGCAGGATTTTTGAGTAAATAGCAGAACGTCAAATTTTTGCTGAAATTGTGACCGCGCGGCTTAGGGATTTTTTCAAAAAAAGTTGTTCAGACGTCGAGGGCTTATTCTGTTTCTGATGATAAAACCCATCTGTTTCCACCGGAAAAGCTTTCAGGGGATCGTTTGCAACAGTTTGGAAGCATTTTTGAGTGAATTGCAGAACGTCAGATTTTTGCTGAAATTGTGACCCCGCGGCTTAGGGATTTTTTCAAAAAAAGTTGTTCAGACGTCGAGGGCAAATTCTGTTTCTGATGATAAAAACCCATCTGTTTCCACCGGAAAAGCTTTCAGGAGAGCGTTTGCAACAGTTTGCCACTATTTCTGAGTAAATTGCGGAAGGTCAGATTTTTGCTGAAATTGTGACCGCGCGGCTTAGGGATTTTTTCAAAAAAAATTGTTCAGACGTCGAGGGCTTATTCTGTTTCTGATGATAAAACCCATCTGTTTCCACGGGAAAAGCTTTCAGGAGAGCATTTGCAACAGTTTGCCACTATTTCTGAGTAAATTGCGGAAGGTCAGATTTTTGCTGAAATTGTGACCGCGCGGCTTAGGGATTTTTTCAAAAAAAGTTGTTCAGACGTCGAGGGCAAATTCTGTTTCTGATGATAAAAACCCATCTGTTTCCACGGGAAAAGCGTTCAGGAGAGCTTTTGCAACAGTTTGCCACTATTTCTGAGTAAATTGCGGAAGGTCAGATTTTTGCGGAAATTGTGACCGCGCGGCTTAGGGATTTTTTCAAAAAAAATTGTTCAGACGTCGAGGGCTTATTCTGTTTCTGATGATAAAAACCTATCTGTTTCCACCGGAAAAGCTTTCAGGAGAGCGTTTGCAACAGTTTGCCACTATTTCTGAGTAAATTGCGGAAAGTCCGATTTTTGCTGAAATTGTGACCCCGCGGCTTAGGGATTTAGGGCTTAGGGATTTTTTCAAAAAAAGTTGTTCAGACGTCGAGGGCAAATTCTGTTTCTGATGATAAAAACCCATCTGTTTCCACCGGAAAAGCTTTCAGGAGAGCGTTTGCAACAGTTTGGCAGCATTTTTGAGTGAATTGCAGAACGTCAGATTTTTGCTGAAATTGTGACCCCGCGGCTTAGGGATTTTTTCAAAAAAAGTTGTTCAGACGTCGAGGGCAAATTCTGTTTCTGATGATAAAAACCCATCTGTTTCCACCGGAAAAGCTTTCAGGAGAGCGTTTGCAACAGTTTGGCAGGATTTTTGAGTAAATTGCAGAACGTCAAATTTTTGCTGAAATTGTGACCGCGCGGCTTAGGGATTTTTTCAAAAAAAGTTGTTCAGACGTCGAGGGCTTATTCTGTTTTTGATGATGAAAACCCATCTGTTTCCACCGAAAAACCTTTCAGGGGATCGTTTGCAACAGTTTGGAAGCATTTTTGAGTGAATTGCAGAACGTCAGATTTTTGCTGAAATTGTGACCGCGCGGCTTAGGGATTTTTTCAAAAAAAGTTGTTCAGACGTTGAGGGCTTATTCTGTTTTTGATGATGAAAACCCATCTGTTTCCACCGAAAAACCTTTCAGGGGATCGTTTGCAACAGTTTGGAAGCATTTTTGAGTGAATTGCAGAACGTCAGATTTTTGCTGAAATTGTGACCCCGCGGCTTAGGGATTTTTTCAAAAATAGTTGTTCAGACGTCGAGGGCAAATTCTGTTTCTGATGATAAAAACCCATCTGTTTCCACCGGAAAAGCTTTCAGGAGAGCGTTTGCAACAGTTTGCCACTATTTCTGAGTAAATTGCGGAAAGTCAGATTTTTGCTGAAATTGTGACCCCGCAGATTAGGGATTTTTTTCAAAAAATTTTGTGCAGACGTCGAGGGCTTATTCTGTTTCTGATGATAAAAACCTATCTGTTTCCACTGAAAAACCTTTCAGGGGATCATTTGTGACAGTTTGGCAGGATTTTTGAGTGAATTGCAGAACGTCAAATTTTTGCTGAAATTGTGACCGCGCGGCTTAGGGATTTTTTCAAAAAAAGTTGTTCAGACGTCGAGGGCAAATTCTGTTTCTGATGATAAAAACCCATCTGTTTCCACCGGAAAAGCTTTCAGGAGAGCGTTTGCAACAGTTTGCCACTATTTCTGAGTAAATTGCGGAAGGTCAGATTTTTGCTGAAATTGTGACCCCGCGGATTAGGGATTTTTTAAAAAAAATTTGTTCAGACGTCGAGGGCTTATTCTGTTAATGATGATAAAAACCTATCTGTTTCCACTGAAAAACCTTTCAGGGGATCATTTGTGACAGTTTGGCAGGATTTTTGAGTGAATTGCAGAACGTAAAATTTTTGCTGAAATTGTGACCGTGCGGCTTAGGGATTTTTTCAAAAAAAGTGGTTCAGACGTCGAGGGCTTATTCTGTTTCTGATGATAAAACCCATCTGTTTCCACCGAAAAACCTTTCAGGGGATCGTTTCCAACACTTTGGCAACATTTTTGAGTGAATTGCAGAACGTCAAATTTTTGCTGAAATTGTGACCGCGCCTTAGGGATTTTTTCAAAAAAAGTGGTTCAGACGTCGAGGGCTTATTCTGTTTCTGATGATAAAACCCATCTGTTTCCACCGAAAAACCTTTCAGGGGATCGTTTCCAACACTTTGGCAACATTTTTGAGTGAATTGCAGAACGTCAAATTTTTGCTGAAATTGTGACCGCGCCTTAGGGATTTTTTCAAAAAAAGTTGTTCAGACGTCGAGGGCTTATTCTGTTTCCGATGATAAAAACCTATCTGTTTCCACCGAAAAACCTTTCAGGGGATCATTTGTGACAGTTTGGCAGGATTTTTGAGTAAATTGCAGAACGTCAAATTTTTGCTGAAATTGTGACCGCGCGGCTTAGGGATTTTTTCAAAAAAAGTTGTTCAGACGTCGAGGGCTTATTCTGTTTTTGATGATGAAAACCCATCTGTTTCCACCGAAAAACCTTTCAGGGGATCGTTTGCAACAGTTTGGAAGCATTTTTGAGTGAATTGCAGAACGTCAGATTTTTGCTGAAATTGTGACCCCGCGGCTTAGGGATTTTTTCAAAAAAAGTTGTTCAGACGTCGAGGGCAAATTCTGTTTCTGATGATAAAAACCCATCTGTTTCCACCGGAAAAGCTTTCAGGAGAGCGTTTGCAACAGTTTGCCACTATTTCTGAGTAAATTGCGGAAGGTCAGATTTTTGCTGAAATTGTGACCGCGCGGCTTAGGGATTTTTTCAAAAAAAGTTGTTCAGACGTCGAGGGCTTATTCTGTTTTTGATGATGAAAACCCATCTGTTTCCACCGAAAAACCTTTCAGGGGATCGTTTGCAACAGTTTGGAAGCATTTTTGAGTGAATTGCAGAACGTCAGATTTTTGCTGAAATTGTGACCGCGCGGCTTAGGGATTTTTTCAAAAAAAGTTGTTCAGACGTTGAGGGCTTATTCTGTTTTTGATGATGAAAACCCATCTGTTTCCACCGAAAAACCTTTCAGGGGATCGTTTGCAACAGTTTGGAAGCATTTTTGAGTGAATTGCAGAACGTCAGATTTTTGCTGAAATTGTGACCCCGCGGCTTAGGGATTTTTTCAAAAATAGTTGTTCAGACGTCGAGGGCAAATTCTGTTTCTGATGATAAAAACCCATCTGTTTCCACCGGAAAAGCTTTCAGGAGAGCGTTTGCAACAGTTTGCCACTATTTCTGAGTAAATTGCGGAAAGTCAGATTTTTGCTGAAATTGTGACCCCGCAGATTAGGGATTTTTTTCAAAAAAATTTGTTCAGACGTCGAGGGCTTATTCTGTTTCTGATGATAAAAACCTATCTGTTTCCACTGAAAAACCTTTCAGGGGATCATTTGTGACAGTTTGGCAGGATTTTTGAGTGAATTGCAGAACGTCAAATTTTTGCTGAAATTGTGACCGCGCGGCTTAGGGATTTTTTCAAAAAAAGTTGTTCAGACGTCGAGGGCAAATTCTGTTTCTGATGATAAAAACCCATCTGTTTCCACCGGAAAAGCTTTCAGGAGAGCGTTTGCAACAGTTTGCCACTATTTCTGAGTAAATTGCGGAAGGTCAGATTTTTGCTGAAATTGTGACCCCGCGGATTAGGGATTTTTTAAAAAAAAATTGTTCAGACGTCGAGGGCTTATTCTGTTAATGATGATAAAAACCTATCTGTTTCCACTGAAAAACCTTTCAGGGGATCATTTGTGACAGTTTGGCAGGATTTTTGAGTGAATTGCAGAACGTAAAATTTTTGCTGAAATTGTGACCGTGCGGCTTAGGGATTTTTTCAAAAAAAGTGGTTCAGACGTCGAGGGCTTATTCTGTTTCTGATGATAAAACCCATCTGTTTCCACCGAAAAACCTTTCAGGGGATCGTTTCCAACACTTTGGCAACATTTTTGAGTGAATTGCAGAACGTCAAATTTTTGCTGAAATTGTGACCGCGCCTTAGGGATTTTTTCAAAAAAAGTTGTTCAGACGTTGAGGGCTTATTCTGTTTCCGATGATAAAACCCATCTGTTTCCACCAAAAAACCTTTCAGGGGATAGTTTGCAACAGTTTGGCAGCATTTTTGCGTGAATTGCAGAACGTCAGATTTTTGCTGAAATTGTGACCCCGCGGCTTAGGGATTTTTTCAAAAAAAGTTGTTCAGACGTCGAGGGCAAATACTGTTTCTGATGATAAAAACCCATCTGTTTCCACCGGAAAATCTTTCAGGAGAGCGTTTGCAACAGTTTGCCACTATTTCTGAGTAAATAGCGGAAGGTCAGATTTTTGCTGAAATTGTGACCGCGCGCCTTAGGGATTTTTTCAAAAAAAGTTGTTCAGACGTCGAGGGCTTATTCTGTTTCTGATGATAAAAACCTATCTGTTTCCACCGAAAAACCTTTCAGGGGATCATTTGTGACAGTTTGGCAGGATTTTTGAGTAAATTGCAGAACGTCAAATTTTTGCTGAAATTGTGACCGCGCGGCTTAGGGATTTTTTCAAAAAAAGTTGTTCAGACGTCGAGGGCTTATTCTGTTTTTGATGATGAAAACCCATCTGTTTCCACCGAAAAACCTTTCAGGGGATCGTTTGCAACAGTTTGGAAGCATTTTTGAGTGAATTGCAGAACGTCAGATTTTTGCTGAAATTGTGACCCCGCGGCTTAGGGATTTTTTCAAAAAAAGTTGTTCAGACGTCGAGGGCAAATTCTGTTTCTGATGATAAAAACCGATCTGTTTCCACCGGAAAAGCTTTCAGGAGAGCGTTTGCAACAGTTTGCCACTATTTCTGAGTAAATTGCGGAAGGTCAGATTTTTGCTGAAATTGTGACCGCGCGGCTTAGGGATTTTTTCAAAAAAAGTTGTTCAGACGTCGAGGGCTTATTCTGTTTTTGATGATGAAAACCCATCTGTTTCCACCGAAAAACCTTTCAGGGGATCGTTTGCAACAGTTTGGAAGCATTTTTGAGTGAATTGCAGAACGTCAGATTTTTGCTGAAATTGTGACCGCGCGGCTTAGGGATTTTTTCAAAAAAAGTTGTTCAGACGTTGAGGGCTTATTCTGTTTTTGATGATGAAAACCCATCTGTTTCCACCGAAAAACCTTTCAGGGGATCGTTTGCATCAGTTTGGAACCATTTTTGAGTTAATTGCAGAACGTCAGATTTTTGCTGAAATTGTGACCCCGCGGCTTAGGGATTTAGGGCTTAGGGATTTTTTCAAAAAAAGTTGTTCAGACGTCGAGGGCAAATTCTGTTTCTGATGATAAAAACCCATCTGTTTCCCCCGGAAAAGCTTTTAGGAGAGCGTTTGCAACAGTTTGCCACTATTTCTGAGTAAATTGCGGAAAGTCCGATTTTTGCTGAAATTGTGACCCCGCGGATTAGGGATTTTTTCAAAAAAATTTGTTCAGACGTCGAGGGCTTATTCTGTTTCTGATGATAAAAACCTATCTGTTTCCACTGAAAAACCTTTCAGGGGATCATTTGTGACAGTTTGGCAGGATTTTTGAGTGAATTGCAGAACGTCAAATTTTTGCTGAAATTGTGACCGCGCGGCTTAGGGATTTTTTCAAAAAAAGTTGTTCAGACGTCGAGGGCAAATTCTGTTTCTGATGATAAAAACCCATCTGTTTCCACCGGAAAAGCTTTCAGGAGAGCGTTTGCAACAGTTTGCCACTATTTCTGAGTAAATTGCGGAAGGTCAGATTTTTGCTGAAATTGTGACCCCGCGGATTAGGGATTTTTTAAAAAAAATTTGTTCAGACGTCGAGGGCTTATTCTGTTAATGATGATAAAAACCTATCTGTTTCCACTGAAAAACCTTTCAGGGGATCATTTGTGACAGTTTGGCAGGATTTTTGAGTGAATTGCAGAACGTAAAATTTTTGCTGAAATTGTGACCGTGCGGCTTAGGGATTTTTTCAAAAAAAGTGGTTCAGACGTCGAGGGCTTATTCTGTTTCTGATGATAAAACCCATCTGTTTCCACCGAAAAACCTTTCAGGGGATCGTTTCCAACACTTTGGCAACATTTTTGAGTGAATTGCAGAACGTCAAATTTTTGCTGAAATTGTGACCGCGCCTTAGGGATTTTTTCAAAAAAAGTTGTTCAGACGTTGAAGGCTTATTCTGTTTCCGATGATAAAACCCATCTGTTTCCACCAAAAAACCTTTCAGGGGATAGTTTGCAACAGTTTGGCAGCATTTTTGCGTGAATTGCAGAACGTCAGATTTTTGCTGAAATTGTGACCCCGCGGCTTAGGGATTTTTTCAAAAAAAGTTGTTCAGACGTCGAGGGCAAATACTGTTTCTGATGATAAAAACCCATCTGTTTCCACCGGAAAATCTTTCAGGAGAGCGTTTGCAACAGTTTGCCACTATTTCTGAGTAAATAGCGGAAGGTCAGATTTTTGCTGAAATTGTGACCGCGCGCCTTAGGGATTTTTTCAAAAAAAGTTGTTCAGACGTCGAGGGCTTATTCTGTTTCTGATGATAAAAACCTATCTGTTTCCACCGAAAAACCTTTCAGGGGATCATTTGTGACAGTTTGGCAGGATTTTTGAGTAAATTGCAGAACGTCAAATTTTTGCTGAAATTGTGACCGCGCGGCTTAGGGATTTTTTCAAAAAAAGTTGTTCAGACGTCGAGGGCTTATTCTGTTTTTGATGATGAAAACCCATCTGTTTCCACCGAAAAACCTTTCAGGGGATCGTTTGCAACAGTTTGGAAGCATTTTTGAGTGAATTGCAGAACGTCAGATTTTTGCTGAAATTGTGACCCCGCGGCTTAGGGATTTTTTCAAAAAAAGTTGTTCAGACGTCGAGGGCAAATTCTGTTTCTGATGATAAAAACCCATCTGTTTCCACCGGAAAAGCTTTCAGGAGAGCGTTTGCAACAGTTTGCCACTATTTCTGAGTAAATTGCGGAAGGTCAGATTTTTGCTGAAATTGTGACCGCGCGGCTTAGGGATTTTTTCAAAAAAAGTTGTTCAGACGTCGAGGGCTTATTCTGTTTTTGATGATGAAAACCCATCTGTTTCCACCGAAAAACCTTTCAGGGGATCGTTTGCAACAGTTTGGAAGCATTTTTGAGTGAATTGCAGAACGTCAGATTTTTGCTGAAATTGTGACCGCGCGGCTTAGGGATTTTTTCAAAAAAAGTTGTTCAGACGTTGAGGGCTTATTCTGTTTTTGATGATGAAAACCCATCTGTTTCCACCGAAAAACCTTTCAGGGGATCGTTTGCATCAGTTTGGAACCATTTTTGAGTTAATTGCAGAACGTCAGATTTTTGCTGAAATTGTGACCCCGCGGCTTAGGGATTTAGGGCTTAGGGATTTTTTCAAAAAAAGTTGTTCAGACGTCGAGGGCAAATTCTGTTTCTGATGATAAAAACCCATCTGTTTCCCCCGGAAAAGCTTTTAGGAGAGCGTTTGCAACAGTTTGCCACTATTTCTGAGTAAATTGCGGAAAGTCCGATTTTTGCTGAAATTGTGACCCCGCGGATTAGGGATTTTTTCAAAAAAATTTGTTCAGACGTTGAGGGCTTATTCTGTTTCTGATGATAAAAACCTATCTGTTTCCACTGAAAAACCTTTCAGGGGATCATTTGTGACAGTTTGGCAGGATTTTTGAGTGAATTGCAGAACGTCAAATTTTTGCTGAAATTCTGACCGCGCGGCTTAGGGATTTTTTCAAAAAAAGTTGTTCAGACGTTGAGGGCTTATTCTGTTTCCGATGATAAAACCCATCTGTTTCCACCAAAAAACCTTTCAGGGGATAGTTTGCAACAGTTTGGCAGCATTTTTGAGTGAATTGCAGAACGTCAGATTTTTGCTGAAATTGTGACCCCGCGGCTTAGGGATTTTTTCAAAAAAAGTTGTTCAGACGTCGAGGGCAAATTCTGTTTCTGATGATAAAAACCCATCTGTTTCCACCGGAAAAGCTTTCAGGAGAGCGTTTGCAACAGTTTGGCAGGATTTTTGAGTAAATTGCAGAACGTCAAATTTTTGCTGAAATTGTGACCGCGCGGCTTAGGGATTTTTTCAAAAAAAGTTGTTTAGACGTCGAGGGCTTATTCTGTTTTTGATGATGAAAACCCATCTGTTTCCACCGAAAAACCTTTCAGGGGATCGTTTGCAACAGTTTGGAAGCATTTTTGAGTGAATTGCAGAACGTCAGATTTTTGCTGAAATTGTGACCGCGCGGCTTAGGGATTTTTTCAAAAAAAGTTGTTCAGACGTTGAGGGCTTATTCTGTTTTTGATGATGAAAACCCATCTGTTTCCACCGAAAAACCTTTCAGGGGATCGTTTGCAACAGTTTGGAAGCATTTTTGAGTGAATTGCAGAACGTCAGATTTTTGCTGAAATTGTGACCCCGCGGCTTAGGGATTTTTTCAAAAATAGTTGTTCAGACGTCGAGGGCAAATTCTGTTTCTGATGATAAAAACCCATCTGTTTCCACCGGAAAAGCTTTCAGGAGAGCGTTTGCAACAGTTTGCCACCATTTCTGAGTAAATTGCGGAAAGTCAGATTTTTGCTGAAATTGTGACCCCGCAGATTAGGGATTTTTTTCAAAAAATTTTGTTCAGACGTCGAGGGCTTATTCTGTTTCTGATGATAAAAACCTATCTGTTTCCACTGAAAAACCTTTCAGGGGATCATTTGTGACAGTTTGGCAGGATTTTTGAGTGAATTGCAGAACGTCAAATTTTTGCTGAAATTGTGACCGCGCGGCTTAGGGATTTTTTCAAAAAAAGTTGTTCAGACGTCGAGGGCAAATTCTGTTTCTGATGATAAAAACCCATCTGTTTCCACCGGAAAAGCTTTCAGGAGAGCGTTTGCAACAGTTTGCCACTATTTCTGAGTAAATTGCGGAAGGTCAGATTTTTGCTGAAATTGTGACCCCGCGGATTAGGGATTTTTTAAAAAAAATTTGTTCAGACGTCGAGGGCTTATTCTGTTAATGATGATAAAAACCTATCCGTTTCCACTGAAAAACCTTTCAGGGGATCATTTGTGACAGTTTGGCAGGATTTTTGAGTGAATTGCAGAACGTAAAATTTTTGCTGAAATTGTGACCGTGCGGCTTAGGGATTTTTTCAAAAAAAGTGGTTCAGACGTCGAGGGCTTATTCTGTTTCTGATGATAAAACCCATCTGTTTCCACCGAAAAACCTTTCAGGGGATCGTTTCCAACACTTTGGCAACATTTTTGAGTGAATTGCAGAACGTCAAATTTTTGCTGAAATTGTGACCGCGCCTTAGGGATTTTTTCAAAAAAAGTGGTTCAGACGTCGAGGGCTTATTCTGTTTCTGATGATAAAACCCATCTGTTTCCACCGAAAAACCTTTCAGGGGATCGTTTCCAACACTTTGGCAACATTTTTGAGTGAATTGCAGAACGTCAAATTTTTGCTGAAATTGTGACCGCGCCTTAGGGATTTTTTCAAAAAAAGTTGTTCAGACGTTGAGGGCTTATTCTGTTTCCGATGATAAAACCCATCTGTTTCCACCAAAAAACCTTTCAGGGGATAGTTTGCAACAGTTTGGCAGCATTTTTGCGTGAATTGCAGAACGTCAGATTTTTGCTGAAATTGTGACCCCGCGGCTTAGGGATTTTTTCAAAAAAAGTTGTTCAGACGTCGAGGGCAAATACTGTTTCTGATGATAAAAACCCATCTGTTTCCACCGGAAAATCTTTCAGGAGAGCGTTTGCAACAGTTTGCCACTATTTCTGAGTAAATAGCGGAAGGTCAGATTTTTGCTGAAATTGTGACCGCGCGCCTTAGGGATTTTTTCAAAAAAAGTTGTTCAGACGTCGAGGGCTTATTCTGTTTCTGATGATAAAAACCTATCTGTTTCCACCGAAAAACCTTTCAGGGGATCATTTGTGACAGTTTGGCAGGATTTTTGAGTAAATTGCAGAACGTCAAATTTTTGCTGAAATTGTGACCGCGCGGCTTAGGGATTTTTTCAAAAAAAGTTGTTCAGACGTCGAGGGCTTATTCTGTTTTTGATGATGAAAACCCATCTGTTTCCACCGAAAAACCTTTCAGGGGATCGTTTGCAACAGTTTGGAAGCATTTTTGAGTGAATTGCAGAACGTCAGATTTTTGCTGAAATTGTGACCCCGCGGCTTAGGGATTTTTTCAAAAAAAGTTGTTCAGACGTCGAGGGCAAATTCTGTTTCTGATGATAAAAACCCATCTGTTTCCACCGGAAAAGCTTTCAGGAGAGCGTTTGCAACAGTTTGCCACTATTTCTGAGTAAATTGCGGAAGGTCAGATTTTTGCTGAAATTGTGACCGCGCGCCTTAGGGATTTTTTCAAAAAAAGTTGTTCAGACGTCGAGGGCTTATTCTGTTTCTGATGATAAAAACCTATCTGTTTCCACCGAAAAACCTTTCAGGGGATCATTTGTGACAGTTTGGCAGGATTTTTGAGTAAATTGCAGAACGTCAAATTTTTGCTGAAATTGTGACCGCGCGGCTTAGGGATTTTTTCAAAAAAAGTTGTTCAGACGTCGAGGGCTTATTCTGTTTTTGATGATGAAAACCCATCTGTTTCCACCGAAAAACCTTTCAGGGGATCGTTTGCAACAGTTTGGAAGCATTTTTGAGTGAATTGCAGAACGTCAGATTTTTGCTGAAATTGTGACCCCGCGGCTTAGGGATTTTTTCAAAAAAAGTTGTTCAGACGTCGAGGGCAAATTCTGTTTCTGATGATAAAAACCCATCTGTTTCCACCGGAAAAGCTTTCAGGAGAGCGTTTGCAACAGTTTGCCACTATTTCTGAGTAAATTGCGGAAGGTCAGATTTTTGCTGAAATTGTGACCGCGCGGCTTAGGGATTTTTTCAAAAAAAGTTGTTCAGACGTCGAGGGCTTATTCTGTTTTTGATGATGAAAACCCATCTGTTTCCACCGAAAAACCTTTCAGGGGATCGTTTGCAACAGTTTGGAAGCATTTTTGAGTGAATTGCAGAACGTCAGATTTTTGCTGAAATTGTGACCGCGCGGCTTAGGGATTTTTTCAAAAAAAGTTGTTCAGACGTTGAGGGCTTATTCTGTTTTTGATGATGAAAACCCATCTGTTTCCACCGAAAAACCTTTCAGGGGATCGTTTGCAACAGTTTGGAAGCATTTTTGAGTGAATTGCAGAACGTCAGATTTTTGCTGAAATTGTGACCCCGCGGCTTAGGGATTTTTTCAAAAATAGTTGTTCAGACGTCGAGGGCAAATTCTGTTTCTGATGATAAAAACCCATCTGTTTCCACCGGAAAAGCTTTCAGGAGAGCGTTTGCAACAGTTTGCCACTATTTCTGAGTAAATTGCGGAAAGTCAGATTTTTGCTGAAATTGTGACCCCGCAGATTAGGGATTTTTTTCAAAAAAATTTGTTCAGACGTCGAGGGCTTATTCTGTTTCTGATGATAAAAACCTATCTGTTTCCACTGAAAAACCTTTCAGGGGATCATTTGTGACAGTTTGGCAGGATTTTTGAGTGAATTGCAGAACGTCAAATTTTTGCTGAAATTGTGACCGCGCGGCTTAGGGATTTTTTCAAAAAAAGTTGTTCAGACGTCGAGGGCAAATTCTGTTTCTGATGATAAAAACCCATCTGTTTCCACCGGAAAAGCTTTCAGGAGAGCGTTTGCAACAGTTTGCCACTATTTCTGAGTAAATTGCGGAAGGTCAGATTTTTGCTGAAATTGTGACCCCGCGGATTAGGGATTTTTTAAAAAAAATTTGTTCAGACGTCGAGGGCTTATTCTGTTAATGATGATAAAAACCTATCTGTTTCCACTGAAAAACCTTTCAGGGGATCATTTGTGACAGTTTGGCAGGATTTTTGAGTGAATTGCAGAACGTAAAATTTTTGCTGAAATTGTGACCGTGCGGCTTAGGGATTTTTTCAAAAAAAGTGGTTCAGACGTCGAGGGCTTATTCTGTTTCTGATGATAAAACCCATCTGTTTCCACCGAAAAACCTTTCAGGGGATCGTTTCCAACACTTTGGCAACATTTTTGAGTGAATTGCAGAACGTCAAATTTTTGCTGAAATTGTGACCGCGCCTTAGGGATTTTTTCAAAAAAAGTTGTTCAGACGTTGAGGGCTTATTCTGTTTCCGATGATAAAACCCATCTGTTTCCACCAAAAAACCTTTCAGGGGATAGTTTGCAACAGTTTGGCAGCATTTTTGCGTGAATTGCAGAACGTCAGATTTTTGCTGAAATTGTGACCCCGCGGCTTAGGGATTTTTTCAAAAAAAG
This sequence comes from Podarcis filfolensis, assembly GCF_964270895.1. Lineage (NCBI taxonomy): Eukaryota > Metazoa > Chordata > Lepidosauria > Squamata > Lacertidae > Podarcis > Podarcis filfolensis. The sequence continues at coordinate 89,462,715 of NC_139608.1, forward strand.
TTGTTCAGACGTCGAGGGCAAATACTGTTTCTGATGATAAAAACCCATCTGTTTCCACCGGAAAATCTTTCAGGAGAGCGTTTGCAACAGTTTGCCACTATTTCTGAGTAAATAGCGGAAGGTCAGATTTTTGCTGAAATTGTGACCGCGCGCCTTAGGGATTTTTTCAAAAAAAGTTGTTCAGACGTCGAGGGCTTATTCTGTTTCTGATGATAAAAACCTATCTGTTTCCACCGAAAAACCTTTCAGGGGATCATTTGTGACAGTTTGGCAGGATTTTTGAGTAAATTGCAGAACGTCAAATTTTTGCTGAAATTGTGACCGCGCGGCTTAGGGATTTTTTCAAAAAAAGTTGTTCAGACGTCGAGGGCTTATTCTGTTTTTGATGATGAAAACCCATCTGTTTCCACCGAAAAACCTTTCAGGGGATCGTTTGCAACAGTTTGGAAGCATTTTTGAGTGAATTGCAGAACGTCAGATTTTTGCTGAAATTGTGACCCCGCGGCTTAGGGATTTTTTCAAAAAAAGTTGTTCAGACGTCGAGGGCAAATTCTGTTTCTGATGATAAAAACCCATCTGTTTCCACCGGAAAAGCTTTCAGGAGAGCGTTTGCAACAGTTTGCCACTATTTCTGAGTAAATTGCGGAAGGTCAGATTTTTGCTGAAATTGTGACCGCGCGGCTTAGGGATTTTTTCAAAAAAAGTTGTTCAGACGTCGAGGGCTTATTCTGTTTTTGATGATGAAAACCCATCTGTTTCCACCGAAAAACCTTTCAGGGGATCGTTTGCAACAGTTTGGAAGCATTTTTGAGTGAATTGCAGAACGTCAGATTTTTGCTGAAATTGTGACCGCGCGGCTTAGGGATTTTTTCAAAAAAAGTTGTTCAGACGTTGAGGGCTTATTCTGTTTTTGATGATGAAAACCCATCTGTTTCCACCGAAAAACCTTTCAGGGGATCGTTTGCATCAGTTTGGAACCATTTTTGAGTGAATTGCAGAACGTCAGATTTTTGCTGAAATTGTGACCCCGCGGCTTAGGGATTTAGGGCTTAGGGATTTTTTCAAAAAAAGTTGTTCAGACGTCGAGGGCAAATTCTGTTTCTGATGATAAAAACCCATCTGTTTCCCCCGGAAAAGCTTTTAGGAGAGCGTTTGCAACAGTTTGCCACTATTTCTGAGTAAATTGCGGAAAGTCCGATTTTTGCTGAAATTGTGACCCCGCGGATTAGGGATTTTTTCAAAAAAATTTGTTCAGACGTTGAGGGCTTATTCTGTTTCTGATGATAAAAACCTATCTGTTTCCACTGAAAAACCTTTCAGGGGATCATTTGTGACAGTTTGGCAGGATTTTTGAGTGAATTGCAGAACGTCAAATTTTTGCTGAAATTCTGACCGCGCGGCTTAGGGATTTTTTCAAAAAAAGTTGTTCAGACGTTGAGGGCTTATTCTGTTTCCGATGATAAAACCCATCTGTTTCCACCAAAAAACCTTTCAGGGGATAGTTTGCAACAGTTTGGCAGCATTTTTGAGTGAATTGCAGAACGTCAGATTTTTGCTGAAATTGTGACCCCGCGGCTTAGGGATTTTTTCAAAAAAAGTTGTTCAGACGTCGAGGGCAAATTCTGTTTCTGATGATAAAAACCCATCTGTTTCCACCGGAAAAGCTTTCAGGAGAGCGTTTGCAACAGTTTGGCAGGATTTTTGAGTAAATTGCAGAACGTCAAATTTTTGCTGAAATTGTGACCGCGCGGTTTAGGGATTTTTTCAAAAAAAGTTGTTCAGACGTCGAGGGCTTATTCTGTTTTTGATGATGAAAACCCATCTGTTTCCACCGAAAAACCTTTCAGGGGATCGTTTGCAACAGTTTGGAAGCATTTTTGAGTGAATTGCAGAACGTCAGATTTTTGCTGAAATTGTGACCGCGCGGCTTTGGGATTTTTTCAAAAAAAGTTGTTCAGACGTTGAGGGCTTATTCTGTTTTTGATGATGAAAACCCATCTGTTTCCACCGAAAAACCTTTCAGGGGATCGTTTGCAACAGTTTGGAAGCATTTTTGAGTGAATTGCAGAACGTCAGATTTTTGCTGAAATTGTGACCCCGCGGCTTAGGGATTTTTTCAAAAATAGTTGTTCAGACGTCGAGGGCAAATTCTGTTTCTGATTATAAAAACCCATCTGTTTCCACCGGAAAAGCTTTCAGGAGAGCGTTTGCAACAGTTTGCCACTATTTCTGAGTAAATTGCGGAAAGTCAGATTTTTGCTGAAATTGTGACCCCGCGGATTAGGGATTTTTTTCAAAAAAATTTGTTCAGACGTCGAGGGCTTATTCTGTTTCTGATGATAAAAACCTATCTGTTTCCACTGAAAAACCTTTCAGGGGATCATTTGTGACAGTTTGGCAGGATTTTTGAGTGAATTGCAGAACATCAGATTTTTGCTGAAATTGTGACCGCGCGGCTTAGGGATTTTTTCAAAAAAAGTTGTTCAGACGTCGAGGGCAAATTCTGTTTCTGATGATAAAAACCCATCTGTTTCCACCGGAAAAGCTTTCAGGAGAGCGTTTGCAACAGTTTGCCACTATTTCTGAGTAAATTGCGGAAGGTCAGATTTTTGCTGAAATTGTGACCCCGCGGATTAGGGATTTTTAAAAAAAAATTTGTTCAGACGTCGAGGGCTTATTCTGTTAATGATGATAAAAACCTATCTGTTTCCACTGAAAAACCTTTCAGGGGATCATTTGTGACAGTTTGGCAGGATTTTTGAGTGAATTGCAGAACGTAAAATTTTTGCTGAAATTGTGACCGTGCGGCTTAGGGATTTTTTCAAAAAAAGTGGTTCAGACGTCGAGGGCTTATTCTGTTTCTGATGATAAAACCCATCTGTTTCCACCGAAAAACCTTTCAGGGGATCGTTTCCAACACTTTGGCAACATTTTTGAGTGAATTGCAGAACGTCAAATTTTTGCTGAAATTGTGACCGCGCCTTAGGGATTTTTTCAAAAAAAGTTGTTCAGACGTTGAGGGCTTATTCTGTTTCCGATGATAAAACCCATCTGTTTCCACCAAAAAACCTTTCAGGGGATAGTTTGCAACAGTTTGGCAGCATTTTTGCGTGAATTGCAGAACGTCAGATTTTTGCTGAAATTGTGACCCCGCGGCTTAGGGATTTTTTCAAAAAAAGTTGTTCAGACGTCGAGGGCAAATACTGTTTCTGATGATAAAAACCCATCTGTTTCCACCGGAAAATCTTTCAGGAGAGCGTTTGCAACAGTTTGCCACTATTTCTGAGTAAATTGCGGAAGGTCAGATTTTTGCTGAAATTGTGACCGCGCGCCTTAGGGATTTTTTCAAAAAAAGTTGTTCAGACGTCGAGGGCTTATTCTGTTTCTGATGATAAAAACCTATCTGTTTCCACCGAAAAACCTTTCAGGGGATCATTTGTGACAGTTTGGCAGGATTTTTGAGTAAATTGCAGAACGTCAAATTTTTGCTGAAATTGTGACCGCGCGGCTTAGGGATTTTTTCAAAAAAAGTTGTTCAGACGTCGAGGGCTTATTCTGTTTTTGATGATGAAAACCCATCTGTTTCCACCGAAAAACCTTTCAGGGGATCGTTTGCAACAGTTTGGATGCATTTTTGAGTGAATTGCAGAACGTCAGATTTTTGCTGAAATTGTGACCCCGCGGCTTAGGGATATTTTCAAAAAAAGTTGTTCAGACGTCGAGGGCAAATTCTGTTTCTGATGATAAAAACCCATCTGTTTCCACCGGAAAAGCTTTCAGGAGAGCGTTTGCAACAGTTTGCCACTATTTCTGAGTAAATTGCGGAAAGTCCGATTTTTGCTGAAATTGTGACCCCGCGGATTAGGGATTTTTTCAAAAAAAATTCTTCAGACGTCGAGGGCTTATTCTGTTTCTGATGATAAAAACCTATCAGTTTCCACTGAAAAACCTTTCAGGGGATCATTTGTGACAGTTTGGCAGGATTTTTGAGTGAATTGCAGAACGTCAAATTTTTGCTGAAATTCTGACCGCGCGGCTTAGGGATTTTTTCAAAAAAAGTTGTTCAGACGTTGAGGGCTTATTCTGTTTCCGATGATAAAACCCATCTGTTTCCACCAAAAAACCTTTCAGGGGATAGTTTGCAACAGTTTGGCAGCATTTTTGAGTGAATTGCAGAACGTCAGATTTTTGCTGAAATTGTGACCCCGCGGCTTCGGGATTTTTTCAAAAAAAGTTGTTCAGACGTCGAGGGCAAATTCTGTTTCTGATGATAAAAACCCATCTGTTTCCACCGGAAAAGCTTTCAGGAGAGCGTTTGCAACAGTTTGCCACTATTTCTGAGTAAATTGCGGAAGGTCAGATTTTTGCTGAAATTGTGACCGCGCGGCTTAGGGATTTTTTCAAAAAAAGTTGTTCAGACGTCGAGGGCTTATTCTGTTTTTGATGATGAAAACCCATCTGTTTCCACCGAAAAACCTTTCAGGGGATCGTTTGCAACAGTTTGGAAGCATTTTTGAGTGAATTGCAGAACGTCAGATTTTTGCTGAAATTGTGACCGCGCGGCTTAGGGATTTTTTCAAAAAAAGTTGTTCAGACGTTGAGGGCTTATTCTGTTTTTGATGATGAAAACCCATCTGTTTCCACCGAAAAACCTTTCAGGGGATCGTTTGCATCAGTTTGGAAGCATTTTTGAGTGAATTGCAGAACGTCAGATTTTTGCTGAAATTGTGACCCCGCGGCTTAGGGATTTAGGGCTTAGGGATTTTTTCAAAAAAAGTTGTTCAGACGTCGAGGGCAAATTCTGTTTCTGATGATAAAAACCCATCTGTTTCCACCGGAAAAGCTTTCAGGAGAGCGTTTGCAACAGTTTGCCACTATTTCTGAGTAAATTGCGGAAAGTCCGATTTTTGCTGAAATTGTGACCCCGCGGATTAGGGATTTTTTCAAAAAAATTTGTTCAGACGTCGAGGGCTTATTCTGTTTCTGATGATAAAAACCTATCTGTTTCCACTGAAAAACCTTTCAGGGGATCATTTGTGACAGTTTGGCAGGATTTTTGAGTGAATTGCAGAACGTCAAATTTTTGCTGAAATTCTGACCGCGCGGCTTAGGGATTTTTTCAAAAAAAGTTGTTCAGACGTTGAGGGCTTATTCTGTTTCCGATGATAAAACCCATCTGTTTCCACCAAAAAACCTTTCAGGGGATAGTTTGCAACAGTTTGGCAGCATTTTTGAGTGAATTGCAGAACGTCAGATTTTTGCTGAAATTGTGACCCCGCGGCTTAGGGATTTTTTCAAAAAAAGTTGTTCAGACGTCGAGGGCAAATTCTGTTTCTGATGATAAAAACCCATCTGTTTCCACCGGAAAAGCTTTCAGGAGAGCGTTTGCAACAGTTTGCCACTATTTCTGAGTAAATTGCGGAAGGTCAGATTTTTGCTGAAATTGTGACCGCGCGGCTTAGGGATTTTTTCAAAAAAAGTTGTTCAGACGTCGAGGGCTTATTCTGTTTTTGATGATGAAAACCCATCTGTTTCCACCGAAAAACCTTTCAGGGGATCGTTTGCAACAGTTTGGAAGCATTTTTGAGTGAATTGCAGAACGTCAGATTTTTGCTGAAATTGTGACCCCGCGGCTTAGGGATTTTTTCAAAAATAGTTGTTCAGACGTCGAGGGCAAATTCTGTTTCTGATGATAAAAACCCATCTGTTTCCACCGGAAAAGCTTTCAGGAGAGCGTTTGCAACAGTTTGCCACTATTTCTGAGTAAATTGCGGAAAGTCAGATTTTTGCTGAAATTGTGACCCCGCAGATTAGGGATTTTTTTCAAAAAAATTTGTTCAGACGTCGAGGGCTTATTCTGTTTCTGATGATAAAAACCTATCTGTTTCCACTGAAAAACCTTTCAGGGGATCATTTGTGACAGTTTGGCAGGATTTTTGAGTGAATTGCAGAACGTCAAATTTTTGCTGAAATTGTGACCGCGCGGCTTAGGGATTTTTTCAAAAAAAGTTGTTCAGACGTCGAGGGCAAATTCTGTTTCTGATGATAAAAACCCATCTGTTTCCACCGGAAAAGCTTTCAGGAGAGCGTTTGCAACAGTTTGCCACTATTTCTGAGTAAATTGCGGAAGGTCAGATTTTTGCTGAAATTGTGACCCCGCGGATTAGGGATTTTTTAAAAAAAATTTGTTCAGACGTCGAGGGCTTATTCTGTTAATGATGATAAAAACCTATCTGTTTCCACTGAAAAACCTTTCAGGGGATCATTTGTGACAGTTTGGCAGGATTTTTGAGTGAATTGCAGAACGTAAAATTTTTGCTGAAATTGTGACCGTGCGGCTTAGGGATTTTTTCAAAAAAAGTGGTTCAGACGTCGAGGGCTTATTCTGTTTCTGATGATAAAACCCATCTGTTTCCACCGAAAAACCTTTCAGGGGATCGTTTCCAACACTTTGGCAACATTTTTGAGTGAATTGCAGAACGTCAAATTTTTGCTGAAATTGTGACCGCGCCTTAGGGATTTTTTCAAAAAAAGTTGTTCAGACGTTGAGGGCTTATTCTGTTTCCGATGATAAAACCCATCTGTTTCCACCAAAAAACCTTTCAGGGGATAGTTTGCAACAGTTTGGCAGCATTTTTGCGTGAATTGCAGAACGTCAGATTTTTGCTGAAATTGTGACCCCGCGGCTTAGGGATTTTTTCAAAAAAAGTTGTTCAGACGTCGAGGGCAAATACTGTTTCTGATGATAAAAACCCATCTGTTTCCACCGGAAAATCTTTCAGGAGAGCGTTTGCAACAGTTTGCCACTATTTCTGAGTAAATAGCGGAAGGTCAGATTTTTGCTGAAATTGTGACCGCGCGCCTTAGGGATTTTTTCAAAAAAAGTTGTTCAGACGTCGAGGGCTTATTCTGTTTCTGATGATAAAAACCTATCTGTTTCCACCGAAAAACCTTTCAGGGGATCATTTGTGACAGTTTGGCAGGATTTTTGAGTAAATTGCAGAACGTCAAATTTTTGCTGAAATTGTGACCGCGCGGCTTAGGGATTTTTTCAAAAAAAGTTGTTCAGACGTCGAGGGCTTATTCTGTTTTTGATGATGAAAACCCATCTGTTTCCACCGAAAAACCTTTCAGGGGATCGTTTGCAACAGTTTGGAAGCATTTTTGAGTGAATTGCAGAACGTCAGATTTTTGCTGAAATTGTGACCCCGCGGCTTAGGGATTTTTTCAAAAAAAGTTGTTCAGACGTCGAGGGCAAATTCTGTTTCTGATGATAAAAACCCATCTGTTTCCACCGGAAAAGCTTTCAGGAGAGCGTTTGCAACAGTTTGCCACTATTTCTGAGTAAATTGCGGAAGGTCAGATTTTTGCTGAAATTGTGACCGCGCGGCTTAGGGATTTTTTCAAAAAAAGTTGTTCAGACGTCGAGGGCTTATTCTGTTTTTGATGATGAAAACCCATCTGTTTCCACCGAAAAACCTTTCAGGGGATCGTTTGCAACAGTTTGGAAGCATTTTTGAGTGAATTGCAGAACGTCAGATTTTTGCTGAAATTGTGACCGCGCGGCTTAGGGATTTTTTCAAAAAAAGTTGTTCAGACGTTGAGGGCTTATTCTGTTTTTGATGATGAAAACCCATCTGTTTCCACCGAAAAACCTTTCAGGGGATCGTTTGCATCAGTTTGGAACCATTTTTGAGTGAATTGCAGAACGTCAGATTTTTGCTGAAATTGTGACCCCGCGGCTTAGGGATTTAGGGCTTAGGGATTTTTTCAAAAAAAGTTGTTCAGACGTCGAGGGCAAATTCTGTTTCTGATGATAAAAACCCATCTGTTTCCCCCGGAAAAGCTTTTAGGAGAGCGTTTGCAACAGTTTGCCACTATTTCTGAGTAAATTGCGGAAAGTCCGATTTTTGCTGAAATTGTGACCCCGCGGATTAGGGATTTTTTCAAAAAAATTTGTTCAGACGTTGAGGGCTTATTCTGTTTCTGATGATAAAAACCTATCTGTTTCCACTGAAAAACCTTTCAGGGGATCATTTGTGACAGTTTGGCAGGATTTTTGAGTGAATTGCAGAACGTCAAATTTTTGCTGAAATTCTGACCGCGCGGCTTAGGGATTTTTTCAAAAAAAGTTGTTCAGACGTTGAGGGCTTATTCTGTTTCCGATGATAAAACCCATCTGTTTCCACCAAAAAACCTTTCAGGGGATAGTTTGCAACAGTTTGGCAGCATTTTTGAGTGAATTGCAGAACGTCAGATTTTTGCTGAAATTGTGACCCCGCGGCTTAGGGATTTTTTCAAAAAAAGTTGTTCAGACGTCGAGGGCAAATTCTGTTTCTGATGATAAAAACCCATCTGTTTCCACCGGAAAAGCTTTCAGGAGAGCGTTTGCAACAGTTTGGCAGGATTTTTGAGTAAATTGCAGAACGTCAAATTTTTGCTGAAATTGTGACCGCGCGGTTTAGGGATTTTTTCAAAAAAAGTTGTTCAGACGTCGAGGGCTTATTCTGTTTTTGATGATGAAAACCCATCTGTTTCCACCGAAAAACCTTTCAGGGGATCGTTTGCAACAGTTTGGAAGCATTTTTGAGTGAATTGCAGAACGTCAGATTTTTGCTGAAATTGTGACCGCGCGGCTTAGGGATTTTTTCAAAAAAAGTTGTTCAGACGTTGAGGGCTTATTCTGTTTTTGATGATGAAAACCCATCTGTTTCCACCGAAAAACCTTTCAGGGGATCGTTTGCAACAGTTTGGAAGCATTTTTGAGTGAATTGCAGAACGTCAGATTTTTGCTGAAATTGTGACCCCGCGGCTTAGGGATTTTTTCAAAAATAGTTGTTCAGACGTCGAGGGCAAATTCTGTTTCTGATTATAAAAACCCATCTGTTTCCACCGGAAAAGCTTTCAGGAGAGCGTTTGCAACAGTTTGCCACTATTTCTGAGTAAATTGCGGAAAGTCAGATTTTTGCTGAAATTGTGACCCCGCGGATTAGGGATTTTTTTCAAAAAAATTTGTTCAGACGTCGAGGGCTTATTCTGTTTCTGATGATAAAAACCTATCTGTTTCCACTGAAAAACCTTTCAGGGGATCATTTGTGACAGTTTGGCAGGATTTTTGAGTGAATTGCAGAACATCAGATTTTTGCTGAAATTGTGACCGCGCGGCTTAGGGATTTTTTCAAAAAAAGTTGTTCAGACGTCGAGGGCAAATTCTGTTTCTGATGATAAAAACCCATCTGTTTCCACCGGAAAAGCTTTCAGGAGAGCGTTTGCAACAGTTTGCCACTATTTCTGAGTAAATTGCGGAAGGTCAGATTTTTGCTGAAATTGTGACCCCGCGGATTAGGGATTTTTAAAAAAAAATTTGTTCAGACGTCGAGGGCTTATTCTGTTAATGATGATAAAAACCTATCTGTTTCCACTGAAAAACCTTTCAGGGGATCATTTGTGACAGTTTGGCAGGATTTTTGAGTGAATTGCAGAACGTAAAATTTTTGCTGAAATTGTGACCGTGCGGCTTAGGGATTTTTTCAAAAAAAGTGGTTCAGACGTCGAGGGCTTATTCTGTTTCTGATGATAAAACCCATCTGTTTCCACCGAAAAACCTTTCAGGGGATCGTTTCCAACACTTTGGCAACATTTTTGAGTGAATTGCAGAACGTCAAATTTTTGCTGAAATTGTGACCGCGCCTTAGGGATTTTTTCAAAAAAAGTTGTTCAGACGTTGAGGGCTTATTCTGTTTCCGATGATAAAACCCATCTGTTTCCACCAAAAAACCTTTCAGGGGATAGTTTGCAACAGTTTGGCAGCATTTTTGCGTGAATTGCAGAACGTCAGATTTTTGCTGAAATTGTGACCCCGCGGCTTAGGGATTTTTTCAAAAAAAAGTTGTTCAGACGTCGAGGGCAAATACTGTTTCTGATGATAAAAACCCATCTGTTTCCACCGGAAAATCTTTCAGGAGAGCGTTTGCAACAGTTTGCCACTATTTCTGAGTAAATTGCGGAAGGTCAGATTTTTGCTGAAATTGTGACCGCGCGCCTTAGGGATTTTTTCAAAAAAAGTTGTTCAGACGTCGAGGGCTTATTCTGTTTCTGATGATAAAAACCTATCTGTTTCCACCGAAAAACCTTTCAGGGGATCATTTGTGACAGTTTGGCAGGATTTTTGAGTAAATTGCAGAACGTCAAATTTTTGCTGAAATTGTGACCGCGCGGCTTAGGGATTTTTTCAAAAAAAGTTGTTCAGACGTCGAGGGCTTATTCTGTTTTTGATGATGAAAACCCATCTGTTTCCACCGAAAAACCTTTCAGGGGATCGTTTGCAACAGTTTGGATGCATTTTTGAGTGAATTGCAGAACGTCAGATTTTTGCTGAAATTGTGACCCCGCGGCTTAGGGATATTTTCAAAAAAAGTTGTTCAGACGTCGAGGGCAAATTCTGTTTCTGATGATAAAAACCCATCTGTTTCCACCGGAAAAGCTTTCAGGAGAGCGTTTGCAACAGTTTGCCACTATTTCTGAGTAAATTGCGGAAAGTCCGATTTTTGCTGAAATTGTGACCCCGCGGATTAGGGATTTTTTCAAAAAAAATTCTTCAGACGTCGAGGGCTTATTCTGTTTCTGATGATAAAAACCTATCAGTTTCCACTGAAAAACCTTTCAGGGGATCATTTGTGACAGTTTGGCAGGATTTTTGAGTGAATTGCAGAACGTCAAATTTTTGCTGAAATTCTGACCGCGCGGCTTAGGGATTTTTTCAAAAAAAGTTGTTCAGACGTTGAGGGCTTATTCTGTTTCCGATGATAAAACCCATCTGTTTCCACCAAAAAACCTTTCAGGGGATAGTTTGCAACAGTTTGGCAGCATTTTTGAGTGAATTGCAGAACGTCAGATTTTTGCTGAAATTGTGACCCCGCGGCTTCGGGATTTTTTCAAAAAAAGTTGTTCAGACGTCGAGGGCAAATTCTGTTTCTGATGATAAAAACCCATCTGTTTCCACCGGAAAAGCTTTCAGGAGAGCGTTTGCAACAGTTTGCCACTATTTCTGAGTAAATTGCGGAAGGTCAGATTTTTGCTGAAATTGTGACCGCGCGGCTTAGGGATTTTTTCAAAAAAAGTTGTTCAGACGTCGAGGGCTTATTCTGTTTTTGATGATGAAAACCCATCTGTTTCCACCGAAAAACCTTTCAGGGGATCGTTTGCAACAGTTTGGAAGCATTTTTGAGTGAATTGCAGAACGTCAGATTTTTGCTGAAATTGTGACCGCGCGGCTTAGGGATTTTTTCAAAAAAAGTTGTTCAGACGTTGAGGGCTTATTCTGTTTTTGATGATGAAAACCCATCTGTTTCCACCGAAAAACCTTTCAGGGGATCGTTTGCATCAGTTTGGAAGCATTTTTGAGTGAATTGCAGAACGTCAGATTTTTGCTGAAATTGTGACCCCGCGGCTTAGGGATTTAGGGCTTAGGGATTTTTTCAAAAAAAGTTGTTCAGACGTCGAGGGCAAATTCTGTTTCTGATGATAAAAACCCATCTGTTTCCACCGGAAAAGCTTTCAGGAGAGCGTTTGCAACAGTTTGCCACTATTTCTGAGTAAATTGCGGAAAGTCCGATTTTTGCTGAAATTGTGACCCCGCGGATTAGGGATTTTTTCAAAAAAATTTGTTCAGACGTCGAGGGCTTATTCTGTTTCTGATGATAAAAACCTATCTGTTTCCACTGAAAAACCTTTCAGGGGATCATTTGTGACAGTTTGGCAGGATTTTTGAGTGAATTGCAGAACGTCAAATTTTTGCTGAAATTCTGACCGCGCGGCTTAGGGATTTTTTCAAAAAAAGTTGTTCAGACGTTGAGGGCTTATTCTGTTTCCGATGATAAAACCCATCTGTTTCCACCAAAAAACCTTTCAGGGGATAGTTTGCAACAGTTTGGCAGCATTTTTGAGTGAATTGCAGAACGTCAGATTTTTGCTGAAATTGTGACCCCGCGGCTTAGGGATTTTTTCAAAAAAAGTTGTTCAGACGTCGAGGGCAAATTCTGTTTCTGATGATAAAAACCCATCTGTTTCCACCGGAAAAGCTTTCAGGAGAGCGTTTGCAACAGTTTGCCACTATTTCTGAGTAAATTGCGGAAGGTCAGATTTTTGCTGAAATTGTGACCGCGCGGCTTAGGGATTTTTTCAAAAAAAGTTGTTCAGACGTCGAGGGCTTATTCTGTTTTTGATGATGAAAACCCATCTGTTTCCACCGAAAAACCTTTCAGGGGATCGTTTGCAACAGTTTGGAAGCATTTTTGAGTGAATTGCAGAACGTCAGATTTTTGCTGAAATTGTGACCGCGCGGCTTAGGGATTTTTTCAAAAAAAGTTGTTCAGACGTTGAGGGCTTATTCTGTTTTTGATGATGAAAACCCATCTGTTTCCACCGAAAAACCTTTCAGGGGATCGTTTGCATCAGTTTGGAAGCATTTTTGAGTGAATTGCAGAACGTCAGATTTTTGCTGAAATTGTGACCCCGCGGCTTAGGGATTTAGGGCTTAGGGATTTTTTCAAAAAAAGTTGTTCAGACGTCGAGGGAAAATTCTGTTTCTGATGATAAAAACCCATCTGTTTCCACCGGAAAAGCTTTCAGGAGAGCGTTTGCAACAGTTTGCCACTATTTCTGAGTAAATTGCGGAAAGTCCGATTTTTGCTGAAATTGTGACCCCGCGGATTAGGGAGTTTTTCAAAAAAATTTGTTCAGACGTCGAGGGCTTATTCTGTTTCTGATGATAAAAACCTATCTGTTTCCACTGAAAAACGTTTCAGGGGATCATTTGTGACAGTTTGGCAGGATTTTTGAGTGAATTGCAGAACGTCAAATTTTTGCTGAAATTCTGACCGCGCGGCTTAGGGATTTTTTCAAAAAAAGTTGTTCAGACGTCGAGGGCTTATTCTGTTTCTGATGATGAAAACCCATCTGTTTCCACCGAAAAACCTTTCAGGGGATCGTTTGCAACAGTTTGGAAGCATTTTTGAGTGAATTGCAGAACGTCAGATTTTTGCTGAAATTGTGACCGCGCAGCTTAGGGATTTTTTCAAAAAAAGTTGTTTAGACGTTGAGGGCAAATTCTGTTTCTGATGATAAAAACCCATCTGTTTCCACCGGAAAAGCTTTCAGGAGAGCGTTTGCAACAGTTTGCCACTATTTCTGAGTAAATTGCGGAAAGTCCGATTTTTGCTGAAATTGTGACCCCGCGGCTTAGGGATTTTTTCAAAAATAGTTGTTCAGACGTCGAGGGCAAATTCTGTTTCTGATGATAAAAACCCATCTGTTTCCACCGGAAAAGCTTTCAGGAGAGCGTTTGCAACAGTTTGCCACTATTTCTGAGTAAATTGCGGAAAGTCAGATTTTTGCTGAAATTGTGACCCCGCGGATTAGGGATTTTTTTCAAAAAAATTTGTTCAGACGTCGAGGGCTTATTCTGTTTCTGATGATATAAACCTATCTGTTTCCACTGAAAAACCTTTCAGGGGATCATTTGTGACAGTTTGGCAGGATTTTTGAGTGAATTGGAGAACATCAGATTTTTGCTGAAATTGTGACCGCGCGGCTTAGGGATTTTTTCAAAAAAAGTTGTTCAGACGTCGAGGGCAAATTCTGTTTCTGATGATAAAAACCCATCTGTTTCCACCGGAAAAGCTTTCAGGAGAGCGTTTGCAACAGTTTGCCACTATTTCTGAGTAAATTGCGGAAGGTCAGATTTTTGCTGAAATTGTGACCCCGCGGATTAGGGATTTTTTAAAAAAAATTTGTTCAGACGTCGAGGGCTTATTCTGTTAATGATGATAAAAACCTATCTGTTTCCACTGAAAAACCTTTCAGGGGATCATTTGTGACAGTTTGGCAGGATTTTTGAGTGAATTGCAGAACGTAAAATTTTTGCTGAAATTGTGACCGTGCGGCTTAGGGATTTTTTCAAAAAAAGTGGTTCAGACGTCGAGGGCTTATTCTGTTTCTGATGATAAAACCCATCTGTTTCCACCGAAAAACCTTTCAGGGGATCGTTTCCAACACTTTGGCAACATTTTTGAGTGAATTGCAGAACGTCAAATTTTTGCTGAAATTGTGACCGCGCCTTAGGGATTTTTTCAAAAAAAGTTGTTCAGACGTTGAGGGCTTATTCTGTTTCCGATGATAAAACCCATCTGTTTCCACCAAAAAACCTTTCAGGGGATAGTTTGCAACAGTTTGGCAGCATTTTTGCGTGAATTGCAGAACGTCAGATTTTTGCTGAAATTGTGACCCCGCGGCTTAGGGATTTTTTCAAAAAAAGTTTTTCAGACGTCGAGGGCAAATACTGTTTCTGATGATAAAAACCCATCTGTTTCCACCGGAAAATCTTTCAGGAGAGCGTTTGCAACAGTTTGCCACTATTTCTGAGTAAATTGCGGAAGGTCAGATTTTTGCTGAAATTGTGACCGCGCGCCTTAGGGATTTTTTCAAAAAAAGTTGTTCAGACGTCGAGGGCTTATTCTGTTTCTGATGATAAAAACCTATCTGTTTCCACCGAAACACCTTTCAGGGGATCATTTGTGACAGTTTGGCAGGATTTTTGAGTAAATTGCAGAACGTCAAATTTTTGCTGAAATTGTGACCGCGCGGCTTAGGGATTTTTTCAAAAAAAGTTGTTCAGACGTCGAGGGCTTATTCTGTTTTTGATGATGAAAACCCATCTGTTTCCACCGAAAAACCTTTCAGGGGATCGTTTGCAACAGTTTGGAAGCATTTTTGAGTGAATTGCAGAACGTCAGATTTTTGCTGAAATTGTGACCCCGCGGTTTAGGGATTTTTTCAAAAAAAGTTGTTCAGACGTCGAGGGCAAATTCTGTTTCTGATGATAAAAACCCATCTGTTTCCACCGGAAAAGCTTTCAGGAGAGCGTTTGCAACAGTTTGCCACTATTTCTGAGTAAATTGCGGAAAGTCCGATTTTTGCTGAAATTGTGACCCCGCGGATTAGGGATTTTTTTCAAAAAAATTTGTTCAGACGTCGAGGGCTTATTCTGTTTCTGATGATAAAAACCTATCTGTTTCCACTGAAAAACCTTTCAGGGGATCATTTGTGACAGTTTGGCAGGATTTTTGAGTGAATTGCAGAACGTCAAATTTTTGCTGAAATTGTGACCGCGCGGCTTAAGGATTTTTTCAAAAAAAGTTGTTCAGACGTTGAGGGCTTATTCTGTTTCCGATGATAAAACCCATCTGTTTCCATCGAAAAACCTTTCAGGGGATCGTTTCTAACACTTTGGCAGCATTTTTGAGTGAATTGCAGAACGTCAGATTTTTGCTGAAATTGTGACCCCGCCGCTTAGGGATTTTTTCAAAAAAAGTTGTTCAGACGTCGAGGGCAAATTCTGTTTCTGATGATAAAAACCCATCTGTTTCCACCGGAAAAGCTTTCAGGAGAGCGTTTGCAACAGTTATCACTATTTCTGAGTAAATTGCGGAAAGTCCGATTTTTGCTGAAATTGTGACCCCGCGGATTAGGGATTTTTTCAAAAAAATTTGTTCAGACGTCGAGGGCTTATTCTGTTTCTGATGATAAAAACCTATCTGTTTCCACTGAAAAACCTTTCAGGGGATCATTTGTGACAGTTTGGCAGGATTTTTGAGTGAATTGCAGAACGTCAAATTTTTGCTGAAATTGTGACCGCGCGGCTTAGGGATTTTTTCAAAAAAAGTTGTTCAGACGTCGAGGGCTTATTCTGTTTCTGATGATAAAAACCTATCTGTTTCCACCGAAAAACCTTTCAGGGGATTATTTGTGACAGTTTGGAAGCATTTTTGAGTGAATTGCAGAACGTCAGATTTTTGCTGAAATTGTGACCGCGCGGCTTAGGGATTTTTTCAAAAAAAGTTGTTCAGACGTTGAGGGCTTATTCTGTTTCCGATGATAAAACCCATCTGTTTCCACCAAAAAACCTTTCAGGGGATAGTTTGCAACAGTTTGGCAGCATTTTTGAGTGAATTGCAGAACGTCAAATTTTTGCTGAAATTGTGACCGCGCGGCTTAGGGATTTTTTCACAAAAAGTTGTTCAGACGTCGAGGGCAAATTCTGTTTCTGATGATAAAAACCCATCTGTTTCCACCGGAAAAGCTTTCAGGAGAGCGTTTGCAACAGTTTGCCACTATTTCTGAGTAAATTGCAGAAGGTCAGATTTTTGCTGAAATTGTGACCCCGCGGATTAGGGATTTTTTAAAAAAAATTTGTTCAGACGTCGAGGGCTTATTCTGTTAATGATGATAAAAACCTATCTGTTTCCACTGAAAAACCTTTCAGGGGATCATTTGTGACAGTTTGGCAGGATTTTTGAGTGAATTGCAGAACGTAAAATTTTTGCTGAAATTGTGACCGTGCGGCTTAGGGA
The DNA here is from genome assembly GCF_964270895.1 of Podarcis filfolensis. Taxonomy (NCBI): domain Eukaryota; kingdom Metazoa; phylum Chordata; class Lepidosauria; order Squamata; family Lacertidae; genus Podarcis; species Podarcis filfolensis. The sequence continues at coordinate 89,479,124 of NC_139608.1, forward strand.
TTTTTTCAAAAAAAGTGGTTCAGACGTCGAGGGCTTATTCTGTTTCTGATGATAAAACCCATCTGTTTCCACCGAAAAACCTTTCAGGGGATCGTTTCCAACACTTTGGCAACATTTTTGAGTGAATTGCAGAACGTCAAATTTTTGCTGAAATTGTGACCGCGCCTTAGGGATTTTTTCAAAAAAAGTTGTTCAGACGTTGAGGGCTTATTCTGTTTCCGATGATAAAACCCATCTGTTTCCACCAAAAAACCTTTCAGGGGATAGTTTGGAACAGCTTGGCAGCATTTTTGCGTGAATTGCAGAACGTCAGATTTTTGCTGAAATTGTGACCCCGCGGCTTAGGGATTTTTTCAAAAAAAGTTTTTCAGACGTCGAGGGCAAATACTGTTTCTGATGATAAAAACCCATCTGTTTCCACCGGAAAATCTTTCAGGAGAGCGTTTGCAACAGTTTGCCACTATTTCTGAGTAAATTGCGGAAGGTCAGATTTTTGCTGAAATTGTGACCGCGCGCCTTAGGGATTTTTTCAAAAAAAGTTGTTCAGAGGTCGAGGGCTTATTCTGTTTCTGATGATAAAAACCTATCTGTTTCCACCGAAAAACCTTTCAGGGGATCATTTGTGACAGTTTGGCAGGATTTTTGAGTAAATTGCAGAACGTCAAATTTTTGCTGAAATTGTGACCGCGCGGCTTAGGGATTTTTTCAAAAAAAGTTGTTCAGACGTCGAGGGCTTATTCTGTTTTTGATGATGAAAACCCATCTGTTTCCACCGAAAAACCTTTCAGGGGATCGTTTGCAACAGTTTGGAAGCATTTTTGAGTGAATTGCAGAACGTCAGATTTTTGCTGAAATTGTGACCCCGCGGCTTAGGGATTTTTTCAAAAAAAGTTGTTCAGACGTCGAGGGCAAATTCTGTTTCTGATGATAAAAACCCATCTGTTTCCACCGGAAAAGCTTTCAGGAGAGCGTTTGCAACAGTTTGCCACTATTTCTGAGTAAATTGCGGAAAGTCCGATTTTTGCTGAAATTGTGACCCCGCGGATTAGGGATTTTTTTCAAAAAAATTTGTTCAGACGTCGAGGGCTTATTCTGTTTCTGATGATAAAAACCTATCTGTTTCCACTGAAAAACCTTTCAGGGGATCATTTGTGACAGTTTGGCAGGATTTTTGAGTGAATTGCAGAACGTCAAATTTTTGCTGAAATTGTGACCGCGCGGCTTAGGGATTTTTTCAAAAAAAGTTGTTCAGACGTTGAGGGCTTATTCTGTTTCCGATGATAAAACCCATCTGTTTCCACCAAAAAACCTTTCAGGGGATAGTTTGCAACAGTTTGGCAGCATTTTTGAGTGAATTGCAGAACGTCAGATTTTTGCTGAAATTGTGACCCCGCGGCTTAGGGATTTTTTCACAAAAAGTTGTTCAGACGTCGAGGGCAAATTCTGTTTCTGATGATAAAAACCCATCTGTTTCCACCGGAAAAGCTTTCAGGAGAGCGTTTGCAACAGTTTGCCACTATTTCTGAGTAAATTGCGGAAGGTCAGATTTTTGCTGAAATTGTGACCCCGCGGATTAGGGATTTTTTAAAAAAAATTTGTTCAGACGTCGAGGGCTTATTCTGTTTCTGATGATAAAAACCTATCTGTTTCCAGCGAAAAACCTTTCAGGGGATCATTTGCGACAGTTTGGCAGGATTTTTGAGTAAATTGCAGAACGTCAAATTTTTGCTGAAATTGTGACCGCGCGGCTTAGGGATTTTTTCAAAAAAAGTTGTTCAGACGTCGAGGGCTTATTCTGTTTCTGATGATAAAAACCTATCTGTTTCCACCGAAAAACCTTTCAGGGGATTATTTGTGACAGTTTGGAAGCATTTTTGAGTGAATTGCAGAACGTCAGATTTTTGCTGAAATTGTGACCGCGCGGCTTAGGGATTTTTTCAAAAAAAGTTGTTCAGACGTTGAGGGCTTATTCTGTTTCCGATGATAAAACCCATCTGTTTCCACCAAAAAACCTTTCAGGGGATAGTTTGCAACAGTTTGGCAGCATTTTTGAGTGAATTGCAGAACGTCAAATTTTTGCTGAAATTGTGACCGCGCGGCTTAGGGATTTTTTCACAAAAAGTTGTTCAGACGTCGAGGGCAAATTCTGTTTCTGATGATAAAAACCCATCTGTTTCCACCGGAAAAGCTTTCAGGAGAGCGTTTGCAACAGTTTGCCACTATTTCTGAGTAAATTGCGGAAGGTCAGATTTTTGCTGAAATTGTGACCCCGCGGATTAGGGATTTTTTAAAAAAAATTTGTTCAGACGTCGAGGGCTTATTCTGTTAATGATGATAAAAACCTATCTGTTTCCACTGAAAAACCTTTCAGGGGATCATTTGTGACAGTTTGGCAGGATTTTTGAGTGAATTGCAGAACGTAAAATTTTTGCTGAAATTGTGACCGTGCGGCTTAGGGATTTTTTCAAAAAAAGTGGTTCAGACGTCGAGGGCTTATTCTGTTTCTGATGATAAAACCCATCTGTTTCCACCGAAAAACCTTTCAGGGGATCGTTTCCAACACTTTGGCAACATTTTTGAGTGAATTGCAGAACGTCAAATTTTTGCTGAAATTGTGACCGCGCCTTAGGGATTTTTTCAAAAAAAGTTGTTCAGACGTTGAGGGCTTATTCTGTTTCCGATGATAAAACCCATCTGTTTCCACCAAAAAACCTTTCAGGGGATAGTTTGGAACAGCTTGGCAGCATTTTTGCGTGAATTGCAGAACGTCAGATTTTTGCTGAAATTGTGACCCCGCGGCTTAGGGATTTTTTCAAAAAAAGTTTTTCAGACGTCGAGGGCAAATACTGTTTCTGATGATAAAAACCCATCTGTTTCCACCGGAAAATCTTTCAGGAGAGCGTTTGCAACAGTTTGCCACTATTTCTGAGTAAATTGCGGAAGGTCAGATTTTTGCTGAAATTGTGACCGCGCGCCTTAGGGATTTTTTCAAAAAAAGTTGTTCAGAGGTCGAGGGCTTATTCTGTTTCTGATGATAAAAACCTATCTGTTTCCACCGAAAAACCTTTCAGGGGATCATTTGTGACAGTTTGGCAGGATTTTTGAGTAAATTGCAGAACGTCAAATTTTTGCTGAAATTGTGACCGCGCGGCTTAGGGATTTTTTCAAAAAAAGTTGTTCAGACGTCGAGGGCTTATTCTGTTTTTGATGATGAAAACCCATCTGTTTCCACCGAAAAACCTTTCAGGGGATCGTTTGCAACAGTTTGGAAGCATTTTTGAGTGAATTGCAGAACGTCAGATTTTTGCTGAAATTGTGACCCCGCGGCTTAGGGATTTTTTCAAAAAAAGTTGTTCAGACGTCGAGGGCAAATTCTGTTTCTGATGATAAAAACCCATCTGTTTCCACCGGAAAAGCTTTCAGGAGAGCGTTTGCAACAGTTTGCCACTATTTCTGAGTAAATTGCGGAAAGTCCGATTTTTGCTGAAATTGTGACCCCGCGGATTAGGGATTTTTTTCAAAAAAATTTGTTCAGACGTCGAGGGCTTATTCTGTTTCTGATGATAAAAACCTATCTGTTTCCACTGAAAAACCTTTCAGGGGATCATTTGTGACAGTTTGGCAGGATTTTTGAGTGAATTGCAGAACGTCAAATTTTTGCTGAAATTGTGACCGCGCGGCTTAGGGATTTTTTCAAAAAAAGTTGTTCAGACGTTGAGGGCTTATTCTGTTTCCGATGATAAAACCCATCTGTTTCCACCGAAAAACCTTTCAGGGGATCGTTTCTAACACTTTGGCAGCATTTTTGAGTGAATTGCAGAACGTCAGATTTTTGCTGAAATTGTGACCGCGCGGCTTAGGGATTTTTTCAAAAAAAGTTGTTCAGACGTCGAGGGCTTATTCTGTTTCCGATGATAAAACCCATCTGTTTCCACCAAAAAACCTTTCAGGGGATAGTTTGCAACAGTTTGGCAGCATTTTTGAGTGAATTGCAGAACGTCAGATTTTTGCTGAAATTGTGACCCCGCGGCTTAGGGATTTTTTCAAAAAAAGTTGTTCAGACGTCGAGGGCAAATTCTGTTTCTGATGATAAAAACCCATCTGTTTCCACCGGAAAAGCTTTCAGGAGAGCGTTTGCAACAGTTTGCCACTATTTCTGAGTAAATTGCGGAAAGTCCGATTTTTGCTGAAATTGTGACCCCGCGGATTAGGGATTTTTTCAAAAAAATTTGTTCAGACGTCGAGGGCTTATTCTGTTTCTGATGATAAAAACCTATCTGTTTCCACTGAAAAACCTTTCAGGGGATCATTTGTGACAGTTTGGCAGGATTTTTGAGTGAATTGCAGAACGTCAAATTTTTGCTGAAATTGTGACCGCGCGGCTTAGGGATTTTTTCAAAAAAAGTTGTTCAGACGTTGAGGGCTTATTCTGTTTCCGATGATAAAACCCATCTGTTTCCACCAAAAAAACTTTCAGGGGATAGTTTGCAACAGTTTGGCAGCATTTTTGAGTGAATTGCAGAATGTCAGATTTTTGCTGAAATTGTGACCCCGCGGCTTAGGGATTTTTTCACAAAAAGTTGTTCAGACGTCGAGGGCAAATTCTGTTTCTGATGATAAAAACCCATCTGTTTCCACCGGAAAAGCTTTCAGGAGAGCGTTTGCGACAGTTTGCCACTATTTCTGAGTAAATTGCGGAAAGTCCGATTTTTGCTGAAATTGTGACCCCGCGGATTAGGGATTTTTTCAAAAAAAATTGTTCAGACGTCGAGGGCTTATTCTGTTTTTGATGATGAAAACCCATCTGTTTCCACCGAAAAACCTTTCAGGGGATCGTTTGCAACAGTTTGGAAGCATTTTTGAGTGAATTGCAGAACGTCAGATTTTTGCTGAAATTGTGACCCCGCGGCTTAGGGATTTTTTCAGAAAAAGTTGTTCAGACGTTGAGGGCTTATTCTGTTTCCGATGATAAAAACCCATCTGTTTCCACCAAAAAACCTTTCAGGGGATAGCTTGCAACAGTTTGGCAGCATTTTTGAGTGAATTGCAGAACGTCAGATTTTTGCTGAAGTTGTGACCCCGCGGCTTAGGGATTTTTTCAAAAAAAGTTGTTCAGACGTCGAGGGCAAATTCTGTTTCTGATGATAAAAACCCATCTGTTTCCACCAAAAAACCTTTCAGGGGATAGTTTGCAACAGTTTGGCAGCATTTTTGAGTGAATTGCAGAACGTCAGATTTTTGCTGAAATTGTGACCCCGCGGCTTAGGGATTTTTTCAAAAAAAGTTGTTCAGACGTCGAGGGCAAATTCTGTTTCTGATGATAAAAACCCATCTGTTTCCACCGGAAAAGCTTTCAGGAGAGCGTTTGCAACAGTTTGCCACTATTTCTGAGTAAATTGCGGAAAGTCCGATTTTTGCTGAAATTGTGACCCCGCGGATTAGGGATTTTTTTCAAAAAAATTTGTTCAGACGTCGAGGGCTTATTCTGTTTCTGATGATAAAAACCTATCTGTTTCCACTGAAAAACCTTTCAGGGGATCATTTGTGACAGTTTGGCAGGATTTTTGAGTGAATTGCAGAACGTCAAATTTTTGCTGAAATTGTGACCGCGCGGCTTAGGGATTTTTTCAAAAAAAGTTGTTCAGACGTTGAGGGCTTATTCTGTTTCCGATGATAAAACCCATCTGTTTCCACCGAAAAACCTTTCAGGGGATCGTTTCTAACACTTTGGCAGCATTTTTGAGTGAATTGCAGAACGTCAGATTTTTGCTGAAATTGTGACCGCGCGGCTTAGGGATTTTTTCAAAAAAAGTTGTTCAGACGTCGAGGGCTTATTCTGTTTCCGATGATAAAACCCATCTGTTTCCACCAAAAAACCTTTCAGGGGATAGTTTGCAACAGTTTGGCAGCATTTTTGAGTGAATTGCAGAACGTCAGATTTTTGCTGAAATTGTGACCCCGCGGCTTAGGGATTTTTTCAAAAAAAGTTGTTCAGACGTCGAGGGCAAATTCTGTTTCTGATGATAAAAACCCATCTGTTTCCACCGGAAAAGCTTTCAGGAGAGCGTTTGCAACAGTTTGCCACTATTTCTGAGTAAATTGCGGAAAGTCCGATTTTTGCTGAAATTGTGACCCCGCGGATTAGGGATTTTTTCAAAAAAATTTGTTCAGACGTCGAGGGCTTATTCTGTTTCTGATGATAAAAACCTATCTGTTTCCACTGAAAAACCTTTCAGGGGATCATTTGTGACAGTTTGGCAGGATTTTTGAGTGAATTGCAGAACGTCAAATTTTTGCTGAAATTGTGACCGCGCGGCTTAGGGATTTTTTCAAAAAAAGTTGTTCAGACGTTGAGGGCTTATTCTGTTTCCGATGATAAAACCCATCTGTTTCCACCAAAAAAACTTTCAGGGGATAGTTTGCAACAGTTTGGCAGCATTTTTGAGTGAATTGCAGAACGTCAGATTTTTGCTGAAATTGTGACCCCGCGGCTTAGGGATTTTTTCACAAAAAGTTGTTCAGACGTCGAGGGCAAATTCTGTTTCTGATGATAAAAACCCATCTGTTTCCACCGGAAAAGCTTTCAGGAGAGCGTTTGCGACAGTTTGCCACTATTTCTGAGTAAATTGCGGAAAGTCCGATTTTTGCTGAAATTGTGACCCCGCGGATTAGGGATTTTTTCAAAAAAAATTGTTCAGACGTCGAGGGCTTATTCTGTTTTTGATGATGAAAACCCATCTGTTTCCACCGAAAAACCTTTCAGGGGATCGTTTGCAACAGTTTGGAAGCATTTTTGAGTGAATTGCAGAACGTCAGATTTTTGCTGAAATTGTGACCCCGCGGCTTAGGGATTTTTTCAGAAAAAGTTGTTCAGACGTTGAGGGCTTATTCTGTTTCCGATGATAAAAACCCATCTGTTTCCACCAAAAAACCTTTCAGGGGATAGCTTGCAACAGTTTGGCAGCATTTTTGAGTGAATTGCAGAACGTCAGATTTTTGCTGAAATTGTGACCCCGCGGCTTAGGGATTTTTTCAAAAAAAGTTGTTCAGACGTCGAGGGCAAATTCTGTTTCTGATGATAAAAACCCATCTGTTTCCACCAAAAAACCTTTCAGGGGATAGTTTGCAACAGTTTGGCAGCATTTTTGAGTGAATTGCAGAACGTCAGATTTTTGCTGAAATTGTGACCCCGCGGCTTAGGGATTTTTTCAAAAAAAGTTGTTCAGACGTCGAGGGCAAATTCTGTTTCTGATGATAAAAACCCATCTGTTTCCACCGGAAAAGCTTTCAGGAGAGCGTTTGCAACAGTTTGCCACTATTTCTGAGTAAATTGCGGAAAGTCCGATTTTTGCTGAAATTGTGACCCCGCGGATTAGGGATTTTTTCAAAAAAATTTGTTCAGACGTCGAGGGCTTATTCTGTTTCTGATGATAAAAACCTATCTGTTTCCACTGAAAAACCTTTCAGGGGATCATTTGTGACAGTTTGGCAGGATTTTTGAGTGAATTGCAGAACGTCAAATTTTTGCTGAAATTGTGACCGCGCGGCTTAGGGATTTTTTCAAAAAAAGTTGTTCAGACGTTGAGGGCTTATTCTGTTTCCGATGATAAAACCCATCTGTTTCCACCGAAAAACCTTTCAGGGGATCGTTTCCAACACTTTGGCAGCATTTTTGAGTGAATTGCAGAACGTCAAATTTTTGCTGAAATTGTGACCGCGCGGCTTAGGGATTTTTTCAAAAAAAGTTGTTCAGACGTTGAGGGCTTATTCTGTTTCCGATGATAAAACCCATCTGTTTCCACCAAAAAACCTTTCAGGGGATAGTTTGCAACAGTTTGGCAGCATTTTTGAGTGAATTGCAGAACGTCAGATTTTTGCTGAAATTGTGACCGCGCGGCTTAGGGATTTTTTCAAAAAAAGTTGTTCAGACGTCGAGGGCTTATTCTGTTTTTGATGATGAAAACCCATCTGTTTCCACCGAAAAACCTTTCAGGGGAACATTTGCAACAGTTTAGAAGCATTTTTGAGTGAATTGCAGAACGTCAGATTTTTGCTGAAATTGTGACCGCGCGGCTTAGGGATTTTTTCAAAAAAAGTTGTTCAGACGTTGAGGGCTTATTCTGTTTTTGATGATGAAAACCCATCTGTTTCCACCGAAAAACCTTTCAGGGGATCGTTTGCATCAGTTTGGAAGCATTTTTGAGTGAATTGCAGAACGTCAGATTTTTGCTGAAATTGTGACCCCGCGGCTTAGGGATTTAGGGCTTAGGGATTTTTTCAAAAAAAGTTGTTCAGACGTCGAGGGCAAATTCTGTTTCTGATGATAAAACCCATCTGTTTCCACCGAAAAACCTTTCAGGGGATCGTTTCCAACACTTTGGCAACATTTTTGAGTGAATTGCAGAACGTCAAATTTTTGCTGAAATTGTCACCGCGCCTTAGGGATTTTTTCAAAAAAAGTTGTTCAGACGTTGAGGGCTTATTCTGTTTCCGATGATAAAACCCATCTGTTTCCACCAAAAAACCTTTCAGGGGATAGTTTGCAACAGTTTGGCAGCATTTTTGCGTGAATTGCAGAACGTCAGATTTTTGCTGAAATTGTGACCCCGCGGCTTAGGGATTTTTTCAAAAAAAGTTGTTCAGACGTCGAGGGCAAATACTGTTTCTGATGATAAAAACCCATCTGTTTCCACCGGAAAATCTTTCAGGAGAGCGTTTGCAACAGTTTGCCACTATTTCTGAGTAAATTGCGGAAGGTCAGATTTTTGCTGAAATTGTGACCGCGCTTTAGGGATTTTTTCAAAAAAAGTTGTTCAGACGTCGAGGGCTTATTCTGTTTCTGATGATAAAAACCTATCTGTTTCAACCGAAAAACCTTTCAGGGGATCATTTGTGACAGTTTGGCAGGATTTTTGAGTAAATTGCAGAACGTCAAATTTTTGCTGAAATTGTGACCGCGCGGCTTAGGGATTTTTTCAAAAAAAGTTGTTCAGACGTCGAGGGCTTATTCTGTTTTTGATGATGAAAACCCATCTGTTTCCACCGAAAAACCTTTCAGGGGATCGTTTGCAACAGTTTGGAAGCATTTTTGAGTGAATTGCAGAACGTCAGATTTTTGCTGAAATTGTGACCCCGCGGCTTAGGGATTTTTTCAAAAAAAGTTGTTCAGACGTCGAGGGCAAATTCTGTTTCTGATGATAAAAACCCATCTGTTTCCACCGGAAAAGCTTTCAGGAGAGCGTTTGCAACAGTTTGCCACTATTTCTGAGTAAATTGCGGAAAGTCAGATTTTTGCTGAAATTGTGACCCCGCGGATTAGGGATTTTTTCAAAAAAATTTGTTCAGACGTCGAGGGCTTATTCTGTTTTTGATGATGAAAACCCATCTGTTTCCACCGAAAAACCTTTCAGGAGATCGTTTGCAACAGTTTGGAAGCATTTTTGAGTGAATTGCAGAACGTCAGATTTTTGCTGAAATTGTGACCGCGCGGCTTAGGGATTTTTTCAAAAAAAGTTGTTCAGACGTTGAGGGCTTATTCTGTTTCCGATGATAAAACCCATCTGTTTCCACCGAAAAACCTTTCCGGAGAGCGTTTGCAACACTTTGGCAGCATTTCTGAGTAAATTGCGGAAAGTCCGATTTTTGCTGAAATTGTGACCGCGCGGCTTAGGGATTTTTTCAAAAAAATTTGTTCAGACGTCGAGGGCTTATTCTGTTTCTGATGATAAAAACCTATCTGTTTCCACTGAAAAACCTTTCAGGGGATCATTTGTGACAGTTTGGCAGGATTTTTGAGTGAATTGCAGAACGTCAGATTTTTGCTGAAATTGTGACCGCGCGGCTTAGGGATTTTTTCAAAAAAAGTTGTTCAGACGTTGAGGGCTTATTCTGTTTCCGATGATAAAACCCATCTGTTTCCACCAAAAAACCTTTCAGGGGATAGTTTGCAACAGTTTGGAAGCATTTTTGAGTGAATTGCAGAACGTCAGATTTTTGCTGAAATTGTGACCGCGCGGCTTAGGGATTTTTTCAAAAAAAGTTGTTCAGACGTTGAGGGCTTATTCTGTTTCCGATGATAAAACCCATCTGTTTCCACCGAAAAACCTTTCAGGGGATCGTTTCTAACACTTTGGCAGCATTTTTGAGTGAATTGCAGAACGTCAAATTTTTGCTGAAATTGTGACCGCGCGGCTTAGGGATTTTTTCAGAAAAAGTTGTTCAGACGTTGAGGGCTTATTCTGTTTCCGATGATAAAACCCATCTGTTTCCACCAAAAAACCTTTCAGGGGATAGTTTGCAACAGTTTGGCAGCATTTTTGAGTGAATTGCAGAATGTCAGATTTTTGCTGAAATTGTGACCCCGCGGCTTAGGGATTTTTTCAAAAAAAGTTGTTCAGAGGTCGAGGGCAAATTCTGTTTCTGATGATAAAAACCCATCTGTTTCCACCGGAAAAGCTTTCAGGAGAGCGTTTGCAACAGTTTGCCACTATTTCTGAGTAAATTGCGGAAAGTCCGATTTTTGCTGAAATTGTGACCCCGCGGATTAGGGATTTTTTCAAAAAAATTTGTTCAGACGTCGAGGGCTTATTCTGTTTCTGATGATAAAAACCTATCTGTTTCCACTGAAAAACCTTTCAGGGGATCATTTGTGACAGTTTGGCAGGATTTTTGAGTGAATTGCAGAACGTCAAATTTTTGCTGAAATTGTGACCGCGCGGCTTAGGGATTTTTTCAAAAAAAGTTGTTCAGACGTTGAGGGCTTATTCTGTTTCCGATGATAAAACCCATCTGTTTCCACCAAAAAACCTTTCAGGGGATAGTTTGCAACAGTTTGGCAGCATTTTTGAGTGAATTGCAGAACGTCAGATTTTTGCTGAAATTGTGACCCCGCGGCTTAGGGATTTTTTCAAAAAAAGTTGTTCAGAGGTCGAGGGCAAATTCTGTTTCTGATGATAAAAACCCATCTGTTTCCACCGGAAAAGCTTTCAGGAGAGCGTTTGCAACAGTTTGCCACTATTTCTGAGTAAATTGAGGAAGGTCAGATTTTTGCTGAAATTGTGAGCTTAGGGATTTTTTCAAAAAAAGTTGTTCAGACGTCGAGGGCAAATTCTGTTTCTGATGATAAAAACCCATCTGTTTCCACCGGAAAAGCTTTCAGGAGAGCGTTTGCAACAGTTTGACACTATTTCTGTGTAAATTGCGGAAGGTCAGATTTTTGCTGAAATTGCTTAGGGATTTTTTCAAAAAAAAATTGTTCAGACGTCGAGGGCTTATTCTGTTTCTGATGATAAAAACCCATCTGTTTCCACCGAAAAACCTTTCAGGGGATAGTTTGCAACAGTTTGGCAGCATTTTTGAGTGAATTGCAGAACGTCAGATTTTTGCTGAAATTGTGACCCCGCGGCTTAGGGATTTTTTCAAAAAAAGTTGTTCAGAAGTCGAGGGCAAATTCTGTTTCTGATGATAAAAACCCATCTGTTTCCACCGGAAAAGCTTTCAGGAGAGCGTTTGCAACAGTTTGCCACTATTTCTGAGTAAATTGCGGAAGGTCAGATTTTTGCTGAAATTGTGACCGCGCGGCTTAGGGATTTTTTCAAAAAAAATTGTTCAGAAGTCGAGGGCTTATTCTGTTTCTGATGATAAAAAAATATCTGTTTCCACCGAAAAACCTTTCAAGGGATCATTTGTGACAGTTTGGCAGGATTTTTGAGTAAATAGCAGAATGTCAAATTTTTGCTGAAATTGTGACCGCGTGGCTTAGGGATTTTTTCAAAAAAAGTTGTTCAGTCGTCGAGGGCAAATTCTGTTTCTGATTATTAAAACCCATCTGCTTCCACCAGAAAAGCTTTCAGGAGAGCGTTTGCAACAGTTTGCCACTATTTCTGAGTAAATTGAGGAAGGTCAGATTTTTGCTGAAATTGTGAGCTTAGGGATTTTTTCAAAAAAAGTTGTTCAGACGTCGAGGGCAAATTCTGTTTCTGATGATAAAAACCCATCTGTTTCCACCGGAAAAGCTTTCAGGAGAGCGTTTGCAACAGTTTGACACTATTTCTGTGTAAATTGCGGAAGGTCAGATTTTTGCTGAAATTGCTTAGGGATTTTTTCAAAAAAAAATTGTTCAGACGTCGAGGGCTTATTCTGTTTCTGATGATAAAAACCCATCTGTTTCCACCGAAAAACCTTTCAGGGGATAGTTTGCAACAGTTTGGCAGCATTTTTGAGTGAATTGCAGAACGTCAGATTTTTGCTGAAATTGTGACCCCGCGGCTTAGGGATTTTTTCAAAAAAAGTTGTTCAGACGTCGAGGGCAAATTCTGTTTCTGATGATAAAAACCCATCTGTTTCCACCGGAAAAGCTTTCAGGAGAGCGTTTGCAACAGTTTGCCACTATTTCTGAGTAAATTGCGGAAGGTCAGATTTTTGCTGAAATTGTGACCGCGCGGCTTAGGGATTTTTTCAAAAAAAATTGTTCAGAAGTCGAGGGCTTATTCTGTTTCTGATGATAAAAAAATATCTGTTTCCACCGAAAAACCTTTCAAGGGATCATTTGTGACAGTTTGGCAGGATTTTTGAGTAAATAGCAGAATGTCAAATTTTTGCTGAAATTGTGACCGCGTGGCTTAGGGATTTTTTCAAAATAGGTTGTTCAAACGTCGAGGGCTTATTCTGTTTCTGATGATAAAACCCATCTGTTTCCACCAAAAAACCTTTCAGGGGATAGTTTGCAACAGTTTGGCAGCATATTTGAGTGAATTGCAGAACGTCAGATTTTTGCTGAAATTGTGACCGCGCGGCTTAGGGATTTTTTCACAAAAAGTTGTTCAGACGTCGAGGGCAAATTCTGTTTCTGATGATAAAAACCCATCTGTTTCCACCGGAAAAGCTTTCAGGAGAGCGTTTGCAACAGTTTGCCACTATTTCTGTGTAAATTGCGGAAGGTCAGATTTTTGCTGAAATTGTGACCGCGCGGCTTAGGGATTTTTTCAAAAAAAAATTGTTCAGACGTCGAGGGCTTATTCTGTTTCTGATGATAAAAACCCATCTGTTTCCACCGAAAAAACTTTCAGGGGATAGTTTGCAACAGTTTGGCAGCATTTTTGAGTGAATTGCAGAACATCAGATTTTTGCTGAAATTGTGACCCCGCGGCTTAGGGATTTTTTCAAAAAAAGTTGTTCAGACGTCGAGGGCAAATTCTGTTTCTGATGATAAAAACCCATCTGTTTCCACCGGAGAAGCTTTCAGGAGAGCGTTTGCAACAGTTTTCCACTATTTCTGAGTAAATTGCGGAAGGTCAGATTTTTGCTGAAATTGTGGCCGCGCGGCTTAGGGATTTTTTCAAAAAAAGTTGTTCAGACGTCGAGGGCTTATTCTGTTTCTGATGATAAAAACCTATCTGTTTCCACCCAAAAACCTTTCAGGGGATCATTTGTGACAGTTTGGCAGGATTTTTGAGTAAATTGCAGAACGTCAAATTTTTGCTGAAATTGTGACCGCGCGGCTTAGGGATTTTTTCAAAAAAAGTTGTTCAGACGTTGAGGGCTTATTCTGTTTTTGATGATGAAAACCCATCTGTTTCCACCGAAAAACCTTTCAGGGGATCGTTTGCAACAGTTTGGCAGCATTTTTGAGTGAATTGCAGAACGTCAGATTTTTGCTGAAATTGTGACCCCGCGGCTTAGGGATTTTTTCAAAAAAAGTTGTTCAGACGTCGAGGGCAAATTCTGTTTCTGATGATAAAAACCCATCTGTTTCCACCGGAAAAGCTTTCAGGAGAGCGTTTGCAACAGTTTGCCACTATTTCTGAGTAAATTGCGGAAGGTCAGATTTTTGCTGAAATTGTGACCGCGCGGCTTAGGGATTTTTTCAAAAAAAATTGTTCAGAAGTCGAGGGCTTATTCTGTTTCTGATGATAAAAAAATATCTGTTTCCACCGAAAAACCTTTCAAGGGATCATTTGTGACAGTTTGGCAGGATTTTTGAGTAAATAGCAGAATGTCAAATTTTTGCTGAAATTGTGACCGCGTGGCTTAGGGATTTTTTCAAAATAGGTTGTTCAAACGTCGAGGGCTTATTCTGTTTCTGATGATAAAACCCATCTGTTTCCACCAAAAAACCTTTCAGGGGATAGTTTGCAACAGTTTGGCAGCATTTTTGAGTGAATTGCAGAACGTCAGATTTTTGCTGAAATTGTGACCGCGCGGCTTAGGGATTTTTTCACAAAAAGTTGTTCAGACGTCGAGGGCAAATTCTGTTTCTGATGATAAAAACCCATCTGTTTCCACCGGAAAAGCTTTCAGGAGAGCGTTTGCAACAGTTTGCCACTATTTCTGTGTAAATTGCGGAAGGTCAGATTTTTGCTGAAATTGTGACCGCGCGGCTTAGGGATTTTTTCAAAAAAAAATTGTTCAGACGTCGAGGGCTTATTCTGTTTCTGATGATAAAAACCCATCTGTTTCCACCGAAAAAACTTTCAGGGGATAGTTTGCAACAGTTTGGCAGGATTTTTGAGTGAATTGCAGAACATCAGATTTTTGCTGAAATTGTGACCCCGCGGCTTAGGGATTTTTTCAAAAAAGTTGTTCAGACGTCGAGGGCAAATTCTGTTTCTGATGATAAAAACCCATCTGTTTCCACCGGAGAAGCTTTCAGGAGAGCGTTTGCAACAGTTTTCCACTATTTCTGAGTAAATTGCGGAAGGTCAGATTTTTGCTGAAATTGTGGCCGCGCGGCTTAGGGATTTTTTCAAAAAAAGTTGTTCAGACGTCGAGGGCTTATTCTGTTTCTGATGATAAAAACCTATCTGTTTCCACCCAAAAACCTTTCAGGGGATCATTTGTGACAGTTTGGCAGGATTTTTGAGTAAATTGCAGAACGTCAAATTTTTGCTGAAATTGTGACCGTGCGGCTTAGGGATTTTTTCAAAAAAAGTTGTTCAGACGTCGAGGGCTTATTCTGTTTCTGATGATAAAACCCATCTGTTTCCACCGAAAAACCTTTCAGGGGATCGTTTCCAACACTTTGGCAGCATTTTTGAGTGAATTGCAGAACGTCAAATTTTTGCTGAAATTGTGACCGCGCGGCTTAGGGATTTTTTCAAAAAAAGTTGTTCAGACGTTGAGGGCAAATACTGTTTCTGATGATAAAAACCCATCTGTTTCCACCGGAAAAGCTTTCAGGAGAGCGTTTGCAACAGTTTGCCACTATTTCTGAGTAAATTTAGGAAGGTCATTTTTTTGCTGAAATTGTGACCGCGCTGCTTAGGGATTTTTTCAAAAAAAGTTGTTCAGACGTCGAGGGCTTATTCTGTTTCTGATGATAAAAACCTATCTGTTTCCACCGAAAAACCTTTCAGGGGATAGTTTGCAACAGTTTGGCAGCATTTTTGAGTGAATTGCAGAACGTCAGATTTTTGCTGAAATTGTGACCGCGCGGCTTAGGGATTTTTTCAAAAAAAGTTGTTCAGACGTCGAGGGCAAATTCTGTTTCTGATGATAAAAACCCATCTGTTTCCACCGGAAAAGCTTTCAGGAGAGCGTTTGCAACAGTTTGCCACTATTTCTGTGTAAATTGCGGAAGGTCAGATTTTTGCTGAAATTGTGACCGCGCGGCTTAGGGATTTTTTCAAAAAAAAATTGTTCAGACGTCGAGGGCTTATTCTGTTTCTGATGATAAAAACCCATCTGTTTCCACCAAAAAACCTTTCAGGGGATAGTTTGCAACAGTTTGGCAGCATTTTTGAGTGAATTGCAGAACGTCAGATTTTTGCTGAAATTGTGACCCCGCGGCTTAGGGATTTTTTCAAAAAAAGTTGTTCAGACGTCGAGGGCAAATTCTGTTTCTGATGATAAAAACCCATCTGTTTCCACCGGAAAAGCTTTCAGGAGAGCGCTTGCAACAGTTTGCCACTATTTCTGAGTAAATTGCGGAAGGTCAGATTTTTGCTGAAATTGTGACCGCGCGGCTTAGGGATTTTTTCAAAAAAAATTGTTCAGACGTCGAGGGCTTATTCTGTTTCTGATGATAAAAAAATATCTGTTTCCACCGAAAAACCTTTCAAGGTATCATTTGTGACAGTTTGGCAGGATTTTTGAGTAAATAGCAGAATGTCAAATTTTTGCTGAAATTGTGACCGCGTGGCTTAGGGATTTTTTCAAAATAGGTTGTTCAAACGTCGAGGGCTTATTCTGTTTCTGATGATAAAACCCATCTGTTTCCACCAAAAAACCTTTCAGGGGATAGTTTGCAACAGTTTGGCAGCATTTTTGAGTGAATTGCAGAACGTCAGATTGTTGCTGAAATTGTGACCGCGCGGCTTAGGGATTTTTTCAAAAAAAGTTGTTCAGACGTCGAGGGCAAATTCTGTTTCTGATGATAAAAACCCATCTGCTTCCACCGGAGAAGCTTTCAGGAGAGCGTTTGCAACAGTTTGCCACTATTTCTGAGTAAATTGCGGAAGGTCAGATTTTTGCTGAAATTGTGACCGCGCGGCTTAGGGATTTTTTCAAAAAAAGTTGTTCAGACGTCGAGGGCTTATTCTGTTTCTGATGATAAAAACCTATATGTTTCCACCGAAAAACCTTTCAGGGGATAGTTTGCAACAGTTTGGCAGCATTTTTGAGTGAATTGCAGAACGTCACATTTTTGCTAAAATTGTGACCGCGCGGCTTAGGGATTTTTTCAAAAAAAAGTTCTTCAGACGTCGAGGGCAAATTCTGTTTTTGATGATGAAAACCCATCTGCTTCCACCGGAAAAGCTTTCAGGAGAGCGTTTGCAACAGTTTGCCACTATTTCTGAGTAAATTGAGGAAGGTCAGATTTTTGCTGAAATTGTGACCGCGCGGCTTAGGGATTTTTTCAAAAAAAATTGTTCAGACGTCGAGGGCTTATTCTGTTTCTGATGATAAAAAAATATCTGTTTCCACCGAAAAACCTTTCAAGGTATCATTTGTGACAGTTTGGCAGGATTTTTGAGTAAATAGCAGAATGTCAAATTTTTGCTGAAATTGTGACCGCGTGGCTTAGGAATTTTTTCAAAATAGGTTGTTCGAACGTCGAGGGCTTATTCTGTTTCTGATGATAAAACCCATCTGTTTCCACCAAAAAACCTTTCAGGGGATAGTTTGCAACAGTTTGGCAGCATTTTTGAGTGAATTGCAGAACGTCAGATTTTTGCTGAAATTGTGACCGCGCGGCTTAGGGATTTTTTCAAAAAAAGTTGTTCAGACGTCGAGGGCAAATTCTGTTTCTGATGATAAAAACCCATCTGTTTCCACCGGAGAAGCTTTCAGGAGAGCGTTTGCAACAGTTTGCCACTATTTCTGAGTAAATTGCGGAAGGTCAGATTTTTGCTGAAATTGTGACCGCGCGGCTTAGGGATTTTTTCAAAAAAAGTTGTTCAGACGTCGAGGGCTTATTCTGTTTCTGATGATAAAACCCATCTGTTTCCACCGAAAAACCTTTCAGGGGATAGTTTGCAACAGTTTGGCAGCATTTTTGAGTGAATTGCAGAACGTCACATTTTTGCTAAAATTGTGACCGCGCGGCTTAGGGATTTTTTCAAAAAAAAGTTCTTCAGACATCGAGGGCAAATTCTGTTTTTGATGATAAAAACCTATCTGTTTCCACTGAAAAACCTTTCAGGGGATCATTTGTGACAGTTTGGCAGGATTTTTGAGTGAATTGCAGAACGTCAAATTTTTGCTGAAATTGTGACCGCGCGGCTTAGGGATTTTTTCAAAAAAAGTTGTTCAGACGTCGAGGGCTTATTCTGTTTCTGATGATAAAAACCTATCTGTTTCCACTGAAAAACCTTTCAGGGGATCATTTAGGACAGTTTGGCAGGATTTTTGAGTGAATTGCAGAACGTCAGATTTTTGCTGAAATTGTGACCGCGCGGCTTAGGGATTTTTTCAAAAAAAGTTGTTCAGACGTCGAGGGCTTATTCTGTTTTTGATGATGAAAACCCATCTGCTTCCACCGGAAAACCTTTCAGGGGATCGTTTGCAACAGTTTGGAAGCATTTTTGAGTGAATTGCAGAACGTCAGATTTTTGCTGAAATTGTGACCGCGCGGCTTAGGGATTTTTTCAAAAAAAGTTGTTCAGACGTCGAGGGCTTATTCTGTTTTTGATGATGAAAACCCATCTGCTTCCACCGGAAAACCTTTCAGGGGATCGTTTGCAACAGTTTGGAAGCATTTTTGAGTGAATTGCAGAACGTCAGATTTTTGCTGAAATTGTGACCGCGCGGCTTAGGGATTTTTTCAAAAAAAGTTGTTCAGACGTCGAGGGCTTATTCTATTTCTGATGATAAAAACCTATCTGTTTCCACCGAAAAACCTTTCAGGGGATCATTTGTGACAGTTTGGCAGGATTTTTGAGTGAATTGCAGAACGTCAGATTTTTGCTGAAATTGTGACCGCGCGACTTAGGGATTTTTTCAAAATAGGTTGTTCAAACGTCGAGGGCTTATTCTGTTTCTGATTATTAAAACCCATCTGCTTCCACCAGAAAAGCTTTCAGGAGAGCGTTTGCAACAGTTTGCCACTATTTCTGAGTAAATTGAGGAAGGTCAGATTTTTGCTGAAATTGTGAGCTTAGGGATTTTTTCAAAAAAAGTTGTTCAGACGTCGAGGGCAAATTCTGTTTCTGATGATAAAAACCCATCTGTTTCCACCGGAAAAGCTTTCAGGAGAGCGTTTGCAACAGTTTGACACTATTTCTGTGTAAATTGCGGAAGGTCAGATTTTTGCTGAAATTGCTTAGGGATTTTTTCAAAAAAAAATTGTTCAGACGTCGAGGGCTTATTCTGTTTCTGATGATAAAAACCCATCTGTTTCCACCGAAAAACCTTTCAGGGGATAGTTTGCAACAGTTTGGCAGCATTTTTGAGTGAATTGCAGAACGTCAGATTTTTGCTGAAATTGTGACCCCGCGGCTTAGGGATTTTTTCAAAAAAAGTTGTTCAGACGTCGAGGGCAAATTCTGTTTCTGATTATAAAAACCCATCTGTTTCCACCGGAAAAGCTTTCAGGAGAGCGTTTGCAACAGTTTGCCACTATTTCTGAGTAAATTGCGGAAGGTCAGATTTTTGCTGAAATTGTGACCGCGCGGCTTAGGGATTTTTTCAAAAAAAATTGTTCAGAAGTCGAGGGCTTATTCTGTTTCTGATGATAAAAAAATATCTGTTTCCACCGAAAAACCTTTCAAGGGATCATTTGTGACAGTTTGGCATGATTTTTGAGTAAATAGCAGAATGTCAAATTTTTGCTGAAATTGTGACCGCGTGGCTTTGGGATTTTTTCAAAATAGGTTGTTCAAACGTCGAGGGCTTATTCTGTTTCTGATGATAAAACCCATCTGTTTCCACCAAAAAACCTTTCAGGGGATAGTTTGCAACAGTTTGGCAGCATTTTTGAGTGAATTGCAGAACGTCAGATTTTTGCTGAAATTGTGACCCCGCGGCTTAGGGATTTTTTCAAAAAAAGTTGTTCAGTCGTCGAGGGCAAATTCTGTTTCTGATTATTAAAACCCATCTGCTTCCACCAGAAAAGCTTTCAGGAGAGCGTTTGCAACAGTTTGCCACTATTTCTGAGTAAATTGAGGAAGGTCAGATTTTTGCTGAAATTGTGAGCTTAGGGATTTTTTCAAAAAAAGTTGTTCAGACGTCGAGGGCAAATTCTGTTTCTGATGATAAAAACCCATCTGTTTCCACCGGAAAAGCTTTCAGGAGAGCGTTTGCAACAGTTTGACACTATTTCTGTGTAAATTGCGGAAGGTCAGATTTTTGCTGAAATTGCTTAGGGATTTTTTCAAAAAAAAATTGTTCAGACGTCGAGGGCTTATTCTGTTTCTGATGATAAAAACCCGTCTGTTTCCACCGAAAAACCTTTCAGGGGATAGTTTGCAACAGTTTGGCAGCATTTTTGAGTGAATTGCAGAACGTCAGATTTTTGCTGATATTGTGACCCCGCGGCTTAGGGATTTTTTCAAAAAAAGTTGTTCAGACGTCGAGGGCAAATTCTGTTTCTGATGATAAAAACCCATCTGTTTCCACCGGAAAAGCTTTCAGGAGAGCGTTTGCAACAGTTTGCCACTATTTCTGAGTAAATTGCGGAAGGTCAGATTTTTGCTGAAATTGTGACCGCGCGGCTTAGGGATTTTTTAAAAAAAAATTGTTCAGAAGTCGAGGGCTTATTCTGTTTCTGATGATAAAAAAATATCTGTTTCCACCGAAAAACCTTTCAAGGGATCATTTGTGACAGTTTGGCAGGATTTTTGAGTAAATAGCAGAACGTCAAATTTTTGCTGAAATTGTGACCGCGCGGCTTAGGGATTTTTTAAAAAAAAATTGTTCAGACGTCGAGGGCTTATTCTGTTTCTGATGATAAAAACCCATCTGTTTCCACCGAAAAAACTTTCAGGGGATAGTTTGCAACAGTTTGGCAGCATTTTTGAGTGAATTGCAGAACATCAGATTTTTGCTGAAATTGTGACCGCGCGGCTTAGGGATTTTTTCACAAAAAGTTGTTCAGACGTCGAGGGCAAATTCTGTTTCTGATGATAAAAACCCATCTGTTTCCACCGGAAAAGCTTTCAGGAGAGCGTTTGCAACAGTTTGCCACTATTTCTGTGTAAATTGCGGAAGGTCAGATTTTTGCTGAAATTGTGACCGCGCGGCTTAGGGATTTTTTCAAAAAAAAATTGTTCAGACGTCGAGGGCTTATTCTGTTTCTGATGATAAAAACCCATCTGTTTCCACCGAAAAAACTTTCAGGGGATAGTTTGCAACAGTTTGGCAGCATTTTTGAGTGAATTGCAGAACATCAGATTTTTGCTGAAATTGTGACCCCGCGGCTTAGGGATTTTTTCAAAAAAAGGTGTTCAGACGTCGAGGGCAAATTCTGTTTCTGATGATAAAAACCCATCTGTTTCCACCGGAGAAGCTTTCAGGAGAGCGTTTGCAACAGTTTTCCACTATTTCTGAGTAAATTGCGGAAGGTCAGATTTTTGCTGAAATTGTGGCCGCGCGGCTTAGGGATTTTTTCAAAAAAAGTTGTTCAGACGTCGAGGGCTTATTCTGTTTCTGATGATAAAAACCTATCTGTTTCCACCGAAAAACCTTTCAGGGGATCATTTGTGACAGTTTGGCAGGATTTTTGAGTAAATTGCAGAACGTCAAATTTTTGCTGAAATTGTGACCGCGCGGCTTAGGGATTTTTTCAAAAAAAGTTGTTCAGACGTTGAGGGCTTATTCTGTTTTTGATGATGAAAACCCATCTGTTTCCACCGGAAAAGCTTTCAGGAGAGCGTTTGCAACAGTTTGCCACTATTTCTGAGTAAATTGCGGAAAGTCAGATTTTTGCTGAAATTGTGACCCCGCAGATTAGGGATTTTTTTAAAAAAATTTGTTCAGACGTCGAGGGCTTATTCTGTTTCTGATGATAAAAACCTATCTGTTTCCACTGAAAAACCTTTCAGGGGATCATTTGTGACAGTTTGGCAGGATTTTTGAGTGAATTGCAGAACGTCAAATTTTTGCTGAAATTGTGACCGTGCGGCTTAGGGATTTTTTCAAAAAAAGTTGTTCAGACGTCGAGGGCTTATTCTGTTTCTGATGATAAAACCCATCTGTTTCCACCGAAAAACCTTTCAGGGGATCGTTTCCAACACTTTGGCAGCATTTTTGAGTGAATTGCAGAACGTCAAATTTTTGCTGAAATTGTGACCGCGCGGCTTAGGGATTTTTTCAAAAAAAGTTGTTCAGACGTTGAGGGCAAATACTGTTTCTGATGATAAAAACCCATCTGTTTCCACCGGAAAAGCTTTCAGGAGAGCGTTTGCAACAGTTTGCCACTATTTCTGAGTAAATTGAGGAAGGTCATTTTTTTGCTGAAATTGTGACCGCGCTGCTTAGGGATTTTTTCAAAAAAAGTTGTTCAGACGTCGAGGGCTTATTCTGTTTCTGATGATAAAAACCCATCTGTTTCCACCAAAAAACCTTTCAGGGGATAGTTTGCAACAGTTTGGCAGCATTTTTGAGTGAATTGCAGAACGTCAGATTTTTGCTGAAATTGTGACCCCGCGGCTTAGGGATTTTTTCAAAAAAAGTTGTTCAGACGTCGAGGGCAAATTCTGTTTCTGATGATAAAAACCCATCTGTTTCCACCGGAAAAGCTTTCAGGAGAGCGCTTGCAACAGTTTGCCACTATTTCTGAGTAAATTGCGGAAGGTCAGATTTTTGCTGAAATTGTGACCGCGCGGCTTAGGGATTTTTTCAAAAAAAATTGTTCAGACGTCGAGGGCTTATTCTGTTTCTGATGATAAAAAAAATCTGTTTCCACCGAAAAACCTTTCAAGGTATCATTTGTGACAGTTTGGCAGGATTTTTGAGTAAATAGCAGAATGTCAAATTTTTGCTGAAATTGTGACCGCGTGGCTTAGGGATTTTTTCAAAATAGGTTGTTCGAACGTCGAGGGCTTATTCTGTTTCTGATGATAAAACCCATCTGTTTCCACCAAAAAACCTTTCAGGGGATAGTTTGCAACAGTTTGGAAGCATTTTTGAGTGAATTGCAGAACGTCAGATTTTTGCTGAAATTGTGACCGCGCGGCTTAGGGATTTTTTCAAAAAAAGTTGTTCAGACGTCGAGGGCAAATTCTGTTTCTGATGATAAAAACCCATCTGTTTCCACCGAAAAACCTTTCAGGGGAGCGTTTGCAACAGTTTGCCACTATTTCTGAGTAAATTGCGGAAGGTCAGATTTTTGCTGAAATTGTGACCGCGCGGCTTAGGGATTTTTTCAAAAAAAGTTGTTCAGACGTCGAGGGCTTATTCTGTTTCTGATGATAAAACCCATCTGTTTCCACCGAAAAACCTTTCAGGGGATAGTTTGCAACAGTTTGGCAGCATTTTTGAGTGAATTGCAGAACGTCACATTTTTGCTAAAATTGTGACCGCGCGGCTTAGGGATTTTTTCAAAAAAAGTTGTTCAGACGTCGAGGGCTTATTCTGTTTCTGATGATAAAAACCTATCTGTTTCCTCTGAAAAACCTTTCAGGGGATCATTTAGGACAGTTTGGCAGGATTTTTGAGTGAATTGCAGAACGTCAAATTTTTGCTGAAATTCTGCCGCGCGGCTTAGGGATTTTTTCAAAAAAAGTTGTTCAGACGTCGAGGGCTTATTCTGTTTCTGATGATAAAAAACTATCTGTTTCCACCGAAAAACCTTTCAGGGGATAGTTTGCAACAGTTTGGCAGCATTTTTGAGTGAATTGCAGAACGTCAGATTTTTGCTGAAATTGTGACTCCGCGGCTTAGGGATTTTTTCAAAAAAAGTTGTTCAGACGTCGAGGGCAAATTCTGTTTCTGATGATAAAAACCCATCTGTTTCCACCGGAGAAGCTTTCAGGAGAGCGTTTGCAACAGTTTGCCACTATTTCTGAGTAAATTGCGGAAGGTCAGATTTTTGCTGAAATTGTGACCGCGCGGCTTAGGGATTTTTTCAAAAAAAAGTTGTTCAGACGTCGAGGGCTTATTCTGTTTTTGATGATGAAAACCCATCTGCTTCCACCGGAAAACCTTTCAGGGGATCGTTTGCAACAGTTTGGAAGCATTTTTGAGTGAATTGCAGAACGTCAGATTTTTGCTGAAATTGTGACCGCGCGGCTTAGGGATTTTTTCAAAAAAAAGTTGTTCAGACGTCGAGGGCTTATTCTGTTTTTGATGATGAAAACGCATCTGCTTCCACCGGAAAACCTTTCAGGGGATCGTTTGCAACAGTTTGGAAGCATTTTTGAGTGAATTGTAGAACGTCAGATTTTTGCTGAAATTGTGACCGCGCGGCTTAGGGATTTTTTCAAAAAAAGTTGTTCAGACGTCGAGGGCTTATTCTATTTCTGATGATAAAAACCTATCTGTTTCCACCGAAAAACCTTTCAGGGGATCATTTGTGACAGTTTGGCAGGATTTTTGAGTGAATTGCAGAACGTCAGATTTTTGCTGAAATTGTGACCGCGCGGCTTAGGGATTTTTTCAAAAAAAGTTGTTCAGACGTCGATGGCTTATTCTGTTTCTGATGATAAAACCCATCTGTTTCCACCGAAAAACCTTTCAGGGGATCGTTTCCAACACTTTGGCAGCATTTTTGAGTGAATTGCAGAACGTCAGATTTTTGCTAAAATTGTGACCGCGCGGCTTAGGGATTTTTTCAAAAAAAGTTTTTCAGACGTCGAGGGCTTATTCTGTTTCTGATGATAAAAACCTATCTGTTTCCACCGAAAAACCTTTCAGGGGATTATTTGTGACAGTTTGGCAGGATTTTTGAGTGAATTGCAGAACGTCAGATTTTTGCTGAAATTGTGACCGCGCGGCTTAGGGATTTTTTCAAAAAAAGTTGTTCAGACGTCGAGGGCAAATTCTGTTTCTGATGATTAAAAACCCATCTGTTTCCACCGAAAAACCTTTCAGGGGATCGTTTGCAACAGTTTGGAAGCATTTTTGAGTGAATTGCAGAACGTCAGATTTTTGCTGAAATTGTGACCGCGCGGCTTAGGGATTTTTTCAAAAAAAGTTGTTCAGACGTCGAGGCCTTATTCTGTTTCTGATGATAAAAACCTATCTGTTTCCACCGAAAAACCTTTCAGGGGATCATTTGTGACAGTTTGGCAGGATTTTTGAGTAAATTGCAGAACGTCAAATTTTTGCTGAAATTGTGACCGCGCGGCTTAGGGATTTTTTCAAAAAAAGTTGTTCAGACGTCGAGGGCTTATTCTGTTTCTGATGATAAAACCCATCTGTTTCCACCGAAAAACCTTTCAGGGGATAGTTTGCAACAGTTTGGCAGCATTTTTGAGTGAATTGCAGAACGTCAGATTTTTGCTGAAATTGTGACCGCGCGGCTTAGGGATTTTTTCAAAAAAAATTGTTCCGACGTCGAGAGCTTATTCTGTTTCTGATGATAAAAAAATATCTGTTTCCACCGAAAAACCTTTCAAGGGATCATTTGTGACAGTTTGGCAGGATTTTTGAGTAAATAGCAGAACGTCAAATTTTTGCTGAAATTGTGACCGCGCGGCGTAGGGATTTTTTCAAAAAAAAGTTCTTCAGACGTCGAGGGCAAATTCTGTTTTTGATGATGAAAACCCATCTGCTTCCACCGGAAAAGCTTTCAGGAGAGCGTTTGCAACAGTTTGCCACTATTTCTGAGTAAATTGAGGAAGGTCAGATTTTTGCTGAAATTGTGACCGTGCGGCTTAGGGATTTTTTCAAAAAAAGTTGTTCAGACGTCGAGGGCTTATTCTGTTTCTGATGATAAAAACCTATATGTTTCCACTGAAAAACCTTTCAGGGGATCATTTAGGACAGTTTGGCAGGATTTTTGAGTGAATTGCAGAACGTCAAATTTTTGCTGAAATTCTGCCGCGCGGCTTAGGGATTTTTTCAAAAAAAGTTGTTCAGACGTCGAGGGCTTATTCTGTTTCTGATGATAAAACCCATCTGTTTCCACCGAAAAACCTTTCAGGGGATCGTTTCCAACACTTTGGCAGCATTTTTGAGTGAATTGCAGAACGTTAGATTTTTGCTAAAATTGTGACCGCGCGGCTTAGAGATTTTTTCAAAAAAAGTTTTTCAGACGTCGAGGGCTTATTCTGTTTCTGATGATAAAAACCTATCTGTTTCCACCGAAAAACCTTTCAGGGGATCATTTGTGACAGTTTGGCAGGATTTTTGAGTGAATTGCAGAACGTCAGATTTTTGCTGAAATTGTGACCGCGCGGCTTAGGGATTTTTTCAAAAAAAGTTGTTCAGACGTCGAGGGCAAATTCTGTTTCTGATGATTAAAAACCCATCTGTTTCCACCGAAAAACCTTTCAGGGGATCGTTTGCAACAGTTTGGAAGCATTTTTGAGTGAATTGCAGAACGTCAGATTTTTGCTGAAATTGTGACCGCGCGGCTTAGGGATTTTTTCAAAAAAAGTTGTTCAGACTTCGAGGGCTTATTCTGTTTTTGATGATGAAAACCCATCTGCTTCCACCGGAAAACCTTTCAGGGGATCGTTTGCAACAGTTTGGAAGCATTTTTGAGTGAATTGCAGAACGTCAGATTTTTGCTGAAATTGTGACCGCGCGGCTTAGGGATTTTTTCAAAAAAAGTTGTTCAGACGTCGAGGGCTTATTCTATTTCTGATGATAAAAACCTATCTGTTTCCACCGAAAAACCTTTCAGGGGATCATTTGTGACAGTTTGGCAGGATTTTTGAGTGAATTGCAGACCGTCAGATTTTTGCTGAAATTGTGACCGCGCGGCTTAGGGATTTTTTCAAAAAAAGTTGTTCAGACGTCGAGGGCTTATTCTGTTTCTGATGATAAAACCCATCTGTTTCCACCGAAAAACCTTTCAGGGGATCGTTTCCAACACTTTGGCAGCATTTTTGAGTGAATTGCAGAACGTCAGATTTTTGCTAAAATTGTGACCGCGCGGCTTAGGGATTTTTTCAAAAAAAGTTTTTCAGACGTCGAGGGCTTATTCTGTTTCTGATGATAAAAACCTATCTGTTTCCACCGAAAAACCTTTCAGGGGATCATTTGTGACAGTTTGGCAGGATTTTTGAGTGAATTGCAGAACGTCAGATTTTTGCTGAAATTGTGACCGCGCGGCTTAGGGATTTTTTCAAAAAAAGTTGTTCAGACGTCGAGGGCTTATTCTATTTCTGATGATAAAAACCTATCTGTTTCCACCGAAAAACCTTTCAGGGGATCATTTGTGACAGTTTGGCAGGATTTTTGAGTGAATTGCAGAACGTCAGATTTTTGCTGAAATTGTGACCGCGCGGCTTAGGGATTTTTTCAAAAAAAGTTGTTCAGACGTCGAGGGCTTATTCTGTTTCTGATGATAAAATCCATCTGTTTCCACCGAAAAACCTTTCAGGGGATCGTTTCCAACACTTTGGCAGCATTTTTGAGTGAATTGCAGAACGTCAGATTTTTGCTAAAATTGTGACCGCGCGGCTTAGGGATTTTTTCAAAAAAAGTTTTTCAGACGTCGAGGGCTTATTCTGTTTCTGATGATAAAAACCTATCTGTTTCCACCGAAAAACCTTTCAGGGGATTATTTGTGACAGTTTGGCAGGATTTTTGAGTGAATTGCAGAACGTCAGATTTTTGCTGAAATTGTGACCGCGCGGCTTAGGGATTTTTTCAAAAAAAGTTGTTCAGACGTCGAGGGCAAATTCTGTTTCTGATGATTAAAAACCCATCTGTTTCCACCGAAAAACCTTTCAGGGGATCGTTTGCAACAGTTTGGAAGCATTTTTGAGTGAATTGCAGAACGTCAGATTTTTGCTGAAATTGTGACCGCGCGGCTTAGGGATTTTTTCAAAAAAAGTTGTTCAGACGTCGAGGCCTTATTCTGTTTCTGATGATAAAAACCTATCTGTTTCCACCGAAAAACCTTTCAGGGGATCATTTGTGACAGTTTGGCAGGATTTTTGAGTAAATTGCAGAACGTCAAATTTTTGCTGAAATTGTGACCGCGCGGCTTAGGGATTTTTTCAAAAAAAGTTGTTCAGACGTCGAGGGCTTATTCTGTTTCTGATGATAAAACCCATCTGTTTCCACCGAAAAACCTTTCAGGGGATAGTTTGCAACAGTTTGGCAGCATTTTTGAGTGAATTGCAGAACGTCAGATTTTTGCTGAAATTGTGACCGCGCGGCTTAGGGATTTTTTCAAAAAAAATTGTTCCGACGTCGAGAGCTTATTCTGTTTCTGATGATAAAAAAATATCTGTTTCCACCGAAAAACCTTTCAAGGGATCATTTGTGACAGTTTGGCAGGATTTTTGAGTAAATAGCAGAACGTCAAATTTTTGCTGAAATTGTGACCGCGCGGCGTAGGGATTTTTTCAAAAAAAAGTTCTTCAGACGTCGAGGGCAAATTCTGTTTTTGATGATGAAAACCCATCTGCTTCCACCGGAAAAGCTTTCAGGAGAGCGTTTGCAACAGTTTGCCACTATTTCTGAGTAAATTGAGGAAGGTCAGATTTTTGCTGAAATTGTGACCGCGCGGCTTAGGGATTTTTTCAAAAAAAGTTGTTCAGACGTCGAGGGCTTATTCTGTTTCTGATGATAAAAACCTATATGTTTCCACTGAAAAACCTTTCAGGGGATCATTTAGGACAGTTTGGCAGGATTTTTGAGTGAATTGCAGAACGTCAAATTTTTGCTGAAATTCTGCCGCGCGGCTTAGGGATTTTTTCAAAAAAAGTTGTTCAGACGTCGAGGGCTTATTCTGTTTCTGATGATAAAACCCATCTGTTTCCACCGAAAAACCTTTCAGGGGATCGTTTCCAACACTTTGGCAGCATTTTTGAGTGAATTGCAGAACGTTAGATTTTTGCTAAAATTGTGACCGCGCGGCTTAGAGATTTTTTCAAAAAAAGTTTTTCAGACGTCGAGGGCTTATTCTGTTTCTGATGATAAAAACCTATCTGTTTCCACCGAAAAACCTTTCAGGGGATCATTTGTGACAGTTTGGCAGGATTTTTGAGTGAATTGCAGAACGTCAGATTTTTGCTGAAATTGTGACCGCGCGGCTTAGGGATTTTTTCAAAAAAAGTTGTTCAGACGTCGAGGGCAAATTCTGTTTCTGATGATTAAAAACCCATCTGTTTCCACCGAAAAACCTTTCAGGGGATCGTTTGCAACAGTTTGGAAGCATTTTTGAGTGAATTGCAGAACGTCAGATTTTTGCTGAAATTGTGACTGCGCGGCTTAGGGATTTTTTCAAAAAAAGTTGTTCAGACGTCGAGGGCTTATTCTGTTTTTGATGATGAAAACCCATCTGCTTCCACCGGAAAACCTTTCAGGGGATCGTTTGCAACAGTTTGGAAGCATTTTTGAGTGAATTGCAGAACGTCAGATTTTTGCTGAAATTGTGACCGCGCGGCTTAGGGATTTTTTCAAAAAAAGTTGTTCAGACGTCGAGGGCTTATTCTATTTCTGATGATAAAAACCTATCTGTTTCCACCGAAAAACCTTTCAGGGGATCATTTGTGACAGTTTGGCAGGATTTTTGAGTGAATTGCAGACCGTCAGATTTTTGCTGAAATTGTGACCGCGCGGCTTAGGGATTTTTTCAAAAAAAGTTGTTCAGACGTCGAGGGCTTATTCTGTTTTTGATGATGAAAACCCATCTGCTTCCACCGGAAAACCTTTCAGGGGATCGTTTGCAACAGTTTGGAAGCATTTTTGAGTGAATTGCAGAACGTCAGATTTTTGCTGAAATTGTGACCGCGCGGCTTAGGGATTTTTTCAAAAAAAGTTGTTCAGACGTCGAGGGCTTATTCTATTTCTGATGATAAAAACCTATCTGTTTCCACCGAAAAACCTTTCAGGGGATCATTTGTGACAGTTTGGCAGGATTTTTGAGTGAATTGCAGACCGTCAGATTTTTGCTGAAATTGTGACCGCGCGGCTTAGGGATTTTTTCAAAAAAAGTTGTTCAGACGTCGAGGGCTTATTCTGTTTCTGATGATAAAACCCATCTGTTTCCACCGAAAAACCTTTCAGGGGATCGTTTCCAACACTTTGGCAGCATTTTTGAGTGAATTGCAGAACGTCAGATTTTTGCTAAAATTGTGACCGCGCGGCTTAGGGATTTTTTCAAAAAAAGTTTTTCAGACGTCGAGGGCTTATTCTGTTTCTGATGATAAAAACCTATCTGTTTCCACCGAAAAACCTTTCAGGGGATCATTTGTGACAGTTTGGCAGGATTTTTGAGTGAATTGCAGAACGTCAGATTTTTGCTGAAATTGTGACCGCGCGGCTTAGGGATTTTTTCAAAAAAAGTTGTTCAGACGTCGAGGGCTTATTCTATTTCTGATGATAAAAACCTATCTGTTTCCACCGAAAAACCTTTCAGGGGATCATTTGTGACAGTTTGGCAGGATTTTTGAGTGAATTGCAGAACGTCAGATTTTTGCTGAAATTGTGACCGCGCGGCTTAGGGATTTTTTCAAAAAAAGTTGTTCAGACGTCGAGGGCTTATTCTGTTTCTGATGATAAAATCCATCTGTTTCCACCGAAAAACCTTTCAGGGGATCGTTTCCAACACTTTGGCAGCATTTTTGAGTGAATTGCAGAACGTCAGATTTTTGCTAAAATTGTGACCGCGCGGCTTAGGGATTTTTTCAAAAAAAGTTTTTCAGACGTCGAGGGCTTATTCTGTTTCTGATGATAAAAACCTATCTGTTTCCACCGAAAAACCTTTCAGGGGATTATTTGTGACAGTTTGGCAGGATTTTTGAGTGAATTGCAGAACGTCAGATTTTTGCTGAAATTGTGACCGCGCGGCTTAGGGATTTTTTCAAAAAAAGTTGTTCAGACGTCGAGGGCAAATTCTGTTTCTGATGATTAAAAACCCATCTGTTTCCACCGAAAAACCTTTCAGGGGATCGTTTGCAACAGTTTGGAAGCATTTTTGAGTGAATTGCAGAACGTCAGATTTTTGCTGAAATTGTGACCGCGCGGCTTAGGGATTTTTTCAAAAAAAGTTGTTCAGACGTCGAGGCCTTATTCTGTTTCTGATGATAAAAACCTATCTGTTTCCACCGAAAAACCTTTCAGGGGATCATTTGTGACAGTTTGGCAGGATTTTTGAGTAAATTGCAGAACGTCAAATTTTTGCTGAAATTGTGACCGCGCGGCTTAGGGATTTTTTCAAAAAAAGTTGTTCAGACGTCGAGGGCTTATTCTGTTTCTGATGATAAAACCCATCTGTTTCCACCGAAAAACCTTTCAGGGGATAGTTTGCAACAGTTTGGCAGCATTTTTGAGTGAATTGCAGAACGTCAGATTTTTGCTGAAATTGTGACCGCGCGGCTTAGGGATTTTTTCAAAAAAAATTGTTCCGACGTCGAGAGCTTATTCTGTTTCTGATGATAAAAAAATATCTGTTTCCACCGAAAAACCTTTCAAGGGATCATTTGTGACAGTTTGGCAGGATTTTTGAGTAAATAGCAGAACGTCAAATTTTTGCTGAAATTGTGACCGCGCGGCGTAGGGATTTTTTCAAAAAAAAGTTCTTCAGACGTCGAGGGCAAATTCTGTTTTTGATGATGAAAACCCATCTGCTTCCACCGGAAAAGCTTTCAGGAGAGCGTTTGCAACAGTTTGCCACTATTTCTGAGTAAATTGAGGAAGGTCAGATTTTTGCTGAAATTGTGACCGCGCGGCTTAGGGATTTTTTCAAAAAAAGTTGTTCAGACGTCGAGGGCTTATTCTGTTTCTGATGATAAAAACCTATATGTTTCCACTGAAAAACCTTTCAGGGGATCATTTAGGACAGTTTGGCAGGATTTTTGAGTGAATTGCAGAACGTCAAATTTTTGCTGAAATTCTGCCGCGCGGCTTAGGGATTTTTTCAAAAAAAGTTGTTCAGACGTCGAGGGCTTATTCTGTTTCTGATGATAAAACCCATCTGTTTCCACCGAAAAACCTTTCAGGGGATCGTTTCCAACACTTTGGCAGCATTTTTGAGTGAATTGCAGAACGTTAGATTTTTGCTAAAATTGTGACCGCGCGGCTTAGAGATTTTTTCAAAAAAAGTTTTTCAGACGTCGAGGGCTTATTCTGTTTCTGATGATAAAAACCTATCTGTTTCCACCGAAAAACCTTTCAGGGGATCATTTGTGACAGTTTGGCAGGATTTTTGAGTGAATTGCAGAACGTCAGATTTTTGCTGAAATTGTGACCGCGCGGCTTAGGGATTTTTTCAAAAAAAGTTGTTCAGACGTCGAGGGCAAATTCTGTTTCTGATGATTAAAAACCCATCTGTTTCCACCGAAAAACCTTTCAGGGGATCGTTTGCAACAGTTTGGAAGCATTTTTGAGTGAATTGCAGAACGTCAGATTTTTGCTGAAATTGTGACTGCGCGGCTTAGGGATTTTTTCAAAAAAAGTTGTTCAGACGTCGAGGGCTTATTCTGTTTTTGATGATGAAAACCCATCTGCTTCCACCGGAAAACCTTTCAGGGGATCGTTTGCAACAGTTTGGAAGCATTTTTGAGTGAATTGCAGAACGTCAGATTTTTGCTGAAATTGTGACCGCGCGGCTTAGGGATTTTTTCAAAAAAAGTTGTTCAGACGTCGAGGGCTTATTCTATTTCTGATGATAAAAACCTATCTGTTTCCACCGAAAAACCTTTCAGGGGATCATTTGTGACAGTTTGGCAGGATTTTTGAGTGAATTGCAGACCGTCAGATTTTTGCTGAAATTGTGACCGCGCGGCTTAGGGATTTTTTCAAAAAAAGTTGTTCAGACGTCGAGGGCTTATTCTGTTTCTGATGATAAAACCCATCTGTTTCCACCGAAAAACCTTTCAGGGGATCGTTTCCAACACTTTGGCAGCATTTTTGAGTGAATTGCAGAACGTCAGATTTTTGCTAAAATTGTGACCGCGCGGCTTAGGGATTTTTTCAAAAAAAGTTTTTCAGACGTCGAGGGCTTATTCTGTTTCTGATGATAAAAACCTATCTGTTTCCACCGAAAAACCTTTCAGGGGATCATTTGTGACAGTTTGGCAGGATTTTTGAGTGAATTGCAGAACGTCAGATTTTTGCTGAAATTGTGACCGCGCGGCTTAGGGATTTTTTCAAAAAAAGTTGTTCAGACGTCGAGGGCAAATTCTGTTTCTGATGATTAAAAACCCATCTGTTTCCACCGAAAAACCTTTCAGGGGATCGTTTGCAACAGTTTGGAAGCATTTTTGAGTGAATTGCAGAACGTCAGATTTTTGCTGAAATTGTGACCGCGCGGCTTAGGGATTTTTTCAAAAAAAGTTGTTCAGACGTCGAGGGCTTATTCTGTTTCTGATGATAAAAACCTATCTGTTTCCACCGAAAAACCTTTCAGGGGATCATTTGTGACAGTTTGGCAGGATTTTTGAGTAAATTGCAGAACGTCAAATTTTTGCTGAAATTGTGACCGCGCGGCTTAGGGATTTTTTCAAAAAAAGTTGTTCAGACGTCGAGGGCTTATTCTGTTTCTGATGATAAAACCCATCTGTTTCCACCGAAAAACCTTTCAGGGGATCGTTTGCAACAGTTTGGAAGCATTTTTGAGTGAATTGCAGAACGTCAGATTTTTGCTGAAATTGTGACCGCGCGGCTTAGGGATTTTTTCAAAAAAAGTTGTTCAGACGTCGAGGGCTTATTCTGTTTCTGATGATAAAAACCTATATGTTTCCACCGAAAAACCTTTCAGGGGATCATTTGTGACATTGTGGCAGGATTTTTGAGTGAATTGCAGAACGTCAGATTTTTGCTGAAATTGTGACCGCGCGGCTTAGGGATTTTTTCAAAAAAAGTTGTTCAGACGTCGAGGGCAAATTCTGTTTCTGATGATTAAAAACCCATCTGTTTCCACCGAAAAACCTTTCAGGGGATCGTTTGCAACAGTTTGGAAGCATTTTTGAGTGAATTGCAGAACGTCAGATTTTTGCTGAAATTGTGACCGCGCGGCTTAGGGATTTTTTCAAAAAAAGTTGTTCAGACGTCGAGGGCTTATTCTGTTTTTGATGATGAAAACCCATCTGCTTCCACCGGAAAACCTTTCAGGGGATCGTTTGCAACAGTTTGGAAGCATTTTTGAGTGAATTGCAGAACGTCAGATTTTTGCTGAAATTGTGACCGCGCGGCTTAGGGATTTTTTCAAAAAAAGTTGTTCAGACGTCGAGGGCTTATTCTATTTCTGATGATAAAAACCTATCTGTTTCCACCGAAAAACCTTTCAGGGGATCATTTGTGACAGTTTGGCAGGATTTTTGAGTGAATTGCAGACCGTCAGATTTTTGCTGAAATTGTGACCGCGCGGCTTAGGGATTTTTTCAAAAAAAGTTGTTTAGACGTCGAGGGCTTATTCTGTTTCTGATGATAAAACCCATCTGTTTCCACCGAAAAACCTTTCAGGGGATCGTTTCCAACACTTTGGCAGCATTTTTGAGTGAATTGCAGAACGTCAGATTTTTGCTAAAATTGTGACCGCGCGGCTTAGGGATTTTTTCAAAAAAAGTTTTTCAGACGTCGAGGGCTTATTCTGTTTCTGATGATAAAAACCTATCTGTTTCCACCGAAAAACCTTTCAGGGGATCATTTGTGACAGTTTGGCAGGATTTTTGAGTGAATTGCAGAACGTCAGATTTTTGCTGAAATTGTGACCGCGCGGCTTAGGGATTTTTTCAAAAAAAGTTGTTCAGACGTCGAGGGCAAATTCTGTTTCTGATGATTAAAAACCCATCTGTTTCCACCGAAAAACCTTTCAGGGGATCGTTTGCAACAGTTTGGAAGCATTTTTGAGTGAATTGCAGAACGTCAGATTTTTGCTGAAATTGTGACCGCGCGGCTTAGGGATTTTTTCAAAAAAAGTTGTTCAGACGTCGAGGGCTTATTCTGTTTCTGATGATAAAAACCTATCTGTTTCCACCGAAAAACCTTTCAGGGGATCATTTGTGACAGTTTGGCAGGATTTTTGAGTAAATTGCAGAACGTCAAATTTTTGCTGAAATTGTGACCGCGCGGCTTAGGGATTTTTTCAAAAAAAGTTGTTCAGACGTCGAGGGCTTATTCTGTTTCTGATGATAAAACCCATCTGTTTCCACCGAAAAACCTTTCAGGGGATCGTTTGCAACAGTTTGGAAGCATTTTTGAGTGAATTGCAGAACGTCAGATTTTTGCTGAAATTGTGACCGCGCGGCTTAGGGATTTTTTCAAAAAAAGTTGTTCAGACGTCGAGGGCTTATTCTGTTTCTGATGATAAAAACCTATCTGTTTCCACCGAAAAACCTTTCAGGGGATCATTTGTGACAGTTTGGCAGGATTTTTGAGTGAATTGCAGAACGTCAGATTTTTGCTGAAATTGTGAGCGCGCGGCTTAGGGATTTTTTCAAAAAAAGTTGTTCAGACGTCGAGGGCTTATTCTGTTTCTGATCATAAAACCCATCTGTTTCCACCGAAAAACCTTTCAGGGGATCGTTTGCAACGGTTTGGAAGCATTTTTTAGTGAATTGCAGAACGTCAGATTTTTGCTGAAATTGTGACCGCGCAGCTTAGGGATTTTTTTAAAAAAAGTTGTTCAGACGTCGAGGGCAAATTCTGTTTCTGATGATAAAAACCTATCTGTTTCCACCGAAAAACCTTTCAGGGGATCATTTGTGACAGTTTGGCAGGTTTTTTGAGTACATTGCAGAACGTCAAATTTTTGCTAAAATTGTGACCGCGCGGCTTAGGGATTTTTTCAAAAAAAAGTTGTTCAGACGTCGAGGGCTTATTCTGTTTTTGATGATGAAAACCCATCTGTTTCCACCGAAAAACCTTTCAGGGGATCGTTTCCAACACTTTGGCAGCATTTTTGAGTGAATTGCAGAACGTCACATTTTTGCTAAAATTGTGACCGCGCGGCTTAGGGATTTTTTCAAAAAAGGTTGTTCAGACGTCGAGGGCTTATTCTGTTTCTGATGATAAAAACCTATCTGTTTCCACCGAAAAACCTTTCAGGGGATCATTTGTGACAGTTTGGCAGGATTTTTGAGTACATTGCAGAACGTCAAATTTTTGCTGAAATTGTGACCGCGCGGCTTAGGGATTTTTTCAAAAAAAGTTGTTCAGACGTCGAGGGCTTATTCTGTTTTTGATGATGAAAACCCATCTGTTTCCACTGAAAAACCTTTCAGGGGATCGTTTGCAACAGTTTGGAAGCATTTTTGAGTGAATTGCAGAACGTCAGATTTTTGCTGAGATTGTGACCGCGCGGCTTAGGGATTTTTTCAAAAAAAGTTGTTCAGACGTCGAGGGCTTATTCTGTTTCTGATGATGAAAACCCATCTGTTTCCCCCGAAAAACCTTTCAAGGGATCATTTGTGACAGTTTGGCAGGATTTTTGAGTAAATAGCAGAACGTCAAATTTTTGCTGAAATTGTGACCGCGCGGCTTAGGGATTTTTTCAAAAAAAGTTGTTCAGACGTCGAGGGCAAATTCTGTTTCTGATGATAAAACCCATCTGTTTCCACCGAAAAACCTTTCAGGGGATAGTTTGCAACAGTTTGGAAGCATTTTTGAGTGAATTGCAGAACGTCAGATTTTTGCTAAAATTGTGACCGCGCGGCTTAGGGATTTTTTCAAAAAAAGTTGTTCAGACGTCGAGGGCTTATTCTGTTTCTGATGATAAAAACCTATCTGTTTCCACCGAAAAACCTTTCAGGGGATCATTTCTGAATGTTTGGCAGGATTTTTGAGTAAATAGCAGAACGTCAAATTTTTGCTGAAATTGTGACCGCGCGGCTTAGGGATTTTTTCAAAAAAAGTTGTTCAGACGTCGAGGGCAAATTCTGTTTCTGATGATAAAACCCATCTGTTTCCACCGAAAAACCATTCAGGGGATCGTTTGCAACAGTTTGGAAGCCTTTTT
The DNA here is from genome assembly GCF_964270895.1 of Podarcis filfolensis. NCBI lineage: Eukaryota > Metazoa > Chordata > Lepidosauria > Squamata > Lacertidae > Podarcis > Podarcis filfolensis. The sequence continues at coordinate 89,515,584 of NC_139608.1, forward strand.
GAGTGAATTGGAGAACGTCAGATTTTTGCTGAAATAGTGACCGCGCGAGTTAGGGATTTTTTCAAAAAAAGTTGTTCAGACGTCGAGGGCTTATTCTGTTTCTGATTATAAAACCCATCTGTTTCCACCGAAAAACCTTTCAGGGGATCGTTTCCAACACTTTGGCAGCATTTTTGAGTGAATTGCAGAACGTCACATTTTTGCTAAAATTGTGACCGCGCGGCTTAGGGATTTTTTCAAAAAAAGTTGTTCAGACGTCGAGGGCTTATTCTGTTTCTGATGATAAAAACCTATCTGTTTCCACCGAAAAACCTTTCAGGGGATCATTTGTGACAGTTTGGCAGGTTTTTTGAGTACATTGCAGAACGTCAAATTTTTGCTAAAATTGTGACCGCGCGGCTTAGGGATTTTTTCAAAAAAAAGTTGTTCAGACGTCGAGGGCTTATTCTGTTTTTGATGATGAAAACCCATCTGTTTCCACCGAAAAACCTTTCAGGGGATCGTTTGCAACAGTTTGGAAGCATTTTTGAGTGAATTGCAGAACGTCAGATTTTTGCTGAAATTGTGACCGGGCGGCTTAGGGATTTTTTCAAAAAAAGTTGTTCAGACGCCGAGGGCAAATTCTGTTTCTGATGATAAAACCCATCTGTTTCCACCGGAAAAGCTTTCAGGAGAGCGTTTGCAACAGTTTGCCACTATTTCTGAGTAAATTGCGGAAAGTCAGATTTCTGCTGAAATTGTGACCCCGCGGATTAGGGATTTTTTCAAAAAAAATTGTTCAGACGTCGAGGGCTTATTCTGTTTCTGATGATAAAAACCTATATGTTTCCACCGAAAAACCTTTCAGGGGATCATTTGTGACATTGTGGCAGGATTTTTGAGTGAATTGCAGAACGTCAGACTTCCGGAGGCGGCGCGACCGGTAATGGCTGCCTTCTCCGAGTAAGGAGAAGGGAGCTCCGCTGTAAACGGGTCGTCCGCTACGGCGAAGCGGAGACCCATTCAGGAAAACCACAGGTGGCAGAAGCCTGTGGTCTCGGGACCCGGCGGGCGCCAGAAGCAGCCCCCAAAACGTTGAAGGGACCCCGTAAGGGGCTCCGGATCGCGGAGGAGGTAGCGGCGCTGTGGGTCGTTGCGCAAACAGCGAAGTGAAGCCGCATTGCTGTTGCCGGTCAGCGCTGTCCTTTCTTCCTGCAACTTTTCTGAACTTTGGAAACTACAACCCGTGAGTAAATTTGGACATTGAAAACTTTCTGAAACTTTTGTCAACTTTCTGAAACTTTTTGAGAACTTTATGAAACTTTTAAAACTTTTTTAAAAAAAGTTGAAATCTGGCTGAAAACGGAGTGAGGATAAGCAGGAAGCCCATCTCCCGCTATACTGAACTTTAAGCAAAGAGCAGGAGGAGTGGAGACAAAAAGTTATGCGTTAACTAAATGCTGGCACCCTGTTAAAGCAGTTTTCTGAGTGAAAGACTTTGAGCTATTGACTTTTGCTGGTTATATTCGGGGTGCACTGATATCCTTCTTCTGTGGCACCAGTGGATTATAAAATAAATAAGAATCTCTGGTGCTGGAGCTGCCTGGATGAGCACCAGTTTGCAACTTTGGATACATTGAATTCAGATTTTGAAACATTCTGAGTTGGAACTGGATACTTTGAAACTGTTGCAGTCAAGGCACTGTAAGAAACACTGTTTTGCTTTAAGTTTTACTCTGCTAAAAATAATACATTGTGGAGGCGATAGACATGGATTTAAATTTATAAGTTTAACTTGGATTTGATCTTTTCCCTGAAGACGTATTAAGCTCCCTCTAGAGGATTTTGGACTTACAGCAGTGACTTTGTTTTACTTTCCCTTTCCCGGCCTCTGTTTGACTATTGCATCTGGGACTCTGCTTTCTCATGGGAACAACTTGGATTGACCTTGGATTACAGATAACTTTGGAATGAGTGGCGCAAGGAGAAGAGGAAGGACTAAACAAACAACTCTAACTTTATCTGCAGCCTCACAGCGTAGATCTTCTGTGCCGGCCTTGCCTTCCACTTTGCCTCCAGACATAGAGGCGGCCTCCCTAATACAGGCAGGGGAGGGTGAGACAGAGGAGCTGCACCTGGGAGATATGGCTTCAGGGACAAGTAGCTCTGTCTTGGAGAAAATTTTGGAGAAACTGGAGGCTCTGGACAAGAAGGCTGATTTGCATACAGCTAAAATTGAACAGAACACAGAAAGCTTGAATAAGCTGACTGGACAAGTTGCACAGAATGCCCAGTCTATTGGAGAATTAAAGGAGGCTGTAGGTGAAAATCGTAAACTGGCTGAAGATACTAGTCAAAGATTGGAAGAACTTGAGAAAGAAGTAAGACCACTCAGCAAACAAGTTGGAGAACATCAGATTTACTTTTTGATGACAGAACTGCGAAACAGGGAGACCAACTTGAGGATACGGTCAATACCAGAGGTGGAAGAAGATAATTTTATTGAATTTCTAACTAAGGAATTTGCCAAGTTTTGGAAGTTAGAGGAAAAAGACTTTAAAATTGTATCTGCTTTCAGGCTTGGCAGAGTCAGAAGGACAGAGAAGCCCAGAGATTGTTTGATAACACTGAGATCAAAGGAGGAAAGGGACAAGATTTTGGGCCTGCACTACGAAAAGTCACTAGACATTTTGGGCAAGAGAATTGAAATCTACAAGGACATTCCTAAGCAGTTGCTGGACCTTAGATCTAACTACACGGAATTGGCAAGACTGTTGAGAAGCAACGCAATTATCTTCAGGTGGGAGTTTCCACAAGGATTATCCTTTACCTACAGAGGGAGAAAGATCAAAATCAAAACAGTGGAAGATAGAGACAAGTTTTTGGGAGCACACGGAGAAGACCTCCACAAAGGACTTGGATTGCCAGCGCCAGAACTTCCAGGGGAGCCCGCCCCCTCGGATCCTCAAGGACCGGAGAACAAGGTACCACCCCAGAAAGAATAACCAGATCTATCCAGGATGTCTCTGCAGCTTTTGAGTTGGAACATAAATGGCTGTAACAGTCCCGAAAAAAGGTCTAAAATTTTTCATATTCTAAAAAAGGAACAATTGGACATTATATGCTTACAAGAAACACATGTGATTAGGCTCCATAGAAAGGTGTTAATAAATAAAAGGCTTGGTCAAGAATTTATATCATCGGATACAGTTAAAAAGAGAGGTGTAGTGATCTATGCAAAAGAGAGCCTTTCACCAAAATTTCTCTTTAAAGATGAAAGTGGAAGAATCCTCGCAATAGAAGTACAGTATCAAGGAGAAAAAATTTTGATATTAGGAATTTATGCTCCAAATGAAGGAAAATCGGATTTTTATAAGAAGTTGCACGAGATCATGCTGGATTATCTGGATTACAACAACGTCATCATGATGGGGGACATGAACGGGGTCGTATCAACAAATATGGATAAGTCACAGAACCAGAACATTACTAAAGAGGGAAGACTACCTAAGACCTTTTTTGAAATGACTGACAATATGGACTGGGTTGACATCTGGAGAGTTAGAAACCCCCTGGGAAGAGAAGGAACATTCTTTTCTGAAGCTCAACTGACTTGGACACGAATCGACCAAATATGGATAACTAGAAGTCTGGCACCTAAGGTGAGGAAGGTGGAAATCTGCCCCAAAACATGCTCCGACCATAACGCCTTGAGAATGGATATGACATTGATCCCAATCGGCTCCTTTAGATGGAAGATGAATGATGGCCTGTTTAGAGATCAAAGAATTGTAAAGAAGGCCCAAAAAACCTTAAAGGACTATTTTGAGATTAATTTGAACACTACGGTGGAAAAAAGAACTATCTGGGATGCAAGTAAAGCTGTGATGAGAGGGTTCTTGATTCAACAGAATTCCTTAAAGAAAAGACTGCAAAATGAAAAGAAAGATAAAATTCTGGAAAGTATCAAAGAGTTGGAGAAGAAGTTAAGATCTAACCCGAAGTCCCAACCGATTCTGAGAGAAATTAAACTTTATCAGGCGCAATATTCCAAGCTGATAAATCAGGAAATAGAATGGAAGATTAAAACAATGAAACAAAAAACTTTTGAATCGGCAAATAAATGTGGGAAACTGCTAGCTTGGCAGTTGAAAAGGAGACAAAGATTAAATACAGTAACAAACTTAGAGGTTGAAGGAAGGAACATTCAGAACCCGGGAGAGATTAGAAAGTGCTTCCAGAGGTATCTTAAAAAGTTATATACTCAAGGGCCACAAGATGAAATAGAGATTACACAATTTTTGGAGAGAAATGGATTAGCAAAGCTGTCAGAAGAAAATAGAACAATTTTAAATGGCAAAATAACACGACAAGAGATTGAACAGGCCATCCTGAGTCTGAAACAGGGCAAATCACCAGGGCCAGATGGACTGACCTCTAACTACTACAAGACATTGAAGGATTATTTGATACAACCTTTGTTGGAGGTCAGTAATGAAATAATGGAGGGGAAGAAGGCGCCTGAATCGTGGAAAGAAGCATTTATCACATTGATTCCAAAGTCAGAAACTGAAAAGACACAACTCAAGAATTACCGTCCCATCTCCCTTTTAAATGTGGATTACAAAATATTTGCAGATGTTTTGGCACGAAGATTTAAGAAAGTTTTAAGTGAGATAATCCATAAAGACCAGGCAGGCTTTCTCCCGGGCAGACATATGTTTACTAACACAAGGAACATCATAGACATATTGGAACTTTTACAAACAAACATAAACACTAAAGCAGTTTTAATTTTTATAGACGCGGAGAAAGCCTTTGACAACATTTCTTGGAAATTTATGAAGGGGAATTTAAAAGAAATGGGAGTGGGACGGGGGTTTGAGAACGGGATTGAGGCAATATATTCAGAACAAAAGGCTAAACTGATAGTTAACAATGTGGTTACAGAAGAGTTTAAAATTGAAAAAGGTACACGACAAGGCTGCCCGATTTCCCCATTACTGTTTATTTCGGTTCTGGAAGTGCTCCTGAATATGATTAGGGGGGACCGGTTGGTGGAAGGGATTCAGGTCGGAGCGAAACAATATAAACTTAAAGCTTTTGCAGATGACCTAGTTCTGACATTACAGGAGCCGGAGTCTAGTTTGAAAAGAGTACTACAACTGATTCAAAACTTTGGTCGAGTGGCAGGATTTAAGTTAAATAAGCAAAAAACTAAAGTTTTGGGGAAAAACGTGACAGATATTGAGTTGGAACAGCTTCAGAAAGAGACAGAACTAAATGTGGTTAAAAAAGTTAAATACCTAGGGGTAAACATAACAGCAAAAAATCTGAGTTTATTTAAAGATAATTATGAAAAATGTTGGTCAGAGATTAAGAGAGACTTGGATAGTTGGTCAAGACTAAAACTTTCTTTGTTAGGCCGAATAGCTGCCATCAAGATGAATGTATTGCCAAAAATGTTATTTTTGTTTCAGACACTGCAGATTGTAGACAAGACAGAGTGCTTCCGGAAGTGGCAGAAAGATATTTCTAAATTTGTCTGGCAGGGCAAAAAGCCCAGAATCAAATTTAAAATATTAACAGATGCGAAAGAAAGAGGGGGCTTTGCCCTGCCAGATTTAAAGTTGTATTATGAAGCTGCAGCTTTCTGCTGGTTAAAAGATTGGTTACTTCTTGAAGATACGGATGTCTTGGATTTGGAAGGTTTTAATAATGCGTTTGGATGGCATGCATATTTATGGTATGATAAAGCTAAGATAAATAAGGCCTTCAAGAACCATATTGTCAGAAAATCAGTCTTTAATGTCTGGACAAAATATAAAGACTTACTGGAGAATAAAACTCCGAGGTGGCTGTCACCCCTGGAGGCTAAGGCTCGGAAAAGAGCCAATATGGAGGCCAACTGGCCAAAATATTGGGAGATAATAGAAAAGGATGGTGACAACTGGAAATTGCAGAGTTTAGAAAAGATGAGAGACAAAGTGCGAGACTGGTTACACTATGCTCAGATTAAAGAAGTGTTTAAAAATGACAAAAAGCTAGGATTCCAAGTGGAAAAGTCAAAGTTAGAAACTGAACTGTTAGAACCTAAGACTAAGGTACTTTCAAGAATGTATAACTTGCTGCTGAAATGGAACACACATGACGAAATGGTAAAATCAACAATGATAAAATGGGCGCAGGATATTGGGTATAATATTATGTTTGAAGATTGGGAAAGGTTGTGGACCTCTGGGCTGAACTTCACTGCATGTAATGCGTTGAAGGAAAATGTGATGAAAATGATGTATAGATGGTACATGACCCCTGTTAAACTGGCTAAAATATACCATTCGTCTGATAGCAAATGTTGGAAATGTAAGGAAAATGAAGGAACATTTTTTCACCTCTGGTGGACCTGCCCTAGAGTGAAGGCCTTTTGGGAGAAGATATATAATGAATTAAAAAAGGTGTTTAAATACACCTTCACTAAGAAATCAGAGGCCTTTCTCCTGGGTATTGTCGGCCAGAGTGTGTTAAAAGAGGACAGAACATTCTTTTTGTACGCAACAACAGCAGCAAGAATATTAATTGCCAAGAATTGGAAAACTCAGGAGCTACCCACTGTGGAAGAATGGCAGATGCAACTGATGGACTATATGCAATTAGCCGAGATGACCGGCAGAATTCGAGACCAGGGAGAAGAAAGGATGGAAGAAGACTGGAGGAAATTTAAGATTTATTTACAAAAATATTGTAATTTGGCTGAGTGCTGAATTGGATGCCAGTGCAGACAATTGTCTACCATTAAATTAGATTTAAGGTTGAATTATATGTCAAACCAAATTAAGATTATTAATTAAGATGAATTAAATGATAATTTGTTTGAAACTAATTTAATAATGATGTAAGTGTATGCGGGAGGTGTGGGGGAGTCCCATGTAACAATTGAGAGATGTTAAATGGACAATGATAAGTGCTTATCTAATATATGCTTTATTTGAAAACTTTAATAAATATATTATAAAAAAAAAAAAAAAAGAATTGCAGAACGTCAAATTTTTGCTGAAATTGTGACCGCGCGGCTTAGGGATTTTTTCAAAAAAAGTTGTTCAGACGTCGAGGGCTTATTCTGTTTCTGATCATAAAACCCATCTGTTTCCACCGAAAAACCTTTCAGGGGATCGTTTGCAACAGTTTGGAAGCATTTTTTAGTGAATTGCAGAACGTCAGATTTTTGCTGAAATTGTGACCGCGCGGCTTAGGGATTTTTTCAAAAAAAGTTGTTCAGACGTCGAGGGCAAATTCTGTTTCTGATGATAAAAACCATCTGTTTCCACCAAAAAACCTTTCAGGGGATAGTTTGCAACAGTTTGGCAGCATTTTTGAGTGAATTGCAGAACGTCAGATTTTTGCTGAAATTGTGACCGCGCGGCTTAGGGATTTTTTCAAAAAAAATTGTTCCGACGTCGAGGGCTTATTCTGTTTCTGATGATAAAAAAATATCTGTTTCCACCGAAAAACCTTTCAAGGGATCATTTGTGACAGTTTGGCAGGATTTTTGAGTAAATAGCAGAACGTCAAATTTTTGCTGAAATTGTGACCGCGCGGCTTAGGGATTTTTTCAAAAAAAGTTGTTCAGACGTCGAGGGCTTATTCTGTTTCTGATGATAAAACCCATCTGTTTCCACCAAAAAACCTTTCAGGGGATAGTTTGCAACAGTTTGCCACTATTTCTGAGTAAATTGCGGAAGGTCAGATTTTTGCTGAAATTGTGACCGCGCGGCTTAGGGATTTTTTCAAAAAAAGTTGTTCAGACGTCGAGGGCAAATTCTGTTTCTGATGATAAAAACCCATCTGTTTCCACCGGAAAAGCTTTCAGGAGAGCGTTTGCAACAGTTTGCCACTATTTCTGAGTAAATTGCGGAAGGTCAGATTTTTGCTGAAATTGTGACCGCGCGGCTTAGGGATTTTTTCAAAAAAAGTTGTTCAGACGTCGAGGGCAAATTCTGTTTCTGATGATAAAAACCTATCTGTTTCCACCGAAAAACCTTTCAGGGGATCATTTGTGACAGTTTGGCAGGTTTTTTGAGTACATTGCAGAACGTCAAATTTTTGCTAAAATTGTGACCGCGCGGCTTAGGGATTTTTTCAAAAAAAAGTTGTTCAGACGTCGAGGGCTTATTCTGTTTTTGATGATGAAAACCCATCTGTTTCCACCGAAAAACCTTTCAGGGGATCGTTTCCAACACTTTGGCAGCATTTTTGAGTGAATTGCAGAACGTCACATTTTTGCTAAAATTGTGACCGCGCGGCTTAGGGATTTTTTCAAAAAAGGTTGTTCAGACGTCGAGGGCTTATTCTGTTTCTGATGATAAAAACCTATCTGTTTCCACCGAAAAACCTTTCAGGGGATCATTTGTGACAGTTTGGCAGGATTTTTGAGTACATTGCAGAACGTCAAATTTTTGCTAAAATTGTGACCGCGCGGCTTAGGGATTTTTTCAAAAAAAGTTGTTCAGACGTCGAGGGCTTATTCTGTTTTTGATGATGAAAACCCATCTGTTTCCACTGAAAAACCTTTCAGGGGATCGTTTGCAACAGTTTGGAAGCATTTTTGAGTGAATTGCAGAACGTCAGATTTTTGCTGAGATTGTGACCGCGCGGCTTAGGGATTTTTTCAAAAAAAGTTGTTCAGACGTCGAGGGCTTATTCTGTTTCTGATGATGAAAACCCATCTGTTTCCCCCGAAAAACCTTTCAAGGGATCATTTGTGACAGTTTGGCAGGATTTTTGAGTAAATAGCAGAACGTCAAATTTTTGCTGAAATTGTGACCGCGCGGCTTAGGGATTTTTTCAAAAAAAGTTGTTCAGACGTCGAGGGCAAATTCTGTTTCTGATGATAAAACCCATCTGTTTCCACCGAAAAACCTTTCAGGGGATAGTTTGCAACAGTTTGGAAGCATTTTTGAGTGAATTGCAGAACGTCAGATTTTTGCTAAAATTGTGACCGCGCGGCTTAGGGATTTTTTCAAAAAAAGTTGTTCAGACGTCGAGGGCAAATTCTGTTTCTGATGATAAAACCCATCTGTTTCCACCGAAAAACCTTTCAGGGGATAGTTTGCAACAGTTTGGAAGCATTTTTGAGTGAATTGCAGAACGTCAGATTTTTGCTAAAATTGTGACCGCGCGGCTTAGGGATTTTTTCAAAAAAAGTTGTTCAGACGTCGAGGGCTTATTCTGTTTCTGATGATAAAAACCTATCTGTTTCCACCGAAAAACCTTTCAGGGGATCATTTCTGAATGTTTGGCAGGATTTTTGAGTAAATAGCAGAACGTCAAATTTTTGCTGAAATTGTGACCGCGCGGCTTAGGGATTTTTTCAAAAAAAGTTGTTCAGACGTCGAGGGCAAATTCTGTTTCTGATGATAAAACCCATCTGTTTCCACCGAAAAACCATTCAGGGGATCGTTTGCAACAGTTTGGAAGCCTTTTTGAGTGAATTGGAGAACGTCAGATTTTTGCTGAAATAGTGACCGCGCGAGTTAGGGATTTTTTCAAAAAAAGTTGTTCAGACGTCGAGGGCTTATTCTGTTTCTGATGATAAAACCCATCTGTTTCCACCGAAAAACCTTTCAGGGGATCGTTTCCAACACTTTGGCAGCATTTTTGAGTGAATTGCAGAACGTCACATTTTTGCTAAAATTGTGACCGCGCGGCTTAGGGATTTTTTCAAAAAAAGTTGTTCAGACGTCGAGGGCTTATTCTGTTTCTGATGATAAAAACCTATCTGTTTCCACCGAAAAACCTTTCAGGGGATCATTTGTGACAGTTTGGCAGGTTTTTTGAGTACATTGCAGAACGTCAAATTTTTGCTAAAATTGTGACCGCGCGGCTTAGGGATTTTTTCAAAAAAAAGTTGTTCAGACGTCGAGGGCTTATTCTGTTTTTGATGATGAAAACCCATCTGTTTCCACCGAAAAACCTTTCAGGGGATCGTTTGCAACAGTTTGGAAGAATTTTTGAGTGAATTGCAGAACGTCAGATTTTTGCTGAAATTGTGACCGGGCGGCTTAGGGATTTTTTCAAAAAAAGTTGTTCAGACGCCGAGGGCAAATTCTGTTTCTGATCATAAAAACCCATCTGTTTCCACCGGAAAAGCTTTCAGGAGAGCGTTTGCAACAGTTTGCCACTATTTCTGAGTAAATTGCGGAAAGTCAGATTTCTGCTGAAATTGTGACCCCGCGGATTAGGGATTTTTTCAAAAAAAATTGTTCAGACGTCGAGGGCTTATTCTGTTTCTGATGATAAAAACCTATATGTTTCCACCGAAAAACCTTTCAGGGGATCATTTGTGACATTGTGGCAGGATTTTTGAGTGAATTGCAGAACGTCAAATTTTTGCTGAAATTGTGACCGCGCGGCTTAGGGATTTTTTCAAAAAAAGTTGTTCAGACGTCGAGGGCTTATTCTGTTTCTGATCATAAAACCCATCTGTTTCCACCGAAAAACCTTTCAGGGGATCGTTTGCAACAGTTTGGAAGCATTTTTTAGTGAATTGCAGAACGTCAGATTTTTGCTGAAATTGTGACCGCGCGGCTTAGGGATTTTTTCAAAAAAAGTTGTTCAGACGTCGAGGGCAAATTCTGTTTCTGATGATAAAAACCATCTGTTTCCACCAAAAAACCTTTCAGGGGATAGTTTGCAACAGTTTGGCAGCATTTTTGAGTGAATTGCAGAACGTCAGATTTTTGCTGAAATTGTGACCGCGCGGCTTAGGGATTTTTTCAAAAAAAATTGTTCCGACGTCGAGGGCTTATTCTGTTTCTGATGATAAAAAAATATCTGTTTCCACCGAAAAACCTTTCAAGGGATCATTTGTGACAGTTTGGCAGGATTTTTGAGTAAATAGCAGAACGTCAAATTTTTGCTGAAATTGTGACCGCGCGGCTTAGGGATTTTTTCAAAAAAAGTTGTTCAGACGTCGAGGGCTTATTCTGTTTCTGATGATAAAACCCATCTGTTTCCACCAAAAAACCTTTCAGGGGATAGTTTGCAACAGTTTGCCACTATTTCTGAGTAAATTGCGGAAGGTCAGATTTTTGCTGAAATTGTGACCGCGCGGCTTAGGGATTTTTTCAAAAAAAGTTGTTCAGACGTCGAGGGCAAATTCTGTTTCTGATGATAAAAAAATATCTGTTTCCACCGAAAAACCTTTCAGGGGATCATTTGTGAATGTTTGGCAGGATTTTTGAGTAAATTGCAGAACGTCAAATTTTTGCTGAAATTGTGACCGCGCGGCTTAGGGATTTTTTCAAAAAAAGTTGTTCAGACGTCGAGGGCTTATTCTGTTTCTGATGATAAAACCCATCTGTTTCCACCGAAAAACCTTTCAGGGGATAGTTTGCAACAGTTTGGCAGCATTTTTGAGTGAATTGCAGAACGTCAGATTTTTGCTAAAATTCTGACCGTGCGGCATAGGGATTTTTTAAAAAAAAATTTGTTCAGACGTCGAGGGCTTATTCGGTTTTTGATGATGAAAACCCATCTGTTTCCACCGAAAAACCTTTCAAGGGATCGTTTGCAACAGTTTGGAAGCATTTTTGAGTGAATTGCAGAACGTCAGATTTTTGCTGAAATTGTGACCGCGCGGCTTAGGGATTTTTTCAAAAAAAGTTGTTCAGACGTCGAGGGCTTATTCTGTTTCTGATGATAAAACCCATCTGTTTCCACCGAAAAACCTTTCAGGGGATCGTTTCCAACACTTTGGCAGCATTTTTGAGTGAATTGCAGAACGTCACATTTTTGCTAAAATTGTGACCGCGCGGCTTAGGGATTTTTTCAAAAAAAAGTTGTTCAGACGTCGAGGGCTTATTCTGTTTTTGATGATAAAAACCCATCTGTTTCCACCGAAAAACCTTTCAGGGGATCGTTTGCAACAGTTTGGAAGCATTTTTGAGTGAATTGCAGAACGTCAGATTTTTGCTGAAATTGTGACCGCGCGGCTTAGGGATTTTTTCAAAAAAAGTTTTTCAGACGTTGAGGGCAAATTCTGTTTCTGATGATAAAAACCCATCTGTTTCCACCGCAAAAGCTTTCAGGAGAGCGTTTGCAACAGTTTGCCACTATTTCTGAGTAAATTGCGGAAAGTCAGATTTTTGCTGAAATTGTGACCGCGTGGCTTAGGGATTTTTTCAAAAAAAGTTGTTCAGACGTCGAGGGCTTATTCTGTTTCTGATGATAAAAACCCATCTGCTTCCACCGAAAAACCTTTCAGGGGATCATTTGTGACAGTTTGGCAGGATTTTTGAGTAAATTGCAGAACGTCAAATTTTTGCTGAAATTGTGACCGCGCGGCTTAGGGATTTTTTCAAAAAAAGTTGTTCAGACGTCGAGGGCTTATTCTGTTTCTGATGATAAAACCCATCTGTTTCCACCGAAAAACCTTTCAGGGGATAGTTTGCAACAGTTTGGCAGCATTTTTGAGTGAATTGCAGAACGTCAGATTTTTGCTAAAATTCTGACCGTGCGGCATAGGGATTTTTTAAAAAAAAATTTGTTCAGACGTCGAGGGCTTATTCTGTTTTTGATGATGAAAACCCATCTGTTTCCACCGAAAAACCTTTCAAGGGATCATTTGTGACAGTTTGGCAGGATTTTTGAGTAAATAGCAGAACGTCAAATTTTTGCTGAAATTGTGACCGCGCGGCTTAGGGATTTTTTCAAAAAAAGTTGTTCAGACGTCGAGGGCAAATTCTGTTTCTGATGATAAAACCCATCTGTTTCCACCGAAAAACCTTTCAGGGGATAGTTTGCAACAGTTTGGAAGCATTTTTGAGTGAATTGCAGAACGTCAGATTTTTGCTAAAATTGTGACCGCGCGGCTTAGGGATTTTTTCAAAAAAAGTTGTTCAGACGTCGAGGGCAAATTCTGTTTCTGATGATAAAACCCATCTGTTTCCACCGAAAAACCTTTCAGGGGATAGTTTGCAACAGTTTGGAAGCATTTTTGAGTGAATTGCAGAACGTCAGATTTTTGCTAAAATTGTGACCGCGCGGCTTAGGGATTTTTTCAAAAAAAGTTGTTCAGACGTCGAGGGCTTATTCTGTTTCTGATGATAAAAACCTATCTGTTTCCACCGAAAAACCTTTCAGGGGATCATTTCTGAATGTTTGGCAGGATTTTTGAGTAAATAGCAGAACGTCAAATTTTTGCTGAAATTGTGACCGCGCGGCTTAGGGATTTTTTCAAAAAAAGTTGTTCAGACGTCGAGGGCAAATTCTGTTTCTGATGATAAAACCCATCTGTTTCCACCGAAAAACCATTCAGGGGATCGTTTGCAACAGTTTGGAAGCCTTTTTGAGTGAATTGGAGAACGTCAGATTTTTGCTGAAATAGTGACCGCGCGAGTTAGGGATTTTTTCAAAAAAAGTTGTTCAGACGTCGAGGGCTTATTCTGTTTCTGATGATAAAACCCATCTGTTTCCACCGAAAAACCTTTCAGGGGATCGTTTCCAACACTTTGGCAGCATTTTTGAGTGAATTGCAGAACGTCACATTTTTGCTAAAATTGTGACCGCGCGGCTTAGGGATTTTTTCAAAAAAAGTTGTTCAGACGTCGAGGGCTTATTCTGTTTCTGATGATAAAAACCTATCTGTTTCCACCGAAAAACCTTTCAGGGGATCATTTGTGACAGTTTGGCAGGTTTTTTGAGTACATTGCAGAACGTCAAATTTTTGCTAAAATTGTGACCGCGCGGCTTAGGGATTTTTTCAAAAAAAAGTTGTTCAGACGTCGAGGGCTTATTCTGTTTTTGATGATGAAAACCCATCTGTTTCCACCGAAAAACCTTTCAGGGGATCGTTTGCAACAGTTTGGAAGAATTTTTGAGTGAATTGCAGAACGTCAGATTTTTGCTGAAATTGTGACCGGGCGGCTTAGGGATTTTTTCAAAAAAAGTTGTTCAGACGCCGAGGGCAAATTCTGTTTCTGATCATAAAAACCCATCTGTTTCCACCGGAAAAGCTTTCAGGAGAGCGTTTGCAACAGTTTGCCACTATTTCTGAGTAAATTGCGGAAAGTCAGATTTCTGCTGAAATTGTGACCCCGCGGATTAGGGATTTTTTCAAAAAAAATTGTTCAGACGTCGAGGGCTTATTCTGTTTCTGATGATAAAAACCTATATGTTTCCACCGAAAAACCTTTCAGGGGATCATTTGTGACATTGTGGCAGGATTTTTGAGTGAATTGCAGAACGTCAAATTTTTGCTGAAATTGTGACCGCGCGGCTTAGGGATTTTTTCAAAAAAAGTTGTTCAGACGTCGAGGGCTTATTCTGTTTCTGATCATAAAACCCATCTGTTTCCACCGAAAAACCTTTCAGGGGATCGTTTGCAACAGTTTGGAAGCATTTTTTAGTGAATTGCAGAACGTCAGATTTTTGCTGAAATTGTGACCGCGCGGCTTAGGGATTTTTTCAAAAAAAGTTGTTCAGACGTCGAGGGCAAATTCTGTTTCTGATGATAAAAACCATCTGTTTCCACCAAAAAACCTTTCAGGGGATAGTTTGCAACAGTTTGGCAGCATTTTTGAGTGAATTGCAGAACGTCAGATTTTTGCTGAAATTGTGACCGCGCGGCTTAGGGATTTTTTCAAAAAAAATTGTTCCGACGTCGAGGGCTTATTCTGTTTCTGATGATAAAAAAATATCTGTTTCCACCGAAAAACCTTTCAAGGGATCATTTGTGACAGTTTGGCAGGATTTTTGAGTAAATAGCAGAACGTCAAATTTTTGCTGAAATTGTGACCGCGCGGCTTAGGGATTTTTTCAAAAAAAGTTGTTCAGACGTCGAGGGCTTATTCTGTTTCTGATGATAAAACCCATCTGTTTCCACCAAAAAACCTTTCAGGGGATAGTTTGCAACAGTTTGCCACTATTTCTGAGTAAATTGCGGAAGGTCAGATTTTTGCTGAAATTGTGACCGCGCGGCTTAGGGATTTTTTCAAAAAAAGTTGTTCAGACGTCGAGGGCAAATTCTGTTTCTGATGATAAAAAAATATCTGTTTCCACCGAAAAACCTTTCAGGGGATCATTTGTGAATGTTTGGCAGGATTTTTGAGTAAATTGCAGAACGTCAAATTTTTGCTGAAATTGTGACCGCGCGGCTTAGGGATTTTTTCAAAAAAAGTTGTTCAGACGTCGAGGGCTTATTCTGTTTCTGATGATAAAACCCATCTGTTTCCACCGAAAAACCTTTCAGGGGATAGTTTGCAACAGTTTGGCAGCATTTTTGAGTGAATTGCAGAACGTCAGATTTTTGCTAAAATTCTGACCGTGCGGCATAGGGATTTTTTAAAAAAAAATTTGTTCAGACGTCGAGGGCTTATTCGGTTTTTGATGATGAAAACCCATCTGTTTCCACCGAAAAACCTTTCAAGGGATCGTTTGCAACAGTTTGGAAGCATTTTTGAGTGAATTGCAGAACGTCAGATTTTTGCTGAAATTGTGACCGCGCGGCTTAGGGATTTTTTCAAAAAAAGTTGTTCAGACGTCGAGGGCTTATTCTGTTTCTGATGATAAAACCCATCTGTTTCCACCGAAAAACCTTTCAGGGGATCGTTTCCAACACTTTGGCAGCATTTTTGAGTGAATTGCAGAACGTCACATTTTTGCTAAAATTGTGACCGCGCGGCTTAGGGATTTTTTCAAAAAAAAGTTGTTCAGACGTCGAGGGCTTATTCTGTTTTTGATGATAAAAACCCATCTGTTTCCACCGAAAAACCTTTCAGGGGATCGTTTGCAACAGTTTGGAAGCATTTTTGAGTGAATTGCAGAACGTCAGATTTTTGCTGAAATTGTGACCGCGCGGCTTAGGGATTTTTTCAAAAAAAGTTTTTCAGACGTTGAGGGCAAATTCTGTTTCTGATGATAAAAACCCATCTGTTTCCACCGCAAAAGCTTTCAGGAGAGCGTTTGCAACAGTTTGCCACTATTTCTGAGTAAATTGCGGAAAGTCAGATTTTTGCTGAAATTGTGACCGCGTGGCTTAGGGATTTTTTCAAAAAAAGTTGTTCAGACGTCGAGGGCTTATTCTGTTTCTGATGATAAAAACCCATCTGCTTCCACCGAAAAACCTTTCAGGGGATCATTTGTGACAGTTTGGCAGGATTTTTGAGTAAATTGCAGAACGTCAAATTTTTGCTGAAATTGTGACCGCGCGGCTTAGGGATTTTTTCAAAAAAAGTTGTTCAGACGTCGAGGGCTTATTCTGTTTCTGATGATAAAACCCATCTGTTTCCACCGAAAAACCTTTCAGGGGATAGTTTGCAACAGTTTGGCAGCATTTTTGAGTGAATTGCAGAACGTCAGATTTTTGCTAAAATTCTGACCGTGCGGCATAGGGATTTTTTAAAAAAAAATTTGTTCAGACGTCGAGGGCTTATTCTGTTTTTGATGATGAAAACCCATCTGTTTCCACCGAAAAACCTTTCAAGGGATCGTTTGCAACAGTTTGGAAGCATTTTTGAGTGAATTGCAGAACGTCAGATTTTTGCTGAAATTGTGACCGCGCGGCTTAGGGATTTTTTCAAAAAAAGTTGTTCAGACGTCGAGGGCTTATTCTGTTTCTGATGATAAAACCCATCTGTTTCCACCGAAAAACCTTTCAGGGGATCGTTTCCAACACTTTGGCAGCATTTTTGAGTGAATTGCAGAACGTCACATTTTTGCTAAAATTGTGACCGCGCGGCTTAGGGATTTTTTAAAAAAAAATTTGTTCAGACGTCGAGGGCTTATTCTGTTTTTGATGATAAAAACCCATCTGTTTCCACCGAAAAACCTTTCAGGGGATCGTTTGCAACAGTTTGGAAGCATTTTTTAGTGAATTGCAGAACGTCAGATTTTTGCTGAAATTGTGACCGCGCGGCTTAGGGATTTTTTCAAAAAAAGTTGTTCAGACGTCGAGGGCAAATTCTGTTTCTGATGATAAAAACCATCTGTTTCCACCAAAAAACCTTTCAGGGGATAGTTTGCAACAGTTTGGCAGCATTTTTGAGTGAATTGCAGAACGTCAGATTTTTGCTGAAATAGTGACCGCGCGGCTTAGGGATTTTTTCAAAAAAAGTTGTTCAGACGTCGAGGGCTTATTCTGTTTCTGATGATAAAAACCTATCTGTTTCCACCGAAAAACCTTTCAGGGGATCATTTCTGAATGTTTGGCAGGATTTTTGAGTAAATAGCAGAACGTCAAATTTTTGCTGAAATTGTGACCGCGCGGCTTAGGGATTTTTTCAAAAAAAGTTGTTCAGACGTCGAGGGCAAATTCTGTTTCTGATGATAAAACCCATCTGTTTCCACCGAAAAACCATTCAGGGGATCGTTTGCAACAGTTTGGAAGCCTTTTTGAGTGAATTGGAGAACGTCAGATTTTTGCTGAAATAGTGACCGCGCGAGTTAGGGATTTTTTCAAAAAAAGTTGTTCAGACGTCGAGGGCTTATTCTGTTTCTGATTATAAAACCCATCTGTTTCCACCGAAAAACCTTTCAGGGGATCGTTTCCAACACTTTGGCAGCATTTTTGAGTGAATTGCAGAACGTCACATTTTTGCTAAAATTGTGACCGCGCGGCTTAGGGATTTTTTCAAAAAAAGTTGTTCAGACGTCGAGGGCTTATTCTGTTTCTGATGATAAAAACCTATCTGTTTCCACCGAAAAACCTTTCAGGGGATCATTTGTGACAGTTTGGCAGGTTTTTTGAGTACATTGCAGAACGTCAAATTTTTGCTAAAATTGTGACCGCGCGGCTTAGGGATTTTTTCAAAAAAAAGTTGTTCAGACGTCGAGGGCTTATTCTGTTTTTGATGATGAAAACCCATCTGTTTCCACCGAAAAACCTTTCAGGGGATCGTTTGCAACAGTTTGGAAGCATTTTTGAGTGAATTGCAGAACGTCAGATTTTTGCTGAAATTGTGACCGGGCGGCTTAGGGATTTTTTCAAAAAAAGTTGTTCAGACGCCGAGGGCAAATTCTGTTTCTGATGATAAAAACCCATCTGTTTCCACCGGAAAAGCTTTCAGGAGAGCGTTTGCAACAGTTTGCCACTATTTCTGAGTAAATTGCGGAAAGTCAGATTTCTGCTGAAATTGTGACCCCGCGGATTAGGGATTTTTTCAAAAAAAATTGTTCAGACGTCGAGGGCTTATTCTGTTTCTGATGATAAAAACCTATATGTTTCCACCGAAAAACCTTTCAGGGGATCATTTGTGACATTGTGGCAGGATTTTTGAGTGAATTGCAGAACGTCAAATTTTTGCTGAAATTGTGACCGCGCGGCTTAGGGATTTTTTCAAAAAAAGTTGTTCAGACGTCGAGGGCTTATTCTGTTTCTGATCATAAAACCCATCTGTTTCCACCGAAAAACCTTTCAGGGGATCGTTTGCAACAGTTTGGAAGCATTTTTTAGTGAATTGCAGAACGTCAGATTTTTGCTGAAATTGTGACCGCGCGGCTTAGGGATTTTTTCAAAAAAAGTTGTTCAGACGTCGAGGGCAAATTCTGTTTCTGATGATAAAAACCATCTGTTTCCACCAAAAAACCTTTCAGGGGATAGTTTGCAACAGTTTGGCAGCATTTTTGAGTGAATTGCAGAACGTCAGATTTTTGCTGAAATTGTGACCGCGCGGCTTAGGGATTTTTTCAAAAAAAATTGTTCCGACGTCGAGGGCTTATTCTGTTTCTGATGATAAAAAAATATCTGTTTCCACCGAAAAACCTTTCAAGGGATCATTTGTGACAGTTTGGCAGGATTTTTGAGTAAATAGCAGAACGTCAAATTTTTGCTGAAATTGTGACCGCGCGGCTTAGGGATTTTTTCAAAAAAAGTTGTTCAGACGTCGAGGGCTTATTCTGTTTCTGATGATAAAACCCATCTGTTTCCACCAAAAAACCTTTCAGGGGATAGTTTGCAACAGTTTGCCACTATTTCTGAGTAAATTGCGGAAGGTCAGATTTTTGCTGAAATTGTGACCGCGCGGCTTAGGGATTTTTTCAAAAAAAGTTGTTCAGACGTCGAGGGCAAATTCTGTTTCTGATGATAAAAACCCATCTGTTTCCACCGGAAAAGCTTTCAGGAGAGCGTTTGCAACAGTTTGCCACTATTTCTGAGTAAATTGCGGAAGGTCAGATTTTTGCTGAAATTGTGACCGCGCGGCTTAGGGATTTTTTCAAAAAAAGTTGTTCAGACGTCGAGGGCTTATTCTGTTTCTGATGATAAAACCCATCTGTTTCCACCGAAAAACCTTTCAGGGGATCGTTTCCAACACTTTGGCAGCATTTTTGAGTGAATTGCAGAACGTCACATTTTTGCTAAAATTGTGACCGCGCGGCTTAGGGATTTTTTAAAAAAAAATTTGTTCAGACGTCGAGGGCTTATTCTGTTTTTGATGATAAAAACCCATCTGTTTCCACCGAAAAACCTTTCAGGGGATCGTTTGCAACAGTTTGGAAGCATTTTTTAGTGAATTGCAGAACGTCAGATTTTTGCTGAAATTGTGACCGCGCGGCTTAGGGATTTTTTCAAAAAAAGTTGTTCAGACGTCGAGGGCAAATTCTGTTTCTGATGATAAAAACCATCTGTTTCCACCAAAAAACCTTTCAGGGGATAGTTTGCAACAGTTTGGCAGCATTTTTGAGTGAATTGCAGAACGTCAGATTTTTGCTGAAATAGTGACCGCGCGGCTTAGGGATTTTTTCAAAAAAAGTTGTTCAGACGTCGAGGGCTTATTCTGTTTCTGATGATAAAAACCTATCTGTTTCCACCGAAAAACCTTTCAGGGGATCATTTCTGAATGTTTGGCAGGATTTTTGAGTAAATAGCAGAACGTCAAATTTTTGCTGAAATTGTGACCGCGCGGCTTAGGGATTTTTTCAAAAAAAGTTGTTCAGACGTCGAGGGCAAATTCTGTTTCTGATGATAAAACCCATCTGTTTCCACCGAAAAACCATTCAGGGGATCGTTTGCAACAGTTTGGAAGCCTTTTTGAGTGAATTGGAGAACGTCAGATTTTTGCTGAAATAGTGACCGCGCGAGTTAGGGATTTTTTCAAAAAAAGTTGTTCAGACGTCGAGGGCTTATTCTGTTTCTGATTATAAAACCCATCTGTTTCCACCGAAAAACCTTTCAGGGGATCGTTTCCAACACTTTGGCAGCATTTTTGAGTGAATTGCAGAACGTCACATTTTTGCTAAAATTGTGACCGCGCGGCTTAGGGATTTTTTCAAAAAAAGTTGTTCAGACGTCGAGGGCTTATTCTGTTTCTGATGATAAAAACCTATCTGTTTCCACCGAAAAACCTTTCAGGGGATCATTTGTGACAGTTTGGCAGGTTTTTTGAGTACATTGCAGAACGTCAAATTTTTGCTAAAATTGTGACCGCGCGGCTTAGGGATTTTTTCAAAAAAAAGTTGTTCAGACGTCGAGGGCTTATTCTGTTTTTGATGATGAAAACCCATCTGTTTCCACCGAAAAACCTTTCAGGGGATCGTTTGCAACAGTTTGGAAGCATTTTTGAGTGAATTGCAGAACGTCAGATTTTTGCTGAAATTGTGACCGGGCGGCTTAGGGATTTTTTCAAAAAAAGTTGTTCAGACGCCGAGGGCAAATTCTGTTTCTGATGATAAAAACCCATCTGTTTCCACCGGAAAAGCTTTCAGGAGAGCGTTTGCAACAGTTTGCCACTATTTCTGAGTAAATTGCGGAAAGTCAGATTTCTGCTGAAATTGTGACCCCGCGGATTAGGGATTTTTTCAAAAAAAATTGTTCAGACGTCGAGGGCTTATTCTGTTTCTGATGATAAAAACCTATATGTTTCCACCGAAAAACCTTTCAGGGGATCATTTGTGACATTGTGGCAGGATTTTTGAGTGAATTGCAGAACGTCAAATTTTTGCTGAAATTGTGACCGCGCGGCTTAGGGATTTTTTCAAAAAAAGTTGTTCAGACGTCGAGGGCTTATTCTGTTTCTGATCATAAAACCCATCTGTTTCCACCGAAAAACCTTTCAGGGGATCGTTTGCAACAGTTTGGAAGCATTTTTTAGTGAATTGCAGAACGTCAGATTTTTGCTGAAATTGTGACCGCGCGGCTTAGGGATTTTTTCAAAAAAAGTTGTTCAGACGTCGAGGGCAAATTCTGTTTCTGATGATAAAAACCATCTGTTTCCACCAAAAAACCTTTCAGGGGATAGTTTGCAACAGTTTGGCAGCATTTTTGAGTGAATTGCAGAACGTCAGATTTTTGCTGAAATTGTGACCGCGCGGCTTAGGGATTTTTTCAAAAAAAATTGTTCCGACGTCGAGGGCTTATTCTGTTTCTGATGATAAAAAAATATCTGTTTCCACCGAAAAACCTTTCAAGGGATCATTTGTGACAGTTTGGCAGGATTTTTGAGTAAATAGCAGAACGTCAAATTTTTGCTGAAATTGTGACCGCGCGGCTTAGGGATTTTTTCAAAAAAAGTTGTTCAGACGTCGAGGGCTTATTCTGTTTCTGATGATAAAACCCATCTGTTTCCACCAAAAAACCTTTCAGGGGATAGTTTGCAACAGTTTGCCACTATTTCTGAGTAAATTGCGGAAGGTCAGATTTTTGCTGAAATTGTGACCGCGCGGCTTAGGGATTTTTTCAAAAAAAGTTGTTCAGACGTCGAGGGCAAATTCTGTTTCTGATGATAAAAACCCATCTGTTTCCACCGGAAAAGCTTTCAGGAGAGCGTTTGCAACAGTTTGCCACTATTTCTGAGTAAATTGCGGAAGGTCAGATTTTTGCTGAAATTGTGACCGCGCGGCTTAGGGATTTTTTCAAAAAAAGTTGTTCAGACGTCGAGGGCAAATTCTGTTTCTGATGATAAAAACCTATCTGTTTCCACCGAAAAACCTTTCAGGGGATCATTTGTGACAGTTTGGCAGGTTTTTTGAGTACATTGCAGAACGTCAAATTTTTGCTAAAATTGTGACCGCGCGGCTTAGGGATTTTTTCAAAAAAAAGTTGTTCAGACGTCGAGGGCTTATTCTGTTTTTGATGATGAAAACCCATCTGTTTCCACCGAAAAACCTTTCAGGGGATCGTTTCCAACACTTTGGCAGCATTTTTGAGTGAATTGCAGAACGTCACATTTTTGCTAAAATTGTGACCGCGCGGCTTAGGGATTTTTTCAAAAAAGGTTGTTCAGACGTCGAGGGCTTATTCTGTTTCTGATGATAAAAACCTATCTGTTTCCACCGAAAAACCTTTCAGGGGATCATTTGTGACAGTTTGGCAGGATTTTTGAGTACATTGCAGAACGTCAAATTTTTGCTAAAATTGTGACCGCGCGGCTTAGGGATTTTTTCAAAAAAAGTTGTTCAGACGTCGAGGGCAAATTCTGTTTCTGATGATGAAAACCCATCTGTTTCCCCCGAAAAACCTTTCAAGGGATCATTTGTGACAGTTTGGCAGGATTTTTGAGTAAATAGCAGAACGTCAAATTTTTGCTGAAATTGTGACCGCGCGGCTTAGGGATTTTTTCAAAAAAAGTTGTTCAGACGTCGAGGGCAAATTCTGTTTCTGATGATAAAACCCATCTGTTTCCACCGAAAAACCTTTCAGGGGATAGTTTGCAACAGTTTGGAAGCATTTTTGAGTGAATTGCAGAACGTCAGATTTTTGCTAAAATTGTGACCGCGCGGCTTAGGGATTTTTTCAAAAAAAGTTGTTCAGACGTCGAGGGCAAATTCTGTTTCTGATGATAAAACCCATCTGTTTCCACCGAAAAACCTTTCAGGGGATAGTTTGCAACAGTTTGGAAGCATTTTTGAGTGAATTGCAGAACGTCAGATTTTTGCTAAAATTGTGACCGCGCGGCTTAGGGATTTTTTCAAAAAAAGTTGTTCAGACGTCGAGGGCTTATTCTGTTTCTGATGATAAAAACCTATCTGTTTCCACCGAAAAACCTTTCAGGGGATCATTTCTGAATGTTTGGCAGGATTTTTGAGTAAATAGCAGAACGTCAAATTTTTGCTGAAATTGTGACCGCGCGGCTTAGGGATTTTTTCAAAAAAAGTTGTTCAGACGTCGAGGGCAAATTCTGTTTCTGATGATAAAACCCATCTGTTTCCACCGAAAAACATTTCAGGGGATCGTTTGCAACAGTTTGGAAGCCTTTTTGAGTGAATTGGAGAACGTCAGATTTTTGCTGAAATAGTGACCGCGCGAGTTAGGGATTTTTTCAAAAAAAGTTGTTCAGACGTCGAGGGCTTATTCTGTTTCTGATGATAAAACCCATCTGTTTCCACCGAAAAACCTTTCAGGGGATCGTTTCCAACACTTTGGCAGCATTTTTGAGTGAATTGCAGAACGTCACATTTTTGCTAAAATTGTGACCGCGCGGCTTAGGGATTTTTTCAAAAAAAGTTGTTCAGACGTCGAGGGCTTATTCTGTTTCTGATGATAAAAACCTATCTGTTTCCACCGAAAAACCTTTCAGGGGATCATTTGTGACAGTTTGGCAGGTTTTTTGAGTACATTGCAGAACGTCAAATTTTTGCTAAAATTGTGACCGCGCGGCTTAGGGATTTTTTCAAAAAAAAGTTGTTCAGACGTCGAGGGCTTATTCTGTTTTTGATGATGAAAACCCATCTGTTTCCACCGAAAAACCTTTCAGGGGATCGTTTGCAACAGTTTGGAAGAATTTTTGAGTGAATTGCAGAACGTCAGATTTTTGCTGAAATTGTGACCGGGCGGCTTAGGGATTTTTTCAAAAAAAGTTGTTCAGACGCCGAGGGCAAATTCTGTTTCTGATCATAAAAACCCATCTGTTTCCACCGGAAAAGCTTTCAGGAGAGCGTTTGCAACAGTTTGCCACTATTTCTGAGTAAATTGCGGAAAGTCAGATTTCTGCTGAAATTGTGACCCCGCGGATTAGGGATTTTTTCAAAAAAAATTGTTCAGACGTCGAGGGCTTATTCTGTTTCTGATGATAAAAACCTATATGTTTCCACCGAAAAACCTTTCAGGGGATCATTTGTGACATTGTGGCAGGATTTTTGAGTGAATTGCAGAACGTCAAATTTTTGCTGAAATTGTGACCGCGCGGCTTAGGGATTTTTTCAAAAAAAGTTGTTCAGACGTCGAGGGCTTATTCTGTTTCTGATCATAAAACCCATCTGTTTCCACCGAAAAACCTTTCAGGGGATCGTTTGCAACAGTTTGGAAGCATTTTTTAGTGAATTGCAGAACGTCAGATTTTTGCTGAAATTGTGACCGCGCGGCTTAGGGATTTTTTCAAAAAAAGTTGTTCAGACGTCGAGGGCAAATTCTGTTTCTGATGATAAAAACCATCTGTTTCCACCAAAAAACCTTTCAGGGGATAGTTTGCAACAGTTTGGCAGCATTTTTGAGTGAATTGCAGAACGTCAGATTTTTGCTGAAATTGTGACCGCGCGGCTTAGGGATTTTTTCAAAAAAAATTGTTCCGACGTCGAGGGCTTATTCTGTTTCTGATGATAAAAAAATATCTGTTTCCACCGAAAAACCTTTCAAGGGATCATTTGTGACAGTTTGGCAGGATTTTTGAGTAAATAGCAGAACGTCAAATTTTTGCTGAAATTGTGACCGCGCGGCTTAGGGATTTTTTCAAAAAAAGTTGTTCAGACGTCGAGGGCTTATTCTGTTTCTGATGATAAAACCCATCTGTTTCCACCAAAAAACCTTTCAGGGGATAGTTTGCAACAGTTTGCCACTATTTCTGAGTAAATTGCGGAAGGTCAGATTTTTGCTGAAATTGTGACCGCGCGGCTTAGGGATTTTTTCAAAAAAAGTTGTTCAGACGTCGAGGGCAAATTCTGTTTCTGATGATAAAAAAATATCTGTTTCCACCGAAAAACCTTTCAGGGGATCATTTGTGAATGTTTGGCAGGATTTTTGAGTAAATTGCAGAACGTCAAATTTTTGCTGAAATTGTGACCGCGCGGCTTAGGGATTTTTTCAAAAAAAGTTGTTCAGACGTCGAGGGCTTATTCTGTTTCTGATGATAAAACCCATCTGTTTCCACCGAAAAACCTTTCAGGGGATAGTTTGCAACAGTTTGGCAGCATTTTTGAGTGAATTGCAGAACGTCAGATTTTTGCTAAAATTCTGACCGTGCGGCATAGGGATTTTTTAAAAAAAAATTTGTTCAGACGTCGAGGGCTTATTCGGTTTTTGATGATGAAAACCCATCTGTTTCCACCGAAAAACCTTTCAAGGGATCGTTTGCAACAGTTTGGAAGCATTTTTGAGTGAATTGCAGAACGTCAGATTTTTGCTGAAATTGTGACCGCGCGGCTTAGGGATTTTTTCAAAAAAAGTTGTTCAGACGTCGAGGGCTTATTCTGTTTCTGATGATAAAACCCATCTGTTTCCACCGAAAAACCTTTCAGGGGATCGTTTCCAACACTTTGGCAGCATTTTTGAGTGAATTGCAGAACGTCACATTTTTGCTAAAATTGTGACCGCGCGGCTTAGGGATTTTTTCAAAAAAAAGTTGTTCAGACGTCGAGGGCTTATTCTGTTTTTGATGATAAAAACCCATCTGTTTCCACCGAAAAACCTTTCAGGGGATCGTTTGCAACAGTTTGGAAGCATTTTTGAGTGAATTGCAGAACGTCAGATTTTTGCTGAAATTGTGACCGCGCGGCTTAGGGATTTTTTCAAAAAAAGTTTTTCAGACGTTGAGGGCAAATTCTGTTTCTGATGATAAAAACCCATCTGTTTCCACCGCAAAAGCTTTCAGGAGAGCGTTTGCAACAGTTTGCCACTATTTCTGAGTAAATTGCGGAAAGTCAGATTTTTGCTGAAATTGTGACCGCGTGGCTTAGGGATTTTTTCAAAAAAAGTTGTTCAGACGTCGAGGGCTTATTCTGTTTCTGATGATAAAAACCCATCTGCTTCCACCGAAAAACCTTTCAGGGGATCATTTGTGACAGTTTGGCAGGATTTTTGAGTAAATTGCAGAACGTCAAATTTTTGCTGAAATTGTGACCGCGCGGCTTAGGGATTTTTTCAAAAAAAGTTGTTCAGACGTCGAGGGCTTATTCTGTTTCTGATGATAAAACCCATCTGTTTCCACCGAAAAACCTTTCAGGGGATAGTTTGCAACAGTTTGGCAGCATTTTTGAGTGAATTGCAGAACGTCAGATTTTTGCTAAAATTCTGACCGTGCGGCATAGGGATTTTTTAAAAAAAAATTTGTTCAGACGTCGAGGGCTTATTCTGTTTTTGATGATGAAAACCCATCTGTTTCCACCGAAAAACCTTTCAAGGGATCGTTTGCAACAGTTTGGAAGCATTTTTGAGTGAATTGCAGAACGTCAGATTTTTGCTGAAATTGTGACCGCGCGGCTTAGGGATTTTTTCAAAAAAAGTTGTTCAGACGTCGAGGGCTTATTCTGTTTCTGATGATAAAACCCATCTGTTTCCACCGAAAAACCTTTCAGGGGATCGTTTCCAACACTTTGGCAGCATTTTTGAGTGAATTGCAGAACGTCACATTTTTGCTAAAATTGTGACCGCGCGGCTTAGGGATTTTTTAAAAAAAAATTTGTTCAGACGTCGAGGGCTTATTCTGTTTTTGATGATAAAAACCCATCTGTTTCCACCGAAAAACCTTTCAGGGGATCGTTTGCAACAGTTTGGAAGCATTTTTTAGTGAATTGCAGAACGTCAGATTTTTGCTGAAATTGTGACCGCGCGGCTTAGGGATTTTTTCAAAAAAAGTTGTTCAGACGTCGAGGGCAAATTCTGTTTCTGATGATAAAAACCATCTGTTTCCACCAAAAAACCTTTCAGGGGATAGTTTGCAACAGTTTGGCAGCATTTTTGAGTGAATTGCAGAACGTCAGATTTTTGCTGAAATTGTGACCGCGCGGCTTAGGGATTTTTTCAAAAAAAATTGTTCCGACGTCGAGGGCTTATTCTGTTTCTGATGATAAAAAAATATCTGTTTCCACCGAAAAACCTTTCAAGGGATCATTTGTGACAGTTTGGCAGGATTTTTGAGTAAATAGCAGAACGTCAAATTTTTGCTGAAATTGTGACCGCGCGGCTTAGGGATTTTTTCAAAAAAAGTTGTTCAGACGTCGAGGGCTTATTCTGTTTCTGATGATAAAACCCATCTGTTTCCACCAAAAAACCTTTCAGGGGATAGTTTGCAACAGTTTGCCACTATTTCTGAGTAAATTGCGGAAGGTCAGATTTTTGCTGAAATTGTGACCGCGCGGCTTAGGGATTTTTTCAAAAAAAGTTGTTCAGACGTCGAGGGCAAATTCTGTTTCTGATGATAAAAAAATATCTGTTTCCACCGAAAAACCTTTCAGGGGATCATTTGTGAATGTTTGGCAGGATTTTTGAGTAAATTGCAGAACGTCAAATTTTTGCTGAAATTGTGACCGCGCGGCTTAGGGATTTTTTCAAAAAAAGTTGTTCAGACGTCGAGGGCTTATTCTGTTTCTGATGATAAAACCCATCTGTTTCCACCGAAAAACCTTTCAGGGGATAGTTTGCAACAGTTTGGCAGCATTTTTGAGTGAATTGCAGAACGTCAGATTTTTGCTAAAATTCTGACCGTGCGGCATAGGGATTTTTTAAAAAAAAATTTGTTCAGACGTCGAGGGCTTATTCTGTTTTTGATGATGAAAACCCATCTGTTTCCACCGAAAAACCTTTCAAGGGATCGTTTGCAACAGTTTGGAAGCATTTTTGAGTGAATTGCAGAACGTCAGATTTTTGCTGAAATTGTGACCGCGCGGCTTAGGGATTTTTTCAAAAAAAGTTGTTCAGACGTCGAGGGCTTATTCTGTTTCTGATGATAAAACCCATCTGTTTCCACCGAAAAACCTTTCAGGGGATCGTTTCCAACACTTTGGCAGCATTTTTGAGTGAATTGCAGAACGTCACATTTTTGCTAAAATTGTGACCGCGCGGCTTAGGGATTTTTTCAAAAAAAAGTTGTTCAGACGTCGAGGGCAAATTCTGTTTTTGATGATAAAAACCCATCTGTTTCCACCGAAAAACCTTTCAGGGGATCGTTTGCAACAGTTTGGAAGCATTTTTGAGTGAATTGCAGAACGTCAGATTTTTGCTGAAATTGTGACCGCGCGGCTTAGGGATTTTTTCAAAAAAAGTTTTTCAGACGTTGAGGGCAAATTCTGTTTCTGATGATAAAAACCCATCTGTTTCCACCGGAAAAGCTTTCAGGAGAGCGTTTGCAACAGTTTGCCACTATTTCTGAGTAAATTGCGGAAAGTCAGATTTTTGCTGAAATTGGGACCGCGTGGCTTAGGGATTTTTTCAAAAAAAGTTGTTCAGACGTCGAGGGCTTATTCTGTTTCTGATGATAAAAACCCATCTGCTTCCACCGAAAAACCTTTCAGGGGATCATTTGTGACAGTTTGGCAGGATTTTTGAGTAAATTGCAGAACGTCAAATTTTTGCTGAAATTGTGACCGCGCGGCTTAGGGATTTTTTCAAAAAAAGTTGTTCAGACGTCGAGGGCTTATTCTGTTTCTGATGATAAAACCCATCTGTTTCCACCGAAAAACCTTTCAGGGGATAGTTTGCAACAGTTTGGCAGCATTTTTGAGTGAATTGCAGAACGTCAGATTTTTGCTAAAATTCTGACCGTGCGGCATAGGGATTTTTTAAAAAAAAATTTGTTCAGACGTCGAGGGCTTATTCTGTTTTTGATGATGAAAACCCATCTGTTTCCACCGAAAAACCTTTCAAGGGATCGTTTGCAACAGTTTGGAAGCATTTTTGAGTGAATTGCAGAACGTCAGATTTTTGCTGAAATTGTGACTGCGCGGCTTAGGGATTTTTTCAAAAAAAGTTGTTCAGACGTCGAGGGCTTATTCTGTTTCTGATGATAAAACCCATCTGTTTCCACCGAAAAACCTTTCAGGGGATCGTTTCCAACACTTTGGCAGCATTTTTGAGTGAATTGCAGAACGTCACATTTTTGCTAAAATTGTGACCGCGCGGCTTAGGGATTTTTTCAAAAAAAAGTTGTTCAGACGTCGAGGGCTTATTCTGTTTTTGATGATAAAAACCCATCTGTTTCCACCGAAAAACCTTTCAGGGGATCGTTTGCAACAGTTTGGAAGCATTTTTGAGTGAATTGCAGAACGTCAGATTTTTGCTGAAATTGTGACCGCGCGGCTTAGGGATTTTTTCAAAAAAAGTTTTTCAGACGTTGAGGGCAAATTCTGTTTCTGATGATAAAAACCCATCTGTTTCCACCGGAAAAGCTTTCAGGAGAGCGTTTGCAACAGTTTGCCACTATTTCTGAGTAAATTGCGGAAAGTCAGATTTTTGCTGAAATTGTGACCGCGTGGCTTAGGGATTTTTTCAAAAAAAGTTGTTCAGACGTCGAGGGCTTATTCTGTTTCTGATGATAAAAACCCATCTGCTTCCACCGAAAAACTTTTCAGGGGATCATTTGTGACAGTTTGGCAGGATTTTTGAGTGAATTGCAGAACGTCAGATTTTTGCTGAAATTGTGACCGCGCGGCTTAGGGATTTTTTCAAAAAAAGTTGTTCAGACGTCGAGGGCTTATTCTGTTTCTGATGATAAAACCCATCTGTTTCCACCGAAAAACCTTTCAGGGGATCGTTTCCAACACTTTGGCAGCATTTTTGAGTGAATTGCAGAACGTCACATTTTTGCTAAAATTGTGACCGCGCGGCTTAGGGATTTTTTCAAAAAAAAGTTGTTCAGACGTCGAGGGCTTATTCTGTTTTTGATGATAAAAACCCATCTGTTTCCACCGAAAAACCTTTCAGGGGATCGTTTGCAACAGTTTGGAAGCATTTTTGAGTGAATTGCAGAACGTCAGATTTTTGCTGAAATTGTGACCGCGCGGCTTAGGGATTTTTTCAAAAAAAGTTTTTCAGACGTTGAGGGCAAATTCTGTTTCTGATGATAAAAACCCATCTGTTTCCACCGGAAAAGCTTTCAGGAGAGCGTTTGCAACAGTTTGCCACTATTTCTGAGTAAATTGCGGAAAGTCAGATTTTTGCTGAAATTGGGACCGCGTGGCTTAGGGATTTTTTCAAAAAAAGTTGTTCAGACGTCGAGGGCTTATTCTGTTTCTGATGATAAAAACCCATCTGCTTCCACCGAAAAACCTTTCAGGGGATCATTTGTGACAGTTTGGCAGGATTTTTGAGTAAATTGCAGAACGTCAAATTTTTGCTGAAATTGTGACCGCGCGGCTTAGGGATTTTTTCAAAAAAAGTTGTTCAGACGTCGAGGGCTTATTCTGTTTCTGATGATAAAACCCATCTGTTTCCACCGAAAAACCTTTCAGGGGATAGTTTGCAACAGTTTGGCAGCATTTTTGAGTGAATTGCAGAACGTCAGATTTTTGCTAAAATTCTGACCGTGCGGCATAGGGATTTTTTAAAAAAAAATTTGTTCAGACGTCGAGGGCTTATTCTGTTTTTGATGATGAAAACCCATCTGTTTCCACCGAAAAACCTTTCAAGGGATCGTTTGCAACAGTTTGGAAGCATTTTTGAGTGAATTGCAGAACGTCAGATTTTTGCTGAAATTGTGACTGCGCGGCTTAGGGATTTTTTCAAAAAAAGTTGTTCAGACGTCGAGGGCTTATTCTGTTTCTGATGATAAAACCCATCTGTTTCCACCGAAAAACCTTTCAGGGGATCGTTTCCAACACTTTGGCAGCATTTTTGAGTGAATTGCAGAACGTCACATTTTTGCTAAAATTGTGACCGCGCGGCTTAGGGATTTTTTCAAAAAAAAGTTGTTCAGACGTCGAGGGCTTATTCTGTTTTTGATGATAAAAACCCATCTGTTTCCACCGAAAAACCTTTCAGGGGATCGTTTGCAACAGTTTGGAAGCATTTTTGAGTGAATTGCAGAACGTCAGATTTTTGCTGAAATTGTGACCGCGCGGCTTAGGGATTTTTTCAAAAAAAGTTTTTCAGACGTTGAGGGCAAATTCTGTTTCTGATGATAAAAACCCATCTGTTTCCACCGGAAAAGCTTTCAGGAGAGCGTTTGCAACAGTTTGCCACTATTTCTGAGTAAATTGCGGAAAGTCAGATTTTTGCTGAAATTGTGACCGCGTGGCTTAGGGATTTTTTCAAAAAAAGTTGTTCAGACGTCGAGGGCTTATTCTGTTTCTGATGATAAAAACCCATCTGCTTCCACCGAAAAACTTTTCAGGGGATCATTTGTGACAGTTTGGCAGGATTTTTGAGTGAATTGCAGAACGTCAGATTTTTGCTGAAATTGTGACCGCGCGGCTTAGGGATTTTTTCAAAAAAAGTTGTTCAGACGTCGAGGGCTTATTCTGTTTCTGATGATAAAACCCATCTGTTTCCACCGAAAAACCTTTCAGGGGATCGTTTCCAACACTTTGGCAGCATTTTTGAGTGAATTGCAGAACGTCACATTTTTGCTAAAATTGTGACCGCGCGGCTTAGGGATTTTTTCAAAAAAAAGTTGTTCAGACGTCGAGGGCTTATTCTGTTTTTGATGATAAAAACCCATCTGTTTCCACCGAAAAACCTTTCAGGGGATCGTTTGCAACAGTTTGGAAGCATTTTTGAGTGAATTGCAGAACGTCAGATTTTTGCTGAAATTGTGACCGCGCGGCTTAGGGATTTTTTCAAAAAAAGTTTTTCAGACGTTGAGGGCAAATTCTGTTTCTGATGATAAAAACCCATCTGTTTCCACCGGAAAAGCTTTCAGGAGAGCGTTTGCAACAGTTTGCCACTATTTCTGAGTAAATTGCGGAAAGTCAGATTTTTGCTGAAATTGTGACCGCGTGGCTTAGGGATTTTTTCAAAAAAAGTTGTTCAGACGTCGAGGGCTTATTCTGTTTCTGATGATAAAAACCCATCTGCTTCCACCGAAAAACTTTTCAGGGGATCATTTGTGACAGTTTGGCAGGATTTTTGAGTAAATTGCAGAACGTCAAATTTTTGCTGAAATTGTGACCGCGCGGCTTAGGGATTTTTTCAAAAAAAGTTGTTCAGACGTCGAGGGCTTATTCTGTTTCTGATGATAAAACCCATCTGTTTCCACCGAAAAACCTTTCAGGGGATAGTTTGCAACAGTTTGGCAGCATTTTTGAGTGAATTGCAGAACGTCAGATTTTTGCTGAAATTGTGACCCCGCGGCTTAGGGATTTCTTCAAAAAAAGTTGTTCAGACGTCGAGGGCAAATTCTGTTTCTGATGATAAAAACCCATCTGTTTCCACCGGAAAAGCTTTCAGGAGAGCGTTTGCAACAGTTTGCCACTATTTCTGAGTAAATTGCGGAAGGTCAGATTTTTGCTGAAATTGTGACCGCGCGGCTTAGGGATTTTTTCAAAAAAAGTTGCTCAGACGTCGAGGGAAAATTCTGTTTCTGATGATAAAAACCCATCTGCTTCCACCGAAAAACCTTTCAGGGGATAGTTTGCAACAGTTTGGCAGCATTTTTGAGTGAATTGCAGAACGTCACATTTTTGCTAAAATTGTGACCGCGCGGCTTAGGGATTTTTTCAAAAAAAGTTGTTCAGACGTCGAGGGCAAATTCTGTTTCTGATGATAAAAGCCCATCTGCTTCCACCGGAAAAGCTTTCAGGAGAGCGTTTGCAACAGTTTGCCACTATTTCTGAATAAATTGAGGAAGGTCAGATTTTTGCTGAAATTGTGACCGCGCGGCTTAGGGATTTTTTCAAAAAAAGTTTTTCAGACGTCGAGGGCTTATTCTGTTTCTGATGATAAAACCCATCTGTTTCCACCGAAAAACCTTTCAGGGGATCGTTTCCAACACTTTGGCAGCATTTTTGAGTGAATTGCAGAACGTCAGATTTTTGCTAAAATTGTGACCGCGCGGCTTAGGGATTTTTTCAAAAAAAAGTTGTTCAGACGTCGAGGGCTTATTCTATTTTTGGTGATAAAAACCCATCTGTTTCCACCGAAAAACCTTTCAGGGGATCGTTTGCAACAGTTTGGAAGCATTTTTGAGTGAATTGCACAACGTCAGATTTTTGCTGAAATTGTGACCGCGCGGCTTAGGGATTTTTTCAAAAAAAGTTGTTCAGACGTCGAGGGCAAATTCTGTTTCTGATGATAAAAACCCATCTGCTTCCACCGGAAAAGCTTTCAGGAGAGTGTTTGCAACAGTTTGCCACTATTTCTGAGTAAATTGCGGAAGGTCAGATTTTTGCTGAAATTGTGACCGCGCGGCTTAGGGATTTTTTCAAAAAAGGTTGTTCAGACGTCGAGGGCTTATTCTGTTTCTGATGATAAAAACCTATCTGTTTCCACCGAAAAACCTTTGAGGGGATCATTTGTGACAGTTTGGCAGGATTTTTCAGTAAATTGCAGAACGTCAAATTTTTGCTGAAATTGTGACCGCGCGGCTTAGGGATTTTTTCAAAAAAAGTTGTTCAGACGTCGAGGGCAAATTCTGTTTCTGATGATAAAAACCTATCTGTTTCCACCGACAACCTTTCAAGGGATCATTTGTGACAGTTTGGCAGGATTTTTGAGAAAATAGCAGAACGTCAAATTTTTGCTGAAATTGTGACCGCGCGGCTTAGGGATTTTTTCAAAAAAAGTTGTTCAGACGTCGAGGGCAAATTCTGTTTCTGATGATAAAAACCCATCTGTTTCCACCGAAAAACCTTTCAGGGGATCATTTGTGACAGTTTGGCAGGATTTTTGAGTGAATTGCAGAACGTCAGATTTTTGCTGAAATTGTGACCGCGCGGCTTAGGGATTTTTTCAAAAAAAGTTGTTCAGACGTCGAGGGCTTATTCTGTTTCTGATGATAAAACCCATCTGTTTCCACCGAAAAACCTTTCAGGGGATCGTTTCCAACACTTTGGCAGCATTTTTGAGTGAATTGCAGAACGTCAGATTTTTGCAAAAATTGTGACCGCGAGGCTTAGGGATTTTTTCAAAAAAAAGTTGTTCAGACGTCGAGTGCTTATTCTGTTTTTGATGATGAAAACCCATCTGTTTCCACCGAAAAACCTTTCAGGGGATCATTTGTGACAGTTTGGCAGGATTTTTGAGTGAATTGCAGAACGTCAAATTTTTGCTGAAATTGTGACCGCGCGGCTTAGGGATTTTTTCAAAAAAAGTTGTTCAGACGTCGAGGGCTTATTCTGTTTCTGATGATAAAACCCATCTGTTTCCACCGGAAAAGCTTTCAGGAGAGCGTTTGCAACAGTTTGCCACTATTTCTGAGTAAATTGCGGAAGGTCAGATTTTTGCTGAAATTGTGACCGCGCGGCTTAGGGATTTTTTCAAAAAAAGTTGCTCAGACGTCGAGGGCAAATTCTGTTTCTGATGATAAAAACCCATCTGCTTCCACCGAAAAACCTTTCAGGGGATAGTTTGCAACAGTTTGGCAGCATTTTTGAGTGAATTGCAGAACGTCACATTTTTGCTAAAATTGTGACCGCGCGGCTTAGGGATTTTTTCAAAAAAAAGTTGTTCAGACGTCGAGGGCTTATTCTGTTTTTGATGATGAAAACCCATCTGTTTCCACCGAAAAACCTTTCAGGGGATCGTTTGCAACAGTTTGGAAGCATTTTTGAGTGAATTGCAGAACATCAGATTTTTGCTGAAATTGTGACCGCGCGGCTTAGGGATTTTTTCAAAAAAAGTTGTTCAGACGTCGAGGGCAAATTCTGTTTCTGATGATAAAAACCCATCTGCTTCCACCGGAAAAGCTTTCAGGAGAGCGTTTGCAACAGTTTGCCACTATTTCTGAGTAAATTGAGGAAGGTCAGATTTTTGCTGAAATTGTGACCGCGCGGCTTAGGGATTTTTTCAAAAAAAGTTGTTCAGACGTCGAGGGCTTATTCTGTTTCTGATGATAAAACCCATCTGTTTCCACCGAAAAACCTTTCAGGGGATCGTTTCCAACACTTTGGCAGCATTTTTGAGTGAATTGCAGAACGTCAGATTTTTGCTAAAATTGTGACCGCGCGGCTTAGGGATTTTTTCAAAAAAAAGTTGTTCAGACGTCGAGGGCTTATTCTATTTTTGGTATAAAAACCCATCTGTTTCCACCGAAAAACCTTTCAGGGGATAGTTTGCAACAGTTTGGCAGCATTTTTGAGTGAATTGCAGAACGTCACATTTTTGCTATAATTGTGACCGCGCGGCTTAGGGATTTTTTCAAAAAAAAGTTGTTCAGACGTCGAGGGCTTATTCTGTTTTTGATGATGAAAACCCATCTGTTTCCACCGAAAAACATTTCAGGGGATCGTTTGAAACAGTTTGGAAGCATTTTTGAGTGAATTGCAGAACGTCAGATTTTTGCTGAAATTGTGACCGCGCGGCTTAGGGATTTTTTCAA
This sequence comes from Podarcis filfolensis, assembly GCF_964270895.1. Classification (NCBI taxonomy): domain Eukaryota; kingdom Metazoa; phylum Chordata; class Lepidosauria; order Squamata; family Lacertidae; genus Podarcis; species Podarcis filfolensis. The sequence continues at coordinate 89,550,953 of NC_139608.1, forward strand.
AAAAAGTTTTTCAGACGTCGAGGGCAAATTCTGTTTCTGATGATAAAAACCTATCTGTTTCCACCGAAAAACCTTTCAGGGGATCATTTGTGAATGTTTGGCAGGATTTTTGAGTGAATTGCAGAACGTCAGATTTTTGCTGAAATTGTGACCGCGCGGCTTAGGGATTTTTTCAAAAAAAGTTGTTCAGACGTCGAGGGCTTATTCTGTTTTTGCTGATGAAAACCCATCTGTTTCCACCGAAAAACATTTCAGGGGATCTTTTGAAACAGTTTGGAAGCATTTTTGAGTGAATTGCAGAACGTCACATTTTTGCTAAAATTGTGACCGCGCGGCTTAGGGATTTTTTCAAAAAAAAGTTGTTCAGACGTCGAGGGCTTATTCTGTTTTTGATGATGAAAACCCATCTGTTTCCACCGAAAAACCTTTCAGGGGATCGTTTGCAACAGTTTGGAAGCATTTTTGAGTGAATTGCAGAACATCAGATTTTTGCTGAAATTGTGACCGCGCGGCTTAGGGATTTTTTCAAAAAAAGTTGTTCAGACGTCGAGGGCAAATTCTGTTTCTGATGATAAAAACCCATCTGCTTCCACCGGAAAAGCTTTCAGGAGAGCGTTTGCAACAGTTTGCCACTATTTCTGAATAAATTGAGGAAGGTCAGATTTTTGCTGAAATTGTGACCGCGCGGCTTAGGGATTTTTTCAAAAAAAGTTTTTCAGACGTCAAGGGCTTATTCTGTTTCTGATGATAAAACCCATCTGTTTCCACCGAAAAACCTTTCAGGGGATCGTTTCCAACACTTTGGCAGCATTTTTGAGTGAATTGCAGAACGTCAGATTTTTGCTAAAATTGTGACCGCGCGGCTTAGGGATTTTTTCAAAAAAAAGTTGTTCAGACGTCGAGGGCTTATTCTATTTTTGGTGATAAAAACCCATCTGTTTCCACCGAAAAACCTTTCAGGGGATCGTTTGCAACAGTTTGGAAGCATTTTTGAGTGAATTGCACAACGTCAGATTTTTGCTGAAATTGTGACCGCGCGGCTTTGGGATTTTTTCAAAAAAAGTTGTTCAGACGTCGAGGGCAAATTCTGTTTCTGATGATAAAAACCCATCTGCTTCCACCGGAAAAGCTTTCAGGAGAGTGTTTGCAACAGTTTGCCACTATTTCTGAGTAAATTGCGGAAGGTCAGATTTTTGCTGAAATTGTGACCGCGCGGCTTAGGGATTTTTTCAAAAAACGTTGTTCAGACGTCGAGGGCTTCTTCTGTTTCTGATGATAAAAACCTATCTGTTTCCACCGAAAAACCTTTCAGGGGATCATTTGTGACAGTTTGGCAGGATTTTTCAGTAAATTGCAGAACGTCAAATTTTTGCTGAAATTGTGACCGCGCGGCTTAGGGATTTTTTCAAAAAAAGTTGTTCAGACGTCGAGGGCAAATTCTGTTTCTGATGATAAAAACCTATCTGTTTCCACCGAAAACCTTTCAAGGGATCATTTGTGACAGTTTGGCAGGATTTTTGAGAAAATAGCAGAACGTCAAATTTTTGCTGAAATTGTGACCGCGCGGCTTAGGGATTTTTTCAAAAAAAGTTGTTCAGACGTCGAGGGCAAATTCTGTTTCTGATGATGAAAACCCATCTGTTTCCACCGAAAAACCTTTCAGGGGATCATTTGTGACAGTTTGGCAGGATTTTTGAGTGAATTGCAGAACGTCAGATTTTTGCTGAAATTGTGACCGCGCGGCTTAGGGATTTTTTCAAAAAAAGTTGTTCAGACGTCGACGGCTTATTCTGTTTCTGATGATAAAACCCATCTGTTTCCACCGAAAAACCTTTCAGGGGATCGTTTCCAACACTTTGGCAGCATTTTTGAGTGAATTGCAGAACGTCAGATTTTTGCAAAAATTGTGACCGCGAGGCTTAGGGATTTTTTCAAAAAAAAGTTGTTCAGACGTCGAGGGCTTATTCTGTTTTTGATGATGAAAACCCATCTGTTTCCACCGAAAAACCTTTCAGGGGATCATTTGTGACAGTTTGGCAGGATTTTTGAGTGAATTGCAGAACGTCAAATTTTTGCTGAAATTGTGACCGCGCGGCTTAGGGATTTTTTCAAAAAAAGTTGTTCAGACGTCGAGGGCTTATTCTGTTTCTGATGATAAAACCCATCTGTTTCCACCGGAAAAGCTTTCAGGAGAGCGTTTGCAACAGTTTGCCACTATTTCTGAGTAAATTGCGGAAGGTCAGATTTTTGCTGAAATTGTGACCGCGCGGCTTAGGGATTTTTTCAAAAAAAGTTGCTCAGACGTCGAGGGCAAATTCTGTTTCTGATGATAAAAACCCATCTGCTTCCACCGAAAAACCTTTCAGGGGATAGTTTGTGGATCGAGGGCCCGACCCCCGCTAAGTGAAATAAATACACAAGGACACGTGATATAAGGTTAATGGGCAAGGAAAGGCCACAACTTTCTTGATTACAGCAGTGAAAAGGTATTGGCTTAGGTATTGGATGACTATAGGAGGTGGGTTTATTCAACAGTAGGTGGAGCCTGTTGATGCTCATCCAACTATAGGCTCACCCCCTGATGTCACCGAGGGTCGAGCCATGGCCTCCCGCCAAGCAGGCATCGGACGGAATACACGACCGCCAGATTCCTTTAACGGAATAACCCACGGTAGATAGCATAGGCGATGGCCACACCTAGCCCTTGACACAGCACAACACATGAATCCAATGCCTAACCTACCCACCAATACCACAAAAGTTGTGACGATTGCTACGAGGTAGGCGAAAAAACCAAAAAGCCTAATGCCAAATGGAAAAATTCCTACCAGGCCCCCCAGACAACCGGGGCGACCAACCTAAGGTCCATAGCAAGGCCAAAAACCTAGACCCTGAGCTAAATGGGAGTGGAGGGTGGGTGACTCGCTGAGGGACGACGACGAATGAGGAGGAGGCGGAGCTGGTGCCACAGCATTAAGCTGCTACACACGCCCCCCGGAGGCACCTGGTTGGCTGCCTCCGGTGGGCGTGGGCACCAGCCAGGTAAGGAGGGGAGGGGGCTAAGGCCCCCTACCGGGGGCGGAGCTCGGTCTCCCGCCCACAACCACTCCCCTCTCTTCCAGGGAGGAGAGTCTTTGTGGATCGAGGGCCCGACCCCCGCTAAGTGAAATAAATACACAAGGACACGTGATATAAGGTTAATGGGCAAGGAAAGGCCACAACTTTATTGATTACAGCAGTGAAAAGGTATTGGCTTAGGCATTGGATGACTATAGGAGGTGGGTTTATTCAACAGTAGGTGGAGCCTGTTGATGCTCATCCAACTATAGGCTCACCCCCTGATGTCACCGAGGGTCGTGCCATGGCCTCCCGCCAAGCAGGCATCGGACGGAATACACGACCGCCAGATTCCTTTAACGGAATAACCCACGGTAGATAGCATAGGCGATGGCCACACCTAGCCCTTGACACAGCACAACACATGAATCCAATGCCTAACCGCCACCCGAGCCGCAAAGGGGCTCGCCGCCAATACCCTCACAGCTGCAACCAATCCCTAATGCTACTAATAACGCTGTCCAACCAGATGTCATTCCCAATGTCTGTTAGATGAACTCCGTCATTCCGGTATATGGCTTGGTCGCCGATCCGGATACAGTCATGATAAATGACTTGGCCATTCATAAAGCGTACCCAACGGGCTACCGCCCGATTCAAGAGTTTCCTGGTTTTTTCAATGGCCATAACAGCTCTGCGCACCGCGCCAAACAATTCTTTTCAAGAAGGAGGACCAGAACACCATTGTTCTGGGGCACAAGGCCGCGATCGCCTCCAAGTCTCTTTTTATGCTCCACAACAAGTCCACGCTTCTTATATTAGCAAGGTCATTCTCTCCCAAGTGAATGATAAGGATGTCTGGAGGGCCAAACGTGGCTACTCTGCCAATCAGCAATGGCATAAGCTCTTCCCACCGCATGCCGCGTTTCGAAAACCAGGAAACTCGCATCCCAGGTGGCAAACCAAGATGGTGGGTAAGGCCGCAGCTGACCGCCCGAACGCGGGCCCAATGGACTATACTGTGGCCGCAAATCCACACACTTCTCCTGAGAACGGCTGAGGATGAAAGAAAAGGGGGAAAAACGGGTAAGTAGGTTCAACATAGCGGAGGGGAAACTAGCGGATGTACCCTTTATAAGCATTGGATTTCCATCGGCCCCTTTCTTAAATCTTGTCCGCGGGCAAGCCCAAGCGCGCAGCAGTTGAGGCAGCGCCGATCCTAAAAGAGTGGGCAGCGTAATCCCGGGAAGCTAAACCGCAAGCATCAATAGCTTTGCGGAGTACCCTTGTGAATTGGAGTCTCAATAAGGGGGACCCGTCTTCGTGAATCAAAAGCGGACCCTGGCCAGGCGGTCTGAGACAAAGATACCACCTAGTGTCCTTTACTGGGCATGGGCCCTGCCCCCCAGACGCTGTGAGTTTAAGAAGGACACCCCTACCAGCCTGATCAGTTTTGGATTGACGTATCCGTACCATCATGCTCGTCTCAGACAGCTGCACGTCTTCCATAAGGAGGCCACGCATCAAACCATTTGGGCTACCTTCGACTGCCACCTCGCCCACTCTTAAGGCGGCAAAAAAGGTGATGGCATATGCCACGGAAAAGAGGCGGGCCTCAAACCGGGACCAACAGATTGACCGAAGTTTTTGCGTATTTGAGAGAGCAGCCCATAATAAATTGGCTTACGGCCCTGAACCCTAGGGGGTTGCAACCTGCCCCAGCCTTTGATAGCTCTGCGGATCAGGAAGTCACTGCATGGATCATAGGAGAACGTGGCCTTAGCGAAGAAGCTAATGGCAGCTACGTGTATTTTTAATGTTTTAGGCGCGCGCCCTAGGTCATCTAGGTGCGCAAGGTATTGCAAAACGTCATCAGTGGTGGGAGGTGCGTTAGCCGAAAGCCCCGAAGAGCCAGACCTGTAGCCCAAAAAATCGCACCAGGCCTTCTTCTAAGACCTGAGAGTGGAGGGTGCAACAGACGCTAATACTCCCTTAATCACTTTGCGTCTCCAACGTTCCACAGGTGCTCCGGAAAGGGTTCGGGCAACAGCTGTGCTCCAGGTGCCAGCGACCGGAAGCGAGACATCTGAAAGCGAGATAATGCATCGGCTATATCATTATTGACCCCCGGTATGAATTTGGCTGAAAAGACTATGTTGTACTCAAGGCACCGAAGAACGAACAACCGTAGGAGAGAGGAAACCCTCTCAGACCGGGATGACTGCCTCGCTAGAATGTTCACCACTGCCAGGTTGTCGGTTCTGAAGCACACTCTGCGATTTCAGAACTCCTCCGTCCAGAAGTGAACAGCCACTACTATTGGAAAAACTCGAGAAAGGTGAGATCCCGTGTGATGGCCTGGCCCTGCCACCCCGTTGGCCATCGTTGCGTGCACCATCGTCCCCTGAAGTATAAGCCAAAGCCCAGGGACCCTGCCGCATCTGATTGGACCTGGAAATCTGAGGACAAATTTAGAACATCCTGCCATAGGGATACCCCATTGTAGTGTTCCAAAAATGTCATCCACACCTCCAGGTCTGCCTTAACCGACTTGGAAAATCGGACCCTGTGGAGTGGGTGTCTGAGACCAACTGACAGCCTGCCCGATCGAAGAATTCGATCGAAGAATGCGGAGAGGAGGGAGCTGGATCAGGGAAAATGCTAGACCCGGAGGGCCCCTATCATCTGTTCCCTGCTGCGGGGGCTTCTCCGGAACTGGAACCCCGCCTCCCCGAAAGGGCTGCTTCCCTTTGTAACACGCTACGGCTGGGAGTACCCCTGCACACCTCTTGCACTCGTGCAGATACTTACAAGACTGCCTTTGGCATGACCCCTTATTGAATTCCCAACATACCTTGCGCTTTGGCTCCCTTCTCAGCTCTGGCTTACCCGTGCAATAAGAATCTAATGGCTTCTTCTCAACATACGGGACGACCGCCACAGACCAGGTGCCATTTTCAATTTGATCCCAGCATGCTAGAGGGATCCTGGAAGCCTTCCTTCGAACTATTATCAAAGCTAATAGTGGCGGCCACCCCAGAAAGCGCACAGGCTGTTCTGACTCTTCATCATGTCGCCCGTTTTCGACTTGCTCTTCTTACACACGTGCTTCTTCTTGGTGCATCTTTTGCCTGATGGTTTGTCGCACCTCAACTGTCTGAAGCTCCCCCTCCAGCTGCTGGGCTGCGTATTCTGCAAAGAACTGGAAGAACTGGACGCAACAGGGTTATTGACACAGGCTGGTGGCCTCCGCACAGGCGACCCAATGCAATTCTGAGGGCCAGAGGCCTAGTTTGCACTGCCGCAGATTACTGCCCGAGAGCTTGGGCCTGCGCCTGAGAACTGAGAATCGTTGAAGAGGGCGACAGAGGTGCCTGGGAGGTCATCAACCTGGGTGAGAGGTGGGCTCTCTGGAACCACCTAGGAATCTAGTATCATATCAGAGGTAGCAGCAGAGGGCATGGGGTTAGGGATTGCTTGAAAAAATGCTGCTCATAATCATCAATGAACGATCTAAAGGCAGAGCACTTCCTCTTAGGTGCCATGGATAACGTGCTAAAGCTACTGCCACAAACACGTGCTACTGTTTACAAGCGGTTGTACAGGCACATGTTATAGATTCTGAAACGAATGTACTAATTACCGATTGAGTTACTTATAATAAATCATGATTTTTCCAAGTATTTGGTTAAATGTTCAATTGTTTATCCAATTAGTATGTATGTGCGTGTGTTATTTATTACTATATATATATATATATATATATATATATATATAATGCTTCCTACTTCATATTATAATATCTCATTCAATATGCAGGGGTCCCATACAGGGATCAAACCAGCAACCTTAGGATTATCAGCACTATGCTCTAACCAGTTGAGCTATCCAGGCTCTCTAGAATTGTTTGGGACCCCGAGGGTCATTCAGTCCAACCCCTTGCAATGCAGGAATATGCAGTTGTTCCATACAGGGATCAAACCAGCAACCTTGGCATTATCAGCCCCATGCTCTAACCAGTTGAGCTATCCAGGCTCTCTAGAATTGTGTGGGATCCCATGGGTCATTTAGTCCAACCCCTTGCAATGCAGGAATATGCAATTGTTCCATACAGGGATCGAACCTGCAACCTTGGCATTATTGTCACCACGATCTAAGCAACTGAGGGTTCTGAAATATATGTAAATTATTTACTATTAATTTTATTTTTTTTATTAATTTTATTTGTCTATTTATATATTTATCTTTAGATTTATTTAATTAATTAATCAATTCAATCTTGGTATGTGATGCCATTCCACTTATTCTCTTTATTTTTTTATTATATATTATTAATATTCTTTATTTTAATTTTTATTTATCCATTATTATTATTATTATTATTATTATTATTATTATTATTATATTATTTATCTATTTTTTATTTATTTAATGTTATTATTATTTATTATTAGTGTTATTTATTAAAATCTAATCCAGTATTATTTGTTCAATCAATTACCACTGTAAGTAGAATTAATTGCTGGTGCTATCAATTGTCTAGCATAACTGATGATGATATGAAATAATTATTCATCACTTGACTGTTCCGTTTGTATATGTCTATAAATTTATTTATTTGCCACCAAAACTAATGGGTCAGGTGGATAGACACAGCTAAATATTTAAACCTGCCTCCTGAGGAGCAACTCACAAGCATGTAGTGATGAGACAATAGGAACAGCAGAGCAACGCACCCCCCCACACACTGCAATCAAATGGAATCAAAGAAAATCGCTCTCAGGGAAATGTCCTTTAACTAACACTTTGCAAAACAAAAGGTAATGCTGGAGGCCCAGCAGAAGGAAAATGCTGCCAAAGACAATGTTTCCTTGAGTTGATTATTAACGCTTGGCTATATAAATTCTTAACTTCAGCTGAATTAACTACACTGTGCAAATTCCATGCAATAGTATGCTCAGAACGTATTTCCTTATTAATTTATGTATCTGTTAGTCAATATACAATTCAGGCAGATGCACACAATCAATTGTATAGAGCTGCTTCCTCAGGTAAAACTCCTAGTGATTTAGAGGGATGGTACAAGAGAACAATCAGAGAACAACAGACACAGGAACTGCTATCAAATGAAAATGTAGGAAAAATACACTTAAGGAAATGGTCCTTCTACCAGCATTTCAGCAGAACAGTGAGCCTTTTAAATAAATAAATAAATAAATAAATAAATAAATAAATTCTCATTCAATCCTCTGCAATGCAGGAATGTGCATGGGGTCCCATACAGAATAAGCTATACGTCACTTAAATGCACCACTTGCATTTATTTATATTTATTAAATCACAACCCAGCAAGAGTTCAAGCAGCAGCGCTCAGCTAGTTGTTAGCACCTGGCTCCAAGGAACAGACCCATACGCAAAGAAACCCCAACTGCAGTCAGACAGAATTGGAAGATGATTGCCTACAATTAAATGTTGCCCCTTTTAAATGATAGGCAAATCTAGGCACAAAGCAACACCAAGTAATCAAACAGAATTGAAAATAACTGCTTACTAGGAAATGCCCAGAAGCTGCAGCCAAATTAAGAAAAAAGGAAATCAACAAGATTCCCGGCCCACACCAGTGGCCCTCTGAAAAGGAGGGGTGAGGTTGCTCTTAAGGGGGATATCTCACTACTGGTAAAACGTCTACCAAACAAAGGAAACTTTGCCAAACAAAGAAAAGTAAATCTTTGCCCACAAGGTCAGCTCCATAAGGGTGCTTAAACAGACAAAAGACTGCAAATGGTCAAACTGCTGGTTAGTTAAACTGACAATGCAACTAGAGCTGCTGAACTGCCAGGTGCTTAAAGACAATGCCTAACAAACTGCTAGTCACTCAGAGAGCAATCAAGCCTGCCCCAGCAGTTGAAAAACCTGTCTGGTAACTGTGATCTCAGGCAAGAAGCAAAGGGAACTCTGAAAGGGTGGGGGGGTGCTGGGAGGGAGGAGGGGTGGAGGGAGGAGAAGGAAAGCCTGGGGGGGAGTTGGGGGGGAGGAGGGGGTAAAATGAACACGCCGGGCAAGGAAAAGTTTAGAAGAAAAGCAAAATAGCTGTCCTTTACAGTGAGCCAAAATGAAGTGGAAATATAAACCATGGGTTAGCCTGGACTTTCAGTAAGGGTCTATAAGCCGCAACCTTTTTGTTTGTTTGTTTGTTTGTTTGTTTGTTTAAAAGCGGTTTTCTTAAGGGACCCTGTACTGGCAAGTGAAGCCAATGACAAGAACCAGGCAAAGGTACACCTTCAAAGATTCTAAACGTATAAATGTACAATGCTGAGGAATGGTTCCCTGATCAGAAACCCTGAATTGTCCACCCCAAGCCCTGCCTTATTTCTTCCCCCAAATGCCAAGTGAAGAGGGGGGGGTGTGTGGATTAGATAAAGTAAGAGGGGTGAGGTTTAAGTGCACAGTCTATTCTAAGCCCCGGCATCATTTAAAATTTCAGAGGGGGCTCCCGATTTAAGTGGTACCAATGGAAGGGATGGCAGGGTAACTCAAACCCACACTAAAAGAGTAATAAATCAACAAACGGCAGGCACAAACACACGCTGCCAGCACACACCCACAACTTAAAATTAGAGAGGAACAGGCAAGTGCAAGGGAGGGGGAAAACGTACAAGCACCCTGGCCAACAAATTAAAATGTAAGGCAAACTCACCCAGTCACCCAGACCAGCCAGGCAATCGGACAGGCAAGGGCAATAGAGGGAAAAAACATACAGGCACCCTGGCCAAAATTAAATTAAAACGCACAGTCACCAAGGCAGAGGCTGGGGAAGGAAAGTGAGGAGACAAGGGAGACAGAAAGACAGCACTCACACTCAGACCTCGCTGGTGGTGGAGAGACCATGTGCTGGGCAAAGGAACAAGCTGCAGCTTAAGAAAGGTAATTCACACTTAAACCGCCCAAACAAATCCAGCACCAGGAGTGGGGGGAAATAAAAGGTTAAATGTAGGTTTTTACACAGAAAAGAGGACACAGCAAGACAGCAAGGCAAACTTGGGTGCCTAGGTTTTAAAAGCAGTAAAGCAATGAGCGCACGCAAGCCTCCTAAATTTAAAAAGGCAAGCCAGGAACCAGACAGCCTCCAAACACACAAACACCCCCCGCCTCCAAACCTCGTGGCTGAGCTCTTCCCTGGATGCGTTGGAAAAGCTTCCCCCCCAACCAGGAAGCTACGGGGAAGGTGGTTGGGAAAGCTAAACTGTTCTCTTAATGGCCCAAGAGACCAACAAAATCTCCAGAAAAGTAAACTCCCCTAGGGATCCCCCTGTAAACGTTGTACTATGGGCAGGAAGGCAGCTAAACCACTGAAACTTCCTAATAGCGAAGCGTGTGTTAACTCAGGCACAAAGGAGAGCTCTCACAGCTCACAGATGGTGAAGGCTTCCCCCCCCCCTACCAGACAAAAGAGGCCAGAAGCAAGGTAAATCAGCAACAGATGAACATGTGCTCGCAAAATACTTCCCTGGCTTCTGTGCTGGTCTTGACTCGCTGAGGGACGACGACGAATGAGGAGGAGGCGGAGCTGGTGCCACAGCATTAAGCTGCTACACACGCCCCCCGGAGGCACCTGGTTGGCTGCCTCCGGTGGGCGTGGGCACCAGCCAGGTAAGGAGGGGAGGGGGCTAAGGCCCCCTACCGGGGGCGGAGCTCGGTCTCCCGCCCACAACCACTCCCCTCTCTTCCAGGGAGGAGAGTCTTTGCAACAGTTTGGCAGCATTTTTGAGTGAATTGCAGAACGTCACATTTTTGCTAAAATTGTGACCGCGCAGCTTAGGGATTTTTTCAAAAAAAAGTTGTTCAGACGTCGAGGGCTTATTCTGTTTTTGATGATGAAAACCCATCTGTTTCCACCGAAAAACCTTTCAGGGGATCGTTTGCAACAGTTTGGAAGCATTTTTGAGTGAATTGCAGAACATCAGATTTTTGCTGAAATTGTGACCGCGCGGCTTAGGGATTTTTTCAAAAAAAGTTGTTCAGACGTCGAGGGCAAATTCTGTTTCTGATGATAAAAACCCATCTGCTTCCACCGGAAAAGCTTTCAGGAGAGCGTTTGCAACAGTTTGCCACTATTTCTGAGTAAATTGAGGAAGGTCAGATTTTTGCTGAAATTGTGACCGCGCGGCTTAGGGATTTTTTCAAAAAAAGTTGTTCAGACGTCGAGGGCTTATTCTGTTTCTGATGATAAAACCCATCTGTTTCCACTGAAAAACCTTTCAGGGGATCGTTTCCAACACTTTGGCAGCATTTTTGAGTGAATTGCAGAACGTCAGATTTTTGCTAAAATTGTGACCGCGCGGCTTAGGGATTTTTTCAAAAAAAAGTTGTTCAGACGTCGAGGGCTTATTCTATTTTTGGTGATAAAAACCCATCTGTTTCCACCGAAAAACCTTTCAGGGGATAGTTTGCAACAGTTTGGCAGCATTTTTGAGTGAATTGCAGAACGTCACATTTTTGCTATAATTGTGACCGCGCGGCTTAGGGATTTTTTCAAAAAAAAGTTGTTCAGACGTCGAGGGCTTATTCTGTTTTTGATGATGAAAACCCATCTGTTTCCACCGAAAAACATTTCAGGGGATCGTTTGAAACAGTTTGGAAGCATTTTTGAGTGAATTGCAGAACGTCAGATTTTTGCTGAAATTGTGACCGCGCGGCTTAGGGATTTTTTCAAAAAAAGTTTTTCAGACGTCGAGGGCAAATTCTGTTTCTGATGATAAAAACCTATCTGTTTCCACCGAAAAACCTTTCAGGGGATCATTTGTGAATGTTTGGCAGGATTTTTGAGTGAATTGCAGAACGTCAGATTTTTGCTGAAATTGTGACCGCGCGGCTTAGGGATTTTTTCAAAAAAAGTTGTTCAGACGTCGAGGGCTTATTCTGTTTTTGCTGATGAAAACCCATCTGTTTCCACCGAAAAACATTTCAGGGGATCTTTTGAAACAGTTTGGAAGCATTTTTGAGTGAATTGCAGAACGTCACATTTTTGCTAAAATTGTGACCGCGCGGCTTAGGGATTTTTTCAAAAAAAAGTTGTTCAGACGTCGAGGGCTTATTCTGTTTTTGATGATGAAAACCCATCTGTTTCCACCGAAAAACCTTTCAGGGGATCGTTTGCAACAGTTTGGAAGCATTTTTGAGTGAATTGCAGAACATCAGATTTTTGCTGAAATTGTGACCGCGCGGCTTAGGGATTTTTTCAAAAAAAGTTGTTCAGACGTCGAGGGCAAATTCTGTTTCTGATGATAAAAACCCATCTGCTTCCACCGGAAAAGCTTTCAGGAGAGCGTTTGCAACAGTTTGCCACTATTTCTGAATAAATTGAGGAAGGTCAGATTTTTGCTGAAATTGTGACCGCGCGGCTTAGGGATTTTTTCAAAAAAAGTTTTTCAGACGTCGAGGGCTTATTCTGTTTCTGATGATAAAACCCATCTGTTTCCACCGAAAAACCTTTCAGGGGATCGTTTCCAACACTTTGGCAGCATTTTTGAGTGAATTGCAGAACGTCAGATTTTTGCTAAAATTGTGACCGCGCGGCTTAGGGATTTTTTCAAAAAAAAGTTGTTCAGACGTCGAGGGCTTATTCTATTTTTGGTGATAAAAACCCATCTGTTTCCACCGAAAAACCTTTCAGGGGATCGTTTGCAACAGTTTGGAAGCATTTTTGAGTGAATTGCACAACGTCAGATTTTTGCTGAAATTGTGACCGCGCGGCTTTGGGATTTTTTCAAAAAAAGTTGTTCAGACGTCGAGGGCAAATTCTGTTTCTGATGATAAAAACCCATCTGCTTCCACCGGAAAAGCTTTCAGGAGAGTGTTTGCAACAGTTTGCCACTATTTCTGAGTAAATTGCGGAAGGTCAGATTTTTGCTGAAATTGTGACCGCGCGGCTTAGGGATTTTTTCAAAAAACGTTGTTCAGACGTCGAGGGCTTCTTCTGTTTCTGATGATAAAAACCTATCTGTTTCCACCGAAAAACCTTTCAGGGGATCATTTGTGACAGTTTGGCAGGATTTTTCAGTAAATTGCAGAACGTCAAATTTTTGCTGAAATTGTGACCGCGCGGCTTAGGGATTTTTTCAAAAAAAGTTGTTCAGACGTCGAGGGCAAATTCTGTTTCTGATGATAAAAACCTATCTGTTTCCACCGAAAACCTTTCAAGGGATCATTTGTGACAGTTTGGCAGGATTTTTGAGAAAATAGCAGAACGTCAAATTTTTGCTGAAATTGTGACCGCGCGGCTTAGGGATTTTTTCAAAAAAAGTTGTTCAGACGTCGAGGGCAAATTCTGTTTCTGATGATGAAAACCCATCTGTTTCCACCGAAAAACCTTTCAGGGGATCATTTGTGACAGTTTGGCAGGATTTTTGAGTGAATTGCAGAACGTCAGATTTTTGCTGAAATTGTGACCGCGCGGCTTAGGGATTTTTTCAAAAAAAGTTGTTCAGACGTCGAGGGCTTATTCTGTTTCTGATGATAAAACCCATCTGTTTCCACCGAAAAACCTTTCAGGGGATCGTTTCCAACACTTTGGCAGCATTTTTGAGTGAATTGCAGAACGTCAGATTTTTGCAAAAATTGTGACCGCGAGGCTTAGGGATTTTTTCAAAAAAAAGTTGTTCAGACGTCGAGGGCTTATTCTGTTTTTGATGATGAAAACCCATCTGTTTCCACCGAAAAACCTTTCAGGGGATCATTTGTGACAGTTTGGCAGGATTTTTGAGTGAATTGCAGAACGTCAAATTTTTGCTGAAATTGTGACCGCGCGGCTTAGGGATTTTTTCAAAAAAAGTTGTTCAGACGTCGAGGGCTTATTCTGTTTCTGATGATAAAACCCATCTGTTTCCACCGGAAAAGCTTTCAGGAGAGCGTTTGCAACAGTTTGCCACTATTTCTGAGTAAATTGCGGAAGGTCAGATTTTTGCTGAAATTGTGACCGCGCGGCTTAGGGATTTTTTCAAAAAAAGTTGCTCAGACGTCGAGGGCAAATTCTGTTTCTGATGATAAAAACCCATCTGCTTCCACCGAAAAACCTTTCAGGGGATAGTTTGTGGATCGAGGGCCCGACCCCCGCTAAGTGAAATAAATACACAAGGACACGTGATATAAGGTTAATGGGCAAGGAAAGGCCACAACTTTATTGATTACAGCAGTGAAAAGGTATTGGCTTAGGTATTGGATGACTATAGGAGGTGGGTTTATTCAACAGTAGGTGGAGCCTGTTGATGCTCATCCAACTATAGGCTCACCCCCTGATGTCACCGAGGGTCGAGCCATGGCCTCCCGCCAAGCAGGCATCGGACGGAATACACGACCGCCAGATTCCTTTAACGGAATAACCCACGGTAGATAGCATAGGCGATGGCCACACCTAGCCCTTGACACAGCACAACACATGAATCCAATGCCTAACCTACCCACCAATACCACAAAAGTTGTGACGATTGCTACGAGGTAGGCGAAAAAACCAAAAAGCCTAATGCCAAATGGAAAAATTCCTACCAGGCCCCCCAGACAACCGGGGCGACCAACCTAAGGTCCATAGCAAGGCCAAAAACCTAGACCCTGAGCTAAATGGGAGTGGAGGGTGGGTGACTCGCTGAGGGACGACGACGAATGAGGAGGAGGCGGAGCTGGTGCCACAGCATTAAGCTGCTACACACGCCCCCCGGAGGCACCTGGTTGGCTGCCTCCGGTGGGCGTGGGCACCAGCCAGGTAAGGAGGGGAGGGGGCTAAGGCCCCCTACCGGGGGCGGAGCTCGGTCTCCCGCCCACAACCACTCCCCTCTCTTCCAGGGAGGAGAGTCTTTGTGGATCGAGGGCCCGACCCCCGCTAAGTGAAATAAATACACAAGGACACGTGATATAAGGTTAATGGGCAAGGAAAGGCCACAACTTTATTGATTACAGCAGTGAAAAGGTATTGGCTTAGGCATTGGATGACTATAGGAGGTGGGTTTATTCAACAGTAGGTGGAGCCTGTTGATGCTCATCCAACTATAGGCTCACCCCCTGATGTCACCGAGGGTCGTGCCATGGCCTCCCGCCAAGCAGGCATCGGACGGAATACACGACCGCCAGATTCCTTTAACGGAATAACCCACGGTAGATAGCATAGGCGATGGCCACACCTAGCCCTTGACACAGCACAACACATGAATCCAATGCCTAACCGCCACCCGAGCCGCAAAGGGGCTCGCCGCCAATACCCTCACAGCTGCAACCAATCCCTAATGCTACTAATAACGCTGTCCAACCAGATGTCATTCCCAATGTCTGTTAGATGAACTCCGTCATTCCGGTATATGGCTTGGTCGCCGATCCGGATACAGTCATGATAAATGACTTGGCCATTCATAAAGCGTACCCAACGGGCTACCGCCCGATTCAAGAGTTTCCTGGTTTTTTCAATGGCCATAACAGCTCTGCGCACCGCGCCAAACAATTCTTTTCAAGAAGGAGGACCAGAACACCATTGTTCTGGGGCACAAGGCCGCGATCGCCTCCAAGTCTCTTTTTATGCTCCACAACAAGTCCACGCTTCTTATATTAGCAAGGTCATTCTCTCCCAAGTGAATGATAAGGATGTCTGGAGGGCCAAACGTGGCTACTCTGCCAATCAGCAATGGCATAAGCTCTTCCCACCGCATGCCGCGTTTCGAAAACCAGGAAACTCGCATCCCAGGTGGCAAACCAAGATGGTGGGTAAGGCCGCAGCTGACCGCCCGAACGCGGGCCCAATGGACTATACTGTGGCCGCAAATCCACACACTTCTCCTGAGAACGGCTGAGGATGAAAGAAAAGGGGGAAAAACGGGTAAGTAGGTTCAACATAGCGGAGGGGAAACTAGCGGATGTACCCTTTATAAGCATTGGATTTCCATCGGCCCCTTTCTTAAATCTTGTCCGCGGGCAAGCCCAAGCGCGCAGCAGTTGAGGCAGCGCCGATCCTAAAAGAGTGGGCAGCGTAATCCCGGGAAGCTAAACCGCAAGCATCAATAGCTTTGCGGAGTACCCTTGTGAATTGGAGTCTCAATAAGGGGGACCCGTCTTCGTGAATCAAAAGCGGACCCTGGCCAGGCGGTCTGAGACAAAGATACCACCTAGTGTCCTTTACTGGGCATGGGCCCTGCCCCCCAGACGCTGTGAGTTTAAGAAGGACACCCCTACCAGCCTGATCAGTTTTGGATTGACGTATCCGTACCATCATGCTCGTCTCAGACAGCTGCACGTCTTCCATAAGGAGGCCACGCATCAAACCATTTGGGCTACCTTCGACTGCCACCTCGCCCACTCTTAAGGCGGCAAAAAAGGTGATGGCATATGCCACGGAAAAGAGGCGGGCCTCAAACCGGGACCAACAGATTGACCGAAGTTTTTGCGTATTTGAGAGAGCAGCCCATAATAAATTGGCTTACGGCCCTGAACCCTAGGGGGTTGCAACCTGCCCCAGCCTTTGATAGCTCTGCGGATCAGGAAGTCACTGCATGGATCATAGGAGAACGTGGCCTTAGCGAAGAAGCTAATGGCAGCTACGTGTATTTTTAATGTTTTAGGCGCGCGCCCTAGGTCATCTAGGTGCGCAAGGTATTGCAAAACGTCATCAGTGGTGGGAGGTGCGTTAGCCGAAAGCCCCGAAGAGCCAGACCTGTAGCCCAAAAAATCGCACCAGGCCTTCTTCTAAGACCTGAGAGTGGAGGGTGCAACAGACGCTAATACTCCCTTAATCACTTTACGTCTCCAACGTTCCACAGGTGCTCCGGAAAGGGTTCGGGCAACAGCTGTGCTCCAGGTGCCAGCGACCGGAAGCGAGACATCTGAAAGCGAGATAATGCATCGGCTATATCATTATTGACCCCCGGTATGAATTTGGCTGAAAAGACTATGTTGTACTCAAGGCACCGAAGAACGAACAACCGTAGGAGAGAGGAAACCCTCTCAGACCGGGATGACTGCCTCGCTAGAATGTTCACCACTGCCAGGTTGTCGGTTCTGAAGCACACTCTGCGATTTCAGAACTCCTCCGTCCAGAAGTGAACAGCCACTACTATTGGAAAAACTCGAGAAAGGTGAGATCCCGTGTGATGGCCTGGCCCTGCCACCCCGTTGGCCATCGTTGCGTGCACCATCGTCCCCTGAAGTATAAGCCAAAGCCCAGGGACCCTGCCGCATCTGATTGGACCTGGAAATCTGAGGACAAATTTAGAACATCCTGCCATAGGGATACCCCATTGTAGTGTTCCAAAAATGTCATCCACACCTCCAGGTCTGCCTTAACCGACTTGGAAAATCGGACCCTGTGGAGTGGGTGTCTGAGACCAACTGACAGCCTGCCCGATCGAAGAATTCGATCGAAGAATGCGGAGAGGAGGGAGCTGGATCAGGGAAAATGCTAGACCCGGAGGGCCCCTATCATCTGTTCCCTGCTGCGGGGGCTTCTCCGGAACTGGAACCCCGCCTCCCCGAAAGGGCTGCTTCCCTTTGTAACACGCTACGGCTGGGAGTACCCCTGCACACCTCTTGCACTCGTGCAGATACTTACAAGACTGCCTTTGGCATGACCCCTTATTGAATTCCCAACATACCTTGCGCTTTGGCTCCCTTCTCAGCTCTGGCTTACCCGTGCAATAAGAATCTAATGGCTTCTTCTCAACATACGGGACGACCGCCACAGACCAGGTGCCATTTTCAATTTGATCCCAGCATGCTAGAGGGATCCTGGAAGCCTTCCTTCGAACTATTATCAAAGCTAATAGTGGCGGCCACCCCAGAAAGCGCACAGGCTGTTCTGACTCTTCATCATGTCGCCCGTTTTCGACTTGCTCTTCTTACACACGTGCTTCTTCTTGGTGCATCTTTTGCCTGATGGTTTGTCGCACCTCAACTGTCTGAAGCTCCCCCTCCAGCTGCTGGGCTGCGTATTCTGCAAAGAACTGGAAGAACTGGACGCAACAGGGTTATTGACACAGGCTGGTGGCCTCCGCACAGGCGACCCAATGCAATTCTGAGGGCCAGAGGCCTAGTTTGCACTGCCGCAGATTACTGCCCGAGAGCTTGGGCCTGCGCCTGAGAACTGAGAATCGTTGAAGAGGGCGACAGAGGTGCCTGGGAGGTCATCAACCTGGGTGAGAGGTGGGCTCTCTGGAACCACCTAGGAATCTAGTATCATATCAGAGGTAGCAGCAGAGGGCATGGGGTTAGGGATTGCTTGAAAAAATGCTGCTCATAATCATCAATGAACGATCTAAAGGCAGAGCACTTCCTCTTAGGTGCCATGGATAACGTGCTAAAGCTACTGCCACAAACACGTGCTACTGTTTACAAGCGGTTGTACAGGCACATGTTATAGATTCTGAAACGAATGTACTAATTACCGATTGAGTTACTTATAATAAATCATGATTTTTCCAAGTATTTGGTTAAATGTTCAATTGTTTATCCAATTAGTATGTATGTGCGTGTGTTATTTATTACTATATATATATATATATATATATATATATATATAATGCTTCCTACTTCATATTATAATATCTCATTCAATATGCAGGGGTCCCATACAGGGATCAAACCAGCAACCTTAGGATTATCAGCACTATGCTCTAACCAGTTGAGCTATCCAGGCTCTCTAGAATTGTTTGGGACCCCGAGGGTCATTCAGTCCAACCCCTTGCAATGCAGGAATATGCAGTTGTTCCATACAGGGATCAAACCAGCAACCTTGGCATTATCAGCCCCATGCTCTAACCAGTTGAGCTATCCAGGCTCTCTAGAATTGTGTGGGATCCCATGGGTCATTTAGTCCAACCCCTTGCAATGCAGGAATATGCAATTGTTCCATACAGGGATCGAACCTGCAACCTTGGCATTATTGTCACCACGATCTAAGCAACTGAGGGTTCTGAAATATATGTAAATTATTTACTATTAATTTTATTTTTTTTATTAATTTTATTTGTCTATTTATATATTTATCTTTAGATTTATTTAATTAATTAATCAATTCAATCTTGGTATGTGATGCCATTCCACTTATTCTCTTTATTTTTTTATTATATATTATTAATATTCTTTATTTTAATTTTTATTTATCCATTATTATTATTATTATTATTATTATTATTATTATTATTATTATATTATTTATCTATTTTTTATTTATTTAATGTTATTATTATTTATTATTAGTGTTATTTATTAAAATCTAATCCAGTATTATTTGTTCAATCAATTACCACTGTAAGTAGAATTAATTGCTGGTGCTATCAATTGTCTAGCATAACTGATGATGATATGAAATAATTATTCATCACTTGACTGTTCCGTTTGTATATGTCTATAAATTTATTTATTTGCCACCAAAACTAATGGGTCAGGTGGATAGACACAGCTAAATATTTAAACCTGCCTCCTGAGGAGCAACTCACAAGCATGTAGTGATGAGACAATAGGAACAGCAGAGCAACGCACCCCCCCACACACTGCAATCAAATGGAATCAAAGAAAATCGCTCTCAGGGAAATGTCCTTTAACTAACACTTTGCAAAACAAAAGGTAATGCTGGAGGCCCAGCAGAAGGAAAATGCTGCCAAAGACAATGTTTCCTTGAGTTGATTATTAACGCTTGGCTATATAAATTCTTAACTTCAGCTGAATTAACTACACTGTGCAAATTCCATGCAATAGTATGCTCAGAACGTATTTCCTTATTAATTTATGTATCTGTTAGTCAATATACAATTCAGGCAGATGCACACAATCAATTGTATAGAGCTGCTTCCTCAGGTAAAACTCCTAGTGATTTAGAGGGATGGTACAAGAGAACAATCAGAGAACAACAGACACAGGAACTGCTATCAAATGAAAATGTAGGAAAAATACACTTAAGGAAATGGTCCTTCTACCAGCATTTCAGCAGAACAGTGAGCCTTTTAAATAAATAAATAAATAAATAAATAAATAAATAAATAAATAAATTCTCATTCAATCCTCTGCAATGCAGGAATGTGCATGGGGTCCCATACAGAATAAGCTATACGTCACTTAAATGCACCACTTGCATTTATTTATATTTATTAAATCACAACCCAGCAAGAGTTCAAGCAGCAGCGCTCAGCTAGTTGTTAGCACCTGGCTCCAAGGAACAGACCCATACGCAAAGAAACCCCAACTGCAGTCAGACAGAATTGGAAGATGATTGCCTACAATTAAATGTTGCCCCTTTTAAATGATAGGCAAATCTAGGCACAAAGCAACACCAAGTAATCAAACAGAATTGAAAATAACTGCTTACTAGGAAATGCCCAGAAGCTGCAGCCAAATTAAGAAAAAAGGAAATCAACAAGATTCCCGGCCCACACCAGTGGCCCTCTGAAAAGGAGGGGTGAGGTTGCTCTTAAGGGGGATATCTCACTACTGGTAAAACGTCTACCAAACAAAGGAAACTTTGCCAAACAAAGAAAAGTAAATCTTTGCCCACAAGGTCAGCTCCATAAGGGTGCTTAAACAGACAAAAGACTGCAAATGGTCAAACTGCTGGTTAGTTAAACTGACAATGCAACTAGAGCTGCTGAACTGCCAGGTGCTTAAAGACAATGCCTAACAAACTGCTAGTCACTCAGAGAGCAATCAAGCCTGCCCCAGCAGTTGAAAAACCTGTCTGGTAACTGTGATCTCAGGCAAGAAGCAAAGGGAACTCTGAAAGGGTGGGGGGGTGCTGGGAGGGAGGAGGGGTGGAGGGAGGAGAAGGAAAGCCTGGGGGGGAGTTGGGGGGGAGGAGGGGGTAAAATGAACACGCCGGGCAAGGAAAAGTTTAGAAGAAAAGCAAAATAGCTGTCCTTTACAGTGAGCCAAAATGAAGTGGAAATATAAACCATGGGTTAGCCTGGACTTTCAGTAAGGGTCTATAAGCCGCAACCTTTTTGTTTGTTTGTTTGTTTGTTTGTTTGTTTAAAAGCGGTTTTCTTAAGGGACCCTGTACTGGCAAGTGAAGCCAATGACAAGAACCAGGCAAAGGTACACCTTCAAAGATTCTAAACGTATAAATGTACAATGCTGAGGAATGGTTCCCTGATCAGAAACCCTGAATTGTCCACCCCAAGCCCTGCCTTATTTCTTCCCCCAAATGCCAAGTGAAGAGGGGGGGGTGTGTGGATTAGATAAAGTAAGAGGGGTGAGGTTTAAGTGCACAGTCTATTCTAAGCCCCGGCATCATTTAAAATTTCAGAGGGGGCTCCCGATTTAAGTGGTACCAATGGAAGGGATGGCAGGGTAACTCAAACCCACACTAAAAGAGTAATAAATCAACAAACGGCAGGCACAAACACACGCTGCCAGCACACACCCACAACTTAAAATTAGAGAGGAACAGGCAAGTGCAAGGGAGGGGGAAAACGTACAAGCACCCTGGCCAACAAATTAAAATGTAAGGCAAACTCACCCAGTCACCCAGACCAGCCAGGCAATCGGACAGGCAAGGGCAATAGAGGGAAAAAACATACAGGCACCCTGGCCAAAATTAAATTAAAACGCACAGTCACCAAGGCAGAGGCTGGGGAAGGAAAGTGAGGAGACAAGGGAGACAGAAAGACAGCACTCACACTCAGACCTCGCTGGTGGTGGAGAGACCATGTGCTGGGCAAAGGAACAAGCTGCAGCTTAAGAAAGGTAATTCACACTTAAACCGCCCAAACAAATCCAGCACCAGGAGTGGGGGGAAATAAAAGGTTAAATGTAGGTTTTTACACAGAAAAGAGGACACAGCAAGACAGCAAGGCAAACTTGGGTGCCTAGGTTTTAAAAGCAGTAAAGCAATGAGCGCACGCAAGCCTCCTAAATTTAAAAAGGCAAGCCAGGAACCAGACAGCCTCCAAACACACAAACACCCCCCGCCTCCAAACCTCGTGGCTGAGCTCTTCCCTGGATGCGTTGGAAAAGCTTCCCCCCCAACCAGGAAGCTACGGGGAAGGTGGTTGGGAAAGCTAAACTGTTCTCTTAATGGCCCAAGAGACCAACAAAATCTCCAGAAAAGTAAACTCCCCTAGGGATCCCCCTGTAAACGTTGTACTATGGGCAGGAAGGCAGCTAAACCACTGAAACTTCCTAATAGCGAAGCGTGTGTTAACTCAGGCACAAAGGAGAGCTCTCACAGCTCACAGATGGTGAAGGCTTCCCCCCCCCCCTACCAGACAAAAGAGGCCAGAAGCAAGGTAAATCAGCAACAGATGAACATGTGCTCGCGCATTAAGTGCTCTCGTAGCTGCGGGAAAGGATTTATCCTGCGCTGAGAAAATCGAGCATTCGAGCCCTACAGCTCTGGAGCTCAGATATTCGCGTATCAGATGGACAGATGAACTGCATAAGGAAATTTCAAGTAGGCTATGCTCAAAGGAATTCCTCACTAAGAGAGAAAACCTTATAACTTCCTCTAGACATGAACTAAAGATAAATTTATTTCAGGAGTTAATTTCACTCCTTCAAGATTCCCTGAAGGAAAAAAGGAACAGGCCAAGTAGGCAATCTTCAGCATATAAAAACTCCAAACCCTGGTTTGATCAAGAATGTCAGGACATGAAGCTAAACTTACTGAAAAAATACAAGAATTATAGATCTGCCAATTTACCCCAACTCCCCACGGGCTGGTTTGAAGATAAACGAAACTATAAAATTCTGATCAAAAACAAAAAACTCCTGGCACAGAAAAGAGAATGGAAATGCCTAATAGATGCATCCAGAGAGAGAGATTCAGCCACCTTCTGGAGACTGGTAGCAAATGGAGTGCGATCTACTTCCTCAGAAGTGGAGTATACAATACCTGCAGGGACTTGGGAGGCATTTTTTCAATCTTTATATTCAGCTCTGCCTTTGACACAGCCACTAATACAGTGTGCGGCAGGTGATGAGTGGCCTCCGGTGTCGGTTGCGGAGATTAGGAGGCTTATTCAGGCACTCAAACATAGAAAAGCCCCGGGAGCAGATAATATCTCTCCTGAGCTTCTCAAAGCCAATATTGACTGGTGGGCCCCAGTCCTTGCCACCCTTTTCACCAGCATAGATCAAACAGCAATAATACCAGAGGACTGGGGACTGGCAATCATCGTTCCCATATTCAAGAAAGGCTGTAAACTTGATCCAGCCAATTACAGACCAATCAGTCTCTTAAGCATCATTAGCAAACTTTATGCAACTCACTTACGTGAAAAGTTTGCGGACTGGCTGGAACAGGAGCACATCCTAAAGGAAGCCCAGGCTGGTTTCAGGGCACATAGATCAACTCTAGACCAAGGACTGGTATTGCAACATCTAGTGGAGAAATACACCTCAAAGAAAGGAGGCTCTCTCTATGTAGCCTTTATAGATTTCAAATCAGCTTTCGATTCGATACCCCGGCATAGACTTTGGGAAAAATTAAATGCCACAAACATCGATAGACGTCTTTTGCTTCTTATCCGTAGACTACATGAAAATACTCGGATCCGTGTTAGATGCGACCGCTATGGGAACCTATCAAAGGAAATCCAAAGTTTCCATGGTGTCAAGCAAGGCTGTGTTCTTGC
This sequence comes from Podarcis filfolensis, assembly GCF_964270895.1. Lineage (NCBI taxonomy): Eukaryota > Metazoa > Chordata > Lepidosauria > Squamata > Lacertidae > Podarcis > Podarcis filfolensis. The sequence continues at coordinate 89,574,604 of NC_139608.1, forward strand.
CCCTATTCTATTCAACTTCTATATAAACTCCTTAGTCGGAAAGATGGAGGAAGCAAGTACTCACTCCCCAAACCTAAACAATATACCAATCCCAGTCCTTTTGTACGCAGATGATGCGGCACTTATCTCCTTCTCTTGTGTGGGTCTAAGAAAACTTTTACGAGCTCTTACAGAGTATTGCGAAGCTGAACACCTAATAATAAATTACACTAAATCAAAAATTATGGTGTTCCCCAAGAGAAAACTCCGACATAAATGGAAAATTAATAACCAACCTATTGAGCAAGTAACATCTTTTAGATATCTTGGAATAATTTTTGATGAGAAGGGATCTTGGTGCCATCAGATTAAGAATTCCATTGCAAATGCGCAAAGATCTTTTAGAGCTATCATAAGATTCTTTTACAGAAAAGGAGGTCAATATGTTCCTGCCGCCTCCCAGGTCTTTGTTGCAAAAATACTTCCACAACTGATGTATGGCACCCAGATATTTAACTGCCAAAAACTCAAGTCCCTGGAATCTGTACAAACTAAATTTTACCGCTCCCTACTAGGGTTACCTACCTGTGTCTCCAACACTGCCATTAGGCTGGAGGTAGGTCAACTCCCTATTAATGCCAGGATATGGATCCTGAAGATTCACTTCTGGCTAAAACTCATATTTTTCCCAGTGGGAGTGGCTCCATTGACTTTATTAGACCCGTTTCAGTCTAAATGGAGATTGTCGCTTTATGAAAAATTGAAGGGCCTGGGGCTTTCCCTACAAGAACTTATAGCCGCAGGTTTTGAAAAGGCTAAAATGATGGTGAGCCAGCGAATAGGAGATGTAGAGCTTCAGGACCATATGAGCAAGATAGATAAATACCCAGCTATCCAAGATTATGGGAAAGGGTTTAATTTAACCCCATATTTGCTGGATCTACAAATCGCAAAATATAGGCGGGCGTTTACCCTTACCAGATTTGATGTACTGCCATCTGCCTTACTAAAGGGCAGATACGAGGGCACACCCTATGCCGAACGAGTTTGCCCATGTGGTCTGAAGGAGGTGGAAACGGCTTCACATGTGTTGTTACACTGCGACCTCTACGGGGATATCAGGTCACTGTTTATCTCTCCTATCGTTCAGAAATTTCCAGGTCGATCTGAATCTCAGCGGCTGAAAATCCTACTAGGAGATAAAAACCCAGAAGTAACACTGAAAGTGGCCAAGTTTTCTGCGGCCGCGATCAAGCGGAGGGCATTAGTTGTAAAAAAGTAAAAGATCTGACCCTTGGACAAGCCCCCCCCCCCTTTTTTTTTTTTTTTTTTTTTTTTTTTTTTGTGTGTGTGTGGGTGTGAGTGCATATGTGTATTGTTTTTATGTATAATTTTACAACTTTTAATTGACACCATCATTCCCTCGTAAACTGCTGTTGTCTTTATGTTTTTTCCTTCTGGTCTATGACCGTAATAAACTTATTCATTCATTCATTCATTCATTCATTCATTCATTCATTCATTCATGTGCTCGCAAAATACTTCCCTGGCTTCTGTGCTGGTCTTGACTCGCTGAGGGACGACGACGAATGAGGAGGAGGCGGAGCTGGTGCCACAGCATTAAGCTGCTACACACGCCCCCCGGAGGCACCTGGTTGGCTGCCTCCGGTGGGCGTGGGCACCAGCCAGGTAAGGAGGGGAGGGGGCTAAGGCCCCCTACCGGGGGCGGAGCTCGGTCTCCCGCCCACAACCACTCCCCTCTCTTCCAGGGAGGAGAGTCTTTGCAACAGTTTGGCAGCATTTTTGAGTGAATTGCAGAACGTCACATTTTTGCTAAAATTGTGACCGCGCAGCTTAGGGATTTTTTCAAAAAAAAGTTGTTCAGACGTCGAGGGCTTATTCTGTTTTTGATGATGAAAACCCATCTGTTTCCACCGAAAAACCTTTCAGGGGATCGTTTGCAACAGTTTGGAAGCATTTTTGAGTGAATTGCAGAACATCAGATTTTTGCTGAAATTGTGACCGCGCGGCTTAGGGATTTTTTCAAAAAAAGTTGTTCAGACGTCGAGGGCAAATTCTGTTTCTGATGATAAAAACCCATCTGCTTCCACCGGAAAAGCTTTCAGGAGAGCGTTTGCAACAGTTTGCCACTATTTCTGAGTAAATTGAGGAAGGTCAGATTTTTGCTGAAATTGTGACCGCGCGGCTTAGGGATTTTTTCAAAAAAAGTTGTTCAGACGTCGAGGGCTTATTCTGTTTCTGATGATAAAACCCATCTGTTTCCACTGAAAAACCTTTCAGGGGATCGTTTCCAACACTTTGGCAGCATTTTTGAGTGAATTGCAGAACGTCAGATTTTTGCTAAAATTGTGACCGCGCGGCTTAGGGATTTTTTCAAAAAAAAGTTGTTCAGACGTCGAGGGCTTATTCTATTTTTGGTGATAAAAACCCATCTGTTTCCACCGAAAAACCTTTCAGGGGATAGTTTGCAACAGTTTGGCAGCATTTTTGAGTGAATTGCAGAACGTCACATTTTTGCTATAATTGTGACCGCGCGGCTTAGGGATTTTTTCAAAAAAAAGTTGTTCAGACGTCGAGGGCTTATTCTGTTTTTGATGATGAAAACCCATCTGTTTCCACCGAAAAACATTTCAGGGGATCGTTTGAAACAGTTTGGAAGCATTTTTGAGTGAATTGCAGAACGTCAGATTTTTGCTGAAATTGTGACCGCGCGGCTTAGGGATTTTTTCAAAAAAAGTTTTTCAGACGTCGAGGGCAAATTCTGTTTCTGATGATAAAAACCTATCTGTTTCCACCGAAAAACCTTTCAGGGGATCATTTGTGAATGTTTGGCAGGATTTTTGAGTGAATTGCAGAACGTCAGATTTTTGCTGAAATTGTGACCGCGCGGCTTAGGGATTTTTTCAAAAAAAGTTGTTCAGATGTCGAGGGCTTATTCTGTTTTTGCTGATGAAAACCCATCTGTTTCCACCGAAAAACATTTCAGGGGATCGTTTGAAACAGTTTGGAAGCATTTTTGAGTGAATTGCAGAACGTCACATTTTTGCTAAAATTGTGACCGCGCGGCTTAGGGATTTTTTCAAAAAAAAGTTGTTCAGACGTCGAGGGCTTATTCTGTTTTTGATGATGAAAACCCATCTGTTTCCACCGAAAAACCTTTCAGGGGATCGTTTGCAACAGTTTGGAAGCATTTTTGAGTGAATTGCAGAACATCAGATTTTTGCTGAAATTGTGACCGCGCGGCTTAGGGATTTTTTCAAAAAAAGTTGTTCAGACGTCGAGGGCAAATTCTGTTTCTGATGATAAAAACCCATCTGCTTCCACCGGAAAAGCTTTCAGGAGAGCGTTTGCAACAGTTTGCCACTATTTCTGAATAAATTGAGGAAGGTCAGATTTTTGCTGAAATTGTGACCGCGCGGCTTAGGGATTTTTTCAAAAAAAGTTTTTCAGACGTCGAGGGCTTATTCTGTTTCTGATGATAAAACCCATCTGTTTCCACCGAAAAACCTTTCAGGGGATCGTTTCCAACACTTTGGCAGCATTTTTGAGTGAATTGCAGAACGTCAGATTTTTGCTAAAATTGTGACCGCGCGGCTTAGGGATTTTTTCAAAAAAAAGTTGTTCAGACGTCGAGGGCTTATTCTATTTTTGGTGATAAAAACCCATCTGTTTCCACCGAAAAACCTTTCAGGGGATCGTTTGCAACAGTTTGGAAGCATTTTTGAGTGAATTGCACAACGTCAGATTTTTGCTGAAATTGTGACCGCGCGGCTTTGGGATTTTTTCAAAAAAAGTTGTTCAGACGTCGAGGGCAAATTCTGTTTCTGATGATAAAAACCCATCTGCTTCCACCGGAAAAGCTTTCAGGAGAGTGTTTGCAACAGTTTGCCACTATTTCTGAGTAAATTGCGGAAGGTCAGATTTTTGCTGAAATTGTGACCGCGCGGCTTAGGGATTTTTTCAAAAAAAGTTGTTCAGACGTCGAGGGCTTCTTCTGTTTCTGATGATAAAAACCTATCTGTTTCCACCGAAAAACCTTTCAGGGGATCATTTGTGACAGTTTGGCAGGATTTTTCAGTAAATTGCAGAACGTCAAATTTTTGCTGAAATTGTGACCGCGCGGCTTAGGGATTTTTTCAAAAAAAGTTGTTCAGACGTCGAGGGCAAATTCTGTTTCTGATGATAAAAACCTATCTGTTTCCACCGAAAACCTTTCAAGGGATCATTTGTGACAGTTTGGCAGGATTTTTGAGAAAATAGCAGAACGTCAAATTTTTGCTGAAATTGTGACCGCGCGGCTTAGGGATTTTTTCAAAAAAAGTTGTTCAGACGTCGAGGGCAAATTCTGTTTCTGATGATGAAAACCCATCTGTTTCCACCGAAAAACCTTTCAGGGGATCATTTGTGACAGTTTGGCAGGATTTTTGAGTGAATTGCAGAACGTCAGATTTTTGCTGAAATTGTGACCGCGCGGCTTAGGGATTTTTTCAAAAAAAGTTGTTCAGACGTCGAGGGCTTATTCTGTTTCTGATGATAAAACCCATCTGTTTCCACCGAAAAACCTTTCAGGGGATAGTTTCCAACACTTTGGCAGCATTTTTGAGTGAATTGCAGAACGTCAGATTTTTGCAAAAATTGTGACCGCAAGCTTAGGGATTTTTTCAAAAAAAAGTTGTTCAGACGTCGAGGGCTTATTCTGTTTTTGATGATGAAAACCCATCTGTTTCCACCGAAAAACCTTTCAGGGGATCATTTGTGACAGTTTGGCAGGATTTTTGAGTGAATTGCAGAACGTCAAATTTTTGCTGAAATTGTGACCGCGCGGCTTAGGGATTTTTTCAAAAAAAGTTGTTCAGACGTCGAGGGCTTATTCTGTTTCTGATGATAAAACCCATCTGTTTCCACCGGAAAAGCTTTCAGGAGAGCGTTTGCAACAGTTTGCCACTATTTCTGAGTAAATTGCGGAAGGTCAGATTTTTGCTGAAATTGTGACCGCGCGGCTTAGGGATTTTTTCAACAAAAGTTGCTCAGACGTCGAGGGCAAATTCTGTTTCTGATGATAAAAACCCATCTGCTTCCACCGAAAAACCTTTCAGGGGATAGTTTGCAACAGTTTGGCAGCATTTTTGAGTGAATTGCAGAACGTCACATTTTTGCTAAAATTGTGACCGCGCGGCTTAGGGATTTTTTCAAAAAAAAGTTGTTCAGACGTCGAGGGCTTATTCTGTTTTTGATGATGAAAACCCATCTGTTTCCACCGAAAAACCTTTCAGGGGATCGTTTGCAACAGTTTGGAAGCATTTTTGAGTGAATTGCAGAACATCAGATTTTTGCTGAAATTGTGACCGCGCGGCTTAGGGATTTTTTCAAAAAAAGTTGTTCAGACGTCGAGGGCAAATTCTGTTTCTGATGATAAAAACCCATCTGCTTCCACCGGAAAAGCTTTCAGGAGAGCGTTTGCAACAGTTTGCCACTATTTCTGAGTAAATTGAGGAAGGTCAGATTTTTGCTGAAATTGTGACCGCGCGGCTTAGGGATTTTTTCAAAAAAAGTTGTTCAGACGTCGAGGGCTTATTCTGTTTCTGATGATAAAACCCATCTGTTTCCACCGAAAAACCTTTCAGGGGATCGTTTCCAACACTTTGGCAGCATTTTTGAGTGAATTGCAGAACGTCAGATTTTTGGTAAAATTGTGACCGCGCGGCTTAGGGATTTTTTCAAAAAAAAGTTGTTCAGACGTCGAGGGCTTATTCTATTTTTGGTGATAAAAACCCATCTGTTTCCACCGAAAAACCTTTCAGGGGATAGTTTGCAACAGTTTGGCAGCATTTTTGAGTGAATTGCAGAACGTCACATTTTTGCTATAATTGTGACCGCGCGGCTTAGGGATTTTTTCAAAAAAAAGTTGTTCAGACGTCGAGGGCTTATTCTGTTTTTGATGATGAAAACCCATCTGTTTCCACCGAAAAACATTTCAGGGGATCGTTTGAAACAGTTTGGAAGCATTTTTGAGTGAATTGCAGAACGTCAGATTTTTGCTGAAATTGTGACCGCGCGGCTTAGGGATTTTTTCAAAAAAAGTTTTTCAGACGTCGAGGGCAAATTCTGTTTCTGATGATAAAAACCTATCTGTTTCCACCGAAAAACCTTTCAGGGGATCATTTGTGAATGTTTGGCAGGATTTTTGAGTGAATTGCAGAACGTCAGATTTTTGCTGAAATTGTGACCGCGCGGCTTAGGGATTTTTTCAAAAAAAGTTGTTCAGACGTCGAGGGCTTATTCTGTTTTTGATGATGAAAACCCATCTGTTTCCACCGAAAAACATTTCAGGGGATCGTTTGAAACAGTTTGGAAGCATTTTTGAGTGAATTGCAGAACGTCACATTTTTGCTAAAATTGTGACCGCGCGGCTTAGGGATTTTTTCAAAAAAAAGTTGTTCAGACGTCGAGGGCTTATTCTGTTTTTGATGATGAAAACCCATCTGTTTCCACCGAAAAACCTTTCAGGGGATCGTTTGCAACAGTTTGGAAGCATTTTTGAGTGAATTGCAGAACATCAGATTTTTGCTGAAATTGTGACCGCGCGGCTTAGGGATTTTTTCAAAAAAAGTTGTTCAGACGTCGAGGGCTTATTCTGTTTCTGATGATAAAACCCATCTTTTTCCACCGAAAAACCTTTGAGGGGATCGTTTCCAACACTTTGGCAGCATTTTTGAGTGAATTGCAGAACGTCAGATTTTTGCTAAAATTGTGACCGCGCGGCTTAGGGATTTTTTCAAAAAAAAGTTGTTCAGACGTCGAGGGCTTATTCTGTTTTTGATGATAAAAACCCATCTGTTTCCAAAGAAAAACCTTTCAGGGGATCGTTTGCAACAGTTTGGAAGCATTTTTGAGTGAATTGCAGAACGTCAGATTTTTACTGAAATTGTGACCGCGCGGCTTAGGGATTTTTTCAAAAAAAGGTGTTCAGACGTCGAGGGCAAATTCTGTTTCTGATGATAAAAACCCATCTGTTTCCACCGGAAAAGCTTTCAGGAGAGCGTTTGCAACAGTTTGCCACTATTTCTGAGTAAATTGAGGAAGGTCAGATTTTTGCTGAAATTGTGACCGCGCGGCTTAGGGATTTTTTCAAAAAAAGTTGTTCAGACGTCGAGGGCTTATTCTGTTTCTGATGATAAAAACCCATCTGTTTCCATCGAAAAACCTTTCAGGGGATCGTTTGCAAAAGTTTGGAAGCATTTTTGAGTGAATTGCAGAACGTCAGATTTTTGCTGAAATTGTGACCGCGCGGCTTAGGGATTTTTTCAAAAAAAGTTGTTCAGACGTCGAGGGCAAATTCTGTTTCTGATGATAAAAACCCATCTGTTTCCACCGGAAAAGCTTTCAGGAGAGCGTTTGCAACAATTTGCCACTATTTCTGAGTAAATTGCGGAAGGTCAGATTTTTGCTGAAATTGTGACCGCGCGGCTTAGGGATTTTTTCAAAAAAAGTTGTTCAGACGTCGAGGGCTTATTCTGTTTCTGATGATAAAAACCTATCTGTTTCCACCGAAAAACCTTTCAGGGGATCATTTGTGACAGTTTGGCAGGATTTTTCAGTAAATTGCAGAACGTCAAATTTTTGCTGAAATTGTGACCGCGCGGCTTAGGGATTTTTTCAAAAAAAGTTGTTCAGACGTCGAGGGCTTATTCTATTTCTGATGATAAAAACCCATCTGTTTCCACCGAAAAACCTTTCAGGGGATCGTTTGCAACAGTTTGGAAGCATTTTTGAGTGAATTGCAGAACGTCAGATTTTTGCTGAAATTGTGACCCCGCGGCTTAGGGATTTTTTCAAAAAAAGTTGTTCAGATGTCGAGGGCAAATTCTGTTTTTGATGATGAAAACCCATCTGTTTCCACCGAAAAACCTTTCAGGGGATCGTTTGCAACAGTTTGGAAGCATTTTTGAGTGAATTGCAGAACATCAGATTTTTGCTGAAATTGTGACCGCGCGGCTTAGGGATTTTTTCAAAAAAAGTTGTTCAGACGTCGAGGGCAAATTCTGTTTCTGATGATAAAAACCCATCTGCTTTCACCGGAAAAGCTTTCAGGAGAGCGTTTGCAACAGTTTGCCACTATTTCTGAGTAAATTGAGGAAGGTCAGATTTTTGCTGAAATTGTGACCGCGCGGCTTAGGGATTTTTTCAAAAAAAGTTGTTCAGACGTCGAGGGCTTATTCTGTTTCTGATGATAAAACCCATCTGTTTCCACCGAAAAACCTTTCAGGGGATCGTTTCCAACACTTTGGCAGCATTTTTGAGTGAATTGCAGAACGTCAGATTTTTGCTAAAATTGTGACCGCGCGGCTTAGGGATTTTTTCAAAAAAAAGTTGTTCAGACGTCGAGGGCTTATTCTATTTTTGGTGATAAAAACCCATCTGTTTCCACCGAAAAACCTTTCAGGGGATAGTTTGCAACAGTTTGGCAGCATTTTTGAGTGAATTGCAGAACGTCACATTTTTGCTATAATTGTGACCGCGCGGCTTAGGGATTTTTTCAAAAAAAAGTTGTTCAGACGTCGAGGGCTTATTCTGTTTTTGATGATGAAAACCCATCTGTTTCCACCGAAAAACATTTCAGGGGATCGTTTGAAACAGTTTGGAAGCATTTTTGAGTGAATTGCAGAACGTCAGATTTTTGCTGAAATTGTGACCGCGCGGCTTAGGGATTTTTTCAAAAAAAGTTTTTCAGACGTCGAGGGCAAATTCTGTTTCTGATGATAAAAACCTATCTGTTTCCACCGAAAAACCTTTCAGGGGATCATTTGTGAATGTTTGGCAGGATTTTTGAGTGAATTGCAGAACGTCAGATTTTTGCTGAAATTGTGACCGCGCGGCTTAGGGATTTTTTCAAAAAAAGTTGTTCAGACGTCGAGGGCTTATTCTGTTTTTGATGATGAAAACCCATCTGTTTCCACCGAAAAACCTTTCAGGGGATCGTTTGCAACAGTTTGGAAGCATTTTTGAGTGAATTGCAGAACATCAGATTTTTGCTGAAATTGTGACCGCGCGGCTTAGGGATTTTTTCAAAAAAAGTTGTTCAGACGTCGAGGGCAAATTCTGTTTCTGATGATAAAAACCCATCTGCTTCCACCGGAAAAGCTTTCAGGAGAGCGTTTGCAACAGTTTGCCACTATTTCTGAGTAAATTGAGGAAGGTCAGATTTTTGCTGAAATTGTGACCGCGCGGCTTAGGGATTTTTTCAAAAAAAGTTGTTCAGACGTCGAGGGCTTATTCTGTTTCTGATGATAAAACCCATCTGTTTCCACCGAAAAACCTTTCAGGGGATCGTTTCCAACACTTTGGCAGCATTTTTGAGTGAATTGCAGAACGTCAGATTTTTGCTAAAATTGTGACCCCGCGGCTTAGGGATTTTTTCAAAAAAAAGTTGTTCAGACGTCGAGGGCTTATTCTATTTTTGGTGATAAAAACCCATCTGTTTCCACCGAAAAACCTTTCAGGGGATAGTTTGCAACAGTTTGGCAGCATTTTTGAGTGAATTGCACAACGTCACATTTTTGCTATAATTGTGACCGCGCGGCTTAAGGATTTTTTCAAAAAAAAGTTGTTCAGACGTCGAGGGCTTATTCTGTTTTTGATGATGAAAACCCATCTGTTTCCACCGAAAAACATTTCAGGGGATCGTTTGAAACAGTTTGGAAGCATTTTTGAGTGAATTGCAGAACGTCAGATTTTTGCTGAAATTGTGACCGCGCGGCTTAGGGATTTTTTCAAAAAAAGTTTTTCAGACGTCGAGGGCAAATTCTGTTTCTGATGATAAAAACCTATCTGTTTCCACCGAAAAACCTTTCAGGGGATCATTTGTGAATGTTTGGCAGGATTTTTGAGTGAATTGCAGAACGTCAGATTTTTGCTGAAATTGTGACCGCGCGGCTTAGGGATTTTTTCAAAAAAAGTTGTTCAGACGTCGAGGGCAAATTCTGTTTCTGATGATAAAAACCCATCTGTTTCCACCGAAAAACCTTTCAGGGGATCATTTGTGACAGTTTGGCAGGATTTTTGAGTGAATTGCAGAACGTCAGATTTTTGCTGAAATTGTGACCGCGCGGCTTAGGGATTTTTTCAAAAAAAGTTGTTCAGACGTCGAGGGCTTATTCTGTTTCTGATGATAAAACCCATCTGTTTCCACCGAAAAACCTTTCAGGGGATCGTTTCCAACACTTTGGCAGCATTTTTGAGTGAATTGCAGAACGTCAGATTTTTGCAAAAATTGTGACGGCGCGGCTTAGGGATTTTTTCAAAAAAAAGTTGTTCAGACGTCGAGGGCTTATTCTGTTTTTGATGATGAAAACCCATCTGTTTCCACCGAAAAACCTTTCAGGGGATCATTTGTGACAGTTTGGCAGGATTTTTGAGTGAATTGCAGAACGTCAGATTTTTGCTGAAATTGTGACCGCGCGGCTTAGGGATTTTTTCAAAAAAAGTTGTTCAGACGTCGAGGGCTTATTCTGTTTCTGATGATAAAACCCATCTTTTTCCACCGAAAAACCTTTCAGGGGATCGTTTCCAACACTTTGGCAGCATTTTTGAGTGAATTGCAGAACGTCAGATTTTTGCTAAAATTGTGACCGCGCGGCTTAGGGATTTTTTCAAAAAAAAGTTGTTCAGACGTCGAGGGCTTATTCTGTTTTTGATGATAAAAACCCATCTGTTTCCAAAGAAAAACCTTTCAGGGGATCGTTTGCAACAGTTTGGAAGCATTTTTGAGTGAATTGCAGAACGTCAGATTTTTACTGAAATTGTGACCGCGCGGCATAGGGATTTTTTCAAAAAAAGTTGTTCAGACGTCGAGGGCAAATTCTGTTTCTGATGATAAAAACCCATCTGTTTCCACCGGAAAAGCTTTCAGGAGGAGAGACTTCCGGAGGCGGCGCGACCGGTAATGGCTGCCTTCTCCGAGTAAGGAGAAGGGAGCTCCGCTGTAAACGGGTCGTCCGCTACGGCGAAGCGGAGACCCATTCAGGAAAACCACAGGTGGCAGAAGCCTGTGGTCTCGGGACCCGGCGGGCGCCAGAAGCAGCCCCCAAAACGCTGAAGGGACCCCGTAAGGGGCTCCGGATCGCGGAGGGGGTAGCGGCGCTGTGGGTCGTTGCGCAAACAGCGAAGTGAAGCCGCGTTGCTGTTGCCGGTCAGCGCTGTCCTTTCTTCCTGCAACTTTTCTGAACTTTGGAAACTACAACCCGTGAGTAAATTTGGACATTGAAAACTTTCTGAAACTTTTGTCAACTTTCTGAAACTTTTTGAGAACTTTATGAAACTTTTAAAACTTTTTTAAAAAAGTTGAAATCTGGCTGAAAACGGAGTGAGGATAAGCAGGAAGCCCATCTCCCGCTATACTGAACTTTAAGCAAAGAGCAGGAGGAGTGGAGACAAAAAGTTATGCGTTAACTAAATGCTGGCACCCTGTTAAAGCAGTTTTCTGAGTGAAAGACTTTGAGCTATTGACTTTTGCTGGTCATATTCGGGGTGCATTGATATCCTTCTTCTGTGGCACCAGTGGATTATAAAATAAATAAGAATCTCTGGTGCTGGAGCTGCCTGGATGAGCACCAGTTTGCAACTTTGGATACATTGAATTCAGGTTTTGAAACATTCTGAGTTGGAACTGGATACTTTGAAACTGTTGCAGTCAAGGCACTGTAAGAAACACTGTTTTGCTTTAAGTTTTACTCTGCTAAAAATTATACATTGTGGAGGCGATAGACATGGATTTAAATTTATAAGTTTAACTTGGATTTGATCTTTTCCCTGAAGACGTATTAAGCTCCCTCTAGAGGATTTTGGACTTACAGCAGTGACTTTGTTTTACTTTCCCTTTCCCGGCCTCTGTTTGACTATTGTATCTGGGACTCTGCTTTCTCATGGGAACAACTTGGATTGACCTTGGATTACAGATAACTTTGGAATGAGTGGCGCAAGGAGAAGAGGAAGGACTAAACAAACAACTCTAACTTTATCTGCAGCCTCACAGCGTAGATCTTCTGTGCCGGCCTTGCCTTCCACTTTGCCTCCAGACATAGAGGCGGCCTCCCTAATACAGGCAGGGGAGGGTGAGACAGAGGAGCTGCACCTGGGAGATATGGCTTCAGGGACAAGTAGCTCTGTCTTGGAGAAAATTTTGGAGAAACTGGAGGCTCTGGACAAGAAGGCTGATTTGCATACAGCTAAAATTGAACAGAACACAGAAAGCTTGAATAAGCTGACTGGACAAGTTGCACAGAATGCCCAGTCTATTGGAGAATTAAAGGAGGCTGTAGGTGAAAATCGTAAACTGGCTGAAGATACTAGTCAAAGATTGGAAGAACTTGAGAAAGAAGTAAGACCACTCAGCAAACAAGTTGGAGAACATCAGATTTACTTTTTGATGACAGAACTGCGAAACAGGGAGACCAACTTGAGGATACGGTCAATACCAGAGGTGGAAGAAGATAATTCTATTGAATTTCTAACTAAGGAATTTGCCAAGTTTTGGAAGTTAGAGGAAAAAGACTTTAAAATTGTATCTGCTTTTAGGCTTGGCAGAGTCAGAAGGACAGAGAAGCCCAGAGATTGTTTGATAACACTGAGATCAAAGGAGGAAAGGGACAAGATTTTGGGCCTGCACTACGAAAAGTCACTAGACATTTTGGGCAAGAGAATTGAAATCTACAAGGACATTCCTAAGCAGTTGCTGGACCTTAGATCTAACTACACGGAATTGGCAAGACTGTTGAGAAGCAACGCAATTATCTTCAGGTGGGAGTTTCCACAAGGATTATCCTTTACCTACAGAGGGAGAAAGATCAAAATCAAAACAGTGGAAGATAGAGACAAGTTTTTGGGAGCACACGGAGAAGACCTCCACAAAGGACTTGGATTGCCAGCGCCAGAACTTCCAGGGGAGCCCGCCCCCTCGGATCCTCAAGGACCGGAGAACAAGGTACCACCCCAGAAAGAATAACCAGACCTATCCAGGATGTCTCTGCAGCTTTTGAGCTGGAACATAAATGGCTGTAACAGTCCCGAAAAAAGGTCTAAAATTTTTCATATTTTAAAAAAGGAACAATTGGACATTATATGCTTACAAGAAACACATGTGATTAGGCTCCATAAAAAGGTGTTAATAAATAAAAGGCTTGGTCAAGAATTTATATCATCGGATACAGTTAAAAAGAGAGGTGTAGTGATCTATGCAAAAGAGAGCCTTTCACCAAAATTTCTCTTTAAAGATGAAAGTGGAAGAATCCTCGCAATAGAAGTACAGTATCAAGGAGAAAAAATTTTGATATTAGGAATTTATGCTCCAAATGAAGGAAAATCGGATTTTTATAAGAAGTTGCACGAGACCATGCTGGATTATCTGGATTACAACAACGTCATCATGATGGGGGACATGAACGGGGTCGTATCAACAAATATGGATAAGTCACAGAACCAGAACATTACTAAAGAGGGAAGACTACCTAAGACCTTTTTTGAAATGACTGACAATATGGACTGGGTTGACATCTGGAGAGTTAGAAACCCCCTGGGAAGAGAAGGAACATTCTTTTCTGAAGCTCAACTGACTTGGACACGAATCGACCAAATATGGATAACTAGAAGTCTGGCACCTAAGGTGAGGAAGGTGGAAATCTGCCCCAAAACATGCTCCGACCATAACGCCTTGAGAATGGATATGACATTGATCCCAATCGGCTCCTTTAGATGGAAGATGAATGATGGCCTGTTTAGAGACCAAAGAATTGTAAAGAAGGCCCAAAAAACCTTAAAGGACTATTTTGAGATTAATTTGAACACTACGGTGGAAAAAAGAACTATCTGGGATGCAAGTAAAGCTGTGATGAGAGGGTTCTTGATTCAACAGAATTCCTTAAAGAAAAGACTGCAAAATGAAAAGAAAGATAAAATTCTGGAAAGTATCAAAGAGTTGGAGAAGAAGTTAAGATCTAACCCGAAGTCCCAACCGATTCTGAGAGAAATTAAACTTTATCAGGCGCAATATTCCAAGCTGATAAATCAGGAAATAGAATGGAAGATTAAAACAATGAAACAAAAAACTTTTGAATCGGCAAATAAATGTGGGAAACTGCTAGCTTGGCAGTTGAAAAGGAGACAAAGATTAAATACAGTAACAAACTTAGAGGTTGAAGGAAGGAACATTCAGAACCCGGGAGAGATTAGAAAGTGCTTCCAGAGGTATTTTAAAAAGTTATATACTCAAGGGCCACAAGATGAAATAGAGATTACACAATTTTTGGAGAGAAATGGATTAGCAAAGCTGTCAGAAGAAAATAGAACAATTTTAAATGGCAAAATAACACGACAAGAGATTGAACAGGCCATCCTGAGTCTGAAACAGGGCAAATCACCAGGGCCAGATGGACTGACCTCTAACTACTATAAGACATTGAAGGATTATTTGATACAACCTTTGTTGGAGGTCAGTAATGAAATAATGGAGGGGAAGAAGGCGCCTGAATCGTGGAAAGAAGCATTTATCACATTGATTCCAAAGTCAGAAACTGAAAAGACACAACTCAAGAATTACCGTCCCATCTCCCTTTTAAATGTGGATTACAAAATATTTGCAGATGTTTTGGCACGAAGATTTAAGAAAGTTTTAAGTGAGATAATCCATAAAGACCAGGCAGGCTTTCTCCCGGGCAGACATATGTTTACTAACACAAGGAACATCATAGACATATTGGAACTTTTACAAACAAACATAAACACTAAAGCAGTTTTAATTTTTATAGACGCGGAGAAAGCCTTTGACAACATATCTTGGAAATTTATGAAGGGGAATTTAAAAGAAATGGGAGTGGGACGAGGGTTTGAGAACGGGATTGAGGCAATATATTCAGAACAAAAGGCTAAACTGATAGTTAACAATGTGGTTACAGAAGAGTTTAAAATTGAAAAAGGTACACGACAAGGCTGCCCGATTTCCCCATTACTGTTTATTTCGGTTCTGGAAGTGCTCCTGAATATGATTAGGGGGGACCGGTTGGTGGAAGGGATTCAGGTCGGAGCGAAACAATATAAACTTAAAGCTTTTGCAGATGACCTAGTTCTGACATTACAGGAGCCGGAGTCTAGTTTGAAAAGAGTACTACAACTGATTCAAAACTTTGGTCGAGTGGCAGGATTTAAGTTAAATAAGCAAAAAACTAAAGTTTTGGGGAAAAACGTGACAGATATTGAGTTGGAACAGCTTCAGAAAGAGACAGAACTAAATGTGGTTAAAAAAGTTAAATACCTAGGGGTAAACATAACAGCAAAAAATCTGAGTTTATTTAAAGATAATTATGAAAAATGTTGGTCAGAGATTAAGAGAGACTTGGATAGTTGGTCAAGACTAAAACTTTCTTTGTTAGGCCGAATAGCTGCCATCAAGATGAATGTATTGCCAAAAATGTTATTTTTGTTTCAGACACTGCAGATTGTAGACAAGACAGAGTGCTTCCGGAAGTGGCAGAAAGATATTTCTAAATTTGTCTGGCAGGGCAAAAAGCCCAGAATCAAATTTAAAATATTAACAGATGCGAAAGAAAGAGGGGGCTTTGCCCTGCCAGATTTAAAGTTGTATTATGAAGCTGCAGCTTTCTGCTGGTTAAAAGATTGGTTACTTCTTGAAGATACGGATGTCTTGGATTTGGAAGGTTTTAATAATGCGTTTGGATGGCATGCATATTTATGGTATGATAAAGCTAAGATAAATAAGGCCTTCAAGAACCATATTGTCAGAAAATCAGTTTTTAATGTCTGGACAAAATATAAAGACTTACTGGAGAATAAAACTCCGAGGTGGCTGTCACCCCTGGAGGCTAAGGCTCGGAAAAGAGCCAATATGGAGGCCAACTGGCCAAAATATTGGGAGATAATAGAAAAGGATGGTGACAACTGGAAATTGCAGAGTTTAGAAAAGATGAGAGACAAAGTGCGAGACTGGTTACACTATGCTCAGATTAAAGAAGTGTTTAAAAATGACAAAAAGCTAGGATTCCAAGTGGAAAAGTCAAAGTTAGAAACTGAACTGTTAGAACCTAAGACTAAGGTACTTTCAAGAATGTATAACTTGCTGCTGAAATGGAACACACATGACGAAATGGTAAAATCAACAATGATAAAATGGGCGCAGGATATTGGGTATAATATTATGTTTGAAGATTGGGAAAGGTTGTGGACCTCTGGGCTGAACTTCACTGCATGTAATGCGTTGAAGGAAAATGTGATGAAAATGATGTATAGATGGTACATGACCCCTGTTAAACTGGCTAAAATATACCATTCGTCTGATAGCAAATGTTGGAAATGTAAGGAAAATGAAGGAACATTTTTTCACCTCTGGTGGACCTGCCCTAGAGTGAAGGCCTTTTGGGAGAAGATATATAATGAATTAAAAAAGGTGTTTAAATACACCTTTACTAAGAAATCAGAGGCCTTTCTCCTGGGTATTGTCGGCCAGAGTGTGTTAAAAAAGGACAGAACATTCTTTTTGTACGCAACAACAGCAGCAAGAATATTAATTGCCAAGAATTGGAAAACTCAGGAGCTACCCACTGTGGAAGAATGGCAGATGCAACTGATGGACTATATGCAATTAGCCGAGATGACCGGCAGAATTCGAGACCAGGGAGAAGAAAGGATGGAAGAAGACTGGAGGAAATTTAAGATTTATTTACAAAAATATTGTAATTTGGCTGAGTGCTGAATTGGATGCCAGTGCAGACAATTGTCTACCATTAAATTAGATTTAAGGCTGAATTATATGTCAAACCAAATTAAGATTATTAATTAAGATGAGTTAAATGATAATTTGTTTGAAATTAATGTAATAATGATGTAAGTGTATGCGGGAGGTGTGGGGGAGTCCCATGTAACAATTGAGAGATGTTAAATGGACAATGATAAGTGGTGCTTATCTAATATATGCTTATTTGAAAACTTCAATAAATATATTATAAAAAAAAAAAAAAAAAAGAAAAGCTTTCAGGAGAGCGTTTGCAACAGTTTGCCACTATTTCTGAGTAAATTGAGGAAGGTCAGATTTTTGCTGAAATTGTGACCGCGCGGCTTAGGGATTTTTTCAAAAAAAGTTGTTCAGACGTCGAGGGCTTATTCTGTTTCTGATGATAAAAACCCATCTGTTTCCATCGAAAAACCTTTCAGGGGATCGTTTGCAAAAGTTTGGAAGCATTTTTGAGTGAATTGCAGAACGTCAGATTTTTGCTGAAATTGTGACCGCGCGGCTTAGGGATTTTTTCAAAAAAAGTTGTTCAGACGTCGAGGGCAAATTCTGTTTCTGATGATAAAAACCCATCTGTTTCCACCGGAAAAGCTTTCAGGAGAGCGTTTGCAACAGTTTGCCACTATTTCTGAGTAAATTGCGGAAGGTCAGATTTTTGCAAAAATTGTGACCGCGCGGCTTAGGGATTTTTTCAAAAAAAGTTGTTCAGACGTCGAGGGCTTATTCTGTTTCTGATGATAAAAACCTATCTGTTTCCACCGAAAAACCTTTCAGGGGATCATTTGTGACAGTTTGGCAGGATTTTTCAGTAAATTGCAGAACGTCAAATTTTTGCTGAAATTGTGACCGCGCGGCTTAGGGATTTTTTCAAAAAAAGTTGTTCAGACGTCGAGGGCTTATTCTATTTCTGATGATAAAAACCCATCTGTTTCCACCGAAAAACCTTTCAGGGGATCGTTTGCAACAGTTTGGAAGCATTTTTGAGTGAATTGCAGAACGTCAGATTTTTGCTGAAATTGTGACCCCGCGGCTTAGGGATTTTTTCAAAAAAAAGTTGTTCAGATGTCGAGGGCAAATTCTGTTTCTGATGATAAAAACCCATCTGTTTCCACCGGAAAAGCTTTCAGGAGAGCGTTTGCAACAGTTTGCCACTATTTCTGAGTAAATTGCGGAAGGTCAGATTTTTGCTGAAATTGTGACCGCGCGGCTTAGGGATTTTTTCAAAAAAAATTGTTCAGACGTCGAGGGCTTATTCTGTTTCTGATGATAAAAACCTATCTGTTTCCACCGAAAACCTTTCAAGGGATCATTTGTGACAGTTTGGCAGGATTTTTGAGTAAATAGCAGAACGTCAAATTTTTGCTGAAATTGTGACCGCGCGGCTTAGGGATTTTTTCAAAAAAAGTTGTTCAGACGTCGAGGGCAAATTCTGTTTCTGATGATAAAAACCCATCTGTTTCCACCGAAAAACCTTTCAGGGGATCATTTGTGACAGTTTGGCAGGATTTTTGAGTGAATTGCAGAACGTCAGATTTTTGCTGAAATTGTGACCGCGCGGCTTAGGGATTTTTTCAAAAAAAGTTGTTCAGACGTCGAGGGCTTATTCTGTTTCTGATGATAAAACCCATCTGTTTCCACCGAAAAACCTTTCAGGGGATCGTTTCCAACTCTTTGGCAGCATTTTTGAGTGAATTGCAGAACGTCAGATTTTTGCTAAAATTGTGACCGCGCGGCTTAGGGATTTTTTCAAAAAAAGTTGTTCAGACGTCGAGGGCTTATTCTGTTTCTGATGATAAAACCCATCTGTTTCCACCGAAAAACCTTTCAGGGGATCGTTTCCAACACTTTGGCAGCATTTTTGAGTGAATTGCAGAACGTCAGATTTTTGCTGAAATTGTGACCGCGCGGCTTAGGGATTTTTTCAAAAAAAGTTGTTCAGACGTCGAGGGCTTATTCTGTTTTTGATGATGAAAACCCATCTGTTTCCACCGAAAAACCTTTCAGGGGATCGTTTGCAACAGTTTGGAAGCATTTTTGAGTGAATTGCAGAACATCAGATTTTTGCTGAAATTGTGACCGCGCGGCTTAGGGATTTTTTCAAAAAAAGTTGTTCAGACGTCGAGGGCAAATTCTGTTTCTGATGATAAAAACCCATCTGCTTCCACCGGAAAAGCTTTCAGGAGAGCGTTTGCAACAGTTTGCCACTATTTCTGAGTAAATTGAGGAAGGTCAGATTTTTCCTGAAATTGTGACCGCGCGGCTTAGGGATTTTTTCAAAAAAAGTTGTTCAGACGTCGAGGGCTTATTCTGTTTCTGATGATAAAACCCATCTGTTTCCACCGAAAAACCTTTCAGGGGATCGTTTCCAACACTTTGGCAGCATTTTTGAGTGAATTGCAGAACGTCAGATTTTTGCTAAAATTGTGACCCCGCGGCTTAGGGATTTTTTCAAAAAAAAGTTGTTCAGACGTCGAGGGCTTATTCTATTTTTGGTGATAAAAACCCATCTGTTTCCACCGAAAAACCTTTCAGGGGATAGTTTGCAACAGTTTGGCAGCATTTTTGAGTGAATTGCACAACGTCACATTTTTGCTATAATTGTGACCGCGCGGCTTAGGGATTTTTTCAAAAAAAAGTTGTTCAGACGTCGAGGGCTTATTCTGTTTTTGATGATGAAAACCCATCTGTTTCCACCGAAAAACATTTCAGGGGATCGTTTGAAACAGTTTGGAAGCATTTTTGAGTGAATTGCAGAACGTCAGATTTTTGCTGAAATTGTGACCGCGCGGCTTAGGGATTTTTTCAAAAAAAGTTTTTCAGACGTCGAGGGCAAATTCTGTTTCTGATGATAAAAACCTATCTGTTTCCACCGAAAAACCTTTCAGGGGATCATTTGTGAATGTTTGGCAGGATTTTTGAGTGAATTGCAGAACGTCAGATTTTTGCTGAAATTGTGACCGCGCGGCTTAGGGATTTTTTCAAAAAAAGTTGTTCAGACGTCGAGGGCAAATTCTGTTTCTGATGATAAAAACCCATCTGTTTCCACCGAAAAACCTTTCAGGGGATCATTTGTGACAGTTTGGCAGGATTTTTGAGTGAATTGCAGAACGTCAGATTTTTGCTGAAATTGTGACCGCGCGGCTTAGGGATTTTTTCAAAAAAAGTTGTTCAGACGTCGAGGACTTATTCTGTTTCTGATGATAAAACCCATCTGTTTCCACCGAAAAACCTTTCAGGGGATCGTTTCCAACACTTTGGCAGCATTTTTGAGTGAATTGCAGAACGTCAGATTTTTGCTAAAATTGTGACCGCGCGGCTTAGGGTTTTTTTCAAAAAAAGTTGTTCAGACGTTGAGGGCTTATTCTGTTTTTGATGATAAAAACCCATCTGTTTCCACCGAAAAACCTTTCAGGGGATCGTTTGCAAAAGTTTGGAAGCATTTTTGAGTGAATTGCAGAACGTCAGATTTTTGCTGAAATTGTGACCCAGCGGCTTAGGGATTTTTTCAAAAAAAGTTGTTCAGACGTCGAGGGCAAATTCTGTTTCTGATGATAAAAACCCATCTGTTTCCACCGGAAAAGCTTTCAGGAGAGCGTTTGCAACAGTTTGCCACTATTTCTGAGTAAATTGCGGAAGGTCAGATTTTTGCTGAAATTGTGACCGCGCGGCTTAGGGATTTTTTCAAAAAAAGTTGTTCAGACGTCGAGGGCTTATTCTGTTTCTGATGATAAAAACCTATCTGTTTCCACCGAAAAACCTTTCAGGGGATCATTTGTGACAGTTTGGCAGGATTTTTGAGTAAATTGCAGAACGTCAAATTTTTGCTGAAATTGTGACCGCGCGGCTTAGGGATTTTTTCAAAAAAAGTTGTTCAGACGTCGAGGGCAAATTCTGTTTCTGATGATAAAAACCCATCTGTTTCCACCGGAAAAGCTTTCAGGAGAGCGTTTGCAACAGTTTGCCACTATTTCTGAGTAAATTGCGGAAGGTCAGATTTTTGCTGAAATTGTGACCGCGCGGCTTGGGGATTTTTTCAAAAAAAGTTGTTCAGACGTCGAGGGCAAATTCTGTTTCTGATGATAAAACCCATCTGTTTCCACCGAAAAAGCTTTCAGGAGAGCGTTTGCAACAGTTTGCCACTATTTCTGAGTAAATTGCGGAAGGTCAGATTTTTGCTGAAATTGTGACCCCGCGGCTTAGGGATTTTTTCAAAAAAAGTTGTTCAGACGTCGAGGGCAAATTCTGTTTCTGATGATAAAAACCCATCTGTTTCCACCGGAAAAGCTTTCAGGAGAGCGTTTGCAACAGTTTGCCACTATTTCTGAGTAAATTGCGGAAGGTCAGATTTTTGCTGAAATTGTGACCGCGCGGCTTAGGGATTTTTTTCAAAAAAAGTTGTTCAGACGTCGAGGGCTTATTCTGTTTCTGATGATAAAAACCCATCTGCTTCCACCGAAAAACCTTTCAGGGGATAGTTTGCAACAGTTTGGCAGCATTTTTGAGTGAATTGCAGAACGTCACATTTTTGCTGAAATTGTGACCGCGCGGCTTAGGGATTTTTTCAAAAAAAGTTGTTCAGACGTCGAGGGCAAATTCTGTTTCTGATGATAAAAACCCATCTGCTTCCACCGGAAAAGCTTTCAGGAGAGCGTTTGCAACAGTTTGCCACTATTTCTGAGTAAATTGAGGAAGGTCAGATTTTTGCTGAAATTGTGACCGCGCGGCTTAGGGATTTTTTCAAAAAAAGTTGTTCAGACGTCGAGGGCTTATTCTGTTTCTGATGATAAAAACCCATCTGTTTCCACCGAAAAACCTTTCAGGGGATCGTTTGCAACAGTTTGGAAGCATTTTTGAGTGAATTGCAGAACGTCAGATTTTTGCTGAAATTGTGACCGCGTGGCTTAGGGATTTTTTCAAAAAAAGTTGTTCAGACGTCGAGGGCAAATTCTGTTTCTGATGTTAAAACCCATCTGTTTCCACCGGAAAAGCTTTCAGGAGAGCGTTTGCAACAGTTTGCCACTATTTCTGAGTAAATTGCGGAAGGTCAGATTTTTGCTGAAATTGTGACCGCGCGGCATAGGGATTTTTTCAAAAAAAATTATTCAGACGTCGAGGGCTTATTCTGTTTCTGATGATAAAAACCCATCTGTTTCCACCGAAAAACCTTTCAGGCGATCGTTTGCAACAGTTTGGAAGCATTTTTGAGTGAATTGCAGAACGTCACATTTTTGCTGAAATTGTGACCGCGCGGCTTAGGGATTTTTTCAAAAAAAGTTGTTCAGACGTCGAGGGCAAATTCTGTTTCTGATGATAAAACCCATCTGTTTCCACCGGAAAAGCTTTCAGGAGAGCGTTTGCAACAGTTTGCCACTATTTCTGAGTAAATTGCGGAAGGTCAGATTTTTGCTGAAATTGTGACCGCGCGGCTTAGGGATTTTTTCAAAAAAAATTATTCAGACGTCGAGGGCTTATTCTGTTTCTGATGATAAAAACCTATCTGTTTCCACCGAAAAACCTTTCAAGGGGTCATTTGTGAGAGTTTGGCAGGATTTTTGAGTAAATAGCAGAACGTCAAATTTTTGCTGAAATTGTGACCGCGCGGCTTAGGGATTTTTTCAAAAAAAGTTGTTCAGACGTCGAGGGCAAATTCTGTTTCTGATGATAAAAACCCATCTGTTTCCACCGGAAAAGCTTTCAGGAGAGCGTTTGCAACAGTTTGCCACTATTTCTGAGTAAATTGCGGAAGGTCAGATTTTTGCTGAAATTGTGACCGCGCGGCTTAGGGATTTTTTCAAAAAAAGTTGTTCAGACGTCGAGGGCTTATTCTGTTTCTGATGATAAAAACCCATCTGCTTCCACCGAAAAATCTTTCAGGGGATAGTTTGCAACAGTTTGGCAGCATTTTTGAGTGAATTGCAGAACATCAGATTTTTGCTGAAATTGTGACCGCGCGGCTTAGGGATTTTTTCAAAAAAAGTTGTTCAGACGTCGAGGGCAAATTCTGTTTCTGATGATAAAAACCCATCTGCTTCCACCGGAAAAGCTTTAAGGAGAGCGTTTGCAACAGTTTGCCACTATTTCTGAGTAAATTGCGGAAGGTCAGATTTTTGCTGAAATTGTGACCCCGCGGCTTAGGGATTTTTTCAAAAAAAGTTGTTCAGACGTCGAGGGCAAATTCTGTTTCTGATGATAAAAACCCATCTGTTTCCACCGGAAAAGCTTTCAGGAGAGCGTTTGCAACAGTTTGCCACTATTTCTGAGTAAATTGCGGAAGGTCAGATTTTTGCTGAAATTGTGACCGCGCGGCTTAGGGATTTTTTCAAAAAAAGTTGTTCAGACGTCGAGGGCAAATTCTGTTTCTGATGATAAAAACCCATCTGTTTCCACCGGAAAAGCTTTCAGGAGAGCGTTTGCAACAGTTTGCCACTATTTCTGAGTAAATTGCGGAAGGTCAGATTTTTGCTGAAATTGTGACCGCGCGGCTTAGGGATTTTTTTCAAAAAAAGTTGTTCAGACGTCGAGGGCTTATTCTGTTTCTGATGATAAAAACCCATCTGCTTCCACCGAAAAACCTTTCAGGGGATAGTTTGCAACAGTTTGGCAGCATTTTTGAGTGAATTGCAGAACGTCACATTTTTGCTGAAATTGTGACCGCGCGGCTTAGGGATTTTTTCAAAAAAAGTTGTTCAGACGTCGAGGGCAAATTCTGTTTCTGATGATAAAAACCCATCTGCTTCCACCGGAAAAGCTTTCAGGAGAGCGTTTGCAACAGTTTGCCACTATTTCTGAGTAAATTGAGGAAGGTCAGATTTTTGCTGAAATTGTGACCGCGCGGCTTAGGGATTTTTTCAAAAAAAGTTGTTCAGACGTCGAGGGCTTATTCTGTTTCTGATGATAAAAACCTATCTGTTTCCACCGAAAAACCTTTCAGGGGATCATTTGTGACAGTTTGGCAGGATTTTTGAGTAAATTGCAGAACGTCAAATTTTTGCTGAAATTTTGACCGCGCGGCTTAGGGATTTTTTCAAAAAAAGTTGTTCAGACGTCGAGGGCAAATTCTGTTTCTGATGATAAAACCCATCTGTTTCCACCGGAAAAGCTTTCAGGAGAGCGTTTGCAACAGTTTGCCACTATTTCTGAGTAAATTGCGGAAGGTCAGATTTTTGCTGAAATTGTGACCGCGCGGCTTAGGGATTTTTTCAAAAAAAGTTGTTCAGACGTCGAGGGCTTATTCTGTTTCTGATGATAAAAACCCATCTGCTTCCACCGAAAAACCTTTCAAGGGGTCATTTGTGAGAGTTTGGCAGGATTCTTGAGTAAATAGCAGAACGTCAAATTTTTGCTGAAATTGTGACCGCGCGGCTTAGGGATTTTTTCAAAAAAAGTTGTTCAGACGTCGAGGGCAAATTCTGTTTCTGATGATAAAAACCCATCTGTTTCCACCGGAAAAGCTTTCAGGAGAGCGTTTGCAACAGTTTGCCACTATTTCTGAGTAAATTGAGGAAGGTCAGATTTTTGCTGAAATTGTGACCCCGCGGCTTAGGGATTTTTTCAAAAAAAATTATTCAGACGTCGAGGGCTTATTCTGTTTCTAATGATAAAAACCCATCTGCTTCCACCGAAAAACCTTTCAGGGGATAGTTTGCAACAGTTTGGCAGCATTTTTGAGTGAATTGCAGAACGTCACATTTTTGCTGAAATTGTGACCGCGCGGCTTAGGGATTTTTTCAAAAAAAGTTGTTCAGACGTCGAGGGCAAATTCTGTTTCTGATGATAAAAACCTATCTGTTTCCGCCGAAAAACCTTTCAGGGGATCATTTGTGACAGTTTGGCAGCATTTTTGAGTGAATTGCAGAACGTCAGATTTTTGCTGAAATTGTGACCGCGCGGCTTAGGGATTTTTTCAAAAAAAGGTGTTCAGACGTCGAGGGCAAATTCTGTTTCTGATGATAAAACCCATCTGTTTCCACCGGAAAAGCTTTCAGGAGAGCGTTTGCAACAGTTTGCCACTATTTCTGAGTAAATTGCGGAAGGTCAGATTTTTGCTGAAATTGTGAACGCGCGGCTTAGGGATTTTTTCAAAAAAAGTTGTTCAGACGTCGAGGGCAAATTCTGTTTCTGATGATAAAAACCCATCTGCTTCCACCGAAAAACCTTTCAGGGGATAGTTTGCAACAGTTTGGCAGCATTTTTGAGTGAATTGCAGAACGTCACATTTTTGCTGAAATTGTGACCGCGCGGCTTAGGGATTTTTTCAAAAAAAGTTGTTCAGACGTCGAGGGCTTATTCTGTTTCTGATGATAAAACCCATCTGTTTCCACCGGAAAAGCTTTCAGGAGAGCGTTTGCAACAGTTTGCCACTATTTCTGAGTAAATTGCGGAAGGTCAGATTTTTGCTGAAATTGTGACCGCGCGGCTTAGGGATTTTTTCAAAAAAAGTTGTTCAGACGTCGAGGGCTTATTCTGTTTCTGATGATAAAAACCCATCTGCTTCCACCGAAAAACCTTTCAAGGGGTCATTTGTGAGAGTTTGGCAGGATTCTTGAGTAAATAGCAGAACGTCAAATTTTTGCTGAAATTGTGACCGCGCGGCTTAGGGATTTTTTCAAAAAAAGTTGTTCAGACGTCGAGGGCAAATTCTGTTTCTGATGATAAAAACCCATCTGTTTCCACCGGAAAAGCTTTCAGGAGAGCGTTTGCAACAGTTTGCCACTATTTCTGAGTAAATTGAGGAAGGTCAGATTTTTGCTGAAATTGTGACCCCGCGGCTTAGGGATTTTTTCAAAAAAAATTATTCAGACGTCGAGGGCTTATTCTGTTTCTAATGATAAAAACCCATCTGCTTCCACCGAAAAACCTTTCAGGGGATAGTTTGCAACAGTTTGGCAGCATTTTTGAGTGAATTGCAGAACGTCACATTTTTGCTGAAATTGTGACCGCGCGGCTTAGGGATTTTTTCAAAAAAAGTTGTTCAGACGTCGAGGGCAAATTCTGTTTCTGATGATAAAAACCTATCTGTTTCCGCCGAAAAACCTTTCAGGGGATCATTTGTGACAGTTTGGCAGCATTTTTGAGTGAATTGCAGAACGTCAGATTTTTGCTGAAATTGTGACCGCGCGGCTTAGGGATTTTTTCAAAAAAAGGTGTTCAGACGTCGAGGGCAAATTCTGTTTCTGATGATAAAACCCATCTGTTTCCACCGGAAAAGCTTTCAGGAGAGCGTTTGCAACAGTTTGCCACTATTTCTGAGTAAATTGCGGAAGGTCAGATTTTTGCTGAAATTGTGAACGCGCGGCTTAGGGATTTTTTCAAAAAAAGTTGTTCAGACGTCGAGGGCAAATTCTGTTTCTGATGATAAAAACCCATCTGCTTCCACCGAAAAACCTTTCAGGGGATAGTTTGCAACAGTTTGGCAGCATTTTTGAGTGAATTGCAGAACGTCACATTTTTGCTGAAATTGTGACCGCGCGGCTTAGGGATTTTTTCAAAAAAAGTTGTTCAGACGTCGAGGGCTTATTCTGTTTCTGATGATAAAAACCCATCTGTTTCCACCGAAAAACCTTTCAGGGGATCGTTTGCAACAGTTTGGCAGCATTTTTGAGTGAATTGCAGAACGTCACATTTTTGCTAAAATTGTGACCGCGCGGCTTAGGGATTTTTTCAAAAAAAAGTTGTTCAGACGTCGAGGGCTTATTCTGTTTTTGATGATGAAAACCCATCTGTTTCCACCGAAAAACCTTTCAGGGGATCGTTTGCAACAGTTTGGAAGCATTTTTGAGTGAATTGCAGAATGTCAGATTTTTGCTGAAATTGTGACCGCGCGGCTTAGGGATTTTTTCAAAAAAAGTTGTTCAGACGTCGAGGGCAAATTCTGTTTCTGATGATAAAAACCCATCTGTTTCCACCGGAAAAGCTTTCAGGAGAGCGTTTGCAACAGTTTGCCACTATTTCTGAGTAAATTGCGGAAGGTCAGATTTTTGCTGAAATTGTGACCGCGCGGCTTAGGGATTTTTTCAAAAAAAGTTGTTCAGACGTCGAGGGCTTATTCTGTTTCTGATGATAAAAACCCATCTGCTTCCACCGAAAAACCTTTCAGGGGATAGTTTGCAACAGTTTGGCAGCATTTTTGAGTGAATTGCAGAACGTCACATTTTTGCTGAAATTGTGACCGCGCGGCTTAGGGATTTTTTCAAAAAAAGTTGTTCAGACGTCGAGGGCAAATTCTGTTTCTGATGATAAAAACCCATCTGCTTCCACCGGAAAAGCTTTCAGGAGAGCGTTTGCAACAGTTTGCCACTATTTCTGAGTAAATTGCGGAAGGTCAGATTTTTGCTGAAATTGTGACCGCGCGGCTTAGGGATTTTTTCAAAAAAAATTATTCAGACGTCGAGGGCTTATTCTGTTTCTGATGATAAAAACCTATCTGTTTCCACCGAAAAACCTTTCAAGGGGTCATTTGTGAGAGTTTGGCAGGATTTTTGAGTAAATAGCAGAACGTCAAATTTTTGCTGAAATTGTGACCGCGCGGCTTAGGGATTTTTTCAAAAAAAGTTGTTCAGACGTCGAGGGCAAATTCTGTTTCTGATGATAAAAACCCATCTGTTTCCACCGGAAAAGCTTTCAGGAGAGCGTTTGCAACAGTTTGCCACTATTTCTGAGTAAATTGAGGAAGGTCAGATTTTTGCTGAAATTGTGACCCCGCGGCTTAGGGATTTTTTCAAAAAAAATTATTCAGACGTCGAGGGCTTATTCTGTTTCTAATGATAAAAACCCATCTGCTTCCACCGAAAAACCTTTCAGGGGATAGTTTGCAACAGTTTGGCAGCATTTTTGAGTGAATTGCAGAACGTCACATTTTTGCTGAAATTGTGACCGCGCGGCTTAGGGATTTTTTCAAAAAAAGTTGTTCAGACGTCGAGGGCAAATTCTGTTTCTGATGATAAAAACCTATCTGTTTCCGCCGAAAAACCTTTCAGGGGATCATTTGTGACAGTTTGGCAGCATTTTTGAGTGAATTGCAGAACGTCAGATTTTTGCTGAAATTGTGACCGCGCGGCTTAGGGATTTTTTCAAAAAAAGGTGTTCAGACGTCGAGGGCAAATTCTGTTTCTGATGATAAAACCCATCTGTTTCCACCGGAAAAGCTTTCAGGAGAGCGTTTTCAACAGTTTGCCACTATTTCTGAGTAAATTGCGGAAGGTCAGATTTTTGCTGAAATTGTGAACGCGCGGCTTAGGGATTTTTTCAAAAAAAGTTGTTCAGACGTCGAGGGCTTATTCTGTTTCTGATGATAAAAACCCATCTGCTTCCACCGAAAAACCTTTCAGGGGATAGTTTGCAACAGTTTGGCAGCATTTTTGAGTGAATTGCAGAACGTCAGATTTTTGCTGAAATTGTAACCGCGCGGCTTAGGGATTTTTTCAAAAAAAGTTGTTCAGACGTCGAGGGCTTATTCTGTTTCTGATGATAAAAACCCATCTGTTTCCACCGAAAAACCTTTCAGGGGATCGTTTGCAACAGTTTGGCAGCATTTTTGAGTGAATTGCAGAACGTCACATTTTTGCTAAAATTGTGACCGCGCGGCTTAGGGATTTTTTCAAAAAAAAGTTGTTCAGACGTCGAGGGCTTATTCTGTTTTTGATGATGAAAACCCATCTGTTTCCACCGAAAAACCTTTCAGGGGATCGTTTGCAACAGTTTGGAAGCATTTTTGAGTGAATTGCAGAATGTCAGATTTTTGCTGAAATTGTGACCGCGCGGCTTAGGGATTTTTTCAAAAAAAGTTGTTCAGACGTCGAGGGCAAATTCTGTTTCTGATGATAAAAACCCATCTGTTTCCACCGGAAAAGCTTTCAGGAGAGCGTTTGCAACAGTTTGCCACTATTTCTGAGTAAATTGCGGAAGGTCAGATTTTTGCTGAAATTGTGACCGCGCGGCTTAGGGATTTTTTCAAAAAAAGTTGTTCAGACGTCGAGGGCTTATTCTGTTTCTGATGATAAAAACCCATCTGCTTCCACCGAAAAACCTTTCAGGGGATAGTTTGCAACAGTTTGGCAGCATTTTTGAGTGAATTGCAGAACGTCACATTTTTGCTGAAATTGTGACCGCGCGGCTTAGGGATTTTTTCAAAAAAAGTTGTTCAGACGTCGAGGGCAAATTCTGTTTCTGATGATAAAAACCCATCTGCTTCCACCGGAAAAGCTTTCAGGAGAGCGTTTGCAACAGTTTGCCACTATTTCTGAGTAAATTGCGGAAGGTCAGATTTTTGCTGAAATTGTGACCGCGCGGCTTAGGGATTTTTTCAAAAAAAATTATTCAGACGTCGAGGGCTTATTCTGTTTCTGATGATAAAAACCTATCTGTTTCCACCGAAAAACCTTTCAAGGGGTCATTTGTGAGAGTTTGGCAGGATTTTTGAGTAAATAGCAGAACGTCAAATTTTTGCTGAAATTGTGACCGCGCGGCTTAGGGATTTTTTCAAAAAAAGTTGTTCAGACGTCGAGGGCAAATTCTGTTTCTGATGATAAAAACCCATCTGTTTCCACCGGAAAAGCTTTCAGGAGAGCGTTTGCAACAGTTTGCCACTATTTCTGAGTAAATTGAGGAAGGTCAGATTTTTGCTGAAATTGTGACCCCGCGGCTTAGGGATTTTTTCAGAAAAAATTATTCAGACGTCGAGGGCTTATTCTGTTTCTAATGATAAAAACCCATCTGCTTCCACCGAAAAACCTTTCAGGGGATAGTTTGCAACAGTTTGGCAGCATTTTTGAGTGAATTGCAGAACGTCACATTTTTGCTGAAATTGTGACCGCGCGGCTTAGGGATTTTTTCAAAAAAAGTTGTTCAGACGTCGAGGGCAAATTCTGTTTCTGATGATAAAAACCTATCTGTTTCCGCCGAAAAACCTTTCAGGGGATCATTTGTGACAGTTTGGCAGCATTTTTGAGTGAATTGCAGAACGTCAGATTTTTGCTGAAATTGTGACCGCGCGGCTTAGGGATTTTTTCAAAAAAAGGTGTTCAGACGTCGAGGGCAAATTCTGTTTCTGATGATAAAACCCATCTGTTTCCACCGGAAAAGCTTTCAGGAGAGCGTTTGCAACAGTTTGCCACTATTTCTGAGTAAATTGCGGAAGGTCAGATTTTTGCTGAAATTGTGAACGCGCGGCTTAGGGATTTTTTCAAAAAAAGTTGTTCAGACGTCGAGGGCTTATTCTGTTTCTGATGATAAAAACCCATCTGCTTCCACCGAAAAACCTTTCAGGGGATAGTTTGCAACAGTTTGGCAGCATTTTTGAGTGAATTGCAGAACGTCAGATTTTTGCTGAAATTGTGACCGCGCGGCTTAGGGATTTTTTCAAAAAAAGTTGTTCAGACGTCGAGGGCTTATTCTGTTTCTGATGATAAAAACCCATCTGTTTCCACCGAAAAACCTTTCAGGGGATCGTTTGCAACAGTTTGGCAGCATTTTTGAGTGAATTGCAGAACGTCACATTTTTGCTAAAATTGTGACCGCGCGGCTTAGGGATTTTTTCAAAAAAAAGTTGTTCAGACGTCGAGGGCTTATTCTGTTTTTGATGATGAAAACCCATCTGTTTCCACCGAAAAACCTTTCAGGGGATCGTTTGCAACAGTTTGGAAGCATTTTTGAGTGAATTGCAGAATGTCAGATTTTTGCTGAAATTGTGACCGCGCGGCTTAGGGATTTTTTCAAAAAAAGTTGTTCAGACGTCGAGGGCAAATTCTGTTTCTGATGATAAAAACCCATCTGTTTCCACCGGAAAAGCTTTCAGGAGAGCGTTTGCAACAGTTTGCCACTATTTCTGAGTAAATTGCGGAAGGTCAGATTTTTGCTGAAATTGTGACCGCGCGGCTTAGGGATTTTTTCAAAAAAAGTTGTTCAGACGTCGAGGGCTTATTCTGTTTCTGATGATAAAAACCCATCTGCTTCCACCGAAAAACCTTTCAGGGGATAGTTTGCAACAGTTTGGCAGCATTTTTGAGTGAATTGCAGAACGTCACATTTTTGCTGAAATTGTGACCGCGCGGCTTAGGGATTTTTTCAAAAAAAGTTGTTCAGACGTCGAGGGCAAATTCTGTTTCTGATGATAAAAACCCATCTGCTTCCACCGGAAAAGCTTTCAGGAGAGCGTTTGCAACAGTTTGCCACTATTTCTGAGTAAATTGCGGAAGGTCAGATTTTTGCTGAAATTGTGACCGCGCGGCTTAGGGATTTTTTCAAAAAAAATTATTCAGACGTCGAGGGCTTATTCTGTTTCTGATGATAAAAACCTATCTGTTTCCACCGAAAAACCTTTCAAGGGGTCATTTGTGAGAGTTTGGCAGGATTTTTGAGTAAATAGCAGAACGTCAAATTTTTGCTGAAATTGTGACCGCGCGGCTTAGGGATTTTTTCAAAAAAAGTTGTTCAGACGTCGAGGGCAAATTCTGTTTCTGATGATAAAAACCCATCTGTTTCCACCGGAAAAGCTTTCAGGAGAGCGTTTGCAACAGTTTGCCACTATTTCTGAGTAAATTGAGGAAGGTCAGATTTTTGCTGAAATTGTGACCCCGCGGCTTAGGGATTTTTTCAAAAAAAATTATTCAGACGTCGAGGGCTTATTCTGTTTCTAATGATAAAAACCCATCTGCTTCCACCGAAAAACCTTTCAGGGGATAGTTTGCAACAGTTTGGCAGCATTTTTGAGTGAATTGCAGAACGTCACATTTTTGCTGAAATTGTGACCGCGCGGCTTAGGGATTTTTTCAAAAAAAGTTGTTCAGACGTCGAGGGCAAATTCTGTTTCTGATGATAAAAACCTATCTGTTTCCGCCGAAAAACCTTTCAGGGGATCATTTGTGACAGTTTGGCAGCATTTTTGAGTGAATTGCAGAACGTCAGATTTTTGCTGAAATTGTGACCGCGCGGCTTAGGGATTTTTTCAAAAAAAGGTGTTCAGACGTCGAGGGCAAATTCTGTTTCTGATGATAAAACCCATCTGTTTCCACCGGAAAAGCTTTCAGGATAGCGTTTGCAACAGTTTGCCACTATTTCTGAGTAAATTGCGGAAGGTCAGATTTTTGCTGAAATTGTGAACGCGCGGCTTAGGGATTTTTTCAAAAAAAGTTGTTCAGACGTCGAGGGCTTATTCTGTTTCTGATGATAAAAAC
Source organism: Podarcis filfolensis (assembly GCF_964270895.1). NCBI lineage: Eukaryota > Metazoa > Chordata > Lepidosauria > Squamata > Lacertidae > Podarcis > Podarcis filfolensis. Next base: position 89,606,566 of record NC_139608.1, read on the forward strand.
CCATCTGCTTCCACCGAAAAACCTTTCAGGGGATAGTTTGCAACAGTTTGGCAGCATTTTTGAGTGAATTGCAGAACGTCAGATTTTTGCTGAAATTGTGACCGCGCGGCTTAGGGATTTTTTCAAAAAAAGTTGTTCAGACGTCGAGGGCTTATTCTGTTTCTGATGATAAAAACCCATCTGTTTCCACCGAAAAACCTTTCAGGGGATCGTTTGCAACAGTTTGGCAGCATTTTTGAGTGAATTGCAGAACGTCACATTTTTGCTAAAATTGTGACCGCGCGGCTTAGGGATTTTTTCAAAAAAAAGTTGTTCAGACGTCGAGGGCTTATTCTGTTTTTGATGATGAAAACCCATCTGTTTCCACCGAAAAACCTATCAGGGGATCGTTTGCAACAGTTTGGAAGCATTTTTGAGTGAATTGCAGAATGTCAGATTTTTGCTGAAATTGTGACCGCGCGGCTTAGGGATTTTTTCAAAAAAAGTTGTTCAGACGTCGAGGGCAAATTCTGTTTCTGATGATAAAAACCCATCTGTTTCCACCGGAAAAGCTTTCAGGAGAGCGTTTGCAACAGTTTGCCACTATTTCTGAGTAAATTGCGGAAGGTCAGATTTTTGCTGAAATTGTGACCGCGCGGCTTAGGGATTTTTTCAAAAAAAGTTGTTCAGACGTCGAGGGCTTATTCTGTTTCTGATGATAAAAACCCATCTGTTTCCACCGAAAAACCTTTCAGGGGATCGTTTGCAACAGTTTGGCAGCATTTTTGAGTGAATTGCAGAACGTCACATTTTTGCTAAAATTGTGACCGCGCGGCTTAGGGATTTTTTCAAAAAAAAGTTGTTCAGACGTCGAGGGCTTATTCTGTTTTTGATGATGAAAACCCATCTGTTTCCACCGAAAAACCTTTCAGGGGATCGTTTGCAACAGTTTGGAAGCATTTTTGAGTGAATTGCAGAATGTCAGATTTTTGCTGAAATTGTGACCGCGCGGCTTAGGGATTTTTTCAAAAAAAGTTGTTCAGACGTCGAGGGCAAATTCTGTTTCTGATGATAAAAACCCATCTGTTTCCACCGGAAAAGCTTTCAGGAGAGCGTTTGCAACAGTTTGCCACTATTTCTGAGTAAATTGCGGAAGGTCAGATTTTTGCTGAAATTGTGACCGCGCGGCTTAGGGATTTTTTCAAAAAAAGTTGTTCAGACGTCGAGGGCTTATTCTGTTTCTGATGATAAAAACCCATCTGCTTCCACCGAAAAACCTTTCAGGGGATAGTTTGCAACAGTTTGGCAGCATTTTTGAGTGAATTGCAGAACGTCAGATTTTTGCTGAAATTGTGACCGCGCGGCTTAGGGATTTTTTCAAAAAAAGTTGTTCAGACGTCGAGGGCAAATTCTGTTTCTGATGATAAAACCCATCTGTTTCCACCGGAAAAGCTTTCAGGAGAGCGTTTGCAACAGTTTGCCACTATTTCTGAGTAAATTGCGGAAGGTCAGATTTTTGCTGAAATTGTGAACGCGCGGCTTAGGGATTTTTTCAAAAAAAGTTGTTCAGACGTCGAGGGCTTATTCTGTTTCTGATGATAAAAACCCATCTGCTTCCACCGAAAAACCTTTCAGGGGATAGTTTGCAACAGTTTGGCAGCATTTTTGAGTGAATTGCAGAACGTCAGATTTTTGCTGAAATTGTGACCGCGCGGCTTAGGGATTTTTTCAAAAAAAAGTTGTTCAGACGTCGAGGGCTTATTCTGTTTTTGATGATGAAAACCCATCTGTTTCCACCGAAAAACCTTTCAGGGGATCGTTTGCAACAGTTTGGAAGCATTTTTGAGTGAATTGCAGAATGTCAGATTTTTGCTGAAATTGTGACCGCGCGGCTTAGGGATTTTTTCAAAAAAAGTTGTTCAGACGTCGAGGGCAAATTCTGTTTCTGATGATAAAAACCCATCTGTTTCCACCGGAAAAGCTTTCAGGAGAGCGTTTGCAACAGTTTGCCACTATTTCTGAGTAAATTGCGGAAGGTCAGATTTTTGCTGAAATTGTGACCGCGCGGCTTAGGGATTTTTTCAAAAAAAGTTGTTCAGACGTCGAGGGCTTATTCTGTTTCTGATGATAAAAACCCATCTGCTTCCACCGAAAAACCTTTCAGGGGATAGTTTGCAACAGTTTGGCAGCATTTTTGAGTGAATTGCAGAACGTCACATTTTTGCTGAAATTGTGACCGCGCGGCTTAGGGATTTTTTCAAAAAAAGTTGTTCAGACGTCGAGGGCAAATTCTGTTTCTGATGATAAAAACCCATCTGTTTCCACCGGAAAAGCTTTCAGGAGAGCGTTTGCAACAGTTTGCCACTATTTCTGAGTAAATTGCGGAAGGTCAGATTTTTGCTGAAATTGTGACCGCGCGGCTTAGGGATTTTTTCAAAAAAAGTTGTTCAGACTTCGAGGGCTTATTCTGTTTCTGATGATAAAAACCCATCTGTTTCCACCGAAAAACCTTTCAGGGGATCGTTTGCCACAGTTTGGAAGCATTTTTGAGTGAATTGCAGAACGTCAGATTTTTGCTGAAATTGTGACCCCGCGGCTTGGGGATTTTTTCAAAAAAAGTTGTTCAGACGTCGAGGGCAAATTCTGTTTCTGATGATAAAACCCATCTGTTTCCACCGGAAAAGCTTTCAGGAGAGCGTTTGCAACAGTTTGCCACTATTTCTGAGTAAATTGCGGAAGGTCAGATTTTTGCTGAAATTGTGACCGCGCGGCTTAGGGATTTTTTCAAAAAAAATTATTCAGACGTCGAGGGCTTATTCTGTTTCTGATGATAAAAACCCATCTGTTTCCACCGAAAAACCTTTCAGGGGATCGTTTGCCACAGTTTGGAAGCATTTTTGAGTGAATTGCAGAACGTCAGATTTTTGCTGAAATTGTGACCCCGCGGCTTAGGGATTTTTTCAAAAAAAGTTGTTCAGACGTCGAGGGCAAATTCTGTTTCTGATGATAAAAACCCATCTGTTTCCACCGGAAAAGCTTTCAGGAGAGCGTTTGCAACAGTTTGCCACTATTTCTGAGTAAATTGCGGAAGGTCAGATTTTTGCTGAAATTGTGACCGCGCGGCTTAGGGATTTTTTTCAAAAAAAGTTGTTCAGACTTCGAGGGCTTATTCTGTTTCTGATGATAAAAACCCATCTGTTTCCACCGAAAAACCTTTCAGGGGATCGTTTGCCACAGTTTGGAAGCATTTTTGAGTGAATTGCAGAACGTCAGATTTTTGCTGAAATTGTGACCCCGCGGCTTGGGGATTTTTTCAAAAAAAGTTGTTCAGACGTCGAGGGCAAATTCTGTTTCTGATGATAAAACCCATCTGTTTCCACCGGAAAAGCTTTCAGGAGAGCGTTTGCAACAGTTTGCCACTATTTCTGAGTAAATTGCGGAAGGTCAGATTTTTGCTGAAATTGTGACCGCGCGGCTTAGGGATTTTTTCAAAAAAAATTATTCAGACGTCGAGGGCTTATTCTGTTTCTGATGATAAAAACCTATCTGTTTCCACCGAAAAACCTTTCAAGGGATCATTTGTGAGAGTTTGGCAGGATTTTTGAGTAAATAGCAGAACGTCAAATTTTTGCTGAAATTGTGACCGCGTGGCTTAGGGATTTTTTCAAAAAAAGTTGTTCAGACGTCGAGGGCAAATTCTGTTTCTGATGATAAAAACCCATCTGTTTCCACCGGAAAAGCTTTCAGGAGAGCGTTTGCAACAGTTTGCCACTATTTCTGAGTAAATTGCGGAAGGTCAGATTTTTGCTGAAATTGTGAACGCGCGGCTTAGGGATTTTTTCAAAAAAAGTTGTTCAGACGTCGAGGGCTTATTCTGTTTCTGATGATAAAAACCCATCTGCTTCCACCGAAAAACCTTTCAGGGGATAGTTTGCAACAGTTTGGCAGCATTTTTGAGTGAATTGCAGAACGTCACATTTTTGCTGAAATTGTGACCGCGCGGCTTAGGGATTTTTTCAAAAAAAGTTGTTCAGACGTCGAGGGCTTATTCTGTTTCTGATGATAAAAACCCATCTGTTTCCACCGAAAAACCTTTCAGGGGATCGTTTGCAACAGTTTGGCAGCATTTTTGAGTGAATTGCAGAACGTCACATTTTTGCTAAAATTGTGACCACGCGGCTTAGGGATTTTTTCAAAAAAAAGTTGTTCAGACGTCGAGGGCTTATTCTGTTTTTGATGATGAAAACCCATCTGTTTCCACCGAAAAACCTTTCAGGGGATCGTTTGCAACAGTTTGGAAGCATTTTTGAGTGAATTGCAGAATGTCAGATTTTTGCTGAAATTGTGACCGCGCGGCTTAGGGATTTTTTCAAAAAAAGTTGTTCAGACGTCGAGGGCAAATTCTGTTTCTGATGATAAAAACCCATCTGTTTCCACCGGAAAAGCTTTCAGGAGAGCGTTTGCAACAGTTTGCCACTATTTCTGAGTAAATTGAGGAAGGTCAGATTTTTGCTGAAATTGTGACCCCGCGGCTTAGGGATTTTTTCAAAAAAAAATTATTCAGACGTCGAGGGCTTATTCTGTTTCTAATGATAAAAAACCCATCTGTTTCCACCAAAAAACCTTTCAGGGGATCGTTTGCAACAGTTTGGCAGCATTTTTGAGTGAATTGCAGAACGTCACATTTTTGCTGAAATTGTGACCGCGCGGCTTAGGGATTTTTTCAAAAAAAGTTGTTCAGACGTCGAGGGCAAATTCTGTTTCTGATGATAAAAACCTATCTGTTTCCGCCGAAAAACCTTTCAGGGGATCATTTGTGACAGTTTGGCAGCATTTTTGAGTGAATTGCAGAACGTCAGATTTTTGCTGAAATTGTGACCGCGCGGCTTAGGGATTTTTTCAAAAAAAGGTGTTCAGACGTCGAGGGCAAATTCTGTTTCTGATGATAAAACCCATCTGTTTCCACCGGAAAAGCTTTCAGGAGAGCGTTTGCAACAGTTTGCCACTATTTCTGAGTAAATTGCGGAAGGTCAGATTTTTGCTGAAATTGTGAACGCGCGGCTTAGGGATTTTTTCAAAAAAAGTTGTTCAGACGTCGAGGGCTTATTCTGTTTCTGATGATAAAAACCCATCTGTTTCCACCGAAAAACCTTTCAGGGGATCGTTTGCAACAGTTTGGCAGCATTTTTGAGTGAATTGCAGAACGTCACATTTTTGCTAAAATTGTGACCACGCGGCTTAGGGATTTTTTCAAAAAAAAGTTGTTCAGACGTCGAGGGCTTATTCTGTTTTTGATGATGAAAACCCATCTGTTTCCACCGAAAAACCTTTCAGGGGATCGTTTGCAACAGTTTGGAAGCATTTTTGAGTGAATTGCAGAATGTCAGATTTTTGCTGAAATTGTGACCGCGCGGCTTAGGGATTTTTTTAAAAAAAGTTGTTCAGACGTCGAGGGCAAATTCTGTTTCTGATGATAAAAACCCATCTGTTTCCACCGGAAAAGCTTTCAGGAGAGCGTTTGCAACAGTTTGCCACTATTTCTGAGTAAATTGAGGAAGGTCAGATTTTTGCTGAAATTGTGACCCCGCGGCTTAGGGATTTTTTCAAAAAAAATTATTCAGACGTCGAGGGCTTATTCTGTTTCTAATGATAAAAACCCATCTGCTTCCACCGAAAAACCTTTCAGGGGATAGTTTGCAACAGTTTGGCAGCATTTTTGAGTGAATTGCAGAACGTCACATTTTTGCTGAAATTGTGACCGCGCGGCTTAGGGATTTTTTCAAAAAAAGTTGTTCAGACGTCGAGGGCAAATTCTGTTTCTGATGATAAAAACCTATCTGTTTCCGCCGAAAAACCTTTCAGGGGATCATTTGTGACAGTTTGGCAGCATTTTTGAGTGAATTGCAGAACGTCAGATTTTTGCTGAAATTGTGACCGCGCGGCTTAGGGATTTTTTCAAAAAAAGGTGTTCAGACGTCGAGGGCAAATTCTGTTTCTGATGATAAAACCCATCTGTTTCCACCGGAAAAGCTTTCAGGAGAGCGTTTGCAACAGTTTGCCACTATTTCTGAGTAAATTGCGGAAGGTCAGATTTTTGCTGAAATTGTGAACGCGCGGCTTAGGGATTTTTTCAAAAAAAGTTGTTCAGACGTCGAGGGCTTATTCTGTTTCTGATGATAAAAACCCATCTGCTTCCACCGAAAAACCTTTCAGGGGATAGTTTGCAACAGTTTGGCAGCATTTTTGAGTGAATTGCAGAACGTCAGATTTTTGCTGAAATTGTGACCGCGCGGCTTAGGGATTTTTTCAAAAAAAGTTGTTCAGACGTCGAGGGCTTATTCTGTTTCTGATGATAAAAACCCATCTGTTTCCACCGAAAAACCTTTCAGGGGATCGTTTGCAACAGTTTGGCAGCATTTTTGAGTGAATTGCAGAACGTCACATTTTTGCTAAAATTGTGACCGCGCGGCTTAGGGATTTTTTCAAAAAAAAGTTGTTCAGACGTCGAGGGCTTATTCTGTTTTTGATGATGAAAACCCATCTGTTTCCACCGAAAAACCTTTCAGGGGATCGTTTGCAACAGTTTGGAAGCATTTTTGAGTGAATTGCAGAATGTCAGATTTTTGCTGAAATTGTGACCGCGCGGCTTAGGGATTTTTTCAAAAAAAAGTTGTTCAGACGTCGAGGGCTTATTCTGTTTTTGATGATGAAAACCCATCTGTTTCCACCGAAAAACCTTTCAGGGGATCGTTTGCAACAGTTTGGAAGCATTTTTGAGTGAATTGCAGAATGTCAGATTTTTGCTGAAATTGTGACCGCGCGGCTTAGGGATTTTTTCAAAAAAAGTTGTTCAGACGTCGAGGGCAAATTCTGTTTCTGATGATAAAAACCCATCTGTTTCCACCGGAAAAGCTTTCAGGAGAGCGTTTGCAACAGTTTGCCACTATTTCTGAGTAAATTGCGGAAGGTCAGATTTTTGCTGAAATTGTGACCGCGCGGCTTAGGGATTTTTTCAAAAAAAGTTGTTCAGACGTCGAGGGCTTATTCTGTTTCTGATGATAAAAACCCATCTGCTTCCACCGAAAAACCTTTCAGGGGATAGTTTGCAACAGTTTGGCAGCATTTTTGAGTGAATTGCAGAACGTCACATTTTTGCTGAAATTGTGACCGCGCGGCTTAGGGATTTTTTCAAAAAAAGTTGTTCAGACGTCGAGGGCAAATTCTGTTTCTGATGATAAAAACCCATCTGCTTCCACCGGAAAAGCTTTCAGGAGAGCGTTTGCAACAGTTTGCCACTATTTCTGAGTAAATTGCGGAAGGTCAGATTTTTGCTGAAATTGTGACCGCGCGGCTTAGGGATTTTTTCAAAAAAAATTATTCAGACGTCGAGGGCTTATTCTGTTTCTGATGATAAAAACCTATCTGTTTCCACCGAAAAACCTTTCAAGGGGTCATTTGTGAGAGTTTGGCAGGATTTTTGAGTAAATAGCAGAACGTCAAATTTTTGCTGAAATTGTGACCGCGCGGCTTAGGGATTTTTTCAAAAAAAGTTGTTCAGACGTCGAGGGCAAATTCTGTTTCTGATGATAAAAACCCATCTGCTTCCACCGAAAAACCTTTCAGGGGATAGTTTGCAACAGTTTGGCAGCATTTTTGAGTGAATTGCAGAACGTCACATTTTTGCTGAAATTGTGACCGCGCGGCTTAGGGATTTTTTCAAAAAAAGTTGTTCAGACGTCGAGGGCTTATTCTGTTTCTGATGATAAAAACCCATCTGTTTCCACCGAAAAACCTTTCAGGGGATCGTTTGCAACAGTTTGGCAGCATTTTTGAGTGAATTGCAGAACGTCACATTTTTGCTAAAATTGTGACCGCGCGGCTTAGGGATTTTTTCAAAAAAAAGTTGTTCAGACGTCGAGGGCTTATTCTGTTTTTGATGATGAAAACCCATCTGTTTCCACCGAAAAACCTTTCAGGGGATCGTTTGCAACAGTTTGGAAGCATTTTTGAGTGAATTGCAGAATGTCAGATTTTTGCTGAAATTGTGACCGCGCGGCTTAGGGATTTTTTCAAAAAAAGTTGTTCAGACGTCGAGGGCAAATTCTGTTTCTGATGATAAAAACCCATCTGTTTCCACCGGAAAAGCTTTCAGGAGAGCGTTTGCAACAGTTTGCCACTATTTCTGAGTAAATTGCGGAAGGTCAGATTTTTGCTGAAATTGTGACCGCGCGGCTTAGGGATTTTTTCAAAAAAAGTTGTTCAGACGTCGAGGGCTTATTCTGTTTCTGATGATAAAAACCCATCTGCTTCCACCGAAAAACCTTTCAGGGGATAGTTTGCAACAGTTTGGCAGCATTTTTGAGTGAATTGCAGAACGTCACATTTTTGCTGAAATTGTGACCGCGCGGCTTAGGGATTTTTTCAAAAAAAGTTGTTCAGACGTCGAGGGCAAATTCTGTTTCTGATGATAAAAACCCATCTGCTTCCACCGGAAAAGCTTTCAGGAGAGCGTTTGCAACAGTTTGCCACTATTTCTGAGTAAATTGCGGAAGGTCAGATTTTTGCTGAAATTGTGACCGCGCGGCTTAGGGATTTTTTCAAAAAAAATTATTCAGACGTCGAGGGCTTATTCTGTTTCTGATGATAAAAACCTATCTGTTTCCACCGAAAAACCTTTCAAGGGGTCATTTGTGAGAGTTTGGCAGGATTTTTGAGTAAATAGCAGAACGTCAAATTTTTGCTGAAATTGTGACCGCGCGGCTTAGGGATTTTTTCAAAAAAAGTTGTTCAGACGTCGAGGGCAAATTCTGTTTCTGATGATAAAAACCTATCTGTTTCCGCCGAAAAACCTTTCAGGGGATCATTTGTGACAGTTTGGCAGCATTTTTGAGTGAATTGCAGAACGTCAGATTTTTGCTGAAATTGTGACCGCGCGGCTTAGGGATTTTTTCAAAAAAAGGTGTTCAGACGTCGAGGGCAAATTCTGTTTCTGATGATAAAACCCATCTGTTTCCACCGGAAAAGCTTTCAGGAGAGCGTTTGCAACAGTTTGCCACTATTTCTGAGTAAATTGCGGAAGGTCAGATTTTTGCTGAAATTGTGAACGCGCGGCTTAGGGATTTTTTCAAAAAAAGTTGTTCAGACGTCGAGGGCTTATTCTGTTTCTGATGATAAAAACCCATCTGCTTCCACCGAAAAACCTTTCAGGGGATAGTTTGCAACAGTTTGGCAGCATTTTTGAGTGAATTGCAGAACGTCAGATTTTTGCTGAAATTGTGACCGCGCGGCTTAGGGATTTTTTCAAAAAAAGTTGTTCAGACGTCGAGGGCTTATTCTGTTTCTGATGATAAAAACCCATCTGTTTCCACCGAAAAACCTTTCAGGGGATCGTTTGCAACAGTTTGGCAGCATTTTTGAGTGAATTGCAGAACGTCACATTTTTGCTAAAATTGTGACCGCACGGCTTAGGGATTTTTTCAAAAAAAAGTTGTTCAGACGTCGAGGGCTTATTCTGTTTTTGATGATGAAAACCCATCTGTTTCCACCGAAAAACCTTTCAGGGGATCGTTTGCAACAGTTTGGAAGCATTTTTGAGTGAATTGCAGAATGTCAGATTTTTGCTGAAATTGTGACCGCGCGGCTTAGGGATTTTTTCAAAAAAAGTTGTTCAGACGTCGAGGGCAAATTCTGTTTCTGATGATAAAAACCCATCTGTTTCCACCGGAAAAGCTTTCAGGAGAGCGTTTGCAACAGTTTGCCACTATTTCTGAGTAAATTGCGGAAGGTCAGATTTTTGCTGAAATTGTGACCGCGCGGCTTAGGGATTTTTTCAAAAAAAGTTGTTCAGACGTCGAGGGCTTATTCTGTTTCTGATGATAAAAACCCATCTGCTTCCACCGAAAAACCTTTCAGGGGATAGTTTGCAACAGTTTGGCAGCATTTTTGAGTGAATTGCAGAACGTCACATTTTTGCTGAAATTGTGACCGCGCGGCTTAGGGATTTTTTCAAAAAAAGTTGTTCAGACGTCGAGGGCAAATTCTGTTTCTGATGATAAAAACCCATCTGCTTCCACCGGAAAAGCTTTCAGGAGATCGTTTGCAACAGTTTGCCACTATTTCTGAGTAAATTGAGGAAGGTCAGATTTTTGCTGAAATTGTGACCCCGCGGCTTAGGGATTTTTTCAAAAAAAATTATTCAGACGTCGAGGGCTTATTCTGTTTCTGATGATAAAAACCTATCTGTTTCCACCGGAAAACCTTTCAAGGGATCATTTGTGAGAGTTTGGCAGGATTTTTGAGTAAATAGCAGAACGTCAAATTTTTGCTGAAATTGTGACCGCGCGGCTTAGGGATTTTTTCAAAAAAAGTTGTTCAGACGTCGAGGGCAAACTCTGTTTCTAATGATAAAAACCCATCTGTTTCCACCGGAAAAGCTTTCAGGAGAGCGTTTGCAACAGTTTGCCACTATTTCTGAGTAAATTGCGGAAGGTCAGATTTTTGCTGAAATTGTGACCGCGCGGCTTAGGGATTTTTTCAAAAAAAGTTGTTCAGACGTCGAGGGCTTATTCTGTTTCTGATGATAAAAACCCATCTGCTTCCACCGAAAAACCTTTCAGGGGATAGTTTGCAACAGTTTGGCAGCATTTTTGAGTGAATTGCAGAACGTCACATTTTTGCTGAAATTGTGATCGCGCGGCTTAGGGATTTTTTCAAAAAAAGTTGTTCAGACGTCGAGGGCAAATTCTGTTTCTGATGATAAAACCCATCTGTTTCCACCGGAAAAGCTTTCAGGAGAGCGTTTGCAACAGTTTGCCACTATTTCTGAGTAAATTGCGGAAGGTCAGATTTTTGCTGAAATTGTGAACGCGCGGCTTAGGGATTTTTTCAAAAAAAGTTGTTCAGACGTCGAGGGCTTATTCTGTTTCTGATGATAAAAACCCATCTGCTTCCACCGAAAAACCTTTCAGGGGATAGTTTGCAACAGTTTGGCAGCATTTTTGAGTGAATTGCAGAACGTCAGATTTTTGCTGAAATTGTGACCGCGCGGCTTAGGGATTTTTTCAAAAAAAGTTGTTCAGACGTCGAGGGCTTATTCTGTTTCTGATGATAAAAACCCATCTGTTTCCACCGAAAAACCTTTCAGGGGATCGTTTGCAACAGTTTGGCAGCATTTTTGAGTGAATTGTAGAACGTCACATTTTTGCTAAAATTGTGACCGCGCGGCTTAGGGATTTTTTCAAAAAAAAGTTGTTCAGACGTCGAGGGCTTATTCTGTTTTTGATGATGAAAACCCATCTGCTTCCACCGACAAACCTTTCAGGGGATAGTTTGCAACAGTTTGGCAGCATTTTTGAGTGAATTGCAGAACGTCACATTTTTGCTGAAATTGTGACCGCGCGGCTTAGGGATTTTTTCAAAAAAAGTTGTTCAGACGTCGAGGGCAAATTCTGTTTCTGATGATAAAAACCCATCTGCTTCCACCGGAAAAGCTTTCAGGAGAGCGTTTGCAACAGTTTGCCACTATTTCTGAGTAAATTGCGGAAGGTCAGATTTTTGCTGAAATTGTGACCGCGCGGCTTAGGGATTTTTTCAAAAAAAATTATTCAGACGTCGAGGGCTTATTCTGTTTCTGATGATAAAAACCTATCTGTTTCCACCGAAAAACCTTTCAAGGGGTCATTTGTGAGAGTTTGGCAGGATTTTTGAGTAAATAGCAGAACGTCAAATTTTTGCTGAAATTGTGACCGCGCGGCTTAGGGATTTTTTCAAAAAAAGTTGTTCAGACGTCGAGGGCAAATTCTGTTTCTGATGATAAAAACCCATCTGTTTCCACCGGAAAAGCTTTCAGGAGAGCGTTTGCAACAGTTTGCCACTATTTCTGAGTAAATTGAGGAAGGTCAGATTTTTGCTGAAATTGTGACCGCGCGGCTTAGGGATTTTTTCAAAAAAAGGTGTTCAGACGTCGAGGGCAAATTCTGTTTCTGATGATAAAACCCATCTGTTTCCACCGGAAAAGCTTTCAGGAGAGCGTTTGCAACAGTTTGCCACTATTTCTGAGTAAATTGCGGAAGGTCAGATTTTTGCTGAAATTGTGAACGCGCGGCTTAGGGATTTTTTCAAAAAAAGTTGTTCAGACGTCGAGGGCTTATTCTGTTTCTGATGATAAAAACCCATCTGCTTCCACCGAAAAACCTTTCAGGGGATAGTTTGCAACAGTTTGGCAGCATTTTTGAGTGAATTGCAGAACGTCAGATTTTTGCTGAAATTGTGACCGCGCGGCTTAGGGATTTTTTCAAAAAAAGTTGTTCAGACGTCGAGGGCTTATTCTGTTTCTGATGATAAAAACCCATCTGTTTCCACCGAAAAACCTTTCAGGGGATCGTTTGCAACAGTTTGGCAGCATTTTTGAGTGAATTGCAGAACGTCACATTTTTGCTAAAATTGTGACCGCACGGCTTAGGGATTTTTTCAAAAAAAAGTTGTTCAGACGTCGAGGGCTTATTCTGTTTTTGATGATGAAAACCCATCTGTTTCCACCGAAAAACCTTTCAGGGGATCGTTTGCAACAGTTTGGAAGCATTTTTGAGTGAATTGCAGAATGTCAGATTTTTGCTGAAATTGTGACCGCGCGGCTTAGGGATTTTTTCAAAAAAAGTTGTTCAGACGTCGAGGGCAAATTCTGTTTCTGATGATAAAAACCCATCTGTTTCCACCGGAAAAGCTTTCAGGAGAGCGTTTGCAACAGTTTGCCACTATTTCTGAGTAAATTGCGGAAGGTCAGATTTTTGCTGAAATTGTGACCGCGCGGCTTAGGGATTTTTTCAAAAAAAATTATTCAGACGTCGAGGGCTTATTCTGTTTCTGATGATAAAAACCTATCTGTTTCCACCGGAAAACCTTTCAAGGGATCATTTGTGAGAGTTTGGCAGCATTTTTGAGTGAATTGCAGAACGTCAAATTTTTGCTGAAATTGTGACCGCGCGGCTTAGGGATTTTTTCAAAAAAAGTTGTTCAGACGTCGAGGGCAAACTCTGTTTCTAATGATAAAAACCCATCTGTTTCCACCGGAAAAGCTTTCAGGAGAGCGTTTGCAACAGTTTGCCACTATTTCTGAGTAAATTGCGGAAGGTCAGATTTTTGCTGAAATTGTGACCGCGCGGCTTAGGGATTTTTTCAAAAAAAGTTGTTCAGACGTCGAGGGCTTATTCTGTTTCTGATGATAAAAACCCATCTGCTTCCACCGAAAAACCTTTCAGGGGATAGTTTGCAACAGTTTGGCAGCATTTTTGAGTGAATTGCAGAACGTCACATTTTTGCTGAAATTGTGATCGCGCGGCTTAGGGATTTTTTCAAAAAAAGTTGTTCAGACGTCGAGGGCTTATTCTGTTTCTGATGATAAAAACCCATCTGTTTCCACCGGAAAAGCTTTCAGGAGAGCGTTTGCAACAGTTTGCCACTATTTCTGAGTAAATTGCGGAAGGTCAGATTTTTGCTGAAATTGTGAACGCGCGGCTTAGGGATTTTTTCAAAAAAAGTTGTTCAGACGTCGAGGGCTTATTCTGTTTCTGATGATAAAAACCCATCTGCTTCCACCGAAAAACCTTTCAGGGGATAGTTTGCAACAGTTTGGCAGCATTTTTGAGTGAATTGCAGAACGTCAGATTTTTGCTGAAATTGTGACCGCGCGGCTTAGGGATTTTTTCAAAAAAAGTTGTTCAGACGTCGAGGGCTTATTCTGTTTCTGATGATAAAAACCCATCTGTTTCCACCGAAAAACCTTTCAGGGGATCGTTTGCAACAGTTTGGCAGCATTTTTGAGTGAATTGCAGAACGTCACATTTTTGCTAAAATTGTGACCGCGCGGCTTAGGGATTTTTTCAAAAAAAAGTTGTTCAGACGTCGAGGGCTTATTCTGTTTTTGATGATGAAAACCCATCTGTTTCCACCGAAAAACCTTTCAGGGGATCGTTTGCAACAGTTTGGAAGCATTTTTGAGTGAATTGCAGAATGTCAGATTTTTGCTGAAATTGTGACCGCGCGGCTTAGGGATTTTTTCAAAAAAAGTTGTTCAGACGTCGAGGGCAAATTCTGTTTCTGATGATAAAAACCCATCTGTTTCCACCGGAAAAGCTTTCAGGAGAGCGTTTGCAACAGTTTGCCACTATTTCTGAGTAAATTGCGGAAGGTCAGATTTTTGCTGAAATTGTGACCGCGCGGCTTAGGGATTTTTTCAAAAAAAGTTGTTCAGACGTCGAGGGCTTATTCTGTTTCTGATGATAAAAACCCATCTGCTTCCACCGAAAAACCTTTCAGGGGATAGTTTGCAACAGTTTGGCAGCATTTTTGAGTGAATTGCAGAACGTCACATTTTTGCTGAAATTGTGACCGCGCGGCTTAGGGATTTTTTCAAAAAAAGTTGTTCAGACGTCGAGGGCAAATTCTGTTTCTGATGATAAAAACCCATCTGTTTCCACCGGAAAAGCTTTCAGGAGAGCGTTTGCAACAGTTTGCCACTATTTCTGAGTAAATTGCGGAAGGTCAGATTTTTGCTGAAATTGTGACCGCGCGGCTTAGGGATTTTTTCAAAAAAAGTTGTTCAGACTTCGAGGGCTTATTCTGTTTCTGATGATAAAAACCCATCTGTTTCCACCGAAAAACCTTTCAGGGGATCGTTTGCCACAGTTTGGAAGCATTTTTGAGTGAATTGCAGAACGTCAGATTTTTGCTGAAATTATGACCCCGCGGCTTGGGGATTTTTTCAAAAAAAGTTGTTCAGACGTCGAGGGCAAATTCTGTTTCTGATGATAAAACCCATCTGTTTCCACCGGAAAAGCTTTCAGGAGAGCGTTTGCAACAGTTTGCCACTATTTCTGAGTAAATTGCGGAAGGTCAGATTTTTGCTGAAATTGTGACCGCGCGGCTTAGGGATTTTTTCAAAAAAAATTATTCAGACGTCGAGGGCTTATTCTGTTTCTGATGATAAAAACCTATCTGTTTCCACCGAAAAACCTTTCAAGGGATCATTTGTGAGAGTTTGGCAGGATTTTTGAGTAAATAGCAGAACGTCAAATTTTTGCTGAAATTGTGACCGCGCGGCTTAGGGATTTTTTCAAAAAAAGTTGTTCAGACGTCGAGGGCAAATTCTGTTTCTGATGATAAAAACCCATCTGTTTCCACCGGAAAAGCTTTCAGGAGAGCGTTTGCAACAGTTTGCCACTATTTCTGAGTAAATTGCGGAAGGTCAGATTTTTGCTGAAATTGTGACCGCGCGGCTTAGGGATTTTTTCAAAAAAAGTTGTTCAGACGTCGAGGGCTTATTCTGTTTCTGATGATAAAAACCCATCTGCTTCCACCGAAAAACCTTTCAGGGGATAGTTTGCAACAGTTTGGCAGCATTTTTGAGTGAATTGCAGAACGTCACATTTTTGCTGAAATTGTGACCGCGCGGCTTAGGGATTTTTTCAAAAAAAGTTGTTCAGACGTCGAGGGCAAATTCTGTTTCTGATGATAAAAACCTATCTGTTTCCGCCGAAAAACCTTTCAGGGGATCATTTGTGACAGTTTGGCAGCATTTTTGAGTGAATTGCAGAACGTCAGATTTTTGCTGAAATTGTGACCGCGCGGCTTAGGGATTTTTTCAAAAAAAGTTGTTCAGACGTCGAGGGCAAATTCTGTTTCTGATGATAAAAACCCATCTGTTTCCACCGGAAAAGCTTTCAGGAGAGCGTTTGCAACAGTTTGCCACTATTTCTGAGTGAATTGCAGAACGTCAGATTTTTGCTGAAATTGTGACCGCGCGGCTTAGGGATTTTTTCAAAAAAAGTTGTTCAGACGTCGAAGGCTTATTCTGTTTCTGATGATAAAAACCCATCTGTTTCCACCGAAAAACCTTTCAAGGGATCATTTGTGACAGTTTGGCAGGATTTTTGAGTAAATTGCAGAACGTCAAATTTTTGCTGAAATTGTGACCGCGCGTCTTAGGGATTTTTTCAAAAAAAGTTGTTCAGACGTCGAGGGCAAATTCTGTTTCTGATGATAAAAACCCATCTGTTTCCACCGGAAAAGCTTTCAGGAGAGCGTTTGCAACAGTTTGCCACTATTTCTGAGTAAATTGCGGAAGGTCAGATTTTTGCTGAAATTGTGACCGCGCGGCTTAGGGATTTTTTCAAAAAAAGTTGTTCAGACGTCGAGGGCTTATTCTGTTTCTGATGATAAAAACCTATCTGTTTCCACCGAAAAACCTTTCAGGGGATCATTTGTGACAGTTTGGCAGGATTTTTGAGTAAATTGCAGAACGTCAAATTTTTGCTGAAATTGTGACCGCGCGGCTTAGGGATTTTTTCAAAAAAAGTTGTTCAGACGTCGAGGGCTTATTCTGTTTCTGATGACAAAAACCCATCTGTTTCCACCGAAAAACCTTTCAGGGGATCGTTTGCCACAGTTTGGAAGCATTTTTGAGTGAATTGCAGAACGTCAGATTTTTGCTGAAATTGTGACCCCGCGGCTTAGGGATTTTTTCAAAAAAAGTTGTTCAGACGTCGAGGGCTTATTCTGTTTCTGATGATAAAAACCCATCTGTTTCCACCGAAAAACCTTTCAGGGGATCGTTTCCAACACTTTGGCAGCATTTTTGAGTGAATTGCAATTCATTTTTGAGTGAATTGCAGAACGTCTTATTCTGTTTCTGATAATGAAAACCCATCTGTTTCCACCGAAAAACCTTTCAGGGGATCGTTTGCAACAGTTTGGAAGCATTTTTGAGTGAATTGCAGAACGTCAAATTTTTGCTGAAATTGTGACTGCGCGGCTTAGGGATTTTTTCAAAAAAAGTTGTTCAGACGTCGAGGGCAAATTCTGTTTCTGATGATAAAAACCCATCTGTTTCCACCGGAAAAGCTTTCAGGAGAGCGTTTGCAACAGTTTGCCACTATTTCTGAGTAAATTGCGGAAGGTCAGATTTTTGCTGAAATTGTGACCGCGCGGCTTAGGGATTTTTTCAAAAAAAGTTGTTCAGACGTCGAGGGCTTATTCTGTTTCTGATGATAAAAACCTATCTGTTTCCACCGAAAAACCTTTCAGGGGATCATTTGTGACAGTTTGGCAGGATTTTTGAGTAAATTGCAGAACGTCAAATTTTTGCTGAAATTATGACCGCGCGGCTTAGGGATTTTTTCAAAAAAAGTTGTTCAGACGTCGAGGGCTTATTCTGTTTCTGATGATAAAAACCCATCTGTTTCCACCGAAAAACCTTTCAGGGGATCGTTTGCCACAGTTTGGAAGCATTTTTGAGTGAATTGCAGAACGTCAGATTTTTGCTGAAATTGTGACCCCGCGGCTTAGGGATTTTTTCAAAAAAAGTTGTTCAGACGTCGAGGGCTTATTCTGTTTCTGATGATAAAAACCCATCTGTTTCCACCGAAAAACCTTTCAGGGGATCGTTTGCAACAGTTTGGAAGCATTTTTGAGTGAATTGCAGAACGTCACATTTTTGCTAAAATTGTGACCGCGCAGCTTAGGGATTTTTTCAAAAAAACTTGTTCAGACGTCGAGGGCTTATTCTGTTTCTGATGATAAAAACCTATCTGTTTCCACCGAAAAAGCTTTCAGGAGAGCGTTTGCAACAGTTTGCCACTATTTCTGAGTAAATTGCGGAAGGTCAGATTGTTGCTGAAATTGTGACCGCGCGGCTTAGGGATTTTTTCAAAAAAAGTTGTTCAGACGACGAGGGCTTATTCTGTTTCTGATGATAAATACCTATCTGTTTCCACCGAAAAACCTTTCAGGGGATCATTTGTGACAGTTTGGCAGGATTTTTGAGTAAATTGCAGAACGTCAAATTTTTGCTGAAATTGTGACCGCGCGGCTTAGGGATTTTTTCAAAAAAAGTTGTTCAGACGTCGAGGGCTTATTCTGTTTCTGAAAATGAAAACCCATCTGTTTCCACCGAAAAACCTTTCAGGGGATCGTTTCCAACAGTTTGGAAGCATTTTTGAGTGAATTGCAGAACGTCAGATTTTTACTGAAATTGTGACCGCGCGGCTTAGGGATTTTTTCAAAAAAAGTTGTTCAGACGTCGAGGGCAAATTCTGTTTCTGATGATAAAAACCCATCTGCTTCCACCGGAAAAGCTTTCAGGAGAGCGTTTGCAACAGTTTGCCACTATTTCTGAGTAAATTGAGGAAGGTCAGATTTTTGCTGAAATTGTGACCGCGCGGCTTAGGGATTTTTTCAAAAAAAGTTGTTCAGACGTCGAGGGCTTATTCTGTTTCTGATGATAAAAACCTATCTGTTTCCACCGAAAAACCTTTCAGGGGATCATTTGTGACAGTTTGGCAGGATTTTTGAGTGAATTGCAGAACGTCAGATTTTTGCTAAAATTGTGACCGCGCGGCTTAGGGATTTTTTCAAAAAAAAGTTGTTCAGACGTCGAGGGCTTATTCTGTTTTTGATGATAAAAACCCATCTGTTTCCACCGAAAAACCTTTCAGGGGATCGTTTCCAACACTTTGGCAGCATTTTTGATTGAATTGCAGAACGTCAGATTTTTGCTGAAATTGTAACCCCGTGGCTTAGGGATTTTTTCAAAAAAAGTTGTTCAGACGTCGAGGGCAAATTCTGTTTCTGATGATAAAAACCCATATGTTTCCACCGGAAAAGCTTTCAGGAGAGCGTTTGCAACAGTTTGCCACTATTTCTGAGTAAATTGCGGAAGGTCAGATTTTTGCTGAAATTGTGACCGCACGGCTTAGGGATTTTTTCAAAAAAGGTTGTTCAGACGTCGAGGCCTTATTCTGTTTCTGATGATAAAAACCTATCTGTTTCCACCGAAAAACCTTTCAGGGGATCATTTGTGACAGTTTGGCAGGATTTTTGAGTGAATTGCAGAACGTCAGATTTTTGCTAAAATTGTGACCGCGCGGCTTAGGGATTTTTTCAAAAAAAAGTTGTTCAGACGTCGAGGGCTTATTCTGTTTTTGATGATAAAAACCCATCTGTTTCCACCGAAAAACCTTTCAGGGGATCGTTTCCAACACTTTGGCAGCATTTTTGATTGAATTGCAGAACGTCAGATTTTTGCTGAAATTGTAACCCCGTGGCTTAGGGATTTTTTCAAAAAAAGTTGTTCAGACGTCGAGGGCAAATTCTGTTTCTGATGATAAAAACCCATATGTTTCCACCGGAAAAGCTTTCAGGAGAGCGTTTGCAACAGTTTGCCACTATTTCTGAGTAAATTGCGGAAGGTCAGATTTTTGCTGAAATTGTGACCGCACGGCTTAGGGATTTTTTCAAAAAAGGTTGTTCAGACGTCGAGGGCTTATTCTGTTTCTGATAATGAAAACCCATCTGTTTCCACCGAAAAACCTTTCAGGGGATCGTTTGCAACAGTTTGGAAGCATTTTTGAGTGAATTGCAGAACGTCAAATTTTTGCTGAAATTGTGACTGCGCGGCTTAGGGATTTTTTCAAAAAAAGTTGTTCAGACGTCGAGGGCAAATTCTGTTTCTGATGATAAAAACCCATCTGTTTCCACCGGAAAAGCTTTCAGGAGAGCGTTTGCAACAGTTTGCCACTATTTCTGAGTAAATTGCGGAAGGTCAGATTTTTGCTGAAATTGTGACCGCGCGGCTTAGGGATTTTTTCAAAAAAAGTTGTTCAGACGTCGAGGGCTTATTCTGTTTCTGATGATAAAAACCTATCTGTTTCCACCGAAAAACCTTTCAGGGGATCATTTGTGACAGTTTGGCAGGATTTTTGAGTAAATTGCAGAACGTCAAATTTTTGCTGAAATTATGACCGCGCGGCTTAGGGATTTTTTCAAAAAAAGTTGTTCAGACGTCGAGGGCTTATTCTGTTTCTGATGATAAAAACCCATCTGTTTCCACCGAAAAACCTTTCAGGGGATCGTTTGCCACAGTTTGGAAGCATTTTTGAGTGAATTGCAGAACGTCAGATTTTTGCTGAAATTGTGACCCCGCGGCTTAGGGATTTTTTCAAAAAAAGTTGTTCAGACGTCGAGGGCAAATTCTGTTTCTGATGATAAAAACCCATCTGTTTCCACCGGAAAAGCTTTCAGGAGAGCGTTTGCAACAGTTTGCCACTATTTCTGAGTAAATTGCGGAAGGTCAGATTTTTGCTGAAATTGTGACCGCGCGGCTTAGGGATTTTTTCAAAAAAAGTTGTTCAGACGTCGAGGGCTTATTCTGTTTCTGATGATAAAAACCCATCTGCTTCCACCGAAAAACCTTTCAGGGGATAGTTTGCAACAGTTTGGCAGCATTTTTGAGTGAATTGCAGAACGTCACATTTTTGCTGAAATTGTGACCGCGCGGCTTAGGGATTTTTTCAAAAAAAGTTGTTCAGACGTCGAGGGCAAATTCTGTTTCTGATGATAAAAACCCATCTGTTTCCACCGGAAAAGCTTTCAGGAGAGCGTTTGCAACAGTTTGCCACTATTTCTGAGTAAATTGCGGAAGGTCAGATTTTTGCTGAAATTGTGACCGCGCGGCTTAGGGATTTTTTCAAAAAAAGTTGTTCAGACTTCGAGGGCTTATTCTGTTTCTGATGATAAAAACCCATCTGTTTCCACCGAAAAACCTTTCAGGGGATCGTTTGCCACAGTTTGGAAGCATTTTTGAGTGAATTGCAGAACGTCAGATTTTTGCTGAAATTGTGACCCCGCGGCTTGGGGATTTTTTCAAAAAAAGTTGTTCAGACGTCGAGGGCAAATTCTGTTTCTGATGATAAAACCCATCTGTTTCCACCGGAAAAGCTTTCAGGAGAGCGTTTGCAACAGTTTGCCACTATTTCTGAGTAAATTGCGGAAGGTCAGATTTTTGCTGAAATTGTGACCGCGCGGCTTAGGGATTTTTTCAAAAAAAATTATTCAGACGTCGAGGGCTTATTCTGTTTCTGATGATAAAAACCTATCTGTTTCCACCGAAAAACCTTTCAAGGGATCATTTGTGAGAGTTTGGCAGGATTTTTGAGTAAATAGCAGAACGTCAAATTTTTGCTGAAATTGTGACCGCGCGGCTTAGGGATTTTTTCAAAAAAAGTTGTTCAGACGTCGAGGGCAAATTCTGTTTCTGATGATAAAAACCCATCTGTTTCCACCGGAAAAGCTTTCAGGAGAGCGTTTGCAACAGTTTGCCACTATTTCTGAGTAAATTGCGGAAGGTCAGATTTTTGCTGAAATTGTGACCGCGCGGCTTAGGGATTTTTTCAAAAAAAGTTGTTCAGACTTCGAGGGCTTATTCTGTTTCTGATGATAAAAACCCATCTGTTTCCACCGAAAAACCTTTCAGGGGATCGTTTGCCACAGTTTGGAAGCATTTTTGAGTGAATTGCAGAACGTCAGATTTTTGCTGAAATTGTGACCCCGCGGCTTGGGGATTTTTTCAAAAAAAGTTGTTCAGACGTCGAGGGCAAATTCTGTTTCTGATGATAAAACCCATCTGTTTCCACCGGAAAAGCTTTCAGGAGAGCGTTTGCAACAGTTTGCCACTATTTCTGAGTAAATTGCGGAAGGTCAGATTTTTGCTGAAATTGTGACCGCGCGGCTTAGGGATTTTTTCAAAAAAAATTATTCAGACGTCGAGGGCTTATTCTGTTTCTGATGATAAAAACCTATCTGTTTCCACCGAAAAACCTTTCAAGGGATCATTTGTGAGAGTTTGGCAGGATTTTTGAGTAAATAGCAGAACGTCAAATTTTTGCTGAAATTGTGACCGCGCGGCTTAGGGATTTTTTCAAAAAAAGTTGTTCAGACGTCAAGGGCAAATTCTGTTTCTGATGATAAAAACCCATCTGTTTCCACCGGAAAAGCTTTCAGGAGAGCGTTTGCAACAGTTTGCCACTATTTCTGAGTAAATTGCGGAAGGTCAGATTTTTGCTGAAATTGTGACCGCGCGGCTTAGGGATTTTTTCAAAAAAAGTTGTTCAGACGTCGAGGGCTTATTCTGTTTCTGATGATAAAAACCCATCTGCTTCCACCGAAAAACCTTTCAGGGGATAGTTTGCAACAGTTTGGCAGCATTTTTGAGTGAATTGCAGAACGTCAGATTTTTGCTGAAATTGTGACCGCGCGGCTTAGGGATTTTTTCAAAAAAAGTTGTTCAGACGTCGAGGGCAAATTCTGTTTCTGATGATAAAAACCCATCTGTTTCCACCGGAAAAGCTTTCAGGAGAGCGTTTGCAACAGTTTGCCACTATTTCTGAGTAAATTGCGGAAGGTCAGATTTTTGCTGAAATTGTGACCGCGCGGCTTAGGGATTTTTTCAAAAAAAGTTGTTCAGACTTCGAGGGCTTATTCTGTTTCTGATGATAAAAACCCATCTGTTTCCACCGAAAAACCTTTCAGGGGATCGTTTGCCACAGTTTGGAAGCATTTTTGAGTGAATTGCAGAACGTCAGATTTTTGCTGAAATTGTGACCCCGCGGCTTGGGGATTTTTTCAAAAAAAGTTGTTCAGACGTCGAGGGCAAATTCTGTTTCTGATGATAAAACCCATCTGTTTCCACCGGAAAAGCTTTCAGGAGAGCGTTTGCAACAGTTTGCCACTATTTCTGAGTAAATTGCGGAAGGTCAGATTTTTGCTGAAATTGTGACCGCGCGGCTTAGGGATTTTTTCAAAAAAAATTATTCAGACGTCGAGGGCTTATTCTGTTTCTGATGATAAAAACCTATCTGTTTCCACCGAAAAACCTTTCAAGGGATCATTTGTGAGAGTTTGGCAGGATTTTTGAGTAAATAGCAGAACGTCAAATTTTTGCTGAAATTGTGACCGCGCGGCTTAGGGATTTTTTCAAAAAAAGTTGTTCAGACGTCGAGGGCAAATTCTGTTTCTGATGATAAAAACCCATCTGTTTCCACCGGAAAAGCTTTCAGGAGAGCGTTTGCAACAGTTTGCCACTATTTCTGAGTAAATTGCGGAAGGTCAGATTTTTGCTGAAATTGTTCTGTTTTGCTGAAATTGTTCTGTTTCTGATGATAAAAACCTATCTGTTTCCACCGAAAAACCTTTCAGGGGATCATTTGTGACAGTTTGGCAGGATTTTTGCAGAACGTCAAATTTTTGCTGAAATTATGACCGCGCGGCTTAGGGATTTTTTCAAAAAAAGTTGTTCAGACGTCGAGGGCTTATTCTGTTTCTGATGATAAAAACCCATCTGTTTCCACCGAAAAACCTTTCAGGGGATCGTTTGCCACAGTTTGGAAGCATTTTTGAGTGAATTGCAGAACGTCAGATTTTTGCTGAAATTGTGACCCCGCGGCTTAGGGATTTTTTCAAAAAAAGTTGTTCAGACGTCGAGGGCAAATTCTGTTTCTGATGATAAAAACCCATCTGTTTCCACCGGAAAAGCTTTCAGGAGAGCGTTTGCAACAGTTTGCCACTATTTCTGAGTAAATTGCGGAAGGTCAGATTTTTGCTGAAATTGTGACCGCGCGGCTTAGGGATTTTTTCAAAAAAAGTTGTTCAGACGTCGAGGGCTTATTCTGTTTCTGATGATAAAAACCCATCTGCTTCCACCGAAAAACCTTTCAGGGGATAGTTTGCAACAGTTTGGCAGCATTTTTGAGTGAATTGCAGAACGTCACATTTTTGCTGAAATTGTGACCGCGCGGCTTAGGGATTTTTTCAAAAAAAGTTGTTCAGACGTCGAGGGCAAATTCTGTTTCTGATGATAAAAACCCATCTGTTTCCACCGGAAAAGCTTTCAGGAGAGCGTTTGCAACAGTTTGCCACTATTTCTGAGTAAATTGCGGAAGGTCAGATTTTTGCTGAAATTGTGACCGCGCGGCTTAGGGATTTTTTCAAAAAAAGTTGTTCAGACTTCGAGGGCTTATTCTGTTTCTGATGATAAAAACCCATCTGTTTCCACCGAAAAACCTTTCAGGGGATCGTTTGCCACAGTTTGGAAGCATTTTTGAGTGAATTGCAGAACGTCAGATTTTTGCTGAAATTGTGACCCCGCGGCTTGGGGATTTTTTCAAAAAAAGTTGTTCAGACGTCGAGGGCAAATTCTGTTTCTGATGATAAAACCCATCTGTTTCCACCGGAAAAGTTTTCAGGAGAGCGTTTGCAACAGTTTGCCACTATTTCTGAGTAAATTGCGGAAGGTCAGATTTTTGCTGAAATTGTGACCGCGCGGCTTAGGGATTTTTTCAAAAAAAATTATTCAGACGTCGAGGGCTTATTCTGTTTCTGATGATAAAAACCTATCTGTTTCCACCGAAAAACCTTTCAAGGGATCATTTGTGAGAGTTTGGCAGGATTTTTGAGTAAATAGCAGAACGTCAAATTTTTGCTGAAATTGTGACCGCGCGGCTTAGGGATTTTTTCAAAAAAAGTTGTTCAGACGTCGAGGGCAAATTCTGTTTCTGATGATAAAAACCCATCTGTTTCCACCGGAAAAGCTTTCAGGAGAGCGTTTGCAACAGTTTGCCACTATTTCTGAGTAAATTGCGGAAGGTCAGATTTTTGCTGAAATTGTGACCGCGCGGCTTAGGGATTTTTTCAAAAAAAGTTGTTCAGACGTCGAGGGCTTATTCTGTTTCTGATGATAAAAACCCATCTGCTTCCACCGAAAAACCTTTCAGGGGATAGTTTGCAACAGTTTGGCAGCATTTTTGAGTGAATTGCAGAACGTCAGATTTTTGCTGAAATTGTGACCGCGCGGCTTAGGGATTTTTTCAAAAAAAGTTGTTCAGACGTCGAGGGCAAATTCTGTTTCTGATGATAAAAACCCATCTGTTTCCACCGGAAAAGCTTTCAGGAGAGCGTTTGCAACAGTTTGCCACTATTTCTGAGTGAATTGCAGAACGTCAGATTTTTGCTGAAATTGTGACCGCGCGGCTTAGGGATTTTTTCAAAAAAAGTTGTTCAGACGTCGAGGGCTTATTCTGTTTCTGATGATAAAAACCCATCTGTTTCCACCGAAAAACCTTTCAAGGGATCATTTGTGACAGTTTGGCAGGATTTTTGAGTAAATTGCAGAACGTCAAATTTTTGCTGAAATTGTGACCGCGCGGCTTAGGGATTTTTTCAAAAAAAGTTGTTCAGACGTCGAGGGCAAATTCTGTTTCTGATGATAAAAACCCATCTGTTTCCACCGGAAAAGCTTTCAGGAGAGCGTTTGCAACAGTTTGCCACTATTTCTGAGTAAATTGCGGAAGGTCAGATTTTTGCTGAAATTGTGACCGCGCGGCTTAGGGATTTTTTCAAAAAAAGTTGTTCAGACGTCGAGGCCTTATTCTGTTTCTGATGATAAAAACCTATCTGTTTCCACCGAAAAACCTTTCAGGGGATCATTTGTGACAGTTTGGTAGGATTTTTGAGTAAATTGCAGAACGTCAAATTTTTGCTGAAATTGTGACCGCGCGGCTTAGGGATTTTTTCAAAAAAAGTTGTTCAGACGTCGAGGGCTTATTCTGTTTCTGATGACAAAAACCCATCTGTTTCCACCGAAAAACCTTTCAGGGGATCGTTTGCCACAGTTTGGAAGCATTTTTGAGTGAATTGCAGAACGTCAGATTTTTGCTGAAATTGTGACCCCGCGGCTTAGGGATTTTTTCAAAAAAAGTTGTTCAGACGTCGAGGGCTTATTCTGTTTCTGATGATAAAAACCCATCTGTTTCCACCGAAAAACCTTTCAGGGGATCGTTTCCAACACTTTGGCAGCATTTTTGAGTGAATTGCAATTCATTTTTGAGTGAATTGCAGAACGTCTTATTCTGTTTCTGATAATGAAAACCCATCTGTTTCCACCGAAAAACCTTTCAGGGGATCGTTTGCAACAGTTTGGAAGCATTTTTGAGTGAATTGCAGAACGTCAAATTTTTGCTGAAATTGTGACTGCGCGGCTTAGGGATTTTTTCAAAAAAAGTTGTTCAGACGTCGAGGGCAAATTCTGTTTCTGATGATAAAAACCCATCTGTTTCCACCGGAAAAGCTTTCAGGAGAGCGTTTGCAACAGTTTGCCACTATTTCTGAGTAAATTGCGGAAGGTCAGATTTTTGCTGAAATTGTGACCGCGCGGCTTAGGGATTTTTTCAAAAAAAGTTGTTCAGACGTCGAGGGCTTATTCTGTTTCTGATGATAAAAACCTATCTGTTTCCACCGAAAAACCTTTCAGGGGATCATTTGTGACAGTTTGGCAGGATTTTTGAGTAAATTGCAGAACGTCAAATTTTTGCTGAAATTATGACCGCGCGGCTTAGGGATTTTTTCAAAAAAAGTTGTTCAGACGTCGAGGGCTTATTCTGTTTCTGATGATAAAAACCCATCTGTTTCCACCGAAAAACCTTTCAGGGGATCGTTTGCCACAGTTTGGAAGCATTTTTGAGTGAATTGCAGAACGTCAGATTTTTGCTGAAATTGTGACCGCGCGGCTTAGGGATTTTTTCAAAAAAAGTTGTTCAGACGTCGAGGGCTTATTCTGTTTCTGATGATAAAAACCCATCTGTTTCCACCGAAAAACCTTTCAGGGGATCGTTTGCAACAGTTTGGAAGCATTTTTGAGTGAATTGCAGAACGTCACATTTTTGCTAAAATTGTGACCGGGCAGCTTAGGGATTTTTTCAAAAAAAGTTGTTCAGACGTCGAGGGCTTATTCTGTTTCTGATGATAAAAACCTATCTGTTTCCACCGAAAAAGCTTTCAGGAGAGCGTTTGCAACAGTTTGCCACTATTTCTGAGTAAATTGCGGAAGGTCAGATTTTTGCTGAAATTGTGACCGCGCGGCTTAGGGATTTTTTCAAAAAAAGTTGTTCAGACGACGAGGGCTTATTCTGTTTCTGATGATAAATACCTATCTGTTTCCACCGAAAAACCTTTCAGGGGATCATTTGTGACAGTTTGGCAGGATTTTTGAGTAAATTGCAGAACGTCAAATTTTTGCTGAAATTGTGACCGCGCGGCTTAGGGATTTTTTCAAAAAAAGTTGTTCAGACGTCGAGGGCTTATTCTGTTTCTGAAAATGAAAACCCATCTGTTTCCACCGAAAAACCTTTCAGGGGATCGTTTCCAACAGTTTGGAAGCATTTTTGAGTGAATTGCAGAACGTCAGATTTTTACTGAAATTGTGACCGCGCGGCTTAGGGATTTTTTCAAAAAAAGTTGTTCAGACGTCGAGGGCAAATTCTGTTTCTGATGATAAAAACCCATCTGCTTCCACCGGAAAAGCTTTCAGGAGAGCGTTTGCAACAGTTTGGAAGCATTTTTGAGTGAATTGCAGAACGTCAGATTTTTACTGAAATTGTGACCGCGCGGCTTAGGGATTTTTTCAAAAAAAGTTGTTCAGACGTCGAGGGCAAATTCTGTTTCTGATGATAAAAACCCATCTGCTTCCACCGGAAAAGCTTTCAGGAGAGCGTTTGCAACAGTTTGCCACTATTTCTGAGTAAATTGAGGAAGGTCAGATTTTTGCTGAAATTGTGACCGCGCGGCTTAGGGATTTTTTCAAAAAAAGTTGTTCAGACGTCGAGGGCTTATTCTGTTTCTGATGATAAAAACCTATCTGTTTCCACCGAAAAACCTTTCAGGGGATCATTTGTGACAGTTTGGCAGGATTTTTGAGTGAATTGCAGAACGTCAGATTTTTGCTAAAATTGTGACCGCGCGGCTTAGGGATTTTTTCAAAAAAAAGTTGTTCAGACGTCGAGGGCTTATTCTGTTTTTGATGATAAAAACCCATCTGTTTCCACCGAAAAACCTTTCAGGGGATCGTTTCCAACACTTTGGCAGCATTTTTGATTGAATTGCAGAACGTCAGATTTTTGCTGAAATTGTAACCCCGTGGCTTAGGGATTTTTTCAAAAAAAGTTGTTCAGACGTCGAGGGCAAATTCTGTTTCTGATGATAAAAACCCATATGTTTCCACCGGAAAAGCTTTCAGGAGAGCGTTTGCAACAGTTTGCCACTATTTCTGAGTAAATTGCGGAAGGTCAGATTTTTGCTGAAATTGTGACCGCACGGCTTAGGGATTTTTTCAAAAAAGGTTGTTCAGACGTCGAGGGCTTATTCTGTTTCTGATGATAAAAACCTATCTGTTTCCACCGAAAAACCTTTCAGGGGATCATTTGTGACAGTTTGGCAGGATTTTTGAGTGAATTGCAGAACGTCAGATTTTTGCTAAAATTGTGACCGCGCGGCTTAGGGATTTTTTCAAAAAAAAGTTGTTCAGACGTCGAGGGCTTATTCTGTTTTTGATGATAAAAACCCATCTGTTTCCACCGAAAAACCTTTCAGGGGATCGTTTCCAACACTTTGGCAGCATTTTTGATTGAATTGCAGAACGTCAGATTTTTGCTGAAATTGTAACCCCGTGGCTTAGGGATTTTTTCAAAAAAAGTTGTTCAGACGTCGAGGGCAAATTCTGTTTCTGATGATAAAAACCCATATGTTTCCACCGGAAAAGCTTTCAGGAGAGCGTTTGCAACAGTTTGCCACTATTTCTGAGTAAATTGCGGAAGGTCAGATTTTTGCTGAAATTGTGACCGCACGGCTTAGGGATTTTTTCAAAAAAGGTTGTTCAGACGTCGAGGGCTTATTCTGTTTCTGATAATGAAAACCCATCTGTTTCCACCGAAAAA
This sequence comes from Podarcis filfolensis, assembly GCF_964270895.1. Lineage (NCBI taxonomy): Eukaryota > Metazoa > Chordata > Lepidosauria > Squamata > Lacertidae > Podarcis > Podarcis filfolensis. The sequence goes on from NC_139608.1 coordinate 89,635,137, forward strand.
CCTTTCAGGGGATCGTTTGCAACAGTTTGGAAGCATTTTTGAGGGAATTGCAGAACGTCAAATTTTTGCTGAAATTGTGACTGCGCGGCTTAGGGATTTTTTCAAAAAAAGTTGTTCAGACGTCGAGGGCAAATTCTGTTTCTGATGATAAAAACCCATCTGTTTCCACCGGAAAAGCTTTCAGGAGAGCGTTTGCAACAGTTTGCCACTATTTCTGAGTAAATTGCGGAAGGTCAGATTTTTGCTGAAATTGTGACCGCGCGGCTTAGGGATTTTTTCAAAAAAAGTTGTTCAGACGTCGAGGGCTTATTCTGTTTCTGATGATAAAAACCTATCTGTTTCCACCAAAAAACCTTTCAGGGGATCATTTGTGACAGTTTGGCAGGATTTTTGAGTAAATTGCAGAACGTCAAATTTTTGCTGAAATTATGACCGCGCGGCTTAGGGATTTTTTCAAAAAAAGTTGTTCAGACGTCGAGGGCTTATTCTGTTTCTGATGATAAAAACCCATCTGTTTCCACCAAAAAACCTTTCAGGGGATCGTTTGCCACAGTTTGGAAGCATTTTTGAGTGAATTGCAGAACGTCAGATTTTTGCTGAAATTGTGACCCCGCGGCTTAGGGATTTTTTCAAAAAAAGTTGTTCAGACGTCGAGGGCTTATTCTGTTTCTGATGATAAAAACCCATCTGTTTCCACCGAAAAACCTTTCAGGGGATCGTTTGCAACAGTTTGGAAGCATTTTTGAGTGAATTGCAGAACGTCACATTTTTGCTAAAATTGTGACCGCGCAGCTTAGGGATTTTTTCAAAAAAAGTTGTTCAGACGTCGAGGGCTTATTCTGTTTCTGATGATAAAAACCTATCTGTTTCCACCGAAAAAGCTTTCAGGAGAGCGTTTGCAACAGTTTGCCACTATTTCTGAGTAAATTGCGGAAGGTCAGATTTTTGCTGAAATTGTGACCGCGCGGCTTAGGGATTTTTTCAAAAAAAGTTGTTCAGACGTCGAGGGCTTATTCTGTTTCTGATGATAAAAACCTATCTGTTTCCACCGAAAAACCTTTCAGGGGATCATTTGTGACAGTTTGGCAGGATTTTTGAGTAAATTGCAGAACGTCAAATTTTTGCTGAAATTGTGACCGCGCGGCTTAGGGATTTTTTCAAAAAAAGTTGTTCAGACGTCGAGGGCAAATTCTGTTTCTGATGATAAAAACCCATCTGCTTCCACCGGAAAAGCTTTCAGGAGAGCGTTTGCAACAGTTTGGAAGCATTTTTGAGTGAATTGCAGAACGTCAGATTTTTACTGAAATTGTGACCGCGCGGCTTAGGGATTTTTTCAAAAAAAGTTGTTCAGACGTCGAGGGCAAATTCTGTTTCTGATGATAAAAACCCATCTGCTTCCACCGGAAAAGTTTTCAGGAGAGCGTTTGCAACAGTTTGCCACTATTTCTGAGTAAATTGAGGAAGGTCAGATTTTTGCTGAAATTGTGACCGCGCGGCTTAGGGATTTTTTCAAAAAAAGTTGTTCAGACGTCGAGGGCTTATTCTGTTTCTGATGATAAAAACCTATCTGTTTCCACCGAAAAACCTTTCAGGGGATCATTTGTGACAGTTTGGCAGGATTTTTGAGTGAATTGCAGAACGTCAGATTTTTGCTAAAATTGTGACCGCGCGGCTTAGGGATTTTTTCAAAAAAAAGTTTTTCAGACGTCGAGGGCTTATTCTGTTTTTGATGATAAAAACCCATCTGTTTCCACCGAAAAACCTTTCAGGGGATCGTTTCCAACACTTTGGCAGCATTTTTGATTGAATTGCAGAACGTCAGATTTTTGCTGAAATTGTAACCCTGTGGCTTAGGGATTTTTTCAAAAAAAGTTGTTCAGACGTCGAGGGCAAATTCTGTTTCTGATGATAAAAACCCATATGTTTCCACCGGAAAAGCTTTCAGGAGAGCGTTTGCAACAGTTTGCCACTATTTCTGAGTAAATTGCGGAAGGTCAGATTTTTGCTGAAATTGTGACCGCACGGCTTAGGGATTTTTTCAAAAAAGGTTGTTCAGACGTCGAGGGCTTATTCTGTTTCTGATGATAAAAACCTATCTGTTTCCACCGAAAAACCTTTCAGGGGATCATTTGTGACAGTTTGGCAGGATTTTTGAGTGAATTGCAGAACGTCAGATTTTTGCTAAAATTGTGACCGCGCGGCTTAGGGATTTTTTCAAAAAAAAGTTGTTCAGACGTCGAGGGCTTATTCTGTTTTTGATGATAAAAACCCATCTGTTTCCACCGAAAAACCTTTCAGGGGATCGTTTCCAACACTTTGGCAGCATTTTTGATTGAATTGCAGAACGTCAGATTTTTGCTGAAATTGTAACCCCGTGGCTTAGGGATTTTTTCAAAAAAAGTTGTTCAGACGTCGAGGGCAAATTCTGTTTCTGATGATAAAAACCCATATGTTTCCACCGGAAAAGCTTTCAGGAGAGTGTTTGCAACAGTTTGCCACTATTTCTGAGTAAATTGCGGAAGGTCAGATTTTTGCTGAAATTGTGACCGCACGGCTTACGGATTTTTTCAAAAAAGGTTGTTCAGACGTCGAGGGCTTATTCTGTTTCTGATGATAAAAACCTATCTGTTTCCACCGAAAAACCTTTCAGGGGATCATTTGCGACAGTTTGGCAGGATTTTTGAGTAAATTGCAGAACGTCAAATTTTTGCTGAAATTGGGACCGCGCGGCTTAGGCATTTTTTCAAAAAAAGTTGTTCAGACGTCGAGGGCTTATTCTGTTTCTGATGATAAAAACCCATCTGTTTCCACCGAGAAACCTTTCAGGGGATCGTTTCCAACACTTTGGCAGCATTTTTGAGTGAATTGCAGAACGTCAGATTTTTGCTGAAATTGTGACCCCGCGGCTTAGGGATTTTTTCAAAAAAAGTTGTTCAGACGTCGAGGGCAAATTCTGTTTCTGATGATAAAACCCATCTGTTTCCACCGGAAAAGCTTTCAGGAGAGCGTTTGCAACAGTTTGCCACTATTTCTGAGTAAATTGCGGAAGGTCAGATTTTTGCTGAAATTGTGACCGCGCGGCTTTGGGATTTTTTCAAAAAAAGTTGTTCAGACGTCGAGGGCAAATTCTGTTTCTGATGATAAAAACCCATCTGCTTCCACCGAAAAACCTTTTAGGGGAATAGTTTGCAACAGTTTGGCAGCATTTTTGAGTGAATTGCAGAACGTCACATTTTTGCTAAAATTGTGACCGCGCGGCTTAGGGATTTTTTCAAAAAAAGTTGTTCAGACGTCGAGGGCTTATTCTGTTTCTGATGATAAAACCCATCTGTTTTCACCGAAAAACCTTTCAGGGGATCGTTTGCAACAGTTTGGAAGCATTTTTTAGTGAATTGCAGAACGTCAGATTTTTGCTGAAATTGTGACCGCGCGGCTTAGGGATTTTTTCAAAAAAAGTTGTTCAGACGTCGAGGGCAAATTCTGTTTCTGATGATAAAAACCCATCTGCTTCCACCGGAAAAGCTTTCAGGAGAGCGTTTGCAACAGTTTGCCACTATTTCTCAGTAAATTGCAGAACGTCAGATTTTTGCTGAAATTGTGACCGCGCGGCTTAGGGATTTTTTCAAAAAAAGTTGTTCAGACGTCGAGGGCTTATTCTGTTTCTGATGATAAAACCCATCTGTTTCCACCGAAAAACCTTTCAGGGGATAGTTTGCAACAGTTTGGCAGCATTTTTGAGTGAATTGCAGAACGTCAGATTTTTGCTGAAATTGTGACCGCGCGGCTTAGGGATTTTTTCAAAAAAAGTTGTTCAGACGTCGAGGGCTTATTCTGTTTCTGATGATAAATCCCATCTGTTTCCACCGAAAAACCTTTCAGGGGATAGTTTGCAACAGTTTGGCAGGATTTTTGAGTGAATTGCAGAACGTCAGATTTTTGCTAAAATTGTGACCGCGCGGCTTAGGGATTTTTTCAAAAAAAAGTTGTTCAGACGTCGAGGGCTTATTCTGTTTTTGATGATGAAAACCCATCTGTTTCCACCGAAAAACCTTTCAGGGGATCGTTTGCAACAGTTTGGAAGCATTTTTGAGTGAATTGCAGAACGTCAGATTTTTGCTGAAATTGTGACCGCGCGGCTTAGGGATTTTTTCAAAAAAAGTTGTTCAGACGTCGAGGGCAAATTCTGTTTCTGATGATAAAAACCCATCTGCTTCCACCGGAAAAGCTTTCAGGAGAGCGTTTGCAACAGTTTGCCACTATTTCTGAGTAAATTGCAGAACGTCAGATTTTTGCTGAAATTGTGACCGCGCGGCTTAGGGATTTTTTCAAAAAAAGTTGTTCAGACGTCGAGGGCTTATTCTGTTTTTGATGATAAAAACCCATCTGTTTCCACCGAAAAACCTTTCAGGGGATCGTTTCCAACACTTTGGCAGCATTTTTGAGTGAATTGCAGAACGTCAGATTTTTGCTGAAATTGTGACCGCGCGGCTTAGGGATTTTTTCAAAAAAAGTTTTTCAGAGGTCGAGGGCTTATTCTGTTTCTGATGATAAAACCCATCTCTTTCCACCGAAAAACATTTCAGGGGATAGTTTGCAACAGTTTGGCAGCATTTTTGAGTGAATTGCAGAACGTCAGATTTTTGCTGAAATTGTGACCGCGCGGCTTAGGGATTTTTTCAAAAAAAGTTGTTCAGACGTCGAGGGCTTATTCTGTTTTTGATGATGAAAACCCATCTGTTTCCACCGAAAAACCTTTCAGGGGATCGTTTGCAACAGTTTGGAAGCATTTTTGAGTGAATTGCAGAACGTCAGATTTTTGCTGAAATTGTGACCGCGCGGCTTAGGGATTTTTTCAAAAAAAGTTGTTCACACGTCGAGGGCAAATTCTGTTTCTGATGATAAAAACCCATCTGCTTCCACCGGAAAAGCTTTCAGGAGAGCGTTTGCAACAATTTGCCACTATTTCTGAGTAAATTGAGGAAGGTCAGATTTTTGCTGAAATTGTGACCGCGCGGCTTAGGGATTTTTTCAAAAAAAGTTGTTCAGACGCCGAGGGCTTATTCTGTTTCTGATGATAAAAACCTATCTGTTTCCACCGAAAAACCTTTCAGGGGATCATTTGTGACAGTTTGGCAGGATTTTTGAGTAAATTGCAAAACGTCAAATTTTTGCTGAAATTGTGACCGCGCGGCTTAGGGATTTTTTCAAAAAAAGTTGTTCAGACGTCGAGGGCTTATTCTGTTTCTGATGATAAAACCCATCTGTTTCCACCGGAAAAGCTTTCAGGAGAGCGTTTGCAACAGTTTGCCACTATTTCTGAGTAAATTGTGGAAGGTCAGATTTTTGCTGAAATTGTGACCGCGCGGCTTAGGGATTTTTTCAAAAAAAGTTGTTCAGACATCGAGGGCAAATTCTGTTTCTGATGATAAAAAGCCATCTGCTTCCACCGAAAAACATTTCAGGGGATAGTTTGCAAAAGTTTGGCAGCATTTTTGAGTGAATTGCAGAACGTCACATTTTTGCTAAAATTGTGGCCGCGCGGCTTAGGGATTTTTTCAAAAAAAGTTGTTCAGACGTCGAGGGCAAATTCTGTTTTTGATGATGAAAACCCATCTGTTTCCACCGAAAAACCTTTCAGGGGATCGTTTGCAACAGTTTGGAAGCATTTTTGAGTGAATTGCAGAACGTCAGATTTTTGCTGAAATTGTGACCGCGCGGCTTAGGGATTTTTTCAAAAAAAGTTGTTCAGACGTCGAGGGCAAATTCTGTTTCTGATGATAAAAACCCATCTGTTTCCACCGAAAAACCTTTCAGGGGATAGTTTGCAACAGTTTGGCAGCATTTTGAGTGAATTGCAGAACGTCAGATTTTTGCTAAAATTGTGACCGCGCGGCTTAGGGATTCTTTCAAAAAAAGGTGTTCAGACGTCGAGGGCAAATTCTGTTTCTGATGATAAAAACCTATCTGTTTCCACCGAAAAACCTTTCAGGGGATCATTTGTGAATGTTTGGCAGGATTTTTGAGTAAATTGCAGAACGTCAAATTTTTGCTGAAATTGTGACCGCGCGGCTTAGGGATTTTTTCAAAAAAAGTTGTTCAGACGTCGAGGGCTTATTCTGTTTCTGATGATAAAATCCATCTGTTTCCACCGAAAAACCTTTCAGGGGATAGTTTGCAACAGTTTGGCAGCATTTTTGAGTGAATTGCAGAACGTCAGATTTTTGCTAAAATTGTGACCGCGCGGCTTAGGGATTTTTTCAAAAAAAAGTTGTTCAGACGTCGAGGACTTATTCTGTTTTTGATGATGAAAACCCATCTGTTTCCACCGAAAAACCTTTCAGGGGATCGTTTGCAACAGTTTGGAAGCATTTTTGAGTGAATTGCAGAACGTCAGATTTTTGCTGAAATTGTGACCGCGCGGCTTAGGGATTTTTTCAAAAAAAGTTGTTCAGACGTCGAGGGCAAATTCTGTTTCTGATGATAAAAACCCATCTGCTTCCACCGGAAAAGCTTTCAGGAGAGCGTTTGCAACAGTTTGCCACTATTTCTGAGTAAATTGAGGAAGGTCAGATTTTTGCTGAAATTGTGACCGCGCGGCTTAGGGATTTTTTCAAAAAAAGTTGTTCAGACGTCGAGGGCAAATTCTGTTTCTGATGATAAAACCCATCTGTTTCCACCGGAAAAGCTTTCAGGAGAGCGTTTGCAACAGTTTGCCACTATTTCTGAGTAAATTGCGGAAGGTCAGATTTTTGCTGAAATTGTGATCGCGCGGCTTAGGGATTTTTTCAAAAAAAGTTGTTCAGACGTCGAGGGCAAATTCTGTTTCTGATGATAAAAACCCATCTGCTTCCACCGAAAAACCTTTCAGGGGATAGTTTGCAACAGTTTACCACTATTTCTGAGTAAATTGCGGAAGGTCAGATTTTTGCTGAAATTGTGACCGCGCGGCTTAGGGATTTTCTCAAAAAAAGTTGTTCAGACGTCGAGGGCTTATTCTGTTTCTGATGATAAAAACCTATCTGTTTCCACCGAAAAACCTTTCAGGGGATCATTTGTGATAGTTTGGCACAATTTTTGAGTAAATTGCAGAACGTCAAATTTTTGCTGAAATTGTGACCGCGCGGCTTGGGGATTTTTTCAAAAAAAAAGTTGTTGAGACGTCGAGGGCTTATTCTGTTTCTGATGATAAAAACCCATCTGTTTCCACCGAAAAACCTTTCAGGGGATCGTTTGCAACAGTTTGGAAGCATTTTTGAGTGAATTGCAGAACGTCAGATTTTTGCTGAAATTGTGACCCCGCGGCTTAGGGATTTTTTCAAAAAAAGTTGTTCAGACGTCGAGGACAAATTCTGTTTCTGATGATAAAACCCATCTGTTTCCACCGGAAAAGCTTTCAGGAGAGCGTTTGCAACAGTTTGCCACTATTTCTGAGTAAATTGCGGAAGGTCAGATTTTTGCTGAAATTGTGACCGCGCGGCTTAGGGATTTTTTCAAAAAAAGTTGTTCAGACGTCGAGGGCTTATTCTGTTTCTGATGATAAAAACCTATCTGTTTCCACCGAAAAACCTTTCAGGGGATCGTTTGTGACAGTTTGGCAGGATTTTTGAGTAAATTGCAGAACGTCAGATTTTTGCTGAAATTGTGACCGCGCGGCTTAGGGATTTTTTCAAAAAAAGTTGTTCAGACGTCGAGGGCTTATTCTGTTTCTGATGATGAAAACCCATCTGTTTCCACCGAAAAACCTTTCAGGGGATCGTTTGCAACAGTTTGGAAGCATTTTTGAGTGAATTGCAGAACGTCAGATTTTTGCTGAAATTGTGACCGCGCGGCTTAGGGATTTTTTCAAAAAAAGTTGTTCAGACGTCGAGGGCAAATTCTGTTTCTGATGATAAAAACCCATCTGCTTCCACCGAAAAACCTTTCAGGGGATAGTTTGCAACAGTTTGGCAGCATTTCTGAGTAAATTGAGGAAGGTCAGATTTTTGCTGAAATTGTGACCGCGCGGCTTAGGGATTTTTTCAAAAAAAGTTGTTCAGACGTCGAGGGCAAATTCTGTTTCTGATGATAAAACCCATCTGTTTCCACCGGAAAAGCTTTCAGGAGAGCGTTTGCAACAGTTTGCCACTATTTCTGAGTAAATTGCGGAAGGTCAGATTTTTGCTGAAATTGTGATCGCGCGGCTTAGGGATTTTTTCAAAAAAAGTTGTTCAGACGTCGAGGGCAAATTCTGTTTCTGATGATAAAAACCCATCTGCTTCCACCGAAAAACCTTTCAGGGGATAGTTTGCAACAGTTTGCCACTATTTCTGAGTAAATTGCGGAAGGTCAGATTTTTGCTGAAATTGTGACCGCGCGGCTTAGGGATTTTCTCAAAAAAAGTTGTTCAGACGTCGAGGGCTTATTCTGTTTCTGATGATAAAAACCTATCTGTTTCCACCGAAAAACCTTTCAGGGGATCATTTGTGACAGTTTGGCACAATTTTTGAGTAAATTGCAGAACGTCAAATTTTTGCTGAAATTGTGACCGCGCGGCTTAGGGATTTTTTCAAAAAAAGTTGTTGAGACGTCGAGGGCTTATTCTGTTTCTGATGATAAAAACCCATCTGTTTCCACCGAAAAACCTTTCAGGGGATCGTTTGCAACAGTTTGGAAGCATTTTTGAGTGAATTGCAGAACGTCAGATTTTTGCTGAAATTGTGACCCCGCGGCTTAGGGATTTTTTCAAAAAAAGTTGTTCAGACGTCGAGGACAAATTCTGTTTCTGATGATAAAACCCATCTGTTTCCACCGGAAAAGCTTTCAGGAGAGCGTTTGCAACAGTTTGCCACTATTTCTGAGTAAATTGCGGAAGGTCAGATTTTTGCTGAAATTGTGACCGCGCGGCTTAGGGATTTTTTCAAAAAAAGTTGTTCAGACGTCGAGGGCAAATTCTGTTTCTGATGATAAAAACCCATCTGTTTCCACCGAAAAACCTTTCAGGGGATAGTTTGCAACAGTTTGGCAGCATTTTTGAGTGAATTGCAGAACGTCAGATTTTTGCTAAAATTGTGACCGCGCGGCTTAGGGATTTTTTCAAAAAAAAGTTGTTCAGACGTCGAGGGCTTATTCTGTTTTTGATGATGAAAACCCATCTGCTTCCACCGGAAAAGCTTTCAGGAGAGCGTTTGCAACAGTTTGCCACTATTTCTGAGTAAATTGCGGAAGGTCAGATTTTTGCTGAAATTGTGACCGCGCGGCTTAGGGATTTTTTCAAAAAAAGTTGTTCAGACGTCGAGGGCTTATTCTGTTTCTGATGATAAAAACCCATCTGTTTCCACCGAAAAACCTTTCAGGGGATCGTTTGCAACAGTTTGGAAGCATTTTTGAGTGAATTGCAGAACGTCAGATTTTTGCTGAAATTGTGACCGCGCGGCTTATGGATTTTTTCAAAAAAATTTGTTCAGACGTCGAGGGCTTATTCTGTTTCTGATGATAAAACCCATCTGTTTCCACCGAAAAACCTTTCAGGGGATCGTTTCCAACACTTTGGCAGCATTTTTGAGTGAATTGCAGAACGTCAGATTTTTGCTGAAATTGTGACCGCGCGGCTTAGGGATTTTTTCAAAAAAAAGTTGTTCAGACGTCGAGGGCTTATTCTGTTTTTGATGATAAAAACCCATCTGTTTCCACCGAAAAACCTTTCAGGGGATCGTTTCCAACACTTTGGAAGCATTTTTGAGTGAATTGCAGAACGTCAGATTTTTGCTGAAATTGTGACCCCGCGGCTTAGGGATTTTTTCAAAAAAAGTTGTTCAGACGTCGAGGGCAAATTCTGTTTCTGATGATAAAAACCTATCTGTTTCCACCGGCAAAGCTTTCAGGAGAGCGTTTGCAACAGTTTGCCACTATTTCTGAGTAAATTGCGGAAGGTCAGATTTTTGCTGAAATTGTGACCGCGCGGCTTAGGGATTTTTTCAAAAAAAGTTGTTCAGACGTCGAGGGCAAATTCTGTTTCTGATGATAAAAACCCATCTGTTTCCACCGGCAAAGCTTTCAGGAGAGCGTTTGCAACAGTTTGCCACTATTTCTGAGTAAATTGCGGAAGGTCAGATTTTTGCTGAAATTGTGACCGCGCGGCTTAGGGATTTTTTCAAAAAAGGTTGTTCAGACGTCGAGGGCTTATTCTGTTTCTGATGATAAAAACCTATCTGTTTCCACCGAAAAACCTTTCAGGGGATCATTTGTGACAGTTTGGCAGGATTTTTGAGTAAATTGCAGAACGTCAAATTTTTGCTGAAATTGTGACCGCGCGGCTTAGGGATTTTTTCAAAAAAAGTTTTTCAGAGGTCGAGGGCTTATTCTGTTTCTGATGATAAAACCCATCTGTTTCCACCGAAAAACCTTTCAGGGGATAGCTTGCAACAGTTTGGCAGCATTTTTGAGTGAATTGCAGAACGTCAGATTTTTGCTGAAATTGTGACCGCGCGGCTTAGGGATTTTTTCAAAAAAAGTTGTTCAGACGTCGAGGGCTTATTCTGTTTCTGATGATAAAACCCATCTGTTTCCACCGAAAAACCTTTCAGGGGATAGTTTGCAACAGTTTGGCAGCATTTTTGAGTGAATTGCAGAACGTCAGATTTTTGCTAAAATTGTGACCGCGCGGCTTAGGGATTTTTTCAAAAAAAGTTGTTCAGACGTCGAGGGCTTATTCTGTTTTTGATGATGAAAACCCATCTGTTTCCACCGAAAAACCTTTCAGGGGATCGTTTGCAACAGTTTGGAAGCATTTTTGAGTGAATTGCAGAACGTCAGATTTTTGCTGAAATTGTGACCGCGCGGCTTAGGGATTTTTTCAAAAAAAGTTGTTCAGACGTCGAGGGCAAATTCTGTTTCTGATGATAAAAACCTATCTGTTTCCACCGAAAAACCTTTCAGGTGATCGTTTGCAACAGTTTGGAAGCATTTTTGAGTGAATTGCAGAACGTCAGATTTTTGCTGAAATTGTGACCGCGCGGCTTAGGAATTTTTTCAAAAAAAGTTGTTCAGACGTCGAGGGCTTATTCTGTTTCTGATGATAAAACCCATCTGTTTCCACCGAAAAACCTTTCAGGGGATAGTTTGCAACAGTTTGGCAGCATTTTTGAGTGAATTGCAGAACGTCAGATTTTTGCTAAAATTGTGACCGCGCGGCTTAGGGATTTTTTCAAAAAAAGTTGTTCAGACGTCGAGGGCTTATTCTGTTTTTGATGATGAAAACCCATCTGTTTCCACCGAAAAACCTTTCAGGGGATCGTTTGCAACAGTTTGGAAGCATTTTTGAGTGAATTGCAGAACGTCAGATTTTTGCTGAAATTGTGACCGCGCGGCTTAGGGATTTTTTCAAAAACAGTTGTTCAGACGTCGAGGGCAAATTCTGTTTCTGATGATAAAAACCTATCTGTTTCCACCGAAAAACCTTTCAGGGGATCATGTGTGAATGTTTGGCAGGATTTTTGAGTGAATTGCAGAACGTCAAATTTTTGCTGAAATTGTGACCGCGCGGCTTAGGGATTTTTTCAAAAAAAGTTGTTCAGACGTCGAGGGCTTATTCTGTTTCTGATGATAAAACCCATCTGTTTCCACCGAAAACCTTTCAGGGGATAGTTTGCAACAGTTTGGCAGCATTTTTGAGTGAATTGCAGAACGTCAGATTTTTGCTAAAATTGTGACCGCGCGGCTTAGGGATTTTTTCAAAAAAAAGTTTTTCAGACGTCGAGGGCTTATTCTGTTTTTGATGATAAAAACCCATCTGTTTCCACCGAAAAACCTTTCAGGGGATCGTTTCCAACACTTTGGAAGCATTTTTGAGTGAATTGCAGAACGTCAGATTTTTGCTGAAATTGTGACCCCGCGGCTAAGGGATGTTTTCAAAAAAAGTTGTTCAGACGTCGAGGGCAAATTCTGTTTCTGATGATAAAAACCTATCTGTTTCCACCGGCAAAGCTTTCAGGAGAGCGTTTGCAACAGTTTGCCACTATTTCTGAGTAAATTGCGGAAGGTCAGATTTTTGCTGAAATTGTGACCGCGCGGCTTAGGGATTTTTTCAAAAAAAGTTGTTCAGACGTCGAGGGCAAATTCTGTTTCTGATGATAAAAACCCATCTGTTTCCACCGGCAAAGCTTTCAGGAGTGTGTTTGCAACAGTTTGCCACTATTTCTGAGTAAATTGCGGAAGGTCAGATTTTTGCTGAAATTGTGACCGCGCGGCTTAGGGATTTTTTCAAAAAAGGTTGTTCAGACGTCGAGGGCTTATTCTGTTTCTGATGATAAAAACCTATCTGTTTCCACCGAAAAACCTTTCAGGGGATCATTTGTGACAGTTTGGCAGGATTTTTGAGTAAATTGCAGAACGTCAAATTTTTGCTGAAATTGTGACCGCGCGGCTTAGGGATTTTTTCAAAAAAAGTTTTTCAGAGGTCGAGGGCTTATTCTGTTTCTGATGATAAAACCCATCTGTTTCCACCGAAAAACCTTTCAGGGGATAGCTTGCAACAGTTTGGCAGCATTTTTGAGTGAATTGCAGAACGTCAGATTTTTGCTGAAATTGTGACCGCGCGGCTTAGGGATTTTTTCAAAAAAAGTTGTTCAGACGTCGAGGGCTTATTCTGTTTCTGATGATAAAACCCATCTGTTTCCACCGAAAAACATTTCAGGGGATAGTTTGCAACAGTTTGGCAGCATTTTTGAGTGAATTGCAGAACGTCAGATTTTTGCTAAAATTGTGACCGCGCGGCTTAGGGATTTTTTCAAAAAAAGTTGTTCAGACGTCGAGGGCTTATTCTGTTTTTGATGATGAAAACCCATCTGTTTCCACCGAAAAACCTTTCAGGGGATCGTTTGCAACAGTTTGGAAGCATTTTTGAGTGAATTGCAGAACGTCAGATTTTTGCTGAAATTGTGACCGCGCGGCTTAGGGATTTTTTCAAAAAAAGTTGTTCAGACGTCGAGGGCAAATTCTGTTTCTGATGATAAAACCCATCTGTTTCCACCGAAAAACCTTTCAGGGGATCGTTTGCAACAGTTTGGAAGCATTTTTGAGTGAATTGCAGAACGTCAGATTTTTGCTGAAATTGTGACCCCGCGGCTAAGGGATGTTTTCAAAAAAAGTTGTTCAGACGTCGAGGGCTTATTCTGTTTCTGATGATAAAACCCATCTGTTTCCACCGAAAACCTTTCAGGGGATAGTTTGCAACAGTTTGGCAGCATTTTTGAGTGAATTGCAGAACGTCAGATTTTTGCTAAAATTGTGACCGCGCGGCTTAGGGATTTTTTCAAAAAAAAGTTTTTCAGACGTCGAGGGCTTATTCTGTTTTTGATGATAAAAACCCATCTGTTTCCACCGAAAAACCTTTCAGGGGATCGTTTCCAACACTTTGGAAGCATTTTTGAGTGAATTGCAGAACGTCAGATTTTTGCTGAAATTGTGACCCCGCGGCTAAGGGATGTTTTCAAAAAAAGTTGTTCAGACGTCGAGGGCAAATTCTGTTTCTGATGATAAAAACCTATCTGTTTCCACCGGCAAAGCTTTCAGGAGAGCGTTTGCAACAGTTTGCCACTATTTCTGAGTAAATTGCGGAAGGTCAGATTTTTGCTGAAATTGTGACCGCGCGGCTTAGGGATTTTTTCAAAAAAAGTTGTTCAGACGTCGAGGGCAAATTCTGTTTCTGATGATAAAAACCCATCTGTTTCCACCGGCAAAGCTTTCAGGAGTGTGTTTGCAACAGTTTGCCACTATTTCTGAGTAAATTGCGGAAGGTCAGATTTTTGCTGAAATTGTGACCGCGCGGCTTAGGGATTTTTTCAAAAAAGGTTGTTCAGACGTCGAGGGCTTATTCTGTTTCTGATGATAAAAACCTATCTGTTTCCACCGAAAAACCTTTCAGGGGATCATTTGTGACAGTTTGGCAGGATTTTTGAGTAAATTGCAGAACGTCAAATTTTTGCTGAAATTGTGACCGCGCGGCTTAGGGATTTTTTCAAAAAAAGTTTTTCAGAGGTCGAGGGCTTATTCTGTTTCTGATGATAAAACCCATCTGTTTCCACCGAAAAACCTTTCAGGGGATAGCTTGCAACAGTTTGGCAGCATTTTTGAGTGAATTGCAGAACGTCAGATTTTTGCTGAAATTGTGACCGCGCGGCTTAGGGATTTTTTCAAAAAAAGTTGTTCAGACGTCGAGGGCTTATTCTGTTTCTGATGATAAAACCCATCTGTTTCCACCGAAAAACATTTCAGGGGATAGTTTGCAACAGTTTGGCAGCATTTTTGAGTGAATTGCAGAACGTCAGATTTTTGCTAAAATTGTGACCGCGCGGCTTAGGGATTTTTTCAAAAAAAGTTGTTCAGACGTCGAGGGCTTATTCTGTTTTTGATGATGAAAACCCATCTGTTTCCACCGAAAAACCTTTCAGGGGATCGTTTGCAACAGTTTGGAAGCATTTTTGAGTGAATTGCAGAACGTCAGATTTTTGCTGAAATTGTGACCGCGCGGCTTAGGGATTTTTTCAAAAAAAGTTGTTCAGACGTCGAGGGCAAATTCTGTTTCTGATGATAAAAACCTATCTGTTTCCACCGAAAAACCTTTCAGGGGATCGTTTGCAACAGTTTGGAAGCATTTTTGAGTGAATTGCAGAACGTCAGATTTTTGCTGAAATTGTGACCGCGCGGCTTAGGGATTTTTTCAAAAAAAGTTGTTCAGACGTCGAGGGCTTATTCTGTTTCTGATGATAAAACCCATCTGTTTCCACCGAAAAACCTTTCAGGGGATAGTTTGCAACAGTTTGGCAGCATTTTTGAGTGAATTGCAGAACGTCAGATTTTTGCTAAAATTGTGACCGCGCGGCTTAGGGATTTTTTCAAAAAAAGTTGTTCAGACGTCGAGGGCTTATTCTGTTTTTGATGATGAAAACCCATCTGTTTCCACCGAAAAACCTTTCAGGGGATCGTTTGCAACAGTTTGGAAGCATTTTTGAGTGAATTGCAGAACGTCAGATTTTTGCTGAAATTGTGACCGCGCGGCTTAGGGATTTTTTCAAAAAAAGTTGTTCAGACGTCGAGGGCAAATTCTGTTTCTGATGATAAAAACCTATCTGTTTCCACCGAAAAACCTTTCAGGGGATCATGTGTGAATGTTTGGCAGGATTTTTGAGTGAATTGCAGAACGTCAAATTTTTGCTGAAATTGTGACCGCGCGGCTTAGGGATTTTTTCAAAAAAAGTTGTTCAGACGTCGAGGGCTTATTCTGTTTCTGATGATAAAACCCATCTGTTTCCACCGAAAACCTTTCAGGGGATAGTTTGCAACAGTTTGGCAGCATTTTTGAGTGAATTGCAGAACGTCAGATTTTTGCTAAAATTGTGACCGCGCGGCTTAGGGATTTTTTCAAAAAAAAGTTGTTCAGACGTCGAGGGCTTATTATGTTTTTGATGATGAAAACCCATCTGTTTCCACCGAAAAACCTTTCAGGGGATCGTTTGCAACAGTTTGGAAGCATTTTTGAGTGAATTGCAGAACGTCAGATTTTTGCTGAAATTGTGACCGCGCGGCCTAGGGATTTTTTCAAAAAAAGTTGTTCAGACGTCGAGGGCAAATTCTGTTTCTGATGATAAAAACCCATCTGCTTCCACCGGAAAAGCTTTCAGGAGAGCGTTTGCAACAGTTTGCCACTATTTCTGAGTAAATTGAGGAAGGTCAGATTTTTGCTGAAATTGTGACCGCGCGGCTTAGGGATTTTTTCAAAAAAAGTTGTTTAGACGTCGAGGGCTTATTCTGTTTCTGATGATAAAAACCCATCTGTTTCCACCGGAAAAGCTTTCAGGAGAGCGTTTGCAACAGTTTGCCACTATTTCTGAGTAAATTGCGGAAGGTCAGATTTTTGCTGAAATTGTGACCGCGCGGCTTAGGGATTTTTTCAAAAAAGGTTGTTCAGACGTCGAGGGCTTATTCTGTTTCTGATGATAAAAACCTATCTGTTTCCACCGAAAAACCTTTCAGGGGATCATTTGTGACAGTTTGGCAGGATTTTTGAGTAAATTGCAGAACGTCAAATTTTTGCTGAAATTGTGACCGCGCGGCTTAGGGATTTTTTCAAAAAAAGTTTTTCAGAGGTCGAGGGCTTATTCTGTTTCTGATGATAAAACCCATCTGTTTCCACCGAAAAACCTTTCAGGGGATAGCTTGCAACAGTTTGGCAGCATTTTTGAGTGAATTGCAGAACGTCAGATTTTTGCTGAAATTGTTACCGCGCGGCTTAGGGATTTTTTCAAAAAAAGTTGTTCAGACGTCGAGGGCTTATTCTGTTTCTGATGATAAAACCCATCTGTTTCCACCGAAAAACCTTTCAGGGGATAGTTTGCAACAGTTTGGCAGCATTTTTGAGTGAATTGCAGAACGTCAGATTTTTGCTAAAATTGTGACCGCGTGGCTTAGGGATTTTTTCAAAAAAAGTTGTTCAGACGTCGAGGGCTTATTCTGTTTTTGATGATGAAAACCCATCTGTTTCCACCGAAAAACCTTTCAGGGGATCGTTTGCAACAGTTTGGAAGCATTTTTGAGTGAATTGCAGAACGTCAGATTTTTGCTGAAATTGTGACCGCGCGGCTTAGGGATTTTTTCAAAAAAAGTTGTTCAGACGTCGAGGGCTTATTCTGTTTCTGATGATAAAACCCATCTGTTTCCACCGAAAACCTTTCAGGGGATAGTTTGCAACAGTTTGGCAGCATTTTTGAGTGAATTGCAGAACGTCAGATTTTTGCTAAAATTGTGACCGCGCGGCTTAGGGATTTTTTCAAAAAAAGTTGTTCAGACGTCGAGGGCTTATTCTGTTTTTGATGATGAAAACCCATCTGTTTCCACCGAAAAACCTTTCAGGGGATCGTTTGCAACAGTTTGGAAGCATTTTTGAGTGAATTGCAGAACGTCAGATTTTTGCTGAAATTGTGACCGCGCGGCTTAGGGATTTTTTCAAAAAAAGTTGTTCAGACGTCGAGGGCAAATTCTGTTTCTGATGATAAAAACCTATCTGTTTCCACCAAAAAACCTTTCAGGGGATCGTTTGCAACAGTTTGGAAGCATTTTTGAGTGAATTGCAGAACGTCAAATTTTTGCTGAAATTGTGACCGCGCGGCTTAGGGATTTTTTCAAAAAAAGTTGTTCAGACGTCGAGGGCTTATTCTGTTTCTGATGATAAAACCCATCTGTTTCCACCGAAAACCTTTCAGGGGATCGTTTGCAACAGTTTGGCAGCATTTTTGAGTGAATTGCAGAACGTCAGATTTTTGCTAAAATTGTGACCGCGCGGCTTAGGGATTTTTTCAAAAAAAAGTTGTTCAGACGTCGAGGGCTTATTATGTTTTTGATGATGAAAACCCATCTGTTTCCACCGAAAAACCTTTCAGGGGATCGTTTGCAACAGTTTGGAAGCATTTTTGAGTGAATTGCAGAACGTCAGATTTTTGCTGAAATTGTGACCGCGCGGCTTAGGGATTTTTTCAAAAAAAGTTGTTCAGACGTCGAGGGCAAATTCTGTTTCTGATGATAAAAACCCATCTGCTTCCACCGGAAAAGCTTTCAGGAGAGCGTTTGCAACAGTTTGCCACTATTTCTGAGTAAATTGAGGAAGGTCAGATTTTTGCTGAAATTGTGACCGCGCGGCTTAGGGATTTTTTCAAAAAAAGTTGTTTAGACGTCGAGGGCTTATTATGTTTTTGATGATGAAAACCCATCTGTTTCCACCGAAAAACCTTTCAGGGGATCGTTTGCAACAGTTTGGAAGCATTTTTGAGTGAATTGCAGAACGTCAGATTTTTGCTGAAATTGTGACCGCGCGGCTTAGGGATTTTTTCAAAAAAAGTTGTTCAGACGTCGAGGGCAAATTCTGTTTCTGATGATAAAAACCCATCTGCTTCCACCGGAAAAGCTTTCAGGAGAGCGTTTGCAACAGTTTGCCACTATTTCTGAGTAAATTGAGGAAGGTCAGATTTTTGCTGAAATTGTGACCGCGCGGCTTAGGGATTTTTTCAAAAAAGGTTGTTCAGACGTCGAGGGCTTATTCTGTTTCTGATGATAAAAACCTATCTGTTTCCACCGAAAAACCTTTCAGGGGATCATTTGTGACAGTTTGGCAGGATTTTTGAGTAAATTGCAGAACGTCAGATTTTTGCTGAAATTGTGACCGCGCGGCTTAGGGATTTTTTCAAAAAAAGTTGTTCAGACGTCGAGGGCTTATTCTGTTTCTGATGATAAAACACATCTGTTTCCACTGAAAAACCTTTCAGGGGATGGTTTGCAACAGTTTGGCAGCATTTTTGAGTGAATTGCAGAACGTCAGATTTTTGCTAAAATTGTGACCGCGCGGCTTAGGGATTTTTTCAAAAAAAAGTTGTTCAGACGTCGAGGGCTTATTCTGTTTTTGATGATGAAAACCCATCTGTTTCCACCGAAAAACCTTTCAGGGGATCGTTTGCAACAGTTTGGAAGCATTTTTGAGTGAATTGCAGAACGTCAGATTTTTGCTGAAATTGTGACCGCGCGGCTTAGGGATTTTTTCAAAAAAAGTTGTTCAGACGTCGAGGGCAAATTCTGTTTCTGATGATAAAAACCCATCTGCTTCCACCGGAAAAGCTTTCAGGAGAGCGTTTGCAACAGTTTGCCACTATTTCTGAGCAAATTGAGGAAGGTCAGATTTTTGCTGAAATTGTGACCGCGCGGCTTAGGGATTTTTTCAAAAAAAGTTGTTCAGACGTCGAGGGCTTATTCTGTTTCTGATGATAAAAACCTATCTGTTTCCACCGAAAAACCTTTCAGGGGATCATTTGTGAATGTTTGGCAGGATTTTTGAGTAAATTGCAGAACGTCAAATTTTTGCTGAAATTGTGACCGCGCGGCATAGGGATTTTTTCAAAAAAAGTTGTTCAGACGTCGAGGGCTTATTCTGTTTCGGATAATAAAACCCATCTGTTTCCACCGAAAAACCTTTCAGGGGATAGTTTGCAACAGTTTGGCAGCATTTTTGAGTGAATTGCAGAACGTCAGATTTTTGCTAAAATTGTGACCGCGCGGCTTAGGGATTTTTTCAAAAAAAGTTGTTCAGACGTCGAGGGCTTATTCTGTTTCTGATGACAAAACCCATCTGTTTCCACGAAAAACCTTTCAGGGGATCGTTTCCAACACTTTGGCAGCATTTTTGAGTGAATTGCAGAACGTCAGATTTTTGCTAAAATTGTGACCGCGAGGCTTAGGGATTTTTTCAAAAAAAGTTGTTCAGACGTTGAGGGCAAATTCTGTTTCTGATGATAAAAACCCATCTGTTTCCACCGGAAAGGCTTTCAGGAGAGCGTTTGCAACAGTTTGCCACTATTTCTGAGTAAATTGCGGAAGGTCAGATTTTTGCTGAAATTGTGACTGCGCGGCTTAGGGATTTTTTCAAAAAAGGTTTTTCAGACGTCGAGGGCTTATTCTGTTTCTGATGATAAAAACCTATCTGTTTCCACCGAAAAACCTTTCAGGGGATCATTTGTGACAGTTTGGCAGGATTTTTGAGTAAATTGCAGAACGTCAAATTTTTGCTGAAATTGTGACCGCGCGGCTTAGGGATTTTTTCAAAAAAAGTTTTTCAGAGGTCGAGGGCTTATTCTGTTTCTGATGATAAAACCCATCTGTTTCCACCAAAAAACCTTTCAGGGGATAGCTTGCAACAGTTTGGCAGCATTTTTGAGTGAATTGCAGAACGTCAGATTTTTGCTGAAATTGTGACCGCGCGGCTTAGGGATTTTTTCAAAAAAAGTTGTTCAGACGTCGAGGGCTTATTCTGTTTCTGATGATAAAACCCATCTGTTTCCACCGAAAAACCTTTCAGGGGATAGTTTGCAACAGTTTGGCAGCATTTTTGAGTGAATTGCAGAACGTCAGATGTTTGCTGAAATTGTGACCGCGCGGCTTAGGGATTTTTTCAAAAAAAAGTTGTTCAGACGTCGAGGGCTTATTCTGTTTCTGATGATAAAAACCTATCTGTTTCCACCAAAAAGCCTTTCAGGGGATCATTTGTGAATGTTTGGCAGGATTTTTGAGTAAATTGCATAACGTCAAATTTTTGCTGAAATTGTGACCGCGCGGCTTAGGGATTTTTTCAAAAAAAGTTGTTCAGACGTCGAGGGCTTATTCTGTTTCTGATGATAAAAGCCATCTGTTTCCACCGAAAAACCTTTCAGGGGATAGTTTGCAACAGTTTGGCAGCATTTTTGAGTGAATTGCAGAACGTTAGATTTTTGCTAAAATTGTGACCGCGCGGCTTAGGGATTTTTTCAAAAAAAAGTTGTTCAGACGTCGAGGGCTTATTCTGTTTTTGATGATGAAAACCCATCTGTTTCCACCGAAAAACCTTTCAGGGGATCGTTTGCAACTGTTTGGAAGCATTTTTGAGTGAATTGCAGAACGTCAGATTTTTGCTGAAATTGTGACCGCGCGGCTTAGAGATTTTTTCAAAAAAAAGTTGTTCAGACGTCGAGGGCTTATTCTGTTTCTGATAATAAAACCCATCTGTTTCCACCGAAAAACCTTTCAGGGGATCATTTGTGAATGTTTGGCAGGATTTTTGAGTAAATTGCAGAACGTCAAATTTTTGCTGAAATTGTGACCGCGCGGCATAGGGATTTTTTCAAAAAAAGTTGTTCAGACGTCGAGGGCTTATTCTGTTTCTGATAATAAAACCCATCTGTTTCCACCGAAAAACCTTTCAGGGGATAGTTTGCAACAGTTTGGCAGCATTTTTGAGTGAATTGCAGAACGTCAGATTTTTGCTAAAATTGTGACCGCGCGGCTTAGGGATTTTTTCAAAAAAAAGTTGTTCAGACGTCGAGGGCTTATTCTGTTTCTGATGATAAAAACACATCTGTTTCCACCGAAAAACCTTTCAGGGGATCGTTTCCAACACTTTGGCAGCATTTTTGAGTGAATTGCAGAACGTCAGATTTTTGCTGAAATTGTGACCGCGCGGCTTAGGGATTTTTTCAAAAAAAGTTGTTCAGACGTCGAGGGCAAATTCTGTTTCTGATGATAAAAACCCATCTGCTTCCACCGGAAAAGCTTTCAGGAGAGCGTTTGCAACAGTTTGCCACTATTTCTGAGTAAATTGAGGAAGGTCAGATTTTTGCTGAAATTGTGACCGCGCGGCTTAGGGATTTTTTCAAAAAAAGTTGTTCAGACGTCGAGGGCTTATTCTGTTTCTGATGATAAAAACCTATCTGTTTCCACCGAAAAACCTTTCAGGGGATCATTTGTGAATGTTTGGCAGGATTTTTGAGTAAATTGCAGAACGTCAAATTTTTGCTGAAATTGTGACCGCGCGGCATAGGGATTTTTTCAAAAAAAGTTGTTCAGACGTCGAGGGCTTATTCTGTTTCTGATAATAAAACCCATCTGTTTCCACCGAAAAACCTTTCAGGGGATAGTTTGCAACAGTTTGGCAGCATTTTTGAGTGAATTGCAGAACGTCAGATTTTTGCTAAAATTGTGACCGCGCGGCTTAGGGATTTTTTCAAAAAAAGTTGTTCAGACGTCGAGGGCTTATTCTGTTTCTGATGACAAAACCCATCTGTTTCCACGAAAAACCTTTCAGGGGATCGTTTCCAACACTTTGGCAGCATTTTTGAGTGAATTGCAGAACGTCAGATTTTTGCTAAAATTGTGACCGCGAGGCTTAGGGATTTTTTCAAAAAAAGTTGTTCAGACGTTGAGGGCAAATTCTGTTTCTGATGATAAAAACCCATCTGTTTCCACCGGAAAGGCTTTCAGGAGAGCGTTTGCAACAGTTTGCCACTATTTCTGAGTAAATTGCGGAAGGTCAGATTTTTGCTGAAATTGTGACTGCGCGGCTTAGGGATTTTTTCAAAAAAGGTTTTTCAGACGTCGAGGGCTTATTCTGTTTCTGATGATAAAAACCTATCTGTTTCCACCGAAAAACCTTTCAGGGGATCATTTGTGACAGTTTGGCAGGATTTTTGAGTAAATTGCAGAACGTCAAATTTTTGCTGAAATTGTGACCGCGCGGCTTAGGGATTTTTTCAAAAAAAGTTTTTCAGAGGTCGAGGGCTTATTCTGTTTCTGATGATAAAACCCATCTGTTTCCACCGAAAAACCTTTCAGGGGATAGCTTGCAACAGTTTGGCAGCATTTTTGAGTGAATTGCAGAACGTCAGATTTTTGCTAAAATTGTGACCGCGAGGCTTAGGGATTTTTTCAAAAAAATTTGTTCAGACGTTGAGGGCAAATTCTGTTTCTGATGATAAAAACCCATCTGTTTCCACCGGAAAAGCTTTCAGGAGAGCGTTTGCAACAGTTTGCCACTATTTCTGAGTAAATTGCGGAAGGTCAGATTTTTGCTGAAATTGTGACTGCGCGGCTTAGGGATTTTTTCAAAAAAGGTTTTTCAGACGTCGAGGGCTTATTCTGTTTCTGATGATAAAAACCTATCTGTTTCCACCGAAAAACCTTTCAGGGGATCATTTGTGACAGTTTGGCAGGATTTTTGAGTAAATTGCAGAACGTCAAATTTTTGCTGAAATTGTGACCGCGCGGCTTAGGGATTTTTTCAAAAAAAGTTTTTCAGAGGTCGAGGGCTTATTCTGTTTCTGATGATAAAAACCCATCTGTTTCCACCGAAAAACCTTTCAGGGGATCGTTTGCAACAGTTTGGCAGCATTTTTGAGTGAATTGCAGAACGTCAGATTTTTGCTGAAATTGTGACCGCGCGGCTTAGGGATTTTTTCAAAAAAAGTTGTTCAGACGTCGAGGGCTTATTCTGTTTCTGATGATGAAACCCATCTGTTTCCACCGAAAAACCTTTCAGGAGATAGTTTGCAACACTTTGGCAGCATTTTTGAGTGAATTGCAGAACGTCAGATTTTTGCTAAAATTGTGACCGCGCGGCTTAGGGATTTTTTCAAAAAAAAGTTGTTCAGACGTCGACGGCTTATTCTGTTTCAGGGGATAGTTTGCAGAACGTCAGATTTTTGCTAAAATTGTGACCGCGAGGCTTAGGGATTTTTTCAAAAAAATTTGTTCAGACGTTGAGGGCAAATTCTGTTTCTGATGATAAAACCCATCTGTTTCCACCGAAAAACCTTTCAGGGGATAGTTTGCAACAGTTTGGCAGCATTTTTGAGTGAATTGCAGAACGTCAGATTTTTGCTGAAATTGTGACTGCGCGGCTTAGGGATTTTTTCAAAAAAGGTTTTTCAGACGTCGAGGGCTTATTCTGTTTCTGATGATAAAAACCTATCTGTTTCCACCAAAAAGCCTTTCAGGGGATCATTTGTGAATGTTTGGCAGGATTTTTGAGTAAATTGCAGAACGTCAAATTTTTGCTGAAATTGTGACCGCGCGGCTTAGGGATTTTTTCAAAAAAAGTTGTTCAGACGTCGAGGGCTTATTCTGTTTCTGATGATAAAAGCCATCTGTTTCCACCGAAAAACCTTTCAGGGGATCGTTTGCAACAGTTTGGCAGCATTTTTGAGTGAATTGCAGAACGTCAGATTTTTGCTAAAATTGTGACCGCGCGGCTTAGGGATTTTTTCAAAAAAAAGTTGTTCAGACGTCGAGGGCTTATTCTGTTTTTGATGATGAAAACCCATCTGTTTCCACCGAAAAACCTTTCAGGGGATCGTTTGCAACTGTTTGGAAGCATTTTTGAGTGAATTGCAGAACGTCAGATTTTTGCTGAAATTGTGACCGCGCGGCTTAGAGATTTTTTCAAAAAAAAGTTGTTCAGACGTCGAGGGCTTATTCTGTTTCTGATAATAAAACCCATCTGTTTCCACCGAAAAACCTTTCAGGGGATCATTTGTGAATGTTTGGCAGGATTTTTGAGTAAATTGCAGAACGTCAAATTTTTGCTGAAATTGTGACCGCGCGGCATAGGGATTTTTTCAAAAAAAGTTGTTCAGACGTCGAGGGCTTATTCTGTTTCTGATAATAAAACCCATCTGTTTCCACCGAAAAACCTTTCAGGGGATAGTTTGCAACAGTTTGGCAGCATTTTTGAGTGAATTGCAGAACGTCAGATTTTTGCTAAAATTGTGACCGCGCGGCTTAGGGATTTTTTCAAAAAAAAGTTGTTCAGACGTCGAGGGCTTATTCTGTTTCTGATGATAAAAACACATCTGTTTCCACCGAAAAACCTTTCAGGGGATCGTTTCCAACACTTTGGCAGCATTTTTGAGTGAATTGCAGAACGTCAGATTTTTGCTGAAATTGTGACCGCGCGGCTTAGGGATTTTTTCAAAAAAAGTTGTTCAGACGTCGAGGGCTTATTCTGTTTCTGATGATAAAACCCATCTGTTTCCACCGAAAAACCTTTCAGGGGATAGTTTGCAACAGTTTGGCAGCATTTTTGAGTGAATTGCAGAACGTTAGATTTTTGCTAAAATTGTGACCGCGCGGCTTAGGGATTTTTTCAAAAAAAAGTTGTTCAGACGTCGAGGGCTTATTCTGTTTTTGATGATGAAAACCCATCTGTTTCCACCGAAAAACCTTTCAGGGGATCGTTTGCATCTGTTTGGAAGCATTTTTGAGTGAATTGCAGAATGTCAGATTTTTGCTGAAATTGTGACCGCGCGGCTTAGGGATTTTTTCAAAAAAAAGTTGTTCAGACGTCGAGGGCTTATTCTGTTTTTGATGATAAAAACCCATCTGTTTCCACCGAAAAACCTTTCAGGGGATCGTTTCCAACACTTTGGCAGCATTTTTGAGTGAATTGCAGAACGTCAGATTTTTGCTGAAATTGTGACCCCGCGGCTTAGGGATTTTTTCAAAAAAAGTTGTTCAGACGTCGAGGGCAAATTCTGTTTCTGATGATAAAAACCCATCTGCTTCCACCGGAAAAGCTTTCAGGAGAGCGTTTGCAACAGTTTGCCACTATTTCTGAGTAAATTGCGGAAGGTCAGATTTTTGCTGAAATTGTGACCGCGCGGCTTAGGGATTTTTTCAAAAAAGGTTGTTCAGACGTCGAGGGCTTATTCTGTTTCTGATGATAAAAACCTATCTGTTTCCACCGAAAAACCTTTCAGGGGATCATTTGTGAATGTTTGGCAGGATTTTTGAGTAAATTGCAGAACGTCAAATTTTTGCTGAAATTGTGACCACGCGGCATAGGGATTTTTTCAAAAAAAGTTGTTCAGACGTCGAGGGCTTATTCTGTTTCTGATAATAAAACCCATCTGTTTCCACCGAAAAACCTTTCACGGGATAGTTTGCAACAGTTTGGCAGCATTTTTGAGTGAATTGCAGAACGTCAGATTTTTGCTAAAATTGTGACCGCGCGGCTTCGGGATTTTTTCAAAAAAAGTTGTTCAGACGTCGAGGGCAAATTCTGTTTTTGATGATGAAAACCCATCTGTTTCCACCGAAAAACCTTTCAGGGGATCGTTTGCAACAGTTTGGAAGCATTTTTGAGTGAATTGCAGAACGTCAGATTTTTGCTGAAATTGTGACCGCGCGGCTTATGGATTTTTTCAAAAAATGTTGTTCAGACGTCGAGGGCAAATTCTGTTTCTGATGATAAAAACCCATCTGCTTCCACCGGAAAAGCTTTCAGGAGAGCGTTTGCAACAGTTTGCCACTCTTTCTGATTAAATTGAGGAAGGTCAGAGTTTTGCTGAAATTGTGACCGCGCGGCTTAGGGATTTTTTCAAAAAAAGTTGTTCAGACGTCGAGGGCTTATTCTGTTTCTGATGACAAAACCCATCTGTTTCCACCGAAAAACCTTTCAGGGGATAGTTTGCAACAGTTTGGCAGCATTTTTGAGTGAATTGCAGAACGTCAGATTTTTGCTAAAATTGTGACCGCGCGGCTTAGGGATTTTTTCAAAAAAAAGTTGTTCAGACGTCGAGGGCTTATTCTGTTTTTGATGATGAAACCCCATCTGTTTCCACCGAAAAACCTTTCAGGGGATTGTTTGCAACAGTTTGGAAGCATTTTTGAGTGAATTGCAGAACGTCAGATTTTTGCTGAAATTGTGGCCGCGCGGCTTAGGGATTTTTTCAAAAAAAGTTGTTCAGACGTCGAGGGCAAATTCTGTTTCTGATGATAAAAACCCATCTGTTTCCACCGAAAAACCTTTCAGGGGATCGTTTGCAACAGTTTGGCAGCATTTTTGAGTGAATTGCAGAACGTCAGATTTTTGCTGAAATTGTGACCGCGCGGCTTAGGGATTTTTTCAAAAAAAGTTGTTCAGACGTCGAGGGCTTATTCTGTTTCTGATGATGAAACCCATCTGTTTCCACCGAAAAACCTTTCAGGGGATAGTTTGCAACAGTTTGGCAGCATTTTTGAGTGAATTGCAGAACGTCAGATTTTTGCTGAAATTGTGACCGCGCGGCTTAGGGATTTTTTCAAAAAAAAGTTGTTCAGACGTCGACGGCTTATTCTGTTTCTGATGATAAAAACCCGTCTGTTTCCACCGAAAAACCTTTCAGGGGATCGTTTCCAACACTTTGGCAGCATTTTTGAGTGAATTGCAGAACGTCAGATTTTTGCTGAAATTGTGACCGCGCGGCTTAGGGATTTTTTCAAAAAAAGTTGTTCAGACGTCGATGGCAAATTCAGTTTCTGATGATAAAAACCCATCTGTTTCCACCGAAAAACCTTTCAGGGGATAGTTTGCAACAGTTTGGCAGCATTTTTGAGTGAATTGCAGAACGTCAGATTTTTGCTGAAATTGTGACCGCGCGGCTTAGGGATTTTTTCAAAAAAAAGTTGTTCAGACGTCGAGGGCTTATTCTGTTTCTGATGATAAAAACCTATCTGTTTCCACCAAAAAGCCTTTCAGGGGATCATTTGTGAATGTTTGGCAGGATTTTTGAGTAAATTCCAGAACGTCAAATTTTTGCTGAAATTGTGACCGCGCGGCTTAGGGATTTTTTCAAAAAAAGTTGTTCAGACGTCGAGGGCTTATTCTGTTTCTGATGATAAAACCCATCTGTTTCCACGAAAAACCTTTCAGGGGATCGTTTGCAACAGTTTGGCAGCATTTTTGAGTGAATTGCAGAACGTTAGATTTTTGCTAAAATTGTGACCGCGCGGCTTAGGGATTTTTTCAAAAAAAAGTTGTTCAGACGTCGAGGGCTTATTCTGTTTTTGATGATGAAAACCCATCTGTTTCCACCGAAAAACCTTTCAGGGGATCGTTTGCATCTGTTTGGAAGCATTTTTGAGTGAATTGCAGAACGTCAGATTTTTGCTGAAATTGTGACCGCGCGGCTTAGGGATTTTTTCAAAAAAAAGTTGTTCAGACGTCGAGGGCTTATTCTGTTTTTGATGATAAAAACCCATCTGTTTCCACCGAAAAACCTTTCAGGGGATCGTTTCCAACACTTTGGCAGCATTTTTGAGTGAATTGCAGAACGTCAGATTTTTGCTGAAATTGTGACCCCGCGGCTTAGGGATTTTTTCAAAAAAAGTTGTTCAGACGTCGAGGGCAAATTCTGTTTCTGATGATAAAAACCCATCTGCTTCCACCGGAAAAGCTTTCAGGAGAGCGTTTGCAACAGTTTGCCACTATTTCTGAGTAAATTGCGGAAGGTCAGATTTTTGCTGAAATTGTGACCGCGCGGCTTAGGGATTTTTTCA
Source organism: Podarcis filfolensis (assembly GCF_964270895.1). Lineage (NCBI taxonomy): Eukaryota > Metazoa > Chordata > Lepidosauria > Squamata > Lacertidae > Podarcis > Podarcis filfolensis. The sequence continues at coordinate 89,662,773 of NC_139608.1, forward strand.
AAAAAGGTTGTTCAGACGTCGAGGGCTTATTCTGTTTCTGATGATAAAAACCTATCTGTTTCCACCGAAAAACCTTTCAGGGGATCATTTGTGAATGTTTGGCAGGATTTTTGAGTAAATTGCAGAACGTCAAATTTTTGCTGAAATTGTGACCACGCGGCATAGGGATTTTTTCAAAAAAAGTTGTTCAGACGTCGAGGGCTTATTCTGTTTCTGATAATAAAACCCATCTGTTTCCACCGAAAAACCTTTCACGGGATAGTTTGCAACAGTTTGGCAGCATTTTTGAGTGAATTGCAGAACGTCAGATTTTTGCTAAAATTGTGACCGCGCGGCTTCGGGATTTTTTCAAAAAAAGTTGTTCAGACGTCGAGGGCAAATTCTGTTTTTGATGATGAAAACCCATCTGTTTCCACCGAAAAACCTTTCAGGGGATCGTTTGCAACAGTTTGGAAGCATTTTTGAGTGAATTGCAGAACGTCAGATTTTTGCTGAAATTGTGACCGCGCGGCTTATGGATTTTTTCAAAAAATGTTGTTCAGACGTCGAGGGCAAATTCTGTTTCTGATGATAAAAACCCATCTGCTTCCACCGGAAAAGCTTTCAGGAGAGCGTTTGCAACAGTTTGCCACTCTTTCTGATTAAATTGAGGAAGGTCAGAGTTTTGCTGAAATTGTGACCGCGCGGCTTAGGGATTTTTTCAAAAAAAGTTGTTCAGACGTCGAGGGCTTATTCTGTTTCTGATGATAAAACCCATCTGTTTCCACCGAAAAACCTTTCAGGGGATAGTTTGCAACAGTTTGGCAGCATTTTTGAGTGAATTGCAGAACGTCAGATTTTTGCTAAAATTGTGACCGCGCGGCTTAGGGATTTTTTCAAAAAAAAGTTGTTCAGACGTCGAGGGCTTATTCTGTTTTTGATGATGAAACCCCATCTGTTTCCACCGAAAAACCTTTCAGGGGATTGTTTGCAACAGTTTGGAAGCATTTTTGAGTGAATTGCAGAACGTCAGATTTTTGCTGAAATTGTGGCCGCGCGGCTTAGGGATTTTTTCAAAAAAAGTTGTTCAGACGTCGAGGGCAAATTCTGTTTCTGATGATAAAAACCCATCTGTTTCCACCGAAAAACCTTTCAGGGGATCGTTTGCAACAGTTTGGCAGCATTTTTGAGTGAATTGCAGAACGTCAGATTTTTGCTGAAATTGTGACCGCGCGGCTTAGGGATTTTTTCAAAAAAAGTTGTTCAGACGTCGAGGGCTTATTCTGTTTCTGATGATGAAACCCATCTGTTTCCACCGAAAAACCTTTCAGGAGATAGTTTGCAACACTTTGGCAGCATTTTTGAGTGAATTGCAGAACGTCAGATTTTTGCTAAAATTGTGACCGCGCGGCTTAGGGATTTTTTCAAAAAAAAGTTGTTCAGACGTCGACGGCTTATTCTGTTTCTGATGATAAAAACCCGTCTGTTTCCACCGAAAAACCTTTCAGGGGATCGTTTCCAACACTTTGGCAGCATTTTTGAGTGAATTGCAGAACGTCAAATTTTTGCTGAAATTGTGACCGCGCGGCTTAGGGATTTTTTCAAAAAAAGTTGTTCAGACGTCGAGGGCTTATTCTGTTTCTGATGATAAAACCCATCTGTTTCCACCGAAAAACCTTTCAGGGGATCGTTTCCAACACTTTGGCAGCATTTTTGAGTGAATTGCAGAACGTCAGATTTTTGCTAAAATTGTGACCGCGCGGCTTAGGGATTTTTTCAAAAAAAAGTTGTTCAGACGTCGAGGGCTTATTCTGTTTTTGATGATAAAAACCCGTCTGTTTCCACCGAAAAACCTTTCAGGGGATCGTTTCCAACACTTTGGCAGCATTTTTGAGTGAATTGCAGAACGTCAGATTTTTGCTGAAATTGTGACCGCGCGGCTTAGGATTTTTTCAAAAAAAGTTGTTCAGACGTCGAGGGCTTATTCTGTTTCTGATGATGAAACCCATCTGTTTCCACCGAAAAACCTTTCAGGGGATAGTTTGCAACAGTTTGGCAGCATTTTTGAGTGAATTGCAGAACGTCAGATTTTTGCTGAAATTGTGACCGCGCGGCTTAGGGATTTTTTCAAAAAAAGTTTTTCAGAGGTCGAGGGCTTATGCTGTTTCTGATGATAAAACCCATCTGTTTCTACCGAAAAACCTTTCAGGGGATAGTTTGCAACAGTTTGGCAGCATTTTTGAGTGAATTGCAGAACGTCAGATTTTTGCTAAAATTGTGACCGCGCGGCTTAGGGATTTTTTCAAAAAAAAGTTGTTCAGACGTCGAGGGCTTATTCTGTTTTTGATGATGAAAACCCATCTCTTTCCACCGAAAAACCTTTCAGGGGATAGTTTGCAACAGTTTGGCAGCATTTTTGAGTGAATTGCAGAACGTCAGATTTTTGCTAAAATTGTGACCGCGCGGCTTAGGGATTTTTTCAAAAAAAAGTTGTTCAGACGTCGAGGGCTAATTCTGTTTTTGATGATAAAAACCCATCTCTTTCCACCGAAAAACCTTTCAGGGGATCGTTTCCAACACTTTGGCAGCATTTTTGAGTGAATTGCAGAACGTCAGATTTTTGCTGAAATTGTGACCGCGCGGCTTAGGGATTTTTTCAAAAAAAGTTGTTCAGACGCCGAGGGCTTATTCTGTTTCTGATGATAAAACCCATCTGTTTCCACCGAAAAACCTTTCAGGGGATAGTTTGCAACAGTTTGGCAGCATTTTTGAGTGAATTGCAGAACGTCAGATTTTTGCTGAAATTGTGACCGCGCGGCTTAGGGATTTTTTCAAAAAAAAGTTGTTCAGACGTCGAGGGCTTATTCTGTTTCTGATGATAAAACCCATCTGTTTCCACCGAAAAACCTTTCAGGGGATAGTTTGCAACAGTTTGGCAGCATTTTTGAGTGAATTGCAGAAAGTCAGATTTTTGCTAAAATTGTGACCGCGCGGCTTAGGGATTTTTTCAAAAAAAAGTTGTTCAGACGTCGAGGGCTTATTCTGTTTTTGATGATGAAAACCCATCTGTTTCCACCGAAAAACTTTTCAGGGGATCGTTTGCAACAGTTTGGAAGCATTTTTGAGTGAATTGCAGAACGTCAGATTTTTGCTGAAATTGTGACCGCGCGGCTTAGGGATTTTTTCAAAAAAAGTTGTTCAGACGTCGAGGGCTTATTCTGTTTCTGATGATAAAACCCATCTGTTTCCACCGAAAAACCTTTCAGGGGATAGTTTGCAACAGTTTGGCAGCATTTTTGAGTGAATTGCAGAACGTCAGATTTTTGCTGAAATTGTGACCGCGCGGCTTAGGGATTTTTTCAAAAAAAGTTGTTCAGACGTCGAGGGCTTATTCTGTTTCTGATGATGAAACCCATCTGTTTCCACCGAAAAACCTTTCAGGGGATAGTTTGCAACAGTTTGGCAGCATTTTTGAGTGAATTGCAGAACGTCAGATTTTTGCTGAAATTGTGACCGCGCGGCTTAGGGACTTTTTCAAAAAAAGTTGTTCAGACGTCGAGGGCTTATTCTGTTTCTGATGATAAAACCCATCTGTTTCCACCGAAAAACCTTTCAGGGGATCGTTTCCAACACTTTGGCAGCATTTTTGAGTGAATTGCAGAACGTCAGATTTTTGCTAAAATTGTGACCGCGCGGCTTAGGGATTTTTTCAAAAAAAAGTTGTTCAGACGTCCAGGGCTTATTCTGTTTTTGATGATAAAAACCCGTCTGTTTCCACCGAAAAACCTTTCAGGGGATCGTTTCCAACACTTTGGCAGCATTTTTGAGTGAATTGCAGAACGTCAAATTTTTGCTGAAATTGTGACCGCGCGGCTTAGGGATTTTTTCAAAAAAAAGTTGTTCAGACGTCGAGGGCTTATTCTGTTTTGATGATGAAAACCCATCTGTTTCCACCGAAAAACCTTTCAGGGGATCGTTTGCAACAGTTTGGAAGCATTTTTGAGTGAATTGCAGAACGTCAGATTTTTGCTGAAATTGTGACCGCGCGGCTTAGGGATTTTTTCAAAAAAAGTTTTTCAGAGGTCGAGGGCTTATTCTGTTTCTGATGATAAAACCCATCTGTTTCCACCGAAAAACCTTTCAGGGGATAGTTTGCAACAGTTTGGCAGCATTTTTGAGTGAATTGCAGAACGTCAGATTTTTGCTGAAATTGTGAGCGCGCGGCTTAGGGATTTTTTCAAAAAAAGTTGTTCAGACGTCGAGGGCTTATTCTGTTTCTGATGATGAAACCCATCTGTTTCCACCGAAAAACCTTTCAGGGGATAGTTTGCAACAGTTTGGCAGCACTTTTGAGTGAATTGCAGAACGTCAGATTTTTGCTGAAATTGTGACCGCGCGGCTTAGGGATTTTTTCAAAAAAAGTTGTTTAGACGTCGAGGGCAAATTCTGTTTCTGATGATAAAAACCCATCTGCTTCCACCGGAAAAGCTTTCACGAGAGCGTTTGCAACAGTTTGCCACTATTTCTGAGTAAATTGCGGAAGGTCAGATTTTTGCTGAAATTGTGACCGCGCGGCTTAGGGATTTTTTCAAAAGAAGTTGTTCAGACGTCGAGGGCTTATTCTGTTTCGGATGATAAAAACCTATCTGTTTCCACCGAAAAACCTTTCAGGGGATCATTTGTGAATGTTTGGCAGGATTTTTGAGTAAATTGCAGAACGTCAAATTTTTGCTGAAATTGTGACCGCGCGGCTTAGGGATTTTTTAAAAAAAAGTTTTTCAGAGGTCGAGGGCTTATTCTGTTTCTGATGATAAAACCCATCTGTTTCCACCGAAAAACCTTTCAGGGGATAGTTTGCAACAGTTTGGCAGCATTTTTGAGTGAATTGCAGAACGTCAGATTTTTGCTAAAATTGTGACCGCGCGGCTTAGGGATTTCTTCAAAAAAAAGTTGTTCAGACGTCGAGGGCTTATTCTGTTTTTGATGATGAAAACGCATCTGTTTTCAACGAAAAACCTTTCAGGGGATCGTTTGCAACAGTTTGGAAGCATTTTTGAGTGAATTGCAGAACGTCAGATTTTTGCTGAAATTGTGACCGCGCGGCTTAGGGATTTCTTCAAAAAAAGTTGTTCAGACGTCAAGGGCAAATTCTGTTTCTGATGATAAAAACCCATCTGTTTCCACCGGGAAAGCTTTCAGGAGAGCGTTTGCAACAGTTTGCCACTATTTCTGAGTAAATTGCGGAAGGTCAGATTTTTGCTGAAATTGTGACCGCGCGGCTTAGGGATTTTTTCAAAAAAAGTTGTTCAGACTTCGAGGGCTTATTCTGTTTCTGATGATAAAAACCTAACTGTTTCCACCGAAAAACCTTTCAGGGGATCATTTTTGACAGTTTGGCAGCATTTTTGAGTGAATTGCAGAACGTCAGATTTTTGCTAAAATTGTGACCGCGCGGCTTAGGGATTTCTTAAAAAAAAAGTTGTTCAGACGTCGAGGGCTTATTCTGTTTTTGATGATGAAAACCCATCTGTTTTCAACGAAAAACCTTTCAGGGGATCGTTTGCAACAGTTTGGAAGCATTTTTGAGTGAATTGCAGAACGTCAGATTTTTGCTGAAATTGTGACCGCGCGGCTTAGGGATTTTTTCAAAAAAAGTTGTTCAGACGTCGAGGGCAAATTCTGTTTCTGATGATAAAAACCCATCTGCTTCCACCGGAAAAGCTTTCACGAGAGCGTTTGCAACAGTTTGCCACTATTTCTGAGTAAATTGCGGAAGGTCAGATTTTTGCTGAAATTGTGACCGCGCGGCTGAGGGATTTTTTCAAAAGAAGTTGTTCAGACGTCGAGGGCTTATTCTGTTTCGGATGATAAAAACCTATCTGTTTCCACCGAAAAACCTTTCAGGGGATCATTTGTGAATGTTTGGCAGGATTTTTGAGTAAATTGCAGAACGTCAAATTTTTGCTGAAATTGTGACCGCGCGGCTTAGGGATTTTTTAAAAAAAAGTTTTTCAGAGGTCGAGGGCTTATTCTGTTTCTGATGATAAAACCCATCTGTTTCCACCGAAAAACCTTTCAGGGGATAGTTTGCAACAGTTTGGCAGCATTTTTGAGTGAATTGCAGAACGTCAGATTTTTGCTAAAATTGTGACCGCGCGGCTTAGGGATTTCTTCAAAAAAAAGTTGTTCAGACGTCGAGGGCTTATTCTGTTTTTGATGATGAAAACCCATCTGTTTTCAACGAAAAACCTTTCAGGGGATCGTTTGCAACAGTTTGGAAGCATTTTTGAGTGAATTGCAGAACGTCACATTTTTGCTGAAATTGTGACCGCGCGGCTTAGGGATTTCTTCAAAAAAAGTTGTTCAGACGTCAAGGGCAAATTCTGTTTCTGATGATAAAAACCCATCTGTTTCCACCGGGAAAGCTTTCAGGAGAGCGTTTGCAACAGTTTGCCACTATTTCTGAGTAAATTGCGGAAGGTCAGATTTTTGCTGAAATTGTGACCGCGCGGCTTAGGGATTTTTTCAAAAAAAGTTGTTCAGACTTCGAGGGCTTATTCTGTTTCTGATGATAAAAACCTAACTGTTTCCACCGAAAAACCTTTCAGGGGATCATTTTTGACAGTTTGGCAGGATTTTTGAGTAAATTGCAGAACGTCAAATTTTTGCTGAAATTGTGACCGCGCGGCTTAGGGATTTTTTTCAAAAAAAGTTGTTCAGACGTCGAGGGCTTATTCTGTTTCTGATGATAAAAACCCATCTGTTTCCACCGAAAAACCTTTCAGGGGATCGTTTGCAACAGTTTGCCACTATTTCTGAGTAAATTGAGGAAGGTCAGATTTTTGCTGAAATTGTGACCGCGCGGCTTAGGGATTTTTTCAAAAAAAGTTGTTCAGACGTCGAGGGCAAATTCTGTTTCTGATGATAAAACCCATCTGTTTCCACCGGAAAAGCTTTCAGGAGAGCGTTTGCAACAGTTTGCCACTATTTCTGAGCAAATTGCGGAAGGTCAGATTTTTGCTGAAATTGTGACCGCGCGGCTGAGGGATATTTTCAAAAAAAGTTGTTCAGACGTCGAGGGCAAATTCTGTTTTTGATGATGAAAACCCATCTGTTTCCACCGAAAAACCTTTCAGGGGATCGTTTGCAACAGTTTGGAAGCATTTTTGAGTGAATTGCAGAACGTCAGATTTTTGCTGAAATTGTGACCGCGCGGCTTAGGGATTTTTTCAAAAAAAGTTGTTCAGACGTCGACGGCAAATTCTGTTTCTGATGATAAAAACCCATCTGCTTCCACCGGAAAAGCTTTCAGGAGAGCTTTTGCAACAGTTTGCCACTATTTCTGAGTAAATTGCGGAAGGTCAGATTTTTGCTGAAATTGTGACCGCGCGGCTTAGGGATTTTTTCAAAAAAAGTTGTTGAGACGTCGAGGGCAAATTCTGTTTTTGATGATGAAAACCCATCTGTTTCCACCGAAAAACCTTTCAGGGGATCGTTTGCAACAGTTTGGAAGCATTTTTGAGTGAATTGCAGAACGTCAGATTTTTGCTGAAATTGTGACCGCGCGGCTTAGGGATTTTTTCAAAAAAAGTTGTTCAGACATCGAGGGCAAATTCTGTTTCTGATGATAAAAACCCATCTGTTTCCACCGGAAAAGCTTTCAGGAGAGCGTTTGCAACAGTTTGCCACTATTTCTGAGTAAATTGCGGAAGGTCAGATTTTTGCTGAAATTGTGACCGCGCGGCTTAGGGATTTTTTCAAAAAAAGTTGTTCAGACGTCGAGGGCAAATTCTGTTTTTGATGATGAAAACCCATCTGTTTCCACCGAAAAACCTTTCAGGGGATCGTTTGCAACAGTTTGGAAGCATTTTTGAGTGAATTGCAGAACGTCAGATTTTTGCTGAAATTGTGACCGCGCGGCTTAGGGATTTTTTTAAAAAAAGTTGTTCAGACGTCGAGGGCAAATTCTGTTTCTGATGATAAAAACCCATCTGTTTCCACCGGAAAAGCTTTCAGGAGAGCGTTTGCAACAGTTTGCCACTATTTCTGAGTAAATTGCGGAAGGTCAGATTTTTGCTGAAATTGTGACCGCGCGGCTTAGGGATTTTTTCAAAAAAAGTTGTTCAGACGTCGAGGGCAAATTCTCTTTCTGATGATAAAAACCCATCTGCTTCCACCGAAAAACCTTTCAGGGGATAGTTTGCAACAGTTTGGCAGCATTTTTGAGTGAATTGCAGAACGTCACATTTTTGCTAAAATTCTGACCGCGCGGCTTAGGGATTTTTTCAAGAAAAGTTGTTCAGACGTCGAGGGCAAATTCTGTTTCTGATGATAAAAATCCATCTGTTTCCACCGGAAAAGCTTTCAGGAGAGCGTTTGCAACAGTTTGCCACTATTTCTGAGTAAATTGCGGAAGGTCAGATTTTTGCTGAAATTGTGACCGCGCGGCTTAGGGATTTTTTCAAAAAAAGTTGTTCAGACGTCGAGGGCTTATTCTGTTTCTGATGATAAAAACCTATCTGTTTCCACCGAAAAACCTTTCAGGGGATCATTTGTGACAGTTTGGCAGGATTTTTGAGTAAATTGCAGAACGTCAAATTTTTGCTGAAATTGTGACCGCGCGGCTTAGGGATTTTTTCAAAAAAAGTTGTTCAGACGTCGAGGGCTTATTCTGTTTCTGATGATAAAAACCCATCTGTTTCCACCGAAAAACCTTTCAGGGGATCGTTTGCAACAGTTTGGAAGCATTTTTGAGTGAATTGCAGAACGTCAGATTTTTGCTGAAATTGTGACCGCGCGGCTTAGGGATTTTTTCAAAAAAAGTTTTTCAGAGGTCGAGGGCTTATTCTGTTTCTGATGATAAAACCCATCTGTTTCCACCGAAAAACCTTTCAGGGGATAGTTTGCAACAGTTTGGCAGCATTTTTGAGTGAATTGCAGAACGTCAGATTTTTGCTGAAATTGTGACCGCGCGGCTTAGGGATTTTTTCAAAAAAAGTTGTTCAGACGTCGAGGGCTTATTCTGTTTCTGATGATGAAACCCATCTGTTTCCACCGAAAAACCTTTCAGGGGATAGTTTGCAACAGTTTGGCAGCACTTTTGAGTGAATTGCAGAACGTCAGATTTTTGCTAAAATTGTGACCGCGCGGCTTAGGGATTTTTTCAAAAAAAAGTTGTTCAGACGTCGAGGGCAAATTCTGTTTTTGATGATGAAAACCCATCTCTTTCCACCGAAAAACCTTTCAGGGGATCGTTTCCAACACTTTGGCAGCATTTTTGAGTGAATTGCAGAACGTCAGATTTTTGCTAAAATTGTGACCGCGCGGCTTAGGGATTTTTTCAAAAAAAGTTGTTCAGACGTCGAGGGCTTATTCTGTTTCTGATGATGAAACCCATCTGTTTCCACCGAAAAACCTTTCAGGGGATAGTTTGCAACAGTTTAACAGCATTTTTGAGTGAATTGCAGAACGTCAGATTTTTGCTAAAATTGTGACCGCGCGGCTTAGGGATTTTTTCAAAAAAAAGTTGTTCAGACGTCGAGGGCTTATTCTGTTTTTGATGATGAAAACCCATCTCTTTCCACCGAAAAACCTTTCAGGGGATCGTTTGCAACAGTTTGGAAGCATTTTTGAGTGAATTGCAGAACGTCAGATTTTTGCTGAAATTGTGACCGCGCGGCTTAGGGATTTTTTCAAAAAAAGTTGTTCAGACGTCGAGGGCTTATTCTGTTTCTGATGATAAAAACCCATCTGTTTCCACCGAAAAACCTTTCAGGGGATCGTTTGCAACAGTTTGGAAGCATTTTTGAGTGAATTGCAGAACGTCAGATTTTTGCTGAAATTGTGACCGCGCGGCTTAGGGATTTTTTCAAAAAAAGTTTTTCAGAGGTCGAGGGCTTATTCTGTTTCTGATGATAAAACCCATCTGTTTCCACCGAAAAACCTTTCAGGGGATAGTTTGCAACAGTTTGGCAGCATTTTTGAGTGAATTGCAGAACGTCAGATTTTTGCTAAAATTGTGACCGCGCGGCTTAGGGATTTTTTCAAAAAAAAGTTGTTCAGACGTCGAGGGCTTATTCTGTTTCTGATGATAAAACCCATCTCTTTCCACCGAAAAACCTTTCAGGGGATCGTTTCCAACACTTTGGCAGCATTTTTGAGTGAATTGCAGAACGTCAGATTTTTGCTGAAATTGTGACCGCGCGGCTTAGGGATTTTTTCAAAAAAAGTTGTTCAGACGTCGAGGGCTTATTCTGTTTCTGATGATGAAACCCATCTGTTTCCACCGAAAAACCTTTCGGGGATAGTTTGCAACAGTTTAACAGCATTTTTGAGTGAATTGCAGAACGTCAGATTTTTGCTAAAATTGTGACCGCGCGGCTTAGGGATTTTTTCAAAAAAAAGTTGTTCAGACGTCGAGGGCTTATTCTGTTTTTGATGATGAAAACCCATCTCTTTCCACCGAAAAACCTTTCAGGGGATCGTTTGCAGCAGTTTGGAAGCATTTTTGAGTGAATTGCAGAACGTCAGATTTTTGCTGAAATTGTGACCGCGCGGCTTAGGGATTTTTTCAAAAAAAGTTGTTCAGACGTCGAGGGCTTATTCTGTTTCTGATGATAAAAACCCATCTGTTTCCACCGAAAAACCTTTCAGGGGATCGTTTGCAACAGTTTGGAAGCATTTTTGAGTGAATTGCAGAACGTCAGATTTTTGCTGAAATTGTGACCGCGCGGCTTAGGGATTTTTTCAAAAAAAGTTTTTCAGAGGTCGAGGGCTTATTCTGTTTCTGATGATAAAACCCATCTGTTTCCACCGAAAAACCTTTCAGGGGATAGTTTGCAACAGTTTGGCAGCATTTTTGAGTGAATTGCAGAACGTCAGATTTTTGCTGAAATTGTGACCGCGCGGCTTAGGGATTTTTTCAAAAAAAGTTGTTCAGACATCGAGGGCTTATTCTGTTTCTGATGATGAAACCCATCTGTTTCCACCGAAAAACCTTTCAGGGGATAGTTTGCAACAGTTTGGCAGCACTTTTGAGTGAATTGCAGAACGTCAGATTTTTGCTAAAATTGTGACCGCGCGGCTTAGGGATTTTTTCAAAAAAAAGTTGTTCAGACGTCGAGGGCAAATTCTGTTTTTGATGATGAAAACCCATCTCTTTCCACCGAAAAACCTTTCAGGGGATCGTTTCCAACACTTTGGCAGCATTTTTGAGTGAATTGCAGAACGTCAGATTTTTGCTAAAATTGTGACCGCGCGGCTTTGGGATTTTTTCAAAAAAAAGTTGTTCAGACGTCGAGGGCTTATTCTGTTTTTGATGATAAAAACCCATCTGTTTCCACCGAAAAACCTTTCAGGGGATCGTTTCCAACGCTTTGGCAGCATTTTTGAGTGAATTGCAGAACGTCAGATTTTTGCTGAAATTGTGACCGCGCGGCTTAGGGATTTTTTCAAAAAAAAGTTGTTCAGATGTCGAGGGCTTATTCTGTTTTTGATGATGAAAACCCATCTGTTTCCACCGAAAAACCTTTCAGGGGATCGTTTGCAACAGTTTGGAAGCATTTTTGAGTGAATTGCAGAACGTCAGATTTTTGCTGAAATTGTGACCGCGGCTTAGGGATTTTTTCAAAAAAAGTTTTTCAGAGGTCGAGGGCTTATTCTGTTTCTGATGATAAAACCCATCTGTTTCCACCGAAAAACCTTTCAGGGGATAGTTTGCAACAGTTTGGCAGCATTTTTGAGTGAATTGCAGAACGTCAGATTTTTGCTGAAATTGTGACCGCGCGGCTTAGGGATTTTTTCAAAAAAAGTTGTTCAGACGTCGAGGGCAAATTCTGTTTCTGATGATAAAACCCATCTGTTTCCACCGGAAAAGCTTTCAGGAGAGCGTTTGCAACAGTTTGCCACTATTTCTGAGCAAATTGCGGAAGGTCAGATTTTTGCTGAAATTGTGACCGCGCGGCTGAGGGATTTTTTCAAAAAAAGTTGTTCAGACGTCGAGGGCAAATTCTGTTTTTGATGATGAAAACCCATCTGTTTCCACCGAAAAACCTTTCAGGGGATCGTTTGCAACAGTTTGGAAGGATTTTTGAGTGAATTGCAGAACGTCAGATTTTTGCTGAAATTGTGACCGCGCGGCTTAGGGATTTTTTCAAAAAAAGTTGTTCAGACGTCGAGGGCAAATTCTGTTTCTGATGATAAAAACCCATCTGTTTCCACCGGAAAAGCTTTCAGGAGAGCGTTTGCAACAGTTTGCCACTATTTCTGAGTAAATTGCGGAAGGTCAGATTTTTGCTGAAATTGTGACCGCGCGGCTTAGGGATTTTTTCAAAAAAAGTTGTTCAGACGTCGAGGGCAAATTCTGTTTTTGATGATGAAAACCCATCTGTTTCCACCGAAAAACCTTTCAGGGGATCGTTTGCAACAGTTTGGAAGCATTTTTGAGTGAATTGCAGAACGTCAAATTTTTGCTGAAATTGTGACCGCGCGGCTTAGGGATTTTTTTCAAAAAAAGTTGTTCAGACGTCGAGGGCTTATTCTGTTTCTGATGATAAAAACCCATCTGTTTCCACCGAAAAACCTTTCAGGGGATCGTTTGCAACAGTTTGCCACTATTTCTGAGTAAATTGAGGAAGGTCAGATTTTTGCTGAAATTGTGACCGCGCGGCTTAGGGATTTTTTCAAAAAAAGTTGTTCAGACGTCGAGGGCAAATTCTGTTTCTGATGATAAAACCCATCTGTTTCCACCGGAAAAGCTTTCAGGAGAGCGTTTGCAACAGTTTGCCACTATTTCTGAGCAAATTGCGGAAGGTCAGATTTTTGCTGAAATTGTGACCGCGCGGCTGAGGGATTTTTTCAAAAAAAGTTGTTCAGACGTCGAGGGCAAATTCTGTTTTTGATGATGAAAACCCATCTGTTTCCACCGAAAAACCTTTCAGGGGATCGTTTGCAACAGTTTGGAAGCATTTTTGAGTGAATTGCAGAACGTCAGATTTTTGCTGAAATTGTGACCGCGCGGCTTAGGGATTTTTTCAAAAAAAGTTGTTCAGACGTCGACGGCAAATTCTGTTTCTGATGATAAAAACCCATCTGCTTCCACCGGAAAAGCTTTCAGGAGAGCTTTTGCAACAGTTTGCCACTATTTCTGAGTAAATTGCGGAAGGTCAGATTTTTGCTGAAATAGTGACCGCGCGGCTTAGGGATTTTTTCAAAAAAAGTTGTTCAGACGTCGAGGGCAAATTCTGTTTTTGATGATGAAAACCCATCTGTTTCCACCGAAAAACCTTTCAGGGGATCGTTTGCAACAGTTTGGAAGCATTTTTGAGTGAATTGCAGAACGTCAGATTTTTGCTGAAATTGTGACCGCGCGGCTTAGGGATTTTTTCAAAAAAAGTTGTTCAGACGTCGAGGGCAAATTCTGTTTCTGATGATAAAAACCCATCTGTTTCCACCGGAAAAGCTTTCAGGAGAGCGTTTGCAACAGTTTGCCACTATTTCTGAGTAAATTGCGGAAGGTCAGATTTTTGCTGAAATTGTGACCGCGCGGCTTAGGGATTTTTTCAAAAAAAGTTGTTCAGACGTCGAGGGCAAATTCTGTTTTTGATGATGAAAACCCATCTGTTTCCACCGAAAAACCTTTCAGGGGATCGTTTGCAACAGTTTGGAAGCATTTTTGAGTGAATTGCAGAACGTCAAATTTTTGCTGAAATTGTGACCGCGCGGCTTAGGGATTTTTTTCAAAAAAAGTTGTTCAGACGTCGAGGGCTTATTCTGTTTCTGATGATAAAAACCCATCTGTTTCCACCGAAAAACCTTTCAGGGGATCGTTTGCAACAGTTTGCCACTATTTCTGAGTAAATTGAGGAAGGTCAGATTTTTGCTGAAATTGTGAACGCGCGGCTTAGGGATTTTTTCAAAAAAAGTTGTTCAGACGTCGAGGGCAAATTCTGTTTCTGATGATAAAACCCATCTGTTTCCACCGGAAAAGCTTTCAGGAGAGCGTTTGCAACAGTTTGCCACTATTTCTGAGCAAATTGCGGAAGGTCAGATTTTTGCTGAAATTGTGACCGCGCGGCTGAGGGATTTTTTCAAAAAAAGTTGTTCAGACGTCGAGGGCAAATTCTGTTTTTGATGATGAAAACCCATCTGTTTCCACCGAAAAACCTTTCAGGGGATCGTTTGCAACAGTTTGGAAGGATTTTTGAGTGAATTGCAGAACGTCAGATTTTTGCTGAAATTGTGACCGCGCGGCTTAGGGATTTTTTCAAAAAAAGTTGTTCAGACGTCGACGGCAAATTCTGTTTCTGATGATAAAAACCCATCTGCTTCCACCGGAAAAGCTTTCAGGAGAGCTTTTGCAACAGTTTGCCACTATTTCTGAGTAAATTGCGGAAGGTCAGATTTTTGCTGAAATTGTGACCGCGCGGCTTAGGGATTTTTTCAAAAAAAGTTGTTCAGACGTCGAGGGCAAATTCTGTTTTTGATGATGAAAACCCATCTGTTTCCACCGAAAAACCTTTCAGGGGATCGTTTGCAACAGTTTGGAAGCATTTTTGAGTGAATTGCAGAACGTCAAATTTTTGCTGAAATTGTGACCGCGCGGCTTAGGGATTTTTTTCAAAAAAAGTTGTTCAGACGTCGAGGGCTTATTCTGTTTCTGATGATAAAAACCCATCTGTTTCCACCGAAAAACCTTTCAGGGGATCGTTTGCAACAGTTTGCCACTATTTCTGAGTAAATTGAGGAAGGTCAGATTTTTGCTGAAATTGTGAACGCGCGGCTTAGGGATTTTTTCAAAAAAAGTTGTTCAGACGTCGAGGGCAAATTCTGTTTCTGATGATAAAACCCATCTGTTTCCACCGGAAAAGCTTTCAGGAGAGCGTTTGCAACAGTTTGCCACTATTTCTGAGCAAATTGCGGAAGGTCAGATTTTTGCTGAAATTGTGACCGCGCGGCTGAGGGATTTTTTCAAAAAAAGTTGTTCAGACGTCGAGGGCAAATTCTGTTTTTGATGATGAAAACCCATCTGTTTCCACCGAAAAACCTTTCAGGGGATCGTTTGCAACAGTTTGGAAGGATTTTTGAGTGAATTGCAGAACGTCAGATTTTTGCTGAAATTGTGACCGCGCGGCTTAGGGATTTTTTCAAAAAAAGTTGTTCAGACGTCGACGGCAAATTCTGTTTCTGATGATAAAAACCCATCTGCTTCCACCGGAAAAGCTTTCAGGAGAGCTTTTGCAACAGTTTGCCACTATTTCTGAGTAAATTGCGGAAGGTCAGATTTTTGCTGAAATTGTGACCGCGCGGCTTAGGGATTTTTTCAAAAAAAGTTGTTCAGACGTCGAGGGCAAATTCTGTTTTTGATGATGAAAACCCATCTGTTTCCACCGAAAAACCTTTCAGGGGATCGTTTGCAACAGTTTGGAAGCATTTTTGAGTGAATTGCAGAACGTCAGATTTTTGCTGAAATTGTGACCGCGCGGCTTAGGGATTTTTTCAAAAAAAGTTGTTCAGACGTCGAGGGCAAATTCTGTTTCTGATGATAAAAACCCATCTGTTTCCACCGGAAAAGCTTTCAGGAGAGCGTTTGCAACAGTTTGCCACTATTTCTGAGTAAATTGCGGAAGGTCAGATTTTTGCTGAAATTGTGACCGCGCGGCTTAGGGATTTTTTCAAAAAAAGTTGTTCAGACGTCGAGGGCAAATTCTGTTTCTGATGATAAAAACCCATCTGATTCCACCGAAAAACCTTTCAGGGGATAGTTTGCAACAGTTTGGCAGCATTTTTGAGTGAATTGCAGAACGTCACATTTTTGCTAAAATTGTGACCGCGCGGCTTAGGGATTTTTTCAAAAAAAGTTGTTCAGACGTCGAGGGCAAATTCTGTTTCTGATGATAAAAACCCATCTGTTTCCACCGGAAAAGCTTTCAGGAGAGTGTTTGCAACAGTTTGCCACTATTTCTGAGTAAATTGCGGAAGGTCAGATTTTTGCTGAAATTGTGACCGCGCGGCTTAGGGATTTTTTCAAAAAAAGTTGTTCAGACGTCGAGGGCTTATTCTGTTTCTGATGATAAAAACCTATCTGTTTCCACCGAAAAACCTTTCAGGGGATCATTTGTGACAGTTTGGCAGGATTTTTGAGTAAATTGCAGAACGTCAAATTTTTGCTGAAATTGTGACCGCGCGGCTTAGGGATTTTTTCAAAAAAAGTTGTTCAGACGTCGAGGGCTTATTCTGTTTCTGATGATAAAAACCCATCTGTTTCCACCGAAAAACCTTTCAGGGGATCGTTTGCAACAGTTTGGAAGCATTTTTGAGTGAATTGCAGAACGTCAGATTTTTGCTGAAATTGTGACCCCGCGGCTTAGGGATTTTTTCAAAAAAAGTTGTTCAGACGTCGACGGCAAATTCTGTTTCTGATGATAAAACCCATCTGTTTCCACCGGAAAAGCTTTCAGGAGAGCGTTTGCAACAGTTTGGAAGCATTTTTGAGTGAATTGCAGAACGTCAGATTTTTGCTGAAATTGTGACCGCGCGGCTTAGGGATTTTTTCAAAAAAAGTTGTTCAGACGTCGAGGGCAAATTCTGTTTTTGATGATGAAAACCCATCTGTTTCCACCGAAAAACCTTTCAGGGGATCGTTTGCAACAGTTTGGAAGCATTTTTGAGTGAATTGCAGAACGTCAGATTTTTGCTGAAATTGTGACCGCGCGGCTTAGGGATTTTTTCAAAAAAAGTTGTTCAGACGTCGAGGTCAAATTCTGTTTCTGATGATAAAAACCCATCTGCTTCCACCGGAAAAGCTTTCAGGAGAGCGTTTGCAACAGTTTGCCACTATTTCTGAGTAAATTGCGGAAGGTCAGATTTTTGCTAAAATTGTGACCGCGCGGCTTAGGGATTTTTTCAAAAAAAGTTGTTCAGACGTCGAGGGCAAATTCTGTTTCTGATGATAAAAACCCATCTGATTCCACCGAAAAACCTTTCAGGGGATAGTTTGCAACAGTTTGGCAGCATTTTTGAGTGAATTGCAGAACGTCAGATTTTTGCTGAAATTGTGACCGCGCGGCTTAGGGATTTTTTCAAAAAAAGTTGTTCAGACGTCGAGGGCAAATTCTGTTTCTGATGATAAAAACCCATCTGCTTCCACCGGAAAAGCTTTCACGAGAGCGTTTGCAACAGTTTGCCACTATTTCTGAGTAAATTGCGGAAGGTCAGATTTTTGCTGAAATTGTGACCGCGCGGCTTAGGGATTTTTTCAAAAGAAGTTGTTCAGACGTCGAGGGCTTATTCTGTTTCGGATGATAAAAACCTATCTGTTTCCACCGAAAAACCTTTCAGGGGATCATTTGTGAATGTTTGGCAGGATTTTTGAGTAAATTGCAGAACGTCAAATTTTTGCTGAAATTGTGACCGCGCGGCTTAGGGATTTTTTAAAAAAAAGTTTTTCAGAGGTCGAGGGCTTATTCTGTTTCTGATGATAAAACCCATCTGTTTCCACCGAAAAACCTTTCAGGGGATAGTTTGCAACAGTTTGGCAGCATTTTTGAGTGAATTGCAGAACGTCAGATTTTTGCTAAAATTGTGACCGCGCGGCTTAGGGATTTCTTCAAAAAAAAGTTGTTCAGACGTCGAGGGCTTATTCTGTTTTTGATGATGAAAACCCATCTGTTTTCAACGAAAAACCTTTCAGGGGATCGTTTGCAACAGTTTGGAAGCATTTTTGAGTGAATTGCAGAACGTCACATTTTTGCTGAAATTGTGACCGCGCGGCTTAGGGATTTCTTCAAAAAAAGTTGTTCAGACGTCAAGGGCAAATTCTGTTTCTGATGATAAAAACCCATCTGTTTCCACCGGGAAAGCTTTCAGGAGAGCGTTTGCAACAGTTTGCCACTATTTCTGAGTAAATTGCGGAAGGTCAGATTTTTGCTGAAATTGTGACCGCGCGGCTTAGGGATTTTTTCAAAAAAAGTTGTTCAGACTTCGAGGGCTTATTCTGTTTCTGATGATAAAAACCTAACTGTTTCCACCGAAAAACCTTTCAGGGGATCATTTTTGACAGTTTGGCAGGATTTTTGAGTAAATTGCAGAACGTCAAATTTTTGCTGAAATTGTGACCGCGCGGCTTAGGGATTTTTTTCAAAAAAAGTTGTTCAGACGTCGAGGGCTTATTCTGTTTCTGATGATAAAAACCCATCTGTTTCCACCGAAAAACCTTTCAGGGGATCGTTTGCAACAGTTTGCCACTATTTCTGAGTAAATTGAGGAAGGTCAGATTTTTGCTGAAATTGTGACCGCGCGGCTTAGGGATTTTTTCAAAAAAAGTTGTTCAGACGTCGAGGGCAAATTCTGTTTCTGATGATAAAACCCATCTGTTTCCACCGGAAAAGCTTTCAGGAGAGCGTTTGCAACAGTTTGCCACTATTTCTGAGCAAATTGCGGAAGGTCAGATTTTTGCTGAAATTGTGACCGCGCGGCTGAGGGATATTTTCAAAAAAAGTTGTTCAGACGTCGAGGGCAAATTCTGTTTTTGATGATGAAAACCCATCTGTTTCCACCGAAAAACCTTTCAGGGGATCGTTTGCAACAGTTTGGAAGCATTTTTGAGTGAATTGCAGAACGTCAGATTTTTGCTGAAATTGTGACCGCGCGGCTTAGGGATTTTTTCAAAAAAAGTTGTTCAGACGTCGACGGCAAATTCTGTTTCTGATGATAAAAACCCATCTGCTTCCACCGGAAAAGCTTTCAGGAGAGCTTTTGCAACAGTTTGCCACTATTTCTGAGTAAATTGCGGAAGGTCAGATTTTTGCTGAAATTGTGACCGCGCGGCTTAGGGATTTTTTCAAAAAAAGTTGTTCAGACGTCGAGGGCAAATTCTGTTTTTGATGATGAAAACCCATCTGTTTCCACCGAAAAACCTTTCAGGGGATCGTTTGCAACAGTTTGGAAGCATTTTTGAGTGAATTGCAGAACGTCAGATTTTTGCTGAAATTGTGACCGCGCGGCTTAGGGATTTTTTCAAAAAAAGTTGTTCAGACGTCGAGGGCAAATTCTGTTTCTGATGATAAAAACCCATCTGTTTCCACCGGAAAAGCTTTCAGGAGAGCGTTTGCAACAGTTTGCCACTATTTCTGAGTAAATTGCGGAAGGTCAGATTTTTGCTGAAATTGTGACCGCGCGGCTTAGGGATTTTTTCAAAAAAAGTTGTTCAGACGTCGAGGGCAAATTCTGTTTTTGATGATGAAAACCCATCTGTTTCCACCGAAAAACCTTTCAGGGGATCGTTTGCAACAGTTTGGAAGCATTTTTGAGTGAATTGCAGAACGTCAGATTTTTGCTGAAATTGTGACCGCGCGGCTTAGGGATTTTTTTAAAAAAAGTTGTTCAGACGTCGAGGGCAAATTCTGTTTCTGATGATAAAAACCCATCTGTTTCCACCGGAAAAGCTTTCAGGAGAGCGTTTGCAACAGTTTGCCACTATTTCTGAGTAAATTGCGGAAGGTCAGATTTTTGCTGAAATTGTGACCGCGCGGCTTAGGGATTTTTTCAAAAAAAGTTGTTCAGACGTCGAGGGCAAATTCTCTTTCTGATGATAAAAACCCATCTGCTTCCACCGAAAAACCTTTCAGGGGATAGTTTGCAACAGTTTGGCAGCATTTTTGAGTGAATTGCAGAACGTCACATTTTTGCTAAAATTCTGACCGCGCGGCTTAGGGATTTTTTCAAGAAAAGTTGTTCAGACGTCGAGGGCAAATTCTGTTTCTGATGATAAAAATCCATCTGTTTCCACCGGAAAAGCTTTCAGGAGAGCGTTTGCAACAGTTTGCCACTATTTCTGAGTAAATTGCGGAAGGTCAGATTTTTGCTGAAATTGTGACCGCGCGGCTTAGGGATTTTTTCAAAAAAAGTTGTTCAGACGTCGAGGGCTTATTCTGTTTCTGATGATAAAAACCTATCTGTTTCCACCGAAAAACCTTTCAGGGGATCATTTGTGACAGTTTGGCAGGATTTTTGAGTAAATTGCAGAACGTCAAATTTTTGCTGAAATTGTGACCGCGCGGCTTAGGGATTTTTTCAAAAAAAGTTGTTCAGACGTCGAGGGCTTATTCTGTTTCTGATGATAAAAACCCATCTGTTTCCACCGAAAAACCTTTCAGGGGATCGTTTGCAACAGTTTGGAAGCATTTTTGAGTGAATTGCAGAACGTCAGATTTTTGCTGAAATTGTGACCGCGCGGCTTAGGGATTTTTTCAAAAAAAGTTTTTCAGAGGTCGAGGGCTTATTCTGTTTCTGATGATAAAACCCATCTGTTTCCACCGAAAAACCTTTCAGGGGATAGTTTGCAACAGTTTGGCAGCATTTTTGAGTGAATTGCAGAACGTCAGATTTTTGCTGAAATTGTGACCGCGCGGCTTAGGGATTTTTTCAAAAAAAGTTGTTCAGACGTCGAGGGCTTATTCTGTTTCTGATGATGAAACCCATCTGTTTCCACCGAAAAACCTTTCAGGGGATAGTTTGCAACAGTTTGGCAGCACTTTTGAGTGAATTGCAGAACATCAGATTTTTGCTAAAATTGTGACCGCGCGGCTTAGGGATTTTTTCAAAAAAAAGTTGTTCAGACGTCGAGGGCTTATTCTGTTTTTGATGATGAAAACCCATCTCTTTCCACCGAAAAACCTTTCAGGGGATCGTTTCCAACACTTTGGCAGCATTTTTGAGTGAATTGCAGAACGTCAGATTTTTGCTAAAATTGTGACCGCGCGGCTTAGGGATTTTTTCAAAAAAAGTTGTTCAGACGTCGAGGGCTTATTCTGTTTCTGATGATGAAACCCATCTGTTTCCACCGAAAAACCTTTCAGGGGATAGTTTGCAACAGTTTAACAGCATTTTTGAGTGAATTGCAGAACGTCAGATTTTTGCTAAAATTGTGACCGCGCGGCTTAGGGATTTTTTCAAAAAAAAGTTGTTCAGACGTCGAGGGCTTATTCTGTTTTTGATGATGAAAACCCATCTCTTTCCACCGAAAAACCTTTCAGGGGATCGTTTGCAACAGTTTGGAAGCATTTTTGAGTGAATTGCAGAACGTCAGATTTTTGCTGAAATTGTGACCGCGCGGCTTAGGGATTTTTTCAAAAAAAGTTGTTCAGACGTCGAGGGCTTATTCTGTTTCTGATGATAAAAACCCATCTGTTTCCACCGAAAAACCTTTCAGGGGATCGTTTGCAACAGTTTGGAAGCATTTTTGAGTGAATTGCAGAACGTCAGATTTTTGCTGAAATTGTGACCGCGCGGCTTAGGGATTTTTTCAAAAAAAGTTTTTCAGAGGTCGAGGGCTTATTCTGTTTCTGATGATAAAACCCATCTGTTTCCACCGAAAAACCTTTCAGGGGATAGTTTGCAACAGTTTGGCAGCATTTTTGAGTGAATTGCAGAACGTCAGATTTTTGCTAAAATTGTGACCGCGCGGCTTAGGGATTTTTTCAAAAAAAAGTTGTTCAGACGTCGAGGGCTTATTCTGTTTCTGATGATAAAACCCATCTCTTTCCACCGAAAAACCTTTCAGGGGATCGTTTCCAACACTTTGGCAGCATTTTTGAGTGAATTGCAGAACGTCAGATTTTTGCTGAAATTGTGACCGCGCGGCTTAGGGATTTTTTCAAAAAAAGTTGTTCAGACTTCGAGGGCTTATTCTGTTTCTGATGATGAAACCCATCTGTTTCCACCGAAAAACCTTTCGGGGATAGTTTGCAACAGTTTAACAGCATTTTTGAGTGAATTGCAGAACGTCAGATTTTTGCTAAAATTGTGACCGCGCGGCTTAGGGATTTTTTCAAAAAAAAGTTGTTCAGACGTCGAGGGCTTATTCTGTTTTTGATGATGAAAACCCATCTCTTTCCACCGAAAAACCTTTCAGGGGATCGTTTGCAGCAGTTTGGAAGCATTTTTGAGTGAATTGCAGAACGTCAGATTTTTGCTGAAATTGTGACCGCGCGGCTTAGGGATTTTTTCAAAAAAAGTTGTTCAGACGTCGAGGGCTTATTCTGTTTCTGATGATAAAAACCCATCTGTTTCCACCGAAAAACCTTTCAGGGGATCGTTTGCAACAGTTTGGAAGCATTTTTGAGTGAATTGCAGAACGTCAGATTTTTGCTGAAATTGTGACCGCGCGGCTTAGGGATTTTTTCAAAAAAAGTTTTTCAGAGTTCGAGGGCTTATTCTGTTTCTGATGATAAAACCCATCTGTTTCCACCGAAAAACCTTTCAGGGGATAGTTTGCAACAGTTTGGCAGCATTTTTGAGTGAATTGCAGAACGTCAGATTTTTGCTGAAATTGTGACCGCGCGGCTTAGGGATTTTTTCAAAAAAAGTTGTTCAGACATCGAGGGCTTATTCTGTTTCTGATGATGAAACCCATCTGTTTCCACCGAAAAACCTTTCAGGGGATAGTTTGCAACAGTTTGGCAGCACTTTTGAGTGAATTGCAGAACGTCAGATTTTTGCTAAAATTGTGACCGCGCGGCTTAGGGATTTTTTCAAAAAAAAGTTGTTCAGACGTCGAGGGCAAATTCTGTTTTTGATGATGAAAACCCATCTCTTTCCACCGAAAAACCTTTCAGGGGATCGTTTCCAACACTTTGGCAGCATTTTTGAGTGAATTGCAGAACGTCAGATTTTTGCTAAAATTGTGACCGCGCGGCTTTGGGATTTTTTCAAAAAAAAGTTGTTCAGACGTCGAGGGCTTATTCTGTTTTTGATGATAAAAACCCATCTGTTTCCACCGAAAAACCTTTCAGGGGATCGTTTCCAACGCTTTGGCAGCATTTTTGAGTGAATTGCAGAACGTCAGATTTTTGCTGAAATTGTGACCGCGCGGCTTAGGGATTTTTTCAAAAAAAAGTTGTTCAGATGTCGAGGGCTTATTCTGTTTTTGATGATGAAAACCCATCTGTTTCCACCGAAAAACCTTTCAGGGGATCGTTTGCAACAGTTTGGAAGCATTTTTGAGTGAATTGCAGAACGTCAGATTTTTGCTGAAATTGTGACCGCGGCTTAGGGATTTTTTCAAAAAAAGTTTTTCAGAGGTCGAGGGCTTATTCTGTTTCTGATGATAAAACCCATCTGTTTCCACCGAAAAACCTTTCAGGGGATAGTTTGCAACAGTTTGGCAGCATTTTTGAGTGAATTGCAGAACGTCAGATTTTTGCTGAAATTGTGACCGCGCGGCTTAGGGATTTTTTCAAAAAAAGTTGTTCAGACGTCGAGGGCTTATTCTGTTTCTGATGATGAAACCCATCTGTTTCCACCGAAAAACCTTTCAGGGGATAGTTTGCAACAGTTTAACAGCATTTTTGAGTGAATTGCAGAACGTCAGATTTTTGCTAAAATTGTGACCGCGCGGCTTAGGGATTTTTTCAAAAAAAAGTTGTTCAGACGTCGAGGGCTTATTCTGTTTTTGATGATGAAAACCCATCTCTTTCCACCGAAAAACCTTTCAGGGGATCGTTTGCAACAGTTTGGAAGCATTTTTGAGTGAATTGCAGAACGTCAGATTTTTGCTGAAATTGTGACCGCGCGGCTTAGGGATTTTTTCAAAAAAAGTTGTTCAGACGTCGAGGGCAAATTCTGTTTCTGATGATAAAAACCCATCTGCTTCCACCGGAAAAGCTTTCACGAGAGCGTTTGCAACAGTTTGCCACTATTTCTGAGTAAATTGAGGAAGGTCAGATTTTTGCTGAAATTGTGACCGCGCGGCTTAGGGATTTTTTCAAAAGAAGTTGTTCAGACGTCGAGGGCTTATTCTGTTTCGGATGATAAAAACCTATCTGTTTCCACCGAAAAACCTTTCAGGGGATCATTTGTGAATGTTTGGCAGGATTTTTGAGTAAATTGCAGAACGTCAAATTTTTGCTGAAATTGTGACCGCGCGGCTTAGGGATTTTTTCAAAAAAAAGTTGTTCAGACGTCGAGGGCTTATTCTGTTTTTGATGATGAAAACCCATCTGTTTTCAACGAAAAACCTTTCAGGGGATCGTTTGCAACAGTTTGGAAGCATTTTTGAGTGAATTGCAGAACGTCAGATTTTTGCTGAAATTGTGACCGCGCGGCTTAGGGATTTCTTCAAAAAAAGTTGTTCAGACGTCAAGGGCAAATTCTGTTTCTGATGATAAAAACCCATCTGTTTCCACCGGGAAAGCTTTCAGGAGAGCGTTTGCAACAGTTTGCCACTATTTCTGAGTAAATTGCGGAAGGTCAGATTTTTGCTGAAATTGTGACCGCGCGGCTTAGGGATTTTTTCAAAAAAAGTTGTTCAGACTTCGAGAGCTTATTCTGTTTCTGATGATAAAAACCTAACTGTTTCCACCGAAAAACCTTTCAGGGGATCATTTTTGACAGTTTGGCAGGATTTTTGAGTAAATTGCAGAACGTCAAATTTTTGCTGAAATTGTGACCGCGCGGCTTAGGGATTTTTTCAAAAAAAGTTGTTCAGACGTCGAGGGCTTATTCTGTTTCTGATGATAAAAACCCATCTGTTTCCACCGAAAAACCTTTCAGGGGATCGTTTGCAACAGTTTGCCACTATTTCTGAGTAAATTGCGGAAGGTCAGATTTTTGCTGAAATTGTGACCGCGCGGCTTAGGGATTTTTTCAAAAAAAGTTGTTCAGACGTCGAGGGCAAATTCTGTTTTTGATGGTGAAAACCCATCTGTTTCCACCGAAAAACCTTTCAGGGGATCGTTTGCAACAGTTTGGAAGCATTTTTGAGTGAATTGCAGAACGTCAGATTTTTGCTGAAATTGTGACCGCGCGGCTTAGGGATTTTTTCAAAAAAAGTTGTTCAGACGTCGACGGCAAATTCTGTTTCTGATGATAAAAACCCATCTGCTTCCACCGGAAAAGCTTTCAGGAGAGCTTTTGCAACAGTTTGCCACTATTTCTGAGTAAATTGCGGAAGGTCAGATTTTTGCTGAAATTGTGACCGCGCGGCTTAGGGATTTTTTCAAAAAAAGTTGTTCAGACGTCGAGGGCAAATTCTGTTTTTGATGATGAAAACCCATCTGTTTCCACCGAAAAACCTTTCAGGGGATCGTTTGCAACAGTTTGGAAGCATTTTTGAGTGAATTGCAGAACGTCAGATTTTTGCTGAAATTGTGACCGCGCGGCTTAGGGATTTTTTCAAAAAAAGTTGTTCAGACGTCAAGGGCAAATTCTGTTTCTGATGATAAAAACCCATCTGTTTCCACCGGAAAAGCTTTCAGGAGAGCGTTTGCAACAGTTTGCCACTATTTCTGAGTAAATTGCGGAAGGTCAGATTTTTGCTGAAATTGTGACCGCGCGGCTTAGAGATTTTTTCAAAAAAAGTTGTTCAGACGTCGAGGGCAAATTCTGTTTTTGATGATGAAAACCCATCTGTTTCCACCGAAAAACCTTTCAGGGGATCGTTTGCAACAGTTTGGAAGCATTTTTGAGTGAATTGCAGAACGTCACATTTTTGCTAAAATTGTGACCGCGCGGCTTAGGGATTTTTTCAAAAAAAGTTGTTCAGACGTCGAGGGCAAATTCTGTTTCTGATGATAAAAACCCATCTGTTTCCACCGGAAAAGCTTTCAGGAGAGTGTTTGCAACAGTTTGCCACTATTTCTGAGTAAATTGCGGAAGGTCAGATTTTTGCTGAAATTGTGACCGCGCGACTTAGGGATTTTTTCAAAAAAAGTTGTTCAGACGTCGAGGGCTTATTCTGTTTCTGATGATAAAAACCTATCTGTTTCCACCGAAAAACCTTTCAGGGGATCATTTGTGACAGTTTGGCAGGATTTTTGAGTAAATTGCAGAACGTCAAATTTTTGCTGAAATTGTGACCGCGCGGCTTAGGGATTTTTTCAAAAAAAGTTGTTCAGACGTCGAGGGCAAATTCTGTTTCTGATGATAAAAACCCATCTGTTTCCACCGGAAAAGCTTTCAGGAGAGTGTTTGCAACAGTTTGCCACTATTACTGAGTAAATTGCGGAAGGTCAGATTTTTGCTGAAATTGTGACCGCGCGGCTTAGGGATTTTTTCAAAAAAAGTTGTTCAGACGTCGAGGGCAAATTCTGTTTCTGATGATAAAAACCCATCTGTTTCCACCGGAAAAGCTTTCAGGAGAGTGTTTGCAACAGTTTGCCACTATTTCTGAGTAAATTGCGGAAGGTCAGATTTTTGCTGAAATTGTGACCGCGCGGCTTAGGGATTTTTTCAAAAAAAGTTGTTCAGACGTCGAGGGCTTATTCTGTTTCTGATGATAAAAACCTATCTGTTTCCACCGAAAAACCTTTCAGGGGATCATTTGTGACAGTTTGGCAGGATTTTTGAGTAAATTGCAGAACGTCAAATTTTTGCTGAAATTGTGACCGCGCGGCTTAGGGATTTTTTCAAAAAAAGTTGTTCAGACGTCGAGGGCTTATTCTGTTTCTGATGATAAAAACCCATCTGTTTCCACCGAAAAACCTTTCAGGGGATCGTTTGCAACAGTTCGGAAGCATTTTTGAGTGAATTGCAGAACGTCAGATTTTTGCTGAAATTGTGACCGCGCGGCTTAGGGATTTTTTTTAAAAAAGTTGTTCAGACGTCGACGGCAAATTCTGTTTCTGATGATAAAACCCATCTGTTTCCACCGGAAAAGCTTTCAGGAGAGCGTTTGCAACAGTTTGCCACTATTTCTGAGTAAATTGCGGAAGGTCAGATTTTTGCTGAAATTGTGACCGCGCGGCTTAGGGATTTTTTCAAAAAAAGTTGTTCAGACGTCGAGGGCAAATTCTGTTTCTGATGATAAAAACCCATCTGCTTCCACCGAAAAACCTTTCAGGGGATAGTTTGTGACAGTTTGGCAGGATTTTTGAGTAAATTGCAGAACGTCAGATTTTTGCTGAAATTGTGACCGCGCGGCTTAGGGATTTTTTCAAAAAAAGTTGTTCAGACGTCAAGGGCTTATTCTGTTTCTGATGATAAAAACCCATCTGTTTCCACCGAAAAACCTTTCAGGGGATCGTTTGCAACAGTTTGGAAGCATTTTTGAGTGAATTGCAGAACGTCAGATTTTTGCTGAAATTGTGACCGCGCGGCTTAGAGATTTTTTCAAAAAAAGTTGTTCAGACGTCGAGGGCAAATTCTGTTTCTGATGATAAAAACCCATCTGCTTCCACCGAAAAACCTTTCAGGGGATAGTTTGCAACAGTTTGGCAGCATTTTTGAGTGAATTGCAGAACGTCACATTTTTGCTAAAATTGTGACCGCGCGGCTTAGGGATTTTTTCAAAAAAAGTTTTTCAGACGTCGAGGGCTTATTCTGTTTCTGATGATAAAACCCATCTGTTTCCACCGAAAAACCTTTCAGGGGATAGTTTGCAACAGTTTGGCAGCATTTTTGAGTGAATTGCAGAACGTCACATTTCTGCTAAAATTGTGACCGCGCGGCTTAGGGATTTTTTCAAAAAAAAGTTGTTCAAGACGTCGAGGGCTTATTCTGTTTTTGATGATGAAAACCCATCTGTTTCCACCGAAAAACATTTCAGGGGATCGTTTGCAACAGTTTGGAAGCATTTTTGAGTGAATTGCAGAACGTCAGATTTTTGCTGAAATTGTGACCGCGCGTCTTAGGAATTTTTTCAAAAAAAGTTGTTCAGACGTCGAGGGCAAATTCTGTTTCTGATGATAAAAACCCATCTGCTTCCACCGGAAAAGCTTTCAGGAGAGCGTTTGCAACAGTTTGCTACTATTTCTGAGTAAATTGAGGAAGGTCAGATTTTTGCTGAAATTGTGACCGCGCGGCTTAGGGATTTTTTCAAAAAAAGTTGTTCAGACGTCGAGGGCTTATTCTGTTTCTGATGATAAAAACCTATCTGTTTCCACCGAAAAACCTTTCAGGGGATCATTTGTGAATGTTTGGAAGGATTTTTGAGTAAACTGCAGAACGTCAAATTTTTGCTGAAATTGTGACCGCGCGGCTTAGGGATTTTTTCAAAAAAAGTTGTTCAGACGTCGAGGGCTTATTCTGTTTCTGATGATAAAACCCATCTGTTTCCACCGAAAAACCTTTCAGGGGATAGTTTGCAACAGTTTGGCAGCATTTTTGAGTGAATTGCAGAACGTCAGATTTTTGCTGAAATTGTGACCCCGCGGCTTAGGGATTTTTTCAAAAAAAGTTGTTCAGACGTCGAGGGCAAATTCTGTTTCTGATGATAAAACCCATCTGTTTCCACCGGAAAAGCTTTCAGGAGAGCGTTTGCAACAGTTTGCCACTATTTCTGAGTAAATTGCGGAAGGTCAGATTTTTGCTAAAATTGTGACCGCGCGGCTTAGGGATTTTTTCAAAAAAAAGTTGTTCAGACGTCGAGGGCTTATTCTGTTTCTGATGATAAAAACCCATCTGTTTCCACCGAAAAACCTTTCAGGGGATAGTTTGCAACAGTTTGGCAGCATTTTTGAGTGAATTGCAGAACGTCACATTTTTGCTAAAATTGTGACCGCGCGGCTTAGGGATTTTTTCAAAAAAAAGTTGTTCAGACGTCGAGGGCTTATTCTGTTTTTGATGATGAAAACCCATCTGTTTCCACCGAAAAACATTTCAGGGGATCGTTTGCAACAGTTTGGATGCATTTTTGAGTGAATTGCAGAACGTCAGATTTTTGCTGAAATTGTGACCGCGCGGCTTAGGGATTTTTTCAAAAATTTGTTCAGACGTCGAGGGCAAATTCTGTTTCTGATGATAAAAACCCATCTGCTTCCACCGGAAAAGCTTTCAGGAGAGCGTTTGCAACAATTTGCTACTATTTCTGAGTAAATTGAGGAAGGTCAGATTTTTGCTGAAATTGTGACCGCGCGGCTTAGGGATTTTTTCAAAAAAAGTTGTTCAGACGTCGAGGGCTTATTCTGTTTCGGATGATAAAAACCCATCTGTTTCCACCGAAAAACCTTTCAGGGGATCGTTTGCAACAGTTTGCCACTATTTCTGAGTAAATTGCGGAAGGTCAGATTTTTGCTGAAATTGTGACCGCGCGGCTTAGGGATTTTTTCAAAAAAAGTTGTTCAGACGTCGAGGGCAAATTCTGTTTTTGATGGTGAAAACCCATCTGTTTCCACCGAAAAACCTTTCAGGGGATCGTTTGCAACAGTTTGGAAGCATTTTTGAGTGAATTGCAGAACGTCACATTTTTGCTAAAATTGTGACCGCGCGGCTTAGGGATTTTTTCAAAAAAAGTTGTTCAGACGTCGAGGGCAAATTCTGTTTCTGATGATAAAAACCCATCTGTTTCCACCGGAAAAGCTTTCAGGAGAGTGTTTGCAACAGTTTGCCACTATTTCTGAGTAAATTGCGGAAGGTCAGATTTTTGCTGAAATTGTGACCGCGCGGCTTAGGGATTTTTTCAAAAAAAGTTGTTCAGACGTCGAGGGCTTATTCTGTTTCTGATGATAAAAACCTATCTGTTTCCACCGAAAAACCTTTCAGGGGATCATTTGTGACAGTTTGGCAGGATTTTTGAGTAAATTGCAGAACTTCAAATTTTTGCTGAAATTGTGACCGCGCGGCTTAGGGATTTTTTCAAAAAAAGTTGTTCAGACGTCGAGGGCTTATTCTGTTTCTGATGATAAAAACCCATCTGTTTCCACCGAAAAACCTTTCAGGGGATCGTTTGCAACAGTTCGGAAGCATTTTTGAGTGAATTGCAGAACGTCAGATTTTTGCTGAAATTGTGACCGCGCGGCTTAGGGATTTTTTCAAAAAAAGATGTTCAGACGTCGAGGGCAAATTCTGTTTCTGATGATAAAAACCCATCTGTTTCCACCGAAAAACCTTTCAGGGGATCGTTTGCAACAGTTTGGAAGCATTTTTGAGTGAATTGCAGAACGTCACATTTCTGCTAAAATTGTGACCGCGCGGCTTAGGGATTTTTTCAAAAAAAAGTTGTTCAAGACGTCGAGGGCTTATTCTGTTTTTGATGATGAAAACCCATCTGTTTCCACCGAAAAACATTTCAGGGGATCGTTTGCAACAGTTTGGAAGCATTTTTGAGTGAATTGCAGAACGTCAGATTTTTGCTGAAATTGTGACCGCGCGTCTTAGGAATTTTTTCAAAAAAAGTTGTTCAGACGTCGAGGGCAAATTCTGTTTCTGATGATAAAAACCCATCTGCTTCCACCGGAAAAGCTTTCAGGAGAGCGTTTGCAACAGTTTGCTACTATTTCTGAGTAAATTGAGGAAGGTCAGATTTTTGCTGAAATTGTGACCGCGCGGCTTAGGGATTTTTTCAAAAAAAGTTGTTCAGACGTCGAGGGCAAATTCTGTTTCTGATGATAAAAACCCATCTGCTTCCACCGAAAAACCTTTCAGGGGATAGTTTGCAACAGTTTGGCAGCATTTTTGAGTGAATTGCAGAACGTCACATTTTTGCTAAAATTGTGACCGCGCGGCTTAGGGATTTTTTCAAAAAAAGTTTTTCAGACGTCGAGGGCTTATTCTGTTTCTGATGATAAAACCCATCTGTTTCCACCGAAAAACCTTTCAGGGGATAGTTTGCAACAGTTTGGCAGCATTTTTGAGTGAATTGCAGAACGTCACATTTCTGCTAAAATTGTGACCGCGCGGCTTAGGGATTTTTTCAAAAAAAAGTTGTTCAAGACGTCGAGGGCTTATTCTGTTTTTGATGATGAAAACCCATCTGTTTCCACCGAAAAACATTTCAGGGGATCGTTTGCAACAGTTTGGAAGCATTTTTGAGTGAATTGCAGAACGTCAGATTTTTGCTGAAATTGTGACCGCGCGTCTTAGGAATTTTTTCAAAAAAAGTTGTTCAGACGTCGAGGGCAAATTCTGTTTCTGATGATAAAAACCTATCTGTTTCCACCGAAAAACCTTTCAGGGGATCATTTGTGAATGTTTGGAAGGATTTTTGAGTAAACTGCAGAACGTCAAATTTTTGCTGAAATTGTGACCGCGCGGCTTAGGGATTTTTTCAAAAAAAGTTGTTCAGACGTCGAGGGCTTATTCTGTTTCTGATGATAAAACCCATCTGTTTCCACCGAAAAACCTTTCAGGGGATAGTTTGCAACAGTTTGGCAGCATTTTTGAGTGAATTGCAGAACGTCAGATTTTTGCTGAAATTGTGACCCCGCGGCTTAGGGATTTTTTCAAAAAAAGTTGTTCAGACGTCGAGGGCAAATTCTGTTTCTGATGATAAAACCCATCTGTTTCCACCGGAAAAGCTTTCAGGAGAGCGTTTGCAACAGTTTGCCACTATTTCTGAGTAAATTGCGGAAGGTCAGATTTTTGGTAAAATTGTGACCGCGCGGCTTAGGGATTTTTTCAAAAAAAAGTTGTTCAGACGTCGAGGGCTTATTCTGTTTCTGATGATAAAAACCCATCTGTTTCCACCGAAAAACCTTTCAGGGGATAGTTTGCAACAGTTTGGCAGCATTTTTGAGTGAATTGCAGAACGTCACATTTTTGCTAAAATTGTGACCGCGCGGCTTAGGGATTTTTTCAAAAAAAAGTTGTTCAGACGTCGAGGGCTTATTCTGTTTTTGATGATGAAAACCCATCTGTTTCCACCGAAAAACATTTCAGGGGATCGTTTGCAACAGTTTGGATGCATTTTTGAGTGAATTGCAGAACGTCAGATTTTTGCTGAAATTGTGACCGCGCGGCTTAGGGATTTTTTCAAAAATTTGTTCAGACGTCGAGGGCAAATTCTGTTTCTGATGATAAAAACCCATCTGCTTCCACCGGAAAAGCTTTCAGGAGAGCGTTTGCAACAATTTGCTACTATTTCTGAGTAAATTGAGGAAGGTCAGATTTTTGCTGAAATTGTGACCGCGCGGCTTAGGGATTTTTTCAAAAAAAGTTGTTCAGACGTCGAGGGCTTATTCTGTTTCTGATGATAAAAACCTATCTGTTTCCACCGAAAAACCTTTCAGGGGATCATTTGTGAATGTTTGGCAGCATTTTTGAGTAAATTGCAGAACGTCAAATTTTTGCTGAAATCGTGACCGCGCGGCTTAGGGATTTTTTCAAAAAAAGTTGTTCAGACGTCGAGGGCTCATTCTGTTTCTGATGATAAAACCCATCTGTTTCCACCGAAAAACATTTCAGGGGATCGTTTGCAACAGTTTGGAAGCATTTTTGAGTGAATTGCAGAACGTCAGATTTTTGCTGAAATTGTGACCGCGCGTCTTAGGAATTTTTTCAAAAAAAGTTGTTCAGACGTCGAGGGCAAATTCTGTTTCTGATGATAAAAACCCATGTGCTTCCACCGGAAAAGCTTTCAGGAGAGCGTTTGCAACAGTTTGCTACTATTTCTGAGTAAATTGAGGAAGGTCAGATTTTTGCTGAAATTGTGACCGCGCGGCTTAGGGATTTTTTCAAAAAAAGTTGTTCAGACGTCGAGGGCTTATTCTGTTTCTGATGATAAAAACCTATCTGTTTCCACCGAAAAACCTTTCAGGGGATCATTTGTGAATGTTTGGAAGGATTTTTGAGTAAATTGCAGAACGTCAAATTTTTGCTGAAATTGTGACCGCGCGGCTTAGGGATTTTTTCACAAAAAGTTGTTCAGACGTCGAGGGCTTATTCTGTTTCTGATGATAAAACCCATCTGTTTCCACCGAAAAACCTTTCAGGGGATAGTTTGCAACAGTTTGGCAGCATTTTTGAGTGAATTGCAGAACGTCAGATTTTTGCTGAAATTGTGACCGCGCGGCTTAGGGATTTTTTCAAAAAAAGTTGTTCAGACGTCGAGGGCAAATTCTGTTTCTGATGATAAAAACCCATCTGCTTCCACCGGAAAAGCTTTCAGGAGAGCGTTTGCAACAGTTTGCTACTTTTTCTGAGTAAATTGAGGAAGGTCAGATTTTTGCTGAAATTGTGACCGCGCGGCTTAGGGATTTTTTCAAAAAAAGTTGTTCAGACGTCGAGGGCTTATTCTGTTTCTGATGATAAAAACCTATCTGTTTCCACCGAAAAACCTTTCAGGGGATCATTTGTGAATGTTTGGCAGCATTTTTGAGTAAATTGCAGAACGTCAAATTTTTGCTGAAATCGTGACCGCGCGGCTTAGGGATTTTTTCAAAAAAAGTTGTTCAGACGTCGAGGGCTTATTCTGTTTCTGATGATAAAAACCCATCTGTTTCCACCGAAAAACCTTTCAGGGGATCGTTTGCAACAGTTCGGAAGCATTTTTGAGTGAATTGCAGAACGTCAGATTTTTGCTGAAATTGTGACCGCGCGGCTTAGGGATTTTTTCAAAAAAAGTTGTTCAGACGTCAAGGGCTTATTCTGTTTCTGATGATAAAAACCCATCTGTTTCCACCGAAAAACCTTTCAGGAGAGCGTTTGCAACAGTTTGCCACTATTTCTGAGTAAATTGCGGAAGGTCAGATTTTTGCTGAAATTGTGACCTCGCGGCTTAGGGATTTTTTCAAAAAAAGTTGTTCAGACGTCGAGGGCAAATTCTGTTTCTGATGATAAAAACCCATCTGCTTCCACCGAAAAACCTTTCAGGGGATAGTTTGTGACAGTTTGGCAGGATTTTTGAGTAAATTGCAGAACGTCAGATTTTTGCTGAAATTGTGACCGCGCGGCTTAGGGATTTTTTCAAAAAAAGTTGTTCAGACGTCAAGGGCTTATTCTGTTTCTGATGATAAAAACCCATCTGTTTCCACCGAAAAACCTTTCAGGGGATCGTTTGCAACAGTTTGGAAGCATTTTTGAGTGAATTGCAGAACGTCAGATTTTTGCTGAAATTGTGACCGCGCGGCTTAGGGATTTTTTCAAAAAAAGTTGTTCAGACGTCGAGGGCAAATTCTGTTTCTGATGATAAAAACCCATCTGCTTCCACCGAAAAACCTTTCAGGGGATAGTTTGCAACAGTTTGGCAGCATTTTTGAGTGAATTGCAGAACGTCACATTTTTGCTAAAATTGTGACCGCGCGGCTTAGGGATTTTTTCAAAAAAAGTTGTTCAGACGTCGAGGGCTTATTCTGTTTCTGATGATAAAACCCATCTGTTTCCACCGAAAAACCTTTCAGGGGATAGTTTGCAACAGTTTGGCAGCATTTTTGAGTGAATTGCAGAACGTCACATTTTTGCTAAAATTGTGACCGCGCGGCTTAGGGATTTTTTCAAAAAAAAGTTGTTCAAGACGTCGAGGGCTTATTCTGTTTTTGATGATGAAAACCCATCTGTTTCCACCGAAAAACATTTCAGGGGATCGTTTGCAACAGTTTGGAAGCATTTTTGAGTGAATTGCAGAACGTCAGATTTTTGCTGAAATTGTGACCGCGCGTCTTTGGAATTTTTTCAAAAAAAGTTGTTCAGACGTTGAGGGCAAATTCTGTTTCTGATGATAAAAACCCATCTGCTTCCACCGGAAAAGCTTTCAGGAGAGCGTTTGCAACAGTTTGCTACTATTTCTGAGTAAATTGAGGAAGGTCAGATTTTTGCTGAAATTGTGACCGCGCGGCTTAGGGATTTTTTCAAAAAAAGTTGTTCAGACGTCGAGGGCTTATTCTGTTTCTGATGATAAAAACCTATCTGTTTCCACCGAAAAACCTTTCAGGGGATCATTTGTGAATGTTTGGAAGGATTTTTGAGTAAATTGCAGAACGTCAAATTTTTGCTGAAATTGTGACCGCGCGGCTTAGGGATTTTTTCAAAAAAAGTTGTTCAGACGTCGAGGGCTTATTCTGTTTCTGATGATAAAACCCATCTGTTTTCACCGAAAAACCTTTCAGGGGATAGTTTGCAACAGTTTGGCAGCATTTTTGAGTGAATTGCAGAACGTCAGATTTTTGCTGAAATTGTGACCCCGCGGCTTAGGGATTTTTTCAAAAAAAAGTTGTTCAGACGTCGAGGGCAAATTCTGTTTCTGATGATAAAACCCATCTGTTTCCACCGGAAAAGCTTTCAGGAGAGCGTTTGCAACAGTTTGCCACTATTTCTGAGTAAATTGCGGAAGGTCAGATTTTTGCTAAAATTGTGACCGCGCGGCTTAGGGATTTTTTCAAAAAAAAGTTGTTCAGACGTCGAGGGCTTATTCTGTTTCTGATGATAAAAACCCATCTGTTTCCACCGAAAAACCTTTCAGGGGATAGTTTGCAACAGTTTGGCAGCATTTTTGAGTGAATTGCAGAACGTCACATTTTTGCTAAAATTGTGACCGCGCGGCTTAGGGATTTTTTCAAAAAAAGTTGTTCAGACGTCGAGGGCTTATTCTGTTTCTGATGATAAAACCCATCTGTTTCCACCGAAAAACCTTTCAGGGGATAGTTTGCAACAGTTTGGCAGCATTTTTGCGTGAATTGCAGAACGTCACATTTTTGCTAAAATTGTGACCGCGCGGCTTAGGGATTTTTTCAAAAAAAAGTTGTTCAAGACGTCGAGGGCTTATTCTGTTTTTGATGATGAAAACCCATCTGTTTCCACCGAAAAACATTTCAGGGGATCGTTTGCAACAGTTTGGAAGCATTTTTGAGTGAATTGCAGAACGTCAGATTTTTGCTGAAATTGTGACCGCGCGTCTTAGGAATTTTTTCAAAAAAAGTTGTTCAGACGTTGAGGGCAAATTCTGTTTCTGATGATAAAAACCCATCTGCTTCCACCGGAAAAGCTTTCAGGAGAGCGTTTGCAACAGTTTGCTACTATTTCTGAGTAAATTGAGGAAGGTCAGATTTTTGCTGAAATTGTGACCGCGCGGCTTAGGGATTTTTTCAAAAAAAGTTGTTCAGACGTCGAGGGCTTATTCTGTTTCTGATGATAAAAACCTATCTGTTTCCACCGAAAAACCTTTCAGGGGATCATTTGTGAATGTTTGGAAGGATTTTTGAGTAAATTGCAGAACGTCAAATTTTTGCTGAAATTGTGACCGCGCGGCTTAGGGATTTTTTCAAAAAAAGTTGTTCAGACGTCGAGGGCTTATTCTGTTTCTGATGATAAAACCCATCTGTTTTCACCGAAAAACCTTTCAGGGGATAGTTTGCAACAGTTTGGCAGCATTTTTGAGTGAATTGCAGAACGTCAGATTTTTGCTGAAATTGTGACCCCGCGGCTTAGGGATTTTTTCAAAAAAAGTTGTTCAGACGTCGAGGGCAAATTCTGTTTCTGATGATAAAACCCATCTGTTTCCACCGGAAAAGCTTTCAGGAGAGCGTTTGCAACAGTTTGCCACTATTTCTGAGTAAATTGCGGAAGGTCAGATTTTTGCTAAAATTGTGACCGCGCGGCTTAGGGATTTTTTCAAAAAAAAGTTGTTCAGACGTCGAGGGCTTATTCTGTTTCTGATGATAAAAACCCATCTGTTTCCACCGAAAAACCTTTCAGGGGATAGTTTGCAACAGTTTGGCAGCATTTTTGAGTGAATTGCAGAACGTCACATTTTTGCTAAAATTGTGACCGCGCGGCTTAGGGATTTTTTCAAAAATTTGTTCAGACGTCGAGGGCAAATTCTGTTTCTGATGATAAAAACCCATCTGCTTCCACCGGAAAAGCTTTCAGGAGAGCGTTTGCAACAATTTGCTACTATTTCTGAGTAAATTGAGGAAGGTCAGATTTTTGCTGAAATTGTGACCGCGCGGCTTAGGGATTTTTTCAAAAAAAGTTGTTCAGACGTCGAGGGCTTATTCTGTTTCTGATGATAAAAACCTATCTGTTTCCACCGAAAAACCTTTCAGGGGATCATTTGTGAATGTTTGGCAGCATTTTTGAGTAAATTGCAGAACGTCAAATTTTTGCTGAAATCGTGACCGTGCGGCTTAGGGATTTTTTCAAAAAAAGTTGTTCAGACGTCGAGGGCTTATTCTGTTTCTGATGATAAAACCCATCTGTTTCCACCGAAAAACCTTTCAGGTGATAGTTTGCAACAGTTTGGCAGCATTTTTGAGTGAATTGCAGAAAGTCAGATTTTTGCTAAAATTGTGACCGCGCGGCTTAGGGATTTTTTCAAAAAAAAGTTGTTCAGACGTCGAGGGCTTATTCTGTTTTTGATGATCAAAACCCATCTGTTTCCACCGAAAAACATTTCAGGGGATCGTTTGCAACAGTTTGGAAGCATTTTTGAGTGAATTGCAGAACGTCAGATTTTTGCTGAAATTGTGACCGCGCGTCTTAGGAATTTTTTCAAAAAAAGTTGTTCAGACGTCGAGGGCAAATTCTGTTTCTGATGATAAAAACCCATCTGCTTCCACCGGAAAAGCTTTCAGGAGAGCGTTTGCAACAGTTTGCTACTATTTCTGAGTAAATTGAGGAAGGTCAGATTTTTGCTGAAATTGTGACCGCGCGGCTTAGGGATTTTTTCAAAAAAAGTTGTTCAGACGTCGAGGGCTTATTCTGTTTCTGATGATAAAAACCTATCTGTTTCCACCGAAAAACCTTTCTGGGGATCATTTGTGAATGTTTGGAAGGATTTTTGAGTAAATTGCAGAACGTCAAATTTTTGCTGAAATTGTGACCGCGCGGCTTAGGGATTTTTTCAAAAAAAGTTGTTCAGACGTCGAGGGCTTATTCTGTTTCTGATGATAAAACCCATCTGTTTCCACCGAAAAACCTTTCAGGGGATAGTTTGCAACAGTTTGGCAGCATTTTTGAGTGAATTGAAGAACGTCAGATTTTTGCTGAAATTGTGACCCCGCGGCTTAGGGATTTTTTCAAAAAAAGTTGTTCAGACGTCGAGGGCAAATTCTGTTTCTGATGATAAAACCCATCTGTTTCCACCGGAAAAGCTTTCAGGAGAGCGTTTGCAACAGTTTGCCACTATTTCTGAGTAAATTGCGGAAGGTCAGATTTTTGCTAAAATTGTGACCGCGCGGCTTAGGGATTTTTTCAAAAAAAAGTTGTTCAGACGTCGAGGGCTTATTCTGTTTCTGATGATAAAAACCCATCTGTTTCCACCGAAAAACCTTTCAGGGGATAGTTTGCAACAGTTTGGCAGCATTTTTGAGTGAATTGCAGAACGGCACATTTTTGCTAAAATTGTGACCGCGCGGCTTAGGGATTTTTTCAAAAAAAAGTTGTTCAGACGTCGAGGGCTTATTCTGTTTTTGATGATGAAAACCCATCTGTTTCCACCGAAAAACATTTCAGGGGATCGTTTGCAACAGTTTGGATGCATTTTTGAGTGAATTGCAGAACGTCAGATTTTTGCTGAAATTGTGACCGCGCGGCTTAGGGATTTTTTCAAAAAAAGTTG
This sequence comes from Podarcis filfolensis, assembly GCF_964270895.1. Classification (NCBI taxonomy): domain Eukaryota; kingdom Metazoa; phylum Chordata; class Lepidosauria; order Squamata; family Lacertidae; genus Podarcis; species Podarcis filfolensis. The sequence goes on from NC_139608.1 coordinate 89,700,955, forward strand.
TTCAGACGTCGAGGGCAAATTCTGTTTCTGATGATAAAAACCCATCTGCTTCCACCGGAAAAGCTTTCAGGAGAGCGTTTGCAACAGTTTGCTACTATTTCTGAGTAAATTGAGGAAGGTCAGATTTTTGCTGAAATTGTGACCGCGCGGCTTAGGGATTTTTTCAAAAAAAGTTGTTCAGACGTCGAGGGCTTATTCTGTTTCTGATGATAAAAACCTATCTGTTTCCACCGAAAAACCTTTCAGGGGATCATTTGTGAATGTTTGGCAGCATTTTTGAGTAAATTGCAGAACGTCAAATTTTTGCTGAAATCGTGACCGCGCGGCTTAGGGATTTTTTCAAAAAAAGTTGTTCAGACGTCGAGGGCTTATTCTGTTTCTGATGATAAAAACCCATCTGTTTCCACCGAAAAACCTTTCAGGGGATCGTTTGCAACAGTTCGGAAGCATTTTTGAGTGAATTGCAGAACGTCAGATTTTTGCTGAAATTGTGACCGCGCGGCTTAGGGATTTTTTCAAAAAAAGTTGTTCAGACGTCAAGGGCTTATTCTGTTTCTGATGATAAAAACCCATCTGTTTCCACCGAAAAACCTTTCAGGAGAGCGTTTGCAACAGTTTGCCACTATTTCTGAGTAAATTGCGGAAGGTCAGATTTTTGCTGAAATTGTGACCTCGCGGCTTAGGGATTTTTTCAAAAAAAGTTGTTCAGACGTCGAGGGCAAATTCTGTTTCTGATGATAAAACCCATCTGTTTCCACCGAAAAACCTTTCTGGGGATCATTTGTGAATGTTTGGAAGGATTTTTGAGTAAATTGCAGAACGTCAAATTTTTGCTGAAATTGTGACCGCGCGGCTTAGGGATTTTTTCAAAAAAAGTTGTTCAGACGTCGAGGGCTTATTCTGTTTCTGATGATAAAACCCATCTGTTTCCACCGAAAAACCTTTCAGGGGATAGTTTGCAACAGTTTGGCAGCATTTTTGAGTGAATTGAAGAACGTCAGATTTTTGCTGAAATTGTGACCCCGCGGCTTAGGGATTTTTTCAAAAAAAGTTGTTCAGACGTCGAGGGCAAATTCTGTTTCTGATGATAAAACCCATCTGTTTCCACCGGAAAAGCTTTCAGGAGAGCGTTTGCAACAGTTTGCCACTATTTCTGAGTAAATTGCGGAAGGTCAGATTTTTGCTAAAATTGTGACCGCGCGGCTTAGGGATTTTTTCAAAAAAAAGTTGTTCAGACGTCGAGGGCTTATTCTGTTTCTGATGATAAAAACCCATCTGTTTCCACCGAAAAACCTTTCAGGGGATAGTTTGCAACAGTTTGGCAGCATTTTTGAGTGAATTGCAGAACGGCACATTTTTGCTAAAATTGTGACCGCGCGGCTTAGGGATTTTTTCAAAAAAAAGTTGTTCAGACGTCGAGGGCTTATTCTGTTTTTGATGATGAAAACCCATCTGTTTCCACCGAAAAACATTTCAGGGGATCGTTTGCAACAGTTTGGATGCATTTTTGAGTGAATTGCAGAACGTCAGATTTTTGCTGAAATTGTGACCGCGCGGCTTAGGGATTTTTTCAAAAAAAGTTGTTCAGACGTCGAGGGCAAATTCTGTTTCTGATGATAAAAACCCATCTGCTTCCACCGGAAAAGCTTTCAGGAGAGCGTTTGCAACAGTTTGCTACTATTTCTGAGTAAATTGAGGAAGGTCAGATTTTTGCTGAAATTGTGACCGCGCGGCTTAGGGATTTTTTCAAAAAAAGTTGTTCAGACGTCGAGGGCTTATTCTGTTTCTGATGATAAAAACCTATCTGTTTCCACCGAAAAACCTTTCAGGGGATCATTTGTGAATGTTTGGCAGCATTTTTGAGTAAATTGCAGAACGTCAAATTTTTGCTGAAATCGTGACCGCGCGGCTTAGGGATTTTTTCAAAAAAAGTTGTTCAGACGTCGAGGGCTTATTCTGTTTCTGATGATAAAAACCCATCTGTTTCCACCGAAAAACCTTTCAGGGGATCGTTTGCAACAGTTCGGAAGCATTTTTGAGTGAATTGCAGAACGTCAGATTTTTGCTGAAATTGTGACCGCGCGGCTTAGGGATTTTTTCAAAAAAAGTTGTTCAGACGTCAAGGGCTTATTCTGTTTCTGATGATAAAAACCCATCTGTTTCCACCGAAAAACCTTTCAGGAGAGCGTTTGCAACAGTTTGCCACTATTTCTGAGTAAATTGCGGAAGGTCAGATTTTTGCTGAAATTGTGACCTCGCGGCTTAGGGATTTTTTCAAAAAAAGTTGTTCAGACGTCGAGGGCAAATTCTGTTTCTGATGATAAAAACCCATCTGCTTCCACCGAAAAACCTTTCAGGGGATAGTTTGTGACAGTTTGGCAGGATTTTTGAGTAAATTGCAGAACGTCAGATTTTTGCTGAAATTGTGACCGCGCGGCTTAGGGATTTTTTCAAAAAAAGTTGTTCAGACGTCAAGGGCTTATTCTGTTTCTGATGATAAAAACCCATCTGTTTCCACCGAAAAACCTTTCAGGAGAGCGTTTGCAACAGTTTGCCACTATTTCTGAGTAAATTGCGGAAGGTCAGATTTTTGCTGAAATTGTGACCTCGCGGCTTAGGGATTTTTTCAAAAAAAGTTGTTCAGACGTCGAGGGCAAATTCTGTTTCTGATGATAAAAACCCATCTGCTTCCACCGAAAAACCTTTCAGGGGATAGTTTGTGACAGTTTGGCAGGATTTTTGAGTAAATTGCAGAACGTCAGATTTTTGCTGAAATTGTGACCGCGCGGCTTAGGGATTTTTTCAAAAAAAGTTGTTCAGACGTCAAGGGCTTATTCTGTTTCTGATGATAAAAACCCATCTGTTTCCACCGAAAAACCTTTCAGGGGATCGTTTGCAACAGTTTGGAAGCATTTTTGAGTGAATTGCAGAACGTCAGATTTTTGCTGAAATTGTGACCGCGCGGCTTAGGGATTTTTTCAAAAAAAGTTGTTCAGACGTCGAGGGCAAATTCTGTTTCTGATGATAAAAACCCATCTGCTTCCACCGAAAAACCTTTCAGGGGATAGTTTGCAACAGTTTGGCAGCATTTTTGAGTGAATTGCAGAACGTCACATTTTTGCTAAAATTGTGACCGCGCGGCTTAGGGATTTTTTCAAAAAAAGTTGTTCAGACGTCGAGGGCTTATTCTGTTTCTGATGATAAAACCCATCTGTTTCCACCGAAAAACCTTTCAGGGGATAGTTTGCAACAGTTTGGCAGCATTTTTGAGTGAATTGCAGAACGTCACATTTTTGCTAAAATTGTGACCGCGCGGCTTAGGGATTTTTTCAAAAAAAAGTTGTTCAAGACGTCGAGGGCTTATTCTGTTTTTGATGATGAAAACCCATCTGTTTCCACCGAAAAACATTTCAGGGGATCGTTTGCAACAGTTTGGAAGCATTTTTGAGTGAATTGCAGAACGTCAGATTTTTGCTGAAATTGTGACCGCGCGTCTTAGGAATTTTTTCAAAAAAAGTTGTTCAGACGTTGAGGGCAAATTCTGTTTCTGATGATAAAAACCCATCTGCTTCCACCGGAAAAGCTTTCAGGAGAGCGTTTGCAACAGTTTGCTACTATTTCTGAGTAAATTGAGGAAGGTCAGATTTTTGCTGAAATTGTGACCGCGCGGCTTAGGGATTTTTTCAAAAAAAGTTGTTCAGACGTCGAGGGCTTATTCTGTTTCTGATGATAAAAACCTATCTGTTTCCACCGAAAAACCTTTCAGGGGATCATTTGTGAATGTTTGGAAGGATTTTTGAGTAAATTGCAGAACGTCAAATTTTTGCTGAAATTGTGACCGCGCGGCTTAGGGATTTTTTCAAAAAAAGTTGTTCAGACGTCGAGGGCTTATTCTGTTTCTGATGATAAAACCCATCTGTTTTCACCGAAAAACCTTTCAGGGGATAGTTTGCAACAGTTTGGCAGCATTTTTGAGTGAATTGCAGAACGTCAGATTTTTGCTGAAATTGTGACCCCGCGGCTTAGGGATTTTTTCAAAAAAAGTTGTTCAGACGTCGAGGGCAAATTCTGTTTCTGATGATAAAACCCATCCGTTTCCACCGGAAAAGCTTTCAGGAGAGCGTTTGCAACAGTTTGCCACTATTTCTGAGTAAATTGCGGAAGGTCAGATTTTTGCTATAATTGTGACCGCGCGGCTTAGGGATTTTTTCAAAAAAAAGTTGTTCAGACGTCGAGGGCTTATTCTGTTTCTGATGATAAAAACCCATCTGTTTCCACCGAAAAACCTTTCAGGGGATAGTTTGCAACAGTTTGGCAGCATTTTTGAGTGAATTGCAGAACGTCACATTTTTGCTAAAATTGTGACCGCGCGGCTTAGGGATTTTTTCAAAAATTTGTTCAGACGTCGAGGGCAAATTCTGTTTCTGATGATAAAAACCCATCTGCTTCCACCGGAAAAGCTTTCAGGAGAGCGTTTGCAACAATTTGCTACTATTTCTGAGTAAATTGAGGAAGTTCAGATTTTTGCTGAAATTGTGACCGCGCGGCTTAGGGATTTTTTCAAAAAAAGTTGTTCAGACGTCGAGGGCTTATTCTGTTTCTGATGATAAAAACCTATCTGTTTCCACCGAAAAACCTTTCAGGGGATCATTTGTGAATGTTTGCCACTATTTCTGAGTAAATTGCGGAAGGTCAGATTTTTGCTAAAATTGTGACCGCGCGGCTTAGGGATTTTTTCAAAAAAAAGTTGTTCAGACGTCGAGGGCTTATTCTGTTTCTGATGATAAAAACCCATCTGTTTCCACCGAAAAACCTTTCAGGGGATAGTTTGCAACAGTTTGGCAGCATTTTTGAGTGAATTGCAGAACGTCACATTTTTGCTAAAATTGTGACCGCGCGGCTTAGGGATTTTTTCAAAAAAAAGTTGTTCAGACGTCGAGGGCTTATTCTGTTTTTGATGATGAAAACCCATCTGTTTCCACCGAAAAACATTTCAGGGGATCGTTTGCAACAGTTTGGATGCATTTTTGAGTGAATTGCAGAACGTCAGATTTTTGCTGAAATTGTGACCGCGCGGCTTAGGGATTTTTTCAAAAAAAGTTGTTCAGACGTCGAGGGCAAATTCTGTTTCTGATGATAAAAACCCATCTGCTTCCACCGGAAAAGCTTTCAGGAGAGCGTTTGCAACAGTTTGCTACTATTTCTGTGTAAATTGAGGAAGGTCAGATTTTTGCTGAAATTGTGACCGCGCGGCTTAGGGATTTTTTCAAAAAAAGTTGTTCAGACGTCGAGGGCTTATTCTGTTTCTGATGATAAAAACCTATCTGTTTCCACCGAAAAACCTTTCAGGGGATCATTTGTGAATGTTTGGCAGCATTTTTGAGTAAATTGCAGAACGTCAAATTTTTGCTGAAATCGTGACCGCGCGGCTTAGGGATTTTTTCAAAAAAAGTTGTTCAGACGTCGAGGGCTTATTCTGTTTCTGATGATAAAACCCATCTGTTTCCACCGAAAAACCTTTCAGGTGATAGTTTGCAACAGTTTGGCAGCATTTTTGAGTGAATTGCAGAAAGTCAGATTTTTGCTAAAATTGTGACCGCGCGGCTTAGGGATTTTTTCAAAAAAAAGTTGTTCAGACGTCGAGGGCTTATTCTGTTTTTGATGATCAAAACCCATCTGTTTCCACCGAAAAACCTTTCAGGGGATCGTTTGCAACAGTTTGGAAGCATTTTTGAGTGAATTGCAGAACGTCAGATTTTTGCTGAAATTGTGACCGCGCGGCTTAGGGATTTTTTCAAAAAAAGTTGTTCAGACGTCGAGGGCAAATTCTGTTTCTGATGATAAAAACCCATCTGCTTCCACCGGAAAAGCTTTCAGGAGAGCGTTTGCAACAGTTTGCCACTATTTCTGAGTAAATTGAGGAAGGTCAGATTTTTACTGAAATTGTGACCGCGCGGCTTAGGGATTTTTTCAAAAAAAGTTGTTCAGACGTCGAGGGCTTATTCTGTTTCTGATGATAAAAACCTATCTGTTTCCACCGAAAAACCTTTCAGGGGATCATTTGTGAATGTTTGGCAGGATTTTTGAGAGAATTGCAGAACGTCAGATTTTTGCTGAAATTGTGACCGCGCGGCTTAGGGATTTTTTCAAAAAAAAGTTGTTCAGACGTCGAGGGCTTATTCTGTTTTTGATGATAAAAACCCATCTGTTTCCACCGAAAAACCTTTCAGGGGATCGTTTCCAACACTTTGGCAGCATTTTTGAGTGAATTGCAGAACGTCAGATTTTTGCTCAAATTGTGACCCCGCGGCTTAGGGATTTTTTTCAAAAAAAGTTGTTCAGACGTTGAGGGCAATTTTTGTTTCTGATGATAAAAACCCATCTGTTTCCACCGGAAAAGCTTTCAGGAGAGCGTTTGCAACAGTTTGCCACTATTTCTGAGTAAATTGCGGAAGGTCAGATTTTTGCTGAAATTGTGACCGCGCGGCTTAGGGATTTTTTCAAAAAAGGTTGTTCAGACGTCGAGGGCTTATTCTGTTCCTGATGATAAAAACCTATCTGTTTCCACCGAAAAACCTTTCAGGGGATCATTTGTGACAGTTTGGCAGGATTTTTGAGTAAATTGCAGAACGTCAAATTTTTGCTGAAATTGTGACCGCGCGGCTTAGGGATTTTTTCAAAAAAAGTTTTTCAGAGGTCGAGGGCTTATTCTGTTTCTGATGATAAAACCCATCTGTTTCCACCGGAAAAGCTTTCAGGAGAGCGTTTGCAACAGTTTGCCACTATTTCTGAGTAAATTGCGGAAGGTCAGATTTTTGCTGAAATTGTGACCGCGCGGCTTAGGGATTTTTTCAAAAAAAGTTGTTCAGACGTCGAGGGCAAATTCTGTTTCTGATGATAAAAACCCATCTGCTTCCACCGAAAAACCTTTCAGGGGATAGTTTGCAACAGTTTGGCAGCATTTTTGAGTGAATTGCAGAACGTCACATTTTTGCTAAAATTGTGACCGCGCGGCTTAGGGATTTTTTCAAAAAAAGTTGTTCAGACGTCGAGGGCTTATTCTGTTTCTGATGATAAAACCCATCTGTTTCCACCGAAAAACCTTTCAGGGGATAGTTTGCAACAGTTTGGCAGCATTTTTGAGTGAATTGCAGAACGTCACATTTTTGCTAAAATTGTGACCGCGCGGCTTAGGGATTTTTTCAAAAAAAAGTTGTTCAAGACGTCGAGGGCTTATTCTGTTTTTGATGATGAAAACCCATCTGTTTCCACCGAAAAACCTTTCAGGGGATCGTTTCCAACACTTTGGCAGCATTTTTGAGTGAATTGCAGAACGTCAGATTTTTGCTCAAATTGTGACCCCGCGGCTTAGGGATTTTTTTCAAAAAAAGTTGTTCAAACGTTGAGGGCAATTTTTGTTTCTGATGATAAAAACCCATCTGTTTCCACCGGAAAAGCTTTCAGGAGAGCGTTTGCAACAGTTTGCCACTATTTCTGAGTAAATTGCGGAAGGTCAGATTTTTGCTGAAATTGTGACCGCGCGGCTTAGGGATTTTTTCAAAAAAGGTTGTTCAGACGTCGAGGGCTTATTCTGTTCCTGATGATAAAAACCTATCTGTTTCCACCGAAAAACCTTTCAGGGGATCATTTGTGACAGTTTGGCAGGATTTTTGAGTAAATTGCAGAACGTCAAATTTTTGCTGAAATTGTGACCGCGCGGCTTAGGGATTTTTTCAAAAAAAGTTTTTCAGAGGTCGAGGGCTTATTCTGTTTCTGATGATAAAACCCATCTGTTTCCACCGGAAAAGCTTTCAGGAGAGCGTTTGCAACAGTTTGCCACTATTTCTGAGTAAATTGCGGAAGGTCAGATTTTTGCTGAAATTGTGACCGCGCGGCTTAGGGATTTTTTCAAAAAAAGTTGTTCAGACGTCGAGGGCAAATTCTGTTTCTGATGATAAAAACCCATCTGCTTCCACCGAAAAACCTTTCAGGGGATAGTTTGCAACAGTTTGGCAGCATTTTTGAGTGAATTGCAGAACGTCACATTTTTGCTAAAATTGTGACCGCGCGGCTTAGGGATTTTTTCAAAAAAAGTTGTTCAGACGTCGAGGGCTTATTCTGTTTCTGATGATAAAACCCATCTGTTTCCACCGAAAAACCTTTCAGGGGATAGTTTGCAACAGTTTGGCAGCATTTTTGAGTGAATTGCAGAACGTCACATTTTTGCTAAAATTGTGACCGCGCGGCTTAGGGATTTTTTCAAAAAAAAGTTGTTCAAGACGTCGAGGGCTTATTCTGTTTTTGATGATGAAAACCCATCTGTTTCCACCGAAAAACCTTTCAGGGGATCGTTTGCAACAGTTTGGAAGCATTTTTGAGTGAATTGCAGAACATCAGATTTTTGCTGAAATTTTGACCGCGCGGCTTAGGGATTTTTTCAAAAAAAGTTGTTCAGACGTCGAGGGCAAATTCTGTTTCTGATGATAAAAACCCATCTGCTTCCACCGGAAAAGCTTTCAGGAGAGCGTTTGCTACAGTTTGCTACTATTTCTGAGTAAATTGAGGAAGGTCAGATTTTTGCTGAAATTGTGACCGCGCGGCTTAGGGATTTTTTCAAAAAAAGTTGTTCAGACGTCGAGGGCTTATTCTGTTTCTGATGATAAAAACCTATCTGTTTCCACCGAAAAACCTTTCAGGGGATCATTTGTGAATGTTTGGAAGGATTTTTGAGTAAATTGCAGAACGTCAAATTTTTGCTGAAATTGTGACCGCGCGGCTTAGGGATTTTTTCAAAAAAAGTTGTTCAGACGTCGAGGGCTTATTCTGTTTCTGATGATAAAACCCATCTGTTTCCACCGAAAAACCTTTCAGGGGATAGTTTGCAACAGTTTGGCAGCATTTTTGAGTGAATTGCAGAACGTCAGATTTTTGCTGAAATTGTGACCCCGCGGCTTAGGGATTTTTTCAAAAAAAGTTGTTCAGACGTCGAGGGCAAATTCTGTTTCTGATGATAAAACCCATCTGTTTCCACCGGAAAAGCTTTCAGGAGAGCGTTTGCAACAGTTTGCCACTATTTCTGAGTAAATTGCGGAAGGTCAGATTTTTGCTAAAATTGTGACCGCGCGGCTTAGGGATTTTTTCAAAAAAAAGTTGTTCAGACGTCGAGGGCTTATTCTGTTTCTGATGATAAAAACCCATCTGTTTCCACCGAAAAACATTTCAGGGGATAGTTTGCAACAGTTTGGCAGCATTTTTGAGTGAATTGCAGAACGTCACATTTTTGCTAAAATTGTGACCGCGCGGCTTAGGGATTTTTTCAAAAAAAAGTTGTTCAGACGTCGAGGGCTTATTCTGTTTTTGATGATGAAAACCCATCTGTTTCCACCGAAAAACATTTCAGAGGATCGTTTGCAACAGTTTGGATGCATTTTTGAGTTAATTGCAGAACGTCAGATTTTTGCTGAAATTGTGACCGCGCGGCTTAGGGATTTTTTCAAAAAAAGTTGTTCAGACGTCGAGGGCAAATTCTGTTTCTGATGATAAAAACCCATCTGCTTCCACCGGAAAAGCTTTCAGGAGAGCGTTTGCAACAGTTTGCTACTATTTCTGAGTAAATTGAGGAAGGTCAGATTTTTGCTGAAATTGTGACCGCGCGGCTTAGGGATTTTTTCAAAAAAAGTTGTTCAGACGTCGAGGGCTTATTCTGTTTCTGATGATAAAAACCTATCTGTTTCCACCGAAAAACCTTTCAGGGGATCATTTGTGACAGTTTGGCAGCATTTTTGAGTAAATTGCAGAACGTCAAATTTTTGCTGAAATTGTGACCGCGCGGCTTAGGGATTTTTTCAAAAAAAGTTGTTCAGACGTCGAGGGCTTATTCTGTTTCTGATGATAAAACCCATCTGTTTCCACCGGAAAAGCTTTCAGGAGAGCGTTTGCAACAGTTTGCCACTATTTCTGAGTAAATTGTGGAAGGTCAGATTTTTGCTGAAATTGTGACCGCGCGGCTTAGGGATTTTTTCAAAAAAAGTTGTTCAGACGTCGAGGGCAAATTCTGTTTCTGATGATAAAACCCATCTGTTTCCACCGAAAAACCTTTCAGGGGATAGTTTGCAACAGTTTGGCAGCATTTTTGAGTGAATTGCAGAACGTCACATTTTTGCTAAAATTGTGACCGCGCGGCTTAGGGATTTTTTCAAAAAAAAGTTGTTCAAGACGTCGAGGGCTTATTCTGTTTTTGATGATGAAAACCCATCTGTTTCCACCGAAAAACCTTTCAGGGGATCGTTTGCAACAGTTTGGAAGCATTTTTGAGTGAATTGCAGAACGTCAGATTTTTGCTGAAATTGTGACCGCGCGGCTTAGGGATTTTTTCAAAAAAAGTTGTTCAGACGTCGAGGGCAAATTCTGTTTCTGATGATAAAAACCCATCTGCTTCCACCGGAAAAGCTTTCAGGAGAGCGTTTGCTACAGTTTGCTACTATTTCTGAGTAAATTGAGGAAGGTCAGATTTTTGCTGAAATTGTGACCGCGCGGCTTAGGGATTTTTTCAAAAAAAGTTGTTCAGACGTCGAGGGCTTATTCTGTTTCTGATGATAAAAACCTATCTGTTTCCACCGAAAAACCTTTCAGGGGATCATTTGTGAATGTTTGGAAGGATTTTTGAGTAAATTGCAGAACGTCAAATTTTTGCTGAAATTGTGACCGCGCGGCTTAGGGATTTTTTCAAAAAAAGTTGTTCAGACGTCGAGGGCTTATTCTGTTTCTGATGATAAAACCCATCTGTTTCCACCGAAAAACCTTTCAGGGGATAGTTTGCAACAGTTTGGCAGCATTTTTGAGTGAATTGCAGAACGTCAGATTTTTGCTGAAATTGTGACCCCGCGGCTTAGGGATTTTTTCAAAAAAAGTTGTTCAGACGTCGAGGGCAAATTCTGTTTCTGATGATAAAACCCATCTGTTTCCACCGGAAAAGCTTTCAGGAGAGCGTTTGCAACAGTTTGCCACTATTTCTGAGTAAATTGCGGAAGGTCAGATTTTTGCTAAAATTGTGACCGCGCGGCTTAGGGATTTTTTCAAAAAAAAGTTGTTCAGACGTCGAGGGCTTATTCTGTTTCTGATGATAAAAACCCATCTGTTTCCACCGAAAAACCTTTCAGGGGATAGTTTGCAACAGTTTGGCAGCATTTTTGAGTGAATTGCAGAACGTCACATTTTTGCTAAAATTGTGACCGCGCGGCTTAGGGATTTTTTCAAAAAAAAGTTGTTCAGACGTCGAGGGCTTATTCTGTTTTTGATGATGAAAACCCATCTGTTTCCACCGAAAAACATTTCAGGGGATCGTTTGCAACAGTTTGGATGCATTTTTGAGTGAATTGCAGAACGTCAGATTTTTGCTGAAATTGTGACCGCGCGGCTTAGGGATTTTTTCAAAAAAAGTTGTTCAGACGTCGAGGGCAAATTCTGTTTCTGATGATAAAAACCCATCTGTTTCCACCGAAAAACCTTTCAGGTGATAGTTTGCAACAGTTTGGCAGCATTTTTGAGTGAATTGCAGAAAGTCAGATTTTTGCTAAAATTGTGACCGCGCGGCTTAGGGATTTTTTCAAAAAAAAGTTGTTCAGACGTCGAGGGCTTATTCTGTTTTTGATGATCAAAACCCATCTGTTTCCACCGAAAAACCTTTCAGGGGATCGTTTGCAACAGTTTGGAAGCATTTTTGAGTGAATTGCAGAACGTCAGATTTTTGCTGAAATTGTGACCGCGCGGCTTAGGGATTTTTTCAAAAAAAGTTGTTCAGACGTCGAGGGCAAATTCTGTTTCTGATGATAAAAACCCATCTGCTTCCACCGGAAAAGCTTTCAGGAGAGCGTTTGCAACAGTTTGCCACTATTTCTGAGTAAATTGAGGAAGGTCAGATTTTTACTGAAATTGTGACCGCGCGGCTTAGGGATTTTTTCAAAAAAAGTTGTTCAGACGTCGAGGGCTTATTCTGTTTCTGATGATAAAAACCTATCTGTTTCCACCCAAAAACCTTTCAGGGGATCATTTGTGAATGTTTGGCAGGATTTTTGAGAGAATTGCAGAACGTCAGATTTTTGCTGAAATTGTGACCGCGCGGCTTAGGGATTTTTTCAAAAAAAGTTGTTCAGACGTCGAGGGCTTATTCTGTTTCTGATGATAAAACCCATCTGTTTCCACCGAAAAACCTTTCAGGGGATAGTTTGCAACAGTTTGGCAGCATTTTTGAGTGAATTGCAGAACGTCAGATTTTTGCTAAAATTGTGACCGCGCGGCTTAGGGATTTTTTCAAAAAAAGGTTGTTCAGACGTCGAGGGCTTATTCTGTTTTTGATGATGAAAACCCATCTGTTTCCACCGAAAAACCTTTCAGGGGATCGTTTGCAACAGCTTGGAAGCATTTTTGAGTGAATTGCAGAACGTCAGATTTTTGCTGAAATTGTGACCGCGCGGCTTAGGGATTTTTTCAAAAAAAGTTGTTCAGACGTCGAGGGCAAATTCTGTTTCTGATGATAAAAACCCATCTGCTTCCACCGGAAAAGCTTTCAGGAGAGCGTTTGCAACAGTTTGCCACTATTTCTGAGTAAATTGAGGAAGGTCAGATTTTTGCTGAAATTGTGACCGCGCGGCTTAGGGATTTTTTCAAAAAAAGTTGTTCAGACGTCGAGGGCTTATTCTGTTTCTGATGATAAAAACCTATCTGTTTCCACCGAAAAACATTTCAGGGGATCATTTGTGAATGTTTGGCAGCATTTTTGAGTAAATTGCAGAACGTCAAATTTTTGCTGAAATTGTGACCGCGCGGCTTAGGGATTTTTTCAACAAAAGTTGTTCAGACGTCGAGGGCTTATTCTGTTTCTGATGATAAAACCCATCTGTTTCCACCGAAAAACATTTCAGGGGATCGTTTGCAACAGTTTGGAAGCATTTTTGAGTGAATTGCAGAACGTCAGATTTTTGCTGAAATTGTGACCGCGCGGCTTAGGGATTTTTTCAAAAAAAGTTGTTCAGACGTCGAGGGCAAATTCTGTTTCTGATGATAAAAACCCATCTGCTTCCACCGGAAAAGCTTTCAGGAGAGCGTTTGCAACAGTTTGCTACTATTTCTGAGTAAATTGAGGAAGGTCAGATTTTTCCTGAAATTGTGACCGCGCGGCTTAGGGATTTTTTCAAAAAAAGTTTTTCAGAGGTCGAGGGCTTATTCTGTTTCTGATGATAAAACCCATCTGTTTCCACCGAAAAAACTTTCAGGGGATCATTTGTGACAGTTTGGCAGGATTTTTGAGTAAATTGCAGAACGTCAAATTTTTGCTGAAATTGTGACCGCGCGGCTTAGGGATTTTTTCAAAAAAAGTTTTTCAGAGGTCGAGGGCTTATTCTGTTTCTGATGATAAAACCCATCTGTTTCCACCGAAAAACCTTTCAGGGGATAGTTTGCAACAGTTTGGCAGCATTATTGAGTGAATTGCAGAACGTCAGATTTTTGCTGAAATTGTGACCGCGCGGCTTAGGGATTTTTTCAAAAAAAGTTGTTCAGACGTCGAGGGCTTATTCTGTTTCTGATGATAAAACCCATCTGTTTCCACCGAAAAACCTTTCAGGGGATAGTTTGCAACAGTTTGGCAGCATTTTTGAGTGAATTGCAGAAAGTCAGATTTTTGCTAAAATTGTGACCGCGCGGCTTAGTGATTTTTTCAAAAAAAAAGTTGTTCAGACGTCGAGGGCTTATTCTGTTTTTGATGATGAAAACCCATCTGTTTCCACCGAAAAACCTTTCAGGGGATCGTTTGCAACAGTTTGGAAGCATTTTTGAGTGAATTGCAGAACGTCAGATTTTTGCTGAAATTGTGACCGCGCGGCTTAGGGATTTTTTCAAAAAAAGTTGTTCAGACGTCGAGGGCTTATTCTGTTTCTGATGATAAAACCCATCTGTTTCCACCGAAAAACCTTTCAGGGGATCATTTGTGAATGTTTGGCAGGATTTTTGAGTAAATTGCAGAACGTCAAATTTTTGCTGAAATTATGACCGCGCGGCTTAGGGATTTTTTCAAAAAAAGTTGTTCAGACGTCGAGGGCTTATTCTGTTTCTGATGATAAAACCCATCTGTTTCCACCGAAAAACCTTTCAGGGGATAGTTTGCAACAGTTTGGCAGCATTTTTGAGTGAATTGCAGAAAGTCAGATTTTTGCTAAAATTGTGACCGCGCGGCTTAGGGATTTTTTCAAAAAAAAAGTTGTTCAGACGTCGAGGGCTTATTCTGTTTTTGATGATGAAAACCCATCTGTTTCCACCGAAAAACCTTTCAGGGGATCGTTTGCAACAGTTTGGAAGCATTTTTGAGTGAATTGCAGAACGTCAGATTTTTGCTGAAATTGTGACCGCGCGGCTTAGGGATTTTTTCAAAAAAAGTTGTTCAGACGTCGAGGGCAAATTCTGTTTCTGATGATAAAAACCCATCTGCTTCCACCGGAAAAGCTTTCAGGAGAGCGTTTGCAACAGTTTGCCACTATTTCTGAGTAAATTGAGGAAGGTCAGATTTTTGCTGAAATTGTGACCGCGCGGCTTAAGGATTTTTTCAAAAAAAGTTGTTCAGACGTCGAGGGCTTATTCTGTTTCTGATGATAAAAACCTATCTGTTTCCACCGAAAAACCTTTCAGGGGATCATTTGTGAATGTTTGGCAGGATTTTTGAGTAAATTGCAGAACGTCAAATTTTTGCTGAAATTGTGACCGCGCGGCTTAGGGATTTTTTTAAAAAAAAGTTGTTCAGACGTCGAGGGCTTATTCTGTTTTTGATGATGAAAACCCATCTGTTTCCACCGAAAAACCTTTCAGGGGATCATTTGTGAATGTTTGGCAGGATTTTTGAGTAAATTGCAGAACGTCACATTTTTGCTAAAATTGTGACCGCGCGGCTTAGGGATTTTTTTAAAAAAAAGTTGTTCAGACGTCGAGGGCTTATTCTGTTTTTGATGATGAAAACCCATCTGTTTCCACCGAAAAACCTTTCAGGGGATCGTTTGCAACAGTTTGGAAGCATTTTTGAGTGAATTGCAGAACGTCAGATTTTTGCTGAAATTGTGACCGCGCGGCTTAGGGATTTTTTCAAAAAAAGTTGTTCAGACGTCGAGGGCAAATTCTGTTTCTGATGATAAAAACCCATCTGCTTCCACCGGAAAAGCTTTCAGGAGAGCGTTTGCAACAGTTTGCCACTATTTCTGAGTAAATTGAGGAAGGTCAGATTTTTGCTGAAATTGTGACAGCGCGGCTTAAGGATTTTTTCAAAAAAAGTTGTTCAGACGTCGAGGGCTTATTCTGTTTCTGATGATAAAAACCTATCTGTTTCCACCGAAAAACCTTTCAGGGGATCATTTGTGAATGTTTGGCAGGATTTTTGAGTAAATTGCAGAACGTCAAATTTTTGCTGAAATTGTGACCGCGCGGCTTAGGGATTTTTTCAAAAAAAGTTGTTCAGACGTCGAGGGCTTATTCTGTTTCTGATGATAAAACCCATCTGTTTCCACCGAAAAACCTTTCAGGGGATAGTTTGCAACAGTTTGGCAGCATTTTTGAGTGAATTGCAGAACGTCACATTTTTGCTAAAATTGTGACCGCGCGGCTTAGGGATTTTTTCAAAAAAAAGTTGTTCAGACGTCGAGGGCTTATTCTGTTTTTGATGATGAAAACCCATCTGTTTCCACCGAAAAACCTTTCAGGGGATCATTTGTGAATGTTTGGCAGGATTTTTGAGTAAATTGCAGAACGTCAAATTTTGGCTGAAATTGTGACCGCGCGGCTTAGGGATTTTTTCAAAAAAAGTTGTTCAGACGTCGAGGGCTTATTCTGTTTCTGATGATAAAACCCATCTGTTTCCACCGAAAAACCTTTCAGGGGATAGTTTGCAACAGTTTGGCAGCATTTTTGAGTGAATTGCAGAACGTCAGATTTTTGCTAAAATTGTGACCGCGCGGCTTAGGGATTATTTCAAAAAAAAGTTGTGCAGACGTCGAGGGCTTATTCTGTTTTTGATGATGAAAACCCATCTGTTTCCACCGAAAAACCTTTCAGGGGATCGTTTGCAACAGTTTGGAAGCATTTTTGAGTGAATTGCAGAACGTCAGATTTTTGCTGAAATCGTGACCTCGCGGCTTAGGGATTTTTTCAAAAAAAGGTGTTCAGACGTCGAGGGCAAATTCTGTTTCTGATGATAAAAACCCATCTGTTTCCACCGGAAAAGCTTTCAGGAGAGCGTTTGCAACAGTTTGCCACTATTTCTGAGTAAATTGCGGAAGGTCAGATTTTTGCTGAAATTGTGACCGCGCGGCTTAGGGATTTTTTCAAAAAAGGTTGTTCAGACGTCGAGGGCTTATTCTGTTTCTGATGATAAAAACCTATCTGTTTCCACCGAAAAACCTTTCAGGGGATCATTTGTGAATGTTTGGCAGGATTTTTGAGTAAATTGCAGAACGTCAAATTTTTGCTGAAATTGTGACCGCGCGGCTTAGGGATTTTTTTAAAAAAAAGTTGTTCAGACGTCGAGGGCTTATTCTGTTTTTGATGATGAAAACCCATCTGTTTCCACCGAAAAACCTTTCAGGGGATCATTTGTGAATGTTTGGCAGGATTTTTGAGTAAATTGCAGAACGTCACATTTTTGCTAAAATTGTGACCGCGCGGCTTAGGGATTTTTTTAAAAAAAAGTTGTTCAGACGTCGAGGGCTTATTCTGTTTTTGATGATGAAAACCCATCTGTTTCCACCGAAAAACCTTTCAGGGGATCGTTTGCAACAGTTTGGAAGCATTTTTGAGTGAATTGCAGAACGTCAGATTTTTGCTGAAATTGTGACCGCGCGGCTTAGTGATTTTTTCAAAAAAAGTTGTTCAGACGTCGAGGGCAAATTCTGTTTCTGATGATAAAAACCCATCTGCTTCCACCGGAAAAGCTTTCAGGAGAGCGTTTGCAACAGTTTGCCACTATTTCTGAGTAAATTGAGGAAGGTCAGATTTTTGCTGAAATTGTGACAGCGCGGCTTAAGGATTTTTTCAAAAAAAGTTGTTCAGACGTCGAGGGCTTATTCTGTTTCTGATGATAAAAACCTATCTGTTTCCACCGAAAAACCTTTCAGGGGATCATTTGTGAATGTTTGGCAGGATTTTTGAGTAAATTGCAGAACGTCAAATTTTTGCTGAAATTGTGACCGCGCGGCTTAGGGATTTTTTCAAAAAAAGTTGTTCAGACGTCGAGGGCTTATTCTGTTTCTGATGATAAAACCCATCTGTTTCCACCGAAAAACCTTTCAGGGGATAGTTTGCAACAGTTTGGCAGCATTTTTGAGTGAATTGCAGAACGTCACATTTTTGCTAAAATTGTGACCGCGCGGCTTAGGGATTTTTTCAAAAAAAAGTTGTTCAGACGTCGAGGGCTTATTCTGTTTTTGATGATGAAAACCCATCTGTTTCCACCGAAAAACCTTTCAGGGGATCATTTGTGAATGTTTGGCAGGATTTTTGAGTAAATTGCAGAACGTCAAATTTTGGCTGAAATTGTGACCGCGCGGCTTAGGGATTTTTTCAAAAAAAGTTGTTCAGACGTCGAGGGCTTATTCTGTTTCTGATGATAAAACCCATCTGTTTCCACCGAAAAACCTTTCAGGGGATAGTTTGCAACAGTTTGGCAGCATTTTTGAGTGAATTGCAGAACGTCAGATTTTTGCTAAAATTGTGACCGCGCGGCTTAGGGATTTTTTCAAAAAAAAGTTGTGCAGACGTCGAGGGCTTATTCTGTTTTTGATGATGAAAACCCATCTGTTTCCACCGAAAAACCTTTCAGGGGATCGTTTGCAACAGTTTGGAAGCATTTTTGAGTGAATTGCAGAACGTCAGATTTTTGCTGAAATCGTGACCTCGCGGCTTAGGGATTTTTTCAAAAAAAGGTGTTCAGACGTCGAGGGCAAATTCTGTTTCTGATGATAAAAACCCATCTGTTTCCACCGGAAAAGCTTTCAGGAGAGCGTTTGCAACAGTTTGCCACTATTTCTGAGTAAATTGCGGAAGGTCAGATTTTTGCTGAAATTGTGACCGCGCGGCTTAGGGATTTTTTCAAAAAAGGTTGTTCAGACGTCGAGGGCTTATTCTGTTTCTGATGATAAAAACCTATCTGTTTCCACCGAAAAACCTTTCAGGGGATCATTTGTGACAGTTTGGAAGCATTTTTGAGTGAATTGCAGAACGTCAGATTTTTACTGAAATTGTGACCGCGCGGCTTAGGGATTTTTTCAAAAAAAGTTGTTCAGACGTCGAGGGCAAATTCTGTTTCTGATGATAAAAACCCATCTGCTTCCACCGGAAAAGCTTTCAGGAGAGCGTTTGCAACAGTTTGCCACTATTTCTGAGTAAATTGAGGAAGGTCAGATTTTTGCTGAAATTGTGACCGCGCGGCTTAAGGATTTTTTCAAAAAAAGTTGTTCAGACGTCGAGGGCTTATTCTGTTTCTGATGATAAAAACCTATCTGTTTCCACCGAAAAACCTTTCAGGGGATCATTTGTGAATGTTTGGCAGGATTTTTGAGTAAATTGCAGAACGTCAAATTTTTGCTGAAATTGTGACCGCGCGGCTTAGGGATTTTTTTAAAAAAAAGTTGTTCAGACGTCGAGGGCTTATTCTGTTTTTGATGATGAAAACCCATCTGTTTCCACCGAAAAACCTTTCAGGGGATCATTTGTGAATGTTTGGCAGGATTTTTGAGTAAATTGCAGAACGTCACATTTTTGCTAAAATTGTGACCGCGCGGCTTAGGGATTTTTTTAAAAAAAAGTTGTTCAGACGTCGAGGGCTTATTCTGTTTTTGATGATGAAAACCCATCTGTTTCCACCGAAAAACCTTTCAGGGGATCGTTTGCAACAGTTTGGAAGCATTTTTGAGTGAATTGCAGAACGTCAGATTTTTGCTGAAATTGTGACCGCGCGGCTTAGGGATTTTTTCAAAAAAAGTTGTTCAGACGTCGAGGGCAAATTCTGTTTCTGATGATAAAAACCCATCTGCTTCCACCGGAAAAGCTTTCAGGAGAGCGTTTGCAACAGTTTGCCACTATTTCTGAGTAAATTGAGGAAGGTCAGATTTTTGCTGAAATTGTGACAGCGCGGCTTAAGGATTTTTTCAAAAAAAGTTGTTCAGACGTCGAGGGCTTATTCTGTTTCTGATGATAAAAACCTATCTGTTTCCACCGAAAAACCTTTCAGGGGATCATTTGTGAATGTTTGGCAGGATTTTTGAGTAAATTGCAGAACGTCAAATTTTTGCTGAAATTGTGACCGCGCGGCTTAGGGATTTTTTCAAAAAAAGTTGTTCAGACGTCGAGGGCTTATTCTGTTTCTGATGATAAAACCCATCTGTTTCCACCGAAAAACCTTTCAGGGGATAGTTTGCAACAGTTTGGCAGCATTTTTGAGTGAATTGCAGAACGTCACATTTTTGCTAAAATTGTGACCGCGCGGCTTAGGGATTTTTTCAAAAAAAAGTTGTTCAGACGTCGAGGGCTTATTCTGTTTTTGATGATGAAAACCCATCTGTTTCCACCGAAAAACCTTTCAGGGGATCATTTGTGAATGTTTGGCAGGATTTTTGAGTAAATTGCAGAACGTCAAATTTTGGCTGAAATTGTGACCGCGCGGCTTAGGGATTTTTTCAAAAAAAGTTGTTCAGACGTCGAGGGCTTATTCTGTTTCTGATGATAAAACCCATCTGTTTCCACCGAAAAACCTTTCAGGGGATAGTTTGCAACAGTTTGGCAGCATTTTTGAGTGAATTGCAGAACGTCAGATTTTTGCTAAAATTGTGACCGCGCGGCTTAGGGATTTTTTCAAAAAAAAGTTGTGCAGACGTCGAGGGCTTATTCTGTTTTTGATGATGAAAACCCATCTGTTTCCACCGAAAAACCTTTCAGGGGATCGTTTGCAACAGTTTGGAAGCATTTTTGAGTGAATTGCAGAACGTCAGATTTTTGCTGAAATCGTGACCTCGCGGCTTAGGGATTTTTTCAAAAAAAGGTGTTCAGACGTCGAGGGCAAATTCTGTTTCTGATGATAAAAACCCATCTGTTTCCACCGGAAAAGCTTTCAGGAGAGCGTTTGCAACAGTTTGCCACTATTTCTGAGTAAATTGCGGAAGGTCAGATTTTTGCTGAAATTGTGACCGCGCGGCTTAGGGATTTTTTCAAAAAAGGTTGTTCAGACGTCGAGGGCTTATTCTGTTTCTGATGATAAAAACCTATCTGTTTCCACCGAAAAACCTTTCAGGGGATCATTTGTGACAGTTTGGCAGGATTTTTGAGTAAATTGCAGAACGTCAAATTTTTGCTGAAATCGTGACCGCGCGGCTTAGGGATTTTTTCAAAAAAAGGTGTTCAGACGTCGAGGGCAAATTCTGTTTCTGATGATAAAAACCCATCTGTTTCCACCGGAAAAGCTTTCAGGAGAGCGTTTGCAACAGTTTGCCACTATTTCTGAGTAAATTGCGGAAGGTCAGATTTTTGCTGAAATTGTGACCGCGCGGCTTAGGGATTTTTTCAAAAAAGGTTGTTCAGACGTCGAGGGCTTATTCTGTTTCTGATGATAAAAACCCATCTGCTTCCACCGGAAAAGCTTTCAGGAGAGCGTTTGCAACAGTTTGCCACTATTTCTGAGTAAATTGAGGAAGGTCAGATTTTTGCTGAAATTGTGACCGCGCGGCTTAGGGATTTTTTCAAAAAAAGTTGTTCAGACGTCGAGGGCTTATTCTGTTTCTGATGATAAAAACCTATCTGTTTCCACCGAAAAACCTTTCAGGGGATCCTTTTTGAATGTTTGGCAGGATTTTTGAGTAAATTGCAGAACGTCAAATTTTTGCTGAAATTGTGACCGCGCGGCTTAGGGATTTTTTCAAAAAAAGTTGTTCAGACGTCGAGGGCTTATTCTGTTTCTGATGATAAAACCCATCTGTTTCCACCGAAAAACCTTTCAGGGGATAGTTTGCAAGAGTTTGGCAGCATTTTTGAGTGAATTGCAGAACGTCAGATTTTTGCTAAAATTGTGACCGCGCGGCTTAGGGATTTTTTCAAAAAAAAGTTGTGCAGACGTCGAGGGCTTATTCTGTTTTTGATGATGAAAACCCATCTGTTTCCACCGAAAAACCTTTCAGGGGATCGTTTGCAACAGTTTGGAAGCATTTTTGAGTGAATTGCAGAACGTCAGATTTTTGCTGAAATTGTGACCTCGCGGCTTAGGGATTTTTTCAAAAAAAGTTGTTCAGACGTCGAGGGCAAATTCTGTTTCTGATGATAAAAACCCATCTGTTTCCACCGGAAAAGCTTTCAGAAGAGCGTTTGCAACAGTTTGCCACTATTTCTGAGTAAATTGCGGAAGGTCAGATTTTTGCTGAAATTGTGACCGCGCGGCTTAGGGATTTTTTCAAAAAAGGTTGTTCAGACGTCGAGGGCTTATTCTGTTTCTGATGATAAAAACCTATCTGTTTCCACCGAAAAACCTTTCAGGGGATCATTTGTGACAGTTTGGCAGGATTTTTGAGTAAATTGCAGAACGTCAAATTTTTGCTGAAATTGTGACCGCGCGGCTTAGGGATTTTTTCAAAAAAAGTTGTTCAGACGTCGAGGGCAAATTCTGTTTCTGATGATAAAAACCCATCTGCTTCCACCGGAAAAGCTTTCAGGAGAGCGTTTGCAACAGTTTGCCACTATTTCTGAGTAAATTGAGGAAGGTCAGATTTTTGCTGAAATTGTGACCGCGCGGCTTAGGGATTTTTTCAAAAAAAGTTGTTCAGACGTCGAGGGCTTATTCTGTTTCTGATGATAAAAACCTATCTGTTTCCACCGAAAAACCTTTCAGGGGATCCTTTTTGAATGTTTGGCAGGATTTTTGAGTAAATTGCAGAACGTCAAATTTTTGCTGAAATTGTGACCGCGCGGCTTAGGGATTTTTTCAAAAAAAGTTGTGCAGACGTCGAGGGCTTATTCTGTTTCTGATGATAAAACCCATCTGTTTCCACCGAAAAACCTTTCAGGGGATAGTTTGCAACAGTTTGGCAGCATTTTTGAGTGAATTGCAGAACGTCAGATTTTTGCTAAAATTGTGACCGCGCGGCTTAGGGATTTTTTCAAAAAAAAGTTTTTCAGACGTCGAGGGCTTATTCTGTTTTTGATGATGAAAACCCATCTGTTTCCACCGAAAAACCTTTCAGGGGATCGTTTGCAACAGTTTGGAAGCATTTTTGAGTGAATTGCAGAACGTCAGATTTTTGCTGAAATTGTGACCGCGCGGCTTAGGGATTTTTTCAAAAAAAGTTGTTCAGACGTCGAGGGCAAATTCTGTTTCTGATGATAAAAACCCATCTGCTTCCACCGGAAAAGCTTTCAGGAGAGCGTTTGCAACAGTTTGCCACTATTTCTGAGTAAATTGAAGAAGGTCAGATTTTTGCTGAAATTGTGACCGCGCGGCTTAGGGATTTTTTCAAAAAAAGTTGTTCAGACGTCGAGGGCTTATTCTGTTTCTGATGATAAAAACCTATCTGTTTCCACCGAAAAACCTTTCAGGGGATCATTTTGAATGTTTGGCAGCATTTTTGAGTAAATTGCAGAACGTCAAATTTTTGCTGAAATTGTGACCGCGCGGCTTAGGGATTTTTTCAAAAAAAGTTGTTCAGACGTCGAGGGCTTATTCTGTTTCTGATGATAAAACCCATCTGTTTCCACCGAAAAACCTTTCAGGGGATAGTTTGCAACAGTTTGGCAGCATTTTTGAGTGAATTGCAGAACGTCAGATTTTTGCTAAAATTGTGACCGCGCGGCTTAGGGATTTTTTTAAAAAAAAGCTGTTCAGACGTCGAGGGCTTATTCTGTTTTTGATGATGAAAACCCATCTGTTTCCACCGAAAAACCTTTCAGGGGATCGTTTGCAACAGTTTGGAAGCATTTTTGAGTGAATTGCAGAACGTCAGATTTTTGCTGAAATTGTGACCGCGCGGCTTAGGGATTTTTTCAAAAAAAGTTGTTCAGACGTCGAGGGCAAATTCTGTTTCTGATGATAAAAACCCATCTGCTTCCACCGGAAAAGCTTTCAGGAGAGCGTTTGCAACAGTTTGCCACTATTTCTGAGTAAATTGAGAAAGGTCAGATTTTTGCTGAAATTTTGACCGCGCGGCTTAGGGATTTTTTCAAAAAAAGTTGTTCAGACGTCGAGGGCTTATTCTGTTTCTGATGATAAAAACCTATCTGTTTCCACCGAAAAACCTTTCAGGGGATCATTTGTGAATGTTTGGCAGGATTTTTGAGTAAATTGCAGAACGTCAAATTTTTGCTGAAATTGTGACCGCGCTGCTTAGGGATTTTTTCAAAAAAAGTTGTTCAGACGTCGAGGGCTTATTCTGTTTCTGATGATAAAAACCCATCTGCTTCCACCGGAAAAGCTTTCAGGAGAGCGTTTGCAACAGTTTGCCACTATTTCTGAGTAAATTGAGGAAGGTCAGATTTTTGCTGAAATTGTGACCCCGCTTAGGGATTTTTTCAAAAAAAGTTGTTCAGACGTCGAGGGCTTATTCTGTTTTTGATGATGAAAACCCATCTGTTTCCACCGGAAAACCTTTCAGGGGATCGTTTGCAACAGTTTGGAAGCATTTTTGAGTGAATTGCAGAACGTCAGATTTTTGCTGAAATTGTGACCGCGCGGCTTAGGGATTTTTTCAAAAAAAGTTGTTCAGACGTCGAGGGCAAATTCTGTTTCTGATGATAAAAACCCATCTGCTTCCACCGGAAAAGCTTTCAGGAGAGCGTTTGCAACAGTTTGCCACTATTTCTGAGTAAATTGAGTAAGGTCAGATTTTTGCTGAAATTGTGACCGCGCGGCTTAGGGATTTTTTCAAAAAAAGTTGTTCAGACGTCGAGGGCTTATTCTGTTTCTGATGATAAAAACCTATCTGTTTCCACCGAAAAACCTTTCAGGGGATCATTTGTGAATGT
This sequence comes from Podarcis filfolensis, assembly GCF_964270895.1. Classification (NCBI taxonomy): domain Eukaryota; kingdom Metazoa; phylum Chordata; class Lepidosauria; order Squamata; family Lacertidae; genus Podarcis; species Podarcis filfolensis. The sequence goes on from NC_139608.1 coordinate 89,724,982, forward strand.
TTGGCAGCATTTTTGAGTAAATTGCAGAACGTCAAATTTTTGCTGAAATTGTGACCGCGCGGCTTAGGGATTTTTTCAAAAAAAGTTGTTCAGACGTCGAGGGCTTATTCTGTTTCTGATGATGAAACCCATCTGTTTCCACCGAAAAACCTTTCAGGGGATCGTTTGCAACAGTTTGGCAGCATTTTTGAGTGAATTGCAGAACGTCAGATTTTTGCTAAAATTGTGACCGCGCGGCTTAGGGATTTTTTCAAAAAAAAGTTGTTCAGACGTCGAGGGCTTATTCTGTTTTTGATGATGAAAACCCATCTGTTTCCACCGAAAAACCTTTCAGGGGATCGTTTGCAACAGTTTGGAAGCATTTTTGAGTGAATTGCAGAACGTCAGATTTTTGCTGAAATTGTGACCGCGCGGCTTAGGGATTTTTTCAAAAAAAGTTGTTCAGACGTCGAGGGCTTATTCTGTTTCTGATGATAAAAACCTATCTGTTTCCACCGAAAAACCTTTCAGGGGATCATTTGTGAATGTTTGGCAGCATTTTTGAGTAAATTGCAGAACGTCAAATTTTTGCTGAAATTGTGACCGCGCGGCTTAGTGATTTTTTCAAAAAAAGTTGTGCAGACGTCGAGGGCTTATTCTGTTTCTGAAGATAAAACCCATCTGTTTCCACTGAAAAACCTTTCAGGGGATCGTTTGCAACAGTTTGGCAGCATTTTTGAGTGAATTGCAGAACGTCAGATTTTTGCTAAAATTGTGACCGCGCGGCTTAGGGATTTTTTCAAAAAAAAGTTGTTCAGACGTCGAGGGCTTATTCTGTTTTTGATGATGAAAACCTATCTGTTTCCACCGAAAAACCTTTCAGGGGATAGTTTGCAAGAGTTTGGCAGCATTTTTGAGTGAATTGCAGAACGTCAGATTTTTGCTGAAATTGTGACCGCGCGGCTTAGGGATTTTTTCAAAAAAAGTTGTTCAGACGTCGAGGGCAAATTCTGTTTCTGATGATAAAAACCCGTCTGCTTCCACCGGAAAAGCTTTCAGGAGAGCGTTTGCAACAGTTTGCCACTATTTCTGAGTAAATTGAGGAAGGTCAGATTTTTGCTGAAATTGTGACCGCGCGGCTTAGGGATTTTTTCAAAAAAAGTTATTCAGACGTCGAGGGCTTATTCTGTTTCTGATGATAAAAACCTATCTGTTTCCACCGAAAAACCTTTCAGGGGATCATTTGTGAATGTTTGGCAGGATTTTTGAGTAAATTGCAGAACGTCAAATTTTTGCTGAAATTGTGACCGCGCGGCTTAGGGATTTTTTCAAAAAAAGTTGTTCAGACGTCGAGGGCTTATTCTGTTTCTGATGATAAAACCCATCTGTTTCCACCGAAAAACCTTTCAGGGGATAGTTTGCAACAGTTTGGCAGCATTTTTGAGTGAATTGCAGAACGTCAGATTTTTGCTAAAATTGTGACCGCGCGGCTAAGGGATTTTTTCAAAAAAAAGTTGTTCAGACGTCGAGGGCTTATTCTGTTTTTGCTGATGAAAACCCATCTGTTTCCACCGAAAAACCTTTCAGGGGATCGTTTGCAACAGTTTGGAAGCATTTTTGAGTGAATTGCAGAACGTCAGATTTTTGCTGAAATTGTGACCGCGCGGCTTAGGGATTTTTTCAAAAAAAGTTGTTCAGACGTCGAGGGCAAATTCTGTTTCTGATGATAAAAACCCATCTGCTTCCACCGGAAAAGCTTTCAGGAGAGCGTTTGCAACAGTTTGCCACTATTTCTGAGTAAATTGAGGAAGGTCAGATTTTTGCTGAAATTGTGACCGGGCGGCTTAGGGATTTTTTCAAAAAAAGTTGTTCAGACGTCGAGGGCTTATTCTGTTTCTGATGATAAAAACCTATCTGTTTCCACCGAAAAACCTTTCAGGGGATCATTTGTGAATGTTTGGCAGCATTTTTGAGTAAATTGCAGAACGTCAAATTTTTGCTGAAATTGTGACCGCGCGGCTTAGGGATTTTTTCAAAAAAAGTTGTGCAGACGTCGAGGGCTTATTCTGTTTCTGATGATAAAACCCATCTGTTTCCACTGAAAAACCTTTCAGGGGATCGTTTGCAACAGTTTGGAAGCATTTTTGAGTGAATTGCAGAACGTCAGATTTTTGCTGAAATTGTGACCGCGCGGCTTAGGGATTTTTTCAAAAAAAGTTGTTCAGACGTCGAGGGCAAATTCTGTTTCTGATGATAAAAACCCATCTGCTTCCACCGGAAAAGCTTTCAGGAGAGCGTTTGCAACAGTTTGCCACTATTTCTGAGTAAATTGAGGAAGGTCAGATTTTTGCTGAAATTGTGACCGCGCGGCTTAGGGATTTTTTCAAAAAAAGTTGTTCAGACGTCGAGGGCTTATTCTGTTTCTGATGATAAAAACCCATCTGTTTCCACCGAAAAACCTTTCAGGGGATCATTTGTGAATGTTTGGCAGCATTTTTGAGTAAATTGCAGAACGTCAAATTTTTGCTGAAATTGTGATCGCGCGGCTTAGGGATTTTTTCAAAAAAAGTTGTTCAGACGTCGAGGGCTTATTCTCTTTCTGATGATAAAACCCATCTGTTTCCACCGAAAAACCTTTCAGGGGATCGTTTGCAACAGTTTGGCAGCATTTTTGAGTGAATTGCAGAACGTCAGATTTTTGCTAAAATTGTGACCGCGCGGCTTAGGGATTTTTTCAAAAAAAAGTTGTTCAGACGTCGAGGGCTTATTCTGTTTTTGATGATGAAAACCCATCTGTTTCCACCGAAAAACCTTTCAGGGGATCGTTTGCAACAGTTTGGAAGCATTTTTGAGTGAATTGCAGAACGTCAGATTTTTGCTGAAATTGTGACCGCGCGGCTTAGGGATTTTTTCTAAAAAAGTTGTTCAGACGTCGAGGGCAAATTCTGTTTCTGATGATAAAAACCCATCTGCTTCCACCGGAAAAGCTTTCAGGAGAGCGTTTGCAACAGTTTGCCACTATTTCTGAGTAAATTGAGGAAGGTCAGATTTTTGCTGAAATTGTGACCGCGCGGCTTAGGGATTTTTTCAAAAAAAGTTGTTCAGACGTCGAGGGCTTATTCTGTTTCTGAAGATAAAACCCATCTGTTTCCACTGAAAAACCTTTCAGGGGATCGTTTGCAACAGTTTGGCAGCATTTTTGAGTGAATTGCAGAACGTCAGATTTTTGCTAAAATTGTGACCGCGCGGCTTAGGGATTTTTTCAAAAAAAAGTTGTTCAGACGTCGAGGGCTTATTCTGTTTTTGATGATGAAAACCTATCTGTTTCCACCGAAAAACCTTTCAGGGGATAGTTTGCAAGAGTTTGGCAGCATTTTTGAGTGAATTGCAGAACGTCAGATTTTTGCTGAAATTGTGACCGCGCGGCTTAGGGATTTTTTCAAAAAAAGTTGTTCAGACGTCGAGGGCAAATTCTGTTTCTGATGATAAAAACCCGTCTGCTTCCACCGGAAAAGCTTTCAGGAGAGCGTTTGCAACAGTTTGCCACTATTTCTGAGTAAATTGAGGAAGGTCAGATTTTTGCTGAAATTGTGACCGCGCGGCTTAGGGATTTTTTCAAAAAAAGTTATTCAGACGTCGAGGGCTTATTCTGTTTCTGATGATAAAAACCTATCTGTTTCCACCGAAAAACCTTTCAGGGGATCATTTGTGAATGTTTGGCAGGATTTTTGAGTAAATTGCAGAACGTCAAATTTTTGCTGAAATTGTGACCGCGCGGCTTAGGGATTTTTTCAAAAAAAGTTGTTCAGACGTCGAGGGCTTATTCTGTTTCTGATGATAAAACCCATCTGTTTCCACCGAAAAACCTTTCAGGGGATAGTTTGCAACAGTTTGGCAGCATTTTTGAGTGAATTGCAGAACGTCAGATTTTTGCTAAAATTGTGACCGCGCGGCTAAGGGATTTTTTCAAAAAAAAGTTGTTCAGACGTCGAGGGCTTATTCTGTTTTTGCTGATGAAAACCCATCTGTTTCCACCGAAAAACCTTTCAGGGGATCGTTTGCAACAGTTTGGAAGCATTTTTGAGTGAATTGCAGAACGTCAGATTTTTGCTGAAATTGTGACCGCGCGGCTTAGGGATTTTTTCAAAAAAAGTTGTTCAGACGTCGAGGGCAAATTCTGTTTCTGATGATAAAAACCCATCTGCTTCCACCGGAAAAGCTTTCAGGAGAGCGTTTGCAACAGTTTGCCACTATTTCTGAGTAAATTGAGGAAGGTCAGATTTTTGCTGAAATTGTGACCGGGCGGCTTAGGGATTTTTTCAAAAAAAGTTGTTCAGACGTCGAGGGCTTATTCTGTTTCTGATGATAAAAACCTATCTGTTTCCACCGAAAAACCTTTCAGGGGATCATTTGTGAATGTTTGGCAGCATTTTTGAGTAAATTGCAGAACGTCAAATTTTTGCTGAAATTGTGACCGCGCGGCTTAGGGATTTTTTCAAAAAAAGTTGTGCAGACGTCGAGGGCTTATTCTGTTTCTGATGATAAAACCCATCTGTTTCCACTGAAAAACCTTTCAGGGGATCGTTTGCAACAGTTTGGAAGCATTTTTGAGTGAATTGCAGAACGTCAGATTTTTGCTGAAATTGTGACCGCGCGGCTTAGGGATTTTTTCAAAAAAAGTTGTTCAGACGTCGAGGGCAAATTCTGTTTCTGATGATAAAAACCCATCTGCTTCCACCGGAAAAGCTTTCAGGAGAGCGTTTGCAACAGTTTGCCACTATTTCTGAGTAAATTGAGGAAGGTCAGATTTTTGCTGAAATTGTGACCGCGCGGCTTAGGGATTTTTTCAAAAAAAGTTGTTCAGACGTCGAGGGCTTATTCTGTTTCTGATGATAAAAACCCATCTGTTTCCACCGAAAAACCTTTCAGGGGATCATTTGTGAATGTTTGGCAGCATTTTTGAGTAAATTGCAGAACGTCAAATTTTTGCTGAAATTGTGATCGCGCGGCTTAGGGATTTTTTCAAAAAAAGTTGTTCAGACGTCGAGGGCTTATTCTCTTTCTGATGATAAAACCCATCTGTTTCCACCGAAAAACCTTTCAGGGGATCGTTTGCAACAGTTTGGCAGCATTTTTGAGTGAATTGCAGAACGTCAGATTTTTGCTAAAATTGTGACCGCGCGGCTTAGGGATTTTTTCAAAAAAAAGTTGTTCAGACGTCGAGGGCTTATTCTGTTTTTGATGATGAAAACCCATCTGTTTCCACCGAAAAACCTTTCAGGGGATCGTTTGCAACAGTTTGGAAGCATTTTTGAGTGAATTGCAGAACGTCAGATTTTTGCTGAAATTGTGACCGCGCGGCTTAGGGATTTTTTCTAAAAAAGTTGTTCAGACGTCGAGGGCAAATTCTGTTTCTGATGATAAAAACCCATCTGCTTCCACCGGAAAAGCTTTCAGGAGAGCGTTTGCAACAGTTTGCCACTATTTCTGAGTAAATTGAGGAAGGTCAGATTTTTGCTGAAATTGTGACCGCGCGGCTTAGGGATTTTTTCAAAAAAAGTTGTTCAGACGTCGAGGGCTTATTCTGTTTCTGATGATAAAAACCTATCTGTTTCCACCGAAAAACCTTTCAGGGGATCATTTGTGAATGTTTGGCAGGATTTTTGAGTAAATTGCAGAACGTCAAATTTTTGCTGAAATTGTGACCGCGCGGCTTAGGGATTTTTTCAAAAAAAGTTGTTCAGACGTCGAGGGCTTATTCTGTTTCTGATGATAAAACCCATCTGTTTCCACCGAAAAACCTTTCAGGGGATAGTTTGCAACAGTTTGGCAGCATTTTTGAGTGAATTGCAGAACGTCAGATTTTTGCTAAAATTGTGACCGCGCGGCTAAGGGATTTTTTCAAAAAAAAGTTGTTCAGACGTCGAGGGCTTATTCTGTTTTTGCTGATGAAAACCCATCTGTTTCCACCGAAAAACCTTTCAGGGGATCGTTTGCAACAGTTTGGAAGCATTTTTGAGTGAATTGCAGAACGTCAGATTTTTGCTGAAATTGTGACCTCGCGGCTTAGGGATTTTTTTTAAAAAAAGTTGTTCAGACGTCGAGGGCTTATTCTGTTTTTGATGATGAAAACCCATCTGTTTCCACCGAAAAACCTTTCAGGGGATCATTTGTGAATGTTTGGCAGGATTTTTGAGTAAATTGCAGAACGTCAAATTTTTGCTGAAATTGTGACCGCGCGGCTTAGGGATTTTTTCAAAAAAAGTTGTTCAGACGTCGAGGGCTTATTCTGTTTCTGATGATAAAACCCATCTGTTTCCACCGAAAAACCTTTCAGGGGATAGTTTGCAAGAGTTTGGCAGCATTTTTGAGTGAATTGCAGAACGTCAGATTTTTGCTAAAATTGTGACCGCGCGGCTTAGGGATTTTTTCAAAAAAAAGTTGTGCAGACGTCGAGGGCTTATTCTGTTTTTGATGATGAAAACCCATCTGTTTCCACCGAAAAACCTTTCAGGGGATCGTTTGCAACAGTTTGGAAGCATTTTTGAGTGAATTGCAGAACGTCAGATTTTTGCTGAAATTGTGACCTCGCGGCTTTGGGATTTTTTCAAAAAAAGTTGTTCAGACGTCGAGGGCAAATTCTGTTTCTGATGATAAAAACCCATCTGTTTCCACCGGAAAAGCTTTCAGGAGAGCGTTTGCAACAGTTTGCCACTATTTCTGAGTAAATTGAGGAAGGTCAGATTTTTGCTGAAATTGTGACCGCGCGGCTTAGGGATTTTTTCAAAAAAAGTTGTTCAGACGTCGAGGGCTTATTCTGTTTCTGATGATAAAAACCTATCTGTTTCCACCGAAAAACCTTTCAGGGGATCATTTGTGAATGTTTGGCAGGATTTTTGAGTAAATTGCAGAACGTCAAATTTTTGCTGAAATTGTGACCGCGCGGCTTAGGGATTTTTTCAAAAAAAGTTGTTCAGACGTCGAGGGCTTATTCTGTTTCTGATGATAAAACCCATCTGTTTCCACCGAAAAACCTTTCAGGGGATAGTTTGCAACAGTTTGGCAGCATTTTTGAGTGAATTGCAGAACGTCAGATTTTTGCTAAAATTGTGACCGCGCGGCTAAGGGATTTTTTCAAAAAAAAGTTGTTCAGACGTCGAGGGCTTATTCTGTTTTTGCTGATGAAAACCCATCTGTTTCCACCGAAAAACCTTTCAGGGGATCGTTTGCAACAGTTTGGAAGCATTTTTGAGTGAATTGCAGAACGTCAGATTTTTGCTGAAATTGTGACCGCGCGGCTTAGGGATTTTTTTTAAAAAAAGTTGTTCAGACGTCGAGGGCTTATTCTGTTTTTGATGATGAAAACCTATCTGTTTCCACCGAAAAACCTTTCAGGGGATCATTTGTGAATGTTTGGCAGGATTTTTGAGTAAATTGCAGAACGTCAAATTTTTGCTGAAATTGTGACCGCGCGGCTTAGGGATTTTTTCAAAAAAAGTTTTTCAGACGTCGAGGGCTTATTCTGTTTCTGATGATAAAACCCATCTGTTTCCACCGAAAAACCTTTCAGGGGATAGTTTGCAAGAGTTTGGCAGCATTTTTGAGTGAATTGCAGAACGTCAGATTTTTGCTAAAATTGTGACCGCGCGGCTTAGGGATTTTTTCAAAAAAAAGTTGTGCAGACGTCGAGGGCTTATTCTGTTTTTGATGATGAAAACCCATCTGTTTCCACCGAAAAACCTTTCAGGGGATCGTTTGCAACAGTTTGGAAGCATTTTTGAGTGAATTGCAGAACGTCAGATTTTTGCTGAAATTGTGACCTCGCGGCTTTGGGATTTTTTCAAAAAAAGTTGTTCAGACGTCGAGGGCAAATTCTGTTTCTGATGATAAAAACCCATCTGTTTCCACCGGAAAAGCTTTCAGGAGAGCGTTTGCAACAGTTTGCCACTATTTCTGAGTAAATTGCGGAAGGTCAGATTTTTGCTGAAATTGTGACCGCGCGGCTTAGGGATTTTTTCAAAAAAGGTTGTTCAGACGTCGAGGGCTTATTCTGTTTCTGATGATAAAAACCTATCTGTTTCCACCGAAAAACCTTTCAGGGGATCATTTGTGACAGTTTGGCAGGATTTTTGAGTAAATTGCAGAACGTCAAATTTTTGCTGAAATTGTGACCGCGCGGCTTAGGGATTTTTTCAAAAAAAGTTGTTCAGACGTCGAGGGCAAATTCTGTTTCTGATGATAAAAACCCATCTGCTTCCACCGGAAAAGCTTTCAGGAGAGCGTTTGCAACAGTTTGCCACTATTTCTGAGTAAATTGAGGAAGGTCAGATTTTTGCTGAAATTGTGACCGCGCGGCTTAGGGATTTTTTCAAAAAAAGTTGTTCAGACGTCGAGGGCTTATTCTGTTTCTGATGATAAAAACCTATCTGTTTCCACCGAAAAACCTTTCAGGGGATCCTTTTTGAATGTTTGGCAGGATTTTTGAGTAAATTGCAGAACGACAAATTTTTGCTGAAATTGTGACCGCGCGGCTTAGGGATTTTTTCAAAAAAAGTTGTGCAGACGTCGAGGGCTTATTCTGTTTCTGATGATAAAACCCATCTGTTTCCACCGAAAAACCTTTCAGGGGATAGTTTGCAACAGTTTGGCAGCATTTTTGAGTGAATTGCAGAACGTCAGATTTTTGCTAAAATTGTGACCGCGCGGCTTAGGGATTTTTTCAAAAAAAAGTTTTTCAGACGTCGAGGGCTTATTCTGTTTTTGATGATGAAAACCCATCTGTTTCCACCGAAAAACCTTTCAGGGGATCGTTTGCAACAGTTTGGAAGCATTTTTGAGTGAATTGCAGAACGTCAGATTTTTGCTGAAATTGTGACCGCGCGGCTTAGGGATTTTTTCAAAAAAAGTTGTTCAGACGTCGAGGGCAAATTCTGTTTCTGATGATAAAAACCCATCTGCTTCCACCGGAAAAGCTTTCAGGAGAGCGTTTGCAACAGTTTGCCACTATTTCTGAGTAAATTGAAGAAGGTCAGATTTTTGCTGAAATTGTGACCGCGCGGCTTAGGGATTTTTTCAAAAAAAGTTGTTCAGACGTCGAGGGCTTATTCTGTTTCTGATGATAAAAACCTATCTGTTTCCACCGAAAAACCTTTCAGGGGATCATTTTGAATGTTTGGCAGCATTTTTGAGTAAATTGCAGAACGTCAAATTTTTGCTGAAATTGTGACCGCGCGGCTTAGGGATTTTTTAAAAAAAAGTTGTTCAGACGTCGAGGGCTTATTCTGTTTCTGATGATAAAACCCATCTGTTTCCACCGAAAAACCTTTCAGGGGATAGTTTGCAACAGTTTGGAAGCATTTTTGAGTGAATTGCAGAACGTCAGATTTTTGCTGAAATTGTGACCGCGTGGCTTAGGGATTTTTTAAAAAAAAAGTTGTTCAGACGTCGAGGGCAAATTCTGTTTCTGATGATAAAAACCCATCTGCTTCCACCGGAAAAGCTTTCAGGAGAGCGTTTGCAACAGTTTGCCACTATTTCTGAGTAAATTGAGAAAGGTCAGATTTTTGCTGAAATTTTGACCGCGCGGCTTAGGGATTTTTTCAAAAAAAGTTGTTCAGACGTCGAGGGCTTATTCTGTTTCTGATGATAAAAACCTATCTGTTTCCACCGAAAAACCTTTCAGGGGATCATTTGTGAATGTTTGGCAGGATTTTTGAGTAAATTGCAGAACGTCAAATTTTTGCTGAAATTGTGACCGCGCTGCTTAGGGATTTTTTCAAAAAAAGTTGTTCAGACGTCGAGGGCTTATTCTGTTTCTGATGATAAAAACCCATCTGCTTCCACCGGAAAAGCTTTCAGGAGAGCGTTTGCAACAGTTTGCCACTATTTCTGAGTAAATTGAGGAAGGTCAGATTTTTGCTGAAATTGTGACCCCGCTTAGGGATTTTTTCAAAAAAAGTTGTTCAGACGTCGAGGGCTTATTCTGTTTTTGATGATGAAAACCCATCTGTTTCCACCGGAAAACCTTTCAGGGGATCGTTTGCAACAGTTTGGAAGCATTTTTGAGTGAATTGCAGAACGTCAGATTTTTGCTGAAATTGTGACCGCGCGGCTTAGGGATTTTTTCAAAAAAAGTTGTTCAGACGTCGAGGGCAAATTCTGTTTCTGATGATAAAAACCCATCTGCTTCCACCGGAAAAGCTTTCAGGAGAGCGTTTGCAACAGTTTGCCACTATTTCTGAGTAAATTGAGTAAGGTCAGATTTTTGCTGAAATTGTGACCGCGCGGCTTAGGGATTTTTTCAAAAAAAGTTGTTCAGACGTCGAGGGCTTATTCTGTTTCTGATGATAAAAACCTATCTGTTTCCACCGAAAAACCTTTCAGGGGATCATTTGTGAATGTTTGGCAGCATTTTTGAGTAAATTGCAGAACGTCAAATTTTTGCTGAAATTGTGACCGCGCGGCTTAGGGATTTTTTCAAAAAAAGTTGTTCAGACGTCGAGGGCTTATTCTGTTTCTGATGATGAAACCCATCTGTTTCCACCGAAAAACCTTTCAGGGGATCGTTTGCAACAGTTTGGCAGCATTTTTGAGTGAATTGCAGAACGTCAGATTTTTGCTAAAATTGTGACCGCGCGGCTTAGGGATTTTTTCAAAAAAAAGTTGTTCAGACGTCGAGGGCTTATTCTGTTTTTGATGATGAAAACCCATCTGTTTCCACCGAAAAACCTTTCAGGGGATCGTTTGCAACAGTTTGGAAGCATTTTTGAGTGAATTGCAGAACGTCAGATTTTTGCTGAAATTGTGACCGCGCGGCTTAGGGATTTTTTCAAAAAATGTTGTTCAGACGTCGAGGGCAAATTCTGTTTCTGATGATAAAAACCTGTCTGCTTCCACCGGAAAAGCTTTCAGGAGAGCGTTTGCAACAGTTTGCCACTATTTCTGAGTAAATTGAGGAAGGTCAGATTTTTGCTGAAATTGTGACCGCGCGGCTTAGGGATTTTTTCAAAAAAAGTTATTCAGACGTCGAGGGCTTATTCTGTTTCTGATGATAAAAACCTATCTGTTTCCACCGAAAAACCTTTCAGGGGATCATTTGTGAATGTTTGGCAGGATTTTTGAGTAAATTGCAGAACGTCAATTTTTTGCTGAAATTGTGACCGCGCGGCTTAGGGATTTTTTCAAAAAAAGTTGTGCAGACGTCGAGGGCTTATTCTGTTTCTGATGATAAAACCCATCTGTTTCCACCGAAAAACCTTTCAGGGGATCGTTTGCAACAGTTTGGCAGCATTTTTGAGTGAATTGCAGAACGTCAGATTTTTGCTAAAATTGTGACCGCGCGGCTTAGGGATTTTTTCAAAAAAAAGTTGTTCAGACGTCGAGGGCTTATTCTGTTTTTGATGATGAAAACCCATCTGTTTCCACCGAAAAACCTTTCAGGGGATCGTTTGCAACAGTTTGGAAGCATTTTTGAGTGAATTGCAGAACGTCAGATTTTTGCTGAAATTGTGACCGCGCGGCTTAGGGATTTTTTCAAAAAAAGTTGTTCAGACGTCGAGGGCTTATTCTGTTTCTGATGATAAAAACCTATCTGTTTCCACCGAAAAACCTTTCAGGGGATCATTTGTGAATGTTTGGCAGCATTTTTGAGTAAATTGCAGAACGTCAAATTTTTGCTGAAATTGTGACCGCGCGGCTTAGTGATTTTTTCAAAAAAAGTTGTGCAGACGTCGAGGGCTTATTCTGTTTCTGAAGATAAAACCCATCTGTTTCCACCGAAAAACCGTTCAGGGGATCGTTTGCAACAGTTTGGCAGCATTTTTGAGTGAATTGCAGAACGTCAGATTTTTGCTAAAATTGTGACCGCGCGGCTTAGGGATTTTTTCAAAAAAAAGTTGTTCAGACGTCGAGGGCTTATTCTGTTTTTGATGATGAAAACCCATCTGTTTCCACCGAAAAACCTTTCAGGGGATCGTTTGCAACAGTTTGGAAGCATTTTTGAGTGAATTGCAGAACGTCAGATTTTTGCTGAAATTGTGACCGCGCGGCTTAGGGATTTTTTCAAAAAAAGTTGTTCAGACGTCGAGGGCAAATTCTGTTTCTGATGATAAAAACCCGTCTGCTTCCACCGGAAAAGCTTTCAGGAGAGCGTTTGCAACAGTTTGCCACTATTTCTGAGTAAATTGAGGAAGGTCAGATTTTTGCTGAAATTGTGACCGCGCGGCTTAGGGATTTTTTCAAAAAAAGTTATTCAGACGTCGAGGGCTTATTCTGTTTCTGATGATAAAAACCTATCTGTTTCCACCGAAAAACCTTTCAGGGGATCATTTGTGAATGTTTGGCAGGATTTTTGAGTAAATTGCAGAACGTCAAATTTTTGCTGAAATTGTGACCGCGCGGCTTAGGGATTTTTTCAAAAAAAGTTGTTCAGACGTCGAGGGCTTATTCTGTTTCTGATGATAAAACCCATCTGTTTCCACCGAAAAACCTTTCAGGGGATAGTTTGCAACAGTTTGGCAGCATTTTTGAGTGAATTGCAGAACGTCAGATTTTTGCTAAAATTGTGACCGCGCGGCTAAGGGATTTTTTCAAAAAAAAGTTGTTCAGACGTCGAGGGCTTATTCTGTTTTTGCTGATGAAAACCCATCTGTTTCCACCGAAAAACCTTTCAGGGGATCGTTTGCAACAGTTTGGAAGCATTTTTGAGTGAATTGCAGAACGTCAGATTTTTGCTGAAATTGTGACCGCGCGGCTTAGGGATTTTTTCAAAAAAAGTTGTTCAGACGTCGAGGGCAAATTCTGTTTCTGATGATAAAAACCCATCTGCTTCCACCGGAAAAGCTTTCAGGAGAGCGTTTGCAACAGTTTGCCACTATTTCTGAGTAAATTGAGGAAGGTCAGATTTTTGCTGAAATTGTGACCGGGCGGCTTAGGGATTTTTTCAAAAAAAGTTGTTCAGACGTCGAGGGCTTATTCTGTTTCTGATGATAAAAACCTATCTGTTTCCACCGAAAAACCTTTCAGGGGATCATTTGTGAATGTTTGGCAGCATTTTTGAGTAAATTGCAGAACGTCAAATTTTTGCTGAAATTGTGACCGCGCGGCTTAGGGATTTTTTCAAAAAAAGTTGTGCAGACGTCGAGGGCTTATTCTGTTTCTGATGATAAAACCCATCTGTTTCCACTGAAAAACCTTTCAGGGGATCGTTTGCAACAGTTTGGAAGCATTTTTGAGTGAATTGCAGAACGTCAGATTTTTGCTGAAATTGTGACCGCGCGGCTTAGGGATTTTTTCTAAAAAAGTTGTTCAGACGTCGAGGGCAAATTCTGTTTCTGATGATAAAAACCCATCTGCTTCCACCGGAAAAGCTTTCAGGAGAGCGTTTGCAACAGTTTGCCACTATTTCTGAGTAAATTGAGGAAGGTCAGATTTTTGCTGAAATTGTGACCGCGCGGCTTAGGGATTTTTTCAAAAAAAGTTGTTCAGACGTCGAGGGCTTATTCTGTTTCTGATGATAAAAACCCATCTGTTTCCACCGAAAAACCTTTCAGGGGATCATTTGTGAATGTTTGGCAGCATTTTTGAGTAAATTGCAGAACGTCAAATTTTTGCTGAAATTGTGATCGCGCGGCTTAGGGATTTTTTCAAAAAAAGTTGTTCAGACGTCGAGGGCTTATTCTCTTTCTGATGATAAAACCCATCTGTTTCCACCGAAAAACCTTTCAGGGGATCGTTTGCAACAGTTTGGCAGCATTTTTGAGTGAATTGCAGAACGTCAGATTTTTGCTAAAATTGTGACCGCGCGGCTTAGGGATTTTTTCAAAAAAAAGTTGTTCAGACGTCGAGGGCTTATTCTGTTTTTGATGATGAAAACCCATCTGTTTCCACCGAAAAACCTTTCAGGGGATCGTTTGCAACAGTTTGGAAGCATTTTTGAGTGAATTGCAGAACGTCAGATTTTTGCTGAAATTGTGACCGCGCGGCTTAGGGATTTTTTCTAAAAAAGTTGTTCAGACGTCGAGGGCAAATTCTGTTTCTGATGATAAAAACCCATCTGCTTCCACCGGAAAAGCTTTCAGGAGAGCGTTTGCAACAGTTTGCCACTATTTCTGAGTAAATTGAGGAAGGTCAGATTTTTGCTGAAATTGTGACCGCGCGGCTTAGGGATTTTTTCAAAAAAAGTTGTTCAGACGTCGAGGGCTTATTCTGTTTCTGATGATAAAAACCTATCTGTTTCCACCGAAAAACCTTTCAGGGGATCATTTGTGAATGTTTGGCAGGATTTTTGAGTAAATTGCAGAACGTCAAATTTTTGCTGAAATTGTGACCGCGCGGCTTAGGGATTTTTTCAAAAAAAGTTGTTCAGACGTCGAGGGCTTATTCTGTTTCTGATGATAAAACCCATCTGTTTCCACCGAAAAACCTTTCAGGGGATAGTTTGCAACAGTTTGGCAGCATTTTTGAGTGAATTGCAGAACGTCAGATTTTTGCTAAAATTGTGACCGCGCGGCTAAGGGATTTTTTCAAAAAAAAGTTGTTCAGACGTCGAGGGCTTATTCTGTTTTTGCTGATGAAAACCCATCTGTTTCCACCGAAAAACCTTTCAGGGGATCGTTTGCAACAGTTTGGAAGCATTTTTGAGTGAATTGCAGAACGTCAGATTTTTGCTGAAATTGTGACCGCGCGGCTTAGGGATTTTTTCAAAAAAAGTTGTTCAGACGTCGAGGGCAAATTCTGTTTCTGATGATAAAAACCCATCTGCTTCCACCGGAAAAGCTTTCAGGAGAGCGTTTGCAACAGTTTGCCACTATTTCTGAGTAAATTGAGGAAGGTCAGATTTTTGCTGAAATTGTGACCGCGCGGCTTAGGGATTTTTTCAAAAAAAGTTGTTCAGACGTCGAGGGCAAATTCTGTTTCTGATGATAAAAACCCATCTGCTTCCACCGGAAAAGCTTTCAGGAGAGCGTTTGCAACAGTTTGCCACTATTTCTGAGTAAATTGAGGAAGGTCAGATTTTTGCTGAAATTGTGACCGCGCGGCTTAGGGATTTTTTCAAAAAAAGTTGTTCAGACGTCGAGGGCTTATTCTGTTTCTGATGATAAAAACCCATCTGTTTCCACCGAAAAACCTTTCAGGGGATCATTTGTGAATGTTTGGCAGCATTTTTGAGTAAATTGCAGAATGTCAAATTTTTGCTGAAATTGTGATCGCGCGGCTTAGGGATTTTTTCAAAAAAAGTTGTTCAGACGTCGAGGGCTTATTCTCTTTCTGATGATAAAACCCATCTGTTTCCACCGAAAAACCTTTCAGGGGATCGTTTGCAACAGTTTGGCAGCATTTTTGAGTGAATTGCAGAACGTCAGATTTTTGCTAAAATTGTGACCGCGCGGCTTAGGGATTTTTTCAAAAAAAAGTTGTTCAGACGTCGAGGGCTTATTCTGTTTTTGATGATGAAAACCCATCTGCTTCCACCGGAAAAGCTTTCAGGAGAGCGTTTGCAACAGTTTGCCACTATTTCTGAGTAAATTGAGGAAGGTCAGATTTTTGCTGAAATTGTGACCGCGCGGCTTAGGGATTTTTTCAAAAAAAGTTTTTCAGACGTCAAGGGCTTATTCTGTTTCTGATGATAAAAACCTATCTGTTTCCACCGAAAAACCTTTCAGGGGATCATTTGTGAATGTTTGGCAGGATTTTTGAGTAAATTGCAGAACGTCAAATTTTTGCTGAAATTGTGACCGCGCGGCTTAGGGATTTTTTCAAAAAAAGTTGTGCAGACGTCGAGGGCTTATTCTGTTTCTGATGGTAAAACCCATCTGTTTCCACCGAAAAACCTTTCAGGGGATAGTTTGCAACAGTTTGGCAGCATTTTTGAGTGAATTGCAGAACGTCAGATTTTTGCTAAAATTGTGACCTCGCGGCTTAGGGATTTTTTCAAAAAAAAGTTGTTCAGACGTCGAGGGCTTATTCTGTTTTTGATGATGAAAACCCATCTGTTTCCACCGAAAAACCTTTCAGGGGATCGTTTGCAACAGTTTGGAAGCATTTTTGAGTGAATTGCAGAACGTCAGATTTTTGCTGAAATTGTGACCGCGCGGCTTAGGGATTTTTTCAAAAAAAGTTGTTCAGACGTCGAGGGCAAATTCTGTTTCTGATGATAAAAACCCATCTGCTTCCACCGGAAAAGCTTTCAGGAGAGCGTTTGCAACAGTTTGCCACTATTTCTGAGTAAATTGAGGAAGGTCAGATTTTTGCTGAAATTGTGACCGCGCGGCTTAGGGATTTTTTCAAAAAAAGTTGTTCAGACGTCGAGGGCTTATTCTGTTTCTGATGATAAAAACCTATCTGTTTCCACCGAAAAACCTTTCAGGGGATCATTTGTGAATGTTTGGCAGCATTTTTGAGTAAATTGCAGAACGTCAAATTTTTGCTGAAATTGTGACCGCGCGGCTTAGGGATTTTTTCAAAAAAAGTTGTTCAGACGTCGAGGGCTTATTCTCTTTCTGATGATAAAACCCATCTGTTTCCACCGAAAAACCTTTCAGGGGATCGTTTGCAACAGTTTGGCAGCATTTTTGAGTGAATTGCAGAACGTCAGATTTTTGCTGAAATTGTGACCGCGCGGCTTAGGGATTTTTTCTAAAAAAGTTGTTCAGACGTCGAGGGCAAATTCTGTTTCTGATGATAAAAACCCATCTGCTTCCACCGGAAAAGCTTTCAGGAGAGCGTTTGCAACAGTTTGCCACTATTTCTGAGTAAATTGAGGAAGGTCAGATTTTTGCTGAAATTGTGACCGCGCGGCTTAGGGATTTTTTCAAAAAAAGTTGTTCAGACGTCGAGGGCTTATTCTGTTTCTGATGATAAAAACCTATCTGTTTCCACCGAAAAACCTTTCAGGGGATCATTTGTGAATGTTTGGGAGGATTTTTGAGTAAATTTCAGAACGTCAAATTTTTGCTGAAATTGTGACCGTGCGGCTTAGGGATTTTTTCAAAAAAAGTTGTGCAGACGTCGAGGGCTTATTCTGTTTCTGATGGTAAAACCCATCTGTTTCCACCGAAAAACCTTTCAGGGGATCTTTATTTTTTTATTTATTTATTTACGGCTACTAGCCCATAAAATATGTACAAACATAAAAACACAGGGACATAAAAACAGATATATCCGATAACAGAAGGTGAACACCACGATGCAAGGGTGGGTCGTTGAGCAGAGCCAAGTGGCGGCTTGGGGCCAGGAGAGCTCCAAGGGATGGATCACAGAAAAGGAAAACTAAAGACGAACTCCGACATGCACTCTCAACATAACAGTCCAATTAGTTTTGATGTTGTTGTTGTTTTTTGGTGGTTTTTGAGTGTGAGATAACCGCATTCAGAAATCTCGCCACCTGCAGAGTTACAGAAGGATCTGTATCCTGCAAAAGCAGTGCGGTGTGTGACTCAACAGGCCTGCCAACCAAGCGCAGTAAAGCAGGACCCAGGAATTTAGCCCTGGCTATGCTATGTAGGGGACAGTTGAACATCATATGTGAAAGAGATTCAACAGTTTCCCCGTCACACACGCAAAGCGGAGACACCAAACCATTGGAAAATCTGTGGTTCAGCAGGTTTGATGGAAAGACGTTGAACCTTGCACGAATAAATGCACGTCGGTGTGGTACTGATGAAAGAGATGACATGTATGATGGAAGGCCAAGTGGTGGGGTTATTCCGTGATACCTGGGGGAGCAGACACCCCCACCCCTGGCGAGGTTGTGTTGATTTTCAATGTCCGCTAATCTTTGCTCAATAAGGCTTTTGGCTGAGCGTAAGTTCATCTTTAAGGAGTCCGCTGGGGAAATTCCGATGCTCAGGAGTTTGGCATGGATTTTTCCTACCCACGGATTGACAAAGACGTCCCGCCAGAGGCACTGAAAAAGATAATGGTCGGGAAGCCTATGCCAGCTGGACAGCCAATAGCCAAAGACTCGCTTCCAGATGACAGTCTCCAATGATGCAATCCTTAACTCCAGACGTATGGCTGCATTGCTCACACACATGGGGAGTTTCAGAAGGCGACGGAGAAACTGATTCTGCAATGTCCCCAGTGATGTTAAATTGGACCCTGGGGCCCAGAGCGGGGCAGCATAACAGAGGGTGGAAACCACTTTTGCGTGGTATACCTTCAATGCAGAAGGGATGTGAGAGGCTCCGTCGGCCGCAAGAAATTGGAGTAGAGTATAAAGTATTGTTTTCCCTTTGTTTAGTAAATACTGTATCTGTGGCTTCCAGCTTAGATTGTAATGAAAAAAGACTCCCAGGTATTTAAATTTGAAAACCTGTTCTAATTGGACTCCATCTAACTTCCAGCTGTAAGTTTTCCGAGACCTGGAAAAGACCAGGACTTTAGATTTCCCATGATTAATTGTCAGATGGTTAAGTTTGCAATAAGCCGCAAAAATCTTTAGAGCTCTGCATAAACCAACTCTAGAGTAGGAAAGGATCGCTGCATCGTCGGCATATAGGAGCAAAGGGCAGCGAAAATCAGCTAGGCGGGGGGCATGAATGTTGGCTTGAGACTCGTTCAGAAAGAGCTTCATATCGCTAATAAACAGGTTGAAGAGGAGTGGGGCCAAAATGCAGCCTTGGCGCACACCTCTATTTATTGGGACCTCGTTGGATAGGTTTCCCGCCGGTGTGAGTCTCACTCTAGCCGACGACCCATGGTGTAATTGGGTTATAAGCCATAACAGCCTTCTATCTATGCCCCATCTCTCTAATTTCTTCCATAGGCAATTTCTTGGGATACTGTCGAAGGCAGCCTTTAGGTCTATAAAAGCGACACATAGGCGCCCCCGACTCGGGGCAGAATATTTTCTGGCAAGATGATACATGATTACCATATGGTCAGAGGTCGAGTAATTGTTCCTAAAACCCGCTTGCTCATGGCCGATCAAATTTGAGTCGTTTGCCCAATGGGACAGCTTGGACAGCAAAAATTTTGCATAAATTTTCCCGATGATAGACAAAAGGCTGATGTTCCGATAGTTCTCTCAGGGGATCTTTTGCAACAGTTTGGCAGCATTTTTGAGTGAATTGCAGAACGTCAGATTTTTGCTAAAATTGTGACCGCGCGGCTTAGGGATTTTTTCTAAAAAAGTTGTTCAGACGTCGAGGGCAAATTCTGTTTCTGATGATAAAAACCCATCTGCTTCCACCGGAAAAGCTTTCAGGAGAGCGTTTGCAACAGTTTGCCACTATTTCTGAGTAAATTGAGGAAGGTCAGATTTTTGCTGAAATTGTGACCGCGCGGCTTAGGGATTTTTTCAAAAAAAGTTGTTCAGACGTCGAGGGCTTATTCTGTTTCTGATGATAAAAACCTATCTGTTTCCACCGAAAAACCTTTCAGGGGATCATTTGTGAATGTTTGGCAGGATTTTTGAGTAAATTGCAGAACGTCAAATTTTTGCTGAAATTGTGACCGCGCGGCTTAGGGATTTTTTCTAAAAAAGTTGTTCAGACGTCGAGGGCAAATTCTGTTTCTGATGATAAAAACCCATCTGCTTCCACCGGAAAAGCTTTCAGGAGAGCGTTTGCAACAGTTTGCCACTATTTCTGAGTAAATTGAGGAAGGTCAGATTTTTGCTGAAATTGTGACCGCGCGGCTTAGGGATTTTTTCAAAAAAAGTTGTTCAGACGTCGAGGGCTTATTCTGTTTCTGATGATAAAAACCTATCTGTTTCCACCGAAAAACCTTTCAGGGGATCATTTGTGAATGTTTGGCAGGATTTTTGAGTAAATTTCAGAACGTCAAATTTTTGCTGAAATTGTGACCGTGCGGCTTAGGGATTTTTTCAAAAAAAGTTGTGCAGACGTCGAGGGCTTATTCTGTTTCTGATGGTAAAACCCATCTGTTTCCACCGAAAAACCTTTCAGGGGATCTTTATTTTTTTATTTATTTATTTACGGCTACTAGCCCATAAAATATGTACAAACATAAAAACACAGGGACATAAAAACAGATATATCCGATAACAGAAGGTGAACACCACGATGCAAGGGTGGGTCGTTGAGCAGAGCCAAGTGGCGGCTTGGGGCCAGGAGAGCTCCAAGGGATGGATCACAGAAAAGGAAAACTAAAGACGAACTCCGACATGCACTCTCAACATAACAGTCCAATTAGTTTTGATGTTGTTGTTGTTTTTTGGTGGTTTTTGAGTGTGAGATAACCGCATTCAGAAATCTCGCCACCTGCAGAGTTACAGAAGGATCTGTATCCTGCAAAAGCAGTGCGGTGTGTGACTCAACAGGCCTGCCAACCAAGCGCAGTAAAGCAGGACCCAGGAATTTAGCCCTGGCTATGCTATGTAGGGGACAGTTGAACATCATATGTGAAAGAGATTCAACAGTTTCCCCGTCACACACGCAAAGCGGAGACACCAAACCATTGGAAAATCTGTGGTTCAGCAGGTTTGATGGAAAGACGTTGAACCTTGCACGAATAAATGCACGTCGGTGTGGTACTGATGAAAGAGATGACATGTATGATGGAAGGCCAAGTGGTGGGGTTATTCCGTGATACCTGGGGGAGCAGACACCCCCACCCCTGGCGAGGTTGTGTTGATTTTCAATGTCCGCTAATCTTTGCTCAATAAGGCTTTTGGCTGAGCGTAAGTTCATCTTTAAGGAGTCCGCTGGGGAAATTCCGATGCTCAGGAGTTTGGCATGGATTTTTCCTACCCACGGATTGACAAAGACGTCCCGCCAGAGGCACTGAAAAAGATAATGGTCGGGAAGCCTATGCCAGCTGGACAGCCAATAGCCAAAGACTCGCTTCCAGATGACAGTCTCCAATGATGCAATCCTTAACTCCAGACGTATGGCTGCATTGCTCACACACATGGGGAGTTTCAGAAGGCGACGGAGAAACTGATTCTGCAATGTCCCCAGTGATGTTAAATTGGACCCTGGGGCCCAGAGCGGGGCAGCATAACAGAGGGTGGAAACCACTTTTGCGTGGTATACCTTCAATGCAGAAGGGATGTGAGAGGCTCCGTCGGCCGCAAGAAATTGGAGTAGAGTATAAAGTATTGTTTTCCCTTTGTTTAGTAAATACTGTATCTGTGGCTTCCAGCTTAGATTGTAATGAAAAAAGACTCCCAGGTATTTAAATTTGAAAACCTGTTCTAATTGGACTCCATCTAACTTCCAGCTGTAAGTTTTCCGAGACCTGGAAAAGACCAGGACTTTAGATTTCCCATGATTAATTGTCAGATGGTTAAGTTTGCAATAAGCCGCAAAAATCTTTAGAGCTCTGCATAAACCAACTCTAGAGTAGGAAAGGATCGCTGCATCGTCGGCATATAGGAGCAAAGGGCAGCGAAAATCAGCTAGGCGGGGGGCATGAATGTTGGCTTGAGACTCGTTCAGAAAGAGCTTCATATCGCTAATAAACAGGTTGAAGAGGAGTGGGGCCAAAATGCAGCCTTGGCGCACACCTCTATTTATTGGGACCTCGTTGGATAGGTTTCCCGCCGGTGTGAGTCTCACTCTAGCCGACGACCCATGGTGTAATTGGGTTATAAGCCATAACAGCCTTCTATCTATGCCCCATCTCTCTAATTTCTTCCATAGGCAATTTCTTGGGATACTGTCGAAGGCAGCCTTTAGGTCTATAAAAGCGACACATAGGCGCCCCCGACTCGGGGCAGAATATTTTCTGGCAAGATGATACATGATTACCATATGGTCAGAGGTCGAGTAATTGTTCCTAAAACCCGCTTGCTCATGGCCGATCAAATTTGAGTCGTTTGCCCAATGGGACAGCTTGGACAGCAAAAATTTTGCATAAATTTTCCCGATGATAGACAAAAGGCTGATGTTCCGATAGTTCTCTCAGGGGATCTTTTGCAACAGTTTGGCAGCATTTTTGAGTGAATTGCAGAACGTCAGATTTTTGCTAAAATTGTGACCGCGCGGCTTAGGGATTTTTTCTAAAAAAGTTGTTCAGACGTCGAGGGCAAATTCTGTTTCTGATGATAAAAACCCATCTGCTTCCACCGGAAAAGCTTTCAGGAGAGCGTTTGCAACAGTTTGCCACTATTTCTGAGTAAATTGAGGAAGGTCAGATTTTTGCTGAAATTGTGACCGCGCGGCTTAGGGATTTTTTCAAAAAAAGTTGTTCAGACGTCGAGGGCTTATTCTGTTTCTGATGATAAAAACCTATCTGTTTCCACCGAAAAACCTTTCAGGGGATCATTTGTGAATGTTTGGCAGGATTTTTGAGTAAATTGCAGAACGTCAAATTTTTGCTGAAATTGTGACCGCGCGGCTTAGGGATTTTTTCTAAAAAAGTTGTTCAGACGTCGAGGGCAAATTCTGTTTCTGATGATAAAAACCCATCTGCTTCCACCGGAAAAGCTTTCAGGAGAGCGTTTGCAACAGTTTGCCACTATTTCTGAGTAAATTGAGGAAGGTCAGATTTTTGCTGAAATTGTGACCGCGCGGCTTAGGGATTTTTTCAAAAAAAGTTGTTCAGACGTCGAGGGCTTATTCTGTTTCTGATGATAAAAACCTATCTGTTTCCACCGAAAAACCTTTCAGGGGATCATTTGTGAATGTTTGGCAGGATTTTTGAGTAAATTTCAGAACGTCAAATTTTTGCTGAAATTGTGACCGTGCGGCTTAGGGATTTTTTCAAAAAAAGTTGTGCAGACGTCGAGGGCTTATTCTGTTTCTGATGGTAAAACCCATCTGTTTCCACCGAAAAACCTTTCAGGGGATCGTTTGCAACAGTTTGGCAGCATTTTTGAGTGAATTGCAGAACGTCAGATTTTTGCTAAAATTGTGACCGCGCGGCTTAGGGATTTTTTCAAAAAAAAGTTTTTCAGACGTCGAGGGCTTATTCTGTTTTTGATGATGAAAACCCATCTGTTTCCACCGAAAAACCTTTCAGGGGATCGTTTGCAACAGTTTGGAAGCATTTTTGAGTGAATTGCAGAACGTCAGATTTTTGCTGAAATTGTGACCGCGCGGCTTAGGGATTTTTTCTAAAAAAGTTGTTCAGACGTCGAGGGCAAATTCTGTTTCTGATGATAAAAACCCATCTGCTTCCACCGGAAAAGCTTTCAGGAGAGCGTTTGCAACAGTTTGCCACTATTTCTGAGTAAATTGAGGAAGGTCAGATTTTTGCTGAAATTGTGAC
The DNA here is from genome assembly GCF_964270895.1 of Podarcis filfolensis. NCBI lineage: Eukaryota > Metazoa > Chordata > Lepidosauria > Squamata > Lacertidae > Podarcis > Podarcis filfolensis. The sequence continues at coordinate 89,748,139 of NC_139608.1, forward strand.
CGCGCGGCTTAGGGATTTTTTCAAAAAAAGTTGTTCAGACGTCGAGGGCTTATTCTGTTTCTGATGATAAAAACCTATCTGTTTCCACCGAAAAACCTTTCAGGGGATCATTTGTGAATGTTTGGCAGGATTTTTGAGTAAATTGCAGAACGTCAAATTTTTGCTGAAATTGTGACCGCGCGGCTTAGGGATTTTTTCAAAAAAAGTTGTGCAGACGTCGAGGGCTTATTCTGTTTCTGATGGTAAAACCCATCTGTTTCCACCGAAAAACCTTTCAGGGGATCGTTTGCAACAGTTTGGCAGCATTTTTGAGTGAATTGCAGAACGTCAGATTTTTGCTGAAATTGTGACCGCGCGGCTTAGGGATTTTTTCTAAAAAAGTTGTTCAGACGTCGAGGGCAAATTCTGTTTCTGATGATAAAAACCCATCTGCTTCCACCGGAAAAGCTTTCAGGAGAGCGTTTGCAACAGTTTGCCACTATTTCTGAGTAAATTGAGGAAGGTCAGATTTTTGCTGAAATTGTGACCGCGCGGCTTAGGGATTTTTTCAAAAAAAGTTGTTCAGACGTCGAGGGCTTATTCTGTTTCTGATGATAAAAACCTATCTGTTTCCACCGAAAAACCTTTCAGGGGATCATTTGTGAATGTTTGGCAGGATTTTTGAGTAAATTTCAGAACGTCAAATTTTTGCTGAAATTGTGACCGTGCGGCTTAGGGATTTTTTCAAAAAAAGTTGTGCAGACGTCGAGGGCTTATTCTGTTTCTGATGGTAAAACCCATCTGTTTCCACCGAAAAACCTTTCAGGGGATCGTTTGCAACAGTTTGGCAGCATTTTTGAGTGAATTGCAGAACGTCAGATTTTTGCTAAAATTGTGACCGCGCGGCTTAGGGATTTTTTCAAAAAAAAGTTTTTCAGACGTCGAGGGCTTATTCTGTTTTTGATGATGAAAACCCATCTGTTTCCACCGAAAAACCTTTCAGGGGATCGTTTGCAACAGTTTGGAAGCATTTTTGAGTGAATTGCAGAACGTCAGATTTTTGCTGAAATTGTGACCGCGCGGCTTAGGGATTTTTTCTAAAAAAGTTGTTCAGACGTCGAGGGCAAATTCTGTTTCTGATGATAAAAACCCATCTGCTTCCACCGGAAAAGCTTTCAGGAGAGCGTTTGCAACAGTTTGCCACTATTTCTGAGTAAATTGAGGAAGGTCAGATTTTTGCTGAAATTGTGACCGCGCGGCTTAGGGATTTTTTCAAAAAAAGTTGTTCAGACGTCGAGGGCTTATTCTGTTTCTGATGATAAAAACCTATCTGTTTCCACCGAAAAACCTTTCAGGGGATCATTTGTGAATGTTTGGCAGGATTTTTGAGTAAATTGCAGAACGTCAAATTTTTGCTAAAATTGTGACCGCGCGGCTTAGGGATTTTTTCAAAAAAAGTTGTGCAGACGTCGAGGGCTTATTCTGTTTCTGATGGTAAAACCCATCCGTTTCCACCGAAAAACCTTTCAGGGGATCGTTTGCAACAGTTTGGCAGCATTTTTGAGTGAATTGCAGAACGTCAGATTTTTGCTGAAATTGTGACCGCGCGGCTTAGGGATTTTTTCAAAAAAATGTGTTCAGACGTCGAGGGCAAATTCTGTTTCTGATGATAAAAACCCATCTGCTTCCTCCGGAAAAGCTTTCAGGAGAGCGTTTGCAACGGTTTGCCACTATTTCTGAGTAAATTGAGGAAGGTCAGATTTTTGCTGAAATTGTGACCGCGCGGCTTAGGGATTTTTTCAAGAAAAGTTGTTCAGACGTCGAGGGCTTATTCTGTTTCTGATGATAAAAACCGATCTGTTTCCACCGAAAAACCTTTCAGGGGATCATTTGTGAATGTTTGGCAGCATTTTTGAGTAAATTGCAGAACGTCAAATTTTTGCTGAAATTGTGACCGCGCGGCTTAGGGATTTTTTCAAAAAAAGTTGTTCAGACGTCGAGGGCTTATTATCTTTCTGATGATAAAACCCATCTATTTCCACCGAAAAACCTTTCAGGGGATCGTTTGCAACAGTTTGGCAGCATTTTTGAGTGAATTGCAGAACGTCAGATTTTTGCTGAAATTGTGACCGCGCGGCTTAGGGATTTTTTCAAAAAAATGTGTTCAGACGTCGAGGGCAAATTCTGTTTCTGATGATAAAAACCCATCTGCTTCCACCGGAAAAGCTTTCAGGAGAGCGTTTGCAACAGTTTGCCACTATTTCTGAGTAAATTGAGGAAGGTCAGATTTTTGCTGAAATTGTGACCGCGCGGCTTAGGGATTTTTTTAAAAAAAGTTGTTCAGACGTCGAGGGCTTATTCTGTTTCTGATGATAAAAACCTATCTGTTTCCACCGAAAAACCTTTCAGGGGATCATTTGTGAATGTTTGGCAGGATTTTTGAGTAAATTTCAGAACGTCAAATTTTTGCTGAAATTGTGACCGCGCGGCTTAGGGATTTTTTCAAAAAAAGTTGTGCAGACGTCAAGGGCTTATTCTGTTTCTGATGATAAAACCCATCTGTTTCCACCGAAAAACCTTTCAGGGGATCGTTTGCAACAGTTTGGCAGCATTTTTGAGTGAATTGCAGAACGTCAGATTTTTGCTAAAATTGTGACCGCGCGGCTTAGGGATTTTTTCAAAAAAAAGTTGTTCAGACGTCGAGGGCTTATTCTGTTTTTGATGATGAAAACCCATCTGTTTCCACCGAAAAACCTTTCAGGGGATCGTTTGCAACAGTTTGGAAGCATTTTTGAGTGAATTGCAGAACGTCAGATTTTTGCTGAAATTGTGACCGCGCGGCTTAGGGATTTTTTCAAAAAAAGTTGTTCAGACGTCGAGGGCAAATTCTGTTTCTGGTGATAAAAACCCATCTGCTTCCACCGGAAAAGCTTTCAGGAGAGCGTTTGCAACAGTTTGCCACTATTTCTGAGTAAATTGAGGAAGGTCAGATTTTTGCTGAAATTGTGACCGCGCGGCTTAGGGATTTTTTCAAAAAAAGTTGTTCAGACGTCGAGGGCTTATTCTGTTTCTGATGATAAAAACCTATCTGTTTCCACCGAAAAACCTTTCAGGGGATCATTTGTGAATGTTTGGCAGGATTTTTGAGTAAATTGCAGAACGTCAAATTTTTGCTAAAATTGTGACCGCGCGGCTTAGGGATTTTTTCAAAAAAAGTTGTGCAGACGTCGAGGGCTTATTCTGTTTCTGATGGTAAAACCCATCTGTTTCCACCGAAAAACCTTTCAGGGGATCATTTGTGAATGTTTGGCAGGATTTTTGAGTAAATTGCAGAACGTCAAATTTTTGCTGAAATTGTGACCGCGCGGCTTAGGGATTTTTTCAAAAAAAGTTGTTTAGACGTCGAGGGCAAATTCTGTTTCTGATGATAAAAACCCATCTGCTTCCACCGGAAAAGCTTTCAGGAGAGCGTTTGCAACAGTTTGCCACTATTTCTGAGTAAATTGCAGAACGTCAAATTTTTTCTAAAATTGTGACCGCGCGGCTTAGGGATTTTTCCAAAAAAAGTTTTTCAGACGTCGAGGGCTTATTCTGTTTCTGATGATAAAAACCTATCTGTTTCCACCGAAAAATCTTTCAGGGGATCATTTGTGACAGTTTGGCAGCATTTTTGAGTGAATTGCAGAACGTCACATTTTTGCTAAAATTGTGACCGCGCGGCTTAGGGATTTTTTCCAAAAAAAGTTGTTCAGACGTCGAGGGCTTATTCTGTTTTTGATGATGAAAACCCATCTGTTTCCACCGAAAAACATTTCAGGGGATCGTTTGAAACAGGTTGGAAGCATTTTTGAGTGAATTGCAGAACGTCAGGTTTTTGCTGAAATTGTGACCGCGCGGCTTAGGGATTTTTTCAAAAAACGTTGTGCAGACGTCGAGGGCTTATTCTGTTTCTGATGATAAAAACCTATCTGTTTCCACCGAAAAACCTTTCAGGGGATCATTTGTGAATGTTTGGCAGGATTTTTGAGTAAATTGCAGAACGTCAAATTTTTGCTGAAATTGTGACCGCGCGGCTTAGGGATTTTTTCAAAAAAAGTTGTGCAGACGTCGAGGGCTTATTCTGTTTCTGATGATAAAACCCATCTGTTTCCACCGAAAAACCTTTCAGGGGATCGTTTGCAACAGTTTGGCAGCATTTTTGAGTGAATTGCAGAACTTCAGATTTTTGTTAAAATTGTGACCGCGTGGCTTAGGGATTTTTTCAAAAAAAAGTTGTTCAGACGTCGAGGGCTTATTCTGTTTTTGATGATGAAAACCCATCTGTTTCCACCGAAAAACCTTTCAGGGGATCGTTTGCAACAGTTTGGAAGCATTTTTGAGTGAATTGCAGAACGTCAGATTTTTGCTGAAATTGTGACCGCGCGGCTTAGGGATTTTTTCAAAAAAAGTTGTTCAGACGTCGAGGGCAAATTCTGTTTCTGATGATAAAAACCCATCTGCTTCCACCGGAAAAGCTTTCAGGAGAGCGTTTGCAACAGTTTGCCACTATTTCTGAGTAAATTGAGGAAGGTCAGATTTTTGCTGAAATTGTGACCGCGCGGCTTAGGGATTTTTTCAAAAAAAGTTGTTCAGACGTCGAGGGCTTATTCTGTTTCTGATGATAAAAACCTATCTGTTTCCACCGAAAAACCTTTCAGGGGATCATTTGTGAATGTTTGGCAGGATTTTTGAGTAAATTTCAGAACGTCAAATTTTTGCTGAAATTGTGACCGCGCGGCTTAGGGATTTTTTCAAAAAAAGTTGTTCAGACGTCGAGGGCTTATTCTCTTTCTGATGATAAAACCCATCTGTTTCCACCGAAAAACCTTTCAGGGGATCGTTTGCAACAGTTTGGCAGCATTTTTGAGTGAATTGCAGAACGTCAGATTTTTGCTGAAATTGTGACCGCGCGGCTTAGGGATTTTTTCAAAAAAATGTGTTCAGACGTCGAGGGCAAATTCTGTTTCTGATGATAAAAACCCATCTGCTTCCACCGGAAAAGCTTTCAGGAGAGCGTTTGCAACAGTTTGGCACTATTTCTGAGTAAATTGAGGAAGGTCAGTTTTTTGCTGAAATTGTGACCGCGCGGCTTAGGGATTTTTTCAAAAAAAGTTGTTCAGACGTCGAGGGCTTATTCTGTTTCTGATGATAAAAACCTATCTGTTTCCACCGAAAAACCTTTCAGGGGATCATTTGTGAATGTTTGGCAGGATTTTTGAGTAAATTGCAGAACGTCAAATTTTTGCTGAAATTGTGACCGCGCGGCTTAGGGATTTTTTCAAAAAAAGTTGTGCAGACGTCGAGGGCTTATTCTGTTTCTGATGGTAAAACCCATCTGTTTCCACCGAAAAACCTTTCAGGGGATCGTTTGCAACAGTTTGGCAGCATTTTTGAGTGAATTGCAGAACGTCAGATTTTTGCTAAAATTGTGACCGCGCGGCTTAGGGATTTTTTCAAAAAAAAGTTGTTCAGACGTCGAGGGCTTATTCTGTTTTTGATGATGAAAACCCATCTGTTTCCACCGAAAAACCTTTCAGGGGATCGTTTGCAACAGTTTGGAAGCATTTTTGAGTGAATTGCAGAACGTCAGATTTTTGCTGAAATTGTGACCGCGCGGCTTAGGGATTTTTTCTAAAAAAGTTGTTCAGACGTCGAGGGCAAATTCTGTTTCTGATGATAAAAACCCATCTGCTTCCACCGGAAAAGCTTTCAGGAGAGCGTTTGCAACAGTTTGCCACTATTTCTGAGTAAATTGAGGAAGGTCAGATTTTTGCTGAAATTGTGACCGCGCGGCTTAGGGATTTTTTCAAAAAAAGTTGTTCAGACGTCGAGGGCTTATTCTGTTTCTGATGATAAAAACCTATCTGTTTCCACCGAAAAACCTTTCAGGGGATCATTTGTGAATGTTTGGCAGGATTTTTGAGTAAATTGCAGAACGTCAAATTTTTGCTGAAATTGTGACCGCGCGGCTTAGGGATTTTTTCAAAAAAAGTTGTGCAGACGTCGAGGGCTTATTCTGTTTCTGATGGTAAAACCCATCTGTTTCCACCGAAAAACCTTTCAGGGGATCATTTGTGAATGTTTGGCAGGATTTTTGAGTAAATTGCAGAACGTCAAATTTTTGCTGAAATTGTGACCGCGCGGCTTAGGGATTTTTTCAAAAAAAGTTGTTTAGACGTCGAGGGCAAATTCTGTTTCTGATGATAAAAACCCATCTGCTTCCACCGGAAAAGCTTTCAGGAGAGCGTTTGCAACAGTTTGCCACTATTTCTGAGTAAATTGAGGAAGGTCAGATTTTTGCTGAAATTGTGACCGCGCGGCTTAGGGATTTTTTCAAAAAAAGTTGTTCAGACGTCGAGGGCTTATTCTGTTTTTGATGATAAAAACCTATCTCTTTCCACCGAAAAACCTTTCAGGGGATCATTTGTGACAGTTTGGCAGGATTTTTGAGTAAATTGCAGAACGTCAAATTTTTTCTAAAATTGTGACCGCGCGGCTTAGGGATTTTTTCAAAAAAAGTTTTTCAGACGTCGAGGGCTTATTCTGTTTCTGATGATAAAAACCTATCTGTTTCCACCGAAAAATCTTTCAGGGGATCATTTGTGACAGTTTGGCAGCATTTTTGAGTGAATTGCAGAACGTCACATTTTTGCTAAAATTGTGACCGCGCGGCTTAGGGATTTTTTCCAAAAAAAGTTGTTCAGACGTCGAGGGCTTATTCTGTTTTTGATGATGAAAACCCATCTGTTTCCACCGAAAAACATTTCAGGGGATCGTTTGAAACAGGTTGGAAGCATTTTTGAGTGAATTGCAGAACGTCAGGTTTTTGCTGAAATTGTGACCGCGCGGCTTAGGGATTTTTTCAAAAAAAGTTGTTCAGACGTCGAGGGCAAATTCTGTTTCTGATGATAAAAACCCATCTGCTTCCACCGGAAAAGCTTTCAGGAGAGCGTTTGCAACAGTTTGCCACTATTTCTGAGTAAATTGAGGAAGGTCAGATTTTTGCTGAAATTGTGACCGCGCGGCTTAGGGATTTTTTCAAAAAAAGTTGTTCATACGTCGAGGGCTTATTCTGTTTCTGATGATAAAAACCTATCTGTTTCCACCGAAAAACCTTTCAGGGGATCGTTTGCAACAGTTTGGAAGCATTTTTGAGTGAATTGCAGAACGTCAGATTTTTGCTGAAATTGTGACCGCGCGGCTTAGGGATTTTTTCAAAAAAAGTTGTTCAGACGTCGAGGGCTTATTCTGTTTCTGATGAGAAAAACCTATCTGTTTCCACCGAAAAACCTTTCAGGGGATCATTTGTGAATGTTTGGCAGGATTTTTGAGTAAATTTCAGAACGTCAAATTTTTGCTGAAATTGTGACCGCGCGGCTTAGGGATTTTTTCAAAAAAAGTTGTGCAGACGTCGAGGGCTTATTCTGTTTCTGATGATAAAACCCATCTGTTTCCACCGAAAAACCTTTCAGGGGATCGTTTGCAACAGTTTGGCAGCATTTTTGAGTGAATTGCAGAACGTCAGATTTTTGCTAAAATTGTGACCGCGCGGCTTAGGGATTTTTTCAAAAAAAAGTTGTTCAGACGTCGAGGGCTTATTCTGTTTTTGATGATGAAAACCCATCTGTTTCCACCGAAAAACCTTTCAGGGGATCGTTTGCAACAGTTTGGAAGCATTTTTGAGTGAATTGCAGAACGTCAGATTTTTGCTGAAATTGTGACCGCGCGGCTTAGGGATTTTTTCAAAAAAAGTTGTTCAGACGTCGAGGGCAAATTCTGTTTCTGATGATAAAAACCCATCTGCTTCCACCGGAAAAGCTTTCAGGAGAGCGTTTGCAACAGTTTGCCACTATTTCTGAGTAAATTGAGGAAGGTCAGATTTTTGCTGAAATTGTGACCGCGCGGCTTAGGGATTTTTTCAAAAAAAGTTGTTCAGACGTCGAGGGCTTATTCTGTTTCTGATGATAAAAACCTATCTGTTTCCACCGAAAAACCTTTCAGGGGATCATTTGTGAATGTTTGGCAGGATTTTTGAGTAAATTGCAGAACGTCAAATTTTTGCTAAAATTGTGACCGCGCGGCTTAGGGATTTTTTCAAAAAAAGTTGTGCAGACGTCGAGGGCTTATTCTGTTTCTGATGGTAAAACCCATCCGTTTCCACCGAAAAACCTTTCAGGGGATCGTTTGCAACAGTTTGGCAGCATTTTTGAGTGAATTGCAGAACGTCAGATTTTTGCTAAAATTGTGACCGCGCGGCTTAGGGATTTTTTCAAAAAAAGGTTGTTCAGACGTCGAGGGCTTATTCTGTTTTTGATTATGAAAACCCATCTGTTTCCACCGAAAAACCTTTCAGGGGATCGTTTGGAACAGTTTGGAAGCATTTTTGAGTGAATTGCAGAACGTCAGATTTTTGCTGAAATTGTGACGGCGCGGCTTAGGGATTTTTTCAAAAAAATGTGTTCAGACGTCGAGGGCAAATTCTGTTTCTGATGATAAAAACCCATCTGCTTCCACCGGAAAAGCTTTCAGGAGAGCGTTTGCAACAGTTTGCCACTATTTCTGAGTAAATTGAGGAAGGTCAGATTTTTGCTGAAATTGTGACCGCGCGGCTTAGGGATTTTTTCAAGAAAAGTTGTTCAGACGTCGAGGGCTTATTCTGTTTCTGATGATAAAAACCTATCTGTTTCCACCGAAAAACCTTTCAGGGGATCATTTGTGAATGTTTGGCAGGATTTTTGAGTAAATTGCAGAACGTCAAATTTTTGCTGAAATTGTGACCGCGCGGCTTAGGGATTTTTTCAAAAAAAGTTGTGCAGACGTCGAGGGCTTATTCTGTTTCTGATGATAAAACCCATCTGTTTCCACCGAAAAACCTTTCAGGGGATCGTTTGCAACAGTTTGGCAGCATTTTTGAGTGAATTGCAGAACGTCAGATTTTTGCTAAAATTGTGACCGCGCGGCTTAGGGATTTTTTCAAAAAAAAGTTGTTCAGACGTCGAGGGCTTATTCTGTTTTTGATGATGAAAACCCATCTGTTTCCACCGAAAAACCTTTCAGGGGATCGTTTGCAACAGTTTGGAAGCATTTTTGAGTGAATTGCAGAACGTCAGATTTTTGCTGAAATTGTGACCGCGCGGCTTAGGGATTTTTTCAAAAAAAGTTGTTTAGACGTCGAGGGCAAATTCTGTTTCTGATGATAAAAACCCATCTGCTTCCACCGGAAAAGCTTTCAGGAGAGCGTTTGCAACAGTTTGCCACTATTTCTGAGTAAATTGAGGAAGGTCAGATTTTTGCTGAAATTGTGACCGCGCGGCTTAGGGATTTTTTCAAGAAAAGTTGTTCAGACGTCGAGGGCTTATTCTGTTTCTGATGATAAAAACCTATCTGTTTCCACCGAAAAACCTTTCAGGGGATCATTTGTGAATGTTTGGCAGGATTTTTGAGTAAATTGCAGAACGTCAAATTTTTGCTGAAATTGTGACCGCGCGGCTTAGGGATTTTTTCAAAAAAAGTTGTGCATACGTCGAGGGCTTATTCTGTTTCTGATGATAAAACCCATCTGTTTCCACCGAAAAACCTTTCAGGGGATCGTTTGCAACAGTTTGGCAGCATTTTTGAGTGAATTGCAGAACGTCACATTTTTGCTAAAATTGTGACCGCGCGGCTTAGGGATTTTTTCAAAAAAAAGTTGTTCAGACGTCGAGGGCTTATTCTGTTTTTGATGATGAAAACCCATCTGTTTCCACCGAAAAACCTTTCAGGGGATCGTTTGCAACAGTTTGGAAGCATTTTTGAGTGAATTGCAGAACGTCAGATTTTTGCTGAAATTGTGACCGCGCGGCTTAGGGATTTTTTCAAAAAAAGTTGTTTAGACGTCGAGGGCAAATTCTGTTTCTGATGATAAAAACCCATCTGCTTCCACCGGAAAAGCTTTCAGGAGAGCGTTTGCAACAGTTTGCCACTATTTCTGAGTAAATTGAGGAAGGTCAGATTTTTGCTGAAATTGTGACCGCGCGGCTTAGGGATTTTTTCAAAAAAAGTTGTTCAGACGTCGAGGGCTTATTCTGTTTTTGATGATAAAAACCTATCTCTTTCCACCGAAAAACCTTTCAGGGGATCATTTGTGACAGTTTGGCAGGATTTTTGAGTAAATTGCAGAACGTCAAATTTTTTCTAAAATTGTGACCGCGCGGCTTAGGGATTTTTTCAAAAAAAGTTTTTCAGACGTCGAGGGCTTATTCTGTTTCTGATGATAAAAACCTATCTGTTTCCACCGAAAAATCTTTCAGGGGATCATTTGTGACAGTTTGGCAGCATTTTTGAGTGAATTGCAGAACGTCACATTTTTGCTAAAATTGTGACCGCGCGGCTTAGGGATTTTTTCCAAAAAAAGTTGTTCAGACGTCGAGGGCTTATTCTGTTTTTGATGATGAAAACCCATCTGTTTCCACCGAAAAACATTTCAGGGGATCGTTTGAAACAGGTTGGAAGCATTTTTGAGTGAATTGCAGAACGTCAGGTTTTTGCTGAAATTGTGACCGCGCGGCTTAGGGATTTTTTCAAAAAAAGTTGTTCAGACGTCGAGGGCAAATTCTGTTTCTGATGATAAAAACCCATCTGCTTCCACCGGAAAAGCTTTCAGGAGAGCGTTTGCAACAGTTTGCCACTATTTCTGAGTAAATTGAGGAAGGTCAGATTTTTGCTGAAATTGTGACCGCGCGGCTTAGGGATTTTTTCAAAAAAAGTTGTTCATACGTCGAGGGCTTATTCTGTTTCTGATGATAAAAACCTATCTGTTTCCACCGAAAAACCTTTCAGGGGATCGTTTGCAACAGTTTGGAAGCATTTTTGAGTGAATTGCAGAACGTCAGATTTTTGCTGAAATTGTGACCGCGCGGCTTAGGGATTTTTTCAAAAAAAGTTGTTCAGACGTCGAGGGCTTATTCTGTTTCTGATGAGAAAAACCTATCTGTTTCCACCGAAAAACCTTTCAGGGGATCATTTGTGAATGTTTGGCAGGATTTTTGAGTAAATTGCAGAACGTCAAATTTTTGCTGAAATTGTGACCGCGCGGCTTAGGGATTTTTTCAAAAAAAGTTGTTCAGGCTTCGAGGGCTTATTCTGTTTCTGATTATAAAACCCATCTGTTTCCACCGAAAAACTTTCAGGGGATCGTTTGTGACAGTTTGGCAGCATTTTTGAGTAAATTGCAGAACGTCAGATTTTTGCTAAAATTGTGACCGCGCGGCTTAGGGATTTTTTCAAAAAAAAGTTGTTCAGACGTCGAGGGCTTATTCTGTTTTTGATGATAAAACCCATCTGTTTCCACCGAAAAACCTTTCAGGGGATCGTTTGCAACAGTTTGGAAGCATTTTTGAGTGAATTGCAGAACGTCAGATTTTTGCTGAAATTGTGACCGCGCGGCTTAGGGATTTTTTCAAAAAAAGTTGTTCAGACGTCGAGGGCAAATTCTGTTTCTGATGATAAAAACCCATCTGCTTCCACCGGAAAAGCTTTCAGGAGAGCGTTTGCAACAGTTTGCCACTATTTCTGAGTAAATTGAGGAAGGTCAGATTTTTGCTGAAATTGTGAAAGCGCGGCTTAGGGATTTTTTCAAAAAAAGTTGTTCAGACGTCGAGGGCTTATTCTGTTTCTGATGATAAAAACCTATCTGTTTCCACCGAAAAACCTTTCAGGGGATCATTTGTGAATGTTTGGCAGGATTTTTGAGTAAATTGCAGAACGTCAAATTTTTGCTGAAATTGTGACCGCGCGGCTTAGGGATTTTTTCAAAAAAAGTTGTTCAGACTTCGAGGGCTTATTCTGTTTCTGATGATAAAACCCATCTGTTTCCACCGAAAAACCTTTCAGGGGATAGTTTGCAACAGTTTGGCAGCATTTTTGAGTGAATTGCAGAACATCAGATTTTTGCTAAAATTGTGACTGCGCGGCTTAGGGATTTTTTCAAAAAAAAGTTGTTCAGACGTCGAGGGCTTATTCTGTTTTTGATGATGAAAACCCATCTGTTTCCACCGAAAAACCTTTCAGGGGATCGTTTGCAACAGTTTGGAAGCATTTTTGTGTGAATTGCAGAACGTCAGATTTTTGCTGAAATTGTGACCGCGCGGCTTAGGGATTTTTTCAAAAAAAGTTGTTCAGACGTCGAGGGCAAATTCTGTTTCTGATGATAAAAATCCATCTGCTTCCACCGGAAAAGCTTTCAGGAGAGCGTTTGCAACAGTTTGCCACTATTTCTGAGTAAATTGAGGAAGGTCAGATTTTTGCTGAAATTGTGAAAGCGCGGCTTAGGGATTTTTTCAAAAAAAGTTGTTCAGACGTCGAGGGCTTATTCTGTTTCTGATGATAAAAACCTATCTGTTTCCACCGAAAAACATTTCAGGGGATTATTTGTGAATGTTTGGCAGGATTTTTGAGTAAATTGCAGAACGTCAAATTTTTGCTGAAATTGTGACCGCGCGGCTTAGGGATTTTTTCAAAAAAAGTTGTTCAGACTTCGAGGGCTTATTCTGTTTCTGATGATAAAACCCATCTGTTTCCACCGAAAAACCTTTCAGGGGATAGTTTGCAACAGTTTGGCAGCATTTTTGAGTGAATTGCAGAACGTCAGATTTTTGCTAAAATTGTGACCTCGCGGCTTAGGGATTTTTTCAAAAAAAAGTTGTTCAGACGTCGAGGGCTTATTCTGTTTTTGATGATGAAAACCCATCTGTTTCCACCGAAAAACCTTTCAGGGGATTGTTTGCAACAGTTTGGAAGCATTTTTGTGTGAATTGCAGAACGTCAGATTTTTGCTGAAATTGTGACCGCGCGGCTTAGGGATTTTTTCAAAAAAAGTTGTTCAGACGTCGAGGGCAAATTCTGTTTCTGATGATAAAAACCCATCTGCTTCCACCGGAAAAGCTTTCAGGAGAGCGTTTGCAACAGTTTGCCACTATTTCTGAGTAAATTGAGGAAGGTCAGATTTTTGCTGAAATTGTGACGGCGCGGCTTAGGCATTTTTTCAAAAAAAGTTGTTCAGACGTCGAGGGCTTATTCTGTTTCTGATGATAAAAACCTATCTGTTTCCACCGAAAAACCTTTCAGGGGATCATTTGTGAATGTTTGACAGGATTTTTGAGTAAATTGCAGAACGTCAAATTTTTGCTGAAATTGTGACCGCGAGGCTTAGGGATTTTTTCAAAAAAAGTTGTTCAGACGTCGAGGGCTTATTCTGTTTCTGATGATAAAACCCATCTGTTTCCACCGAAAAACCTTTCAGGGGATAGTTTGCAACAGTTTGGCAGCATTTTTGAGTGAATTGCAGAACGTCAGATTTTTGCTAAAATTGTGACCGCGCGGCTTAGGGATTTTTTCAAAAAAAGTTGTTCAGACGTCGAGGGCTTATTCTCTTTCTGATGATAAAAACCTATCTATTTCCACCGAAAAACCTTTCAGGGGATCATTTGTGACAGTTTGGCAGGATTTTTGAGTAAATTGCAGAACGTCAAATTTTTGCTGAAATTGTGACCGCGCGGCTTAGGGATTTTTTCAAAAAAAGTTGTTCAGACGTCGAGGGCTTATTCTGTTTCTGATTATAAAACCCATCTGTTTCCACCGAAAAACCTTTCAGGGGATCATTTTTGACAGTTTGGCAGGATTTTTGAGTGAATTGCAGAACGTCAGATTTTTGCTGAAATTGTGACCGCGCGGCTTAGGGATTTTTCAAAAAAAGTTGTTCAGACGTCGAGGGCAAATTCTGTTTCTGATGATAAAACCCATCTGTTTCCACCGAAAAACCTTTCAGGGGATCGTTTGCAACAGTTTGGAAGCATTTTTGAGTGAATTGCAGAACGTCAGATTTTTGCTGAAATTGTGACCGCGCGGCTTAGGGATTTTTTCAAAAAAAGTTGTTCAGACGTCGAGGGCAAATTCTGTTTCTGATGATAAAAACCCATCTGCTTCCACCGGAAAAGCTTTCAGGAGAGCGTTTGCAACAGTTTGCCACTATTTCTGAGTAAATTGAGGAAGGTCAGATTTTTGCTGAAATTGTGAAAGCGCGGCTTAGGGATTTTTTCAAAAAAAGTTGTTCAGACGTCGAGGGCTTATTCTGTTTCTGATGATAAAAACCTATCTGTTTCCACCGAAAAACCTTTCAGGGGATCATTTGTGAATGTTTGGCAGGATTTTTGAGTAAATTGCAGAACGTCAAATTTTTGCTGAAATTGTGACCGCGCGGCTTAGGGATTTTTTCAAAAAAAGTTGTTCAGACTTCGAGGGCTTATTCTGTTTCTGATGATAAAACCCATCTGTTTCCACCGAAAAACCTTTCAGGGGATAGTTTGCAACAGTTTGGCAGCATTTTTGAGTGAATTGCAGAACATCAGATTTTTGCTAAAATTGTGATTGCGCGGCTTAGGGATTTTTTCAAAAAAAAGTTGTTCAGACGTCGAGGGCTTATTCTGTTTTTGATGATGAAAACCCATCTGTTTCCACCGAAAAACCTTTCAGGGGATCGTTTGCAACAGTTTGGAAGCATTTTTGTGTGAATTGCAGAACGTCAGATTTTTGCTGAAATTGTGACCGCGCGGCTTAGGGATTTTTTCAAAAAAAGTTGTTCAGACGTCGAGGGCAAATTCTGTTTCTGATGATAAAAAATCCATCTGCTTCCACCGGAAAAGCTTTCAGGAGAGCGTTTGCAACAGTTTGCCACTATTTCTGAGTAAATTGAGGAAGGTCAGATTTTTGCTGAAATTGTGAAAGCGCGGCTTAGGGATTTTTTCAAAAAAAGTTGTTCAGACGTCGAGGGCTTATTCTGTTTCTGATGATAAAAACCTATCTGTTTCCACCGAAAAACATTTCAGGGGATCATTTGTGAATGTTTGGCAGGATTTTTGAGTAAATTGCAGAACGTCAAATTTTTGCTGAAATTGTGACCGCGCGGCTTAGGGATTTTTTCAAAAAAAGTTGTTCAGACTTCGAGGGCTTATTCTGTTTCTGATGATAAAACCCATCTGTTTCCACCGAAAAACCTTTCAGGGGATAGTTTGCAACAGTTTGGCAGCATTTTTGAGTGAATTGCAGAACGTCAGATTTTTGCTAAAATTGTGACCTCGCGGCTTAGGGATTTTTTCAAAAAAAAGTTGTTCAGACGTCGAGGGCTTATTCTGTTTTTGATGATGAAAACCCATCTGTTTCCACCGAAAAACCTTTCAGGGGATCGTTTGCAACAGTTTGGAAGCATTTTTGTGTGAATTGCAGAACGTCAGATTTTTGCTGAAATTGTGACCGCGCGGCTTAGGGATTTTTTCAAAAAAAGTTGTTCAGACGTCGAGGGCAAATTCTGTTTCTGATGATAAAAACCCATCTGCTTCCACCGGAAAAGCTTTCAGGAGAGCGTTTGCAACAGTTTGCCACTATTTCTGAGTAAATTGAGGAAGGTCAGATTTTTGCTGAAATTGTGACGGCGCGGCTTAGGCATTTTTTCAAAAAAAGTTGTTCAGACGTCGAGGGCTTATTCTGTTTCTGATGATAAAAACCTATCTGTTTCCACCGAAAAACCTTTCAGGGGATCATTTGTGAATGTTTGGCAGGATTTTTGAGTAAATTGCAGAACGTCAAATTTTTGCTGAAATTGTGACCGCGCGGCTTAGGGATTTTTTCAAAAAAAGTTGTTCAGACGTCGAGGGCTTATTCTGTTTCTGATGATAAAACCCATCTGTTTCCACCGAAAAACCTTTCAGGGGATAGTTTGCAACAGTTTGGCAGCATTTTTGAGTGAATTGCAGAACGTCAGATTTTTGCTAAAATTGTGACCGCGCGGCTTAGGGATTTTTTCAAAAAAAGTTGTTCAGACGTCGAGGGCTTATTCTCTTTCTGATGATAAAAACCTATCTATTTCCACCGAAAAACCTTTCAGGGGATCATTTGTGACAGTTTGGCAGGATTTTTGAGTAAATTGCAGAACGTCAAATTTTTGCTGAAATTGTGACCGCGCGGCTTAGGGATTTTTTCAAAAAAAGTTGTTCAGACGTCGAGGGCTTATTCTGTTTCTGATTATAAAACCCATCTGTTTCCACCGAAAAACCTTTCAGGGGATCATTTTTGACAGTTTGGCAGGATTTTTGAGTGAATTGCAGAACGTCAGATTTTTGCTGAAATTGTGACCGCGCGGCTTAGGGATTTTTCAAAAAAAGTTGTTCAGACGTCGAGGGCAAATTCTGTTTCTGATGATAAAACCCATCTGTTTCCACCGAAAAACCTTTCAGGGGATAGTTTGCAACAGTTTGGCAGCATTTTTGAGTGAATTGCAGAACATCAGATTTTTGCTAAAATTGTGACTGCGTGGCTTAGGGATTTTTTCAAAAAAAAGTTGTTCAGACGTCGAGGGCTTATTCTGTTTTTGATGATGAAAACCCATCTGTTTCCACCGAAAAACCTTTCAGGTGATCGTTTGCAACAGTTTGGAAGCATTTTTGTGTGAAGTGCAGAACGTCAGATTTTTGCTGAAATTGTGACCGCGCGGCTTAGGGATTTTTTCAAAAAAAGTTGTTCAGACGTCGAGGGCTTATTCTGTTTCTGATGATAAAACCCATCTGTTTCCACCGAAAAACCTTTCAGGGGATAGTTTGCAACAGTTTGGCAGCATTTTTGAGTGAATTGCAGAATGTCAGATTTTTGCTAAAATTGTGACCTCGCGGCTTAGGGATTTTTTCAAAAAAAAGTTGTTCAGACGTCGAGGGCTTATTCTGTTTCTGATGATAAAACCCATCTGTTTCCACCGAAAAACCTTTCAGGGGATCGTTTGCAACAGTTTGGAAGCATTTTTGTGTGAATTGCAGAACGTCAGATTTTTGCTGAAATTGTGACCGCGCGGCTTAGGGATTTTTTCAAAAAAAGTTGTTCAGACGTCGAGGGCAAATTCTGTTTCTGATGATAAAAACCCATCTGCTTCCACCGGAAAAGCTTTTAGGAGAGCGTTTGCAACAGTTTGCCACTATTTCTGAGTAAATTGAGGAAGGTCAGATTTTTGCTGAAATTGTGACGGCGCGGCTTAGGCATTTTTTCAAAAAAAGTTGTTCAGACGTCGAGGGCTTATTCTGTTTCTGATGATAAAAACCTATCTGTTTCCACCGAAAAACCTTTCAGGGGATCATTTGTGAATGTTTGGCAGGATTTTTGAGTAAATTGCAGAACGTCAAATTTTTGCTGAAATTGTGACCGCGCGGCTTAGGGATTTTTTCAAAAAAAGTTGTTCAGACGTCGAGGGCTTATTCTGTTTCTGATGATAAAACCCATCTGTTTCCACCGAAAAACCTTTCAGGGGATAGTTTGCAACAGTTTGGCAGCATTTTTGAGTGAATTGCAGAACGTCAGATTTTTGCTAAAATTGTGACCGCGCGGCTTAGGGATTTTTTAAAAAAAAGTTGTTCAGACGTCGAGGGCTTATTCTGTTTCTGATGATAAAAACCTATCTCTTTCCACCGAAAAACCTTTCAGGGGATCATTTGTGACAGTTTGGCAGGATTTTTGAGTAAATTGCAGAACGTCAAATTTTTGCTGAAATTGTGACCGCGCGGCTTAGGGATTTTTTCAAAAAAAGTTGTTCAGACGTCGAGGGCTTATTCTGTTTCTGATGATAAAACCCATCTGTTTCCACCGAAAAACCTTTCAGGGGATAGTTTGCAACAGTTTGGCAGCATTTTTGAGTGAATTGCAGAACGTCAGATTTTTGCTAAAATTGTGACCGCGCGGCTTAGGGATTTTTTCAAAAAAAGTTGTTCAGACGTCGAGGGCTTATTCTGTTTCTGATGATAAAAACCTATCTCTTTCCACCGAAAAACCTTTCAGGGGATCATTTGTGACAGTTTGGCAGGATTTTTGAGTAAATTGCAGAACGTCAAATTTTTGCTGAAATTGTGACCGCGCGGCTTAGGGATTTTTTCAAAAAAAGTTTTTCAGACGTCAAGGGCTTATTCTGTTTCTGATGATAAAAACCTATCTGTTTCCACCGAAAAACCTTTCAGGGGATCATTTTTGACAGTTTGGCAGGATTTTTGAGTGAATTGCAGAACGTCAGATTTTTGCTGAAATTGTGACCGCGCGGCTTAGGGATTTTTTCAAAAAAAGTTTTTCAGACGTCAAGGGCTTATTCTGTTTCTGATGATAAAACCCATCTGTTTCCACCGAAAAACCTTTCAGGGGATAGTTTGCAACAGTTTGGCAGCATTTTTGAGTGAATTGTAGAACGTCAGATTTTTGCTAAAATTGTGACCGCACGGCTTAGGGATTTTTTCAAAAAAAGTTGTTCAGACGTCGAGGGCTTATTCTGTTTCTGATGATAAAACCCATCTGCTTCCACCGGAAAAGCTTTCAGGAGAGCGTTTGCAACAGTTTGCCACTATTTCTGAGTAAATTGAGGAAGGTCAGATTTTTGCTGAAATTGTGACCGCGCGGCTTAGGGATTTTTTCAAAAAAAGTTGTTCAGACGTCGAGGGCTTATTCTCTTTCTGATGATAAAAACCTATCTATTTCCACCGGAAAACCTTTCAGGGGATCATTTGTGACAGTTTGGCAGGATTTTTGAGTAAATTGCAGAACGTCAAATTTTTGCTGAAATTGTGACCGCGCGGCTTAGGGATTTTTTCAAAAAAAGTTGTTCAGACGTCGAGGGCTTATTCTGTTTCTGATTATAAAACCCATCTGTTTCCACCGAAAAACCTTTCAGGGGATCATTTTTGACAGTTTGGCAGGATTTTTGAGTGAATTGCAGAACGTCAGATTTTTGCTGAAATTGTGACCGCGCGGCTTAGGGATTTTTCAAAAAAAGTTGTTCAGACGTCGAGGGCAAATTCTGTTTCTGATGATAAAACCCATCTGTTTCCACCGAAAAACCTTTCAGGGGATAGTTTGCAACAGTTTGGCAGCATTTTTGAGTGAATTGCAGAACATCAGATTTTTGCTAAAATTGTGACTGCGCGGCTTAGGGATTTTTTCAAAAAAAAGTTGTTCAGACGTCGAGGGCTTATTCTGTTTTTGATGATGAAAACCCATCTGTTTCCACCGAAAAACCTTTCAGGTGATCGTTTGCAACAGTTTGGAAGCATTTTTGTGTGAAGTGCAGAACGTCAGATTTTTGCTGAAATTGTGACCGCGCGGCTTAGGGATTTTTCAAAAAAAGTTGTTCAGACGTCGAGGGCAAATTCTGTTTCTGATGATAAAAACCCATCTGCTTCCACCGGAAAAGCTTTCAGGAGAGCGTTTGCAACAGTTTGCCACTATTTCTGAGTAAATTGAGGAAGGTCAGATTTTTGCTGAAATTGTGAAAGCGCGGCTTAGGGATTTTTTCAAAAAAAGTTGTTCAGACGTCGAGGGCTTATTCTGTTTCTGATGATAAAAACCTATCTGTTTCCACCGAAAAACATTTCAGGGGATCATTTGTGAATGTTTGGCAGGATTTTTGAGTAAATTGCAGAACGTCAAATTTTTGCTGAAATTGTGACCGCGCGGCTTAGGGATTTTTTCAAAAAAAGTTGTTCAGACTTCGAGGGCTTATTCTGTTTCTGATGATAAAACCCATCTGTTTCCACCGAAAAACCTTTCAGGGGATAGTTTGCAACAGTTTGGCAGCATTTTTGAGTGAATTGCAGAATGTCAGATTTTTGCTAAAATTGTGACCTCGCGGCTTAGGGATTTTTTCAAAAAAAAGTTGTTCAGACGTCGAGGGCTTATTCTGTTTCTGATGATAAAACCCATCTGTTTCCACCGAAAAACCTTTCAGGGGATCGTTTGCAACAGTTTGGAAGCATTTTTGTGTGAATTGCAGAACGTCAGATTTTTGCTGAAATTGTGACCGCGCGGCTTAGGGATTTTTTCAAAAAAAGTTGTTCAGACGTCGAGGGCAAATTCTGTTTCTGATGATAAAAACCCATCTGCTTCCACCGGAAAAGCTTTTAGGAGAGCGTTTGCAACAGTTTGCCACTATTTCTGAGTAAATTGAGGAAGGTCAGATTTTTGCTGAAATTGTGACGGCGCGGCTTAGGCATTTTTTCAAAAAAAGTTGTTCAGACGTCGAGGGCTTATTCTGTTTCTGATGATAAAAACCTATCTGTTTCCACCGAAAAACCTTTCAGGGGATCATTTGTGAATGTTTGGCAGGATTTTTGAGTAAATTGCAGAACGTCAAATTTTTGCTGAAATTGTGACCGCGCGGCTTAGGGATTTTTTCAAAAAAAGTTGTTCAGACGTCGAGGGCTTATTCTGTTTCTGATGATAAAACCCATCTGTTTCCACCGAAAAACCTTTCAGGGGATAGTTTGCAACAGTTTGGCAGCATTTTTGAGTGAATTGCAGAACGTCAGATTTTTGCTAAAATTGTGACCGCGCGGCTTAGGGATTTTTTAAAAAAAAGTTGTTCAGACGTCGAGGGCTTATTCTGTTTCTGATGATAAAAACCTATCTCTTTCCACCGAAAAACCTTTCAGGGGATCATTTGTGACAGTTTGGCAGGATTTTTGAGTAAATTGCAGAACGTCAAATTTTTGCTGAAATTGTGACCGCGCGGCTTAGGGATTTTTTCAAAAAAAGTTGTTCAGACGTCGAGGGCTTATTCTGTTTCTGATGATAAAACCCATCTGTTTCCACCGAAAAACCTTTCAGGGGATAGTTTGCAACAGTTTGGCAGCATTTTTGAGTGAATTGCAGAACGTCAGATTTTTGCTAAAATTGTGACCGCGCGGCTTAGGGATTTTTTCAAAAAAAGTTGTTCAGACGTCGAGGGCTTATTCTGTTTCTGATGATAAAAACCTATCTCTTTCCACCGAAAAACCTTTCAGGGGATCATTTGTGACAGTTTGGCAGGATTTTTGAGTAAATTGCAGAACGTCAAATTTTTGCTGAAATTGTGACCGCGCGGCTTAGGGATTTTTTCAAAAAAAGTTTTTCAGACGTCAAGGGCTTATTCTGTTTCTGATGATAAAAACCTATCTGTTTCCACCGAAAAACCTTTCAGGGGATCATTTTTGACAGTTTGGCAGGATTTTTGAGTGAATTGCAGAACGTCAGATTTTTGCTGAAATTGTGACCGCGCGGCTTAGGGATTTTTTCAAAAAAAGTTTTTCAGACGTCAAGGGCTTATTCTGTTTCTGATGATAAAACCCATCTGTTTCCACCGAAAAACCTTTCAGGGGATAGTTTGCAACAGTTTGGCAGCATTTTTGAGTGAATTGTAGAACGTCAGATTTTTGCTAAAATTGTGACCGCACGGCTTAGGGATTTTTTCAAAAAAAGTTGTTCAGACGTCGAGGGCTTATTCTGTTTCTGATGATAAAACCCATCTGCTTCCACCGGAAAAGCTTTCAGGAGAGCGTTTGCAACAGTTTGCCACTATTTCTGAGTAAATTGAGGAAGGTCAGATTTTTGCTGAAATTGTGACCGCGCGGCTTAGGGATTTTTTCAAAAAAAGTTGTTCAGACGTCGAGGGCTTATTCTGTTTCTGATGATAAAAACCTATCTGTTTCCACCGAAAAACCTTTCAGGGGATCATTTGTGAATGTTTGGCAGGATTTTTGAGTAAATTGCAGAACGTCAAATTTTTGCTGAAATTGTGACCGCGCGGCTTAGGGATTTTTTCAAAAAAAGTTGTTCAGACGTCGAGGGCTTATTCTGTTTCTGATGATAAAACCCATCTGTTTCCACCGAAAAACCTTTCAGGGGATAGCTTGCAACAGTTTGGAAGCATTTTTGTGTGAATTGCAGAACGTCAGATTTTTGCTGAAATTGTGACCGCGCGGCTTAGGGATTTTTTCAAAAAAAGTTGTTCAGACGTCGAGGGCAAATTCTGTTTCTGATGATAAAAACCCATCTGCTTCCACCGGAAAAGCTTTCAGGAGAGCGTTTGCAACAGTTTGCCACTATTTCTGAGTAAATTGAGGAAGGTCAGATTTTTGCTGAAATTGTGACCGCGCGGCTTAGGGATTTTTTCAAAAAAAGTTGTTCAGACGTCGAGGGCTTATTCTGTTTCTGATGATAAAAACCTATCTGTTTCCACCGAAAAACCTTTCAGGGGATCATTTGTGAATGTTTGGCAGGATTTTTGAGTAAATTGCAGAACGTCAAATTTTTGCTGAAATTGTGACCGCGCGGCTTAGGGATTTTTTCAAAAAAAGTTGTTCAGACGTCGAGGGCTTATTCTGTTTCTGATGATAAAACCCATCTGTTTCCACCGAAAAACCTTTCAGGGGATAGTTTGCAACAGTTTGGCAGCATTTTTGAGTGAATTGCAGAACGTCAGATTTTTGCTAAAATTGTGACCGCGCGGCTTAGGGATTTTTTAAAAAAAAGTTGTTCAGACGTCGAGGGCTTATTCTGTTTCTGATGATAAAAACCTATCTCTTTCCACCGAAAAACCTTTCAGGGGATCATTTGTGACAGTTTGGCAGGATTTTTGAGTAAATTGCAGAACGTCAAATTTTTGCTGAAATTGTGACCGCGCGGCTTAGGGATTTTTTCAAAAAAAGTTGTTCAGACGTCGAGGGCTTATTCTGTTTCTGATGATAAAACCCATCTGTTTCCACCGAAAAACCTTTCAGGGGATAGTTTGCAACAGTTTGGCAGCATTTTTGAGTGAATTGCAGAACGTCAGATTTTTGCTAAAATTGTGACCGCGCGGCTTAGGGATTTTTTCAAAAAAAGTTGTTCAGACGTCGAGGGCTTATTCTGTTTCTGATGATAAAAACCTATCTCTTTCCACCGAAAAACCTTTCAGGGGATCATTTGTGACAGTTTGGCAGGATTTTTGAGTAAATTGCAGAACGTCAAATTTTTGCTGAAATTGTGACCGCGCGGCTTAGGGATTTTTTCAAAAAAAGTTTTTCAGACGTCAAGGGCTTATTCTGTTTCTGATGATAAAAACCTATCTGTTTCCACCGAAAAACCTTTCAGGGGATCATTTTTGACAGTTTGGCAGGATTTTTGAGTGAATTGCAGAACGTCAGATTTTTGCTGAAATTGTGACCGCGCGGCTTAGGGATTTTTTCAAAAAAAGTTTTTCAGACGTCAAGGGCTTATTCTGTTTCTGATGATAAAACCCATCTGTTTCCACCGAAAAACCTTTCAGGGGATAGTTTGCAACAGTTTGGCAGCATTTTTGAGTGAATTGTAGAACGTCAGATTTTTGCTAAAATTGTGACCGCACGGCTTAGGGATTTTTTCAAAAAAAGTTGTTCAGACGTCGAGGGCTTATTCTGTTTCTGATGATAAAACCCATCTGCTTCCACCGGAAAAGCTTTCAGGAGAGCGTTTGCAACAGTTTGCCACTATTTCTGAGTAAATTGAGGAAGGTCAGATTTTTGCTGAAATTGTGACCGCGCGGCTTAGGGATTTTTTCAAAAAAAGTTGTTCAGACGTCGAGGGCTTATTCTGTTTCTGATGATAAAAACCTATCTGTTTCCACCGAAAAACCTTTCAGGGGATCATTTGTGAATGTTTGGCAGGATTTTTGAGTAAATTGCAGAACGTCAAATTTTTGCTGAAATTGTGACCGCGCGGCTTAGGGATTTTTTCAAAAAAAGTTGTTCAGACGTCGAGGGCTTATTCTGTTTCTGATGATAAAACCCATCTGTTTCCACCGAAAAACCTTTCAGGGGATAGCTTGCAACAGTTTGGAAGCATTTTTGTGTGAATTGCAGAACGTCAGATTTTTGCTGAAATTGTGACCGCGCGGCTTAGGGATTTTTTCAAAAAAAGTTGTTCAGACGTCGAGGGCAAATTCTGTTTCTGATGATAAAAACCCATCTGCTTCCACCGGAAAAGCTTTCAGGAGAGCGTTTGCAACAGTTTGCCACTATTTCTGAGTAAATTGAGGAAGGTCAGATTTTTGCTGAAATTGTGACCGCGCGGCTTAGGGATTTTTTCAAAAAAAGTTGTTCAGACGTCGAGGGCTTATTCTGTTTCTGATGATAAAAACCTATCTGTTTCCACCGAAAAACCTTTCAGGGGATCATTTGTGAATGTTTGGCAGGATTTTTGAGTAAATTGCAGAACGTCAAATTTTTGCTGAAATTGTGACCGCGCGGCTTAGGGATTTTTTCAAAAAAAGTTGTTCAGACATCGAGGGCTTATTCTGTTTCTGATGATAAAACCCATCTGTTTCCACCGAAAAACCTTTCAGGGGATAGCTTGCAACAGTTTGGCCCGCATTTTTGTGTGAATTGCAGAACGTCAGATTTTTGCTGAAATTGTGACCGCGCGGCTTAGGGATTTTTTCAAAAAAAGTTGTTCAGACGTCGAGGGCAAATTCTGTTTCTGATGAAAAAAACCCATCTGCTTCCACCGGAAAAGCTTTCAGGAGAGCGTTTGCAACAGTTTGCCACTATTTCTGAGTAAATTGAGGAAGGTCAGATTTTTGCTGAAATTGTGACCGCGCGGCTTAGGGATTTTTTCAAAAAAAGTTGTTCAGACGTCGAGGGCTTATTCTGTTTCTGATGATAAAAACCTATCTCTTTCCACCGAAAAACCTTTCAGGGGATCATTTGTGACAGTTTGGCAGGATTTTTGAGTAAATTGCAGAACGTCAAATTTTTGCTGAAATTGTGACCGCGCGGCTTAGGGATTTTTTCAAAAAAAGTTTTTCAGACGTCAAGGGCTTATTCTGTTTCTGATGATAAAAACCTATCTGTTTCCACCGAAAAACCTTTCAGGGGATCATTTGTGACAGTTTGGTAGGATTTTTGAGTGAATTGCAGAACGTCAGATTTTTGCTGAAATTGTGACCGCGCGGCTTAGGGATTTTTTCCAAAAAAAATTGTTCAGACGTCGAGGGCAAATTCTGTTTCTGATGATAAAAACCCATCTGTTTCCACCGAAAAACCTTTCAGGGGATAGCTTGCAACAGTTTGGAAGCATTTTTGTGTGAATTGCAGAACGTCAGATTTTTGCTGAAATTGTGACCGCGCGGCTTAGGGATTTTTTCAAAAAAAGTTGTTCAGACGTCGAGGGCAAATTCTGTTTCTGATGATAAAAACCCATCTGCTTCCACCGGAAAAGCTTTCAGGAGAGCGTTTGCAACAGTTTGCCACTATTTCTGAGTAAATTGAGGAAGGTCAGATTTTTGCTGAAATTGTGACCGCGCGGCTTAGGGATTTTTTCAAAAAAAGTTGTTCAGACGTCGAGGGCTTATTCTGTTTCTGATGATAAAAACCTATCTGTTTCCACCGAAAAACCTTTCAGGGGATCATTTGTGAATGTTTGGCAGGATTTTTGAGTAAATTGCAGAACGTCAAATTTTTGCTGAAATTGTGACCGCGCGGCTTAGGGATTTTTTCAAAAAAAGTTGTTCAGACATCGAGGGCTTATTCTGTTTCTGATGATAAAACCCATCTGTTTCCACCGAAAAACCTTTCAGGGGATAGTTTGCAACAGTTTGGCAGCATTTTTGAGTGAATTGCAGAACGTCAGATTTTTGCTAAAATTGTGACCGCGCGGCTTAGGGATTTTTTCAAAAAAAGTTGTTCAGACGTTGAGGGCTTATTCTGTTTCTGATGATAAAACCCATCTGTTTCCACCGAAAAACCTTTCAGGGGATAGCTTGCAACAGTTTGGAAGCATTTTTGTGTGAATTGCAGAACGTCAGATTTTTGCTGAAATTGTGACCACGCGGCTTAGGGATTTTTTGAAAAAAAGTTGTTCAGACGTCGAGGGCAAATTCTGTTTCTGATGAAAAAAACCCATCTGCTTCCACCGGAAAAGCTTTCAGGAGAGCGTTTGCAACAGTTTGCCACTATTTCTGAGTAAATTGAGGAAGGTCAGATTTTTGCTGAAATTGTGACCGCGCGGCTTAGGGATTTTTTCAAAAAAAGTTGTTCAGACGTCGAGGGCTTATTCTGTTTCTGATGATAAAAACCTATCTCTTTCCACCGAAAAACCTTTCAGGGGATCATTTGTGACAGTTTGGCAGGATTTTTGAGTAAATTGCAGAACGTCAAATTTTTGCTGAAATTGTGACCGCGCGGCTTAGGGATTTTTTCAAAAAAAGTTTTTCAGACGTCAAGGGCTTTTTCTGTTTCTGATGATAAAAACCTATCTGTTTCCACCGAAAAACCTTTCAGGGGATCATTTGTGACAGTTTGGTAGGATTTTTGAGTGAATTGCAGAACGTCAGATTTTTGCTGAAATTGTGACCGCGCGGCTTAGGGATTTTTGCCAAAAAAAATTGTTCAGACGTCGAGGGCAAATTCTGTTTCTGATGATAAAAACCCATCTGCTTTCACCGAAAAACCTTTCAGGGGATAGTTTGCAACAGTTTGGCAGCATTTTTGAGTGAATTGCAGAACGTCACATTTTTGCTAAAATTGTGACCGCGCGGCTTAGGGATTTTTTCAAAAAAAGTTGTTCAGAAGTCGAGGGCTTATTCTGTTTCTGATGATAAAACCCATCTGCTTCCACCGAAAAACCTTTCAGGGGATAGTTTGCAACAGTTTGGCAGCATTTTTGAGTGAATTGCAGAACGTCACATTTTTGCTAAAATTGTGACCGCGCGGCTTAGGGATTTTTTCAAAAAAAAGTTGTTCAGACGTCGAGGGCTTATTCTGTTTTTGATGATGAAAACCCATCTGTTTCCACCGAAAAACATTTCAGGGGATCGTTTGAAACAGTTTGGAAGCATTTTTGAGTGAATTGCAGAACGTCAGATTTTTGCTGAAATTGTGACCGCGCGGCTTAGGGATTTTTTCAAAAAAAGTTGTTCAGACGTCGAGGGCAAATTCTGTTTCTGATTAAAAAAACCCATCTGCTTCCACCGAAAAACCTTTCAGGGGATCGTTTTCAACAGTTTGGAAGCATTTTTGTGTGAATTGCAGAACGTCAGATTTTTGCTGAAATTGTGACCGCGCGGCTTAGGGATTTTTTCAAAAAAAGTTGTTCAGACGTCGAGGGCAAATTCTGTTTCTGATGATAAAAACCCATCTGCTTCCACCGGAAAAGCTTTCAGGAGAGCGTTTGCAACAGTTTGCCACTATTTCTGAGTAAATTGAGGAAGGTCAGATTTTTGCTGAAATTGTGACCGCGCGGCTTAGGGATTTTTTCAAAAAAAGTTGTTCAGACGTCGAGGGCTTATTCTGTTTCTGATGATAAAAACCTATCTGTTTCCACCGAAAAACCTTTCAGGGGATCATTTGTGAATGTTTGGCAGGATTTTTGAGTAAATTGCAGAACGTCAAATTTTTGCTGAAATTGTGACCGCGCGGCTTAGGGATTTTTTCAAAAAAAGTTGTTCAGACATCGAGGGCTTATTCTGTTTCTGATGATAAAACCCATCTGTTTCCACCGAAAAACCTTTCAGGGGATAGCTTGCAACAGTTTGGCAGCATTTTTGTGTGAATTGCAGAACGTCAGATTTTTGCTGAAATTGTGACCGCGCGGCTTAGGGATTTTTTCAAAAAAAGTTGTTCAGACGTCGAGGGCAAATTCTGTTTCTGATGAAAAAAACCCATCTGCTTCCACCGGAAAAGCTTTCAGGAGAGCGTTTGCAACAGTTTGCCACTATTTCTGAGTAAATTGAGGAAGGTCAGATTTTTGCTGAAATTGTGACCGCGCGGCTTAGGGATTTTTTCAAAAAAAGTTGTTCAGACGTCGAGGGCTTATTCTGTTTCTGATGATAAAAACCTATCTGTTTCCACCGAAAAACCTTTCAGGGGATCATTTGTGACAGTTTGGCAGGATTTTTGAGTAAATTGCAGAACGTCAAATTTTTGCTGAAATTGTGACCGCGCGGCTTAGGGATTTTTTCAAAAAAAGTTTTTCAGACGTCAAGGGCTTATTCTGTTTCTGATGATAAAAACCTATCTGTTTCCACCGAAAAACCTTTCAGGGGATCATTTGTGACAGTTTGGTAGGATTTTTGAGTGAATTGCAGAACGTCAGATTTTTGCTGAAATTGTGACCGCGCGGCTTAGGGATTTTTTCCAAAAAAAATTGTTCAGACGTCGAGGGCAAATTCTGTTTCTGATGATAAAAACCCATCTGTTTCCACCGAAAAACCTTTCAGGGGATAGCTTGCAACAGTTTGGAAGCATTTTTGTGTGAATTGCAGAACGTCAGATTTTTGCTGAAATTGTGACCGCGCGGCTTAGGGATTTTTTCAAAAAAAGTTGTTCAGACGTCGAGGGCAAATTCTGTTTCTGATGATAAAAACCCATCTGCTTCCACCGGAAAAGCTTTCAGGAGAGCGTTTGCAACAGTTTGCCACTATTTCTGAGTAAATTGAGGAAGGTCAGATTTTTGCTGAAATTGTGACCGCGCGGCTTAGGGATTTTTTCAAAAAAAGTTGTTCAGACGTCGAGGGCTTATTCTGTTTCTGATGATAAAAACCTATCTGTTTCCACCGAAAAACCTTTCAGGGGATCATTTGTGAATGTTTGGCAGGATTTTTGAGTAAATTGCAGAACGTCAAATTTTTGCTGAAATTGTGACCGCGCGGCTTAGGGATTTTTTCAAAAAAAGTTGTTCAGACATCGAGGGCTTATTCTGTTTCTGATGATAAAACCCATCTGTTTCCACCGAAAAACCTTTCAGGGGATAGTTTGCAACAGTTTGGCAGCATTTTTGAGTGAATTGCAGAACGTCAGATTTTTGCTAAAATTGTGACCGCGCGGCTTAGGGATTTTTTCAAAAAAAGTTGTTCAGACGTTGAGGGCTTATTCTGTTTCTGATGATAAAACCCATCTGTTTCCACCGAAAAACCTTTCAGGGGATAGCTTGCAACAGTTTGGAAGCATTTTTGTGTGAATTGCAGAACGTCAGATTTTTGCTGAAATTGTGACCGCGCGGCTTAGGGATTTTTTGAAAAAAAGTTGTTCAGACGTCGAGGGCAAATTCTGTTTCTGATGAAAAAAACCCATCTGCTTCCACCGGAAAAGCTTTCAGGAGAGCGTTTGCAACAGTTTGCCACTATTTCTGAGTAAATTGAGGAAGGTCAGATTTTTGCTGAAATTGTGACCGCGCGGCTTAGGGATTTTTTCAAAAAAAGTTGTTCAGACGTCGAGGGCTTATTCTGTTTCTGATGATAAAAACCTATCTCTTTCCACCGAAAAACCTTTCAGGGGATCATTTGTGACAGTTTGGCAGGATTTTTGAGTAAATTGCAGAACGTCAAATTTTTGCTGAAATTGTGACCGCGCGGCTTAGGGATTTTTTCAAAAAAAGTTTTTCAGACGTCAAGGGCTTATTCTGTTTCTGATGATAAAAACCTATCTGTTTCCACCGAAAAACCTTTCAGGGGACCATTTGTGACATTTTGGTAGGATTTTTGAGTGAATTGCAGAACGTCAGATTTTTGCTGAAATTGTGACCGCGCGGCTTAGGGATTTTTGCCAAAAAAAATTGTTCAGACGTCGAGGGCAAATTCTGTTTCTGATGATAAAAACCCATCTGCTTCCACCGAAAAACCTTTCAGGGGATAGTTTGCAACAGTTTGGCAGCATTTTTGAGTGAATTGCAGAACGTCACATTTTTGCTAAAATTGTGACCGCGCGGCTTAGGGATTTTTTCAAAAAAAGTTGTTCAGACGTCGAGGGCTTATTCTGTTTCTGATGATAAAACCCATCTGCTTCCACCGAAAAACCTTTCAGGGGATAGTTTGCAACAGTTTGGCAGCATTTTTGAGTGAATTGCAGAACGTCACATTTTTGCTAAAATTGTGACCGCGCGGCTTAGGGATTTTTTCAAAAAAAAGTTGTTCAGACGTCGAGGGCTTATTCTGTTTTTGATGATGAAAACCCATCTGTTTCCAGCGAAAAACATTTCAGGGGATCGTTTGAAACAGTTTGGAAGCATTTTTGAGTGAATTGCAGAACGTCAGATTTTTGCTGAAATTGTGACCGCGCGGCTTAGGGATTTTTTCAAAAAAAGTTGTTCAGACGTCGAGGGCAAATTCTGTTTCTGATTAAAAAAACCCATCTGCTTCCACCGAAAAACCTTTCAGGGGATCGTTTGCAACAGTTTGGAAGCATTTTTGTGTGAATTGCAGAACGTCAGATTTTTGCTGAAATTGTGACCGCGCGGCTTAGGGATTTTTTCAAAAAAAGTTGTTCAGACGTCGAGGGCAAATTCTGTTTCTGATGATAAAAACCCATCTGCTTCCACCGGAAAAGCTTTCAGGAGAGCGTTTGCAACAGTTTGCCACTATTTCTGAGTAAATTGAGGAAGGTCAGATTTTTGCTGAAATTGTGACCGCGCGGCTTAGGGATTTTTTCAAAAAAAGTTGTTCAGACGTCGAGGGCTTATTCTGTTTCTGATGATAAAAACCTATCTGTTTCCACCGAAAAACCTTTCAGGGGATCATTTGTGACAGTTTGGCAGGATTTTTGAGTAAATTGCAGAACGTCAAATTTTTGCTGAAATTGTGACCGCGCGGCTTAGGGATTTTTTCAAAAAAAGTTTTTCAGACGTCAAGGGCTTATTCTGTTTCTGATGATAAAAACCTATCTGTTTCCACCGAAAAACCTTTCAGGGGATCATTTGTGACAGTTTGGTAGGATTTTTGAGTGAATTGCAGAACGTCAGATTTTTGCTGAAATTGTGACCGCGCGGCTTAGGGATTTTTTCCAAAAAAAATTGTTCAGACGTCGAGGGCAAATTCTGTTTCTGATGATAAAAACCCATCTGTTTCCACCGAAAAACCTTTCAGGGGATAGCTTGCAACAGTTTGGAAGCATTTTTGTGTGAATTGCAGAACGTCAGATTTTTGCTGAAATTGTGACCGCGCGGCTTAGGGATTTTTTCAAAAAAAGTTGTTCAGACGTCGAGGGCAAATTCTGTTTCTGATGATAAAAACCCATCTGCTTCCACCGGAAAAGCTTTCAGGAGAGCGTTTGCAACAGTTTGCCACTATTTCTGAGTAAATTGAGGAAGGTCAGATTTTTGCTGAAATTGTGACCGCGCGGCTTAGGGATTTTTTCAAAAAAAGTTGTTCAGACGTCGAGGGCTTATTCTGTTTCTGATGATAAAAACCTATCTGTTTCCACCGAAAAACCTTTCAGGGGATCATTTGTGAATGTTTGGCAGGATTTTTGAGTAAATTGCAGAACGTCAAATTTTTGCTGAAATTGTGACCGCGCGGCTTAGGGATTTTTTCAAAAAAAGTTGTTCAGACATCGAGGGCTTATTCTGTTTCTGATGATAAAACCCATCTGTTTCCACCGAAAAACCTTTCAGGGGATAGTTTGCAACAGTTTGGCAGCATTTTTGAGTGAATTGCAGAACGTCAGATTTTTGCTAAAATTGTGACCGCGCGGCTTAGGGATTTTTTCAAAAAAAGTTGTTCAGACGTTGAGGGCTTATTCTGTTTCTGATGATAAAACCCATCTGTTTCCACCGAAAAACCTTTCAGGGGATAGCTTGCAACAGTTTGGAAGCATTTTTGTGTGAATTGCAGAACGTCAGATTTTTGCTGAAATTGTGACCGCGCGGCTTAGGGATTTTTTGAAAAAAAGTTGTTCAGACGTCGAGGGCAAATTCTGTTTCTGATGAAAAAAACCCATCTGCTTCCACCGGAAAAGCTTTCAGGAGAGCGTTTGCAACAGTTTGCCACTATTTCTGAGTAAATTGAGGAAGGTCAGATTTTTGCTGAAATTGTGACCGCGCGGCTTAGGGATTTTTTCAAAAAAAGTTGTTCAGACGTCGAGGGCTTATTCTGTTTCTGATGATAAAAACCTATCTCTTTCCACCGAAAAACCTTTCAGGGGATCATTTGTGACAGTTTGGCAGGATTTTTGAGTAAATTGCAGAACGTCAAATTTTTGCTGAAATTGTGACCGCGCGGCTTAGGGATTTTTTCAAAAAAAGTTTTTCAGACGTCAAGGGCTTATTCTGTTTCTGATGATAAAAACCTATCTGTTTCCACCGAAAAACCTTTCAGGGGACCATTTGTGACATTTTGGTAGGATTTTTGAGTGAATTGCAGAACGTCAGATTTTTGCTGAAATTGTGACCGCGCGGCTTAGGGATTTTTGCCAAAAAAAATTGTTCAGACGTCGAGGGCAAATTCTGTTTCTGATGATAAAAACCCATCTGCTTCCACCGAAAAACCTTTCAGGGGATAGTTTGCAACAGTTTGGCAGCATTTTTGAGTGAATTGCAGAACGTCACATTTTTGCTAAAATTGTGACCGCGCGGCTTAGGGATTTTTTCAAAAAAAGTTGTTCAGACGTCGAGGGCTTATTCTGTTTCTGATGATAAAACCCATCTGCTTCCACCGAAAAACCTTTCAGGGGATAGTTTGCAACAGTTTGGCAGCATTTTTGAGTGAATTGCAGAACGTCACATTTTTGCTAAAATTGTGACCGCGCGGCTTAGGGATTTTTTCAAAAAAAAGTTGTTCAGACGTCGAGGGCTTATTCTGTTTTTGATGATGAAAACCCATCTGTTTCCAGCGAAAAACATTTCAGGGGATCGTTTGAAACAGTTTGGAAGCATTTTTGAGTGAATTGCAGAACGTCAGATTTTTGCTGAAATTGTGACCGCGCGGCTTAGGGATTTTTGCCAAAAAAAATTGTTCAGACGTCGAGGGCAAATTCTGTTTCTGATGATAAAAACCCATCTGCTTCCACCGAAAAACCTTTCAGGGGATAGTTTGCAACAGTTTGGCAGCATTTTTGAGTGAATTGCAGAACGTCACATTTTTGCTAAAATTGTGACCGCGCGGCTTAGGGATTTTTTCAAAAAAAGTTGTTCAGACGTCGAGGGCTTATTCTGTTTCTGATGATAAAACCCATCTGCTTCCACCGAAAAACCTTTCAGGGGATAGTTTGCAACAGTTTGGCAGCATTTTTGAGTGAATTGCAGAACGTCACATTTTTGCTAAAATTGTGACCGCGCGGCTTAGGGATTTTTTCAAAAAAAAGTTGTTCAGACGTCGAGGGCTTATTCTGTTTTTGATGATGAAAACCCATCTGTTTCCAGCGAAAAACATTTCAGGGGATCGTTTGAAACAGTTTGGAAGCATTTTTGAGTGAATTGCAGAACGTCAGATTTTTGCTGAAATTGTGACCGCGCGGCTTAGGGATTTTTTCAAAAAAAGTTGTTCAGACGTCGAGGGCAAATTCTGTTTCTGATTAAAAAAACCCATCTGCTTCCACCGAAAAACCTTTCAGGGGATCGTTTGCAACAGTTTGGAAGCATTTTTGTGTGAATTGCAGAACGTCAGATTTTTGCTGAAATTGTGACCGCGCGGCTTAGGGATTTTTTCAAAAAAAGTTGTTCAGACGTCGAGGGCAAATTCTGTTTCTGATGATAAAAACCCATCTGCTTCCACCGGAAAAGCTTTCAGGAGAGCGTTTGCAACAGTTTGCCACTATTTCTGAGTAAATTGAGGAAGGTCAGATTTTTGCTGAAATTGTGACCGCGCGGCTTAGGGATTTTTTCAAAAAAAGTTGTTCAGACGTCGAGGGCTTATTCTGTTTCTGATGATAAAAACCTATCTGTTTCCACCGAAAAACCTTTCAGGGGATCATTTGTGACAGTTTGGCAGGATTTTTGAGTAAATTGCAGAACGTCAAATTTTTGCTGAAATTGTGACCGCGCGGCTTAGGGATTTTTTCAAAAAAAGTTTTTCAGACGTCAAGGGCTTATTCTGTTTCTGATGATAAAAACCTATCTGTTTCCACCGAAAAACCTTTCAGGGGATCATTTGTGACAGTTTGGTAGGATTTTTGAGTGAATTGCAGAACGTCAGATTTTTGCTGAAATTGTGACCGCGCGGCTTAGGGATTTTTTCCAAAAAAAATTGTTCAGACGTCGAGGGCAAATTCTGTTTCTGATGATAAAAACCCATCTGTTTCCACCGAAAAACCTTTCAGGGGATAGCTTGCAACAGTTTGGAAGCATTTTTGTGTGAATTGCAGAACGTCAGATTTTTGCTGAAATTGTGACCGCGCGGCTTAGGGATTTTTTCAAAAAAAGTTGTTCAGACGTCGAGGGCAAATTCTGTTTCTGATGATAAAAACCCATCTGCTTCCACCGGAAAAGCTTTCAGGAGAGCGTTTGCAACAGTTTGCCACTATTTCTGAGTAAATTGAGGAAGGTCAGATTTTTGCTGAAATTGTGACCGCGCGGCTTAGGGATTTTTTCAAAAAAAGTTGTTCAGACGTCGAGGGCTTATTCTGTTTCTGATGATAAAAACCTATCTGTTTCCACCGAAAAACCTTTCAGGGGATCATTTGTGAATGTTTGGCAGGATTTTTGAGTAAATTGCAGAACGTCAAATTTTTGCTGAAATTGTGACCGCGCGGCTTAGGGATTTTTTCAAAAAAAGTTGTTCAGACATCGAGGGCTTATTCTGTTTCTGATGATAAAACCCATCTGTTTCCACCGAAAAACCTTTCAGGGGATAGTTTGCAACAGTTTGGCAGCATTTTTGAGTGAATTGCAGAACGTCAGATTTTTGCTAAAATTGTGACCGCGCGGCTTAGGGATTTTTTCAAAAAAAGTTGTTCAGACGTTGAGGGCTTATTCTGTTTCTGATGATAAAACCCATCTGTTTCCACCGAAAAACCTTTCAGGGGATAGCTTGCAACAGTTTGGAAGCATTTTTGTGTGAATTGCAGAACGTCAGATTTTTGCTGAAATTGTGACCGCGCGGCTTAGGGATTTTTTGAAAAAAAGTTGTTCAGACGTCGAGGGCAAATTCTGTTTCTGATGAAAAAAACCCATCTGCTTCCACCGGAAAAGCTTTCAGGAGAGCGTTTGCAACAGTTTGCCACTATTTCTGAGTAAATTGAGGAAGGTCAGATTTTTGCTGAAATTGTGACCGCGCGGCTTAGGGATTTTTTCAAAAAAAGTTGTTCAGACGTCGAGGGCTTATTCTGTTTCTGATGATAAAAACCTATCTCTTTCCACCGAAAAACCTTTCAGGGGATCATTTGTGACAGTTTGGCAGGATTTTTGAGTAAATTGCAGAACGTCAAATTTTTGCTGAAATTGTGACCGCGCGGCTTAGGGATTTTTTCAAAAAAAGTTTTTCAGACGTCAAGGGCTTATTCTGTTTCTGATGATAAAAACCTATCTGTTTCCACCGAAAAACCTTTCAGGGGACCATTTGTGACATTTTGGTAGGATTTTTGAGTGAATTGCAGAACGTCAGATTTTTGCTGAAATTGTGACCGCGCGGCTTAGGGATTTTTGCCAAAAAAAATTGTTCAGACGTCGAGGGCAAATTCTGTTTCTGATGATAAAAACCCATCTGCTTCCACCGAAAAACCTTTCAGGGGATAGTTTGCAACAGTTTGGCAGCATTTTTGAGTGAATTGCAGAACGTCACATTTTTGCTAAAATTGTGACCGCGCGGCTTAGGGATTTTTTCAAAAAAAGTTGTTCAGACGTCGAGGGCTTATTCTGTTTCTGATGATAAAACCCATCTGCTTCCACCGAAAAACCTTTCAGGGGATAGTTTGCAACAGTTTGGCAGCATTTTTGAGTGAATTGCAGAACGTCACATTTTTGCTAAAATTGTGACCGCGCGGCTTAGGGATTTTTTCAAAAAAAAGTTGTTCAGACGTCGAGGGCTTATTCTGTTTTTGATGATGAAAACCCATCTGTTTCCAGCGAAAAACATTTCAGGGGATCGTTTGAAACAGTTTGGAAGCATTTTTGAGTGAATTGCAGAACGTCAGATTTTTGCTGAAATTGTGACCGCGCGGCTTAGGGATTTTTTCAAAAAAAGTTGTTCAGACGTCGAGGGCAAATTCTGTTTCTGATTAAAAAAACCCATCTGCTTCCACCGAAAAACCTTTCAGGGGATCGTTTGCAACAGTTTGGAAGCATTTTTGTGTGAATTGCAGAACGTCAGATTTTTGCTGAAATTGTGACCGCGCGGCTTAGGGATTTTTTCAAAAAAAGTTGTTCAGACGTCGAGGGCAAATTCTGTTTCTGATGATAAAAACCCATCTGCTTCCACCGGAAAAGCTTTCAGGAGAGCGTTTGCAACAGTTTGCCACTATTTCTGAGTAAATTGAGGAAGGTCAGATTTTTGCTGAAATTGTGACCGCGCGGCTTAGGGATTTTTTCAAAAAAAGTTGTTCAGACGTCGAGGGCTTATTCTGTTTCTGATGATAAAAACCTATCTCTTTCCACCGAAAAACCTTTCAGGGGATCATTTGTGACAGTTTGGCAGGATTTTTGAGTAAATAGCAGAACGTCAAATTTTTGCTGAAATTGTGACCGCGTGGCTTAGGGATTTTTTCAAAAAAAGTTGTTCAGACGTCGAGGGCTTATTTTGTTTCTGATGATAAAACCCATCTGTTTCCACCGAAAAACCTTTCAGGGGATAGTTTGCAACAGTTTGGCAGCATATTTGAGTGAATTGCAGAACGTCAGATTTTTGCTAAAATTGTGACCGCGCGGCTTAGGGATTTTTTCAAAAAAAGTTGTTCAGACGTCGAGGGCTTATTCAGTTTCTGATGATAAAAACCTATCTCTTTCCACCGAAAAACCTTTCAGGGGATCATTTGTGACAGTTTGGCAGGATTTTTGAGTAAATTGCAGAACGTCAAATTTTTGCTGAAATTGTGACCGCGCGGCTTAGGGATTTTTTCAAAAAAAGTTTTTCAGACGTCAAGGGCTTATTCTGTTTCTGATGATAAAAACCTATCTGTTTCCACCGAAAAACCTTTCAGGGGATCATTTGTGACAGTTTGGTAGGATATTTGAGTGAATTGCAGAACGTCAGATTTTTGCTGAAATTGTGACCACGCGGCTTAGGGATTTTTTCAAAAAAAATTGTTCAGACGTCGAGGGCAAATTCTGTTTCTGATGATAAAAACCCATCTGCTTCCACCGAAAAACCTTTCAGGGGATAGTTTGCAACAGTTTGGCAGCATTTTTGAGTGAATTGCAGAACGTCAGATTTTTGCTAAAATTGTGACCGCGCGGCTTAGGGATTTTTTCAAAAAAAGTTGTTCAGACGTCGAGGGCTTATTCTGTTTCTGATGATAAAACCCATCTGCTTCCA
This sequence comes from Podarcis filfolensis, assembly GCF_964270895.1. Taxonomy (NCBI): domain Eukaryota; kingdom Metazoa; phylum Chordata; class Lepidosauria; order Squamata; family Lacertidae; genus Podarcis; species Podarcis filfolensis. The sequence continues at coordinate 89,785,154 of NC_139608.1, forward strand.
CCGAAAAACCTTTCAGGGGATAGTTTGCAACAGTTTGGCAGCATTTTTGAGTGAATTGCAGAACGTCAGATTTTTGCTAAAATTGTGACCGCGCGGCTTAGGGATTTTTTCAAAAAAAGTTTTTCAGACGTCGAGGGATTATTCTGTTTCTGATGATAAAAACCTATCTCTTTCCACCGAAAAACCTTTCAGGGGATCATTTGTGACAGTTTGGCAGGATTTTTGAGTAAATTGCAGAACGTCAAATTTTTGCTGAAATTGTGACCGCGCGGCTTAGGGATTTTTTCAAAAAAAGTTGTTCAGACGTCGAGGGCTTATTCTGTTTCTGATGATAAAACCCATCTGTTTCCACCGAAAAACCTTTCAGGGGATAGTTTGCAACAGTTTGGCAGCATTTTTGAGTGAATTGCAGAACGTCAGATTTTTGCTAAAATTGTGACCGCGCGGCTTAGGGATTTTTTCAAAAAAAGTTGTTCAGACGTCGAGGGCTTATTCTGTTTCTGATGATAAAAACCTATCTCTTTCCACCGAAAAACCTTTCAGGGGATCATTTGTGACAGTTTGGCAGGATTTTTGAGTAAATTGCAGAACGTCAAATTTTTGCTGAAATTGTGACCGCGCGGCTTAGGGATTTTTTCAAAAAAAGTTGTTCAGACGTCGAGGGCTTATTCTGTTTCTGATGATAAAACCCATCTGTTTCCACCGAAAAACCTTTCAGGGGATAGTTTGCAACAGTTTGGCAGCATTTTTGAGTGAATTGCAGAACGTCAGATTTTTGCTAAAATTGTGACCGCGCGGCTTAGGGATTTTTTCAAAAAAAGTTGTTCAGACGTCGAGGGCTTATTCTGTTTCTGATGATAAAAACCTATCTGTTTCCACCGAAAAACCTTTCAGGGGATCATTTGTGACAGTTTGGCAGGATTTTTGAGTAAATTGAAGAACGTCAAATTTTTGCTGAAATTGTGACCGCGCGGCTTAGGGATTTTTTCAAAAAAAGTTTTTCAGACGTCAAGGGCTTATTCTGTTTCTGATGATAAAAACCTATCTGTTTCCACCGAAAAACCTTTCAGGGGATCATTTGTGACAGTTTGGTAGGATTTTTGAGTGAATTGCAGAACGTCAGATTTTTGCTGAAATTGTGACCGCGCGGCTTAGGGATTTTTGCCAAAAAAAATTGTTCAGACGTCGAGGGCAAATTCTGTTTCAGATGATAAAAACCCATCTGCTTCCACCGAAAAACCTTTCAGGGGATAGTTTGCAACAGTTTGGCAGCATTTTTGAGTGAATTGCAGAACGTCACATTTTTGCTAAAATTGTGACCGCGCGGCTTAGGGATTTTTTCAAAAAAAGTTGTTCAGACGTCGAGGGCTTATTCTGTTTCTGATGATAAAACCCATCTGCTTCCACCGGAAAACCTTTCAGGGGATAGTTTGCAACAGTTTGGCAGCATTTTTGAGTGAATTGCAGAACGTCACATTTTTGCTAAAATTGTGACTGCGCGGCTTAGGGATTTTTTCAAAAAAAAGTTGTTCAGACGTCGAGGGCTTATTCTGTTTTTGATGATGAAAACCCATCTGTTTCCACCGAAAAACATTTCAGGGGATCGTTTGAAAGAGTTTGGAAGCATTTTTGAGTGAATTGCAGAACGTCAGATTTTTGCTGAAATTGTGACCGCGCGGCTTAGGGATTTTTTCAAAAAAAGTTGTTCAGACGTCGAGGGCAAATTCTGTTTCTGATTAAAAAAACCCATCTGCTTCCACCGAAAAACCTTTCAGGGGATCGTTTGCAACAGTTTGGAAGCATTTTTGTGTGAATTGCAGAACGTCAGATTTTTGCTGAAATTGTGACCGCGCGGCTTAGGGATTTTTTCAAAAAAAGTTTTTCAGACGTCAAGGGCTTATTCTGTTTCTGATGATAAAAACCTATCTGTTTCCACCGAAAAACCTTTCAGGGGATCATTTGTGACAGTTTGGTAGGATATTTGAGTGAATTGCAGAACGTCAGATTTTTGCTGAAATTGTGACCACGCGGCTTAGGGATTTTTTCAAAAAAAATTGTTCAGACGTCGAGGGCAAATTCTGTTTCTGATGATAAAAACCCATCTGCTTCCACCGAAAAACCTTTCAGGGGATAGTTTGCAACAGTTTGGCAGCATTTTTGAGTGAATTGCAGAACGTCACATTTTTGCTAATATTGTGACCGCGCGGCTTAGGGATTTTTTCAAAAAAAGTTGTTCAGACGTCGAGGGCTTATTCTGTTTCTGATGATAAAACCCATCTGTTTCCACCGAAAAACCTTTCAGGGGATAGTTTGCAACAGTTTGGCAGCATTTTTGAGTGAATTGCAGAACGTCAGATTTTTGCTAAAATTGTGACCGCGCGGCTTAGGGATTTTTTCAAAAAAAGTTGTTCAGACGTCGAGGGCTTATTCTGTTTCTGATGATAAAAACCTATCTCTTTCCACCGAAAAACCTTTCAGGGGATCATTTGTGACAGTTTGGCAGGATTTTTGAGTAAATTGAAGAACGTCAAATTTTTGCTGAAATTGTGACCGCGCGGCTTAGGGATTTTTTCAAAAAAAGTTTTTCAGACGTCAAGGGCTTATTCTGTTTCTGATGATAAAAACCTATCTGTTTCCACCGAAAAACCTTTCAGGGGATCATTTGTGACAGTTTGGTAGGATTTTTGAGTGAATTGCAGAACGTCAGATTTTTGCTGAAATTGTGACCGCGCGGCTTAGGGATTTTTTCAAAAAAAGTTGTTCAGACGTCGAGGGCTTATTCTGTTTCTGATGATAAAACCCATCTGCTTCCACCGAAAAACCTTTCAGGGGATAGTTTGCAACAGTTTGGCAGCATTTTTGAGTGAATTGCAGAACGTCAGATTTTTGCTAAAATTGTGACCGCGCGGCTTAGGGATTTTTTCAAAAAAAGTTGTTCAGACGTCGAGGGCTTATTCTGTTTCTGATGATAAAACCCATCTGCTTCCACCGAAAAACCTTTCAGGGGATAGTTTGCAACAGTTTGGCAGCATTTTTGAGTGAATTGCAGAACGTCAGATTTTTGCTAAAATTGTGACCGCGCGGCTTAGGGATTTTTTCAAAAAAAGTTTTTCAGACGTCGAGGGATTATTCTGTTTCTGATGATAAAAACCTATCTCTTTCCACCGAAAAACCTTTCAGGGGATCATTTGTGACAGTTTGGCAGGATTTTTGAGTAAATTGCAGAACGTCAAATTTTTCCTGAAATTGTGACCGCGCGGCTTAGGGATTTTTTCAAAAAAAGTTGTTCAGACGTCGAGGGCTTATTCTGTTTCTGATGATAAAACCCATCTGTTTCCACCGAAAAACCTTTCAGGGGATAGTTTGCAACAGTTTGGCAGCATTTTTGAGTGAATTGCAGAACGTCAGATTTTTGCTGAAATTGTGACCGCGCGGCTTAGGGATTTTTTCAAAAAAAGTTGTTCAGACGTCGAGGGCAAATTCTGTTTCTGATGATAAAAACCTATCTCTTTCCACCGAAAAACCTTTCAGGGGATCATTTGTGACAGTTTGGCAGGATTTTTGAGTAAATTGCAGAACGTCAAATTTTTGCTGAAATTGTGACCGCGCGGCTTAGGGATTTTTTCAAAAAAAGTTGTTCAGACGTCGAGGGCTTATTCTGTTTCTGATGATAAAACCCATCTGTTTCCACCGAAAAACCTTTCAGGGGATAGTTTGCAACAGTTTGGCAGCATTTTTGAGTGAATTGCAGAACGTCAGATTTTTGCTAAAATTGTGACCGCGCGGCTTAGGGATTTTTTCAAAAAAAGTTGTTCAGACGTCGAGGGCTTATTCTGTTTCTGATGATAAAAACCTATCTCTTTCCACCGAAAAACCTTTCAGGGGATCATTTGTGACAGTTTGGCAGGATTTTTGAGTAAATTGAAGAACGTCAAATTTTTGCTGAAATTGTGACCGCGCGGCTTAGGGATTTTTTCAAAAAAAGTTTTTCAGACGTCAAGGGCTTATTCTGTTTCTGATGATAAAAACCTATCTGTTTCCACCGAAAAACCTTTCAGGGGATCATTTGTGACAGTTTGGTAGGATTTTTGAGTGAATTGCAGAACGTCAGATTTTTGCTGAAATTGTGACCGCGCGGCTTAGGGATTTTTGCCAAAAAAAATTGTTCAGACGTCGAGGGCAAATTCTGTTTCAGATGATAAAAACCCATCTGCTTCCACCGAAAAACCTTTCAGGGGATAGTTTGCAACAGTTTGGCAGCATTTTTGAGTGAATTGCAGAACGTCACATTTTTGCTAAAATTGTGACCGCGCGGCTTAGGGATTTTTTCAAAAAAAGTTGTTCAGACGTCGAGGGCTTATTCTGTTTCTGATGATAAAACCCATCTGCTTCCACCGGAAAACCTTTCAGGGGATAGTTTGCAACAGTTTGGCAGCATTTTTGAGTGAATTGCAGAACGTCACATTTTTGCTAAAATTGTGACTGCGCGGCTTAGGGATTTTTTCAAAAAAAAGTTGTTCAGACGTCGAGGGCTTATTCTGTTTTTGATGATGAAAACCCATCTGTTTCCACCGAAAAACATTTCAGGGGATCGTTTGAAAGAGTTTTGAAGCATTTTTGAGTGAATTGCAGAACGTCAGATTTTTGCTGAAATTGTGACCGCGCGGCTTAGGGATTTTTTCAAAAAAAGTTGTTCAGACGTCGAGGGCAAATTCTGTTTCTGATTAAAAAAACCCATCTGCTTCCACCGAAAAACCTTTCAGGGGATCGTTTGCAACAGTTTGGAAGCATTTTTGTGTGAATTGCAGAACGTCAGATTTTTGCTGAAATTGTGACCGCGCGGCTTAGGGATTTTTTCAAAAAAAGTTTTTCAGACGTCAAGGGCTTATTCTGTTTCTGATGATAAAAACCTATCTGTTTCCACCGAAAAACCTTTCAGGGGATCATTTGTGACAGTTTGGTAGGATATTTGAGTGAATTGCAGAACGTCAGATTTTTGCTGAAATTGTGACCACGCGGCTTAGGGATTTTTTCAAAAAAAATTGTTCAGACGTCGAGGGCAAATTCTGTTTCTGATGATAAAAACCCATCTGCTTCCACCGAAAAACCTTTCAGGGGATAGTTTGCAACAGTTTGGCAGCATTTTTGAGTGAATTGCAGAACGTCACATTTTTGCTAATATTGTGACCGCGCGGCTTAGGGATTTTTTCAAAAAAAGTTGTTCAGACGTCGAGGGCTTATTCTGTTTCTGATGATAAAACCCATCTGTTTCCACCGAAAAACCTTTCAGGGGATAGTTTGCAACAGTTTGGCAGCATTTTTGAGTGAATTGCAGAACGTCAGATTTTTGCTAAAATTGTGACCGCGCGGCTTAGGGATTTTTTCAAAAAAAGTTGTTCAGACGTCGAGGGCTTATTCTGTTTCTGATGATAAAAACCTATCTCTTTCCACCGAAAAACCTTTCAGGGGATCATTTGTGACAGTTTGGCAGGATTTTTGAGTAAATTGAAGAACGTCAAATTTTTGCTGAAATTGTGACCGCGCGGCTTAGGGATTTTTTCAAAAAAAGTTTTTCAGACGTCAAGGGCTTATTCTGTTTCTGATGATAAAAACCTATCTGTTTCCACCGAAAAACCTTTCAGGGGATCATTTGTGACAGTTTGGTAGGATTTTTGAGTGAATTGCAGAACGTCAGATTTTTGCTGAAATTGTGACCGCGCGGCTTAGGGATTTTTTCAAAAAAAGTTGTTCAGACGTCGAGGGCTTATTCTGTTTCTGATGATAAAACCCATCTGCTTCCACCGAAAAACCTTTCAGGGGATAGTTTGCAACAGTTTGGCAGCATTTTTGAGTGAATTGCAGAACGTCAGATTTTTGCTAAAATTGTGACCGCGCGGCTTAGGGATTTTTTCAAAAAAAGTTGTTCAGACGTCGAGGGCTTATTCTGTTTCTGATGATAAAACCCATCTGCTTCCACCGAAAAACCTTTCAGGGGATAGTTTGCAACAGTTTGGCAGCATTTTTGAGTGAATTGCAGAACGTCAGATTTTTGCTAAAATTGTGACCGCGCGGCTTAGGGATTTTTTCAAAAAAAGTTTTTCAGACGTCGAGGGATTATTCTGTTTCTGATGATAAAAACCTATCTCTTTCCACCGAAAAACCTTTCAGGGGATCATTTGTGACAGTTTGGCAGGATTTTTGAGTAAATTGCAGAACGTCAAATTTTTCCTGAAATTGTGACCGCGCGGCTTAGGGATTTTTTCAAAAAAAGTTGTTCAGACGTCGAGGGCTTATTCTGTTTCTGATGATAAAACCCATCTGTTTCCACCGAAAAACCTTTCAGGGGATAGTTTGCAACAGTTTGGCAGCATTTTTGAGTGAATTGCAGAACGTCAGATTTTTGCTGAAATTGTGACCGCGCGTCTTAGGGATTTTTTCAAAAAAAGTTGTTCAGACGTCGAGGGCTTATTCTGTTTCTGATGATAAAAACCTATCTCTTTCCACCGAAAAACCTTTCAGGGGATCATTTGTGACAGTTTGGCAGGATTTTTGAGTGAATTGCAGAACGTCAAATTTTTGCTGAAATTGTGACCGCGCGGCTTAGGGATTTTTTCAAAAAAAGTTTTTCAGACGTCAAGGGCTTATTCTGTTTCTGATGATAAAAACCTATCTGTTTCCACCGAAAAACCTTTCAGGGGATCATTTGTGACAGTTTGGTAGGATTTTTGAGTGAATTGCAGAACGTCAGATTTTTGCTGAAATTGTGACCGCGCGGCTTAGGGATTTTTGCCAAAAAAAATTGTTCAGACGTCGAGGGCAAATTCTGTTTCTGATGATAAAAACCCATCTGCTTCCACCGAAAAACCTTTCAGGGGATAGTTTGCAACAGTTTGGCAGCATTTTTGAGTGAATTGCAGAACGTCACATTTTTGCTAAAATTGTGACCGCGCGGCTTAGGGATTTTTTCAAAAAAAGTTGTTCAGACGTCGAGGGCTTATTCTGTTTCTGATGATAAAACCCATCTGCTTCCACCGAAAAACCTTTCAGGGGATAGTTTGCAACAGTTTGGCAGCATTTTTGAGTGAATTGCAGAACGTCACATTTTTGCTAAAATTGTGACTGCGCGGCTTAGGGATTTTTTCAAAAAAAAGTTGTTCAGACGTCGAGGGCTTATTCTGTTTTTGATGATGAAAACCCAACTGTTTCCACCGAAAAACATTTCAGGGGATCGTTTGAAACAGTTTGGAAGCATTTTTGAGTGAATTGCAGAACGTCAGATTTTTGCTGAAATTGTGACCGCGCGGCTTAGGGATTTTTTCAAAAAAAGTTGTTCAGACGTCGAGGGCAAATTCTGTTTCTGATTAAAAAAACCCATCTGCTTCCACCGAAAAACCTTTCAGGGGATCGTTTGCAACAGTTTGGAAGCATTTTTGTGTGAATTGCAGAACGTCAGATTTTTGCTGAAATTGTGACCGCGCGGCTTAGGGATTTTTTCAAAAAAAGTTTTTCAGACGTCAAGGGCTTATTCTGTTTCTGATGATAAAAACCTATCTGTTTCCACCGAAAAACCTTTCAGGGGATCATTTGTGACAGTTTGGTAGGATATTTGAGTGAATTGCAGAACGTCAGATTTTTGCTGAAATTGTGACCACGCGGCTTAGGGATTTTTTCAAAAAAAATTGTTCAGACGTCGAGGGCAAATTCTGTTTCTGATGATAAAAACCCATCTGCTTCCACCGAAAAACCTTTCAGGGGATAGTTTGCAACAGTTTGGCAGCATTTTTGAGTGAATTGCAGAACGTCACATTTTTGCTAATATTGTGACCGCGCGGCTTAGGGATTTTTTCAAAAAAAGTTGTTCAGACGTCGAGGGCTTATTCTGTTTCTGATGATAAAACCCATCTGCTTCCACCGAAAAACCTTTCAGGGGATAGTTTGCAACAGTTTGGCAGCATTTTTGAGTGAATTGCAGAACGTCAGATTTTTGCTAAAATTGTGACCGCGCGGCTTAGGGATTTTTTCAAAAAAAGTTTTTCAGACGTCAAGGGCTTATTCTGTTTCTGATGATAAAAACCTATCTGTTTCCACCGAAAAACCTTTCAGGGGATCATTTGTGACAGTTTGGTAGGATATTTGAGTGAATTGCAGAACGTCAGATTTTTGCTGAAATTGTGACCACGCGGCTTAGGGATTTTTTCAAAAAAAATTGTTCAGACGTCGAGGGCAAATTCTGTTTCTGATGATAAAAACCCATCTGCTTCCACCGAAAAACCTTTCAGGGGATAGTTTGCAACAGTTTGGCAGCATTTTTGAGTGAATTGCAGAACGTCACATTTTTGCTAATATTGTGACCGCGCGGCTTAGGGATTTTTTCAAAAAAAGTTGTTCAGACGTCGAGGGCTTATTCTGTTTCTGATGATAAAACCCATCTGTTTCCACCGAAAAACCTTTCAGGGGATAGTTTGCAACAGTTTGGCAGCATTTTTGAGTGAATTGCAGAACGTCAGATTTTTGCTAAAATTGTGACCGCGCGGCTTAGGGATTTTTTCAAAAAAAGTTGTTCAGACGTCGAGGGCTTATTCTGTTTCTGATGATAAAAACCTATCTCTTTCCACCGAAAAACCTTTCAGGGGATCATTTGTGACAGTTTGGCAGGATTTTTGAGTAAATTGAAGAACGTCAAATTTTTGCTGAAATTGTGACCGCGCGGCTTGTGATTTTTTCAAAAAAAGTTTTTCAGACGTCAAGGGCTTATTCTGTTTCTGATGATAAAAACCTATCTGTTTCCACCGAAAAACCTTTCAGGGGATCATTTGTGACAGTTTGGTAGGATTTTTGAGTGAATTGCAGAACGTCAGATTTTTGCTGAAATTGTGACCGCGCGGCTTAGGGATTTTTTCAAAAAAAGTTGTTCAGACGTCGAGGGCTTATTCTGTTTCTGATGATAAAACCCATCTGCTTCCACCGAAAAACCTTTCAGGGGATAGTTTGCAACAGTTTGGCAGCATTTTTGAGTGAATTGCAGAACGTCAGATTTTTGCTAAAATTGTGACCGCGCGGCTTAGGGATTTTTTCAAAAAAAGTTGTTCAGACGTCGAGGGCTTATTCTGTTTCTGATGATAAAACCCATCTGCTTCCACCGAAAAACCTTTCAGGGGATAGTTTGCAACAGTTTGGCAGCATTTTTGAGTGAATTGCAGAACGTCAGATTTTTGCTAAAATTGTGACCGCGCGGCTTAGGGATTTTTTCAAAAAAAGTTTTTCAGACGTCGAGGGATTATTCTGTTTCTGATGATAAAAACCTATCTCTTTCCACCGAAAAACCTTTCAGGGGATCATTTGTGACAGTTTGGCAGGATTTTTGAGTAAATTGCAGAACGTCAAATTTTTCCTGAAATTGTGACCGCGCGGCTTAGGGATTTTTTCAAAAAAAGTTGTTCAGACGTCGAGGGCTTATTCTGTTTCTGATGATAAAACCCATCTGTTTCCACCGAAAAACCTTTCAGGGGATAGTTTGCAACAGTTTGGCAGCATTTTTGAGTGAATTGCAGAACGTCAGATTTTTGCTGAAATTGTGACCGCGCGTCTTAGGGATTTTTTCAAAAAAAGTTGTTCAGACGTCGAGGGCTTATTCTGTTTCTGATGATAAAAACCTATCTCTTTCCACCGAAAAACCTTTCAGGGGATCATTTGTGACAGTTTGGCAGGATTTTTGAGTGAATTGCAGAACGTCAAATTTTTGCTGAAATTGTGACCGCGCGGCTTAGGGATTTTTTCAAAAAAAGTTTTTCAGACGTCAAGGGCTTATTCTGTTTCTGATGATAAAAACCTATCTGTTTCCACCGAAAAACCTTTCAGGGGATCATTTGTGACAGTTTGGTAGGATTTTTGAGTGAATTGCAGAACGTCAGATTTTTGCTGAAATTGTGACCGCGCGGCTTAGGGATTTTTGCCAAAAAAAATTGTTCAGACGTCGAGGGCAAATTCTGTTTCTGATGATAAAAACCCATCTGCTTCCACCGAAAAACCTTTCAGGGGATAGTTTGCAACAGTTTGGCAGCATTTTTGAGTGAATTGCAGAACGTCACATTTTTGCTAAAATTGTGACCGCGCGGCTTAGGGATTTTTTCAAAAAAAGTTGTTCAGACGTCGAGGGCTTATTCTGTTTCTGATGATAAAACCCATCTGCTTCCACCGAAAAACCTTTCAGGGGATAGTTTGCAACAGTTTGGCAGCATTTTTGAGTGAATTGCAGAACGTCACATTTTTGCTAAAATTGTGACTGCGCGGCTTAGGGATTTTTTCAAAAAAAAGTTGTTCAGACGTCGAGGGCTTATTCTGTTTTTGATGATGAAAACCCAACTGTTTCCACCGAAAAACATTTCAGGGGATCGTTTGAAACAGTTTGGAAGCATTTTTGAGTGAATTGCAGAACGTCAGATTTTTGCTGAAATTGTGACCGCGCGGCTTAGGGATTTTTTCAAAAAAAGTTGTTCAGACGTCGAGGGCAAATTCTGTTTCTGATTAAAAAAACCCATCTGCTTCCACCGAAAAACCTTTCAGGGGATCGTTTGCAACAGTTTGGCAGCATTTTTGAGTGAATTGCAGAACGTCAGATTTTTGCTAAAATTGTGACCGCGCGGCTTAGGGATTTTTTCAAAAAAAGTTTTTCAGACGTCGAGGGATTATTCTGTTTCTGATGATAAAAACCTATCTCTTTCCACCGAAAAACCTTTCAGGGGATCATTTGTGACAGTTTGGCAGGATTTTTGAGTAAATTGCAGAACGTCAAATTTTTGCTGAAATTGTGACCGCGCGGCTTAGGGATTTTTTCAAAAAAAGTTGTTCAGACGTCGAGGGCTTATTCTGTTTCTGATGATAAAACCCATCTGTTTCCACCGAAAAACCTTTCAGGGGATAGTTTGCAACAGTTTGGCAGCATTTTTGAGTGAATTGCAGAACGTCAGATTTTTGCTAAAATTGTGACCGCGCGGCTTAGGGATTTTTTCAAAAAAAGTTGTTCAGACGTCGAGGGCAAATTCTGTTTCTGATGATAAAAACCTATCTGTTTCCACCGAAAAACCTTTCAGGGGATCATTTGTGACAGTTTGGCAGGATTTTTGAGTAAATTGCAGAACGTCAAATTTTTGCTGAAATTGTGACCGCGCGGCTTAGGGATTTTTTCAAAAAAAGTTTTTCAGACGTCAAGGGCTTATTCTGTTTCTGATGATAAAAACCTATCTGTTTCCACCGAAAAACCTTTCAGGGGATCATTTGTGACAGTTTGGTAGGATTTTTGAGTGAATTGCAGAACGTCAGATTTTTGCTGAAATTGTGACCGCGCGGCTTAGGGATTTTTTCAAAAAAAGTTGTTCAGACGTCGAGGGCTTATTCTGTTTCTGATGATAAAACCCATCTGCTTCCACCGAAAAACCTTTCAGGGGATAGTTTGCAACAGTTTGGCAGCATTTTTGAGTGAATTGCAGAACGTCAGATTTTTGCTAAAATTGTGACCGCGCGGCTTAGGGATTTTTTCAAAAAAAGTTGTTCAGACGTCGAGGGCTTATTCTGTTTCTGATGATAAAACCCATCTGTTTCCACCGAAAAACCTTTCAGGGGATAGTTTGCAACAGTTTGGCAGCATTTTTGAGTGAATTGCAGAACGTCAGATTTTTGCTAAAATTGTGACCGCGCGGCTTAGGGATTTTTTCAAAAAAAGTTGTTCAGACGTCGAGGGCTTATTCTGTTTCTGATGATAAAAACCTATCTCTTTCCACCGAAAAACCTTTCAGGGGATCATTTGTGACAGTTTGGCAGGATTTTTGAGTGAATTGCAGAACGTCAAATTTTTGCTGAAATTGTGACCGCGCGGCTTAGGGATTTTTTCAAAAAAAGTTTTTCAGACGTCAAGGGCTTATTCTGTTTCTGATGATAAAAACCTATCTGTTTCCACCGAAAAACCTTTCAGGGGATCATTTGTGACAGTTTGGTAGGATTTTTGAGTGAATTGCAGAACGTCAGATTTTTGCTGAAATTGTGACCGCGCGGCTTAGGGATTTTTTCAAAAAAAGTTGTTCAGACGTCGAGGGCTTATTCTGTTTCTGATGATAAAACCCATCTGCTTCCACCGAAAAACCTTTCAGGGGATAGTTTGCAACAGTTTGGCAGCATTTTTGAGTGAATTGCAGAACGTCACATTTTTGCTAAAATTGTGACCGCGCGGCTTAGGGATTTTTTCAAAAAAAAGTTGTTCAGACGTCGAGGGCTTATTCTGTTTTTGATGATGAAAACCCATCTGTTTCCACCGAAAAACATTTCAGGGGATCGTTTGAAACAGTTTGGAAGCATTTTTGAGTGAATTGCAGAACGTCAGATTTTTGCTGAAATTGTGACCGCGCGGCTTAGGGATTTTTTCAAAAAAAGTTGTTCAGACGTCGAGGGCAAATTCTGTTTCTGATTAAAAAAACCCATCTGCTTCCACCGAAAAACCTTTCAGGGGATCGTTTGCAACAGTTTGGAAGAATTTTTGTGTGAATTGCAGAACGTCAGATTTTTGCTGAAATCGTGACCGCGCGGCTTAGGGATTTTTTCAAAAAAAGTTGTTCAGACGTCGAGGGCAAATTCTGTTTCTGATGATAAAAACCCATCTGCTTCCACCGGAAAAGCTTTCAGGAGAGCGTTTGCAACAGTTTGCCACTATTTCTGAGTAAATTGAGGAAGGTCAGATTTTTGCTGAAATTGTGACCGCGCGGCTTAGGGATTTTTTCAAAAAAAGTTGTTCAGACGTCGAGGGCTTATTCTGTTTCTGATGATAAAAACCTATCTCTTTCCACCGAAAAACCTTTCAGGGGATCATTTGTGACAGTTTGGCAGGATTTTTGAGTAAATAGCAGAACGTCAAATTTTTGCTGAAATTGTGACCGCGCGGCTTAGGGATTTTTTCAAAAATAGTTTTTCAGACGTCAAGGGCTTATTCTGTTTCTGATGATAAAAACCTATCTGTTTCCACCGAAAAACCTTTCAGGGGATCATTTGTGACAGTTTGGTAGGATTTTTGAGTGAATTGCAGAACGTCAGATTTTTGCTGAAATTGTGACCGCGCGGCTTAGGGATTTTTTCCAAAAAAAATTGTTCAGACGTCGAGGGCAAATTCTGTTTCTGATGATAAAAACCCATCTGCTTCCACCGAAAAACCTTTCAGGGGATAGTTTGCAACAGTTTGGCAGCATTTTTGAGTGAATTGCAGAACGTCAGATTTTTGCTAAAATTGTGACCGCGCGGCTTAGGGATTTTTTCAAAAAAAGTTGTTCAGACGTCGAGGGCTTATTCTGTTTCTGATGATAAAACCCATCTGCTTCCACCGAAAAACCTTTCAGGGGATAGTTTGCAACAGTTTGGCAGCATTTTTGAGTGAATTGCAGAACGTCACATTTTTGCTAAAATTGTGACCGCGCGGCTTAGGGATTTTTTCAAAAAAAAGTTGTTCAGACGTCGAGGGCTTATTCTGTTTTTGATGATGAAAACCCATCTGTTTCCACCGAAAAACATTTCAGGGGATCGTTTGAAACAGTTTGGAAGCATTTTTGAGTGAATTGCAGAACGTCAGATTTTTGCTGAAATTCTGACCGCGCGGCTTAGGGATTTTTTCAAAAAAAGTTGTTCAGACGTCGAGGGCAAATTCTGTTTCTGATGAAAAAAACCCATCTGCTTCCACCGAAAAACCTTTCAGGGGATCGTTTGCAACAGTTTGGAAGCATTTTTGTGTGAATTGCAGAACGTCAGATTTTTGCTGAAATTGTGACCGCGCGGCTTAGGGATTTTTTCAAAAAAAGTTGTTCAGACGTCGAGGGCAAATTCTGTTTCTGATGATAAAAACCCATCTGCTTCCACCGGAAAAGCTTTCAGGAGAGCGTTTGCAACAGTTTGCCACTATTTCTGAGTAAATTGAGGAAGGTCAGATTTTTGCTGAAATTGTGACCGCGCGGCTTAGGGATTTTTTCAAAAAAAGTTGTTCAGACGTCGAGGGCTTATTCTGTTTCTGATGATAAAAACCTATCTCTTTCCACCGAAAAACCTTTCAGGGGATCATTTGTGACAGTTTGGCAGGATTTTTGAGTAAATAGCAGAACGTCAAATTTTTGCTGAAATTGTGACCGCGTGGCTTAGGGATTTTTTTCAAAAAAAGTTGTTCAGAAGTCGAGGGCTTATTTTGTTTCTGATGATAAAACCCATCTGTTTCCACCGAGAAACCTTTCAGGGGATAGTTTGCAACAGTTTGGCAGCATATTTGAGTGAATTGCAGAACGTCAGATTTTTGCTAAAATTGTGACCGCGCGGCTTAGGGATTTTTTCAAAAAAAGTTGTTCAGACGTCGAGGGCTTATTCTGTTTCTGATGATAAAAACCTATCTCTTTCCACCGAAAAACCTTTCAGGGGATCATTTGTGACAGTTTGGCAGGATTTTTGAGTAAATTGCAGAACGTCAAATTTTTGCTGAAATTGTGACCGCGCGGCTTAGGGATTTTTTCAAAAAAAGTTTTTCAGACGTCAAGGGCTTATTCTGTTTCTGATGATAAAACCTATCTGTTTCCACCGAAAAACCTTTCATGGGATCATTTGTGACAGTTTGGTAGGATATTTGAGTGAATTGCAGAACGTCAGATTTTTGCTGAAATTGTGACCACGCGGCTTAGGGATTTTTTCAAAAAAAATTGTTCAGACGTCGAGGGCAAATTCTGTTTCTGATGATAAAAACCCATCTGCTTCCACCGAAAAACCTTTCAGGGGATAGTTTGCAACAGTTTGGCACCATTTTTGAGTGAATTGCAGAACGTCACATTTTTGCTAATATTGTGACCGCGCGGCTTAGGGATTTTTTCAAAAAAAGTTGTTCAGACGTCGAGGGCTTATTCTGTTTCTGATGATAAAACCCATCTGCTTTCACCGAAAAACCTTTCAGGGCATAGTTTGCAACAGTTTGGCAGCATTTTTGAGTGAATTGCAGAACGTCACATTTTTGCTAAAATTGTGACCGCGCGGCTTAGGGATTTTTTCAAAAAAAAGTTGTTCAGACGTCGAGGGCTTATTCTGTTTCTGATGATAAAAACCTATCTCTTTCCACCGAAAAACCTTTCAGGGGATCATTTGTGACAGTTTGGCAGGATTTTTGTGTAAATTGCAGAACGTCAAATTTTTGCTGAAATTGTGACCGCGCGGCTTAGGGATTTTTTCAAAAAAAGTTTTTCAGACGTCAAGGGCTTATTCTGTTTCTGATGATAAAAACCTATCTGTTTCCACCGAAAAACCTTTCAGGGGATCATTTGTGACAGTTTGGCAGGATTTTTGAGTGAATTGCAGAACGTCAGATTTTTGCTGAAATTGTGACCGCGCGGCTTAGGGATTTTTTCAAAAAAAATTGTTCAGACGTCGAGGGCAAATTCTGTTTCTGATGATAAAAACCCATCTGCTTCCACCGAAAAACCTTTCAGGGGATAGTTTGCAACAGTTTGGCAGCATTTTTGAGTGAATTGCAGAACGTCACATTTTTGCTAAAATTGTGACCGCGCGGCTTAGGGATTTTTTCAAAAAAAGTTGTTCAGACGTCGAGGGCTTATTCTGTTTCTGATGATAAAACCCATCTGCTTCCACCGAAAAACCTTTCAGGGGATAGTTTGCAACAGTTTGGCAGCATTTTTGAGTGAATTGCAGAACGTCACATTTTTGCTAAAATTGTGACCGCGCGGCTTAGGGATTTTTTCAAAAAAAGTTGTTCAGACGTCGAGGGCTTATTCTGTTTTTGATGATGAAAACCTATCTGTTTCCACCGAAAAACATTTCAGGGGATCGTTTGAAACAGTTTGGAAGCATTTTTGAGTGAATTGCAGAACGTCAGATTTTTGCTGAAATTGTGACCGCGCGGCTTAGGGATTTTTTCAAAAAAAGTTGTTCAGACGTCGAGGGCAAATTCTGTTTCTGATTAAAAAAACCCATCTGCTTCCACCGAAAAACCTTTCAGGGGATCGTTTGCAACAGTTTGGAAGCATTTTTGTGTGAATTGCAGAACGTCAGATTTTTGCTGAAATTGTGACCGCGCGGCTTAGGGATTTTTTCAAAAAAAGTTGTTCAGACGTCGAGGGCAAATTCTGTTTCTGATGATAAAAACCCATCTGCTTCCACCGGAAAAGCTTTCAGGAGAGCGTTTGCAACAGTTTGCCACTATTTCTGAGTAAATTGAGGAAGGTCAGATTTTTGCTGAAATTGTGACCGCGCGGCTTAGGGATTTTTTCAAAAAAAGTTGTTCAGACGTCGAGGGCTTATTCTGTTTCTGATGATAAAAACCTATCTCTTTCCACCGAAAAACCTTTCAGGGGATCATTTGTGACAGTTTGGCAGGATTTTTGAGTAAATAGCAGAACGTCAAATTTTTGCTGAAATTGTGACCGCGCGGCTTAGGGATTTTTTCAAAAATAGTTTTTCAGACGTCAAGGGCTTATTCTGTTTCTGATGATAAAAACCTATCTGTTTCCACCGAAAAACCTTTCAGGGGATCATTTGTGACAGTTTGGTAGGATTTTTGAGTGAATTGCAGAACGTCAGATTTTTGCTGAAATTGTGACCGCGCGGCTTAGGGATTTTTTCCAAAAAAAATTGTTCAGACGTCGAGGGCAAATTCTGTTTCTGATGATAAAAACCCATCTGCTTCCACCGAAAAACCTTTCAGGGGATAGTTTGCAACAGTTTGGCAGCATTTTTGAGTGAATTGCAGAACGTCACATTTTTGCTAAAATTGTGACCGCGCGGCTTAGGGATTTTTTCAAAAAAAGTTGTTCAGACGTCGAGGGCTTATTCTGTTTCTGATGATAAAACCCATCTGCTTCCACCGAAAAACCTTTCAGGGGATAGTTTGCAACAGTTTGGCAGCATTTTTGAGTGAATTGCAGAACGTCACATTTTTGCTAAAATTGTGACCGCGCGGCTTAGGGATTTTTTCAAAAAAAAGTTGTTCAGACGTCGAGGGCTTATTCTGTTTTTGATGATGAAAACCTATCTGTTTCCACCGAAAAACATTTCAGGGGATCGTTTGAAACAGTTTGGAAGCATTTTTGAGTGAATTGCAGAACGTCAGATTTTTGCTGAAATTGTGACCGCGCGGCTTAGGGATTTTTTCAAAAAAAGTTGTTCAGACGTCGAGGGCAAATTCTGTTTCTGATTAAAAAAACCCATCTGCTTCCACCGAAAAACCTTTCAGGGGATCGTTTGCAACAGTTTGGAAGCATTTTTGTGTGAATTGCAGAACGTCAGATTTTTGCTGAAATTGTGACCGCGCGGCTTAGGGATTTTTTCAAAAAAAGTTGTTCAGACGTCGAGGGCAAATTCTGTTTCTGATGATAAAAACCCATCTGCTTCCACCGGAAAAGCTTTCAGGAGAGCGTTTGCAACAGTTTGCCACTATTTCTGAGTAAATTGAGGAAGGTCAGATTTTTGCTGAAATTGTGACCGCGCGGCTTAGGGATTTTTTCAAAAAAAGTTGTTCAGACGTCGAGGGCTTATTCTGTTTCTGATGATAAAAACCTATCTCTTTCCACCGAAAAACCTTTCAGGGGATCATTTGTGACAGTTTGGCAGGATTTTTGAGTAAATAGCAGAACGTCAAATTTTTGCTGAAATTGTGACCGCGCGGCTTAGGGATTTTTTCAAAAATAGTTTTTCAGACGTCAAGGGCTTATTCTGTTTCTGATGATAAAAACCTATCTGTTTCCACCGAAAAACCTTTCAGGGGATCATTTGTGACAGTTTGGTAGGATTTTTGAGTGAATTGCAGAACGTCAGATTTTTGCTGAAAT
Source organism: Podarcis filfolensis (assembly GCF_964270895.1). Classification (NCBI taxonomy): domain Eukaryota; kingdom Metazoa; phylum Chordata; class Lepidosauria; order Squamata; family Lacertidae; genus Podarcis; species Podarcis filfolensis. The sequence goes on from NC_139608.1 coordinate 89,802,997, forward strand.
TGTGACCGCGCGGCTTAGGGATTTTTTCCAAAAAAAATTGTTCAGACGTCGAGGGCAAATTCTGTTTCTGATGATAAAAACCCATCTGCTTCCACCGAAAAACCTTTCAGGGGATAGTTTGCAACAGTTTGGCAGCATTTTTGAGTGAATTGCAGAACGTCACATTTTTGCTAAAATTGTGACCGCGCGGCTTAGGGATTTTTTCAAAAAAAGTTGTTCAGACGTCGAGGGCTTATTCTGTTTCTGATGATAAAACCCATCTGCTTCCACCGAAAAACCTTTCAGGGGATAGTTTGCAACAGTTTGGCAGCATTTTTGAGTGAATTGCAGAACGTCACATTTTTGCTAAAATTGTGACCGCGCGGCTTAGGGATTTTTTAAAAAAAAAGTTGTTCAGACGTCGAGGGCTTATTCTGTTTTTGATGATGAAAACCCATCTGTTTCCACCGAAAAACATTTCAGGGGATCGTTTGAAACAGTTTGGAAGCATTTTTGAGTGAATTGCAGAACGTCAGATTTTTGCTGAAATTCTGACCGCGCGGCTTAGGGATTTTTTCAAAAAAAGTTGTTCAGACGTCGAGGGCAAATTCTGTTTCTGATGAAAAAAACCCATCTGCTTCCACCGAAAAACCTTTCAGGGGATCGTTTGCAACAGTTTGGAAGCATTTTTGTGTGAATTGCAGAACGTCAGATTTTTGCTGAAATTGTGACCGCGCGGCTTAGGGATTTTTTCAAAAAAAGTTGTTCAGACGTCGAGGGCAAATTCTGTTTCTGATGATAAAAACCCATCTGCTTCCACCGGAAAAGCTTTCAGGAGAGCGTTTGCAACAGTTTGCCACTATTTCTGAGTAAATTGAGGAAGGTCAGATTTTTGCTGAAATTGTGACCGCGCGGCTTAGGGATTTTTTCAAAAAAAGTTGTTCAGACGTCGAGGGCTTATTCTGTTTCTGATGATAAAAACCTATCTCTTTCCACCGAAAAACCTTTCAGGGGATCATTTGTGACAGTTTGGCAGGATTTTTGAGTAAATAGCAGAACGTCAAATTTTTGCTGAAATTGTGACCGCGTGGCTTAGGGATTTTTTTCAAAAAAAGTTGTTCAGACGTCGAGGGCTTATTTTGTTTCTGATGATAAAACCCATCTGTTTCCACCGAGAAACCTTTCAGGGGATAGTTTGCAACAGTTTGGCAGCATATTTGAGTGAATTGCAGAACGTCAGATTTTTGCTAAAATTGTGACCGCGCGGCTTAGGGATTTTTTCAAAAAAAGTTGTTCAGACGTCGAGGGCTTATTCTGTTTCTGATGATAAAAACCTATCTCTTTCCACCGAAAAACCTTTCAGGGGATCATTTGTGACAGTTTGGCAGGATTTTTGAGTAAATTGCAGAACGTCAAATTTTTGCTGAAATTGTGACCGCGCGGCTTAGGGATTTTTTCAAAAAAAGTTTTTCAGACGTCAAGGGCTTATTCTGTTTCTGATGATAAAAACCTATCTGTTTCCACCGAAAAACCTTTCATGGGATCATTTGTGACAGTTTGGTAGGATATTTGAGTGAATTGCAGAACGTCAGATTTTTGCTGAAATTGTGACCACGCGGCTTAGGGATTTTTTCAAAAAAAATTGTTCAGACGTCGAGGGCAAATTCTGTTTCTGATGATAAAAACCCATCTGCTTCCACCGAAAAACCTTTCAGGGGATAGTTTGCAACAGTTTGGCACCATTTTTGAGTGAATTGCAGAACGTCACATTTTTGCTAATATTGTGACCGCGCGGCTTAGGGATTTTTTCAAAAAAAGTTGTTCAGACGTCGAGGGCTTATTCTGTTTCTGATGATAAAACCCATCTGCTTCCACCGAAAAACCTTTCAGGGGATAGTTTGCAACAGTTTGGCAGCATTTTTGAGTGAATTGCAGAACGTCACATTTTTGCTAAAATTGTGACCGCGCGGCTTAGGGATTTTTTCAAAAAAAAGTTGTTCAGACGTCGAGGGCTTATTCTGTTTCTGATGATAAAAACCTATCTCTTTCCACCGAAAAACCTTTCAGGGGATCATTTGTGACAGTTTGGCAGGATTTTTGAGTAAATTGCAGAACGTCAAATTTTTGCTGAAATTGTGACCGCGCGGCTTAGGGATTTTTTCAAAAAAAGTTTTTCAGACGTCAAGGGCTTATTCTGTTTCTGATGATAAAAACCTATCTGTTTCCACCGAAAAACCTTTCAGGGGATCATTTGTGACAGTTTGGCAGGATTTTTGAGTGAATTGCAGAACGTCAGATTTTTGCTGAAATTGTGACCGCGCGGCTTAGGGATTTTTTCAAAAAAAATTGTTCAGACGTCGAGGGCAAATTCTGTTTCTGATGATAAAAACCCATCTGCTTCCACCGAAAAACCTTTCAGGGGATAGTTTGCAACAGTTTGGCAGCATTTTTGAGTGAATTGCAGAACGTCACATTTTTGCTAAAATTGTGACCGCGCGGCTTAGGGATTTTTTCAAAAAAAGTTGTTCAGACGTCGAGGGCTTATTCTGTTTCTGATGATAAAACCCATCTGCTTCCACCGAAAAACCTTTCAGGGGATAGTTTGCAACAGTTTGGAAGCATTTTTGAGTGAATTGCAGAACGTCACATTTTTGCTAAAATTGTGACCGCGCGGCTTAGGGATTTTTTCAAAAAAAAGTTGTTCAGACGTCGAGGGCTTATTCTGTTTTTGATGATGAAAACCTATCTGTTTCCACCGAAAAACATTTCAGGGGATCGTTTGAAACAGTTTGGAAGCATTTTTGAGTGAATTGCAGAACGTCAGATTTTTGCTGAAATTGTGACCGCGCGGCTTAGGGATTTTTTCAAAAAAAGTTGTTCAGACGTCGAGGGCAAATTCTGTTTCTGATTAAAAAAACCCATCTGCTTCCACCGAAAAACCTTTCAGGGGATCGTTTGCAACAGTTTGGAAGCATTTTTGTGTGAATTGCAGAACGTCAGATTTTTGCTGAAATTGTGACCGCGCGGCTTAGGGATTTTTTCAAAAAAAGTTGTTCAGACGTCGAGGGCAAATTCTGTTTCTGATGATAAAAACCCATCTGCTTCCACCGAAAAACCTTTCAGGGGATAGTTTGCAACAGTTTGGCAGCATTTTTGAGTGAATTGCAGAACGTCACATTTTTGCTAAAATTGTGACCGCGCGGCTTAGGGATTTTTTCAAAAAAAAGTTGTTCAGACGTCGAGGGCTTATTCTGTTTTTGATGATGAAAACCTATCTGTTTCCACCGGAAAAGCTTTCAGGAGAGCGTTTGCAACAGTTTGCCACTATTTCTGAGTAAATTGAGGAAGGTCAGATTTTTGCTGAAATTGTGACCGCGCGGCTTATGGATTTTTTCAAAAAAAGTTGTTCAGACGTCGAGGGCTTATTCTGTTTCTGATGATAAAAACCCATCTCTTTCCACCGAAAAACCTTTCAGGGGATCATTTGTGACAGTTTGGCAGGATTTTTGAGTAAATAGCAGAACGTCAAATTTTTGCTGAAATTGTGACCGCGTGGCTTAGGGATTTTTTCAAAAAAAGTTGTTCAGACGTCGAGGGCTTATTTTGTTTCTGATGATAAAACCCATCTGTTTCCACCGAGAAACCTTTCAGGGGATAGTTTGCAACAGTTTGGCAGCATATTTGAGTGAATTGCAGAACGTCAGATTTTTGCTGAAATTGTGACCGCGCGGCTTAGGGATTTTTTCAAAAAAAGTTGTTCAGACGTCGAGGGCAAATTCTGTTTCTGATGATAAAAACCCATCTGCTTCCACCGAAAAACCTTTCAGGGGATAGTTTGCAACAGTTTGGCAGCATTTTTGAGTGAATTGCAGAACGTCACATTTTTGCTAAAATTGTGACCGCGCGGCTTAGGGATTTTTTCAAAAAAAAGTTGTTCAGACGTCGAGGGCTTATTCTGTTTTTGATGATGAAAACCTATCTGTTTCCACCGGAAAAGCTTTCAGGAGAGCGTTTGCAACAGTTTGCCACTATTTCTGAGTAAATTGAGGAAGGTCAGATTTTTGCTGAAATTGTGACCGCGCGGCTTATGGATTTTTTCAAAAAAAGTTGTTCAGACGTCGAGGGCTTATTCTGTTTCTGATGATAAAAACCCATCTCTTTCCACCGAAAAACCTTTCAGGGGATCATTTGTGACAGTTTGGCAGGATTTTTGAGTAAATAGCAGAACGTCAGATTTTTGCTAAAATTGTGACCGCGCGGCTTAGGGATTTTTTCAAAAAAAGTTGTTCAGACGTCGAGGGCTTATTCTGTTTCTGATGATAAAAACCTATCTCTTTCCACCGAAAAACCTTTCAGGGGATCATTTGTGACAGTTTGGCAGGATTTTTGAGTAAATTGCAGAACGTCAAATTTTTGCTGAAATTGTGACCACGCGGCTTAGGGATATTTTCAAAAAAAATTGTTCAGACGTCGAGGGCAAATTCTGTTTCTGATGATAAAAACCCATCTGCTTCCACCGAAAAACCTTTCAGGGGATAGTTTGCAACAGTTTGGCAGCATTTTTGAGTGAATTGCAGAACGTCACATTTTTGCTAAAATTGTGACCGCGCGGCTTAGGGATTTTTTCAAAAAAAAGTTGTTCAGACGTCGAGGGCTTATTCTGTTTCTGATGATAAAAACCTATCTCTTTCCACCGAAAAACCTTTCAGGGGATCATTTGTGACAGTTTGGCAGGATTTTTGAGTAAATTGCAGAACGTCAAATTTTTGCTGAAATTGTGACCGCGCGGCTTAGGGATTATTTCAAAAAAAGTTTTTCAGACGTCAAGGGCTTATTCTGTTTCTGATGATAAAAACCTATCTGTTTCCACCGAAAAACCTTTCAGGGGATCATTTGTGACAGTTTGGCAGGATTTTTGAGTGAATTGCAGAACGTCAGATTTTTGCTGAAATTGTGACCGCGCGGCTTAGGGATTTTTTCAAAAAAAATTGTTCAGACGTCGAGGGCAAATTCTGTTTCTGATGATAAAAACCCATCTGCTTCCACCGAAAAACCTTTCAGGGGATAGTTTGCAACAGTTTGGCAGCATTTTTGAGTGAATTGCAGAACGTCACATTTTTGCTAAAATTGTGACCGCGCGGCTTAGGGATTTTTTCAAAAAAAGTTGTTCAGACGTCGAGGGCTTATTCTGTTTCTGATGATAAAACCCATCTGCTTCCACCGAAAAACCTTTCAGGGGATAGTTTGCAACAGTTTGGCAGCATTTTTGAGTGAATTGCAGAACGTCACATTTTTGCTAAAATTGTGACCGCGCGGCTTAGGGATTTTTTCAAAAAAAAGTTGTTCAGACGTCGAGGGCTTATTCTGTTTTTGATGATGAAAACCTATCTGTTTCCACCGAAAAACATTTCAGGGGATCGTTTGAAACAGTTTGGAAGCATTTTTGAGTGAATTGCAGAACGTCAGATTTTTGCTGAAATTGTGACCGCGCGGCTTAGGGATTTTTTCAAAAAAAGTTGTTCAGACGTCGAGGGCAAATTCTGTTTCTGATGATAAAAACACATCTGCTTCCACCGGAAAAGCTTTCAGGAGAGCGTTTGCAACAGTTTGCCACTATTTCTGAATAAATTGAGGAAGGTCAGATTTTTGCTGAAATTGTGACCGCGCGGCTTAGGGATTTTTTCAAAAAAAGTTGTTCAGACGTCGAGGGCTTATTCTGTTTCTGATGATAAAAACCTATCTGTTTCCACCGAAAAACCTTTCAGGGGATCATTTGTGAATGTTTGGCAGGATTTTTGAGTAAATTGCAGAACGTCAAATTTTTGCTGAAATTGTGACCGCGCGGCTTAGGGATTTTTTCAAAAAAAGTTGTTCAGACGTCGAGGGCTTATTCTGTTTCTGATGATAAAACCCATCTGTTTCCACCGAAAAACCTTTCAGGGGATAGTTTGCAACAGTTTGGCAGCATTTTTGAGTGAATTTCAGAACGTCAGATTTTTGCTAAAATTGTGACCGCGCGGCTTAGGGATTTTTTCAAAAAAAAGTTGTTCAGACGTCGAGGGCTTATTCTGTTTTTGATGATGAAAACCCATCTGTTTCCACCGAAAAACCTTTCAGGGGATCGTTTGCAACAGTTTGGAAGCATTTTTGAGTGAATTGCAGAACGTCAGATTTTTGCTGAAATTGTGACCGCGCGGCTTAGGGATTTTTTCAAAAGAAGTTGTTCAGACGTCGAGGGCAAATTCTGTTTCTGATGATAAAAACCCATCTGCTTCCACCGGAAAAGCTTTCAGGAGAGCGTTTGCAACAGTTTGCCACTATTTCTGAGTAAATTGAGGAAGGTCAGATTTTTGCTGAAATTGTGACCGCGCGGCTTAGGGATTTTTTCAAAAAAAGTTTTTCAGACGTCAAGGGCTTATTCTGTTTCTGATGATAAAAACCTATCTGTTTCCACCGAAAAACCTTTCAGGGGATCATTTGTGAATGTTTGGCAGGATTTTTGAGTAAATTGCAGAACGTCAAATTTTTGCTGAAATTGTGACCGCGCGGCTTAGGGATTTTTTCAAAAAAAGTTGTTCAGACGTCGAGGGCTTATTCTGTTTCTGATGATAAAACCCATCTGTTTCCACCGAAAAACCTTTCAGGGGATAGTTTGCAACAGTTTGGCAGCATTTTTGAGTGAATTTCAGAACGTCAGATTTTTGCTAAAATTGTGACCGCGCGGCTTAGGGATTTTTTCAAAAAAAAGTTGTTCAGACGTCGAGGGCTTATTCTCTTTTTGATGATGAAAACCCATCTGTTTCCACCGAAAAACCTTTCAGGGGATCGTTTGCAACAGTTTGGAAGCATTTTTGAGTGAATTGCAGAACGTCAGATTTTTGCTGAAATTGTGACCGCGCGGCTTAGGGATTTTTTCAAAAAAAGTTGTTCAGACGTCGAGGGCAAATTCTGTTTCTGATGATAAAAACCCATCTGCTTCCACCGGAAAAGCTTTCAGGAGAGCGTTTGCAACAGTTTGCCACTATTTCTGAGTAAATTGAGGAAGGTCAGATTTTTGCTGAAATTGTGACCGCGCGGCTTAGGGATTTTTTCAAAAAAAGTTGTTCAGACGTCGAGGGCTTATTCTGTTTCTGATGATAAAAAACTATCTGTTTCCACCGAAAAACCTTTCAGGGGATCATTTGTGAATGTTTGGCAGGATTTTTGAGTAAATTGCAGAACGTCAAATTTTTGCTGAAATTGTGACCGCGCGGCTTAGGGATTTTTTCAAAAAAAGTTGTTCAGACGTCGAGGGCTTATTCTGTTTCTGATGATAAAACCCATCTGTTTCCACCGAAAAACCTTTCAGGGGATCGTTTCCAACACTTTGGCAGCATTTTTGAGTGAATTGCAGAACGTCAGATTTTTGCTAAAATTGTGACCGCGCGGCTTAGGGATTTTTTCAAAAAAAAGTTGTTCAGACGTCGAGGGCTTATTCTGTTTTTGATGATGAAAACCCATCTGTTTCCACCGAAAAACCTTTCAGGGGATCGTTTGCAACAGTTTGGAAGCATTTTTGAGTGAATTGCAGAACGTCAGATTTTTGCTGAAATTGTGACCGCGCGGCTTAGGGATTTTTTCAAAAAAAGTTGTTCAGACGTCGAGGGCAAATTCTGTTTCTGATGATAAAAACCCATCTGCTTCCACCGGAAAAGCTTTCAAGAGAGCGTTTGCAACAGTTTGCCACTATTTCTGAGTAAATTGAGGAAGGTCAGATATTTGCTGAAATTGTGAAAGCGCGGCTTAGGGATTTTTTCAAAAAAAGTTGTTCAGACGTCGAGGGCTTATTTTGTTTCTGATGATAAAACCCATCTGTTTCCACCGAGAAACCTTTCAGGGGATAGTTTGCAACAGTTTGGCAGCATATTTGAGTGAATTGCAGAACGTCAGATTTTTGCTAAAATTGTGACCGCGCGGCTTACGGATTTTTTCAAAAAAAGTTGTTCAGACGTCGAGGGCTTATTCTGTTTCTGATGATAAAAACCTATCTGTTTCCACCGAAAAACCTTTCAGGGGATCATTTGTGACAGTTTGGCAGGATTTTTGAGTGAATTGCAGAACGTCAGATTTTTGCTGCAATTGTGACCGCGCGGCTTAGGGATTTTTTCAAAAAAAATTGTTCAGACGTCGAGGGCAAATTCTGTTTCTGATGATAAAAACCCATCTGCTTCCACCGAAAAACCTTTCAGGGGATAGTTTGCAACAGTTTGGCAGCATTTTTGAGTGAATTGCAGAACGTCACATTTTTGCTAAAATTGTGACCGCGCGGCTTAGGGATTTTTTCAAAAAAAGTTGTTCAGACGTCGAGGGCTTATTCTGTTTCTGATGATAAAACCCATCTGCTTCCACCGAAAAACCTTTCAGGGGATAGTTTGCAACAGTTTGGCAGCATTTTTGAGTGAATTGCAGAACGTCACATTTTTGCTAAAATTGTGACCGCGCGGCTTAGGGATTTTTTCAAAAAAAAGTTGTTCAAACGTCGAGGGCTTATTCTGTTTTTGATGATGAAAACCTATCTGTTTCCACCGAAAAACATTTCAGGGGATCGTTTGAAACAGTTTGGAAGCATTTTTGAGTGAATTGCAGAACGTCAGATTTTTGCTGAAATTGTGACCGCGCGGCTTAGGGATTTTTTCAAAAAAAGTTGTTCAGACGTCGAGGGCAAATTCTGTTTCTGATGATAAAAACACATCTGCTTCCACCGGAAAAGCTTTCAGGAGAGCGTTTGCAACAGTTTGCCACTATTTCTGAATAAATTGAGGAAGGTCAGATTTTTGCTGAAATTGTGACCGCGCGGCTTAGGGATTTTTTCAAAAAAAGTTGTTCAGACGTCGAGGGCTTATTCTGTTTCTGATGATAAAAACCTATCTGTTTCCACCGAAAAACCTTTCAGGGGATCATTTGTGAATGTTTGGCAGGATTTTTGAGTAAATTGCAGAACGTCAAATTTTTGCTGAAATTGTGACCGCGCGGCTTAGGGATTTTTTCAAAAAAAGTTGTTCAGACGTCGAGGGCTTATTCTGTTTCTGATGATAAAACCCATCTGTTTCCACCGAAAAACCTTTCAGGGGATAGTTTGCAACAGTTTGGCAGCATTTTTGAGTGAATTTCAGAACGTCAGATTTTTGCTAAAATTGTGACCGCGCGGCTTAGGGATTTTTTCAAAAAAAAGTTGTTCAGACGTCGAGGGCTTATTCTGTTTTTGATGATGAAAACCCATCTGTTTCCACCGGAAAAGCTTTCAGGAGAGCGTTTTTTTTCAAAAAAAGTTGTTCAGACGTCGAGGGCAAATTCTGTTTCTGATGATAAAAACCCATCTGCTTCCACCGGAAAAGCTTTCAGGAGAGCGTTTGCAACAGTTTGCCACTATTTCTGAGTAAATTGAGGAAGGTCAGATTTTTGCTGAAATTGTGACCGCGCGGCTTAGGGATTTTTTCAAAAAAAGTTGTTCAGACGTCGAGGGCTTATTCTGTTTCTGATGATAAAAAACTATCTGTTTCCACCGAAAAACCTTTCAGGGGATCATTTGTGAATGTTTGGCAGGATTTTTGAGTAAATTGCAGAACGTCAAATTTTTGCTGAAATTGTGACCGCGCGGCTTAGGGATTTTTTCAAAAAAAGTTGTTCAGACGTCGAGGACTTATTCTGTTTCTGATGATAAAACCCATCTGTTTCCACCGAAAAACCTTTCAGGGGATCGTTTCCAACACTTTGGCAGCATTTTTGAGTGAATTGCAGAACGTCAGATTTTTGCTGAAATTGTGACCGCGCGGCTTATGGATTTTTTCAAAAAAAGTTGTTCAGACGTCGAGGGCAAATTCTGTTTCTGATGATAAAAACCCATCTCTTTCCACCGAAAAACCTTTCAGGGGATCATTTGTGACAGTTTGGCAGGATTTTTGAGTAAATAGCAGAACGTCAGATTTTTGCTAAAATTGTGACCGCGCGGCTTAGGGATTTTTTCAAAAAAAGTTGTTCAGACGTCGAGGGCTTATTCTGTTTCTGATGATAAAAACCTATCTCTTTCCACCGAAAAACCTTTCAGGGGATCATTTGTGACAGTTTGGCAGGATTTTTGAGTAAATTGCAGAACGTCAAATTTTTGCTGAAATTGTGACCACGCGGCTTAGGGATATTTTCAAAAAAAATTGTTCAGACGTCGAGGGCAAATTCTGTTTCTGATGATAAAAACCCATCTGCTTCCACCGAAAAACCTTTCAGGGGATAGTTTGCAACAGTTTGGCAGCATTTTTGAGTGAATTGCAGAACGTCACATTTTTGCTAAAATTGTGACCGCGCGGCTTAGGGATTTTTTCAAAAAAAAGCTGTTCAGACGTCGAGGGCTTATTCTGTTTCTGATGATAAAAACCTATCTCTTTCCACCGAAAAACCTTTCAGGGGATCATTTGTGACAGTTTGGCAGGATTTTTGAGTAAATTGCAGAACGTCAAATTTTTGCTGAAATTGTGACCGCGCGGCTTAGGGATTATTTCAAAAAAAGTTTTTCAGACGTCAAGGGCTTATTCTGTTTCTGATGATAAAAACCTATCTGTTTCCACCGAAAAACCTTTCAGGGGATCATTTGTGACAGTTTGGCAGGATTTTTGAGTGAATTGCAGAACGTCAGATTTTTGCTGAAATTGTGACCGCGCGGCTTAGGGATTTTTTCAAAAAAAATTGTTCAGACGTCGAGGGCAAATTCTGTTTCTGATGATAAAAACCCATCTGCTTCCACCGAAAAACCTTTCAGGGGATAGTTTGCAACAGTTTGGCAGCATTTTTGAGTGAATTGCAGAACGTCACATTTTTGCTAAAATTGTGACCGCGCGGCTTAGGGATTTTTTCAAAAAAAGTTGTTCAGACGTCGAGGGCTTATTCTGTTTCTGATGATAAAACCCATCTGCTTCCACCGAAAAACCTTTCAGGGGATAGTTTGCAACAGTTTGGCAGCATTTTTGAGTGAATTGCAGAACGTCACATTTTTGCTAAAATTGTGACCGCGCGGCTTAGGGATATTTCAAAAAAAAGTTGTTCAGACGTCAAGGGCTTATTCTGTTTTTGATGATGAAAACCTATCTGTTTCCACCGAAAAACATTTCAGGGGATCGTTTGAAACAGTTTGGAAGCATTTTTGAGTGAATTGCAGAACGTCAGATTTTTGCTGAAATTGTGACCGCGCGGCTTAGGGATTTTTTCAAAAAAAGTTGTTCAGACGTCGAGGGCAAATTCTGTTTCTGATGATAAAAACACATCTGCTTCCACCGGAAAAGCTTTCAGGAGAGCGTTTGCAACAGTTTGCCACTATTTCTGAATAAATTGAGGAAGGTCAGATTTTTGCTGAAATTGTGACCGCGCGGCTTAGGGATTTTTTCAAAAAAAGTTGTTCAGACGTCGAGGGCTTATTCTGTTTCTGATGATAAAAACCTATCTGTTTCCACCGAAAAACCTTTCAGGGGATCATTTGTGAATGTTTGGCAGGATTTTTGAGTAAATTGCAGAACGTCAAATTTTTGCTGAAATTGTGACCGCGCGGCTTAGGGATTTTTTCAAAAAAAGTTGTTCAGACGTCGAGGGCTTATTCTGTTTCTGATGATAAAACCCATCTGTTTCCACCGAAAAACCTTTCAGGGGATAGTTTGCAACAGTTTGGCAGCATTTTTGAGTGAATTTCAGAACGTCAGATTTTTGCTAAAATTGTGACCGCGCGGCTTAGGGATTTTTTCAAAAAAAAGTTGTTCAGACGTCGAGGGCTTATTCTGTTTTTGATGATGAAAACCCATCTGTTTCCACCGAAAAACCTTTCAGGGGATCGTTTGCAACAGTTTGGAAGCATTTTTGAGTGAATTGCAGAACGTCAGATTTTTGCTGAAATTGTGACCGCGCGGCTTAGGGATTTTTTCAAAAAAAGTTGTTCAGACGTCGAGGGCAAATTCTGTTTCTGATGATAAAAACCCATCTGCTTCCACCGGAAAAGCTTTCAGGAGAGCGTTTGCAACAGTTTGCCACTATTTCTGAGTAAATTGAGGAAGGTCAGATTTTTGCTGAAATTGTGACCGCGCGGCTTAGGGATTTTTTCAAAAAAAGTTGTTCAGACGTCGAGGGCTTATTCTGTTTCTGATGATAAAAACCTATCTGTTTCCACCGAAAAACCTTTCAGGGGATCATTTGTGAATGTTTGGCAGGATTTTTGAGTAAATTGCAGAACGTCAAATTTTTGCTGAAATTGTGACCGCGCGGCTTAGGGATTTTTTCAAAAAAAGTTGTTCAGACGTCGAGGGCTTATTCTGTTTCTGATGATAAAACCCATCTGTTTCCACCGAAAAACCTTTCAGGGGATCGTTTCCAACACTTTGGCAGCATTTTTGAGTGAATTGCAGAACGTCAGATTTTTGCTAAAATTGTGACCGCGCGGCTTAGGGATTTTTTCAAAAAAAAGTTGTTCAGACGTCGAGGGCTTATTCTGTTTTTGATGATGAAAACCCATCTGTTTCCACCGAAAAACCTTTCAGGGGATCGTTTGCAACAGTTTGGAAGCATTTTTGAGTGAATTGCAGAACGTCAGATTTTTGCTGAAATTGTGACCGCGCGGCTTAGGGATTTTTTCAAAAAAAGTTGTTCAGACGTCGAGGTCAAATTCTGTTTCTGATGATAAAAACCCATCTGCTTCCACCGGAAAAGCTTTCAAGAGAGCGTTTGCAACAGTTTGCCACTATTTCTGAGTAAATTGAGGAAGGTCAGATATTTGCTGAAATTGTGAAAGCGCGGCTTAGGGATTTTTTCAAAAAAAGTTGTTCAGACGTCGAGGGCTTATTTTGTTTCTGATGATAAAACCCATCTGTTTCCACCGAGAAACCTTTCAGGGGATAGTTTGCAACAGTTTGGCAGCATATTTGAGTGAATTGCAGAACGTCAGATTTTTGCTAAAATTGTGACCGCGCGGCTTAGGGATTTTTTCAAAAAAAGTTGTTCAGACGTCGAGGGCTTATTCTGTTTCTGATGATAAAAACCTATCTGTTTCCACCGAAAAACCTTTCAGGGGATCATTTGTGACAGTTTGGCAGGATTTTTGAGTGAATTGCAGAACGTCAGATTTTTGCTGCAATTGTGACCGCGCGGCTTAGGGATTTTTTCAAAAAAAATTGTTCAGACGTCGAGGGCAAATTCTGTTTCTGATGATAAAAACCCATCTGCTTCCACCGAAAAACCTTTCAGGGGATAGTTTGCAACAGTTTGGCAGCATTTTTGAGTGAATTGCAGAACGTCACATTTTTGCTAAAATTGTGACCGCGCGGCTTAGGGATTTTTTCAAAAAAAGTTGTTCAGACGTCGAGGGCTTATTCTGTTTCTGATGATAAAACCCATCTGCTTCCACCGAAAAACCTTTCAGGGGATAGTTTGCAACAGTTTGGCAGCATTTTTGAGTGAATTGCAGAACGTCACATTTTTGCTAAAATTGTGACCGCGCGGCTTAGGGATTTTTTCAAAAAAAAGTTGTTCAAACGTCGAGGGCTTATTCTGTTTTTGATGATGAAAACCTATCTGTTTCCACCGAAAAACATTTCAGGGGATCGTTTGAAACAGTTTGGAAGCATTTTTGAGTGAATTGCAGAACGTCAGATTTTTGCTGAAATTGTGACCGCGCGGCTTAGGGATTTTTTCAAAAAAAGTTGTTCAGACGTCGAGGGCAAATTCTGTTTCTGATGATAAAAACACATCTGCTTCCACCGGAAAAGCTTTCAGGAGAGCGTTTGCAACAGTTTGCCACTATTTCTGAATAAATTGAGGAAGGTCAGATTTTTGCTGAAATTGTGACCGCGCGGCTTAGGGATTTTTTCAAAAAAAGTTGTTCAGACGTCGAGGGCTTATTCTGTTTCTGATGATAAAAACCTATCTGTTTCCACCGAAAAACCTTTCAGGGGATCATTTGTGAATGTTTGGCAGGATTTTTGAGTAAATTGCAGAACGTCAAATTTTTGCTGAAATTGTGACCGCGCGGCTTAGGGATTTTTTCAAAAAAAGTTGTTCAGACGTCGAGGGCTTATTCTGTTTCTGATGATAAAACCCATCTGTTTCCACCGAAAAACCTTTCAGGGGATAGTTTGCAACAGTTTGGCAGCATTTTTGAGTGAATTTCAGAACGTCAGATTTTTGCTAAAATTGTGACCGCGCGGCTTAGGGATTTTTTCAAAAAAAAGTTGTTCAGACGTCGAGGGCTTATTCTGTTTTTTGATGATGAAAACCCATCTGTTTCCACCGGAAAAGCTTTCAGGAGAGCGTTTTTTTTCAAAAAAAGTTGTTCAGACGTCGAGGGCAAATTCTGTTTCTGATGATAAAAACCCATCTGCTTCCACCGGAAAAGCTTTCAGGAGAGCGTTTGCAACAGTTTGCCACTATTTCTGAGTAAATTGAGGAAGGTCAGATTTTTGCTGAAATTGTGACCGCGCGGCTTAGGGATTTTTTCAAAAAAAGTTGTTCAGACGTCGAGGGCTTATTCTGTTTCTGATGATAAAAAACTATCTGTTTCCACCGAAAAACCTTTCAGGGGATCATTTGTGAATGTTTGGCAGGATTTTTGAGTAAATTGCAGAACGTCAAATTTTTGCTGAAATTGTGACCGCGCGGCTTAGGGATTTTTTCAAAAAAAGTTGTTCAGACGTCGAGGACTTATTCTGTTTCTGATGATAAAACCCATCTGTTTCCACCGAAAAACCTTTCAGGGGATCGTTTCAAACACTTTGGCAGCATTTTTGAGTGAATTGCAGAACGTCAGATTTTTGCTGAAATTGTGACCGCGCGGCTTAGGGATTTTTTCAAAAAAAGTTGTTCAGACGTCGAGGGCAAATTCTGTTTCTGATGATAAAAACCCATCTGCTTCCACCGGAAAAGCTTTCAGGAGAGCGTTTGCAACAGTTTGCCACTATTTCTGAGTAAATTGAGGAAGGTCAGATTTTTGCTGAAATTGTGACCGCGCGGCTTAGGGATTTTTTCAAAAAAAGTTGTTCAGACGTCGAGGACTTATTCTGTTTCTGATGATAAAACCCATCTGTTTCCACCGAAAAACCTTTCAGGGGATCGTTTCCAACACTTTGGCAGCATTTTTGAGTGAATTGCAGAACGTCAGATTTTTGCTGAAATTGTGACCGCGCGGCTTAGGGATTTTTTCAAAAAAAGTTGTTCAGACGTCGAGGGCAAATTCTGTTTCTGATGATAAAAACCCATCTGCTTCCACCGGAAAAGCTTTCAGGAGAGCGTTTGCAACAGTTTGCCACTATTTCTGAGTAAATTGAGGAAGGTCAGATTTTTGCTGAAATTGTGACCGCGCGGCTTAGGGATTTTTTCAAAAAAAGTTGTTCAGACGTCGAGGGCTTATTCTGTTTCTGATGATAAAAACCAATCTCTTTCCACCGAAAAACCTTTCAGGGGATCATTTGTGAATGTTTGGCAGGATTTTTGAGTAAATTGCAGAACGTCAAATTTTTGCTGAAATTGTGACCGCGCGGCTTAGGGATTTTTTCAAAAAAAGTTGTTCAGACGTCGAGGGCTTATTCTGTTTCTGATGATAAAACCCATCTGTTTCCACCGAAAAACCTTTCAGGGGATCGTTTCCAACACTTTGGCAGCATTTTTGAGTGAATTGCAGAACGTCAGATTTTTGCTAAAATTGTGACCGCGCGGCTTAGGGATTTTTTCAAAAAAAAGTTGTTCAGACGTCGAGGGCTTATTCTGTTTTTGATGATGAAAACCCATCTGTTTCCACCGAAAAACCTTTCAGGGGATCGTTTGCAACAGTTTGGAAGCATTTTTGAGTGAATTGCAGAACGTCAGATTTATGCTGAAATTGTGACCGCGCGGCTTAGGGATTTTTTCAAAAAAAGTTGTTCAGACGTCGAGGGCAAATTCTGTTTCTGATGATAAAAACCCATCTGCTTCCACCGGAAAAGCTTTCAGGAGAGCGTTTGCAACAGTTTGCCACTATTTCTGAGTAAATTGAGGAAGGTCAGATTTTTGCTGAAATTGTGACCGCGCGGCTTAGGGATTTTTTCAAAAAAAGTTGTTCAGACGTCGAGGGCTTATTCTGTTTCTGATGATAAAAACCAATCTCTTTCCACCGAAAAACCTTTCAGGGGATCATTTGTGAATGTTTGGCAGGAGTTTTGAGTAGATTGCAGAACGTCAAATTTTTGCTGAAATTGTGACCGCGCGGCTTAGGGATTTTTTCAAAAAAAGTTGTTCAGACGTCGAGGGCTTATTCTGTTTCTGATGATAAAACCCATCTGTTTCCACCGAAAAACCTTTCAGGGGATCGTTTCCAACACTTTGGCAGCATTTTTGAGTGAATTGCAGAACGTCAGATTTTTGCTAAAATTGTGACCGCGCGGCTTAGGGATTTTTTCAAAAAAAAGTAGTTCAGACGTCGAGGGCTTATTCTGTTTTTGATGATGAAAACCCATCTGTTTCCACCGAAAAACCTTTCAGGGGATCGTTTGCAACAGTTTGGAAGCATTTTTGAGTGAATTGCAGAACGTCAGATTTTTGCTGAAATTGTGACCGCGCGGCTTAGGGATTTTTTCAAAAAAAGTTGTTCAGACGTCGAGGGCAAATTCTGTTTCTGATGATAAAAACCCATCTGTTTCCACCGGAAAAGCTTTCAGGAGATCGTTTGCAACAGTTTGCCACTATTTCTGAGTAAATTGCGGAAGGTCAGATTTTTGCTGAAATTGTGACCGCGCGGCTTAGGGATTTTTTCAAAAAAAGTTGTTCAGACGTCGAGGGCTTATTCTGTTTCTGATGATAAAACCCATCTGTTTCCACCGAAAAACCTTTCAGGGGATAGTTTGCAACAGTTTGGCAGCATTTTTGAGTGAATTGCAGAACGTCAGATTTTTGCTAAAATTGTGACCGCGCGGCTTAGGGATTTTTTCAAAAAAAAGTTGTTCAGACGTCGAGGGCTTATTCTGTTTTTGATGATGAAAACCCATCTGTTTCCACCGAAAAACCTTTCAGGGGATCGTTTGCAACAGTTTGGAAGCATTTTTGAGTGAATTGCAGAACGTCAGATTTTTGCTGAAATTGTGACCGCGCGGCTTAGGGATTTTTTCAAAAAAAGTTGTTCAGACGTCGAGGGCAAATTCTGTTTCTGATGATAAAAACCCATCTGCTTCCACCGGAGAAGCTTTCAGGAGAGCGTTTGCAACAGTTTGCCACTATTTCTGAGTAAATTGAGGAAGGTCAGATTTTTGCTGAAATTGTGACCGCGCGGCTTAGGGATTTTTTCAAAAAAAGTTGTTCAGACGTCGAGGGCTTATTCTGTTTCTGATGATAAAAACCTATCTGTTTCCACCGAAAAACCTTTCAGGGGATCATTTGTGAATGTTTGGCAGGATTTTTGAGTAAATTGCAGAACGTCGAATTTTTGCTGAAATTGTGACCGCGCGGCTTACGGATTTTTTCAAAAAAAGTTGTTCAGACGTCGAGGGCTTATTCTGTTTCTGATGATAAAACCCATCTGTTTCCACCGAAAAACCTTTCAGGGGATCGTTTCCAACACTTTGGCAGCATTTTTGAGTGAATTGCAGAACGTCAGATTTTTGCTAAAATTGTGACCGCGCGGCTTAGGGATTTTTTCAAAAAAAATTGTTCAGACGTCGAGGGCTTATTCTGTTTTTGATGATGAAAACCCATCTGTTTCCACCGAAAAACCTTTCAGGGGATCGTTTGCAACAGTTTGGAAGCATTTTTGAGTGAATTGCGGAACGTCAGATTTTTGCTAAAATTGTGACCGCGCGGCTTAGGGATTTTTTCAAAAAAAAGTTGTTCAGACGTCGAGGGCTTATTCTGTTTTTGATGATGAAAACCCATCTGTTTCCACCGAAAAACCTTTCAGGGGATCGTTTGCAACAGTTTGGAAGCATTTTTGAGTGAATTGCAGAACGTCAGATTTTTGCTGAAATTGTGACCGCGCGGCTTAGGGATTTTTTCAAAAAAAGTTGTTCAGACGTCGAGGGCAAATTCTGTTTCTGATGATAAAAACCCATCTGCTTCCACCGGAAAAGCTTTCAGGAGAGCGTTTGCAACAGTTTGCCACTATTTCTGAGTAAATTGAGGAAGGTCAGATTTTTGCTGAAATTGTGACCGTGCGGCTTAGGGATTTTTTCAAAAAAAGTTGTTCAGACGTCGAGGGCTTATTCTGTTTCTGATGATAAAACCCATCTGTTTCCACCGAAAAACCTTTCAGGGGATAGTTTGCAACAGTTTGGCAGCATTTTTGAGTGAATTGCAGAACGTCAGATTTTTGCTAAAATTGTGACTGCGCGGCATAGGGATTTTTTCAAAAAAAGTTGTTCAGACGTCGAGGGCTTATTCTGTTTCTGATGATAAAAACCTATCTGTTTCCACCGAAAAACCTTTCAGGGGATCATTTGTGAATGTTTGGCAGGATTTTTGAGTAAATTGCAGAACGTCAAATTTTTGCTGAAATTGTGACCGCGCGGCATAGGGATTTTTTCAAAAAAAGTTGTTCAGACGTCGAGCGCTTATTTTGTTTCTGATGATAAAACCCATCTGTTTCCACCGAAAAACCTTTCAGGGGATAGTTTGCAACAGTTTGGCAGCATTTTTGAGTGAATTGCAGAACGTCAGATTTTTGCTAAAATTGTGACTGCGCGGCATAGGGATTTTTTCAAAAAAAGTTGTTCAGACGTCGAGGGCTTATTCTGTTTTTGATGATGAAAACCCATCTGTTTCCACCGAAAAACCTTTCAGGGGATCGTTTGCAA
This sequence comes from Podarcis filfolensis, assembly GCF_964270895.1. Classification (NCBI taxonomy): domain Eukaryota; kingdom Metazoa; phylum Chordata; class Lepidosauria; order Squamata; family Lacertidae; genus Podarcis; species Podarcis filfolensis. The sequence continues at coordinate 89,821,791 of NC_139608.1, forward strand.
CAGTTTGGAAGCATTTTTGAGTGAATTGCAGAACGTCAGATTTTTGCTGAAATTGTGACCGCGCGGCTTAGGGATTTTTTGAAAAAAAGTTGTTCAGACGTCGAGGGCAAATTCTGTTTCTGATGATAAAAACCCATCTGCTTCCACCGGAAAAGCTTTCAGGAGAGCGTTTGCAACAGTTTGCCACTATTTCTGAGTAAATTGAGGAAGGTCAGATTTTTGCTGAAATTGTGAAAGCGCGGCTTAGGGATTTTTTCAAAAAAAGTTGTTCAGACGTCGAGGGCTTATTCTGTTTCTGATGATAAAAACCTATCTGTTTCCACCGAAAAACCTTTCAGGGGATCATTTGTGAATGTTTGGCAGGATTTTTGAGTAAATTGCAGAACGTCAAATTTTTGCTGAAATTGTGACCGTGCGGCTTAGGGATTTTTTCAAAAAAAGTTGTTCAGACGTCGAGGGCAAATTCTGTTTCTGATGATAAAAACCCATCTGCTTCCACCGGAAAAGCTTTCAGGAGAGCGTTTGCAACAGTTTGCCACTATTTCTGAGTAAATTGAGGAAGGTCAGATTTTTGCTGAAATTGTGACCGCGCGGCTTAGGGATTTTTTCAAAAAAAGTTGTTCAGACGTCGAGGGCTTATTCTGTTTCTGATGATAAAACCCATCTGTTTCCACCGAAAAACCTTTCAGGGGATAGTTTGCAACAGTTTGGCAGCATTTTTGAGTGAATTGCAGAACGTCAGATTTTTGCTAAAATTGTGACCGCGCGGCTTAGGGATTTTTTCAAAAAAAAGTTGTTCAGACGTCGAGGGCTTATTCTGCTTTTGATGATGAAAACCCATCTGTTTCCACCGAAAAACCTTTCAGGGGATCGTTTGCAACAGTTTGGAAGCATTTTTGAGTGAATTGCAGAACGTCAGATTTTTGCTGAAATTGTGACCGCGCGGCTGAGGGATTTTTTCAAAAAAAGTTGTTCAGACGTCGAGGGCAAATTCTGTTTCTGATGATAAAAACCCATCTGCTTCCACCGGAAAAGCTTTCAGGAGAGCGTTTGCAACAGTTTGCCACTATTTCTGAGTAAATTGAGGAAGGTCAGATTTTTGCTGAAATTGTGAAAGCGCGGCTTAGGGATTTTTTCAAAAAAAGTTGTTCAGACGTCGAGGGCTTATTCTGTTTCTGATGATAAAAACCCATCTGCTTCCACCGGAAAAGCTTTCAGGAGAGCGTTTGCAACAGTTTGCCACTATTTCTGAGTAAATTGAGGAAGGTCAGATTTTTGCTGAAATTGTGACCGTGCAGCTTAGGGATTTTTTCAAAAAAAGTTGTTCAGACGTCGAGGGCTTATTCTGTTTCTGATGATAAAAACCTATCTTTTTCCACCGAAAAACATTTCAGGGGATCATTTGTGAATGTTTGGCAGGATTTTTGAGTGAATTGCAGAACGTCAGATTTTTGCTGAAATTGTGACCGCGCGGCTTAGGGATTTTTTCAAAAAAAGTTGTTCAGACGTCGAGGGCAAATTCTGTTTCTGATGATAAAACCCATCTCTTTCCACCGAAAAACCTTTCAGGGGATCATTTGTGAATGTTTGGCAGGATTTTTGAGTAAATTGCAGAACGTCAAATTTTTGCTGAAATTGTGACCGTGCGGCTTAGGGATTTTTTCAAAAAAAGTTGTTCAGACGTCGAGGGCAAATTCTGTTTCTGATGATAAAAACCCATCTGCTTCCACCGGAAAAGCTTTCAGGAGAGCGTTTGCAACAGTTTGCCACTATTTCTGAGTAAATTGAGGAAGGTCAGATTTTTGCTGAAATTGTGACCGCGCGGCTTAGGGATTTTTTCAAAAAAAGTTGTTCAGACGTCGAGGGCTTATTCTGTTTCTGATGATAAAACCCATCTGTTTCCACCGAAAAACCTTTCAGGGGATAGTTTGCAACAGTTTGGCAGCATTTTTGAGTGAATTGCAGAACGTCAGATTTTTGCTAAAATTGTGACCGCGCGGCTTAGGGATTTTTTCAAAAAAAAGTTGTTCAGACGTCGAGGGCTTATTCTGTTTTTGATGATGAAAACCCATCTGTTTCCACCGAAAAACCTTTCAGGGGATCGTTTGCAACAGTTTGGAAGCATTTTTGAGTGAATTGCAGAACGTCAGATTTTTGCTGAAATTGTGACCGCGCGGCTGAGGGATTTTTTCAAAAAAAGTTGTTCAGACGTCGAGGGCAAATTCTGTTTCTGATGATAAAAACCCATCTGCTTCCACCGGAAAAGCTTTCAGGAGAGCGTTTGCAACAGTTTGCCACTATTTCTGAGTAAATTGAGGAAGGTCAGATTTTTGCTGAAATTGTGAAAGCGCGGCTTAGGGATTTTTTCAAAAAAAGTTGTTCAGACGTCGAGGGCTTATTCTGTTTCTGATGATAAAAACCCATCTGCTTCCACCGGAAAAGCTTTCAGGAGAGCGTTTGCAACAGTTTGCCACTATTTCTGAGTAAATTGAGGAAGGTCAGATTTTTGCTGAAATTGTGACCGTGCGGCTTAGGGATTTTTTCAAAAAAAGTTGTTCAGACGTCGAGGGCTTATTCTGTTTCTGATGATAAAAACCTATCTTTTTCCACCGAAAAACATTTCAGGGGATCATTTGTGAATGTTTGGCAGGATTTTTGAGTGAATTGCAGAACGTCAGATTTTTGCTGAAATTGTGACCGCGCGGCTTAGGGATTTTTTCAAAAAAAGTTGTTCAGACGTCGAGGGCAAATTCTGTTTCTGATGATAAAACCCATCTCTTTCCACCGAAAAACCTTTCAGGGGATAGTTTGCAACAGTTTGCCACTATTTCTGAGTGAATTGCAGAACGTCAGATTTTTGCTGAAATTGTGACCGCGCGGCTTAGGGATTTTTTCAAAAAAAGTTGTTCAGACGTCGAGGGCAAATTCTGTTTTTGATGATAAAAACCCATCTGCTTCCACCGGAAAAGCTTTCAGGAGAGCGTTTGCAACAGTTTGCCACTATTTCTGAGTGAATTGCAGAACGTCAGATTTTTGCTGAAATTGTGACCGCGCGGCTTAGGGATTTTTTCAAAAAAAGTTGTTCAGACGTCGAGGGCTTATTCTGTTTCTGATGATAAAACCCATCTGTTTCCACCGAAAAACCTTTCAGGGGATCGTTTCCAACACTTTGGCAGCATTTTTGAGTGAATTGCAGAACGTCAGATTTTTGCTGAAATTGTGACCGCGCGGCTTAGGGATTTTTTCAAAAAAAATTCTTCAGACGTCGAGGGCTTATTCTGTTTCTGATGATAAAAACCTATCTGTTTCGACCGAAAAACCTTTCAGTGGATCATTTGTGACAGTTTGGCAGAATTTTTGAGTAAATTGCAGAAAGTCAGATTTTTGCTGAAACTGTGACCGCGCGGCTTAGGGATTTTTTCAAAAAAAGTTTTTCAGAGGTCGAGGGCTTATTCTGTTTCTGATGATAAAACCCATCTGTTTCCACCGAAAAACCTTTCAGGGGATAGTTTGCAACAGTTTGGCAGCATTTTTGAGTGAATTGCAGAACGTCACATTTTTGCTGAAATTGTGACCGCGCGGCTTAGGGATTTTTTCAAAAAAAGTTGTTCAGACGTCGAGGGCTTATTCTGTTTTTGATGATGAAAACCCATCTGTTTCCACCGAAAAACCTTTCAGGGGATCGTTTGAAACAGTTTGGAAGCATTTTTGAGTGAATTGCAGAACGTCAAATTTTTGCTGAAATTGTGACCGCGCGGCTTAGGGATTTTTTCTAAAAAAGTTGTTCAGACGTCGAGGGCAAATTCTGTTTCTGATGATAAAAACCCATCTGCTTCCACCGGAAAAGCTTTCAGGAGAGCGTTTGCAACAGTTTGCCACTATTTCTGAGTAAATTGAGGAAGGTCAGATTTTTGCTGAAATTGTGACGGCGCGGCTTAGGGATTTTTTCAAAAAAAGTTGTTCAGACGTCGAGGGCTTATTCTGTTTCTGATGATAAAAACCTATCTGTTTCCACCGAAAAACCTTTCAGGGGATCATTTCTGAATGTTTGGCAGGATTTTTGAGTAAATTGCAGAACGTCAAATTTTTGCTGAAATTGTGACCGCGCGGCTTAGGGATTTTTTCAAAAAAAGTTGTTCAGACGTCGAGGGCTTATTCTGTTTCTGATGATAAAAACCCATCTGCTTCCACCGGAAAAGCTTTCAGGAGAGCGTTTGCAACACTTTGCCACTATTTCTGAGTAAATTGAGGAAGGTCAGATTTTTGCTGAAATTGTGAAAGCGCGGCTTAGGGATTTTTTCAAAAAAAAGTTGTTCAGACGTCGAGGGCTTATTCTGTTTTTGATGATGAAAACCCATCTGTTTCCACCGGAAAAGCTTTCAGGAGAGCGTTTGCAACAGTTTGCCACTATTTCTGAGTAAATTGCGGAAGGTCAGATTTTTGCTGAAATTGTGACCGCGCGGCTTAGGGATTTTTTCAAAAAAAATTCTTCAGACGTCGAGGGCTTATTCTGTTTCTGATGATAAAACCCATCTGTTTCCACCGAAAAACCTTTCAGGGGATAGTTTGCAACAGTTTGGCAGCATTTTTGAGTTAATTGCAGAACGTCAGATTTTTGCTGAAATTGTGACCGCGCGGCTTAGGGATTTTTTCAAAAAAAGTTGTTCAGACGTCGAGGGCTTATTCTGTTTCTGATGATAAAACCCATCTGTTTCCACCGAAAAACCTTTCAGGGGATAGTTTGCAACAGTTTGGCAGCATTTTTGAGTGAATTGCAGAACGTCAGATTTTTGCTGAAATTGTGACCGCGCGGCTTAGGGATTTTTTCAAAAAAAGTTGTTCAGACGTCGAGGGCTTATTCTGTTTCTGATGATAAAAACCTATCTGTTTCCACCGAAAAACCATTCAGGGGATCATTTGTGACAGTTTGGCAGGATTTTTGAGTAAATTGCAGAACGTCAAATTTTTGCTGAAATTGTGACCGCGCGGCTTAGGGATTTTTTCAAAAAAAAGTTGTTCAGACGTCGAGGGCAAATTCTGTTTCTGATGATAAAAACCCATCTGCTTCCACCGGAAAAGCTTTCAGGAGAGCGTTTGCAACAGTTTGCCACTATTTCTGAGTAAATTGAGGAAGGTCAGATTTTTGCTGAAATTGTGACCGCGCGGCTTAGGGATTTTTTCAAAAAAAGTTGTTCAGACGTAGAGGGCTTATTCTGTTTCTGATGATAAAAACCTATCTGTTTCCACCGAAAAACCTTTCAGGGGATCATTTGTGAATGTTTGGCAGGATTTTTGAGTAAATTGCAGAACGTCAAATTTTTGCTGAAATTGTGACCGCGCGGCTTAGGGATTTTTTCAAAAAAAGTTGTTCAGACGTCGAGGGCTTATTCTGTTTCTGATGATAAAACGCATCTGTTTCCACCTAAAAACCTTTCAGGGGATAGTTTGCAACAGTTTGGAAGCATTTTTGAGTGAATTGCAGAACGTCAGATTTTTGCTGAAATTGTGACCGCGCGGCTTAGGGATTTTTTCAAAAAAAGTTCTTCAGACGTCGAGGGCAAATTCTGTTTCTGATGATAAAAATCCATCTGCTTCCACCGGAAAAGCTTTCAGGAGAGCGTTTGCAACAGTTTGCCACTATTTCTGAGTAAATTGAGGAAGGTCAGATTTTTGCTGAAATTGTGACCGCGCGGCTTAGGGATTTTTTCAAAAAAAAGGTGTTCAGACGTCGAGGGCTTATTCTGTTTTTGATGATGAAAACCCATCTGTTTCCACCGAAAAACATTTCAGGGGATCGTTTGAAACAGTTTGGAAGCATTTTTGAGTGAATTGCAGAACGTCAGATTTTTGCTGAAATTGTGACCGCGCGGCTTAGGGATTTTTTCAAAAAAAGTTGTTCAGACGTCGAGGGCAAATTCTGTTTCTGATGATAAAAACCCATCTGCTTCCACCGGAAAAGCTTTCAGGAGAGCGTTTGCAACAGTTTGCCACTATTTCTGAGTAAATTGAGGAAAGTCAGATTTTTGCTGAAATTGTGACCGCGCGGCTTAGGGATTTTTTCAAAAAAAGTTGTTCAGACGTCGAGGGCTTATTCTGTTTTTAATGATGAAAACCCATCTGTTTCCACCGAAAAACCTTTCAGGGGATCGTTTGCAACAGTTTGGAAGCATTTTTGAGTGAATTGCAGAACGTCAGATTTTTGCTGAAATTGTGACCGCGCGGCTTAGGGATTTTTTCAAAAAAAGTTCTTCAGACGTCGAGGGCAAATTCTGTTTCTGATGATAAAAATCCATCTGCTTCCACCGGAAAAGCTTTCAGGAGAGCGTTTGCAACAGTTTGCCACTATTTCTGAGTAAATTGAGGAAGGTCAGATTTTTGCTGAAATTGTGACCGCGCGGCTTAGGGATTTTTTCAAAAAAAAGGTGTTCAGACGTCGAGGGCTTATTCTGTTTTTGATGATGAAAACCCATCTGTTTCCACCGAAAAACATTTCAGGGGATCGTTTGAAACAGTTTGGAAGCATTTTTGAGTGAATTGCAGAACGTCAGATTTTTGCTGAAATTGTGACCGCGCGGCTTAGGGATTTTTTCAAAAAAAGTTGTTCAGACGTCGAGGGCAAATTCTGTTTCTGATGATAAAAACCCATCTGCTTCCACCGGAAAAGCTTTCAGGAGAGCGTTTGCAACAGTTTGCCACTATTTCTGAGTAAATTGAGGAAGGTCAGATTTTTGCTGAAATTGTGACCGCGCGGCTTAGGGATTTTTTCAAAAAAAGTTGTTCAGACGTCGAGGGCTTATTCTGTTTTTAATGATGAAAACCCATCTGTTTCCACCGAAAAACCTTTCAGGGGATCGTTTGCAACAGTTTGGAAGCATTTTTGAGTGAATTGCAGAACGTCAGATTTTTGCTGAAATTGTGACGGCGCGGCTTAGGGATTTTTTCAAAAAAAGTTGTTCAGACGTCGAGGGCTTATTCTGTTTCTGATGATAAAAACCTATCTGTTTCCACCGAAAAACCTTTCAGGGGATCATTTGTGAATGTTTGGCAGGATTTTTGAGTAAATTGCAGAACGTCAAATTTTTGCTGAGATTGTGACCGCGCGGCTTAGGGATTTTTTCAAAAAAAGTTGTTCAGACGTCGAGGGCTTATTCTGTTTCTGATGATAAAACCCATCTGTTTCCACCGAAAAACCTTTCAGGGGATAGTTTGCAACAGTTTGGCAGCATTTTTGAGTGAATTGCAGAACGTCAGATTTTTGCTGAAATTGTGACCGCGCGGCTTAGGGATTTTTTCAAAAAAAGTTGTTCAGACGTCGAGGGCTTATTCTGTTTCTGATGATAAAAACCTATCTGTTTCCACCGAAAAACCATTCAGGGGATCATTTGTGACAGTTTGGCAGGATTTTTGAGTAAATTGCAGAACGTCAAATTTTTGCTGAAATTGTGACCGCGCGGCTTAGGGATTTTTTCAAAAAAAAAGTTGTTCAGACGTCGAGGGCAAATTCTGTTTCTGATGATAAAAACCCATCTGCTTCCACCGGAAAAGCTTTCAGGAGAGCGTTTGCAACAGTTTGCCACTATTTCTGAGTAAATTGAGGAAGGTCAGATTTTTGCTGAAATTGTGACCGCGCGGCTTAGGGATTTTTTCAAAAAAAGTTGTTCAGACGTAGAGGGCTTATTCTGTTTCTGATGATAAAAACCTATCTGTTTCCACCGAAAAACCTTTCAGGGGATCATTTGTGAATGTTTGGCAGGATTTTTGAGTAAATTGCAGAACGTCAAATTTTTGCTGAAATTGTGACCGCGCGGCTTAGGGATTTTTTCAAAAAAAGTTGTTCAGACGTCGAGGGCTTATTCTGTTTCTGATGATAAAACGCATCTGTTTCCACCGAAAAACCTTTCAGGGGATAGTTTGCAACAGTTTGGAAGCATTTTTGAGTGAATTGCAGAACGTCAGATTTTTGCTGAAATTGTGACCGCGCGGCTTAGGGATTTTTTCAAAAAAAGTTCTTCAGACGTCGAGGGCAAATTCTGTTTCTTATGATAAAAATCCATCTGCTTCCACCGGAAAAGCTTTCAGGAGAGCGTTTGCAACAGTTTGCCACTATTTCTGAGTAAATTGAGGAAGGTCAGATTTTTGCTGAAATTGTGACCGCGCGGCTTAGGGATTTTTTCAAAAAAAAGGTGTTCAGACGTCGAGGGCTTATTCTGTTTTTGATGATGAAAACCCATCTGTTTCCACCGAAAAACATTTCAGGGGATCGTTTGAAACAGTTTGGAAGCATTTTTGAGTGAATTGCAGAACGTCAGATTTTTGCTGAAATTGTGACCGCGCGGCTTAGGGATTTTTTCAAAAAAAGTTGTTCAGACGTCGAGGGCAAATTCTGTTTCTGATGATAAAAACCCATCTGCTTCCACCGGAAAAGCTTTCAGGAGAGCGTTTGCAACAGTTTGCCACTATTTCTGAGTAAATTGAGGAAGGTCAGATTTTTGCTGAAATTGTGACCGCGCGGCTTAGGGATTTTTTCAAAAAAAGTTGTTCAGACGTCGAGGGCTTATTCTGTTTTTGATGATGAAAACCCATCTGTTTCCACCGAAAAACCTTTCAGGGGATCGTTTGCAACAGTTTGGAAGCATTTTTGAGTGAATTGCAGAACGTCAGATTTTTGTTGAAATTGTGACCGCGCGGCTTAGGGATTTTTTCAAAAAAAGTTGTTCAGACGTCGAGGGCTTATTCTGTTTCTGATGATAAAACCCATCTGTTTCCACCGAAAAACCTTTCAGGGGATAGTTTGCAACAGTTTGGAAGCATTTTTGAGTGAATTGCAGAACGTCAGATTTTTGCTGAAATTGTGACCGCGCGGCTTAGGGATTTTTTCAAAAAAAGTTCTTCAGACGTCGAGGGCAAATTCTGTTTCTGATGATAAAAATCCATCTGCTTCCACCGGAAAAGCTTTCAGGAGAGCGTTTGCAACAGTTTGCCACTATTTCTGAGTAAATTGAGGAAGGTCAGATTTTTGCTGAAATTGTGACCGCGCGGCTTAGGGATTTTTTCAAAAAAAGTTGTTCAGACGTCGAGGGCTTATTCTGTTTCTGATGATAAAAACCCATCTGCTTCCACCGGAAAAGCTTTCAGGAGAGCGTTTGCAACAGTTTGCCACTATTTCTGAGTAAATTGAGGAAGGTCAGATTTTTGCTGAAATTGTGAAAGCGCGGCTTAGGGATTTTTTCAAAAAAAAGTTGTTCAGACGTCGAGGGCTTATTCTGTTTTTGATGATGAAAACCCATCTGTTTCCACCGGAAAAGCTTTCAGGAGAGCGTTTGCAACAGTTTGCCACTATTTCTGAGTAAATTGCGGAAGGTCAGATTTTTGCTGAAATTGTGACCGCGCGGCTTAGGGATTTTTTCAAAAAAAATTCTTCAGACGTCGAGGGCTTATTCTGTTTCTGATGATAAAACCCATCTGTTTCCACCGAAAAACCTTTCAGGGGATAGTTTGCAACAGTTTGGCAGCATTTTTGAGTTAATTGCAGAACGTCAGATTTTTGCTGAAATTGTGACCGCGCGGCTTAGGGATTTTTTCAAAAAAAGTTGTTCAGACGTCGAGGGCTTATTCTGTTTCTGATGATAAAACCCATCTGTTTCCACCGAAAAACCTTTCAGGGGATAGTTTGCAACAGTTTGGCAGCATTTTTGAGTGAATTGCAGAACGTCAGATTTTTGCTGAAATTGTGACCGCGCGGCTTAGGGATTTTTTCAAAAAAAGTTGTTCAGACGTCGAGGGCTTATTCTGTTTCTGATGATAAAAACCTATCTGTTTCCACCGAAAAACCATTCAGGGGATCATTTGTGACAGTTTGGCAGGATTTTTGAGTAAATTGCAGAACGTCAAATTTTTGCTGAAATTGTGACCGCGCGGCTTAGGGATTTTTTCAAAAAAAAGTTGTTCAGACGTCGAGGGCAAATTCTGTTTCTGATGATAAAAACCCATCTGCTTCCACCGGAAAAGCTTTCAGGAGAGCGTTTGCAACAGTTTGCCACTATTTCTGAGTAAATTGAGGAAGGTCAGATTTTTGCTGAAATTGTGACCGCGCGGCTTAGGGATTTTTTCAAAAAAAGTTGTTCAGACGTAGAGGGCTTATTCTGTTTCTGATGATAAAAACCTATCTGTTTCCACCGAAAAACCTTTCAGGGGATCATTTGTGAATGTTTGGCAGGATTTTTGAGTAAATTGCAGAACGTCAAATTTTTGCTGAAATTGTGACCGCGCGGCTTAGGGATTTTTTCAAAAAAAGTTGTTCAGACGTCGAGGGCTTATTCTGTTTCTGATGATAAAACGCATCTGTTTCCACCTAAAAACCTTTCAGGGGATAGTTTGCAACAGTTTGGAAGCATTTTTGAGTGAATTGCAGAACGTCAGATTTTTGCTGAAATTGTGACCGCGCGGCTTAGGGATTTTTTCAAAAAAAGTTCTTCAGACGTCGAGGGCAAATTCTGTTTCTGATGATAAAAATCCATCTGCTTCCACCGGAAAAGCTTTCAGGAGAGCGTTTGCAACAGTTTGCCACTATTTCTGAGTAAATTGAGGAAGGTCAGATTTTTGCTGAAATTGTGACCGCGCGGCTTAGGGATTTTTTCAAAAAAAAGGTGTTCAGACGTCGAGGGCTTATTCTGTTTTTGATGATGAAAACCCATCTGTTTCCACCGAAAAACATTTCAGGGGATCGTTTGAAACAGTTTGGAAGCATTTTTGAGTGAATTGCAGAACGTCAGATTTTTGCTGAAATTGTGACCGCGCGGCTTAGGGATTTTTTCAAAAAAAGTTGTTCAGACGTCGAGGGCAAATTCTGTTTCTGATGATAAAAACCCATCTGCTTCCACCGGAAAAGCTTTCAGGAGAGCGTTTGCAACAGTTTGCCACTATTTCTGAGTAAATTGAGGAAAGTCAGATTTTTGCTGAAATTGTGACCGCGCGGCTTAGGGATTTTTTCAAAAAAAGTTGTTCAGACGTCGAGGGCTTATTCTGTTTTTAATGATGAAAACCCATCTGTTTCCACCGAAAAACCTTTCAGGGGATCGTTTGCAACAGTTTGGAAGCATTTTTGAGTGAATTGCAGAACGTCAGATTTTTGCTGAAATTGTGACCGCGCGGCTTAGGGATTTTTTCAAAAAAAGTTCTTCAGACGTCGAGGGCAAATTCTGTTTCTGATGATAAAAATCCATCTGCTTCCACCGGAAAAGCTTTCAGGAGAGCGTTTGCAACAGTTTGCCACTATTTCTGAGTAAATTGAGGAAGGTCAGATTTTTGCTGAAATTGTGACCGCGCGGCTTAGGGATTTTTTCAAAAAAAAGGTGTTCAGACGTCGAGGGCTTATTCTGTTTTTGATGATGAAAACCCATCTGTTTCCACCGAAAAACATTTCAGGGGATCGTTTGAAACAGTTTGGAAGCATTTTTGAGTGAATTGCAGAACGTCAGATTTTTGCTGAAATTGTGACCGCGCGGCTTAGGGATTTTTTCAAAAAAAGTTGTTCAGACGTCGAGGGCAAATTCTGTTTCTGATGATAAAAACCCATCTGCTTCCACCGGAAAAGCTTTCAGGAGAGCGTTTGCAACAGTTTGCCACTATTTCTGAGTAAATTGAGGAAGGTCAGATTTTTGCTGAAATTGTGACCGCGCGGCTTAGGGATTTTTTCAAAAAAAGTTGTTCAGACGTCGAGGGCTTATTCTGTTTTTAATGATGAAAACCCATCTGTTTCCACCGAAAAACCTTTCAGGGGATCGTTTGCAACAGTTTGGAAGCATTTTTGAGTGAATTGCAGAACGTCAGATTTTTGCTGAAATTGTGACGGCGCGGCTTAGGGATTTTTTCAAAAAAAGTTGTTCAGACGTCGAGGGCTTATTCTGTTTCTGATGATAAAAACCTATCTGTTTCCACCGAAAAACCTTTCAGGGGATCATTTGTGAATGTTTGGCAGGATTTTTGAGTAAATTGCAGAACGTCAAATTTTTGCTGAAATTGTGACCGCGCGGCTTAGGGATTTTTTCAAAAAAAGTTGTTCAGACGTCGAGGGCTTATTCTGTTTCTGATGATAAAACCCATCTGTTTCCACCGAAAAACCTTTCAGGGGATAGTTTGCAACAGTTTGGCAGCATTTTTGAGTGAATTGCAGAACGTCAGATTTTTGCTGAAATTGTGACCGCGCGGCTTAGGGATTTTTTCAAAAAAAGTTGTTCAGACGTCGAGGGCTTATTCTGTTTCTGATGATAAAAACCTATCTGTTTCCACCGAAAAACCATTCAGGGGATCATTTGTGACAGTTTGGCAGGATTTTTGAGTAAATTGCAGAACGTCAAATTTTTGCTGAAATTGTGACCGCGCGGCTTAGGGATTTTTTCAAAAAAAAAGTTGTTCAGACGTCGAGGGCAAATTCTGTTTCTGATGATAAAAACCCATCTGCTTCCACCGGAAAAGCTTTCAGGAGAGCGTTTGCAACAGTTTGCCACTATTTCTGAGTAAATTGAGGAAGGTCAGATTTTTGCTGAAATTGTGACCGCGCGGCTTAGGGATTTTTTCAAAAAAAGTTGTTCAGACGTAGAGGGCTTATTCTGTTTCTGATGATAAAAACCTATCTGTTTCCACCGAAAAACCTTTCAGGGGATCATTTGTGAATGTTTGGCAGGATTTTTGAGTAAATTGCAGAACGTCAAATTTTTGCTGAAATTGTGACCGCGCGGCTTAGGGATTTTTTCAAAAAAAGTTGTTCAGACGTCGAGGGCTTATTCTGTTTCTGATGATAAAACGCATCTGTTTCCACCGAAAAACCTTTCAGGGGATAGTTTGCAACAGTTTGGAAGCATTTTTGAGTGAATTGCAGAACGTCAGATTTTTGCTGAAATTGTGACCGCGCGGCTTAGGGATTTTTTCAAAAAAAGTTCTTCAGACGTCGAGGGCAAATTCTGTTTCTTATGATAAAAATCCATCTGCTTCCACCGGAAAAGCTTTCAGGAGAGCGTTTGCAACAGTTTGCCACTATTTCTGAGTAAATTGAGGAAGGTCAGATTTTTGCTGAAATTGTGACCGCGCGGCTTAGGGATTTTTTCAAAAAAAAGGTGTTCAGACGTCGAGGGCTTATTCTGTTTTTGATGATGAAAACCCATCTGTTTCCACCGAAAAACATTTCAGGGGATCGTTTGAAACAGTTTGGAAGCATTTTTGAGTGAATTGCAGAACGTCAGATTTTTGCTGAAATTGTGACCGCGCGGCTTAGGGATTTTTTCAAAAAAAGTTGTTCAGACGTCGAGGGCAAATTCTGTTTCTGATGATAAAAACCCATCTGCTTCCACCGGAAAAGCTTTCAGGAGAGCGTTTGCAACAGTTTGCCACTATTTCTGAGTAAATTGAGGAAGGTCAGATTTTTGCTGAAATTGTGACCGCGCGGCTTAGGGATTTTTTCAAAAAAAGTTGTTCAGACGTCGAGGGCTTATTCTGTTTTTGATGATGAAAACCCATCTGTTTCCACCGAAAAACCTTTCAGGGGATCGTTTGCAACAGTTTGGAAGCATTTTTGAGTGAATTGCAGAACGTCAGATTTTTGTTGAAATTGTGACCGCGCGGCTTAGGGATTTTTTCAAAAAAAGTTGTTCAGACGTCGAGGGCTTATTCTGTTTCTGATGATAAAACCCATCTGTTTCCACCGAAAAACCTTTCAGGGGATAGTTTGCAACAGTTTGGAAGCATTTTTGAGTGAATTGCAGAACGTCAGATTTTTGCTGAAATTGTGACCGCGCGGCTTAGGGATTTTTTCAAAAAAAGTTCTTCAGACGTCGAGGGCAAATTCTGTTTCTGATGATAAAAATCCATCTGCTTCCACCGGAAAAGCTTTCAGGAGAGCGTTTGCAACAGTTTGCCACTATTTCTGAGTAAATTGAGGAAGGTCAGATTTTTGCTGAAATTGTGACCGCGCGGCTTAGGGATTTTTTCAAAAAAAGTTGTTCAGACGTCGAGGGCTTATTCTGTTTCTGATGATAAAAACCCATCTGCTTCCACCGGAAAAGCTTTCAGGAGAGCGTTTGCAACAGTTTGCCACTATTTCTGAGTAAATTGAGGAAGGTCAGATTTTTGCTGAAATTGTGACCGTGCGGCTTAGGGATTTTTTCAAAAAAAGTTGTTCAGACGTCGAGGGCTTATTCTGTTTCTGATGATAAAAACCTATCTTTTTCCACCGAAAAACATTTCAGGGGATCATTTGTGAATGTTTGGCAGGATTTTTGAGTGAATTGCAGAACGTCAGATTTTTGCTGAAATTGTGACCGCGCGGCTTAGGGATTTTTTCAAAAAAAGTTGTTCAGACGTCGAGGGCAAATTCTGTTTCTGATGATAAAACCCATCTCTTTCCACCGAAAAACCTTTCAGGGGATAGTTTGCAACAGTTTGCCACTATTTCTGAGTGAATTGCAGAACGTCAGATTTTTGCTGAAATTGTGACCGCGCGGCTTAGGGATTTTTTCAAAAAAAGTTGTTCAGACGTCGAGGGCAAATTCTGTTTTTGATGATAAAAACCCATCTGCTTCCACCGGAAAAGCTTTCAGGAGAGCGTTTGCAACAGTTTGCCACTATTTCTGAGTGAATTGCAGAACGTCAGATTTTTGCTGAAATTGTGACCGCGCGGCTTAGGGATTTTTTCAAAAAAAGTTGTTCAGACGTCGAGGGCTTATTCTGTTTCTGATGATAAAACCCATCTGTTTCCACCGAAAAACCTTTCAGGGGATCGTTTCCAACACTTTGGCAGCATTTTTGAGTGAATTGCAGAACGTCAGATTTTTGCTGAAATTGTGACCGCGCGGCTTAGGGATTTTTTCAAAAAAAATTCTTCAGACGTCGAGGGCTTATTCTGTTTCTGATGATAAAAACCTATCTGTTTCGACCGAAAAACCTTTCAGTGGATCATTTGTGACAGTTTGGCAGAATTTTTGAGTAAATTGCAGAAAGTCAGATTTTTGCTGAAACTGTGACCGCGCGGCTTAGGGATTTTTTCAAAAAAAGTTTTTCAGAGGTCGAGGGCTTATTCTGTTTCTGATGATAAAACCCATCTGTTTCCACCGAAAAACCTTTCAGGGGATAGTTTGCAACAGTTTGGCAGCATTTTTGAGTGAATTGCAGAACGTCACATTTTTGCTGAAATTGTGACCGCGCGGCTTAGGGATTTTTTCAAAAAAAGTTGTTCAGACGTCGAGGGCTTATTCTGTTTTTGATGATGAAAACCCATCTGTTTCCACCGAAAAACCTTTCAGGGGATCGTTTGAAACAGTTTGGAAGCATTTTTGAGTGAATTGCAGAACGTCAGATTTTTGCTGAAATTGTGACCGCGCGGCTTAGGGATTTTTTCAAAAAAAGTTGTTCAGACGTCGAGGGCAAATTCTGTTTCTGATGATAAAAACCCATCTGCTTCCACCGGAAAAGCTTTCAGGAGAGCGTTTGCAACAGTTTGCCACTATTTCTGAGTAAATTGAGGAAGGTCAGATTTTTGCTGAAATTGTGACCGCGCGGCTTAGGGATTTTTTCAAAAAAAGTTGTTCAGACGTCGAGGGCTTATTCTGTTTTTAATGATGAAAACCCATCTGTTTCCACCGAAAAACCTTTCAGGGGATCGTTTGCAACAGTTTGGAAGCATTTTTGAGTGAATTGCAGAACGTCAGATTTTTGCTGAAATTGTGACGGCGCGGCTTAGGGATTTTTTCAAAAAAAGTTGTTCAGACGTCGAGGGCTTATTCTGTTTCTGATGATAAAAACCTATCTGTTTCCACCGAAAAACCTTTCAGGGGATCATTTGTGAATGTTTGGCAGGATTTTTGAGTAAATTGCAGAACGTCAAATTTTTGCTGAAATTGTGACCGCGCGGCTTAGGGATTTTTTCAAAAAAAGTTGTTCAGACGTCGAGGGCTTATTCTGTTTCTGATGATAAAACCCATCTGTTTCCACCGAAAAACCTTTCAGGGGATAGTTTGCAACAGTTTGGCAGCATTTTTGAGTGAATTGCAGAACGTCAGATTTTTGCTGAAATTGTGACCGCGCGGCTTAGGGATTTTTTCAAAAAAAGTTGTTCAGACGTCGAGGGCTTATTCTGTTTCTGATGATAAAAACCTATCTGTTTCCACCGAAAAACCATTCAGGGGATCATTTGTGACAGTTTGGCAGGATTTTTGAGTAAATTGCAGAACGTCAAATTTTTGCTGAAATTGTGACCGCGCGGCTTAGGGATTTTTTCAAAAAAAAAGTTGTTCAGACGTCGAGGGCAAATTCTGTTTCTGATGATAAAAACCCATCTGCTTCCACCGGAAAAGCTTTCAGGAGAGCGTTTGCAACAGTTTGCCACTATTTCTGAGTAAATTGAGGAAGGTCAGATTTTTGCTGAAATTGTGACCGCGCGGCTTAGGGATTTTTTCAAAAAAAGTTGTTCAGACGTAGAGGGCTTATTCTGTTTCTGATGATAAAAACCTATCTGTTTCCACCGAAAAACCTTTCAGGGGATCATTTGTGAATGTTTGGCAGGATTTTTGAGTAAATTGCAGAACGTCAAATTTTTGCTGAAATTGTGACCGCGCGGCTTAGGGATTTTTTCAAAAAAAGTTGTTCAGACGTCGAGGGCTTATTCTGTTTCTGATGATAAAACGCATCTGTTTCCACCGAAAAACCTTTCAGGGGATAGTTTGCAACAGTTTGGAAGCATTTTTGAGTGAATTGCAGAACGTCAGATTTTTGCTGAAATTGTGACCGCGCGGCTTAGGGATTTTTTCAAAAAAAGTTCTTCAGACGTCGAGGGCAAATTCTGTTTCTTATGATAAAAATCCATCTGCTTCCACCGGAAAAGCTTTCAGGAGAGCGTTTGCAACAGTTTGCCACTATTTCTGAGTAAATTGAGGAAGGTCAGATTTTTGCTGAAATTGTGACCGCGCGGCTTAGGGATTTTTTCAAAAAAAAGGTGTTCAGACGTCGAGGGCTTATTCTGTTTTTGATGATGAAAACCCATCTGTTTCCACCGAAAAACATTTCAGGGGATCGTTTGAAACAGTTTGGAAGCATTTTTGAGTGAATTGCAGAACGTCAGATTTTTGCTGAAATTGTGACCGCGCGGCTTAGGGATTTTTTCAAAAAAAGTTGTTCAGACGTCGAGGGCAAATTCTGTTTCTGATGATAAAAACCCATCTGCTTCCACCGGAAAAGCTTTCAGGAGAGCGTTTGCAACAGTTTGCCACTATTTCTGAGTAAATTGAGGAAGGTCAGATTTTTGCTGAAATTGTGACCGCGCGGCTTAGGGATTTTTTCAAAAAAAGTTGTTCAGACGTCGAGGGCTTATTCTGTTTTTGATGATGAAAACCCATCTGTTTCCACCGAAAAACCTTTCAGGGGATCGTTTGCAACAGTTTGGAAGCATTTTTGAGTGAATTGCAGAACGTCAGATTTTTGTTGAAATTGTGACCGCGCGGCTTAGGGATTTTTTCAAAAAAAGTTGTTCAGACGTCGAGGGCTTATTCTGTTTCTGATGATAAAACCCATCTGTTTCCACCGAAAAACCTTTCAGGGGATAGTTTGCAACAGTTTGGAAGCATTTTTGAGTGAATTGCAGAACGTCAGATTTTTGCTGAAATTGTGACCGCGCGGCTTAGGGATTTTTTCAAAAAAAGTTCTTCAGACGTCGAGGGCAAATTCTGTTTCTGATGATAAAAATCCATCTGCTTCCACCGGAAAAGCTTTCAGGAGAGCGTTTGCAACAGTTTGCCACTATTTCTGAGTAAATTGAGGAAGGTCAGATTTTTGCTGAAATTGTGACCGCGCGGCTTAGGGATTTTTTCAAAAAAAGTTGTTCAGACGTCGAGGGCTTATTCTGTTTCTGATGATAAAAACCCATCTGCTTCCACCAGAAAAGCTTTCAGGAGAGCGTTTGCAACAGTTTGCCACTATTTCTGAGTAAATTGAGGAAGGTCAGATTTTTGCTGAAATAGTGACCGTGCGGCTTAGGGATTTTTTCAAAAAAAGTTGTTCAGACGTCGAGGGCTTATTCTGTTTCTGATGATAAAAACCTATCTTTTTCCACCGAAAAACATTTCAGGGGATCATTTGTGAATGTTTGGCAGGATTTTTGAGTGAATTGCAGAACGTCAGATTTTTGCTGAAATTGTGACCGCGCGGCTTAGGGATTTTTTCAAAAAAAGTTGTTCAGACGTCGAGGGCAAATTCTGTTTCTGATGATAAAACCCATCTCTTTCCACCGAAAAACCTTTCAGGGGATAGTTTGCAACAGTTTGCCACTATTTCTGAGTGAATTGCAGAACGTCAGATTTTTGCTGAAATTGTGACCGCGCGGCTTAGGGATTTTTTCAAAAAAAGTTGTTCAGACGTCGAGGGCAAATTCTGTTTTTGATGATAAAAACCCATCTGCTTCCACCGGAAAAGCTTTCAGGAGAGCGTTTGCAACAGTTTGCCACTATTTCTGAGTGAATTGCAGAACGTCAGATTTTTGCTGAAATTGTGACCGCGCGGCTTAGGGATTTTTTCAAAAAAAGTTGTTCAGACGTCGAGGGCTTATTCTGTTTCTGATGATAAAACCCATCTGTTTCCACCGAAAAACCTTTCAGGGGATCGTTTCCAACACTTTGGCAGCATTTTTGAGTGAATTGCAGAACGTCAGATTTTTGCTGAAATTGTGACCGCGCGGCTTAGGGATTTTTTCAAAAAAAATTCTTCAGACGTCGAGGGCTTATTCTGTTTCTGATGATAAAAACCTATCTGTTTCGACCGAAAAACCTTTCAGTGGATCATTTGTGACAGTTTGGCAGAATTTTTGAGTAAATTGCAGAAAGTCAGATTTTTGCTGAAACTGTGACCGCGCGGCTTAGGGATTTTTTCAAAAAAAGTTTTTCAGAGGTCGAGGGCTTATTCTGTTTCTGATGATAAAACCCATCTGTTTCCACCGAAAAACCTTTCAGGGGATAGTTTGCAACAGTTTGGCAGCATTTTTGAGTGAATTGCAGAACGTCACATTTTTGCTGAAATTGTGACCGCGCGGCTTAGGGATTTTTTCAAAAAAAGTTGTTCAGACGTCGAGGGCTTATTCTGTTTTTGATGATGAAAACCCATCTGTTTCCACCGAAAAACCTTTCAGGGGATCGTTTGAAACAGTTTGGAAGCATTTTTGAGTGAATTGCAGAACGTCAGATTTTTGCTGAAATTGTGACCGCGCGGCTTAGGGATTTTTTCTAAAAAAGTTGTTCAGACGTCGAGGGCAAATTCTGTTTCTGATGATAAAAACCCATCTGCTTCCACCGGAAAAGCTTTCAGGAGAGCGTTTGCAACAGTTTGCCACTATTTCTGAGTAAATTGAGGAAGGTCAGATTTTTGCTGAAATTGTGACGGCGCGGCTTAGGGATTTTTTCAAAAAAAGTTGTTCAGACGTCGAGGGCTTATTCTGTTTCTGATGATAAAAACCTATCTGTTTCCACCGAAAAACCTTTCAGGGGATCATTTCTGAATGTTTGGCAGGATTTTTGAGTAAATTGCAGAACGTCAAATTTTTGCTGAAATTGTGACCGCGCGGCTTAGGGATTTTTTCAAAAAAAGTTGTTCAGACGTCGAGGGCTTATTCTGTTTCTGATGATAAAAACCCATCTGCTTCCACCGGAAAAGCTTTCAGGATAGCGTTTGCAACACTTTGCCACTATTTCTGAGTAAATTGAGGAAGGTCAGATTTTTGCTGAAATTGTGAAAGCGCGGCTTAGGGATTTTTTCAAAAAAAAGTTGTTCAGACATCGAGGGCTTATTCTGTTTTTGATGATGAAAACCCATCTGTTTCCACCGGAAAAGCTTTCAGGAGAGCGTTTGCAACAGTTTGCCACTATTTCTGAGTAAATTGCGGAAGGTCAGATTTTTGCTGAAATTGTGACCGCGCGGCTTAGGGATTTTTTCAAAAAAAATTCTTCAGACGTCGAGGGCTTATTCTGTTTCTGATGATAAAACCCATCTGTTTCCACCGAAAAACCTTTCAGGGGATAGTTTGCAACAGTTTGGCAGCATTTTTGAGTTAATTGCAGAACGTCAGATTTTTGCTGAAATTGTGACCGCGCGGCTTAGGGATTTTTTCAAAAAAAGTTGTTCAGACGTCGAGGGCTTATTCTGTTTCTGATGATAAAACCCATCTGTTTCCACCGAAAAACCTTTCAGGGGATAGTTTGCAACAGTTTGGCAGCATTTTTGAGTGAATTGCAGAACGTCAGATTTTTGCTGAAATTGTGACCGCGCGGCTTAGGGATTTTTTCAAAAAAAGTTGTTCAGACGTCGAGGGCTTATTCTGTTTCTGATGATAAAAACCTATCTGTTTCCACCGAAAAACCATTCAGGGGATCATTTGTGACAGTTTGGCAGGATTTTTGAGTAAATTGCAGAACGTCAAATTTTTGCTGAAATTGTGACCGCGCGGCTTAGGGATTTTTTCAAAAAAAAGTTGTTCAGACGTCGAGGGCAAATTCTGTTTCTGATGATAAAAACCCATCTGCTTCCACCGGAAAAGCTTTCAGGAGAGCGTTTGCAACAGTTTGCCACTATTTCTGAGTAAATTGAGGAAGGTCAGATTTTTGCTGAAATTGTGACCGCGCGGCTTAGGGATTTTTTCAAAAAAAGTTGTTCAGACGTAGAGGGCTTATTCTGTTTCTGATGATAAAAACCTATCTGTTTCCACCGAAAAACCTTTCAGGGGATCATTTGTGAATGTTTGGCAGGATTTTTGAGTAAATTGCAGAACGTCAAATTTTTGCTGAAATTGTGACCGCGCGGCTTAGGGATTTTTTCAAAAAAAGTTGTTCAGACGTCGAGGGCTTATTCTGTTTCTGATGATAAAACGCATCTGTTTCCACCTAAAAACCTTTCAGGGGATAGTTTGCAACAGTTTGGAAGCATTTTTGAGTGAATTGCAGAACGTCAGATTTTTGCTGAAATTGTGACCGCGCGGCTTAGGGATTTTTTCAAAAAAAGTTCTTCAGACGTCGAGGGCAAATTCTGTTTCTGATGATAAAAATCCATCTGCTTCCACCGGAAAAGCTTTCAGGAGAGCGTTTGCAACAGTTTGCCACTATTTCTGAGTAAATTGAGGAAGGTCAGATTTTTGCTGAAATTGTGACCGCGCGGCTTAGGGATTTTTTCAAAAAAAAGGTGTTCAGACGTCGAGGGCTTATTCTGTTTTTGATGATGAAAACCCATCTGTTTCCACCGAAAAACATTTCAGGGGATCGTTTGAAACAGTTTGGAAGCATTTTTGAGTGAATTGCAGAACGTCAGATTTTTGCTGAAATTGTGACCGCGCGGCTTAGGGATTTTTTCAAAAAAAGTTGTTCAGACGTCGAGGGCAAATTCTGTTTCTGATGATAAAAACCCATCTGCTTCCACCGGAAAAGCTTTCAGGAGAGCGTTTGCAACAGTTTGCCACTATTTCTGAGTAAATTGAGGAAGGTCAGATTTTTGCTGAAATTGTGACCGCGCGGCTTAGGGATTTTTTCAAAAAAAGTTGTTCAGACGTCGAGGGCTTATTCTGTTTTTAATGATGAAAACCCATCTGTTTCCACCGAAAAACCTTTCAGGGGATCGTTTGCAACAGTTTGGAAGCATTTTTGAGTGAATTGCAGAACGTCAGATTTTTGCTGAAATTGTGACCGCGCGGCTTAGGGATTTTTTCAAAAAAAGTTCTTCAGACGTCGAGGGCAAATTCTGTTTCTGATGATAAAAATCCATCTGCTTCCACCGGAAAAGCTTTCAGGAGAGCGTTTGCAACAGTTTGCCACTATTTCTGAGTAAATTGAGGAAGGTCAGATTTTTGCTGAAATTGTGACCGCGCGGCTTAGGGATTTTTTCAAAAAAAAGGTGTTCAGACGTCGAGGGCTTATTCTGTTTTTGATGATGAAAACCCATCTGTTTCCACCGAAAAACATTTCAGGGGATCGTTTGAAACAGTTTGGAAGCATTTTTGAGTGAATTGCAGAACGTCAGATTTTTGCTGAAATTGTGACCGCGCGGCTTAGGGATTTTTTCAAAAAAAGTTGTTCAGACGTCGAGGGCAAATTCTGTTTCTGATGATAAAAACCCATCTGCTTCCACCGGAAAAGCTTTCAGGAGAGCGTTTGCAACAGTTTGCCACTATTTCTGAGTAAATTGAGGAAGGTCAGATTTTTGCTGAAATTGTGACCGCGCGGCTTAGGGATTTTTTCAAAAAAAGTTGTTCAGACGTCGAGGGCTTATTCTGTTTTTAATGATGAAAACCCATCTGTTTCCACCGAAAAACCTTTCAGGGGATCGTTTGCAACAGTTTGGAAGCATTTTTGAGTGAATTGCAGAACGTCAGATTTTTGCTGAAATTGTGACGGCGCGGCTTAGGGATTTTTTCAAAAAAAGTTGTTCAGACGTCGAGGGCTTATTCTGTTTCTGATGATAAAAACCTATCTGTTTCCACCGAAAAACCTTTCAGGGGATCATTTGTGAATGTTTGGCAGGATTTTTGAGTAAATTGCAGAACGTCAAATTTTTGCTGAAATTGTGACCGCGCGGCTTAGGGATTTTTTCAAAAAAAGTTGTTCAGACGTCGAGGGCTTATTCTGTTTCTGATGATAAAACCCATCTGTTTCCACCGAAAAACCTTTCAGGGGATAGTTTGCAACAGTTTGGCAGCATTTTTGAGTGAATTGCAGAACGTCAGATTTTTGCTGAAATTGTGACCGCGCGGCTTAGGGATTTTTTCAAAAAAAGTTGTTCAGACGTCGAGGGCTTATTCTGTTTCTGATGATAAAAACCTATCTGTTTCCACCGAAAAACCATTCAGGGGATCATTTGTGACAGTTTGGCAGGATTTTTGAGTAAATTGCAGAACGTCAAATTTTTGCTGAAATTGTGACCGCGCGGCTTAGGGATTTTTTCAAAAAAAAAGTTGTTCAGACGTCGAGGGCAAATTCTGTTTCTGATGATAAAAACCCATCTGCTTCCACCGGAAAAGCTTTCAGGAGAGCGTTTGCAACAGTTTGCCACTATTTCTGAGTAAATTGAGGAAGGTCAGATTTTTGCTGAAATTGTGACCGCGCGGCTTAGGGATTTTTTCAAAAAAAGTTGTTCAGACGTAGAGGGCTTATTCTGTTTCTGATGATAAAAACCTATCTGTTTCCACCGAAAAACCTTTCAGGGGATCATTTGTGAATGTTTGGCAGGATTTTTGAGTAAATTGCAGAACGTCAAATTTTTGCTGAAATTGTGACCGCGCGGCTTAGGGATTTTTTCAAAAAAAGTTGTTCAGACGTCGAGGGCTTATTCTGTTTCTGATGATAAAACGCATCTGTTTCCACCGAAAAACCTTTCAGGGGATAGTTTGCAACAGTTTGGAAGCATTTTTGAGTGAATTGCAGAACGTCAGATTTTTGCTGAAATTGTGACCGCGCGGCTTAGGGATTTTTTCAAAAAAAGTTCTTCAGACGTCGAGGGCAAATTCTGTTTCTTATGATAAAAATCCATCTGCTTCCACCGGAAAAGCTTTCAGGAGAGCGTTTGCAACAGTTTGCCACTATTTCTGAGTAAATTGAGGAAGGTCAGATTTTTGCTGAAATTGTGACCGCGCGGCTTAGGGATTTTTTCAAAAAAAAAGGTGTTCAGACGTCGAGGGCTTATTCTGTTTTTGATGATGAAAACCCATCTGTTTCCACCGAAAAACATTTCAGGGGATCGTTTGAAACAGTTTGGAAGCATTTTTGAGTGAATTGCAGAACGTCAGATTTTTGCTGAAATTGTGACCGCGCGGCTTAGGGATTTTTTCAAAAAAAGTTGTTCAGACGTCGAGGGCAAATTCTGTTTCTGATGATAAAAACCCATCTGCTTCCACCGGAAAAGCTTTCAGGAGAGCGTTTGCAACAGTTTGCCACTATTTCTGAGTAAATTGAGGAAGGTCAGATTTTTGCTGAAATTGTGACCGCGCGGCTTAGGGATTTTTTCAAAAAAAGTTGTTCAGACGTCGAGGGCTTATTCTGTTTTTGATGATGAAAACCCATCTGTTTCCACCGAAAAACCTTTCAGGGGATCGTTTGCAACAGTTTGGAAGCATTTTTGAGTGAATTGCAGAACGTCAGATTTTTGTTGAAATTGTGACCGCGCGGCTTAGGGATTTTTTCAAAAAAAGTTGTTCAGACGTCGAGGGCTTATTCTGTTTCTGATGATAAAACCCATCTGTTTCCACCGAAAAACCTTTCAGGGGATAGTTTGCAACAGTTTGGAAGCATTTTTGAGTGAATTGCAGAACGTCAGATTTTTGCTGAAATTGTGACCGCGCGGCTTAGGGATTTTTTCAAAAAAAGTTCTTCAGACGTCGAGGGCAAATTCTGTTTCTGATGATAAAAATCCATCTGCTTCCACCGGAAAAGCTTTCAGGAGAGCGTTTGCAACAGTTTGCCACTATTTCTGAGTAAATTGAGGAAGGTCAGATTTTTGCTGAAATTGTGACCGCGCGGCTTAGGGATTTTTTCAAAAAAAAGGTGTTCAGACGTCGAGGGCTTATTCTGTTTTTGATGATGAAAACCCATCTGTTTCCACCGAAAAACATTTCAGGGGATCGTTTGAAACAGTTTGGAAGCATTTTTGAGTGAATTGCAGAACGTCAGATTTTTGCTGAAATTGTGACCGCGCGGCTTAGGGATTTTTTCAAAAAAAGTTGTTCAGACGTCGAGGGCAAATTCTGTTTCTGATGATAAAAACCCATCTGCTTCCACCGGAAAAGCTTTCAGGAGAGCGTTTGCAACAGTTTGCCACTATTTCTGAGTAAATTGAGGAAGGTCAGATTTTTGCTGAAATTGTGACCGCGCGGCTTAGGGATTTTTTCAAAAAAAGTTGTTCAGACGTCGAGGGCTTATTCTGTTTTTAATGATGAAAACCCATCTGTTTCCACCGAAAAACCTTTCAGGGGATCGTTTGCAACAGTTTGGAAGCATTTTTGAGTGAATTGCAGAACGTCAGATTTTTGCTGAAATTGTGACGGCGCGGCTTAGGGATTTTTTCAAAAAAAGTTGTTCAGACGTCGAGGGCTTATTCTGTTTCTGATGATAAAAACCTATCTGTTTCCACCGAAAAACCTTTCAGGGGATCATTTGTGAATGTTTGGCAGGATTTTTGAGTAAATTGCAGAACGTCAAATTTTTGCTGAAATTGTGACCGCGCGGCTTAGGGATTTTTTCAAAAAAAGTTGTTCAGACGTCGAGGGCTTATTCTGTTTCTGATGATAAAACCCATCTGTTTCCACCGAAAAACCTTTCAGGGGATAGTTTGCAACAGTTTGGCAGCATTTTTGAGTGAATTGCAGAACGTCAGATTTTTGCTGAAATTGTGACCGCGCGGCTTAGGGATTTTTTCAAAAAAAGTTGTTCAGACGTCGAGGGCTTATTCTGTTTCTGATGATAAAAACCTATCTGTTTCCACCGAAAAACCATTCAGGGGATCATTTGTGACAGTTTGGCAGGATTTTTGAGTAAATTGCAGAACGTCAAATTTTTGCTGAAATTGTGACCGCGCGGCTTAGGGATTTTTTCAAAAAAAAAGTTGTTCAGACGTCGAGGGCAAATTCTGTTTCTGATGATAAAAACCCATCTGCTTCCACCGGAAAAGCTTTCAGGAGAGCGTTTGCAACAGTTTGCCACTATTTCTGAGTAAATTGAGGAAGGTCAGATTTTTGCTGAAATTGTGACCGCGCGGCTTAGGGATTTTTTCAAAAAAAGTTGTTCAGACGTAGAGGGCTTATTCTGTTTCTGATGATAAAAACCTATCTGTTTCCACCGAAAAACCTTTCAGGGGATCATTTGTGAATGTTTGGCAGGATTTTTGAGTAAATTGCAGAACGTCAAATTTTTGCTGAAATTGTGACCGCGCGGCTTAGGGATTTTTTCAAAAAAAGTTGTTCAGACGTCGAGGGCTTATTCTGTTTCTGATGATAAAACGCATCTGTTTCCACCGAAAAACCTTTCAGGGGATAGTTTGCAACAGTTTGGAAGCATTTTTGAGTGAATTGCAGAACGTCAGATTTTTGCTGAAATTGTGACCGCGCGGCTTAGGGATTTTTTCAAAAAAAGTTCTTCAGACGTTGAGGGCAAATTCTGTTTCTTATGATAAAAATCCATCTGCTTCCACCGGAAAAGCTTTCAGGAGAGCGTTTGCAACAGTTTGCCACTATTTCTGAGTAAATTGAGGAAGGTCAGATTTTTGCTGAAATTGTGACCGCGCGGCTTAGGGATTTTTTCAAAAAAAAAGGTGTTCAGACGTCGAGGGCTTATTCTGTTTTTGATGATGAAAACCCATCTGTTTCCACCGAAAAACATTTCAGGGGA
Source organism: Podarcis filfolensis (assembly GCF_964270895.1). NCBI lineage: Eukaryota > Metazoa > Chordata > Lepidosauria > Squamata > Lacertidae > Podarcis > Podarcis filfolensis. The sequence goes on from NC_139608.1 coordinate 89,848,178, forward strand.
TCGTTTGAAACAGTTTGGAAGCATTTTTGAGTGAATTGCAGAACGTCAGATTTTTGCTGAAATTGTGACCGCGCGGCTTAGGGATTTTTTCAAAAAAAGTTGTTCAGACGTCGAGGGCAAATTCTGTTTCTGATGATAAAAACCCATCTGCTTCCCCCGGAAAAGCTTTCAGGAGAGCGTTTGCAACAGTTTGCCACTATTTCTGAGTAAATTGAGGAAGGTCAGATTTTTGCTGAAATTGTGACCGCGCGGCTTAGGGATTTTTTCAAAAAAAGTTGTTCAGACGTCGAGGGCTTATTCTGTTTTTGATGATGAAAACCCATCTGTTTCCACCGAAAAACCTTTCAGGGGATCGTTTGCAACAGTTTGGAAGCATTTTTGAGTGAATTGCAGAACGTCAGATTTTTGTTGAAATTGTGACCGCGCGGCTTAGGGATTTTTTCAAAAAAAGTTGTTCAGACGTCGAGGGCTTATTCTGTTTCTGATGATAAAACCCATCTGTTTCCACCGAAAAACCTTTCAGGGGATAGTTTGCAACAGTTTGGAAGCATTTTTGAGTGAATTGCAGAACGTCAGATTTTTGCTGAAATTGTGACCGCGCGGCTTAGGGATTTTTTCAAAAAAAGTTCTTCAGACGTCGAGGGCAAATTCTGTTTCTGATGATAAAAATCCATCTGCTTCCACCGGAAAAGCTTTCAGGAGAGCGTTTGCAACAGTTTGCCACTATTTCTGAGTAAATTGAGGAAGGTCAGATTTTTGCTGAAATTGTGACCGCGCGGCTTAGGGATTTTTTCAAAAAAAGTTGTTCAGACGTCGAGGGCTTATTCTGTTTCTGATGATAAAAACCTATCTGTTTCCACCGAAAAACCATTCAGGGGATCATTTGTGACAGTTTGGCAGGATTTTTGAGTAAATTGCAGAACGTCAAATTTTTGCTGAAATTGTGACCGCGCGGCTTAGGGATTTTTTCAAAAAAAGTTGTTCAGACGTCGAGGGCAAATTCTGTTTCTGATGATAAAAATCCATCTGCTTCCACCGGAAAAGCTTTCAGGAGAGCGTTTGCAACAGTTTGCCACTATTTCTGAGTAAATTGAGGAAGGTCAGATTTTTGCTGAAATTGTGACCGCGCGGCTTAGGGATTTTTTCAAAAAAAAGGTGTTCAGACGTCGAGGGCTTATTCTGTTTTTGATGATGAAAACCCATCTGTTTCCACCGAAAAACATTTCAGGGGATCGTTTGAAAAAGTTTGGAAGCATTTTTGAGTGAATTGCAGAACGTCAGATTTTTGCTGAAATTGTGACCGCGCGGCTTAGGGATTTTTTCAAAAAAAAGTTGTTCAGACGTCGAGGGCAAATTCTGTTTCTGATGATAAAAACCCATCTGCTTCCACCGGAAAAGCTTTCAGGAGAGCGTTTGCAACAGTTTGCCACTATTTCTGAGTAAATTGAGGAAGGTCAGATTTTTGCTGAAATTGTGACCGCGCGGCTTAGGGATTTTTTCAAAAAAAGTTGTTCAGACGTCGAGGGCTTATTCTGTTTTTGATGATGAAAACCCATCTGTTTCCACCGAAAAACCTTTCAGGGGATCGTTTGCAACAGTTTGGAAGCATTTTTGAGTGAATTGCAGAACGTCAGATTTTTGTTGAAATTGTGACCGCGCGGCTTAGGGATTTTTTCAAAAAAAGTTGTTCAGACGTCGAGGGCTTATTCTGTTTCTGATGATAAAACCCATCTGTTTCCACCGAAAAACCTTTCAGGGGATAGTTTGCAACAGTTTGGAAGCATTTTTGAGTGAATTGCAGAACGTCAGATTTTTGCTGAAATTGTGACCGCGCGGCTTAGGGATTTTTTCAAAAAAAGTTCTTCAGACGTCGAGGGCAAATTCTGTTTCTGATGATAAAAATCCATCTGCTTCCACCGGAAAAGCTTTCAGGAGAGCGTTTGCAACAGTTTGCCACTATTTCTGAGTAAATTGAGGAAGGTCAGATTTTTGCTGAAATTGTGACCGCGCGGCTTAGGGATTTTTTCAAAAAAAGTTGTTCAGACGTCGAGGGCTTATTCTGTTTCTGATGATAAAAACCTATCTGTTTCCACCGAAAAACCTTTCAGGGGATCATTTGTGAATGTTTGGCAGGATTTTTGAGTAAATTGCAGAACGTCAAATTTTTGCTGAAATTGTGACCGCGCGGCTTAGGGATTTTTTCAAAAAAAGTTCTTCAGACGTCGAGGGCAAATTCTGTTTCTGATGATAAAAATCCATCTGCTTCCACCGGAAAAGCTTTCAGGAGAGCGTTTGCAACAGTTTGCCACTATTTCTGAGTAAATTGAGGAAGGTCAGATTTTTGCTGAAATTGTGACCGCGCGGCTTAGGGATTTTTTCAAAAAAAAGGTGTTCAGACGTCGAGGGCTTATTCTGTTTTTGATGATGAAAACCCATCTGTTTCCACCGAAAAACATTTCAGGGGATCGTTTGAAACAGTTTGGAAGCATTTTTGAGTGAATTGCAGAACGTCAGATTTTTGCTGAAATTGTGACCGCGCGGCTTAGGGATTTTTTCAAAAAAAGTTGTTCAGACGTCGAGGGCAAATTCTGTTTCTGATGATAAAAACCCATCTGCTTCCACCGGAAAAGCTTTCAGGAGAGCGTTTGCAACAGTTTGCCACTATTTCTGAGTAAATTGAGGAAGGTCAGATTTTTGCTGAAATTGTGACCGCGCGGCTTAGGGATTTTTTCAAAAAAAGTTGTTCAGACGTCGAGGGCTTATTCTGTTTCTGATGATAAAAACCTATCTGTTTCCACCGAAAAACCTTTCAGGGGATCATTTGTGAATGTTTGGCAGGATTTTTGAGTAAATTGCAGAACGTCAAATTTTTGCTGAAATTGTGACCGCGCGGCTTAGGGATTTTTTCAAAAAAAGTTGTTCAGACGTCGAGGGCTTATTCTGTTTCTGATGATAAAACCCATCTGTTTCCACCGAAAAACCTTTCAGGGGATAGTTTGCAACAGTTTGGCAGCATTTTTGAGTGAATTGCAGAACGTCAGATTTTTGCTGAAATTGTGACCGCGCGGCTTAGGGATTTTTTCAAAAAAAGTTGTTCAGACGTCGAGGGCAAATTCTGTTTCTGATGATAAAAACCCATCTGCTTCCACCGGAAAAGCTTTCAGGAGAGCGTTTGCAACAGTTTGCCACTATTTCTGAGTAAATTGAGGAAGGTCAGATTTTTGCTGAAATTGTGACCGCGCGGCTTAGGGATTTTTTCAAAAAAAGTTGTTCAGACGTCGAGGGCTTATTCTGTTTTTGATGATGAAAACCCATCTGTTTCCACCGAAAAACCTTTCAGGGATTCGTTTGCAACAGTTTGGAAGCATTTTTGAGTGAATTGCAGAACGTCAGATTTTTGCTGAAATTGTGACCGCGCGGCTTAGGGATTTTTTCAAAAAAAGTTGTTCAGACGTCGAGGGCAAATTCTGTTTCTGATGATAAAAACCCATCTGCTTCCACCGGAAAAGCTTTCAGGAGAGCGTTTGCAACACTTTGCCACTATTTCTGAGTAAATTGAGGAAGGTCAGATTTTTGCTGAAATTGTGAAAGCGCGGCTTAGGGATTTTTTCAAAAAAAAGTTGTTCAGACGTCGAGGGCTTATTCTGTTTTTGATGATGAAAACCCATCTGTTTCCACCGGAAAAGCTTTCAGGAGAGCGTTTGCAACAGTTTGCCACTATTTCTGAGTAAATTGCGGAAGGTCAGATTTTTGCTGAAATTGTGACCGCACGGCTTAGGGATTTTTTCAAAAAAAATTCTTCAGACGTCGAGGGCTTATTCTGTTTCTGATGATAAAACCCATCTGTTTCCACCGAAAAACCTTTCAGGGGATAGTTTGCAACAGTTTGGCAGCATTTTTGAGTTAATTGCAGAACGTCAGATATTTGCTAAAATTGTGACCGCGCGGCTTAGGGATTTTTTCAAAAAAAAGTTGTTCAGACGTCGAGGGCTTATTCTGTTTTTGATGATGAAAACCCATCTGTTTCCACCGAAAAACCTTTCAGGGGATCGTTTGCAACAGTTTGGAAGCATTTTTGTGTGAATTGCAGAACGTCAGATTTTTGCTGAAATTGTGACCGCGCGGCTTAGGGATTTTTTCAAAAAAAGTTGTTCAGACGTCGAGGGCAAATTCTGTTTCTGATGATAAAAACCCATCTGCTTCCACCGGAAAAGCTTTCAGGAGAGCGTTTGCAACAGTTTGCCACTATTTCTGAGTAAATTGAGGAAGGTCAGATTTTTGCTGAAATTGTGACGGCGCGGCTTAGGGATTTTTTCAAAAAAAGTTGTTCAGACGTCGAGGGCTTATTCTGTTTCTGATGATAAAAACCTATCTGTTTCCACCGAAAAACCTTTCAGGGGATCATTTGTGAATGTTTGGCAGGATTTTTGAGTAAATTGCAGAACGTCAAATTTTTGCTGAAATTGTGACCGCGCGGCTTAGGGATTTTTTCAAAAAAAGTTGTTCAGACGTCGAGGGCTTATTCTGTTTCTGATGATAAAAGCCATCTGTTTCCACCGAAAAACCTTTCAGGGGATAGTTTGCAACAGTTTGGCAGCATTTTTGAGTGAATTGCAGAACGTCAGATTTTTGCTGAAATTGTGACCGCGCGGCTTAGGGATTTTTTCAAAAAAAGTTGTTCAGACGTCGAGGGCTTATTCTGTTTCTGATGATAAAAACCCATCAGTTTCCACCGAAAAACCTTTCAGGGGAGCGTTTGCAACAGTTTGCCACTATTTCTGAGTAAATTGAGGAAGGTCAGATTTTTGCTGAAATTGTGACCGCGCGGCTTAGGGATTTTTTCAAAAAAAGTTGTTCAGACGTCGAGGGCTTATTCTGTTTCTGATGATGAAAACCCATCTGTTTCCACCGGAAAAGCTTTCAGGAGAGCGTTTGCAACAGTTTGCCACTATTTCTGAGTAAATTGCGGAAGGTCAGATTTTTGCTGAAATTGTGACCGCGCGGCTTAGGGATTTTTTCAAAAAAAGTTGTTCAGACGTCGAGGGCTTATTCTGTTTTTGATGATGAAAACCCATCTGTTTCCACCGAAAAACCTTTCAGGGATTCGTTTGCAACAGTTTGGAAGCATTTTTGAGTGAATTGCAGAACGTCAGATTTTTGCTGAAATTGTGACCGCGCGGCTTAGGGATTTTTTCAAAAAAAGTTGTTCAGACGTCGAGGGCAAATTCTGTTTCTGATGATAAAAACCCATCTGCTTCCACCGGAAAAGCTTTCAGGAGAGCGTTTGCAACACTTTGCCACTATTTCTGAGTAAATTGAGGAAGGTCAGATTTTTGCTGAAATTGTGAAAGCGCGGCTTAGGGATTTTTTCAAAAAAAAGTTGTTCAGACGTCGAGGGCTTATTCTGTTTTTGATGATGAAAACCCATCTGTTTCCACCGGAAAAGCTTTCAGGAGAGCGTTTGCAACAGTTTGCCACTATTTCTGAGTAAATTGCGGAAGGTCAGATTTTTGCTGAAATTGTGACCGCGCGGCTTAGGGATTTTTTCAAAAAAAATTCTTCAGACGTCGAGGGCTTATTCTGTTTCTGATGATAAAACCCATCTGTTTCCACCGAAAAACCTTTCAGGGGATAGTTTGCAACAGTTTGGCAGCATTTTTGAGTTAATTGCAGAACGTCAGATATTTGCTAAAATTGTGACCGCGCGGCTTAGGGATTTTTTCAAAAAAAAGTTGTTCAGACGTCGAGGGCTTATTCTGTTTTTGATGATGAAAACCCATCTGTTTCCACCGAAAAACCTTTCAGGGGATCGTTTGCAACAGTTTGGAAGCATTTTTGTGTGAATTGCAGAACGTCAGATTTTTGCTGAAATTGTGACCGCGCGGCTTAGGGATTTTTTCAAAAAAAGTTGTTCAGACGTCGAGGGCAAATTCTGTTTCTGATGATAAAAACCCATCTGCTTCCACCGGAAAAGCTTTCAGGAGAGCGTTTGCAACAGTTTGCCACTATTTCTGAGTAAATTGAGGAAGGTCAGATTTTTGCTGAAATTGTGACGGCGCGGCTTAGGGATTTTTTCAAAAAAAGTTGTTCAGACGTCGAGGGCTTATTCTGTTTCTGATGATAAAAACCTATCTGTTTCCACCGAAAAACCTTTCAGGGGATCATTTGTGAATGTTTGGCAGGATTTTTGAGTAAATTGCAGAACGTCAAATTTTTGCTGAAATTGTGACCGCGCGGCTTAGGGATTTTTTCAAAAAAAGTTGTTCAGACGTCGAGGGCTTATTCTGTTTCTGATGATAAAACCCATCTGTTTCCACCGAAAAACCTTTCAGGGGATAGTTTGCAACAGTTTGGCAGCATTTTTGAGTGAATTGCAGAACGTCAGATTTTTGCTGAAATTGTGACCGCGCGGCTTAGGGATTTTTTCAAAAAAAGTTGTTCAGACGTCGAGGGCTTATTCTGTTTCTGATGATAAAAACCTATCTGTTTCCACCGAAAAACCATTCAGGGGATCATTTGTGACAGTTTGGCAGGATTTTTGAGTAAATTGCAGAACGTCAAATTTTTGCTGAAATTGTGACCGCGCGGCTTAGGGATTTTTTCAAAAAAAAGTTGTTCAGACGTCGAGGGCAAATTCTGTTTCTGATGATAAAAACCCATCTGCTTCCACCGGAAAAGCTTTCAGGAGAGCGTTTGCAACAGTTTGCCACTATTTCTGAGTAAATTGAGGAAGGTCAGATTTTTGCTGAAATTGTGACCGCGCGGCTTAGGGATTTTTTCAAAAAAAGTTGTTCAGACGTCGAGGGCTTATTCTGTTTCTGATGATAAAAACCTATCTGTTTCCACCGAAAAACCTTTCAGGGGATCATTTGTGAATGTTTGGCAGGATTTTTGAGTAAATTGCAGAACGTCAAATTTTTGCTGAAATTGTGACCGCGCGGCTTAGGGATTTTTTCAAAAAAAGTTGTTCAGACGTCGAGGGCTTATTCTGTTTCTGATGATAAAACGCATCTGTTTCCACCTAAAAACCTTTCAGGGGATAGTTTGCAACAGTTTGGAAGCATTTTTGAGTGAATTGCAGAACGTCAGATTTTTGCTGAAATTGTGACCGCGCGGCTTAGGGATTTTTTCAAAAAAAGTTCTTCAGACGTCGAGGGCAAATTCTGTTTCTGATGATAAAAATCCATCTGCTTCCACCGGAAAAGCTTTCAGGAGAGCGTTTGCAACAGTTTGCCACTATTTCTGAGTAAATTGAGGAAGGTCAGATTTTTGCTGAAATTGTGACCGCGCGGCTTAGGGATTTTTTCAAAAAAAGTTGTTCAGACGTCGAGGGCTTATTCTGTTTCTGATGATAAAAACCTATCTGTTTCCACCGAAAAACCATTCAGGGGATCATTTGTGACAGTTTGGCAGGATTTTTGAGTAAATTGCAGAACGTCAAATTTTTGCTGAAATTGTGACCGCGCGGCTTAGGGATTTTTTCAAAAAAAAGTTGTTCAGACGTCGAGGGCAAATTCTGTTTCTGATGATAAAAACCCATCTGCTTCCACCGGAAAAGCTTTCAGGAGAGCGTTTGCAACAGTTTGCCACTATTTCTGAGTAAATTGAGGAAGGTCAGATTTTTGCTGAAATTGTGACCGCGCGGCTTAGGGATTTTTTCAAAAAAAGTTGTTCAGACGTAGAGGGCTTATTCTGTTTCTGATGATAAAAACCTATCTGTTTCCACCGAAAAACCTTTCAGGGGATCATTTGTGAATGTTTGGCAGGATTTTTGAGTAAATTGCAGAACGTCAAATTTTTGCTGAAATTGTGACCGCGCGGCTTAGGGATTTTTTCAAAAAAAGTTGTTCAGACGTCGAGGGCTTATTCTGTTTCTGATGATAAAACGCATCTGTTTCCACCTAAAAACCTTTCAGGGGATAGTTTGCAACAGTTTGGAAGCATTTTTGAGTGAATTGCAGAACGTCAGATTTTTGCTGAAATTGTGACCGCGCGGCTTAGGGATTTTTTCAAAAAAAGTTCTTCAGACGTCGAGGGCAAATTCTGTTTCTGATGATAAAAATCCATCTGCTTCCACCGGAAAAGCTTTCAGGAGAGCGTTTGCAACAGTTTGCCACTATTTCTGAGTAAATTGAGGAAGGTCAGATTTTTGCTGAAATTGTGACCGCGCGGCTTAGGGATTTTTTCAAAAAAAAGGTGTTCAGACGTCGAGGGCTTATTCTGTTTTTGATGATGAAAACCCATCTGTTTCCACCGAAAAACATTTCAGGGGATCGTTTGAAACAGTTTGGAAGCATTTTTGAGTGAATTGCAGAACGTCAGATTTTTGCTGAAATTGTGACCGCGTAGCTTAGGGATTTTTTCAAAAAAAGTTGTTCAGACGTCGAGGGCAAATTCTGTTTCTGATGATAAAAATCCATCTGCTTCCACCGGAAAAGCTTTCAGGAGAGCGTTTGCAACAGTTTGCCACTATTTCTGAGTAAATTGAGGAAGGTCAGATTTTTGCTGAAATTGTGACCGCGCGGCTTAGGGATTTTTTCAAAAAAAGTTGTTCAGACGTCGAGGGCTTATTCTGTTTCTGATGATAAAAACCTATCTGTTTCCACCGAAAAACCATTCAGGGGATCATTTGTGACAGTTTGGCAGGATTTTTGAGTAAATTGCAGAACGTCAAATTTTTGCTGAAATTGTGACCGCGCGGCTTAGGGATTTTTTCAAAAAAAAGTTGTTCAGACGTCGAGGGCAAATTCTGTTTCTGATGATAAAAACCCATCTGCTTCCACCGGAAAAGCTTTCAGGAGAGCGTTTGCAACAGTTTGCCACTATTTCTGAGTAAATTGAGGAAGGTCAGATTTTTGCTGAAATTGTGACCGCGCGGCTTAGGGATTTTTTCAAAAAAAGTTGTTCAGACGTCGAGGGCTTATTCTGCTTCTGATGATAAAAACCTATCTGTTTCCACCGAAAAACCATTCAGGGGATCATTTGTGACAGTTTGGAAGCATTTTTGAGTGAATTGCAGAACGTCAGATTTTTGCTGAAATTGTGACCGCGCAGCTTAGGGATTTTTTCAAAAAAAGTTGTTCAGACGTCGAGGGCAAATTCTGTTTCTGATGATAAAAATCCATCTGCTTCCACCGGAAAAGCTTTCAGGAGAGCGTTTGCAACAGTTTGCCACTATTTCTGAGTAAATTGAGGAAGGTCAGATTTTTGCTGAAATTGTGACCGCGCGGCTTAGGGATTTTTTCAAAAAAAGTTGTTCAGACGTCGAGGGCTTATTCTGTTTCTGATGATAAAAACCTATCTGTTTCCACCGAAAAACCATTCAGGGGATCATTTGTGACAGTTTGGCAGGATTTTTGAGTAAATTGCAGAACGTCAAATTTTTGCTGAAATTGTGACCGCGCGGCTTAGGGATTTTTTCAAAAAAAAGTTGTTCAGACGTCGAGGGCAAATTCTGTTTCTGATGATAAAAACCCATCTGCTTCCACCGGAAAAGCTTTCAGGAGAGCGTTTGCAACAGTTTGCCACTATTTCTGAGTAAATTGAGGAAGGTCAGATTTTTGCTGAAATTGTGACCGCGCGGCTTAGGGATTTTTTCAAAAAAAGTTGTTCAGACGTCGAGGGCTTATTCTGTTTCTGATGATAAAAACCTATCTGTTTCCACCGAAAAACCATTCAGGGGATCATTTGTGACAGTTTGGCAGGATTTTTGAGTAAATTGCAGAACGTCAAATTTTTGCTGAAATTGTGACCGCGCGGCTTAGGGATTTTTTCAAAAAAAAGTTGTTCAGACGTCGAGGGCAAATTCTGTTTCTGATGATAAAAACCCATCTGCTTCCACCGGAAAAGCTTTCAGGAGAGCGTTTGCAACAGTTTGCCACTATTTCTGAGTAAATTGAGGAAGGTCAGATTTTTGCTGAAATTGTGACCGCGCGGCTTAGGGATTTTTTCAAAAAAAGTTGTTCAGACGTAGAGGGCTTATTCTGTTTCTGATGATAAAAACCTATCTGTTTCCACCGAAAAACCTTTCAGGGGATCATTTGTGAATGTTTGGCAGGATTTTTGAGTAAATTGCAGAACGTCAAATTTTTGCTGAAATTGTGACCGCGCGGCTTAGGGATTTTTTCAAAAAAAGTTGTTCAGACGTCGAGGGCTTATTCTGTTTCTGATGATAAAACGCATCTGTTTCCACCTAAAAACCTTTCAGGGGATAGTTTGCAACAGTTTGGAAGCATTTTTGAGTGAATTGCAGAACGTCAGATTTTTGCTGAAATTGTGACCGCGCGGCTTAGGGATTTTTTCAAAAAAAGTTCTTCAGACGTCGAGGGCAAATTCTGTTTCTGATGATAAAAATCCATCTGCTTCCACCGGAAAAGCTTTCAGGAGAGCGTTTGCAACAGTTTGCCACTATTTCTGAGTAAATTGAGGAAGGTCAGATTTTTGCTGAAATTGTGACCGCGCGGCTTAGGGATTTTTTCAAAAAAAAGGTGTTCAGACGTCGAGGGCTTATTCTGTTTTTGATGATGAAAACCCATCTGTTTCCACCGAAAAACATTTCAGGGGATCGTTTGAAACAGTTTGGAAGCATTTTTGAGTGAATTGCAGAACGTCAGATTTTTGCTGAAATTGTGACCGCGCGGCTTAGGGATTTTTTCAAAAAAAGTTGTTCAGACGTCGAGGGCAAATTCTGTTTCTGATGATAAAAATCCATCTGCTTCCACCGGAAAAGCTTTCAGGAGAGCGTTTGCAACAGTTTGCCACTATTTCTGAGTAAATTGAGGAAGGTCAGATTTTTGCTGAAATTGTGACCGCGCGGCTTAGGGATTTTTTCAAAAAAAGTTGTTCAGACGTCGAGGGCTTATTCTGTTTCTGATGATAAAAACCTATCTGTTTCCACCGAAAAACCATTCAGGGGATCATTTGTGACAGTTTGGCAGGATTTTTGAGTAAATTGCAGAACGTCAAATTTTTGCTGAAATTGTGACCGCGCGGCTTAGGGATTTTTTCAAAAAAAAGTTGTTCAGACGTCGAGGGCAAATTCTGTTTCTGATGATAAAAACCCATCTGCTTCCACCGGAAAAGCTTTCAGGAGAGCGTTTGCAACAGTTTGCCACTATTTCTGAGTAAATTGAGGAAGGTCAGATTTTTGCTGAAATTGTGACCGCGCGGCTTAGGGATTTTTTCAAAAAAAGTTGTTCAGACGTCGAGGGCTTATTCTGTTTCTGATGATAAAAACCTATCTGTTTCCACCGAAAAACCATTCAGGGGATCATTTGTGACAGTTTGGAAGCATTTTTGAGTGAATTGCAGAACGTCAGATTTTTGCTGAAATTGTGACCGCGCAGCTTAGGGATTTTTTCAAAAAAAGTTGTTCAGACGTCGAGGGCAAATTCTGTTTCTGATGATAAAAATCCATCTGCTTCCACCGGAAAAGCTTTCAGGAGAGCGTTTGCAACAGTTTGCCACTATTTCTGAGTAAATTGAGGAAGGTCAGATTTTTGCTGAAATTGTGACCGCGCGGCTTAGGGATTTTTTCAAAAAAAGTTGTTCAGACGTCGAGGGCTTATTCTGTTTCTGATGATAAAAACCTATCTGTTTCCACCGAAAAACCATTCAGGGGATCATTTGTGACAGTTTGGCAGGATTTTTGAGTAAATTGCAGAACGTCAAATTTTTGCTGAAATTGTGACCGCGCGGCTTAGGGATTTTTTCAAAAAAAAGTTGTTCAGACGTCGAGGGCAAATTCTGTTTCTGATGATAAAAACCCATCTGCTTCCACCGGAAAAGCTTTCAGGAGAGCGTTTGCAACAGTTTGCCACTATTTCTGAGTAAATTGAGGAAGGTCAGATTTTTGCTGAAATAGTGACCGTGCGGCTTAGGGATTTTTTCAAAAATAGTTGTTCAGACGTCGAGGGCTTATTCTGTTTCTGATGATAAAAACCTATCTTTTTCCACCGAAAAACATTTCAGGGGATCATTTGTGAATGTTTGGCAGGATTTTTGAGTGAATTGCAGAACGTCAGATTTTTGCTGAAATTGTGACCGCGCGGCTTAGGGATTTTTTCAAAAAAAGTTGTTCAGACGTCGAGGGCAAATTCTGTTTCTGATGATAAAACCCATCTCTTTCCACCGAAAAACCTTTCAGGGGATAGTTTGCAACAGTTTGCCACTATTTCTGAGTGAATTGCAGAACGTCAGATTTTTGCTGAAATTGTGACCGCGCGGCTTAGGGATTTTTTCAAAAAAAGTTGTTCAGACGTCGAGGGCAAATTCTGTTTCTGATGATAAAAACCCATCTGCTTCCACCGGAAAAGCTTTCAGGAGAGCGTTTGCAACAGTTTGCCACTATTTCTGAGTAAATTGAGGAAGGTCAGATTTTTGCTGAAATTGTGACCGCGCGGCTTAGGGATTTTTTCAAAAAAAGTTGTTCAGACGTCGAGGGCTTATTCTGTTTCTGATGATAAAAACCTATCTGTTTCCACCGAAAAACCTTTCAGGGGATCATTTGTGAATGTTTGGCAGGATTTTTGAGTAAATTGCAGAACGTCAAATTTTTGCTGAAATTGTGACCGCGCGGCTTAGGGATTTTTTCAAAAAAAGTTGTTCAGACGTCGAGGGCTTATTCTGTTTCTGATGATAAAACCCATCTGTTTCCACCGAAAAACCTTTCAGGGGATCGTTTCCAACACTTTGGCAGCATTTTTGAGTGAATTGCAGAACGTCAGATTTTTGCTGAAATTGTGACCACGCGGCTTAGGGATTTTTTCAAAAAAAATTCTTCAGACGTCGAGGGCTTATTCTGTTTCTGATGATAAAAACCTATCTGTTTCGACCGAAAAACCTTTCAGTGGATCATTTGTGACAGTTTGGCAGAATTTTTGAGTAAATTGCAGAAAGTCAGATTTTTGCTGAAACTGTGACCGCGCGGCTTAGGGATTTTTTCAAAAAAAGTTTTTCAGAGGTCGAGGGCTTATTCTGTTTCTGATGATAAAACCCATCTGTTTCCACCGAAAAACCTTTCAGGGGATAGTTTGCAACAGTTTGGCAGCATTTTTGAGTGAATTGCAGAACGTCACATTTTTGCTGAAATTGTGACCGCGCGGCTTAGGGATTTTTTCAAAAAAAGTTGTTCAGACGTCGAGGGCTTATTCTGTTTTTGATGATGAAAACCCATCTGTTTCCACCGAAAAACCTTTCAGGGGATCGTTTGAAACAGTTTGGAAGCATTTTTGAGTGAATTGCAGAACGTCAGATTTTTGCTGAAATTGTGACCGCGCGGCTTAGGGATTTTTTCTAAAAAAGTTGTTCAGACGTCGAGGGCAAATTCTGTTTCTGATGATAAAAACCCATCTGCTTCCACCGGAAAAGCTTTCAGGAGAGCGTTTGCAACAGTTTGCCACTATTTCTGAGTAAATTGAGGAAGGTCAGATTTTTGCTGAAATTGTGACGGCGCGGCTTAGGGATTTTTTCAAAAAAAGTTGTTCAGACGTCGAGGGCTTATTCTGTTTCTGATGATAAAAACCTATCTGTTTCCACCGAAAAACCTTTCAGGGGATCATTTCTGAATGTTTGGCAGGATTTTTGAGTAAATTGCAGAACGTCAAATTTTTGCTGAAATTGTGACCGCGCGGCTTAGGGATTTTTTCAAAAAAAGTTGTTCAGACGTCGAGGGCTTATTCTGTTTCTGATGATAAAAACCCATCTGCTTCCACCGGAAAAGCTTTCAGGAGAGCGTTTGCAACACTTTGCCACTATTTCTGAGTAAATTGAGGAAGGTCAAATTTTTGCTGAAATTGTGAAAGCGCGGCTTAGGGATTTTTTCAAAAAAAAGTTGTTCAGACGTCGAGGGCTTATTCTGTTTTTGATGATGAAAACCCATCTGTTTCCACCGGAAAAGCTTTCAGGAGAGCGTTTGCAACAGTTTGCCACTATTTCTGAGTAAATTGCGGAAGGTCAGATTTTTGCTGAAATTGTGACCGCGCGGCTTAGGGATTTTTTCAAAAAAAATTCTTCAGACGTCGAGGGCTTATTCTGTTTCTGATGATAAAACCCATCTGTTTCCACCGAAAAACCTTTCAGGGGATAGTTTGCAACAGTTTGGCAGCATTTTTGAGTTAATTGCAGAACGTCAGATTTTTGCTGAAATTGTGACCGCGCGGCTTAGGGATTTTTTCAAAAAAAGTTGTTCAGACGTCGAGGGCTTATTCTGTTTCTGATGATAAAACCCATCTGTTTCCACCGAAAAACCTTTCAGGGGATAGTTTGCAACAGTTTGGCAGCATTTTTGAGTGAATTGCAGAACGTCAGATTTTTGCTGAAATTGTGACCGCGCGGCTTAGGGATTTTTTCAAAAAAAGTTGTTCAGACGTCGAGGGCTTATTCTGTTTCTGATGATAAAAACCTATCTGTTTCCACCGAAAAACCATTCAGGGGATCATTTGTGACAGTTTGGCAGGATTTTTGAGTAAATTGCAGAACGTCAAATTTTTGCTGAAATTGTGACCGCGCGGCTTAGGGATTTTTTCAAAAAAAAGTTGTTCAGACGTCGAGGGCAAATTCTGTTTCTGATGATAAAAACCCATCTGCTTCCACCGGAAAAGCTTTCAGGAGAGCGTTTGCAACAGTTTGCCACTATTTCTGAGTAAATTGAGGAAGGTCAGATTTTTGCTGAAATTGTGACCGCGCGGCTTAGGGATTTTTTCAAAAAAAGTTGTTCAGACGTAGAGGGCTTATTCTGTTTCTGATGATAAAAACCTATCTGTTTCCACCGAAAAACCTTTCAGGGGATCATTTGTGAATGTTTGGCAGGATTTTTGAGTAAATTGCAGAACGTCAAATTTTTGCTGAAATTGTGACCGCGCGGCTTAGGGATTTTTTCAAAAAAAGTTGTTCAGACATCGAGGGCTTATTCTGTTTCTGATGATAAAACGCATCTGTTTCCACCGAAAAACCTTTCAGGGGATAGTTTGCAACAGTTTGGAAGCATTTTTGAGTGAATTGCAGAACGTCAGATTTTTGCTGAAATTGTGACCGCGCGGCTTAGGGATTTTTTCAAAAAAAGTTCTTCAGACGTCGAGGGCAAATTCTGTTTCTTATGATAAAAATCCATCTGCTTCCACCGGAAAAGCTTTCAGGAGAGCGTTTGCAACAGTTTGCCACTATTTCTGAGTAAATTGAGGAAGGTCAGATTTTTGCTGAAATTGTGACCGCGCGGCTTAGGGATTTTTTCAAAAAAAAGGTGTTCAGACGTCGAGGGCTTATTCTGTTTTTGATGATGAAAACCCATCTGTTTCCACCGAAAAACATTTCAGGGGATCGTTTGAAACAGTTTGGAAGCATTTTTGAGTGAATTGCAGAACGTCAGATTTTTGCTGAAATTGTGACCGCGCGGCTTAGGGATTTTTTCAAAAAAAGTTGTTCAGACGTCGAGGGCAAATTCTGTTTCTGATGATAAAAATCCATCTGCTTCCACCGGAAAAGCTTTCAGGAGAGCGTTTGCAACAGTTTGCCACTATTTCTGAGTAAATTGAGGAAGGTCAGATTTTTGCTGAAATTGTGACCGCGCGGCTTAGGGATTTTTTCAAAAAAAGTTGTTCAGACGTCGAGGGCTTATTCTGTTTCTGATGATAAAAACCTATCTGTTTCCACCGAAAAACCTTTCAGGGGATCATTTGTGAATGTTTGGCAGGATTTTTGAGTAAATTGCAGAACGTCAAATTTTTGCTGAAATTGTGACCGCGCGGCTTAGGGATTTTTTCAAAAAAAGTTGTTCAGACGTCGAGGGCTTATTCTGTTTCTGATGATAAAACCCATCTGTTTCCACCGAAAAACCTTTCAGGGGATCGTTTCCAACACTTTGGCAGCATTTTTGAGTGAATTGCAGAACGTCAGATTTTTGCTGAAATTGTGACCACGCGGCTTAGGGATTTTTTCAAAAAAAATTCTTCAGACGTCGAGGGCTTATTCTGTTTCTGATGATAAAAACCTATCTGTTTCGACCGAAAAACCTTTCAGTGGATCATTTGTGACAGTTTGGCAGAATTTTTGAGTAAATTGCAGAAAGTCAGATTTTTGCTGAAACTGTGACCGCGCGGCTTAGGGATTTTTTCAAAAAAAGTTTTTCAGAGGTCGAGGGCTTATTCTGTTTCTGATGATAAAACCCATCTGTTTCCACCGAAAAACCTTTCAGGGGATAGTTTGCAACAGTTTGGCAGCATTTTTGAGTGAATTGCAGAACGTCACATTTTTGCTGAAATTGTGACCGCGCGGCTTAGGGATTTTTTCAAAAAAAGTTGTTCAGACGTCGAGGGCTTATTCTGTTTTTGATGATGAAAACCCATCTGTTTCCACCGAAAAACCTTTCAGGGGATCGTTTGAAACAGTTTGGAAGCATTTTTGAGTGAATTGCAGAACGTCAGATTTTTGCTGAAATTGTGACCGCGCGGCTTAGGGATTTTTTCTAAAAAAGTTGTTCAGACGTCGAGGGCAAATTCTGTTTCTGATGATAAAAACCCATCTGCTTCCACCGGAAAAGCTTTCAGGAGAGCGTTTGCAACAGTTTGCCACTATTTCTGAGTAAATTGAGGAAGGTCAGATTTTTGCTGAAATTGTGACGGCGCGGCTTAGGGATTTTTTCAAAAAAAGTTGTTCAGACGTCGAGGGCTTATTCTGTTTCTGATGATAAAAACCTATCTGTTTCCACCGAAAAACCTTTCAGGGGATCATTTCTGAATGTTTGGCAGGATTTTTGAGTAAATTGCAGAACGTCAAATTTTTGCTGAAATTGTGACCGCGCGGCTTAGGGATTTTTTCAAAAAAAAGGTGTTCAGACGTCGAGGGCTTATTCTGTTTTTGATGATGAAAACCCATCTGTTTCCACCGAAAAACATTTCAGGGGATCGTTTGAAACAGTTTGGAAGCATTTTTGAGTGAATTGCAGAACGTCAGATTTTTGCTGAAATTGTGACCGCGCGGCTTAGGGATTTTTTCAAAAAAAGTTGTTCAGACGTCGAGGGCAAATTCTGTTTCTGATGATAAAAACCCATCTGCTTCCACCGGAAAAGCTTTCAGGAGAGCGTTTGCAACAGTTTGCCACTATTTCTGAGTAAATTGAGGAAGGTCAGATTTTTGCTGAAATTGTGACCGCGCGGCTTAGGGATTTTTTCAAAAAAAGTTGTTCAGACGTCGAGGGCTTATTCTGTTTCTGATGATAAAAACCTATCTGTTTCCACCGAAAAACCATTCAGGGGATCATTTGTGACAGTTTGGCAGGATTTTTGAGTAAATTGCAGAACGTCAAATTTTTGCTGAAATTGTGACCGCGCGGCTTAGGGATTTTTTCAAAAAAAAGTTGTTCAGACGTCGAGGGCAAATTCTGTTTCTGATGATAAAAACCCATCTGCTTCCACCGGAAAAGCTTTCAGGAGAGCGTTTGCAACAGTTTGCCACTATTTCTGAGTAAATTGAGGAAGGTCAGATTTTTGCTGAAATTGTGACCGCGCGGCTTAGGGATTTTTTCAAAAAAAGTTGTTCAGACGTAGAGGGCTTATTCTGTTTCTGATGATAAAAACCTATCTGTTTCCACCGAAAAACCTTTCAGGGGATCATTTGTGAATGTTTGGCAGGATTTTTGAGTAAATTGCAGAACGTCAAATTTTTGCTGAAATTGTGACCGCGCGGCTTAGGGATTTTTTCAAAAAAAGTTGTTCAGACGTCGAGGGCTTATTCTGTTTCTGATGATAAAACGCATCTGTTTCCACCTAAAAACCTTTCAGGGGATAGTTTGCAACAGTTTGGAAGCATTTTTGAGTGAATTGCAGAACGTCAGATTTTTGCTGAAATTGTGACCGCGCGGCTTAGGGATTTTTTCAAAAAAAGTTCTTCAGACGTCGAGGGCAAATTCTGTTTCTGATGATAAAAATCCATCTGCTTCCACCGGAAAAGCTTTCAGGAGAGCGTTTGCAACAGTTTGCCACTATTTCTGAGTAAATTGAGGAAGGTCAGATTTTTGCTGAAATTGTGACCGCGCGGCTTAGGGATTTTTTCAAAAAAAAGGTGTTCAGACGTCGAGGGCTTATTCTGTTTTTGATGATGAAAACCCATCTGTTTCCACCGAAAAACATTTCAGGGGATCGTTTGAAACAGTTTGGAAGCATTTTTGAGTGAATTGCAGAACGTCAGATTTTTGCTGAAATTGTGACCGCGCGGCTTAGGGATTTTTTCAAAAAAAGTTGTTCAGACGTCGAGGGCAAATTCTGTTTCTGATGATAAAAATCCATCTGCTTCCACCGGAAAAGCTTTCAGGAGAGCGTTTGCAACAGTTTGCCACTATTTCTGAGTAAATTGAGGAAGGTCAGATTTTTGCTGAAATTGTGACCGCGCGGCTTAGGGATTTTTTCAAAAAAAGTTGTTCAGACGTCGAGGGCTTATTCTGTTTCTGATGATAAAAACCTATCTGTTTCCACCGAAAAACCATTCAGGGGATCATTTGTGACAGTTTGGCAGGATTTTTGAGTAAATTGCAGAACGTCAAATTTTTGCTGAAATTGTGACCGCGCGGCTTAGGGATTTTTTCAAAAAAAAGTTGTTCAGACGTCGAGGGCAAATTCTGTTTCTGATGATAAAAACCCATCTGCTTCCACCGGAAAAGCTTTCAGGAGAGCGTTTGCAACAGTTTGCCACTATTTCTGAGTAAATTGAGGAAGGTCAGATTTTTGCTGAAATTGTGACCGCGCGGCTTAGGGATTTTTTCAAAAAAAGTTGTTCAGACGTAGAGGGCTTATTCTGTTTCTGATGATAAAAACCTATCTGTTTCCACCGAAAAACCTTTCAGGGGATCATTTGTGAATGTTTGGCAGGATTTTTGAGTAAATTGCAGAACGTCAAATTTTTGCTGAAATTGTGACCGCGCGGCTTAGGGATTTTTTCAAAAAAAGTTGTTCAGACGTCGAGGGCTTATTCTGTTTCTGATGATAAAACCCATCTGTTTCCACCGAAAAACCTTTCAGGGGATAGTTTGCAACAGTTTGGCAGCATTTTTGAGTGAATTGCAGAACGTCAGATTTTTGCTGAAATTGTGACCGCGCGGCTTAGGGATTTTTTCAAAAAAAGTTGTTCAGACGTCGAGGGCTTATTCTGTTTCTGATGATAAAAACCTATCTGTTTCCACCGAAAAACCATTCAGGGGATCATTTGTGACAGTTTGGCAGGATTTTTGAGTAAATTGCAGAACGTCAAATTTTTGCTGAAATTGTGACCGCGCGGCTTAGGGATTTTTTCAAAAAAAAGTTGTTCAGACGTCGAGGGCAAATTCTGTTTCTGATGATAAAAACACATCTGCTTCCACCGGAAAAGCTTTCAGGAGAGCGTTTGCAACAGTTTGCCACTATTTCTGAGTAAATTGAGGAAGGTCAGATTTTTGCTGAAATTGTGACCGCGCGGCTTAGGGATTTTTTCAAAAAAAGTTGTTCAGACGTAGAGGGCTTATTCTGTTTCTGATGATAAAAACCTATCTGTTTCCACCGAAAAACCTTTCAGGGGATCATTTGTGAATGTTTGGCAGGATTTTTGAGTAAATTGCAGAACGTCAAATTTTTGCTGAAATTGTGACCGCGCGGCTTAGGGATTTTTTCAAAAAAAGTTGTTCAGACATCGAGGGCTTATTCTGTTTCTGATGATAAAACGCATCTGTTTCCACCGAAAAACCTTTCAGGGGATAGTTTGCAACAGTTTGGAAGCATTTTTGAGTGAATTGCAGAACGTCAGATTTTTGCTGAAATTGTGACCGCGCGGCTTAGGGATTTTTTCAAAAAAAGTTCTTCAGACGTCGAGGGCAAATTCTGTTTCTTATGATAAAAATCCATCTGCTTCCACCGGAAAAGCTTTCAGGAGAGCGTTTGCAACAGTTTGCCACTATTTCTGAGTAAATTGAGGAAGGTCAGATTTTTGCTGAAATTGTGACCGCGCGGCTTAGGGATTTTTTCAAAAAAAAGGTGTTCAGACGTCGAGGGCTTATTCTGTTTTTGATGATGAAAACCCATCTGTTTCCACCGAAAAACATTTCAGGGGATCGTTTGAAACAGTTTGGAAGCATTTTTGAGTGAATTGCAGAACGTCAGATTTTTGCTGAAATTGTGACCGCGCGGCTTAGGGATTTTTTCAAAAAAAGTTGTTCAGACGTCGAGGGCAAATTCTGTTTCTGATGATAAAAACCCATCTGCTTCCACCGGAAAAGCTTTCAGGAGAGCGTTTGCAACAGTTTGCCACTATTTCTGAGTAAATTGAGGAAGGTCAGATTTTTGCTGAAATTGTGACCGCGCGGCTTAGGGATTTTTTCAAAAAAAGTTGTTCAGACGTCGAGGGCTTATTCTGTTTTTAATGATGAAAACCCATCTGTTTCCACCGAAAAACCTTTCAGGGGATCGTTTGCAACAGTTTGGAAGCATTTTTGAGTGAATTGCAGACCGTCAGATTTTTGTTGAAATTGTGACCGCGCGGCTTAGGGATTTTTTCAAAAATAATTTTTCAGACGTCGAGGGCTTATTCTGTTTCTGATGATAAAAACCTATCTGTTTCCACCGAAAAACCTTTCAGGGGATCATTTGTGAATGTTTGGCAGGATTTTTGAGTAAATTGCAGAACGTCAAATTTTTGCTGAAATTGTGACCGCGCGGCTTAGGGATTTTTTCAAAAAAAGTTGTTCAGACGTCGAGGGCTTATTCTGTTTCTGATGATAAAACGCATCTGTTTCCACCGAAAAACCTTTCAGGGGATAGTTTGCAACAGTTTGGAAGCATTTTTGAGTGAATTGCAGAACGTCAGATTTTTGCTGAAATTGTGACCGCGCGGCTTAGGGATTTTTTCAAAAAAAGTTCTTCAGACGTCGAGGGCAAATTCTGTTTCTTATGATAAAAATCCATCTGCTTCCACCGGAAAAGCTTTCAGGAGAGCGTTTGCAACAGTTTGCCACTATTTCTGAGTAAATTGAGGAAGGTCAGATTTTTGCTGAAATTGTGACCGCGCGGCTTAGGGATTTTTTCAAAAAAAAGGTGTTCAGACGTCGAGGGCTTATTCTGTTTTTGATGATGAAAACCCATCTGTTTCCACCGAAAAACATTTCAGGGGATCGTTTGAAACAGTTTGGAAGCATTTTTGAGTGAATTGCAGAACGTCAGATTTTTGCTGAAATTGTGACCGCGCGGCTTAGGGATTTTTTCAAAAAAAGTTGTTCAGACGTCGAGGGCAAATTCTGTTTCTGATGATAAAAACCCATCTGCTTCCACCGGAAAAGCTTTCAGGAGAGCGTTTGCAACAGTTTGCCACTATTTCTGAGTAAATTGAGGAAGGTCAGATTTTTGCTGAAATTGTGACCGCGCGGCTTAGGGATTTTTTCAAAAAAAGTTGTTCAGACGTCGAGGGCTTATTCTGTTTTTGATGATGAAAACCCATCTGTTTCCACCGAAAAACCTTTCAGGGGATCGTTTGCAACAGTTTGGAAGCATTTTTGAGTGAATTGCAGACCGTCAGATTTTTGTTGAAATTGTGACCGCGCGGCTTAGGGATTTTTTCAAAAAAAGTTGTTCAGACGTCGAGGGCTTATTCTGTTGCTGATGATAAAACCCATCTGTTTCCACCGAAAAACCTTTCAGGGGATCGTTTCCAACACTTTGGCAGCATTTTTGAGTGAATTGCAGAACGTCAGATTTTTGCTAAAATTGTGACCGCGCGGCTTAGGGATTTTTTCAAAAAAAAGTTGTTCAGACGTCGAGGGCTTATTCTGTTTTTGATGATAAAAACCCATCTGTTTCCACCGAAAAACCTTTCAGGGGATCGTTTCCAACACTTTGGCAGCATTTTTGAGTGAATTGCAGAACGTCAGATTTTTGCTGAAATTGTGACCCCGCGGCTTAGGGATTTTTTCAAAAAAAGTTGTTCAGACGTCGAGGGCAAATTCTGTTTCTGATGATAAAAACCCATCTGTTTCCACCGGAAAAGGTTTCAGGAGAGCGTTTGCAACAGTTTGCCACTATTTCTGAGTAAATTGCGGAAGGTCAGATTTTTGCTGAAATTGTGACCGCGCGGCTTAGGGATTTTTTCAAAAAAAATTCTTCAGACGTCGAGGGCTTATTCTGTTTCTGATGATAAAAACCTATCTGTTTCCACTGAAAAACCTTTCAGTGGATCATTTGTGACAGTTTGGCAGGATTTTTGAGTGAATTGCAGAACGTCAGATTTTTGATGAAATTGTGACCGCGCAGCTTAGGGATTTTTTCAAAAAAAGTTTTTCAGAGGTCGAGGGCTTATTCTGTTTCTGATGATAAAAGCCATCTGTTTCCACCGAAAAACCTTTCAGGGGATAGTTTGCAACAGTTTGGCAGCATTTTTGAGTGAATTGCAGAACGTCAGATTTTTGCTGAAATTGTGACCCCGCGGCTTAGGGATTTTTTCAAAAAAAGTTGTTCAGACGTCGAGGGCAAATTCTGTTTCTTATGATAAAAACCCATCTGTTTCCACCGGAAAAGCTTTCAGGAGAGCGTTTGCAACAGTTTGCCACTATTTCTGAGTAAATTGCGGAAGGTCAGATTTTTGCTGAAATTGTGACCACGCGGCTTAGGGATTTTTTCAAAAAAAATTCTTCAGACGTCGAGGGCTTATTCTGTTTTTGATGATGAAAACCCATCTGTTTCCACCGAAAAACCATTCAGGGGATCATTTGTGACAGTTTGGCAGGATTTTTGAGTAAATTGCAGAACGTCAAATTTTTGCTGAAATTGTGACCGCGCGGCTTAGGGATTTTTTCAAAAAAAAGTTGTTCAGACGTCGAGGGCAAATTCTGTTTCTGATGATAAAAACCCATCTGCTTCCACCGGAAAAGCTTTCAGGAGAGCGTTTGCAACAGTTTGCCACTATTTCTGAGTAAATTGAGGAAGGTCAGATTTTTGCTGAAATTGTGACCGCGCGGCTTAGGGATTTTTTCAAAAAAAAGGTGTTCAGACGTCGAGGGCTTATTCTGTTTCTGATGATAAAAACCCATCAGTTTCCACCGAAAAACCTTTCGAGGGAGCGTTTGCAACAGTTTGCCACTATTTCTGAGTAAATTGAGGAAGGTCAGATTTTTGCTGAAATTGTGACCGCGCGGCTTAGGGATTTTTTCAAAAAAAGTTGTTCAGACGTCGAGGGCTTATTCTGTTTCTGATGATAAAAACCTATCTGTTTCCACCGGAAAAGCTTTCAGGAGAGCGTTTGCAACAGTTTGCCACTATTTCTGAGTAAATTGAGGAAGGTCAGATTTTTGCTGAAATTGTGACCGCGCGGCTTAGGGATTTTTTCAAAAAAAGTTGTTCAGACGTCGAGGGCTTATTCTGTTTTTGATGATGAAAACCCATCTGTTTCCACCGAAAAACCTTTCAGGGGATCGTTTGCAACAGTTTGGAAGCATTTTTGAGTGAATTGCAGAACGTCAGATTTTTGCTGAAATTGTGACCGCGCGGCTTAGGGATTTTTTCAAAAAAAGTTCTTCAGACGTCGAGGGCAAATTCTGTTTCTGATGATAAAAATCCATCTGCTTCCACCGGAAAAGCTTTCAGGAGAGCGTTTGCAACAGTTTGCCACTATTTCTGAGTGAATTGCAGAACGTCAGATTTTTGCTGAAATTGTGACCGCGCGGCTTAGGGATTTTTTCAAAAAAAGTTGTTCAGACGTCGAGGGCTTATTCTGTTTCTGATGATAAAAACCCATCAGTTTCCACCGAAAAACCTTTCAGGGGAGCGTTTGCAACAGTTTGCCACTATTTCTGAGTAAATTGAGGAAGGTCAGATTTTTGCTGAAATTGTGACCGCGCGGCTTAGGGATTTTTTCAAAAAAAGTTGTTCAGACGTCGAGGGCTTATTCTGTTTCTGATGATAAAAACCTATCTGTTTCCTCCGAAAAACCTTTCAGGGGATCATTTGTGAATGTTTGGCAGGATTTTTGAGTAAATTGCAGAACGTCAAATTTTTGCTGAAATTGTGACCGCGCGGCTTAGGGATTTTTTCAAAAAAAGTTGTTCAGACGTCGAGGGCAAATTCTGTTTCTGATGATAAAAACCCATCTGCTTCCACCGAAAAACCTTTCAGGGGATAGTTTGCAACAGTTTGGCAGCATTTTTGAGTGAATTGCAGAACGTCAGATTTTTGCTAAAATTGTGACCGCGCGGCTTAGGGATTTTTTCAAAAAAAGTTGTTCAGACGTCGAGGGCAAATTCTGTTTCTGATGATAAAAACCCATCTGCTTCCACCGGAAAAGCTTTCAGGAGAGCGTTTGCAACAGTTTGCCACTATTTCTGAGTAAATTGAGGAAGGTCAGATTTTTACTGAAATTGTGACCGCGCGGCTTAGGGATTTTTTCAAAAAAAGTTGTTCAGACGTCGAGGGCTTATTCTGTTTCTGATGATAAAAACCTATCTGTTTCCACTGAAAAACCTTTCAGTGGATCATTTGTGACAGTTTGGCAGGATTTTTGAGTGAATTGCAGAACGTCAGATTTTTGATGAAATTGTGACCGCGCAGCTTAGGGATTTTTTCAAAAAAAGTTTTTCAGAGGTCGAGGGCTTATTCTGTTTCTGATGATAAAAGCCATCTGTTTCCACCGAAAAACCTTTCAGGGGATAGTTTGCAACAGTTTGGCAGCATTTTTGAGTGAATTGCAGAACGTCAGATTTTTGCTGAAATTGTGACCCCGCGGCTTAGGGATTTTTTCAAAAAAAGTTGTTCAGACGTCGAGGGCAAATTCTGTTTCTTATGATAAAAACCCATCTGTTTCCACCGGAAAAGCTTTCAGGAGAGCGTTTGCAACAGTTTGCCACTATTTCTGAGTAAATTGCGGAAGGTCAGATTTTTGCTGAAATTGTGACCACGCGGCTTAGGGATTTTTTCAAAAAAAATTCTTCAGACGTCGAGGGCTTATTCTGTTTTTGATGATGAAAACCCATCTGTTTCCACCGAAAAACCATTCAGGGGATCATTTGTGACAGTTTGGCAGGATTTTTGAGTAAATTGCAGAACGTCAAATTTTTGCTGAAATTGTGACCGCGCGGCTTAGGGATTTTTTCAAAAAAAAGTTGTTCAGACGTCGAGGGCAAATTCTGTTTCTGATGATAAAAACCCATCTGCTTCCACCGGAAAAGCTTTCAGGAGAGCGTTTGCAACAGTTTGCCACTATTTCTGAGTAAATTGAGGAAGGTCAGATTTTTGCTGAAATTGTGACCGCGCGGCTTAGGGATTTTTTCAAAAAAAAGGTGTTCAGACGTCGAGGGCTTATTCTGTTTCTGATGATAAAAACCCATCAGTTTCCACCGAAAAACCTTTCGAGGGAGCGTTTGCAACAGTTTGCCACTATTTCTGAGTAAATTGAGGAAGGTCAGATTTTTGCTGAAATTGTGACCGCGCGGCTTAGGGATTTTTTCAAAAAAAGTTGTTCAGACGTCGAGGGCTTATTCTGTTTCTGATGATAAAAACCTATCTGTTTCCACCGGAAAAGCTTTCAGGAGAGCGTTTGCAACAGTTTGCCACTATTTCTGAGTAAATTGAGGAAGGTCAGATTTTTGCTGAAATTGTGACCGCGCGGCTTAGGGATTTTTTCAAAAAAAGTTGTTCAGACGTCGAGGGCTTATTCTGTTTTTGATGATGAAAACCCATCTGTTTCCACCGAAAAACCTTTCAGGGGATCGTTTGCAACAGTTTGGAAGCATTTTTGAGTGAATTGCAGAACGTCAGATTTTTGCTGAAATTGTGACCGCGCGGCTTTGGGATTTTTTCAAAAAAAGTTCTTCAGACGTCGAGGGCAAATTCTGTTTCTGATGATAAAAATCCATCTGCTTCCACCGGAAAAGCTTTCAGGAGAGCGTTTGCAACAGTTTGCCACTATTTCTGAGTGAATTGCAGAACGTCAGATTTTTGCTGAAATTGTGACCGCGCGGCTTAGGGATTTTTTCAAAAAAAGTTGTTCAGACGTCGAGGGCTTATTCTGTTTCTGATGATAAAAACCCATCAGTTTCCACCGAAAAACCTTTCAGGGGAGCGTTTGCAACAGTTTGCCACTATTTCTGAGTAAATTGAGGAAGGTCAGATTTTTGCTGAAATTGTGACCGCGCGGCTTAGGGATTTTTTCAAAAAAAGTTGTTCAGACGTCGAGGGCTTATTCTGTTTCTGATGATAAAAACCTATCTGTTTCCTCCGAAAAACCTTTCAGGGGATCATTTGTGAATGTTTGGCAGGATTTTTGAGTAAATTGCAGAACGTCAAATTTTTGCTGAAATTGTGACCGCGCGGCTTAGGGATTTTTTCAAAAAAAGTTGTTCAGACGTCGAGGGCAAATTCTGTTTCTGATGATAAAAACCCATCTGCTTCCACCGAAAAACCTTTCAGGGGATAGTTTGCAACAGTTTGGCAGCATTTTTGAGTGAATTGCAGAACGTCAGATTTTTGCTAAAATTGTGACCGCGCGGCTTAGGGATTTTTTCAAAAAAAGTTGTTCAGACGTCGAGGGCAAATTCTGTTTCTGATGATAAAAACCCATCTGCTTCCACCGGAAAAGCTTTCAGGAGAGCGTTTGCAACAGTTTGCCACTATTTCTGAGTAAATTGAGGAAGGTCAGATTTTTACTGAAATTGTGACCGCGCGGCTTAGGGATTTTTTCAAAAAAAGTTGTTCAGACGTCGAGGGCTTATTCTGTTTTTGATGATGAAAACCCATCTGTTTCCACCGAAAAACCTTTCAGGGATTCGTTTGCAACAGTTTGGAAGCATTTTTGAGTGAATTGCAGAACGTCAGATTTTTGCTGAAATTGTGACCGCGCGGCTTAGGGATTTTTTCAAAAAAAGTTGTTCAGACGTCGAGGGCTTATTCTGTTTCTGATGATAAAACCCATCTGTTTCCACCGAAAAACCTTTCAGGGGATCGTTTCCAACACTTTGGCAGCATTTTTGAGTGAATTGCAGAACGTCAGATTTTTGCTAAAATTGTGACCGCGCGGCTTAGGGATTTTTTCAAAAAAAAGTTGTTCAGACGTCGAGGGCTTATTCTGTTTTTGATGATGAAAACCCATCTGTTTCCACCGAAAAACCTTTCAGGGGATCGTTTGCAACAGTTTGGAAGCATTTTTGAGTGAATTGCAGAACGTCAGATTTTTGCTGAAATTGTGACCGCGCGGCTTAGGGATTTTTTCAAAAAAAGTTCTTCAGACGTCGAGGGCAAATTCTGTTTCTGATGATAAAAATCCATCTGCTTCCACCGGAAAAGCTTTCAGGAGAGCGTTTGCAACAGTTTGCCACTATTTCTGAGTGAATTGCAGAACGTCAGATTTTTGCTGAAATTGTGACCGCGCGGCTTAGGGATTTTTTCAAAAAAAGTTGTTCAGACGTCGAGGGCTTATTCTGTTTCTGATGATAAAAACCCATCAGTTTCCACCGAAAAACCTTTCAGGGGAGCGTTTGCAACAGTTTGCCACTATTTCTGAGTAAATTGAGGAAGGTCAGATTTTTGCTGAAATTGTGACCGCGCGGCTTAGGGATTTTTTCAAAAAAAGTTGTTCAGACGTCGAGGGCTTATTCTGTTTCTGATGATAAAAACCTATCTGTTTCCTCCGAAAAACCTTTCAGGGGATCATTTGTGAATGTTTGGCAGGATTTTTGAGTAAATTGCAGAACGTCAAATTTTTGCTGAAATTGTGACCGCGCGGCTTAGGGATTTTTTCAAAAAAAGTTGTTCAGACGTCGAGGGCAAATTCTGTTTCTGATGATAAAAACCCATCTGCTTCCACCGAAAAACCTTTCAGGGGATAGTTTGCAACAGTTTGGCAGCATTTTTGAGTGAATTGCAGAACGTCAGATTTTTGCTAAAATTGTGACCGCGCGGCTTAGGGATTTTTTCAAAAAAAGTTGTTCAGACGTCGAGGGCAAATTCTGTTTCTGATGATAAAAACCCATCTGCTTCCACCGGAAAAGCTTTCAGGAGAGCGTTTGCAACAGTTTGCCACTATTTCTGAGTAAATTGAGGAAGGTCAGATTTTTACTGAAATTGTGACCGCGCGGCTTAGGGATTTTTTCAAAAAAAGTTGTTCAGACGTCGAGGGCTTATTCTGTTTTTGATGATGAAAACCCATCTGTTTCCACCGAAAAACCTTTCAGGGATTCGTTTGCAACAGTTTGGAAGCATTTTTGAGTGAATTGCAGAACGTCAGATTTTTGCTGAAATTGTGACCGCGCGGCTTAGGGATTTTTTCAAAAAAAGTTGTTCAGACGTCGAGGGCTTATTCTGTTTCTGATGATAAAACCCATCTGTTTCCACCGAAAAACCTTTCAGGGGATCGTTTCCAACACTTTGGCAGCATTTTTGAGTGAATTGCAGAACGTCAGATTTTTGCTAAAATTGTGACCGCGCGGCTTAGGGATTTTTTCAAAAAAAAGTTGTTCAGACGTCGAGGGCTTATTCTGTTTTTGATGATGAAAACCCATCTGTTTCCACCGAAAAACCTTTCAGGGGATCGTTTGCAACAGTTTGGAAGCATTTTTGTGTGAATTGCAGAATGTCAGATTTTTGCTGAAATTGTGACCGCGCGGCTTAGGGATTTTTTCAAAAAAAGTTGTTCAGACGTCGAGGGCAAATTCTGTTTCTGATGATAAAAACCCATCTGCTTCCACCGGAAAAGCTTTCAGGAGAGCCTTTGCAACAGTTTGCCACTATTTCTGAGTAAATTGAGGAAGGTCAGATTTTTGCTGAAATTGTGACGGGATTTTTTCAAAAAAAGTTGTTCAGACGTCGAGGGCTTATTCTGTTTCTGATGATAAAAACCTATCTGTTTCCACCGAAAACCCTTTCAGGGGATCATTTGTGAATGTTTGGCAGGATTTTTGAGTAAATTGCAGAACGTCAAATTTTTGCTGAAATTGTGACCGCGCGGCTTAGGGATTTTTTCAAAAAAAGTTGTTCAGACGTCGAGGGCTTATTCTGTTTCTGATGATAAAAACCTATCTGTTTCCACCGAAAAACCATTCAGGGGATCATTTGTGACAGTTTGGCAGGATTTTTGAGTAAATTGCAGAACGTCAAATTTTTGCTGAAATTGTGACCGCGCGGCTTAGGGATTTTTTCAAAAAAAAGTTGTTCAGACGTCGAGGGCAAATTCTGTTTCTGATGATAAAAACCCATCTGCTTCCACCGGAAAAGCTTTCAGGAAAGCGTTTGCAACAGTTTGCCACTATTTCTGAGTAAATTGAGGAAGGTCAGATTTTTGCTGAAATTGTGACCGCGCGGCTTAGGGATTTTTTCAAAAAAAGTTGTTCAGACGTAGAGGGCTTATTCTGTTTCTGATGATAAAAACCTATCTGTTTCCACCGAAAAACCTTTCAGGGGATCATTTGTGAATGTTTGGCAGGATTTTTGAGTAAATTGCAGAACGTCAAATTTTTGCTGAAATTGTGACCGCGCGGCTTAGGGATTTTTTCAAAAAAAGTTGTTCAGACGTCGAGGGCTTATTCTGTTTCTGATGATAAAACGCATCTGTTTCCACCGAAAAACCTTTCAGGGGATAGTTTGCAACAGTTTGGAAGCATTTTTGAGTGAATTGCAGAACGTCAGATTTTTGCTGAAATTGTGACCGCGCGGCTTAGGGATTTTTTCAAAAAAAGTTCTTCAGACGTCGAGGGCAAATTCTGTTTCTGATGATAAAAATCCATCTGCTTCCACCGGAAAAGCTTTCAGGAGAGCGTTTGCAACAGTTTGCCACTATTTCTGAGTAAATTGAGGAAGGTCAGATTTTTGCTGAAATTGTGACCGCGCGGCTTAGGGATTTTTTCCAAAAAAAGGTGTTCAGACGTCGAGGGCTTATTCTGTTTTTGATGATGAAAACCCATCTGTTTCCACCGAAAAACATTTCAGGGGATCGTTTGAAACAGTTTGGAAGCATTTTTGAGTGAATTGCAGAACGTCAGATTTTTGCTGAAATTGTGACCTCGCGGATTAGGGATTTTTTCAAAAAAATGTGTTCAGACGTCGAGGGCAAATTCTGTTTCTGATGATAAAAACCCATCTGCTTCCACCGGAAAAGCTTTCAGGAGAGCGTTTGCAGCAGTTTGCCACTATTTCTGAGTAAATTGAGGAAGGTCAGATTTTTGCTGAAATTGTGACCGCGCGGCTTAGGGATTTTTTCAAAAAAAGTTGTTCAGACGTCGAGGGCTTATTCTGTTTTTGATGATGAAAACCCATCTGTTTCCACCGAAAAACCTTTCAGGGGATCGTTTGCAACAGTTTGGAAGCATTTTTGAGTGAATTGCAGAACGTCAGATTTTTGCTGAAATTGTGACCGCGCGGCTTAGGGATTTTTTCAAAAAAAGTTGTTCAGACGTCGAGGGCTTATTCTGTTTCTGATTATAAAACCCATCTGTTTCCACCGAAAAACCTTTCAGGGGATCGTTTCCAACACTTTGGCAGCATTTTTGAGTGAATTGCAGAACGTCAGATTTTTGCTAAAATTGTGACCGCGCGGCTTAGGGATTTTTTCAAAAAAAAGTTGTTCAGACGTCGAGGGCTTATTCTGTTTTTGATGATAAAAACCCATCTGTTTCCACCGGAAAAGCTTTCAGGAGAGCGTTTGCAACAGTTTGCCACTATTTCTGAGTAAATTGCGGAAGGTCAGATTTTTGCTGAAATTGTGACCGCGCGGCTTAGGGATTTTTTCAAAAAAAATTCTTCAGACGTCGAGGGCTTATTCTGTTTTTGATGATGAAAACCCATCTGTTTCCACCGAAAAACCATTCAGGGGATCATTTGTGACAGTTTGGCAGGATTTTTGAGTAAATTGCAGAACGTCAAATTTTTGCTGAAATTGTGACCGCGCGGCTTAGGGATTTTTTCAAAAAAAAGTTGTTCAGACGTCGAGGGCAAATTCTGTTTCTGATGATAAAAACCCATCTGCTTCCACCGGAAAAGCTTTCAGGAGAGCGTTTGCAACAGTTTGCCACTATTTCTGAGTAA
This sequence comes from Podarcis filfolensis, assembly GCF_964270895.1. NCBI lineage: Eukaryota > Metazoa > Chordata > Lepidosauria > Squamata > Lacertidae > Podarcis > Podarcis filfolensis. The sequence continues at coordinate 89,879,185 of NC_139608.1, forward strand.
ATTGAGAAAGGTCAGATTTTTGCTGAAATTGTGACCGCGCGGCTTAGGGATTTTTTCAAAAAAAGTTGTTCAGACGTAGAGGGCTTATTCTGTTTCTGATGATAAAAACCTATCTGTTTCCACCGAAAAACCTTTCAGGGGATCATTTGTGAATGTTTGGCAGGATTTTTGAGTAAATTGCAGAACGTCAAATTTTTGCTGAAATTGTGACCGCGCGGCTTAGGGATTTTTTCAAAAAAAAGTTGTTCAGACGTCGAGGGCTTATTCTGTTTTTGATGATAAAAACCCATCTGTTTCCACCGAAAAACCTTTCAGGTTATCATTTCCAACACTTTGGCAGCATTTTTGAGTGAATTGCAGAACGTCAGATTTTTGCTGAAATTGTGACCCCGCGGCTTAGGGATTTTTTCAAAAAAAGTTGTTCAGACGTCGAGGGCAAATTCTGTTTCTGATGATAAAAACCCATCTGTTTCCACCGGAAAAGCTTTCAGGAGAGCGTTTGCAACAGTTTGCCACTATTTCTGAGTAAATTGCGGAAGGTCAGATTTTTGCTGAAATTGTGACCGCGCGGCTTAGGGATTTTTTCAAAAAAAATTCTTCAGACGTCGAGGGCTTATTCTGTTTCTGATGATAAAAACCTATCTGTTTCCACTGAAAAACCTTTCAGTGGATCATTTGTGACAGTTTGGCAGGATTTTTGAGTGAATTGCAGAACGTCAGATTTTTGCTGAAATTGTGACCGCGCGGCTTAGGGATTTTTTCAAAAAAAGTTTTTCAGAGGTCGAGGGCTTATTCTGTTTCTGATGATAAAAGCCATCTGTTTCCACCGAAAAACCTTTCAGGGGATAGTTTGCAACACTTTGGCAGCATTTTTGAGTGAATTGCAGAACGTCAGATTTTTGCTAAAATTGTGACCGCGCGGTTTAGGGATTTTTTCAAAAAAAGTTGTTCAGACGTCGAGGGCTTATTCTGTTTCTGATGATAAAACCCATCTGTTTCCACCGAAAAACCTTTCAGGGGAGCGTTTGCAACAGTTTGGAAGCATTTTTGAGTGAATTGCAGAAGGTCAGATTTTTGCTGAAATTGTGACCGCGCGGTTTAGGGATTTTTTCAAAAAAAGTTCTTCAGACGTCGAGGGCAAATTCTGTTTCTGATGATAAAAAATAAATCTGCTTCCACCGGAAAAGCTTTCAGGAGAGCGTTTGCAACAGTTTGCCACTATTTCTGAGTAAATTGAGGAAGGTCAGATTTTTGCTGAAATTGTGACCGCGCGGCTTAGGGATTTTTTCAAAAAAAAGTTGTTCAGACGTCGAGGGCTTATTCTGTTTTTGATGATGAAAACCCATCTGTTTCCACCGAAAAACATTTCAGGGGATCGTTTGAAACAGTTTGGAAGCCTTTTTTAGTGAATTGCAGAACGTCAGATTTTTGCTGAAATTGTGACCGCGCGGCTTAGGGATTTTTTCAAAAAAAGTTGTTCAGACGTCGAGGGCTTATTCTGTTTCTGATGATAAAACCCATCTGTTTCCACCGAAAAACCTTTCAGGGGATCGTTTCCAACACTTTGGCAGCATTTTTGAGTGAATTGCAGAACGTCAGATTTTTGCTAAAATTGTAACCGCGCGGCTTAGGGATTTTTTCAAAAAAAAGTTGCTCAGACGTCGAGGGCTTATTCTGTTTTTGATGATAAAAACCCATCTGTTTCCACCAAAAAACCTTTCAGGGGATCATTTCCAACACTTTGGCAGCATTTTTGAGTGAATTGCAGAACGTCAGATTTTTGCTGAAATTGTGACCCCGCGGCTTAGGGATTTTTTCAAAAAAAGTTGTTCAGACGTCGAGGGCAAATTCTGTTTCTGATGATAAAAACCCATCTGTTTCCACCGGAAAAGCTTTCAGGAGAGCGTTTGCAACAGTTTGCCACTATTTCTGAGTAAATTGCGGAAGGTCAGATTTTTGCTGAAATTGTGACCGCGCGGCTTAGGGATTTTTTCAAAAAAAATTCTTCAGACGTCGAGGGCTTATTCTGTTTTTGATGATGAAAACCCATCTGTTTCCACCGAAAAACCATTCAGGGGATCATTTGTGACAGTTTGGCAGGATTTTTGAGTAAATTGCAGAACGTCAAATTTTTGCTGAAATTGTGACCGCGCGGCTTAGGGATTTTTTCAAAAAAAAGTTGTTCAGACGTCGAGGGCAAATTCTGTTTCTGATGATAAAAACCCATCTGCTTCCACCGGAAAAGCTTTCAGGAGAGCGTTTGCAACAGTTTGCCACTATTTCTGAGTAAATTGAGGAAGGTCAGATTTTTGCTGAAATTGTGACCGCGCGGCTTAGGGATTTTTTCAAAAAAAGTTGTTCAGACGTAGAGGGCTTATTCTGTTTCTGATGATAAAAACCTATCTGTTTCCACCGAAAAACCTTTCAGGGGATCATTTGTGAATGTTTGGCAGGATTTTTGAGTAAATTGCAGAACGTCAAATTTTTGCTGAAATTGTGACCGCGCGGCTTAGGGATTTTTTTAAAAAAAGTTGTTCAGACGTCGAGGGCAAATTCTGTTTCTGATGATAAAAACCCATCTGCTTCCACCGGAAAAGCTTTCAGGAGAGCGTTTGCAACAGTTTGCCACTATTTCTGAGTAAATTGAGGAAGGTCAGATTTTTGCTGAAATTGTGACCGCGCGGCTTAGGGATATTTTCAAAAGAAGTTGTTCAGACGTCGAGGGCTTATTCTGTTTTTGATGATGAAAACCCATCTGTTTCCACCGAAAAACCTTTCAGGGGATCGTTTGCAACAGTTTGGAAGCATTTTTGAGTGAATTGCAGAACGTCAGATTTTTGCTGAAATTGTGACCGCGCGGCTTAGGGATTTTTTCAAAAAAAGTTGTTCAGACGTCGAGGGCTTATTCTGTTTCTGATGATAAAACCCATCTGTTTCCACCGAAAAACCTTTCAGGGGATCGTTTCTAACACTTTGGCAGCATTTTTGAGTGAATTGCAGAACGTCAGATTTTTGCTAAAATTGTGACCGCGCGGCTTAGGGATTTTTTCAAAAAAAAGTTGTTCAGACGTCGAGGGCTTATTCTGTTTTTGATGATGAAAACCCATCTGTTTCCACCGAAAAACCTTTCAGGGGATCGTTTGCAACAGTTTGGAAGCATTTTTGTGTGAATTGCAGAACGTCAGATTTTTGCTGAAATTGTGACCGCGCGGCTTAGGGATTTTTTCAAAAAAAGTTGTTCAGACGTCGAGGGCAAATTCTGTTTCTGATGATAAAAACCCATCTGCTTCCACCGGAAAAGCTTTCAGGAGAGCGTTTGCAACAGTTTGCCACTATTTCTGAGTAAATTGAGGAAGGTCAGATTTTTGCTGAAATTGTGACGGCGCGGCTTAGGGATTTTTTCAAAAAAAGTTGTTCAGACGTCGAGGGCTTATTCTGTTTCTGATGATAAAAACCTATCTGTTTCCACTGAAAAACCTTTCAGTGGATCATTTCTGACAGTTTGGCAGGATTTTTGAGTGAATTGCAGAACGTCAGATTTTTGCTGAAATTGTGACCGCGCGGCTTAGGGATTTTTTCAAAAAAAGTTTTTCAGAGGTCGAGGGCTTATTCTGTTTCTGATGATAAAAGCCATCTGTTTCCACCGAAAAACCTTTCAGGGGATAGTTTGCAACAGTTTGGCAGCATTTTTGAGTGAATTGCAGAACGTCAGATTTTTGCTGAAATTGTGACCGCGCGGCTTAGGGATTTTTTCAAAAAAAGTTGTTCAGACGTCGAGGGCTTATTCTGTTTCTGATGATAAAAACCCATCAGTTTCCACCGAAAAACCTTTCAGGGGAGCGTTTGCAACAGTTTGCCACTATTTCTGAGTAAATTGAGGAAGGTCAGATTTTTGCTGAAATTGTGACGGCGCGGCTTAGGGATTTTTTCAAAAAAAGTTGTTCAGACGTCGAGGGCTTATTCTGTTTCTGATGATAAAAACCTATCTGTTTCCACCGAAAAACCTTTCAGGGGATCATTTGTGAATGTTTGGCAGGATTTTTGAGTAAATTGCAGAACGTCAAATTTTTGCTGAAATTGTGACCGCGCGGCTTAGGGATTTTTTCAAAAAAAGTTGTTCAGACGTCGAGGGCAAATTCTGTTTCTGATGATAAAAAACCATCTGCTTCCACCGAAAAACCTTTCAGGGGATAGTTTGCAACAGTTTGGCAGCATTTTTGAGTGAATTGCAGAACGTCAGATTTTTGCTAAAATTGTGACCGCGCGGCTTAGGGATTTTTTCAAAAAAAAGTTGTTCAGACGTCGAGGGCTTATTCTGTTTTTGATGATGAAAACCCATCTGTTTCCACCGAAAAACCTTTCAGGGGATCGTTTGAAACAGTTTGGAAGCATTTTTGAGTGAATTGCAGAACGTCAGATTTTTGCTGAAATTGTGACCGCGCGGCTTAGGGATTTTTTCAAAAAAAGTTGTTCAGACATCGAGGGCAAATTCTGTTTCTGATGATAAAAACCCATCTGCTTCCACCGGAAAAGCTTTCAGGAGAGCGTTTGCAACAGTTTGCCACTATTTCTGAGTAAATTGAGGAAGGTCAGATTTTTGCTGAAATTGTGACCGCGCGGCTTAGGGATTTTTTCAAAAAAAGTTGTTCAGACGTCGAGGGCTTATTCTGTTTCTGATGATAAAAACCCATCTGTTTCCACCGAAAAACCTTTCAGGGGAGCGTTTGCAACAGTTTGCCACTATTTCTGAGTAAATTGAGGAAGGTCAGATTTTTGCTGAAATTGTGACCGCGCGGCTTAGGGATTTTTTCAAAAAAAGTTGTTCAGACGTCGAGGGCTTATTCTGTTTTTGATGATGAAAACCCATCTGTTTCCACCGAAAAACCTTTCAGGGGATCGTTTGCAACAGTTTGGAAGCATTTTTGAGTGAATTGCAGAACGTCAGATTTTTGCTGAAATTGTGACCGCGCGGCTTAGGGATTTTTTCAAAAAAAGTTGTTCAGACGTCGAGGGCTTATTCTGTTTCTGATGATAAAACCCATCTGTTTCCACCGAAAAACCTTTCAGGGGATCGTTTCCAACACTTTGGCAGCATTTTTGAGTGAATTGCAGAACGTCAGATTTTTGCTAAAATTGTGACCGCGCGGCTTAGGGATTTTTTCAAAAAAAAGTTGTTCAGACGTCGAGGGCTTATTCTGTTTTTGATGATAAAAACCCATCTGTTTCCACCGAAAAACCTTTCAGGGGATCATTTCCAACACTTTGGCAGCATTTTTGAGTGAATTGCAGAACGTCAGATTTTTGCTGAAATTGTGACCCCGCGGCTTAGGGATTTTTTCAAAAAAAGTTGTTCAGACGTCGAGGGCAAATTCTGTTTCTGATGATAAAAACCCATCTGCTTCCACCGGAAAAGCTTTCAGGATAGCGTTTGCAACAGTTTGCCACTATTTCTGAGTAAATTGAGGAAGGTCAGATTTTTGCTGAAATTGTGACCGCGCGGCTTAGGGATTTTTTCAAAAAAAGTTGTTCAGACGTAGAGGGCTTATTCTGTTTCTGATGATAAAAACCTATCTGTTTCCACCGAAAAACCTTTCAGGGGATCATTTGTGAATGTTTGGCAGGATTTTTGAGTAAATTGCAGAACGTCAAATTTTTGCTGAAATTGTGACCGCGCGGCTTAGGGATTTTTTTAAAAAAAGTTGTTCAGACGTCGAGGGCTTATTCTGTTTCTGATGATAAAACGCATCTGTTTCCACCGAAAAACCTTTCAGGGGATAGTTTGCAACAGTTTGGAAGCATTTTTGAGTGAATTGCAGAACGTCAGATTTTTGCTGAAATTGTGACCGCGCGGCTTAGGGATCTTTTCAAAAAAAGTTCTTCAGACGTCGAGGGCAAATTCTGTTTCTGATGATAAAAATCCATCTGCTTCCACCGGAAAAGCTTTCAGGAGAGCGTTTGCAACAGTTTGCCACTATTTCTGAGTAAATTGAGGAAGGTCAGATTTTTGCTGAAATTGTGACCGCGCGGCTTAGGGATTTTTTCAAAAAAAAGGTGTTCAGACGTCGAGGGCTTATTCTGTTTTTGATGATGAAAACCCATCTGTTTCCACCGAAACACCTTTCAGGGGATCGTTTGCAACAGTTTGGAAGCATTTTTGAGTGAATTGCAGAACGTCAGATTTTTGCTGAAATTGTGACCGCGCGGCTTAGGGATTTTTTCAAAAAAAGTTGTTCAGACGTCGAGGGCTTATTCTGTTTCTGATGATAAAACCCATCTGTTTCCACCGAAAAACCTTTCAGGGGATCGTTTCCAACACTTTGGCAGCATTTTTGAGTGAATTGCAGAACGTCAGATTTTTGCTAAAATCGTGACCGCGCGGCTTAGGGATTTTTTCAAAAAAAAGTTGTTCAGACGTCGAGGGCTTATTCTGTTTTTGATGATGAAAACCCATCTGTTTCCACCGAAAAACCTTTCAGGGGATCATTTGTGAATGTTTGGCTGGATTTTTTAGTAAATTGCAGAACGTCAGATTTTTGCTGAAATTGTGACCGCGCGGCTTAGGGATTTTTTCAAAAAAAGTTGTTCAGACGTCGAGGGCAAATTCTGTTTCTGATGATAAAAACCCATCTGCTTCCACCGAAAAACCTTTCAGGGGATAGTTTGCAACAGTTTGGCAGCATTTTTGAGTGAATTGCAGAACGTCAGATTTTTGCTAAAATTGTGACCGCGCGGCTAAGTGATTTTTTCAAAAAAAGTTGTTCAGACGTCGAGGGCTTATTCTGTTTCTGATGATAAAACCCATCTGTTTCCACCGAAAAACCTTTCAGGGGATAGTTTGCAACAGTTTGGCAGCATTTTTGAGTGAATTGCAGAACGTCAGTTTTTCGCTAAAATTGTGACCGCGCGGCTTAGGGATTTTTTCAAAAAAAAGTTGTTCAGACGTCGAGGGCTTATTCTGTTTTTGATGATGAAAACCCATCTGTTTCCACCGGAAAAGCTTTCAGGAGAGCGTTTGCAACAGTTTGCCACTATTTCTGAGTAAATTGCGGAAGGTCAGATTTTTGCTGAAATTGTGACCGCGCGGCTTAGGGATTTTTTCAAAAAAAGTTGCTCAGACGTCGAGGGCTTATTCTGTTTCTGATGATAAAAACCTATCTGTTTCCACCGAAAAACCTTTCAGGGGATCATTTGTGAATGTTTGGCAGGATTTTTGAGTAAATTGCAGAACATCAGATTTTTGCTGAAATTGTGACCGCGCGGCTTAGGGATTTTTTCAAAAAAAGTTGTTCAGACGTCGAGGGCAAATTCTGTTTCTGATGATAAAAACCCATCTGCTTCCACCGAAAAACCTTTCAGGGGATAGTTTGCAACAGTTTGGCAGCATTTTTGAGTGAATTGCAGAACGTCAGATTTTTGCTAAAATTGTGACCGCGTGGCTTAGGGATTTTTTCAAAAAAAAGTTGTTCAGACGTCGAGGGCTTATTCTGTTTTTGATGATGAAAACCCATCTGTTTCCCCCGAAAAACCTTTCAGGGGATCGTTTGCAACAGTTTGGCAGCATTTTTGAGTGAATTGCAGAACGTCAGATTTTTGCTGAAATTGTGACCGCGCGGCTTAGGGATTTTTTCAAAAAAAGTTGTTCAGACGTCGAGGGCAAATTCTGTTTCTGATGATAAAAACCCATCTGCTTCCACCCGAAAAGCTTTCAGGAGAGCGTTTGCAACAGTTTGCCACTATTTCTGAGTAAATTGAGAAAGGTCAGATTTTTGCTGAAATTGTGACCGCGCGCCTTAGGGATTTTTTCAAAAAAAGTTTTTCAGACGTCAAGGGCTTATTCTGTTTCTGATGATAAAAACCTATCTGTTTCCACTGAAAAACCTTTCAGGGGATCATTTGTGACAGTTTGGCAGGATTTTTGAGTGAATTGCAGAACGTCAGATTTTTGCTGAAATTGTGACCGCGCGGCTTAGGGATTTTTTCAAAAAAAAGGTGTTCAGACGTCGAGGGCAAATTCTGTTTCTGATGATAAAAACCCATCTGCTTCCACCGAAAAACCTTTCAGGGGATAGTTTGCAACAGTTTGGCAGCATTTTTGAGTGAATTGCAGAACGTCACATTTTTGCTAAAATTGTGACCGCGCGGCTAAGTGATTTTTTCAAAAAAAGTTGTTCAGACGTCGAGGGCTTATTCTGTTTCTGATGATAAAACCCATCTGTTTCCACCGAAAAACCTTTCAGGGGATAGTTTGCAACAGTTTGGCAGCATTTTTGAGTGAATTTCAGAACGTCAGATTTTTGCTAAAATTGTGACCGCGCGGCTTAGGGATTTTTTCAAAAAAAAGTTGTTCAGACGTCGAGGGCTTATTCTGTTTTTGATGATGAAAACCCATCTGTTTCCACCGGAAAAGCTTTCAGGAGAGCGTTTTTTTTCAAAAAAAGTTGTTCAGACGTCGAGGGCAAATTCTGTTTCTGATGATAAAAACCCATCTGCTTCCACCGGAAAAGCTTTCAGGAGAGCGTTTGCAACAGTTTGCCACTATTTCTGAGTAAATTGAGGAAGGTCAGATTTTTGCTGAAAGTGTGACCGCGCGGCTTAGGGATTTTTTCAAAAAAAGTTGTTCAGACGTCGAGGGCTTATTCTGTTTCTGATGATAAAAACCTATCTGTTTCCACCGAAAAACCTTTCAGGGGATCATTTGTGAATGTTTGGCAGCATTTTTGAGTGAATTGCAGAACGTCAGATTTTTGCTAAAATTGTGACCGCGCGGCTTAGGGATTTTTTCAAAAAAAAGTTGTTCAGACGTCGAGGGCTTATTCTGTTTTTGATGATGAAAACCCATCTGTTTCCACCGAAAAACCTTTCAGGGGATCGTTTGCAACAGTTTGGAAGCATTTTTGAGTGAACTGCAGAACGTCAGATTTTTGCTGAAATTGTGACCGCGCGGCTTAGGGATTTTTTCAAAAAAAGTTGTTCAGACGTCGAGGGCAAATTCTGTTTCTGATGATAAAAACCCATCTGCTTCCACCGGAAAAGCTTTCAGGAGAGCGTTTGCAACAGTTTGCCACTATTTCTGAGTAAATTGAGGAAGGTCAGATTTTTGCTGAAATTGTGTCCGCGCGGCTTAGGGATTTTTCCAAAAAAAGTTGTTCAGACGTCGAGGGCTTATTCTGTTTCTGATGATAAAAACCTATCTGTTTCCACCGAAAAACCTTTCAGGGGATCATTTGTGACAGTTTGGCAGGATTTTTGAGTGAATTGCAGAACGTCAGATTTTTGCTGAAATTGTGACCGCGCGGCTTAGGGATTTTTTCAAAAAAAGTTGTTCAGACGTCGAGGGCTTATTCTGTTTCTGATGATAAAAACCCATCTGTTTCCACCGAAAAACCTTTCAGGGGAGCGTTTGCAACAGTTTGCCACTATTTCTGAGTAAATTGAGGAAGGTCAGATTTTTGCTGAAATTGTGACCGCGCGGCTTAGGGATTTTTTCAAAAAAAGTTGTTCAGACGTCGAGGGCTTATTCTGTTTCTGATGATAAAAACCTATCTGTTTCCAGCGAAAAACCTTTCAGGGGATCATTTGTGAATGTTTGGCAGGATTTTTGAGTAAATTGCAGAACGTCAAATTTTTGCTGAAATTGTGACCGCGCGGCTTAGGGATTTTTTCAAAAAAAAGTTGTTCAGACGTCGAGGGCAAATTCTGTTTCGGATGATAAAAACCCATCTGCTTCCACCGAAAAACCTTTCAGGGGATAGTTTGCAACAGTTTGGCAGCATTTTTGAGTGAATTGCAGAACGTCACATTTTTGCTAAAATTGTGACCGCGCGGCTTAGGGATTTTTTCAAAAAAAGTTGTTCAGACGTCGAGGGCTTATTCTGTTTCTGATGATAAAACCCATTTGTTTCCACCGAAAAACCTTTCAGGGGATAGTTTGCCACAGTTTGGCAGCATTTTTGAGTGAATTGCAGAACGTCACATTTTTGCTAAAATTGTGACCGCGCGGCTTAGGGATTTTTTCAAAAAAAAGTTGTTCAGACGTCGAGGGCTTATTCTGTTTTTGATGATGAAAACCCATCTGTTTCCACCGAAAAACCTTTCAGGGGATGGTTTGAAACAGTTTGGAAGCATTTTTGAGTGAATTGCAGAACGTCAGATTTTTGCTGAAATTGTGACCGCGCGGCTTAGGGATTTTTTCAAAAAAAGTTGTTCAGACATCGAGGGCAAATTCTGTTTCTGATGATAAAAACCCATCTGCTTCCACCGGAAAAGCTTTCAGGAGAGCGTTTGCAACAGTTTGCCACTATTTCTGAGTAAATTGAGGAAGGTCAGATTTTTGCTGAAATTGTGACCGCGCGGCTTAGGGATTTTTTCAAAAAAAGTTGTTCAGACGTCGAGGGCTTATTCTGTTTCTGATGATAAAAACCTATCTGTTTCCACCGAAAAACCTTTCAGGGGATCATTTGTGAATGTTTGGCAGGATTTTTGAGTAAATTGCAGAACGTCAAATTTTTGCTGAAATTGTGACCGCGCGGCTTAGGGATTTTTTAAAAAAAAGTTGTTCAGACGTCGAGGGCAAATTCTGTTTCTGATGATAAAAACCCATCTGCTTCCACCGAAAAACCTTTCAGGGGATAGTTTGCAACAGTTTGGCAGCATTTTTGAGTGAATTGCAGAACGTCAGATTTTTGCTAAAATTGTGACCGCGTGGCTTAGGGATTTTTTCAAAAAAAAGTTGTTCAGACGTCGAGGGCTTATTCTGTTTTTGATGATGAAAACCCATCTGTTTCCCCCGAAAAACCTTTCAGGGGATCGTTTGCAACAGTTTGGCAGCATTTTTGAGTGAATTGCAGAACGTCAGATTTTTGCTGAAATTGTGACCGCGCGGCTTAGGGATTTTTTCAAAAAAAGTTGTTCAGACGTCGAGGGCAAATTCTGTTTCTGATGATAAAAACCCATCTGCTTCCACCCGAAAAGCTTTCAGGAGAGCGTTTGCAACAGTTTGCCACTATTTCTGAGTAAATTGAGAAAGGTCAGATTTTTGCTGAAATTGTGACCGCGCGCCTTAGGGATTTTTTCAAAAAAAGTTTTTCAGACGTCAAGGGCTTATTCTGTTTCTGATGATAAAAACCTATCTGTTTCCACTGAAAAACCTTTCAGGGGATCATTTGTGACAGTTTGGCAGGATTTTTGAGTGAATTGCAGAACGTCAGATTTTTGCTGAAATTGTGACCGCGCGGCTTAGGGATTTTTTCAAAAAAAAGGTGTTCAGACGTCGAGGGCAAATTCTGTTTCTGATGATAAAAACCCATCTGCTTCCACCGAAAAACCTTTCAGGGGATAGTTTGCAACAGTTTGGCAGCATTTTTGAGTGAATTGCAGAACGTCACATTTTTGCTAAAATTGTGACCGCGCGGCTAAGTGATTTTTTCAAAAAAAGTTGTTCAGACGTCGAGGGCTTATTCTGTTTCTGATGATAAAACCCATCTGTTTCCACCGAAAAACCTTTCAGGGGATAGTTTGCAACAGTTTGGCAGCATTTTTGAGTGAATTTCAGAACGTCAGATTTTTGCTAAAATTGTGACCGCGCGGCTTAGGGATTTTTTCAAAAAAAAGTTGTTCAGACGTCGAGGGCTTATTCTGTTTTTGATGATGAAAACCCATCTGTTTCCACCGGAAAAGCTTTCAGGAGAGCGTTTTTTTTCAAAAAAAGTTGTTCAGACGTCGAGGGCAAATTCTGTTTCTGATGATAAAAACCCATCTGCTTCCACCGGAAAAGCTTTCAGGAGAGCGTTTGCAACAGTTTGCCACTATTTCTGAGTAAATTGAGGAAGGTCAGATTTTTGCTGAAAGTGTGACCGCGCGGCTTAGGGATTTTTTCAAAAAAAGTTGTTCAGACGTCGAGGGCTTATTCTGTTTCTGATGATAAAAACCTATCTGTTTCCACCGAAAAACCTTTCAGGGGATCATTTGTGAATGTTTGGCAGCATTTTTGAGTGAATTGCAGAACGTCAGATTTTTGCTAAAATTGTGACCGCGCGGCTTAGGGATTTTTTCAAAAAAAAGTTGTTCAGACGTCGAGGGCTTATTCTGTTTTTGATGATGAAAACCCATCTGTTTCCACCGAAAAACCTTTCAGGGGATCGTTTGCAACAGTTTGGAAGCATTTTTGAGTGAACTGCAGAACGTCAGATTTTTGCTGAAATTGTGACCGCGCGGCTTAGGGATTTTTTCAAAAAAAGTTGTTCAGACGTCGAGGGCAAATTCTGTTTCTGATGATAAAAACCCATCTGCTTCCACCGGAAAAGCTTTCAGGAGAGCGTTTGCAACAGTTTGCCACTATTTCTGAGTAAATTGAGGAAGGTCAGATTTTTGCTGAAATTGTGTCCGCGCGGCTTAGGGATTTTTCCAAAAAAAGTTGTTCAGACGTCGAGGGCTTATTCTGTTTCTGATGATAAAAACCTATCTGTTTCCACCGAAAAACCTTTCAGGGGATCATTTGTGACAGTTTGGCAGGATTTTTGAGTGAATTGCAGAACGTCAGATTTTTGCTGAAATTGTGACCGCGCGGCTTAGGGATTTTTTCAAAAAAAGTTGTTCAGACGTCGAGGGCTTATTCTGTTTCTGATGATAAAAACCCATCTGTTTCCACCGAAAAACCTTTCAGGGGAGCGTTTGCAACAGTTTGCCACTATTTCTGAGTAAATTGAGGAAGGTCAGATTTTTGCTGAAATTGTGACCGCGCGGCTTAGGGATTTTTTCAAAAAAAGTTGTTCAGACGTCGAGGGCTTATTCTGTTTCTGATGATAAAAACCTATCTGTTTCCAGCGAAAAACCTTTCAGGGGATCATTTGTGAATGTTTGGCAGGATTTTTGAGTAAATTGCAGAACGTCAAATTTTTGCTGAAATTGTGACCGCGCGGCTTAGGGATTTTTTCAAAAAAAAGTTGTTCAGACGTCGAGGGCAAATTCTGTTTCGGATGATAAAAACCCATCTGCTTCCACCGAAAAACCTTTCAGGGGATAGTTTGCAACAGTTTGGCAGCATTTTTGAGTGAATTGCAGAACGTCACATTTTTGCTAAAATTGTGACCGCGCGGCTTAGGGATTTTTTCAAAAAAAGTTGTTCAGACGTCGAGGGCTTATTCTGTTTCTGATGATAAAACCCATTTGTTTCCACCGAAAAACCTTTCAGGGGATAGTTTGCCACAGTTTGGCAGCATTTTTGAGTGAATTGCAGAACGTCACATTTTTGCTAAAATTGTGACCGCGCGGCTTAGGGATTTTTTCAAAAAAAAGTTGTTCAGACGTCGAGGGCTTATTCTGTTTTTGATGATGAAAACCCATCTGTTTCCACCGAAAAACCTTTCAGGGGATGGTTTGAAACAGTTTGGAAGCATTTTTGAGTGAATTGCAGAACGTCAGATTTTTGCTGAAATTGTGACCGCGCGGCTTAGGGATTTTTTCAAAAAAAGTTGTTCAGACATCGAGGGCAAATTCTGTTTCTGATGATAAAAACCCATCTGCTTCCACCGGAAAAGCTTTCAGGAGAGCGTTTGCAACAGTTTGCCACTATTTCTGAGTAAATTGAGGAAGGTCAGATTTTTGCTGAAATTGTGACCGCGCGGCTTAGGGATTTTTTCAAAAAAAGTTGTTCAGACGTCGAGGGCTTATTCTGTTTCTGATGATAAAAACCTATCTGTTTCCACCGAAAAACCTTTCAGGGGATCATTTGTGAATGTTTGGCAGGATTTTTGAGTAAATTGCAGAACGTCAAATTTTTGCTGAAATTGTGACCGCGCGGCTTAGGGATTTTTTAAAAAAAAGTTGTTCATACGTCGAGGGCTTATTCTGTTTCTGATGATAAAACCCATCTGTTTCCACCGAAAAACCTTTCAGGGGATAGTTTGCAACAGTTTCGCAGCATTTTTGAGTGAATTGCAGAACGTCAGATTTTTGCTAAAATTGTGACCGCGCGGCTTAGGGATTTTTTCAAAAAAAAGTTGTTCAGACGTCGAGGGCTAATTCTGTTTTTGATGATGAAAACACATCTGTTTCCACCGGAAAAGCTTTCAGGAGAGCGTTTGCAACAGTTTGCCACTATTTCTGAGTAAATTGCGGAAGGTCAGATTTTTGCTGAAATTGTGACCGCGCGGCTTAGGGATTTTTTCAAAAAAAATTCTTCAGACGTCGAGGGCTTATTCTGTTTCTGATGATAAAAACCTATCTGTTTCCACCGAAAAACCTTTCAGGGGATCATTTGTGACAGTTTGGCAGGATTTTTGAGTAAATTGCAGAACGTCAAATTTTTGCTGAAATTGTGACCGCGCGGCTTAGGGATTTTTTCAAAAAAAAGTTGTTCAGACGTCGAGGGCTTATTCTGTTTTTGATGATGAAAACCCATCTGTTTCCACCGAAAAACCTTTCAGGGGATCGTTTGCAACAGTTTCGAAGCATTTTTGAGTGAATTGCAGAACGTCAGATTTTTGCTGAAATTGTGACCGCGCGGCTTAGGGATTTTTTCAAAAAAAGTTCTTCAGACGTCGAGGGCAAATTCTGTTTCTGATGATAAAAACCCATCTGCTTCCACCGGAAAAGCTTTCAGGAGAGCGTTTGCAACAGTTTGCCACTATTTCTGAGTAAATTGAGGAAGGTCAGATTTTTGCTGAAATTGTGACCGCGCGGCTTAGGGATTTTTTCAAAAAAAGTTGTTCAGACGTAGAGGGCTTATTCTGTTTCTGATGATAAAAACCTATCTGTTTCCACCGAAAAACCTTTCAGGGGATCATTTGTGAATGTTTAGCAGGATTTTTGAGTAAATTGCAGAACGTCAATTTTTTGCTGAAATTGTGACCGCGCGGCTTAGGGATTTTTTCAAAAAAAGTTGTTCAGACGTCGAGGGCTTATTCTGTTTCTGATGATAAAACGCATCTGTTTCCACCGAAAAACCTTTCAGGGGATAGTTTGCAACAGTTTGGCAGCATTTTTGAGTGAATTGCAGAACGTCAGATTTTTGCTAAAATTGTGACCGCGTGGCTTAGGGATTTTTTCAAAAAAAAGTTGTTCAGACGTCGAGGGCTTATTCTGTTTTTGATGATGAAAACCCATCTGTTTCCACCGAAAAACCTTTCAGGGGATCGTTTGCAACAGTTTGGCAGCATTTTTGAGTGAATTGCAGAACGTCAGATTTTTGCTGAAATTGTGACCGCGCGGCTTAGGGATTTTTTCAAAAAAAGTTGTTCAGACGTCGAGGGCAAATTCTGTTTCTGATGATAAAAACCCATCTGCTTCCACCCGAAAAGCTTTCAGGAGAGCGTTTGCAACAGTTTGCCACTATTTCTGAGTAAATTGAGGAAGGTCAGATTTTTGCTGAAATTGTGACCGCGCGGCTTAGGGATTTTTTCAAAAAAAGTTGTTCAGACGTCCAGGGCTTATTCTGTTTCTGATGATAAAACCCATCTGTTTCCACCGAAAAACCTTTCAGGGGATAGTTTGCAACAGTTTGGCAGCATTTTTGAGTGAATTGCAGAACGTCAAATTTTTGCTGAAATTGTGACCGCGCGGCTTAGGGATTTTTTCAAAAAAAGTTTTTCAGACGTCAAGGGCTTATTCTGTTTCTGATGATAAAAACCTATCTGTTTCCACCGAAAAACCTTTCAGGGGATCATTTGTGACAGTTTGGCAGGATTTTTGAGTGAATTGCAGAACGTCAGATTTTTGCTGAAATTGTGACCGCGCGGCTTAGGGATTTTTTCAAAAAAAAGGTGTTCAGACGTCGAGGGCAAATTCTGTTTCTGATGATAAAAACCCATCTGCTTCCACCGAAAAACCTTTCAGGGGATAGTTTGCAACAGTTTGGCAGCATTTTTGAGTGAATTGCAGAACGTCACATTTTTGCTAAAATTGTGACCGCGCGGCTTAGGGATTTTTTCAAAAAAAAGGTGTTCAGACGTCGAGGGCTTATTCTTTTTTTGATGATGAAAACCCATCTGTTTCCACCGAAAAACATTTCAGGGGATCGTTTGAAACAGTTTGGAAGCATTTTTGAGTGAATTGCAGAACGTCAGATTTTTGCTGAAATTGTGACCGCGCGGCTTAGGGATTTTTTCAAAAAAAGTTGTTCAGACGTCGAGGGCAAATTCTGTTTCTGATGATAAAAACCCATCTGCTTCCACCGGAAAAGCTTTCAGGAGAGCGTTTGCAACAGTTTGCCACTATTTCTGAGTAAATTGAGGAAGGTCAGATTTTTGCTGAAAGTGTGACCGCGCGGCTTAGGGATTTTTTCAAAAAAAGTTGTTCAGACGTCGAGGGCTTATTCTGTTTCTGATGATAAAAACCTATCTGTTTCCACCGAAAAACCTTTCAGGGGATCATTTGTGAATGTTTGGCAGCATTTTTGAGTGAATTGCAGAACGTCAGATTTTTGCTAAAATTTTGACCGCGCGGCTTAGGGATTTTTTCAAAAAAAAGTTGTTCAGACGTCGAGGGCTTATTCTGTTTTTGATGATGAAAACCCATCTGTTTCCACCGAAAAACCTTTCAGGGGATCGTTTGCAACAGTTTGGAAGCATTTTTGAGTGAATTGCAGAACGTCAGATTTTTGCTGAAATTGTGACCGCGCGGCTTAGGGATTTTTTCAAAAAAAGTTGTTCAGACGTCGAGGGCTTATTCTGTTTCTGATGATAAAACCCATTTGTTTCCACCGAAAAACCTTTCAGGGGATAGTTTGCCACAGTTTGGCAGCATTTTTGAGTGAATTGCAGAACGTCACATTTTTGCTAAAATTGTGACCGCGCGGCTTAGGGATTTTTTCAAAAAAAGTTGTTCAGACGTCGAGGGCTTATTCTGTTTCTGATGATAAAAACCTATCTGTTTCCACCGAAAAACCTTTCAGGGGATCATTTGTGAATGTTTGGCAGGATTTTTGAGTAAATTGCAGAACGTCAAATTTTTGCTGAAATTGTGACCGCGCGGCTTAGGGATTTTTTAAAAAAAAGTTGTTCAGACGTCGAGGGCTTATTCTGTTTCTGATGATAAAACCCATCTGTTTCCACCGAAAAACCTTTCAGGGGATAGTTTGCAACAGTTTCGCAGCATTTTTGAGTGAATTGCAGAACGTCAGATTTTTGCTGAAATTGTGACCGCGCGGCTTAGGGATTTTTTCAAAAAAAAGTTGTTCAGACGTCGAGGGCTAATTCTGTTTTTGATGATGAAAACACATCTGTTTCCACCGGAAAAGCTTTCAGGAGAGCGTTTGCAACAGTTTGCCACTATTTCTGAGTAAATTGCGGAAGGTCAGATTTTTGCTGAAATTGTGACCGCGCGGCTTAGGGATTTTTTCAAAAAAAATTCTTCAGACGTCGAGGGCAAATTCTGTTTCTGATGATAAAAACCTATCTGTTTCCACCGAAAAACCTTTCAGGGGATCATTTGTGACAGTTTGGCAGGATTTTTGAGTAAATTGCAGAACGTCAAATTTTTGCTGAAATTGTGACCGCGCGGCTTAGGGATTTTTTCAAAAAAAAGTTGTTCAGACGTCGAGGGCTTATTCTGTTTTTGATGATGAAAACCCATCTGTTTCCACCGAAAAACCTTTCAGGGGATCGTTTGCAACAGTTTGGAAGCATTTTTGAGTGAATTGCAGAACGTCAGATTTTTGCTGAAATTGTGACCGCGCGGCTTAGGGATTTTTTCAAAAAAAGTTCTTCAGACGTCGAGGGCAAATTCTGTTTCTGATGATAAAAACCCATCTGCTTCCACCGGAAAAGCTTTCAGGAGAGCGTTTGCAACAGTTTGCCACTATTTCTGAGTAAATTGAGGAAGGTCAGATTTTTGCTGAAATTGTGACCGCGCGGCTTAGGGATTTTTTCAAAAAAAGTTGTTCAGACGTAGAGGGCTTATTCTGTTTCTGATGATAAAAACCTATCTGTTTCCACCGAAAAACCTTTCAGGGGATCATTTGTGAATGTTTGGCAGGATTTTTGAGTAAATTGCAGAACGTCAGATTTTTGCTGAAATTGTGACCGCGCGGCTTAGGGATTTTTTCCAAAAAAAGTTGTTCAGACGTCGAGGGCTTATTCTGTTTCTGATGATAAAACGCATCTGTTTTCACCGAAAAACCTTTCAGGGGATAGTTTGCAACAGTTTGGCAGCATTTTTGAGTGAATTGCAGAACGTCAGATTTTTGCTGAAATTGTGACCGCGCGGCTTAGGGATTTTTTCAAAAAAAGTTGCTCAGACGTCGAGGGCTTATTCTGTTTCTGATGATAAAAACCTATCTGTTTCCACCGAAAAACCTTTCAGGGGATCATTTGTGAATGTTTGGCAGGATTTTTGAGTAAATTGCAGAACGTCAAATTTTTGCTGAAATTGTGACCGCGCGGCTTAGGGATTTTTTCAAGAAAAGTTGTTCAGACGTCGAGGGCAAATTCTGTTTCTGATGATAAAACCCATCTGTTTCCACCGAAAAACCTTTCAGGGGATCGTTTCCAACACTTTGGCAGCATTTTTGAGTGAATTGCAGAACGTCAGATTTTTGCTAAAATTGTGACCGCGCGGCTTAGGGATTTTTTCAAAAAAAGTTGTTCAGACGTCGAGGGCAAATTCTGTTTCTGATGATAAAAAACCAATCTGTTTCCACCGGAAAAGCTTTCAGGAGAGCGTTTGCAACAGTTTGCCACTATTTCTGAGTAAATTGCGGAAGGTCAGATTTTTGCTGAAATTGTGACCCCGCGGGTTGGGGATTTTTTCAAAAAAAATTCTTCAGACGTGGAGGGCTTATTCTGTTTCTGATGATAAAAACCTATCTGTTTCCACCGAAAAACCTTTCAGTGGATCATTTGTGACAGTTTGGCAGGATTTTTGAGTGAATTGCAGAACGTCAGATTTTTGCTGAAATTGTGACCGCGCGGCTTAGGGATTTTTTCAAAAAAAGTTTTTCAGAGGTCGAGGGCTTATTCTGTTTCTGATGATAAAAGCCATCTGTTTCCACCGAAAAACCTTTCAGGGGATAGTTTGCAACAGTTTGGCAGCATTTTTGAGTGAATTGCAGAACGTCAGATTTTTGCTGAAATTGTGACCGCGCGGCTTAGGGATTTTTTCAAAAAAAGTTGTTCAGACATCGAGGGCAAATTCTGTTTCTGATGATAAAAACCCATCTGCTTCCACCGGAAAAGCTTTCAGGAGAGCGTTTGCAACAGTTTGCCACTATTTCTGAGTAAATTGAGGAAGGTCAGATTTTTGCTGAAATTGTGACCGCGCGGCTTAGGGATTTTTTCAAAAAAAGCTGTTCAGACGTCGAGGGCTTATTCTGTTTCTGATGATAAAAACCCATCTGTTTCCACCGAAAAACCTTTCAGGGGAGCGTTTGCAACAGTTTGCCACTATTTCTGAGTAAATTGAGGAAGGTCAGATTTTTGCTGAAATTGTGACCGCGCGGCTTAGGGATTTTTTCAAAAAAAGTTGTTCAGACGTCGAGGGCAAATTCTGTTTCTGATGATAAAAACCCATCTGCTTCCACCGAAAAACCTTTCAGGGGATAGTTTGCAACAGTTTGGCAGCATTTTTGAGTGAATTGCAGAACGTCACATTTTTGCTAAAATTGTGACCGCGCGGCTTAGGGATTTTTTCAAAAAAAAGTTGTTCAGACGTCGAGGGCTTATTCTGTTTTTGATGATGAAAACCCATCTGTTTCCACCGAAAAACCTTTCAGGGGATCGTTTGAAACAGTTTGGAAGCATTTTTGAGTGAATTGCAGAACGTCAGATTTTTGCTGAAATTGTGACCGCGCGGCTTAGGGATTTTTTCAAAAAAAGTTGTTCAGACATCGAGGGCAAATTCTGTTTCTGATGATAAAAACCCATCTGCTTCCACCGAAAAACCTTTCAGGGGATCATTTGTGAATGTTTGGCAGGATTTTTGAGTAAATTGCAGAACGTCAAATTTTTGCTGAAATTGTGACCGCGCGGCTTAGGGATTTTTTCAAAAAAAGTTGTTCAGACGTCGAGGGCAAATTCTGTTTCTGATGATAAAACCCATCTGTTTCCACCGAAAAACCTTTCAGGGGATCGTTTCCAACACTTTGGCAGCATTTTTGAGTGAATTGCAGAACGTCAGATTTTTGCTAAAATTGTGACCGCGCGGCTTAGGGATTTTTTCAAAAAAAGTTGTTCAGACGTCGAGGGCAAATTCTGTTTCTGATGATAAAAACCCATCTGTTTCCACCGGAAAAGCTTTCAGGAGAGCGTTTGCAACAGTTTGCCACTATTTCTGAGTAAATTGCGGAAGGTCAGATTTTTGCTGAAATTGTGACCCCGCGGGTTGGGGATTTTTTCAAAAAAAATTCTTCAGACGTCGAGGGCTTATTCTGTTTCTGATGATAAAAACGTATCTGTTTCCACCGAAAAACCTTTCAGTGGATCATTTGTGACAGTTTGGCAGGATTTTTGAGTGAATTGCAGAACGTCAGATTTTTGCTGAAATTGTGACCGCGCGGCTTAGGGATTTTTTCAAAAAAAGTTTTTCAGAGGTCGAGGGCTTATTCTGTTTCTGATGATAAAAGCCATCTGTTTCCACCGAAAAACCTTTCAGGGGATAGTTTGCAACAGTTTGGCAGCATTTTTGAGTGAATTGCAGAACGTCAGATTTTTGCTGAAATTGTGACCGCGCGGCTTAGGGATTTTTTCAAAAAAAGTTGTTCAGACATCGAGGGCAAATTCTGTTTCTGATGATAAAAACCCATCTGCTTCCACCGGAAAAGCTTTCAGGAGAGCGTTTGCAACAGTTTGCCACTATTTCTGAGTAAATTGAGGAAGGTCAGATTTTTGCTGAAATTGTGACCGCGCGGCTTAGGGATTTTTTCAAAAAAAGCTGTTCAGACGTCGAGGGCTTATTCTGTTTCTGATGATAAAAACCCATCTGTTTCCACCGAAAAACCTTTCAGGGGAGCGTTTGCAACAGTTTGCCACTATTTCTGAGTAAATTGAGGAAGGTCAGATTTTTGCTGAAATTGTGACCGCGCGGCTTAGGGATTTTTTCAAAAAAAGTTGTTCAGACGTCGAGGGCAAATTCTGTTTCTGATGATAAAAACCCATCTGCTTCCACCGAAAAACCTTTCAGGGGATAGTTTGCAACAGTTTGGCAGCATTTTTGAGTGAATTGCAGAACGTCACATTTTTGCTAAAATTGTGACCGCGCGGCTTAGGGATTTTTTCAAAAAAAAGTTGTTCAGACGTCGAGGGCTTATTCTGTTTTTGATGATGAAAACCCATCTGTTTCCACCGAAAAACCTTTCAGGGGATCGTTTGAAACAGTTTGGAAGCATTTTTGAGTGAATTGCAGAACGTCAGATTTTTGCTGAAATTGTGACCGCGCGGCTTAGGGATTTTTTCAAAAAAAGTTGTTCAGACATCGAGGGCAAATTCTGTTTCTGATGATAAAAACCCATCTGCTTCCACCGAAAAACCTTTCAGGGGATCATTTGTGAATGTTTGGCAGGATTTTTGAGTAAATTGCAGAACGTCAAATTTTTGCTGAAATTGTGACCGCGCGGTTTAGGGATTTTTTCAAAAAAAGTTGTTCAGACGTCGAGGGCTTATTCTGTTTCTGATGATAAAACCCATCTGTTTCCACCGAAAAACCTTTCAGGGGATAGTTTGCAACAGTTTGGCAGCATTTTTGAGTGAATTGCAGAACGTCACATTTTTGCTAAAATTGTGACCGCGCGGCTTAGGGATTTTTTCAAAAAAAAGTTGTTCAGACGTCGAGGGCTTATTCTGTTTTTGATGATGAAAACCCATCTGTTTCCACCGAAAAACCTTTCAGCGGATCGTTTGAAACAGTTTGGAAGCATTTTTGAGTGAATTGCAGAACGTCAGATTTTTGCTGAAATTGTGACCGTGCGGCTTAGGGATTTTTTCAAAAAAAGTTGTTCAGACATCGAGGGCAAATTCTGTTTCTGATGATAAAAACCCATCTGCTTCCACCGAAAAACCTTTCAGGGGATCATTTGTGAATGTTTGGCAGGATTTTTGAGTAAATTGCAGAACGTCAAATTTTTGCTGAAATTGTGACCGCGCGGTTTAGGGATTTTTTCAAAAAAAGTTGTTCAGACGTCGAGGGCTTATTCTGTTTCTGATGATAAAAACCTATATGTTTCCACCGAAAAACCTTTCAGGGGATCATTTGTGAATGTTTGGCAGGATTTTTGAGTAAATTGCAGAACGTCAAATTTTTGCTGAAATTGTGACCGCGCGGTTTAGGGATTTTTTCAAAAAAAGTTGTTCAGACGTCGAGGGCTTATTCTGTTTCTGATGATAAAACCCATCTGTTTCCACCGAAAAACCTTTCAGGGGATAGTTTGCAACAGTTTGGCAGCATTTTTGAGTGAATTGCAGAACGTCAGATTTTTGCTAAAATTATGACCGCGCGGCTTAGGGATTTTTTCAAAAAAAAGTTGTTCAGACGTCGAGGGCTTATTCTGTTTTTGATGATGAAAACCCATCTGTTTCCAACGGAAAAGCTTTCAGGAGAGCGTTTGCAACAGTTTGCCACTATTTCTGAGTAAATTGCGGAAGGTCAGATTTTTGCTGAAATTGTGACCGCGCGGCTTAGGGATTTTTTCAAAAAAAATTCTTCAGACGTCGAGGGCTTATTCTGTTTCTGATGATAAAAACCTATCTGTTTCTACCGAAAAACCTTTCAGGGGATAGTTTGCAACAGTTTGGCAGCATTTTTGAGTGAATTGCAGAACGTCAGATTTTTGCTGAAATTGTGACCGCGCGGCTTAGGGATTTTTTCAAAAAAAATTCTTCAGACGTCGAGGGCTTATTCTGTTTCTGATGATAAAAACCTATCTGTTTCCACCGAAAAACCTTTCAGGGGATAGTTTGCAACAGTTTGGCAGCATTTTTGAGTGAATTGCAGAACGTCAGATTTTTGCTAAAATTGTGACCGCGCGGCTTAGGGATTTTTTCAAAAAAAAGTTGTTCAGACGTCGAGGGCTTATTCTGTTTTTGATGATGAAAACCCATCTGTTTCCACCGGAAAAGCTTTCAGGAGAGCGTTTGCAACAGTTTGCCACTATTTCTGAGTAAATTGCGGAAGGTCAGATTTTTGCTGAAATTGTGACCGCGCGGCTTAGGGATTTTTTCAAAAAAAATTCTTCAGACGTCGAGGGCTTATTCTGTTTCTGATGATAAAAACCTATCTGTTTCCACCGAAAAACCTTTCAGGTGATCATTTGTGACAGTTTGGCAGGATTTATGAGTAAATTGCAGAACGTCAGATTTTTGCTGAAATTGTGACCGCGCGGCTTAGGGATTTTTTCAAAAAAAGTTTTTCAGAGGTCGAAGGCTTATTCTGTTTCTGATGATAAAAGCCATCTGTTTCCACCGAAAAACCTTTCAGGGGATAGTTTGCAACAGTTTGGCAGCATTTTTGAGTGAATTGCAGAACGTCAGATTTTTGCTGAAATTGTGACCGCGCGGCTTAGGGATTTTTTCAAAAAAAGTTGCTCAGACGTCGAGGGCTTATTCTGTTTCTGATGATAAAAACCTATCTGTTTCCACCGAAAAACCTTTCAGGGGATCATTTGTGAATGTTTGGCAGGATTTTTGAGTAAATAGCAGAACGTCAAATTTTTGCTGAAATTGTGACCGCGCGGCTTAGGGATTTTTTCAAAAAAAAGTTGTTCAGACGTCGAGGGCTTATTCTGTTTTTGATGATGAAAACCCATCTGTTTCCACCGAAAAACCTTTCAGGGGATCGTTTGCAACAGTTTGGAAGCATTTTTGAGTGAATTGCAGAACGTCAGATTTTTGCTGAAATTGTGACCGCGCGGCTTAGGGATTTTTTAAAAAAAAGTTGTACAGACGTAGAGGGCTTATTCTGTTTCTGATGATAAAAACCTATCTGTTTCCACCGAAAAACCTTTCAGGGGATCATTTGTGAATGTTTGGCAGGATTTTTGAGTAAATTGCAGAACGTCAAATTTTTGCTGAAATTGTGACCGCGCGGCTTAGGGATTTTTTCAAAAAAAGTTGTTCAGACGTCGAGGGCTTATTCTGTTTCTGATGATAAAACGCATCTGTTTCCACCGAAAAACCTTTCAGGGGATAGTTTGCAACAGTTTGGCAGCATTTTTGAGTGAATTGCAGAACGTCAGATTTTTGCTAAAATTGTGACCGGGCGGCTTAGGGATTTTTTCAAAAAAAAGTTGTTTAGACGTCGAGGGCTTATTCTGTTTTTGATGATGAAAAGCCATCTGTTTCCACCGAAAAACCTTTCAGGTGATCGTTTGCAACAGTTTGGAAGCATTTTTGAGTGAATTGCAGAACATCAGATTTTTGCTGAAATTGTGACCGCGCGGCTTAGGGATTTTTTCAAAAAAAGTTGTTCAGACGTCGAGGGCAAGATCTGTTTCTGATGATAAAAACCCATCTGCTTCCACCGGAAAAGCTTTCAGGAGAGCGTTTGCAACAGTTTGCCACTATTTCTGAGTAAATTGAGGAAGGTCAGATTTTTGCTGAAATTGTGACCGCGTGGCTTAGGGATTTTTTCAAAAAAAGTTGTTCAGACGTCGAGGGCTTATTCTGTTTCTGATGATAAAAACCTATCTGTTTCCACCGAAAAACCTTTCAGGGGATCATTTGTGAATGTTTGGCAGGATTTTTGAGTAAATTGCAGAACGTCAAATTTTTGCTGAAATTGTGACCGCGCGGCTTAGGGACTTTTTCAAAAAAAGTTGTTCAGACGTCGAGGGCAAATTCTGTTTCTGATGATAAAAACCCATCTGCTTCCACCGAAAAACCTTTCAGGGGATAGTTTGCAACAGTTTGGCAGCATTTTTGAGTGAATTGCAGAACGTCACATTTTTGCTAAAATTGTGACCGCGCGGCTTAGGGATTTTTTCAAAAAAAGTTGTTCAGACGTCGAGGGCTTATTCTGTTTCTAATGATAAAACCCATTTGTTTCCACCGAAAAACCTTTCAGGGGATAGTTTGCAACAGTTTGGCAGCATTTTTGAGTGAATTGCAGAACGTCACATTTTTGCTAAAATTGTGACCGCGCGGCTTAGTGATTTTTTCAAAAAAAAGTTGTTCATACGTCGAGGGCTTATTCTGTTTTTGATGATGAAAACCCATCTGTTTCCACCGAAAAACCTTTCAGGGGATCGTTTGAAACAGTTTGGAAGCATTTTTGAGTGAATTGCAGAACGTCAGATTTTTGCTGAAATTGTGACCGCGCGGCTTAGGGATTTTTTCAAAAAAAGTTGTTCAGACATCGAGGGCAAATTCTGTTTCTGATGAAAAAAACCCATCTGCTTCCACCGGAAAAGCTTTCAGGAGAGCGTTTGCAACAGTTTGCCACAATTTCTGAGTAAATTGAGGAAGGTCAGATTTTTGCTGAAATTGTGACCGCGCGGCTTAGGGATTTTTTCAAAAAAAGTTGTTCAGACGTCGAGGGCTTATTCTGTTTCTGATGATAAAAACCTATCTGTTTCCACCGAAAAACCTTTCAGGGGATCATTTGTGAATGTTTGGCAGGATTTTTGAGTAAATTGCAGAACGTCAAATTTTTGCTGAAATTGTGACCGCGCGGCTTAGGGATTTTTTCAAAAAAAGTTGTTCAGACGTCGAGGGCTTATTCTGTTTCTGATGATAAAACCCATCTGTTTCCACCGAAAAACCTTTCAGGGGATTGTTTGCAACAGTTTGGCAGCATTTTTGAGTGAATTGCAGAACGTCAGATTTTTGCTAAAATTGTGACCGCGCGGCTTAGGGATTTTTTCAAAAAAAAGTTGTTCAGACGTCGAGGGCTTATTCTGTTTTTGATGATGAAAACCCATCTGTTTCCACCGGAAAAGCTTTCAGGAGAGCGTCTGCAACAGTTTGCCACTATTTCTGAGTAAATTGCGGAAGGTCAGATTTTTGCTGAAATTGTGACCGCGCGGCTTAGGGATTTTTTCAAAAAAAATTCTTCAGACGTCGAGGGCTTATTCTGTTTCTGATGATAAAAGCCATCTGTTTCCACCGAAAAACCTTTCAGGGGATAGTTTGCAACAGTTTGGCAGCATTTTTGAGTGAATTGAAGAACGTCAGATTTTTGCTGAAATTGTGACCGCGCGGCTTAGGGATTTTTTCAAAAAAAGTTGTTCAGACGTCGAGGGCTTATTCTGTTTCTGATGATAAAAACCTATCTGTTTCCACCGAAAAACCTTTCAGGGGATCATTTGTGAATGTTTGGCAGGATTTTTGAGTAAATTGCAGAACGTCAAATTTTTGCTGAAATTGTGACCGTGCGGCTTAGGGATTTTTTCAAAACAAGTTGTTCAGACGTCGAGGGCTTATGCTGTTTCTGATGATAAAACGCATCTGTTTCCACCGAAAAACCTTTCAGGGGATAGTTTGCAACAGTTTGGCAGCATTTTTGAGTGAATTGCAGAACGTCAGATTTTTGCTAAAATTGTGACCGCGCGGCTTAGGGATTTTTTCAAAAAAAAGTTGTTCAGACGTCGAGGGCTTATTCTGTTTTTGATGATGAAAACCCATCTGTTTCCACCGGAAAAGCTTTCAGGAGAGCGTTTGCAACAGTTTGCCACTATTTCTGAGTAAATTGCGGAAGGTCAGATTTTTGCTGAAATTGTGACCGCGCGGCTTAGGGATTTTTTCAAAAAAAATTCTTCAGACGTCGAGGGCTTATTCTGTTTCTGATGATAAAAGCCATCTGTTTCCACCGAAAAACCTTTCAGGCGATAGTTTGCAACAGTTTGGCAGCATTTTTGAGTGAATTGCAGAACGTCATATTTTTGCTGAAATTGTGACCGCGCGGCTTAGGGATTTTTTCAAAAAAAGTTGTTCAGACGTCGAGGGCTTATTCTGTTTCTGATGATAAAAACCTATCTGTTTCCACCGAAAAACCTTTCAGGGGATCATTTGTGAATGTTTGGCAGGATTTTTGTGTAAATTGCAGAACGTCAAATTTTTGCTGAAATTGTGACCGTGCGGCTTAGGGATTTTTTCAAAACAAGTTGTTCAGACGTCGAGGGCTTATGCTGTTTCTGATGATAAAACGCATCTGTTTCCACCGAAAAACCTTTCAGGGGATAGTTTGCAACAGTTTGGCAGCATTTTTGAGTGAATTGCAAAACGTCAGATTTTTGCTAAAATTGTGACCGCGCGGCTTAGGGATTTTTTCAAAAAAAAGTTGTTCAGACGTCGAGGGCTTATTCTGTTTTTGATGATGAAAACCCATCTGTTTCCACCGAAAAACCTTTCAGGTGATCGTTTGCAACAGTTTGGAATCATTTTTGAGTGAATTGCAGAACATCAGATTTTTGCTGAAATTGTGACCGCGCGGCTTAGGGATTTTTTCAAAAAAAGTTGTTCAGACGTCGAGGGCTTATTCTGTTTTTGATGATAAAACCCATCTGTTTCCACCGAAAAACCTTTCAGGGGATAGTTTGCAACAGTTTGGCAGCATTTTTGAGTGAATTGCAGAACGTCAGATTTTTGCTAAAATTGTGACCGCGCGGCTTAGGGATTTTTTAAAAAAAAAGTTGTTCGGACGTCGAGGGTTTATTCTGTTTTTGATGATGAAAACCCATCTGTTTCCACCGAAAAACCTTTCAGGGGATCGTTTGCAACAGTTTGGAAGCATTTTTGAGTGAATTGCAGAACGTCAGATTTTTGCTGAAATTGTGACCGCGCGGCTTAGGGATTTTTTCAAAAAAAGTTGTTCAGACGTCGAGGGCAAATTCTGTTTCTGATGATAAAAACCCATCTGCTTCCACCGGAAAAGCTTTCAGGAGAGCGTTTGCAACAGTTTGCCACTATTTCTGAGTAAATTGAGGAAGGTCAGATTTTTGCTGAAATTTTGACCGCGCGGCTTAGGGATTTTTTCAAAAAAAGTTGTTCAGACGTCGAGGGCTTATTCTGTTTCTGATGATAAAAACCTATCTGTTTCCACCGAAAAACGTTTCAGGGGATCATTTGTGAATGTTTGGCAGGATTTTTGAGTAAATTGCAGAACGTCAAATTTTTGCTGAAATTGTGACCGCGCGGCTTAGGGATTTTTTCAAAAAAAGTTGTTCAGACGTCGAGGGCTTATTCTGTTTCTGATGATAAAACGCATCTGTTTCCACCGAAAAACCTTTCAGGGGATAGTTTGCAACAGTTTGGCAGCATTTTTGAGTGAATTGCAGAACGTCAGATTTTTGCTAAAATTGTGACCGCGCGGCTTAGGGATTTTTTCTAAAAAAGTTGTTCAGACGTCGAGGGCTTATTCTGTTTTTGATGATGAAAACCCATCTGTTTCCACCGAAAAACCTTTCAGGGGATCGTTTGCAACAGTTTGGAAGCATTTTTGAGTGAATTGCAGAACGTCAAATTTTTGCTGAAATTGTGACCGCGCGGCTTTGGGATTTTTTCAAAAAAAGTTGTTCAGACGTCGAGGGCTTATTCTGTTTCTGATGATAAAAACCTATCTGTTTCCACCGAAAAACCTTTCAGGGGATCATTTGTGAATGTTTGGCAGGATTTTTGAGTAAATTGCAGAACGTCAAATTTTTGCTGAAATTGTGACCGCGCGGCTTAGGGATTTTTTCAAAAAAAGTTGTTCAGACGTCTAGGGCTTATTTTGTTTCTGATGATAAAACCCATCTGTTTCCACCGAAAAACCTTTCAGGGGATAGTTTGCAACAGTTTGGCAGCAATTTTGAGTGAATTGCAGAACGTCAGATTTTTGCTAAAATTGTGACCGCGCGGCTTAGGGATTTTTTCAAAAAAAAGTTGTTCAGACGTCGAGGGCTTATTCTGTTTTTGATGATGAAAACCCATCTGTTTCCACCGAAAAACCTTTCAGGGGATCGTTTGCAACAGTTTGGAAGCATTTTTGAGTGAATTGCAGAACGTCAGATTTTTGCTGAAATTGTGACCGCGCGGCTTAGGGATTTTTTCAAAAAAAGTTGTTCAGACGTCGAGGGCAAATTCTGTTTCTGATGATAAAAACCCATCTGCTTCCACCGGAAAAGCATTCAGGAGAGCGTTTGCAACAGTTTGCCACTATTTCTGAGTAAATTGAGGAAGGTCAGATTTTTGCTGAAATTGTGACCGCGCGGCTTAGGGATTTTTTCAAAAAAAGTTGTTCAGACGTCGAGGGCTTATTCTGTTTCTGATGATAAAAACCCATCTGTTTCCACCGAAAAACCTTTCAGGGGATCATTTGTGAATGTTTGGCAGGATTTTTGAGTAAATTGCAGAACGTCAAATTTTTGCTGAAATTGTGACCGCGCGGCTTAGGGATTTTTTCAAAAAAAGTTGTTCAGACGTCGAGGGCTTATTCTGTTTCTGATGATAAAACCCATCTGTTTCCACCGAAAAACCTTTCAGGGGATAGTTTGCAACAGTTTGGCAGCATTTTTGAGTGAATTGCAGAACGTCAGATTTTTGCTGAAATTGTGACCGCGCGGCTTAGGGATTTTTTCAAAAAAAGTTGTTCAGACGTCGAGGGCTTATTCTGTTTCTGATGATAAAAACCCATCTGCTTCCACCGGAAAAGCTTTCAGGAGAGCGTTTGCAACAGTTTGCCACTATTTCTGAGTAAATTGAGGAAGGTCAGATTTTTGCTGAAATTGTGACCGCGCGGCTTAGGGATTTTTTCAAAAAAAGTTGTTCAGACGTCGAGGGCTTATTCTGTTTCTGATGATAAAAACCTATCTGTTTCCACCGAAAAACCTTTCAGGGGATCATTTGTGAATGTTTGGCAGGATTTTTGAGTAAATTGCAGAACGTCAAATTTTTGCTGAAATTGTGACCGCGCGGCTTAGGGATTTTTTCAAAAAAAGTTGTTCAGACGTCGAGGGCTTATTCTGTTTTTGATGATGAAAACCCATCTGTTTCCACCGAAAAACCTTTCAGGGGATCGTTTGCAACAGTTTGGAAGCATTTTTGAGTGAATTGCAGAACGTCAGATTTTTGCTGAAATTGTGACCGCGCGGCTTAGGGATTTTTTCAAAAAAAGTTGTTCAGACGTCGAGGGCAAATTCTGTTTCTGATGATAAAAACCCATCTGCTTCCACCGGAAAAGCTTTCAGGAGAGCGTTTGCAACAGTTTGCCACTATTTCTGAGTAAATTGAGGAAGGTCAGATTTTTGCTGAAATTTTGACCGCGCGGCTTAGGGATTTTTTCAAAAAAAGTTGTTCAGACGTCGAGGGCTTATTCTGTTTCTGATGATAAAAACCTATCTGTTTCCACCGAAAAACGTTTCAGGGGATCATTTGTGAATGTTTGGCAGGATTTTTGAGTAAATTGCAGAACGTCAAATTTTTGCTGAAATTGTGACCGCGCGGCTTAGGGATTTTTTCAAAAAAAGTTGTTCAGACGTCGAGGGCTTATTCTGTTTCTAATGATAAAACGCATCTGTTTCCACCGAAAAACCTTTCAGGGGATAGTTTGCAACAGTTTGGCAGCATTTTTGAGTGAATTGCAGAACGTCAGATTTTTGCTAAAATTGTGACCGCGCGGCTTAGGGATTTTTTCTAAAAAAGTTGTTCAGACGTCGAGGGCTTATTCTGTTTTTGATGATGAAAACCCATCTGTTTCCACCGAAAAACCTTTCAGGGGATCGTTTGCAACAGTTTGGAAGCATTTTTGAGTGAATTGCAGAACGTCAAATTTTTGCTGAAATTGTGACCGCGCGGCTTAGGGATTTTTTCAAAAAAAGTTGTTCAGACGTCGAGGGCTTATTCTGTTTCTGATGATAAAAACCTATCTGTTTCCACCGAAAAACCTTTCAGGGGATCATTTGTGAATGTTTGGCAGGATTTTTGAGTAAATTGCAGAACGTCAAATTTTTGCTGAAATTGTGACCGCGCGGCTTAGGGATTTTTTCAAAAAAAGTTGTTCAGACGTCTAGGGCTTATTTTGTTTCTGATGATAAAACCCATCTGTTTCCACCGAAAAACCTTTCAGGGGATAGTTTGCAACAGTTTGGCAGCAATTTTGAGTGAATTGCAGAACGTCAGATTTTTGCTAAAATTGTGACCGCGCGGCTTAGGGATTTTTTCAAAAAAAAGTTGTTCAGACGTCGAGGGCTTATTCTGTTTTTGATGATGAAAACCCATCTGTTTCCACCGAAAAACCTTTCAGGGGATCGTTTGCAACAGTTTGGAAGCATTTTTGAGTGAATTGCAGAACGTCAGATTTTTGCTGAAATTGTGACCGCGCGGCTTAGGGATTTTTTCAAAAAAAGTTGTTCAGACGTCGAGGGCAAATTCTGTTTCTGATGATAAAAACCCATCTGCTTCCACCGGAAAAGCATTCAGGAGAGCGTTTGCAACAGTTTGCCACTATTTCTGAGTAAATTGAGGAAGGTCAGATTTTTGCTGAAATTGTGACCGCGCGGCTTAGGGATTTTTTCAAAAAAAGTTGTTCAGACGTCGAGGGCTTATTCTGTTTCTGATGATAAAAACCCATCTGTTTCCACCGAAAAACCTTTCAGGGGATCATTTGTGAATGTTTGGCAGGATTTTTGAGTAAATTGCAGAACGTCAAATTTTTGCTGAAATTGTGACCGCGCGGCTTAGGGATTTTTTCAAAAAAAGTTGTTCAGACGTCGAGGGCTTATTCTGTTTCTGATGATAAAACCCATCTGTTTCCACCGAAAAACCTTTCAGGGGATAGTTTGCAACAGTTTGGCAGCATTTTTGAGTGAATTGCAGAACGTCAGATTTTTGCTGAAATTGTGACCGCGCGGCTTAGGGATTTTTTCAAAAAAAGTTGTTCAGACGTCGAGGGCTTATTCTGTTTCTGATGATAAAAACCTATCTGTTTCCACCGAAAAACCTTTCAGGGGATCATTTGTGAATGTTTGGCAGGATTTTTGAGTAAATTGCAGAACGTCAAATTTTTGCTGAAATTGTGACCGCGCGGCTTAGGGATTTTTTCAAAAAAAAGTTGTTCAGACGTCGAGGGCTTATTCTGTTTTTGATGATGAAAACCCATCTGTTTCCACCGAAAAACCTTTCAGGGGATCGTTTGCAACAGTTTGGAAGCATTTTTGAGTGAATTGCAGAACATCAGATTTTTGCTGAAATTGTGACCGCGCGGCTTAGGGATTTTTTCAAAAAAAGTTGTTCAGACGTCGAGGGCTTATTCTGTTTCTGATGATAAAAACACATCTGCTTCCAAAAGGAAATGCATTCAGGAGAGCGTTTGCAACAGTTTGCCACTATTTCTGAGTAAATTGAGGAAGGTCAGATTTTTGCTGAAATTGTGACCGCGCGGCTTAGGGATTTTTTCAAAAAAAGTTGTTCAGACGTCGAGGGCTTATTCTGTTTCTGATGATAAAAACCCATCTGTTTCCACCGAGAAACCTTTCAGGGGATCATTTGTGAATGTTTGGCAGGATTTTTGAGTAAATTGCAGAACGTCAGATTTTTGCTAAAATTGTGACCGCGCGGCTTAGGGATTTTTTCTAAAAAAGTTGTTCAGACGTCGAGGGCTTATTCTGTTTTTGATGATGAAAACCCATCTGTTTCCACCGAAAAACCTTTCAGGGGATCATTTGTGAATGTTTGGCAGGATTTTTGAGTAAATTGCAGAACGTCAAATTTTTGCTGAAATTGTGACCGTGCGGCTTAGGGATTTTTTCAAAACAAGTTGTTCAGACGTCGAGGGCTTATGCTGTTTCTGATGATAAAACGCATCTGTTTCCACCGAAAAACCTTTCAGGGGATAGTTTGCAACAGTTTGGCAGCATTTTTGAGTGAATTGCAGAACGTCAGATTTTTGCTAAAATTGTGACCGCGCGGCTTAGGGATTTTTTCAAAAAAAAGTTGTTCAGACGTCGAGGGCTTATTCTGTTTTTGATGATGAAAACCCATCTGTTTCCACCGGAAAAGCTTTCAGGAGAGCGTTTGCAACAGTTTGCCACTATTTCTGAGTAAATTGCGGAAGGTCAGATTTTTGCTGAAATTGTGACCGCGCGGCTTAGGGATTTTTTCAAAAAAAATTCTTCAGAGGTCGAGGGCTTATTCTGTTTCTGATGATAAAAGCCATCTGTTTCCACCGAAAAACCTTTCAGGGGATAGTTTGCAACAGTTTGGCAGCATTTTTGAGTGAATTGCAGAACGTCAGATTTTTGCTGAAATTGTGGCCGCGCGGCTTAGGGATTTTTTCAAAAAAAGTTGTTCAGACGTCGAGGGCTTATTCTGTTTCTGATGATAAAAACCTATCTGTTTCCACCGAAAAACCTTTCAGGGGATCATTTGTGAATGTTTGGCAGGATTTTTGAGTAAATTGCAGAACGTCAAATTTTTGCTGAAATTGTGACCGTGCGGCTTAGGGATTTTTTCAAAACAAGTTGTTCAGACGTCGAGGGCTTATGCTGTTTCTGATGATAAAACGCATCTGTTTCCACCGAAAAACCTTTCAGGGGATAGTTTGCAACAGTTTGGCAGCATTTTTGAGTGAATTGCAGAACGTCAGATTTTTGCTAAAATTGTGACCGCGCGGCTTAGGGATTTTTTCAAAAAAAAGTTGTTCAGACGTCGAGGGCTTATTCTGTTTTTGATGATGAAAACCCATCTGTTTCCACCGAAAAACCTTTCAGGTGATCGTTTGCAACAGTTTGGAAGCATTTTTGAGTGAATTGCAGAACATCAGATTTTTGCTGAAATTGTGACCGCGCGGCTTAGGGATTTTTTCAAAAAAAGTTGTTCAGACGTCGAGGGCTTATTCTGTTTTTGATGATAAAACCCATCTGTTTCCACCGAAAAACCTTTCAGGGGATAGTTTGCAACAGTTTGGCAGCATTTTTGAATGAATTGCAGAACGTCAGATTTTTGCTAAAATTGTGACCGCGCGGCTTAGGGATTTTTTAAAAAAAAAGTTGTTCGGACGTCGAGGGTTTATTCTGTTTTTGATGATGAAAACCCATCTGTTTCCACCGAAAAACCTTTCAGGGGATCGTTTGCAACAGTTTGGAAGCATTTTTGAGTGAATTGCAGAACGTCAGATTTTTGCTGAAATTGTGACCGCGCGGCTTAGGGATTTTTTCAAAAAAAGTTGTTCAGACGTCGAGGGCAAATTCTGTTTCTGATGATAAAAACCCATCTGCTTCCACCGGAAAAGCTTTCAGGAGAGCGTTTGCAACATTTTGCCACTATTTCTGAGTAAATTGAGGAAGGTCAGATTTTTGCTGAAATTGTGACCGCGCGGCTTAGGGATTTTTTCAAAAAAAGTTGTTCAGACGTCGAGGGCTTATTCTGTTTCTGATGATAAAAACCTATCTGTTTCCACCGAAAAACCTTTCAGGGGATCATTTGTGAATGTTTGGCAGGATTTTTGAGTAAATTGCAGAACGTCAAATTTTTGCTGAAATTGTGACCGCGCGGCTTAGGGATTTTTTCAAAAAAAGTTGTTCAGACGTCGAGGGCTTATTCTGTTTTTGATGATGAAAACCCATCTGTTTCCACCGAAAAACCTTTCAGGGGATCGTTTGCAACAGTTTGGAAGCATTTTTGAGTGAATTGCAGAACGTCAGATTTTTGCTGAAATTGTGACCGCGCGGCTTAGGGATTTTTTCAAAAAAAGTTGTTCAGACGTCGAGGGCAAATTCTGTTTCTGATGATAAAAACCCATCTGCTTCCACCGGAAAAGCTTTCAGGAGAGCGTTTGCAACAGTTTGCCACTATTTCTGAGTAAATTGAGGAAGGTCAGATTTTTGCTGAAATTTTGACCGCGCGGCTTAGGGATTTTTTCAAAAAAAGTTGTTCAGACGTCGAGGGCTTATTCTGTTTCTGATGATAAAAACCTATCTGTTTCCACCGAAAAACGTTTCAGGGGATCATTTGTGAATGTTTGGCAGGATTTTTGAGTAAATTGCAGAACGTCAAATTTTTGCTGAAATTGTGACCGCGCGGCTTAGGGATTTTTTCAAAAAAAGTTGTTCAGACGTCGAGGGCTTATTCTGTTTCTGATGATAAAACGCATCTGTTTCCACCGAAAAACCTTTCAGGGGATAGTTTGCAACAGTTTGGCAGCATTTTTGAGTGAATTGCAGAACGTCAGATTTTTGCTAAAATTGTGACCGCGCGGCTTAGGGATTTTTTCTAAAAAAGTTGTTCAGACGTCGAGGGCTTATTCTGTTTTTGATGATGAAAACCCATCTGTTTCCACCGAAAAACCTTTCAGGGGATCGTTTGCAACAGTTTGGAAGCATTTTTGAGTGAATTGCAGAACGTCAAATTTTTGCTGAAATTGTGACCGCGCGGCTTAGGGATTTTTTCAAAAAAAGTTGTTCAGACGTCGAGGGCTTATTCTGTTTCTGATGATAAAAACCTATCTGTTTCCACCGAAAAACCTTTCAGGGGATCATTTGTGAATGTTTGGCAGGATTTTTGAGTAAATTGCAGAACGTCAAATTTTTGCTGAAATTGTGACCGCGCGGCTTAGGGATTTTTTCAAAAAAAGTTGTTCAGACGTCGAGGGCTTATTTTGTTTCTGATGATAAAACCCATCTGTTTCCACCGAAAAACCTTTCAGGGGATAGTTTGCAACAGTTTGGCAGCAATTTTGAGTGAATTGCAGAACGTCAGATTTTTGCTAAAATTGTGACCGCGCGGCTTAGGGATTTTTTCAAAAAAAAGTTGTTCAGACGTCGAGGGCTTATTCTGTTTTTGATGATGAAAACCCATCTGTTTCCACCGAAAAACCTTTCAGGGGATCGTTTGCAACAGTTTGGAAGCATTTTTGAGTGAATTGCAGAACGTCAGATTTTTGCTGAAATTGTGACCGCGCGGCTTAGGGATTTTTTCAAAAAAAGTTGTTCAGACGTCGAGGGCAAATTCTGTTTCTGATGATAAAAACCCATCTGCTTCCACCGGAAAAGCATTCAGGAGAGCGTTTGCAACAGTTTGCCACTATTTCTGAGTAAATTGAGGAAGGTCAGATTTTTGCTGAAATTGTGACCGCGCGGCTTAGGGATTTTTTCAAAAAAAGTTGTTCAGACGTCGAGGGCTTATTCTGTTTCTGATGATAAAAACCCATCTGTTTCCACCGAAAAACCTTTCAGGGGATCATTTGTGAATGTTTGGCAGGATTTTTGAGTAAATTGCAGAACGTCAAATTTTTGCTGAAATTGTGACCGCGCGGCTTAGGGATTTTTTCAAAAAAAGTTGTTCAGACGTCGAGGGCTTATTCTGTTTCTGATGATAAAACCCATCTGTTTCCACCGAAAAACCTTTCAGGGGATAGTTTGCAACAGTTTGGCAGCATTTTTGAGTGAATTGCAGAAGGTCAGATTTTTGCTGAAATTGTGACCGCGCGGCTTAGGGATTTTTTCAAAAAAAGTTGTTCAGACGTCGAGGGCTTATTCTGTTTCTGATGATAAAAACCTATCTGTTTCCACCGAAAAACCTTTCAGGGGATCATTTGTGAATGTTTGGCAGGATTTTTGAGTAAATTGCAGAACGTCAAATTTTTGCTGAAATTGTGACCGCGCGGCTTAGGGATTTTTTCAAAAAAAGTTGTTCAGACGTCGAGGGCTTATTTTGTTTCTGATGATAAAACCCATCTGTTTCCACCGAAAAACCTTTCAGGGGATAGTTTGCAACAGTTTGGCAGCAATTTTGAGTGAATTGCAGAACGTCAGATTTTTGCTAAAATTGTGACCGCGCGGCTTAGGGATTTTTTCAAAAAAAAGTTGTTCAGACGTCGAGGGCTTATTCTGTTTTTGATGATGAAAACCCATCTGTTTCCACCGAAAAACCTTTCAGGGGATCGTTTGCAACAGTTTGGAAGCATTTTTGAGTGAATTGCAGGACGTCAGATTTTTGCTGAAATTGTGACCGCGCGGCTTAGGGATTTTTTCAAAAAAAGTTGTTCAGACGTCGAGGGCAAATTCTGTTTCTGATGATAAAAACCCATCTGCTTCCACCGGAAAAGCATTCAGGAGAGCGTTTGCAACAGTTTGCCACTATTTCTGAGTAAATTGAGGAAGGTCAGATTTTTGCTGAAATTGTGACCGCGCGGCTTAGGGATTTTTTCAAAAAAAGTTGTTCAGACGTCGAGGGCTTATTCTGTTTCTGATGATAAAAACCCATCTGTTTCCACCGAAAAACCTTTCAGGGGATCATTTGTGAATGTTTGGCAGGATTTTTGAGTAAATTGCAGAACGTCAAATTTTTGCTGAAATTGTGACCGCGCGGCTTAGGGATTTTTTCAAAAAAAGTTGTTCAGACGTCGAGGGCTTATTCTGTTTCTGATGATAAAACCCATCTGTTTCCACCGAAAAACCTTTCAGGGGATAGTTTGCAACAGTTTGGCAGCATTTTTGAGTGAATTGCAGAAGGTCAGATTTTTGCTGAAATTGTGACCGCGCGGCTTAGGGATTTTTTCAAAAAAAGTTGTTCAGACGTCGAGGGCTTATTCTGTTTCTGATGATAAAAACCTATCTGTTTCCACCGAAAAACCTTTCAGGGGATCATTTGTGAATGTTTGGCAGGATTTTTGAGTAAATTGCAGAACGTCAAATTTTTGCTGAAATTGTGACCGCGCGGCTTAGGGATTTTTTCAAAAAAAAGTTGTTCAGACGTCGAGGGCTTATTCTGTTTTTGATGATGAAAACCCATCTGTTTCCACCGAAAAACCTTTCAGGGGATCGTTTGCAACAGTTTGGAAGCATTTTTGAGTGAATTGCAGAACGTCAGATTTTTGCTGAAATTGTGACCGCGCGGCTTAGGGATTTTTTCAAAAAAAGTTGTTCAGACGTCGAGGGCTTATTCTGTTTCTGATGATAAAAACCCATCTGCTTCCACCGGAAATGCATTCAGGAGAGCGTTTGCAACAGTTTGCCACTATTTCTGAGTAAATTGAGGAAGGTCAGATTTTTGCTGAAATTGTGACCGCGCGGCTTAGGGATTTTTTCTAAAAAAGTTGTTCAGACGTCGAGGGCTTATTCTGTTTTTGATGATGAAAACCCATCTGTTTCCACCGAAAAACCTTTCAGGGGATCGTTTGCAACAGTTTGGAAGCATTTTTGAGTGAATTGCAGAACGTCAAATTTTTGCTGAAATTGTGACCGCGCGGCTTAGGGATTTTTTCAAAAAAAGTTGTTCAGACGTCGAGGGCTTATTCTGTTTCTGATGATAAAAACCTATCTGTTTCCACCGAAAAACCTTTCAGGGGATCATTTGTGAATGTTAGGCAGGATTTTTGAGTAAATTGCAGAACGTCAAATTTTTGCTGAAATTGTGACCGCGCGGCTTAGGGATTTTTTCAAAACAAGTTGTTCAGACGTCGAGGGCTTATTCTGTTTCTGATGATAAAACGCATCTGTTTCCACCGAAAAACCTTTCAGGGGATAGATTGCAACAGTTTGGCAGCATTTTTGAGTGAATTGCAGAACGTCAGATTTTTGCTAAAATTGTGACCGCGCGGCTTAGGGATTTTTTCAAAAAAAAGTTGTTCAGACGTCGAGGGCTTATTCTGTTTTTGATGATGAAAACCCATCTGTTTCCACTGGAAAAGCTTTCAGGAGAGCGTTTGCAACAGTTTGCCACTATTTCTGAGTAAATTGCGGAAGGTCAGATTTTTGCTGAAATTGTGACCGCGCGGCTTAGGGATTTTTTCAAAAAAAATTCTTCAGACGTCGAGGGCTTATTCTGTTTCTGATGATAAAAACCTATCTGTTTCCACCGAAAAACCTTTCAGGGGATCATTTGTGACAGTTTGGCAGGATTTTTGAGTAAATTGCAGAACGTCAGATTTTTGCTGAAATTGTGACCGCGCGGCTTAGGGATTTTTTCAAAAAAGGTTTTTCAGAGGTCGAGGCCTTATTCTGTTTCTGATGATAAAAGCCATCTGTTTCCACCGAAAAACCTTTCAGGGGATAGTTTGCAACAGTTTGGCAGCATTTTTGAGTGAATTGCAGAACGTCAGATTTTTGCTAAAATTGTGACCGCGCGGCTTAGGGATTTTTTCAAAAAAAAGTTGTTCAGACGTCGAGGGCTTATTCTGTTTTTGATGATGAAAACCCATCTGTTTCCACCGAAAAACCTTTCAGGGGATCGTTTGCAACAGTTTGGAAGCATTTTTGAGTGAATTGCAGAACGTCAGATTTTTGCTGAAATTGTGACCGCGCGGCTTAGGGATTTTTTCAAAAAAAGTTGTTCAGACGTCGAGGGCAAATTCTGTTTCTGATGATAAAAACCCATCTGCTTCCACCGGAAAAGCATTCAGGAGAGCGTTTGCAACAGTTTGCCACTATTTCTGAGTAAATTGAGGAAGGTCAGATTTTTGCTGAAATTGTGACCGCGCGGCTTAGGGATTTTTTCAAAAAAAGTTGTTCAGACGTCGAGGGCTTATTCTGTTTCTGATGATAAAACCCATCTGTTTCCACCGAAAAACCTTTCAGGGGATAGTTTGCAACAGTTTGGCAGCATTTTTGAGTGAATTGCAGAACGTCAGATTTTTGCTGAAATTGTGACCGCGCGGCTTAGGGATTTTTTCAAAAAAAGTTGTTCAGACGTCGAGGGCTTATTCTGTTTCTGATGATAAAAACCTATCTGTTTCCACCGAAAAACCTTTCAGGGGATCATTTGTGAATGTTTGGCAGGATTTTTGAGTAAATTGCAGAACGTCAAATTTTTGCTGAAATTGTGACCGCGCGGCTTAGGGATTTTTTCAAAAAAAAGTTGCTCAGACGTCGAGGGCTTATTCTGTTTTTGATGATGAAAACCCATCTGTTTCCACCGAAAAACCTTTCAGGGGATCGTTTGCAACAGTTTGGAAGCATTTTTGAGTAAATTGCAGAACGTCAGATTTTTGCTGAAATTGTGACCGCGCGGCTTAGGGATTTTTTCAAAAAAAGTTGTTCAGACGTCGAGGGCTTATTCTGTTTCTGATGATAAAAACCCATCTGCTTCCACCGGAAAAGCTTTCAGGAGAGCGTTTGCAACAGTTTGCCACTATTTCTGAGTAAATTGAGGAAGGTCAGATTTTTGCTGAAATTGTGACCGCGCGTCTTAGGGATTTTTTCAAAAAAAGTTGTTCAGACGTCGAGGGCTTATTCTGTTTCTGATGATAAAACCCATCTGTTTCCACCGAAAAACCTTTCAGGGGATAGTTTGCAACAGTTTGGCAGCATTTTTGAGTGAATTGCAGAACGTCAGATTTTTGCTAAAATTGTGACCGCGCGGCTTAGGGATTTTTTCAAAAAAAAGTTGTTCAGACGTCGAGGGCTTATTCTGTTTCTGATGATAAAAACCTATCTGTTTCCACCGAAAAACCTTTCAGGGGATCATTTGTGAATGTTTGGCAGGATTTTTGAGTAAATTGCAGAACGTCAAATTTTTGCTGAAATTGTGACCGCGCGGCTTAGGGATTTTTTCAAAAAAAGTTGTTCAGACGTCGAGGGCTTATTCTGTTTTTGATGATGAAAACCCATCTGTTTCCACCGAAAAACCTTTCAGGGGATCGTTTGCAACAGTTTGGAAGCATTTTTGAGTGAATTGCAGAACGTCAGATTTTTGCTGAAATTGTGACCGCGGGGCTTAGGGATTTTTTCAAAAAAAGTTGTTCAGACGTCGAGGGCAAATTCTGTTTCTGATGATAAAAACCCATCTGCTTCCACCGGAAAAGCTTTCAGGAGAGCGTTTGCAACAGTTTGCCACTATTTCTGAGTAAATTGAGGAAGGTCAGATTTTTGCTGAAATTTTGACCGCGCGGCTTAGGGATTTTTTCAAAAAAAGTTGTTCAGACGTCGAGGGCTTATTCTGTTTCTGATGATAAAAACCTATCTGTTTCCACCGAAAAACGTTTCAGGGGATCATTTGGGAATGTTTGGCAGGATTTTTGAATAAATTGCAGAACGTCAAATTTTTCCTGAA
Source organism: Podarcis filfolensis (assembly GCF_964270895.1). NCBI lineage: Eukaryota > Metazoa > Chordata > Lepidosauria > Squamata > Lacertidae > Podarcis > Podarcis filfolensis. Next base: position 89,920,068 of record NC_139608.1, read on the forward strand.
ATTGTGACCGCGCGGCTTAGGGATTTTTTCAAAAAAAGTTGTTCAGACGTCGAGGGCTAATTCTGTTTCTGACGATAAAAACCCATCTGCTTCCACCGGAAAAGCGTTCAGGAGAGCGTTTGCAACAGTTTGCCACTATTTCTGAGTAAATTGAGGAAGGTCAGATTTTTGCTGAAATTGTGACCCCGCTTAGGGATTTTTTCAAAAAAAGTTGTTCAGACGTCGAGGGCTTATTCTGTTTCTGATGATAAAAACCTATCTGTTTCCACCGAAAAACCTTTCAGGGGATCATTTGTGAATGTTTGGCAGGATTTTTGAGTAAATTGCAGAACGTCAAATTTTTGCTGAAATTGTGACCGCGCGGCTTAGGGATTTTTTCAAAAAAAGTTGTTCAGACGTCGAGCGCTTATTTTGTTTCTGATGATAAAACCCATCTGTTTCCACCGAAAAACCTTTCAGGGGATAGTTTGCAACAGTTTGGCAGCAATTTTGAGTGAATTGCAGAACGTCAGATTTTTGCTAAAATTGTGACCGCGCGGCTTAGGGATTTTTTCAAAAAAAAGTTGTTCAGACGTCGAGGGCCTATTCTGTTTTTGATGATGAAAACCCATCTTTTTCCACCGAAAAACCTTTCAGGGGATCGTTTGCAACAGTTTGGAAGCATTTTTGAGTGAATTGCAGAACGTCAGATTTTTGCTGAAATTGTGACCGCGCGGCTTAGGGATTTTTTCAAAAAAAGTTGTTCAGACGTCGATGGCAAATTCTGTTTCTGATGATAAAAACCCATCTGCTTCCACCGGAAAAGCATTCAGGAGAGCGTTTGCAACAGTTTGCCACTATTTCTGAGTAAATTGAGGAAGGTCAGATTTTTGCTGAAATTGTGACCGCGCGGCTTAGGGATTTTTTCAAAAAAAGTTGTTCAGACGTCGAGGGCTTATTCTGTTTCTGATGATAAAAACCCATCTGTTTCCACCGAAAAACCTTTCAGGGGATCATTTGTGAATGTTTGGCAGGATTTTTGAGTAAATTGCAGAACGTCAAATTTTTGCTGAAATTGTGACCGCGCGGCTTAGGGATTTTTTCAAAAAAAGTTGTTCAGACGTCGAGGGCTTATTCTGTTTCTGATGATAAAACCCATCTGTTTCCACCGAAAAACCTTTCAGGGGATAGTTTGCAACAGTTTGGCAGCATTTTTGAGTGAATTGCAGAACGTCAGATTTTTGCTGAAATTGTGACCGCGCGGCTTAGGGATTTTTTCAAAAAAAGTTGTTCAGACGTCGAGGGCTTATTCTGTTTCTGATGATAAAAACCTATCTGTTTCCACCGAAAAACCTTTCAGGGGATCATTTGTGAATGTTTGGCAGGATTTTTGAGTAAATTGCAGAACGTCAAATTTTTGCTGAAATTGTGACCGCGCGGCTTAGGGATTTTTTCAAAAAAAAGTTGTTCAGACGTCGAGGGCTTATTCTGTTTTTGATGATGAAAACCCATCTGTTTCCACCGAAAAACCTTTCAGGGGATCGTTTGCAACAGTTTGGAAGCATTTTTGAGTGAATTGCAGAACGTCAGATTTTTGCTGAAATTGTGACCGCGCGGCTTAGGGATTTTTTCAAAAAAAGTTGTTCAGACGTCGAGGGCTTATTCTGTTTCTGATGATAAAAACCCATCTGCTTCCACCGGAAATGCATTCAGGAGAGCGTTTGCAACAGTTTGCCACTATTTCTGAGTAAATTGAGGAAGGTCAGATTTTTGCTGAAATTGTTACCGCGCGGCTTAGGGATTTTTTCAAAAAAAGTTGTTCAGACGTCGAGGGCTTATTCTGTTTCTGATGATAAAAACCCATCTGTTTCCACCGAAAAACCTTTCAGGGGATCATTTGTGAATGTTTGGCAGGATTTTTGAGTAAATTGCAGAACGTCAGATTTTTGCTAAAATTGTGACCGCGCGGCTTAGGGATTTTTTCTAAAAAAGTTGTTCAGACGTCGAGGGCTTATTCTGTTTTTGATGATGAAAACCCATCTGTTTCCACCGAAAAACCTTTCAGGGGATCGTTTGCAACAGTTTGGAAGCATTTTTGAGTGAATTGCAGAACGTCAAATTTTTGCTGAAATTGTGACCGCGCGGCTTAGGGATTTTTTCAAAAAAAGTTGTTCAGACGTCGAGGGCTTATTCTGTTTCTGATGATAAAAACCTATCTGTTTCCACCGAAAAACCTTTCAGGGGATCATTTGTGAATGTTTGGCAGGATTTTTGAGTAAATTGCAGAACGTCAAATTTTTGCTGAAATTGTGACCGCGCGGCTTAGGGATTTTTTCAAAAAAAGTTGTTCAGACGTCGAGGGCTTATTTTGTTTCTGATGATAAAACCCATCTGTTTCCACCGAAAAACCTTTCAGGGGATAGTTTGCAACAGTTTGGCAGCAATTTTGAGTGAATTGCAGAACGTCAGATTTTTGCTAAAATTGTGACCGCGCGGCTTAGGGATTTTTTCAAAAAAAAGTTGTTCAGACGTCGAGGGCTTATTCTGTTTTTGATGATGAAAACCCATCTGGTTCCACCGAAAAACCTTTCAGGGGATCGTTTGCAACAGTTTGGAAGCATTTTTGAGTGAATTGCAGAACGTCAGATTTTTGCTGAAATTGTGACCGCGCGGCTTAGGGATTTTTTCAAAAAAAGTTGTTCAGACGTCGAGGGCAAATTCTGTTTCTGATGATAAAAACCCATCTGCTTCCACCGGAAAAGCATTCAGGAGAGCGTTTGCAACAGTTTGCCACTATTTCTGAGTAAATTGAGGAAGGTCAGATTTTTGCTGAAATTGTGACCGCGCGGCTTAGGGATTTTTTCAAAAAAAGTTGTTCAGACGTCGAGGGCTTATTCTGTTTCTGATGATAAAAACCCATCTGTTTCCACCGAAAAACCTTTCAGGGGATCATTTGTGAATGTTTGGCAGGATTTTTGAGTAAATTGCAGAACGTCAAATTTTTGCTGAAATTGTGACCGCGCGGCTTAGGGATTTTTTCAAAAAAAGTTGTTCAGACGTCGAGGGCTTATTCTGTTTCTGATGATAAAACCCATCTGTTTCCACCGAAAAACCTTTCAGGGGATAGTTTGCAACAGTTTGGCAGCATTTTTGAGTGAATTGCAGAACGTCAGATTTTTGCTGAAATTGTGACCGCGCGGCTTAGGGATTTTTTCAAAAAAAGTTGTTCAGACGTCGAGGGCTTATTCTGTTTCTGATGATAAAAACCTATCTGTTTCCACCGAAAAACCTTTCAGGGGATCATTTGTGAATGTTTGGCAGGATTTTTGAGTAAATTGCAGAACGTCAAATTTTTGCTGAAATTGTGACCGCGCGGCTTAGGGATTTTTTCAAAAAAAAGTTGTTCAGACGTCGAGGGCTTATTCTGTTTTTGATGATGAAAACCCATCTGTTTCCACCGAAAAACCTTTCAGGGGATCGTTTGCAACAGTTTGGAAGCATTTTTGAGTGAATTGCAGAACGTCAGATTTTTGCTGAAATTGTGACCGCGCGGCTTAGGGATTTTTTCAAAAAAAGTTGTTCAGACGTCGAGGGCAAATTCTATTTCTGATGATAAAAACCCATCTGCTTCCACCGGAAAAGCATTCAGGAGAGCGTTTGCAACAGTTTGCCACTATTTCTGAGTAAATTGAGGAAGGTCAGATTTTTGCTGAAATTGTGACCGCGCGGCTTAGGGATTTTTTCAAAAAAAGTTGTTCAGACGTCGAGGGCTTATTCTGTTTCTGATGATAAAACCCATCTGTTTCCACCGAAAAACCTTTCAGGGGATAGTTTGCAACAGTTTGGCAGCATTTTTGAGTGAATTGCAGAACGTCAGATTTTTGCTGAAATTGTGACCGCGCGGCTTAGGGATTTTTTCAAAAAAAGTTGTTCAGACGTCGAGGGCTTATTCTGTTTCTGATGATAAAAACCTATCTGTTTCCACCGAAAAACCTTTCAGGGGATCATTTGTGAATGTTTGGCAGGATTTTTGAGTAAATTGCAGAACGTCAAATTTTTGCTGAAATTGTGACCGCGCGGCTTAGGGATTTTTTCAAAAAAAAGTTGTTCAGACGTCGAGGGCTTATTCTGTTTTTGATGATGAAAACCCATCTGTTTCCACCGAAAAACCTTTCAGGGGATCGTTTGCAACAGTTTGGAAGCATTTTTGAGTGAATTGCAGAACGTCAGATTTTTGCTGAAATTGTGACCGCGCGGCTTAGGGATTTTTTCAAAAAAAGTTGTTCAGACGTCGAGGGCAAATTCTGTTTCTGATGATAAAAACCCATCTGCTTCCACCGGAAAAGCATTCAGGAGAGCGTTTGCAACAGTTTGCCACTATTTCTGAGTAAATTGAGGAAGGTCAGATTTTTGCTGAAATTGTGACCGCGCGGCTTAGGGATTTTTTCAAAAAAATTTGTTCAGACGTCGAGGGCTTATTCTGTTTCTGATGATAAAACCCATCTGTTTCCACCGAAAAACCTTTCAGGGGATAGTTTGCAACAGTTTGGCAGCATTTTTGAGTGAATTGCAGAACGTCAGATTTTTGCTAAAATTGTGACCGCGCGGCTTAGGGATTTTTTCAAAAAAAAGTTGTTCAGACGTCGAGGGCTTATTCTGTTTCTGATGATAAAAACCCATCTGCTTCCACCGGAAAAGCATTCAGGAGAGCGTTTGCAACAGTTTGCCACTATTTCTGAGTAAATTGAGGAAGGTCAGATTTTTGCTGAAATTGTGACCGCGCGGCTTAGGGATTTTTTCAAAAAAAGTTGTTCAGACGTCGAGGGCTTATTCTGTTTCTGATGATAAAACCCATCTGTTTCCACCGAAAAACCTTTCAGGGGATAGTTTGCAACAGTTTGGCAGCATTTTTGAGTGAATTGCAGAACGTCAGATTTTTGCTGAAATTGTGACCGCGCGGCTTAGGGATTTTTTCAAAAAAAGTTGTTCAGACGTCGAGGGCTTATTCTGTTTCTGATGATAAAAACCTATCTGTTTCCACCGAAAAACCTTTCAGGGGATCATTTGTGAATGTTTGGCAGGATTTTTGAGTAAATTGCAGAACGTCAAATTTTTGCTGAAATTGTGACCGCGCGGCTTAGGGATTTTTTCAAAAAAAAGTTGTTCAGACGTCGAGGGCTTATTCTGTTTTTGATGATGAAAACCCATCTGTTTCCACCGAAAAACCTTTCAGGGGATCGTTTGCAACAGTTTGGAAGCATTTTTGAGTGAATTGCAGAACGTCAGATTTTTGCTGAAATTGTGACCGCGCGGCTTAGGGATTTTTTCAAAAAAAGTTGTTCAGACGTCGAGGGCAAATTCTGTTTCTGATGATAAAAACCCATCTGCTTCCACCGGAAAAGCATTCAGGAGAGCGTTTGCAACAGTTTGCCACTATTTCTGAGTAAATTGAGGAAGGTCAGATTTTTGCTGAAATTGTGACCGCGCGGCTTAGGGATTTTTTCAAAAAAAGTTGTTCAGACGTCGAGGGCTTATTCTGTTTCTGATGATAAAACCCATCTGTTTCCACCGAAAAACCTTTCAGGGGATAGTTTGCAACAGTTTGGCAGCATTTTTGAGTGAATTGCAGAACGTCAGATTTTTGCTGAAATTGTGACCGCGCGGCTTAGGGATTTTTTCAAAAAAAGTTGTTCAGACGTCGAGGGCTTATTCTGTTTCTGATGATAAAAACCTATCTGTTTCCACCGAAAAACCTTTCAGGGGATCATTTGTGAATGTTTGGCAGGATTTTTGAGTAAATTGCAGAACGTCAAATTTTTGCTGAAATTGTGACCGCGCGGCTTAGGGATTTTTTCAAAAAAAAGTTGTTCAGACGTCGAGGGCTTATTCTGTTTTTGATGATGAAAACCCATCTGTTTCCACCGAAAAACCTTTCAGGGGATCGTTTGCAACAGTTTGGAAGCATTTTTGAGTAAATTGCAGAACGTCAGATTTTTGCTGAAATTGTGACCGCGCGGCTTAGGGATTTTTTCAAAAAAAGTTGTTCAGACGTCGAGGGCTTATTCTGTTTCTGATGATAAAAACCCATCTGCTTCCACCGGAAAAGCTTTCAGGAGAGCGTTTGCAACAGTTTGCCACTATTTCTGAGTAAATTGAGGAAGGTCAGATTTTTGCTGAAATTGTGACCGCGCGGCTTAGGGATTTTTTCAAAAAAATTTGTTCAGACGTCGAGGGCTTATTCTGTTTCTGATGATAAAACCCATCTGTTTCCACCGAAAAACCTTTCAGGGGATAGTTTGCAACAGTTTGGCAGCATTTTTGAGTGAATTGCAGAACGTCAGATTTTTGCTAAAATTGTGACCGCGCGGCTTAGGGATTTTTTCAAAAAAAAGTTGTTCAGACGTCGAGGGCTTATTCTGTTTCTGATGATAAAAACCTATCTGTTTCCACCGAAAAACCTTTCAGGGGATCATTTGTGAATGTTTGGCAGGATTTTTGAGTAAATTGCAGAACGTCAAATTTTTGCTGAAATTGTGACCGCGCGGCTTAGGGATTTTTTCAAAACAAGTTGTTCAGACGTCGAGGGCTTATTCTGTTTCTGATGATAAAACGCATCTGTTTCCACCGAAAAACCTTTCAGGGGATAGTTTGCAACAGTTTGGCAGCATTTTTGAGTGAATTGCAGAACGTCAGATTTTTGCTAAAATTGTGACCGCGCGGCTTAGGGATTTTTTCAAAAAAAAGTTGTTCAGACGTCGAGGGCTTATTCTGTTTTTGATGATGAAAACCAATCTGTTTCCACCGAAAAACCTTTCAGGAGATCGTTTGCAACAGTTTGGAAGCATTTTTGAGTGAATTGCAGAACGTCAGATTTTTGCTGAAATTGTGACCGCGCGGCTTAGGGATTTTTTCAAAAAAAGTTGTTCAGACGTCGAGGGCAAGATCTGTTTCTGATGATAAAAACCTATCTGCTTCCACCGGAAAAGCTTTCAGGAGAGCGTTTGCAACAGTTTGCCACAATTTCTGAGTAAATTGAGGAAGGTCAGATTTTTGCTGAAATTGTGACCGCGCGTCTTAGGGATTTTTTCAAAAAAAGTTGTTCAGACTTCGAGGGCTTATTCTGTTTTTGATGATGAAAACCAATCTGTTTCCACCGAAAAACCTTTCAGGGGATAGTTTGCAACAGTTTGGCAGCATTTTTGAGTGAATTGCAGAACGTCAGATTTTTGCTAAAATTGTGACCGCGCGGCTTAGGGATTTTTTCAAAAAAAAGTTGTTCAGACGTCGAGGGCTTATTCTGTTTTTGATGATGAAAACCCATCTGTTTCCACCGAAAAACCTTTCAGGGGATCGTTTGCAACAGTTTGGAAGCATTTTTGAGTGAATTGCAGGACGTCAGATTTTTGCTGAAATTGTGACCGCGCGGCTTAGGGATTTTTTCAAAAAAAGTTGTTCAGACGTCGAGGGCAAATTCTGTTTCTGATGATAAAAACCCATCTGCTTCCACCGGAAAAGCATTCAGGAGAGCGTTTGCAACAGTTTGCCACTATTTCTGAGTAAATTGAGGAAGGTCAGATTTTTGCTGAAATTGTGACCGCGCGGCTTAGGGATTTTTTCAAAAAAAGTTGTTCAGACGTCGAGGGCTTATTCTGTTTCTGATGATAAAACCCATCTGTTTCCACCGAAAAACCTTTCAGGGGATAGTTTGCAACAGTTTGGCAGCATTTTTGAGTGAATTGCAGAACGTCAGATTTTTGCTGAAATTGTGACCGCGCGGCTTAGGGATTTTTTCAAAAAAAGTTGTTCAGACGTCGAGGGCTTATTCTGTTTCTGATGATAAAAACCTATCTGTTTCCACCGAAAAACCTTTCAGGGGATCATTTGTGAATGTTTGGCAGGATTTTTGAGTAAATTGCAGAACGTCAAATTTTTGCTGAAATTGTGACCGCGCGGCTTAGGGATTTTTTCAAAAAAAAGTTGTTCAGACGTCGAGGGCTTATTCTGTTTTTGATGATGAAAACCCATCTGTTTCCACCGAAAAACCTTTCAGGGGATCGTTTGCAACAGTTTGGAAGCATTTTTGAGTAAATTGCAGAACGTCAGATTTTTGCTGAAATTGTGACCGCGCGGCTTAGGGATTTTTTCAAAAAAAGTTGTTCAGACGTCGAGGGCTTATTCTGTTTCTGATGATAAAAACCCATCTGCTTCCACCGGAAAAGCTTTCAGGAGAGCGTTTGCAACAGTTTGCCACTATTTCTGAGTAAATTGAGGAAGGTCAGATTTTTGCTGAAATTGTGACCGCGCGGCTTAGGGATTTTTTCAAAAAAAGTTGTTCAGACGTCGAGGGCTTATTCTGTTTCTGATGATAAAACCCATCTGTTTCCACCGAAAAACCTTTCAGGGGATAGTTTGCAACAGTTTGGCAGCATTTTTGAGTGAATTGCAGAACGTCAGATTTTTGCTAAAATTGTGACCGCGCGGCTTAGGGATTTTTTCAAAAAAAAGTTGTTCAGACGTCGAGGGCTTATTCTGTTTCTGATGATAAAACGCATCTGTTTCCACCGAAAAACCTTTCAGGCGATAGTTTGCAACAGTTTGGCAGCATTTTTGAGTGAATTGCAGAACGTCAGATTTTTGCTAAAATTGTGACCGCGCAGCTTAGGGATTTTTTCAAAAAAAAGTTGTTCAGACGTCGAGGGCTTATTCTGTTTTTGATGATGAAAACCAATCTGTTTCCACCGAAAAACCTTTCAGGTGATCGTTTGCAACAGTTTGGAAGCATTTTTGAGTGAATTGCAGAACGTCAGATTTTTGCTGAAATTGTGACCGCGCGGCTTAGGGATTTTTTCAAAAAAAGTTGTTCAGACGTCGAGGGCAAGATCTGTTTCTGATGATAAAAACCTATCTGCTTCCACCGGAAAAGCTTTCAGGAGAGCGTTTGCAACAGTTTGCCACAATTTCTGAGTAAATTGAGGAAGGTCAGATTTTTGCTTAAATTGTGACCGCGCGTCTTAGGGATTTTTTCAAAAAAAGTTGTTCAGACGTCGAGGGCTTATTCTGTTTTTGATGATGAAAACCCATCTGTTTCCACCGAAAAACCTTTCAGGGGATCGTTTGCAACAGTTTGGAAGCATTTTTGAGTGAATTGCAGAACGTCAGATTTTTGCTAAAATTGTAACCGCGCGGCTTAGGGATTTTTTCAAAAAAAGTTGTTCAGACGTCGAGGGCAAGATCTGTTTCTGATGATAAAAACCCATCTGCTTCCACCGGAAAAGCTTTCAGGAGAGCGTTTGCAACAGTTTGCCACTATTTCTGAGTAAATTGAGGAAGGTCAGATTTTTGCTGAAATTGTGACCGCGCGGCTTAGGGATTTTTTCAAAAAAAAGTTGTTCAGACGTCGAGGGTTTATTCTGTTTTTGATGATGAAAACCCATCTGTTTCCACCGAAAAACCTTTCAGGGGATCGTTTGAAACAGTTTGGAAGCATTTTTGAGTGAATAGCAGAACGTCTGATTTTTGCAGAAATTGTGACCGCGCAGCTTAGGGATTTTTTCAAAAAAAGTTGTTCAGACGTCGAGGGCTTATTCTGTTTCTGATGATAAAAACCTATCTGTTTCCACCGAAAAACCTTTCAGGGGATCATTTGTGAATGTTTGGCAGGATTTTTGAGTAAATTGCAGAACGTCCAATTTTTCCTGAAATTGTGACCGCGCGGCTTAGGGATTTTTTCAAAAAAAGTTGTTCAGACGTCGAGGGCAAATTCTGTTTCTGATGATAAAAACCCATCTGCTTCCACCGAAAAACCTTTCAGGGGATAGTTTGCAACAGTTTGGCAGCATTTTTGAGTGAATTGCAGAACGTCACATTTTTGCTAAAATTGTGACCGCGCGGCTTAGGGATTTTTTCAAAAAAAGTTGTTCAGACGTCGAGGGCTTATTCTGTTTCTGATGATAAAACCCATTTGTTTCCACCGAAAAACCTTTCAGGGGATAGTTTGCAACAGTTTGGCAACATTTTTGAGTGAATTGCAGAACGTCACATTTTTGCTAAAATTGTGACCGCGCGACTTAGTGATTTTTTCAAAAAAAAGTTGTTCATACGTCGAGGGCTTATTCTGTTTTTGATGATGAAAACCCATCTGTTTCCACCGAAAAACCTTTCAGCGGATCGTTTGAAACAGTTTGGAAGCATTTTTGAGTGAATTGCAGAACGTCACATTTTTGCTGAAATTGTGACCGCGCGGCTTAGGGATTTTTTCAAAAAAAGTTGTTCAGACATCGGGGGCAAATTCTGTTTCTGATGAAAAAAACCCATCTGCTTCCACCGGAAAAGCTTTCAGGAGAGCGTTTGCAACAGTTTGCCACTATTTCTGAGTAAATTGAGGAAGGTCAGATTTTTGCTGAAATTGTGACCGCGCGGCTTAGGGATTTTTTCAAAAAAAGTTGTTCAGACGTCGAGGGCTTATTCTGTTTCTGATGATAAAAACCTATCTGTTTCCACCGAAAAACCTTTCAGGGGATCATTTGTGACAGTTTGGCAGGATTTTTGAGTAAATTGCAGAACGTCAGATTTTTGCTGAAATTGTGACCGCGCGGCTTAGGGATTTTTTCAAAAAAAGTTTTTCAGAGGTCGAGGGCTTATTCTGTTTCTGATGATAAAAGCCATCTGTTTCCACCGAAAAACCTTTCAGGGGATAGTTTGCAACAGTTTGGCAGCATTTTTGAGTGAATTGCAGAACGTCAGATTTTTGCTGAAATTGTGACCGCGCGGCTTAGGGATTTTTTCAAAAAAAGTTGTTCAGACGTCGAGGGCTTATTCTGTTTCTGATGATAAAAACCTATCTGTTTCCACCGAAAAACCTTTCAGGGGATCATTTGTGAATGTTTGGCAGGATTTTTGAGTAAATTGCAGAACGTCAGATTTTTGCTGAAATTGTGACCGCGCGGCTTAGGGATTTTTTCAAAAAAAGTTGTTCAGACGTCGAGGGCTTATTCTGTTTTTGATGATAAAACCCATCTGTTTCCACCGCAAAACCTTTCAGGGGATAGTTTGCAACAGTTTGGCAGCATTTTTGAGTGAATTGCAGAACGTCAGATTTTTGCTAAAATTTTGACCGCGCGGCTTAGGGATTTTTTAAAAAAAAAGTTGTTCAGACGTCGAGGGTTTATTCTGTTTTTGATGATGAAAACCCATCTGTTTCCACCGAAAAACCTTTCAGGGGATCGTTTGCAACAGTTTGGAAGCATTTTTGAGTGAATTGCAGAACGTCAGATTTTTGCTGAAATTGTGACCGCGCGGCTTAGGGATTTTTTCAAAAAAAGTTGTTCAGACGTCGAGGGCAAATTCTGTTTCTGATGATAAAAACCCATCTGCTTCCACCGGAAAAGCTTTCAGGAGAGCGTTTGCAACAGTTTGCCACTATTTCTGAGTAAATTGAGGAAGGTCAGATTTTTGCTGAAATTGTGACCGCGCGGCTTAGGGATTTTTTCAAAAAAAGTTGTTCAGACGTCGAGGGCTTATTCTGTTTCTGATGATAAAAACCTATCTGTTTCCACCGAAAAACCTTTCAGGGGATCATTTGTGACAGTTTGGCAGGATTTTTGAGTAAATTGCAGAACGTCAGATTTTTGCTGAAATTGTGACCGCGCGGCTTAGGGATTTTTTCAAAAAAAGTTTTTCAGAGGTCGAGGGCTTATTCTGTTTCTGATGATAAAAGCCATCTGTTTCCACCGAAAAACCTTTCAGGGGATAGTTTGCAACAGTTTGGCAGCATTTTTGAGTGAATTGCAGAACGTCAGATTTTTGCTGAAATTGTGACCGCGCGGCTTAGGGATTTTTTCAAAAAAAGTTGTTCAGACGTCGAGGGCTTATTCTGTTTCTGATGATAAAAACCTATCTGTTTCCACCGAAAAACCTTTCAGGGGATCATTTGTGAATGTTTGGCAGGATTTTTGAGTAAATTGCAGAACGTCAGATTTTTGCTGAAATTGTGACCGCGCGGCTTAGGGATTTTTTCAAAAAAAGTTGTTCAGACGTCGAGGGCTTATTCTGTTTTTGATGATAAAACCCATCTGTTTCCACCGCAAAACCTTTCAGGGGATAGTTTGCAACAGTTTGGCAGCATTTTTGAGTGAATTGCAGAACGTCAGATTTTTGCTAAAATTTTGACCGCGCGGCTTAGGGATTTTTTAAAAAAAAAGTTGTTCAGACGTCGAGGGTTTATTCTGTTTTTGATGATGAAAACCCATCTGTTTCCACCGAAAAACCTTTCAGGGGATCGTTTGCAACAGTTTGGAAGCATTTTTGAGTGAATTGCAGAACGTCAGATTTTTGCTGAAATTGTGACCGCGCGGCTTAGGGATTTTTTCAAAAAAAGTTGTTCAGACGTCGAGGGCAAATTCTGTTTCTGATGATAAAAACCCATCTGCTTCCACCGGAAAAGCTTTCAGGAGAGCGTTTGCAACAGTTTGCCACTATTTCTGAGTAAATTGAGGAAGGTCAGATTTTTGCTGAAATTGTGACCGCGCGGCTTAGGGATTTTTTCAAAAAAAGTTGTTCAGACGTCGAGGGCTTATTCTGTTTCTGATGATAAAAACCTATCTGTTTCCACCGAAAAATCTTTCAGGGGATCATTTGTGAATGTTTGGCAGGATTTTTGAGTAAATTGCAGAACGTCAAATTTTTGCTGAAATTGTGACCACGCGGCTTAGGGATTTTTTCAAAAAAAGTTGTTAAGACGTCGAGGGCTTATTCTGTTTCTGATGATAAAACCCATCTGTTTCCACCGAAAAACCTTTCAGGGGATAGTTTGCAACAGTTTGGCAGCATTTTTGAGTGAATTGCAGAACGTCAGATTTTTGCTAAAATTGTGACCGCGCGGCTTAGGGATTTTTTCAAAAAAAAGTTCTTCAGACGTCGAGGGCTTATTCTGTTTTTGATGATGAAAACCCATCTGTTTCCACCGAAAAACCTTTCAGGGGATCGTTTGCAACAGTTTGGCAGCATTTTTGAGTGAATTGCAGAACGTCAGATTTTTGCTGAAATTGTGACCGCGCGGCTTAGGGATTTTTTCAAAAAAAGTTGTTCAGACGTCGAGGGCAAGATCTGTTTCTGATGATAAAAACCCATCTGCTTCCACCGGAAAAGCTTTCAGGAGAGCGTTTGCAACAGTTTGCCACTATTTCTGAGTAAATTGAGGAAGGTCAGATTTTTGCTGAAATTGTGACCGCGCGGCTTAGGGATTTTTTCAAAAAAAGTTGTTCAGACGTCGAGGGCTTATTCTGTTTCTGATGATAAAACCCATCTGTTTCCACCGAAAAACCTTTCAGTGGATAGTTTGCAACAGTTTGGCAGCATTTTTGAGTGAATTGCAGAACGTCAGATTTTTGCTGAAATTGTGACCTTAGGGATTTTTTCAAAAAAAGTTGTTCAGACGTCGAGGGCAAGATCTGTTTCTGATGATAAAAACCCATCTGCTTCCACCGGAAAAGCTTTCAGGAGAGCGTTTGCAACAGTTTGCCACTATTTCTGAGTAAATTGAGGAAGGTCAGATTTTTGCTGAAATTGTGACCGCGCGGCTTAGGGATTTTTTCAAAAAAAGTTGTTCAGACGTCGAGGGCTTATTCTGTTTCTGATGATAAAACCCATCTGTTTCCACCGAAAAACCTTACAGGGGATAGTTTGCAACAGTTTGGCAGCATTTTTGAGTGAATTGCAGAACGTCAGATTTTTGCTAAAATTGTGACCGGGCGGCTTAGGGATTTTTTCAAAAAAAAGTTGTTCAGACGTCGAGGGCTTATTCTGTTTTTGATGATGAAAACCCATCTGTTTCCACCGAAAAGCCTTTCAGGGGATCGTTTGCAACAGTTTGGAAGCATTTTTGAGTGAATTGCAGAACGTCAGATTTTTGCTGAAATTGTGACCGCGCGGCTTAGGGATTTTTTCAAAAAAAGTTGTTCAGACGTCGAGGGCTTATTCTGTTTCTGATGATAAAAACCTATCTGTTTCCACCGAAAAACCTTTCAGGGGATCATTTGTGAATGTTTGGCAGGATTTTTGAGTAAATTGCAGAACGTCAAATTTTTCCTGAAATTGTGACCGCGCGGCTTAGGGATTTTTTCAAAAAAAGTTGTTCAGACGTCGAGGGCTAATTCTGTTTCTGATGATAAAACCCATCTGTTTCCACCGAAAAACCTTTCAGGGGATAGTTTGCAACAGTTTGGCAGCATTTTTGAGTGAATTGCAGAACGTCAGATTTTTGCTAAAATTGTGACCGCGCGGCTTAGGAATTTTTTCAAAAAAAAGTTGTTCAGACGTCGAGGGCTTATTCTGTTTTTGATGATGAAAACCCATCTGTTTCCACCGAAAAACCTTTCAGGGGATCGTTTGCAACAGTTTGGAAGCATTTTTGAGTGAATTGCAGAACGTCAGATTTTTTGCTGAAATTGTGACCGCGCGGCTTAGGGATTTTTTCTAAAAAAGTTGTTCAGACGTCGAGGGCTTATTCTGTTTTTGATGATGAAAACCCATCTGTTTCCACCGAAAAACCTTTCAGGGGATAGTTTGCAACAGTTTGGCAGCATTTTTGAGTGAATTGCAGAACGTCAGATTTTTGCTAAAATTGTGACCGCGCGGCTTAGGGATTTTTTCAAAAAAAGTTGTTCAGACGTCGAGGGCTTATTCTGTTTCTGATGATAAAAACCTATCTGTTTCCACCGAAAAACCTTTCAGGGGATCATTTGTGAATGTTTGGCAGGATTTTTGAGTAAATTGCAGAACGTCAAATTTTTGCTGAAATTGTGACCGCGCGGCTTAGGGATTTTTTCAAAAAAAGTTGTTCAGACGTCGAGGGCTTATTCTGTTTCTGATGATAAAACCCATCTGTTTCCACCGAAAAACCTTTCAGGGGATAGTTTGCAACAGTTTGGCAGCAATTTTGAGTGAATTGCAGAACGTCAGATTTTTGCTAAAATTGTGACCGCGCGGCTTAGGGATTTTTTCAAAAAAAAGTTGTTCAGACGTCGAGGGCTTATTCTGTTTTTGATGATGAAAACCCATCTGTTTCCACCGAAAAACCTTTCAGGGGATCGTTTGCAACAGTTTGGAAGCATTTTTGAGTGAATTGCAGAACGTCAGATTTTTGCTGAAATTGTGACCGCGCGGCTTAGGGATTTTTTCAAAAAAAGTTGTTCAGACGTCGAGGGCAAGATCTGTTTCTGATGATAAAAACCCATCTGCTTCCACCGGAAAAGCTTTCAGGAGAGCGTTTGCAACACTCTGCCACTATTTCTGAGTAAATTGAGGAAGGTCAGATTTTTGCTGAAATTGTGACCGCGCGGCTTAGGGATTTTTTCAAAAAAAGTTGTTCAGACGTCGAGGGCTTATTCTGTTTCTGATGATAAAACCCATCTGTTTCCACCGAAAAACCTTTCAGTGGATAGTTTGCAACAGTTTGGCAGCATTTTTGAGTGAATTGCAGAACGTCAGATTTTTGCTGAAATTGTGACCGCGCGGCTTAGGGATTTTTTCAAAAAAAGTTGTTCAGACGTCGAGGGCTTATTCTGTTTTTGATGATGAAAACCCATCTGTTTCCACCGAAAAACCTTTCAGGTGATCGTTTGCAACAGTTTGGAAGCATTTTTGAGTGAATTGCAGAACGTCAGATTTTTGCTGAAATTGTGACCGCGCGGCTTAGGGATTTTTTCAAAAAAAGTTGTTCAGACGTCGAGGGCTTATTCTGTTTTTGATGATAAAACCCATCTGTTTCCACCGAAAAACCTTTCAGGGGATAGTGTGCAACAGTTTGGCAGCATTTTTGAGTGAATTGCAGAACGTCAGATTTTTCCTAAAATTGTGACCGCGCGGCTTAGGGATTTTTTCAAAAAAAGTTGTTCAGACGTCGAGGGCTTATTCTGTTTCTGATGATAAAAACCTATCTGTTTCCACCGAAAAACCTTTCAGGGGATCATTTGTGAATGTTTGGCAGGATTTTTGAGTAAATTGCAGAACGTCAAATTTTTGCTGAAATTGTGACCGCGCGGCTTAGGGATTTTTTCAAAAAAAAGTTGTTCAGACGTCGAGGGCTTATTCTGTTTTTGATGATGAAAACCCATCTGTTTCCACCGAAAAACCTTTCAGGGGATCGTTTGCAACAGTTTGGAAGCATTTTTGAGTGAATTGCAGAACGTCAGATTTTTGCTGAAATTGTGACCGCGCGGCTTAGGGATTTTTTCAAAAAAAGTTGTTCAGACGTCGAGGGCAAGATCTGTTTCTGATGATAAAAACCCATCTGCTTCCACCGGAAAAGCTTTCAGGAGAGCGTTTGCAACAGTCTGCCACTATTTCTGAGTAAATTGAGGAAGGTCAGATTTTTGCTGAAATTGTGACCGCGCGGCTTAGGGATTTTTTCAAAAAAAGTTGTTCAGACGTCGAGGGCTTATTCTGTTTCTGATGATAAAACCCATCTGTTTCCACCGAAAAACCTTTCAGTGGATAGTTTGCAACAGTTTGGAAGCATTTTTGAGTGAATTGCAGAACGTCAGATTTTTGCTGAAATTGTGACCGCGCGGCTTAGGGATTTTTTCAAAAAAAGTTGTTCAGACGTCGAGGGCTTATTCTGTTTTTGATGATGAAAACCCATCTGTTTCCACCGAAAAACCTTTCAGGTGATCGTTTGCAACAGTTTGGAAGCATTTTTGAGTGAATTGCAGAACGTCAGATTTTTGCTGAAATTGTGACCGCGCGGCTTAGGGATTTTTTCAAAAAAAGTTGTTCAGACGTCGAGGGCTTATTCTGTTTTTGATGATAAAACCCATCTGTTTCCACCGAAAAACCTTTCAGGGGATAGTGTGCAACAGCTTGGCAGCATTTTTGAGTGAATTGCAGAACGTCAGATTTTTCCTAAAATTGTGACCGCGCGGCTTAGGGATTTTTTCAAAAAAAGTTGTTCAGACGTCGAGGGCTTATTCTGTTTCTGATGATAAAAACCTATCTGTTTCCACCGAAAAACCTTTCAGGGGATCATTTGTGAATGTTTGGCAGGATTTTTGAGTAAATTGCAGAACGTCAAATTTTTGCTGAAATTGTGACCGCGCGGCTTAGGGATTTTTTCAAAAAAAGTTGTTCACACGTCGAGGGCTTATTCTGTTTTTGATGATAAAACCCATCTGTTTCCACCGAAAAACCTTTCAGGGGATAGTTTGCAACAGTTTGGCAGCATTTTTGAGTGAATTGCAGAACGTCAGATTTTTCCTAAAATTGTGACCGCGCGGCTTAGGGATTTTTTCAAAAAAAGTTGTTCAGACGTCGAGGGCTTATTCTGTTTCTGATGATAAAAACCTATCTGTTTCCACCGAAAAACCTTTCAGGGGATCATTTGTGAATGTTTGGCAGGATTTTTGAGTAAATTGCAGAACGTCAAATTTTTGCTGAAATTGTGACCGCGCGGCTTAGGGATTTTTTCAAAAAAAGTTGTTCAGACGTCGAGGGCTTATTCTGTTTCTGATGATAAAACCCATCTGTTTCCACCGAAAAACCTTTCAGGGGATAGTTTGCAACAGTTTGGCAGCAATTTTGAGTGAATTGCAGAACGTCAGATTTTTGCTAAAATTGTGACCGCGCGGCTTAGGGATTTTTTCAAAAAAAAGTTGTTCAGACGTCGAGGGCTTATTCTGTTTTTGATGATGAAAACCCATCTGTTTCCACCGAAAAACCTTTCAGGGGATCGTTTGCAACAGTTTGGAAGCATTTTTGAGTGAATTGCAGAACGTCAGATTTTTTGCTGAAATTGTGACCGCGCGGCTTAGGGATTTTTTCTAAAAAAGTTGTTCAGACGTCGAGGGCTTATTCTGTTTTTGATGATGAAAACCCATCTGTTTCCACCGAAAAACCTTTCAGGGGATCGTTTGCAACAGTTTGGAAGCATTTTTGAGTGAATTGCAGAACGTCAGATTTTTGCTGAAATTGTGACCGCGCGGCTTAGGGATTTTTTCAAAAAAAGTTGTTCAGACGTCGAGGGCTTATTCTGTTTCTGATGATAAAACCCATCTGTTTCCACCGAAAAACCTTTCAGGGGATAGTTTGCAACAGTTTGGCAGCAATTTTGAGTGAATTGCAGAACGTCAGATTTTTGCTAAAATTGTGACCGCGCGGCTTAGGGATTTTTTCAAAAAAAAGTTGTTCAGACGTCGAGGGCTTATTCTGTTTTTGAAGATGAAAACCCATCTGTTTCCACCGAAAAACCTTTCAGGGGATCGTTTGCAACAGTTTGGAAGCATTTTTGAGTGAATTGCAGAACGTCAGATTTTTGCTGAAATTGTGACCGCGCGGCTTAGGGATTTTTTCAAAAAAAGTTGTTCAGACGTCGAGGGCAAATTCTGTTTCTGATGATAAAAACCCATCTGCTTCCACCGGAAAAGCATTCAGGAGAGCGTTTGCAACAGTTTGCCACTATTTCTGAGTAAATTGAGGAAGGTCAGATTTTTGCTGAAATTGTGACCGCGCGGCTTAGGGATTTTTTCAAAAAAAGTTGTTCAGACGTCGAGGGCTTATTCTGTTTCTGATGATAAAAACCCATCTGTTTCCACTGAAAAACCTTTCAGGGGATCATTTGTGAATGTTTGGCAGGATTTTTGAGTAAATTGCAGAACGTCAAATTTTTGCTGAAATTGTGACCGCGCGGCTTAGGGATTTTTTCAAAAAAAGTTGTTCAGACGTCGAGGGCTTATTCTGTTTCTGATGATAAAAACCTATCTGTTTCCACCGAAAAACCTTTCAGGGGATCATTTGTGAATGTTTGGCAGGATTTTTGAGTAAATTGCAGAACGTCAAATTTTTGCTGAAATTGTGACCGCGCGGCTTAGGGATTTTTTCAAAAAAAGTTGTTCAGACGTCGAGGGCTTATTCTGTTTTTGATGATAAAACCCATCTGTTTCCACCGAAAAACCTTTCAGGGGATAGTTTGCAACAGTTTGGCAGCAATTTTGAGTGAATTGCAGAACGTCAGATTTTTGCTGAAATTGTGACCGCGCGGCTTAGGGATTTTTTCAAAAAAAGTTGTTCAGACGTCGAGGGCTTATTCTGTTTTTGATGATAAAACCCATCTGTTTCCACCGAAAAACCTTTCAGGGGATAGTGTGCAACAGTTTGGCAGCATTTTTGAGTGAATTGCAGAACGTCAGATTTTTCCTAAAATTGTGACCGCGCGGCTTAGGGATTTTTTCAAAAAAAGTTGTTCAGACGTCGAGGGCTTATTCTGTTTCTGATGATAAAAACCTATCTGTTTCCACCGAAAAACATTTCAGGGGATCATTTGTGAATGTTTGGAAGGATTTTTGAGTAAATTGCAGAACGTCAAATTTTTGCTGAAATTGTGACCGCGCGGCTTAGGGATTTTTTCAAAAAAAGTTGTTCAGACGTCGAGGGCTTATTCTGTTTTTGATGATAAAACCCATCTGTTTCCACCGAAAAACCTTTCAGGGGATAGTTTGCAACAGTTTGGCAGCATTTTTGAGTGAATTGCAGAACGTCAGATTTTTCCTAAAATTGTGACCGCGCGGCTTAGGGATTTTTTCAAAAAAAGTTGTTCAGACGTCGAGGGCTTATTCTGTTTCTGATGATAAAAACCTATCTGTTTCCACCGAAAAACCTTTCAGGGGATCATTTGTGAATGTTTGGCAGGATTTTTGAGTAAATTGCAGAACGTCAAATTTTTGCTGAAATTGTGACCGCGCGGCTTAGGGATTTTTTCAAAAAAAGTTGTTCAGACGTCGAGGGCTTATTCTGTTTCTGATGATAAAACCCATCTGTTTCCACCGAAAAACCTTTCAGGGGATAGTTTGCAACAGTTTGGCAGCAATTTTGAGTGAATTGCAGAACGTCAGATTTTTGCTAAAATTGTGACCGCGCGGCTTAGGGATTTTTTCAAAAAAAAGTTGTTCAGACGTCGAGGGCTTATTCTGTTTTTGATGATGAAAACCCATCTGTTTCCACCGAAAAACCTTTCAGGGGATCGTTTGCAACAGTTTGGAAGCATTTTTGAGTGAATTGCAGAACGTCAGATTTTTTGCTGAAATTGTGACCGCGCGGCTTAGGGATTTTTTCTAAAAAAGTTGTTCAGACGTCGAGGGCTTATTCTGTTTTTGATGATGAAAACCCATCTGTTTCCACCGAAAAACCTTTCAGGGGATCGTTTGCAACAGTTTGGAAGCATTTTTGAGTGAATTGCAGAACGTCAGATTTTTGCTGAAATTGTGACCGCGCGGCTTAGGGATTTTTTCAAAAAAAGTTGTTCAGACGTCGAGGGCTTATTCTGTTTCTGATGATAAAACCCATCTGTTTCCACCGAAAAACCTTTCAGGGGATAGTTTGCAACAGTTTGGCAGCAATTTTGAGTGAATTGCAGAACGTCAGATTTTTGCTAAAATTGTGACCGCGCGGCTTAGGGATTTTTTCAAAAAAAAGTTGTTCAGACGTCGAGGGCTTATTCTGTTTTTGAAGATGAAAACCCATCTGTTTCCACCGAAAAACCTTTCAGGGGATCGTTTGCAACAGTTTGGAAGCATTTTTGAGTGAATTGCAGAACGTCAGATTTTTGCTGAAATTGTGACCGCGCGGCTTAGGGATTTTTTCAAAAAAAGTTGTTCAGACGTCGAGGGCAAATTCTGTTTCTGATGATAAAAACCCATCTGCTTCCACCGGAAAAGCATTCAGGAGAGCGTTTGCAACAGTTTGCCACTATTTCTGAGTAAATTGAGGAAGGTCAGATTTTTGCTGAAATTGTGACCGCGCGGCTTAGGGATTTTTTCAAAAAAAGTTGTTCAGACGTCGAGGGCTTATTCTGTTTCTGATGATAAAAACCCATCTGTTTCCACTGAAAAACCTTTCAGGGGATCATTTGTGAATGTTTGGCAGGATTTTTGAGTAAATTGCAGAACGTCAAATTTTTGCTGAAATTGTGACCGCGCGGCTTAGGGATTTTTTCAAAAAAAGTTGTTCAGACGTCGAGGGCTTATTCTGTTTCTGATGATAAAAACCTATCTGTTTCCACCGAAAAACCTTTCAGGGGATAGTTTGCAACAGTTTGGCAGCAATTTTGAGTGAATTGCAGAACGTCAGATTTTTGCTAAAATTGTGACCGCGCGGCTTAGGGATTTTTTCAAAAAAAAGTTGTTCAGACGTCGAGGGCTTATTCTGTTTTTGAAGATGAAAACCCATCTGTTTCCACCGAAAAACCTTTCAGGGGATCGTTTGCAACAGTTTGGAAGCATTTTTGAGTGAATTGCAGAACGTCAGATTTTTGCTGAAATTGTGACCGCGCGGCTTAGGGATTTTTTCAAAAAAAGTTGTTCAGACGTCGAGGGCAAATTCTGTTTCTGATGATAAAAACCCATCTGCTTCCACCGGAAAAGCATTCAGGAGAGCGTTTGCAACAGTTTGCCACTATTTCTGAGTAAATTGAGGAAGGTCAGATTTTTGCTGAAATTGTGACCGCGCGGCTTAGGGATTTTTTCAAAAAAAGTTGTTCAGACGTCGAGGGCTTATTCTGTTTCTGATGATAAAAACCCATCTGTTTCCACCGAAAAACCTTTCAGGGGATCATTTGTGAATGTTTGGCAGGATTTTTGAGTAAATTGCAGAACGTCAAATTTTTGCTGAAATTGTGACCGCGCGGCTTAGGGATTTTTTCAAAAAAAGTTGTTCAGACGTCGAGGGCTTATTCTGTTTCTGATGATAAAAACCTATCTGTTTCCACCGAAAAACCTTTCAGGGGATAGTTTGCAACAGTTTGGCAGCAATTTTGAGTGAATTGCAGAACGTCAGATTTTTGCTAAAATTGTGACCGCGCGGCTTAGGGATTTTTTCAAAAAAAAGTTGTTCAGACGTCGAGGGCTTATTCTGTTTTTGAAGATGAAAACCCATCTGTTTCCACCGAAAAACCTTTCAGGGGATCGTTTGCAACAGTTTGGAAGCATTTTTGAGTGAATTGCAGAACGTCAGATTTTTGCTGAAATTGTGACCGCGCGGCTTAGGGATTTTTTCAAAAAAAGTTGTTCAGACGTCGAGGGCAAATTCTGTTTCTGATGATAAAAACCCATCTGCTTCCACCGGAAAAGCATTCAGGAGTGCGTTTGCAACAGTTTGCCACTATTTCTGAGTAAATTGAGGAAGGTCAGATTTTTGCTGAAATTGTGACCGCGCGGCTTAGGGATTTTTTCAAAAAAAGTTGTTCAGACGTCGAGGGCTTATTCTGTTTCTGATGATAAAAACCCATCTGTTTCCACCGAAAAACCTTTCAGGGGATCATTTGTGAATGTTTGGCAGGATTTTTGAGTAAATTGCAGAACGTCAAATTTTTGCTGAAATTGTGACCGCGCGGCTTAGGGATTTTTTCAAAAAAAGTTGTTCAGACGTCGAGGGCTTATTCTGTTTCTGATGATAAAAACCTATCTGTTTCCACCGAAAAACCTTTCAGGGGATCATTTGTGAATGTTTGGCAGGATTTTTGAGTAAATTGCAGAACGTCAAATTTTTGCTGAAATTGTGACCGCGCGGCTTAGGGATTTTTTCAAAAAAAGTTGTTCAGACGTCGAGGGCTTATTCTGTTTCTGATGATAAAACCCATCTGTTTCCACCGAAAAACCTTTCAGGGGATAGTTTGCAACAGTTTGGCAGCAATTTTGAGTGAATTGCAGAACGTCAGATTTTTGCTAAAATTGTGACCGCGCGGCTTAGGGATTTTTTCAAAAAAAAGTTGTTCAGACGTCGAGGGCTTATTCTGTTTTTGATGATGAAAACCCATCTGTTTCCACCGAAAAACCTTTCAGGGGATCGTTTGCAACAGTTTGGAAGCATTTTTGAGTGAATTGCAGAACGTCAGATTTTTTGCTGAAATTGTGACCGCGCGGCTTAGGGATTTTTTCTAAAAAAGTTGTTCAGACGTCGAGGGCTTATTCTGTTTTTGATGATGAAAACCCATCTGTTTCCACCGAAAAACCTTTCAGGGGATCGTTTGCAACAGTTTGGAAGCATTTTTGAGTGAATTGCAGAACGTCAGATTTTTGCTGAAATTGTGACCGCGCGGCTTAGGGATTTTTTCAAAAAAAGTTGTTCAGACGTCGAGGGCTTATTCTGTTTCTGATGATAAAACCCATCTGTTTCCACCGAAAAACCTTTCAGGGGATAGTTTGCAACAGTTTGGCAGCAATTTTGAGTGAATTGCAGAACGTCAGATTTTTGCTAAAATTGTGACCGCGCGGCTTAGGGATTTTTTCAAAAAAAAGTTGTTCAGACGTCGAGGGCTTATTCTGTTTTTGAAGATGAAAACCCATCTGTTTCCACCGAAAAACCTTTCAGGGGATCGTTTGCAACAGTTTGGAAGCATTTTTGAGTGAATTGCAGAACGTCAGATTTTTGCTGAAATTGTGACCGCGCGGCTTAGGGATTTTTTCAAAAAAAGTTGTTCAGACGTCGAGGGCAAATTCTGTTTCTGATGATAAAAACCCATCTGCTTCCACCGGAAAAGCATTCAGGAGAGCGTTTGCAACAGTTTGCCACTATTTCTGAGTAAATTGAGGAAGGTCAGATTTTTGCTGAAATTGTGACCGCGCGGCTTAGGGATTTTTTCAAAAAAAGTTGTTCAGACGTCGAGGGCTTATTCTGTTTCTGATGATAAAAACCCATCTGTTTCCACCGAAAAACCTTTCAGGGGATCATTTGTGAATGTTTGGCAGGATTTTTGAGTAAATTGCAGAACGTCAAATTTTTGCTGAAATTGTGACCGCGCGGCTTAGGGATTTTTTCAAAAAAAGTTGTTCAGACGTCGAGGGCTTATTCTGTTTCTGATGATAAAACCCATCTGTTTCCACCGAAAAACCTTTCAGGGGATAGTTTGCAACAGTTTGGCAGCATTTTTGAGTGAATTGCAGAACGTCAGATTTTTGCTGAAATTGTGACCGCGCGGCTTAGGGATTTTTTCAAAAAAAGTTGTTCAGACGTCGAGGGCTTATTCTGTTTCTGATGATAAAAACCTATCTGTTTCCACCGAAAAACCTTTCAGGGGATCATTTGTGACTGTTTGGCAGGATTTTTGAGTAAATTGCAGAACGTCAAATTTTTGCTGAAATTGTGACCGCGCGGCTTAGGGATTTTTTCAAAAAAAAGTTGTTCAGACGTCGAGGGCTTATTCTGTTTTTGATGATGAAAACCCATCTGTTTCCACCGAAAAACCTTTCAGGGGATCGTTTGCAACAGTTTGGAAGCATTTTTGAGTGAATTGCAGAACGTCAGATTTTTGCTGAAATTGTGACCGCGCGGCTTAGGGATTTTTTCAAAAAAAGTTGTTCAGACGTCGAGGGCTTATTCTGTTTTTGATGATAAAACCCATCTGTTTCCACCGAAAAACCTTTCAGGGGATAGTGTGCAACAGTTTGGCAGCATTTTTGAGTGAATTGCAGAACGTCAGATTTTTCCTAAAATTGTGACCGCGCGGCTTAGGGATTTTTTCAAAAAAAGTTGTTCAGACGTCGAGGGCTTATTCTGTTTCTGATGATAAAAACCTATCTGTTTCCACCGAAAAACATTTCAGGGGATCATTTGTGAATGTTTGGAAGGATTTTTGAGTAAATTGCAGAACGTCAAATTTTTGCTGAAATTGTGACCGCGCGGCTTAGGGATTTTTTCAAAAAAAGTTGTTCAGACGTCGAGGGCTTATTCTGTTTTTGATGATAAAACCCATCTGTTTCCACCGAAAAACCTTTCAGGGGATAGTTTGCAACAGTTTGGCAGCATTTTTGAGTGAATTGCAGAACGTCAGATTTTTCCTAAAATTGTGACCGCGCGGCTTAGGGATTTTTTCAAAAAAAGTTGTTCAGACGTCGAGGGCTTATTCTGTTTCTGATGATAAAAACCTATCTGTTTCCACCGAAAAACCTTTCAGGGGATCATTTGTGAATGTTTGGCAGGATTTTTGAGTAAATTGCAGAACGTCAAATTTTTGCTGAAATTGTGACCGCGCGGCTTAGGGATTTTTTCAAAAAAAGTTGTTCAGACGTCGAGGGCTTATTCTGTTTCTGATGATAAAACCCATCTGTTTCCACCGAAAAACCTTTCAGGGGATAGTTTGCAACAGTTTGGCAGCAATTTTGAGTGAATTGCAGAACGTCAGATTTTTGCTAAAATTGTGACCGCGCGGCTTAGGGATTTTTTCAAAAAAAAGTTGTTCAGACGTCGAGGGCTTATTCTGTTTTTGATGATGAAAACCCATCTGTTTCCACCGAAAAACCTTTCAGGGGATCGTTTGCAACAGTTTGGAAGCATTGTTGAGTGAATTGCAGAACGTCAGATTTTTTGCTGAAATTGTGACCGCGCGGCTTAGGGATTTTTTCAAAAAAAGTTGTTCAGACGTCGAGGGCTTATTCTGTTTTTGATGATGAAAACCCATCTGTTTCCACCGAAAAACCTTTCAGGGGATAGTTTGCAACAGTTTGGCAGCAATTTTGAGTGAATTGCAGAACGTCAGATTTTTGCTGAAATTGTGACCGCGCGGCTTAGGGATTTTTTCAAAAAAAGTTGTTCAGACGTCGAGGGCTTATTCTGTTTTTGATGATAAAACCCATCTGTTTCCACCGAAAAACCTTTCAGGGGATAGTGTGCAACAGTTTGGCAGCATTTTTGAGTGAATTGCAGAACGTCAGATTTTTCCTAAAATTGTGACCGCGCGGCTTAGGGATTTTTTCAAAAAAAGTTGTTCAGACGTCGAGGGCTTATTCTGTTTCTGATGATAAAAACCTATCTGTTTCCACCGAAAAACATTTCAGGGGATCATTTGTGAATGTTTGGAAGGATTTTTGAGTAAATTGCAGAACGTCAAATTTTTGCTGAAATTGTGACCGCGCGGCTTAGGGATTTTTTCAAAAAAAGTTGTTCAGACGTCGAGGGCTTATTCTGTTTTTGATGATAAAACCCATCTGTTTCCACCGAAAAACCTTTCAGGGGATAGTTTGCAACAGTTTGGCAGCATTTTTGAGTGAATTGCAGAACGTCAGATTTTTCCTAAAATTGTGACCGCGCGGCTTAGGGATTTTTTCAAAAAAAGTTGTTCAGACGTCGAGGGCTTATTCTGTTTCTGATGATAAAAACCTATCTGTTTCCACCGAAAAACCTTTCAGGGGATCATTTGTGAATGTTTGGCAGGATTTTTGAGTAAATTGCAGAACGTCAAATTTTTGCTGAAATTGTGACCGCGCGGCTTAGGGATTTTTTCAAAAAAAGTTGTTCAGACGTCGAGGGCTTATTCTGTTTCTGATGATAAAACCCATCTGTTTCCACCGAAAAACCTTTCAGGGGATAGTTTGCAACAGTTTGGCAGCAATTTTGAGTGAATTGCAGAACGTCAGATTTTTGCTAAAATTGTGACCGCGCGGCTTAGGGATTTTTTCAAAAAAAAGTTGTTCAGACGTCGAGGGCTTATTCTGTTTTTGATGATGAAAACCCATCTGTTTCCACCGAAAAACCTTTCAGGGGATCGTTTGCAACAGTTTGGAAGCATTTTTGAGTGAATTGCAGAACGTCAGATTTTTGCTGAAATTGTGACCGCGCGGCTTAGGGATTTTTTCAAAAAAAGTTGTTCAGACGTCGAGGGCTTATTCTGTTTCTGATGATAAAACCCATCTGTTTCCACCGAAAAACCTTTCAGGGGATAGTTTGCAACAGTTTGGCAGCAATTTTGAGTGAATTGCAGAACGTCAGATTTTTGCTAAAATTGTGACCGCGCGGCTTAGGGATTTTTTGAAAAAAAAAGTTGTTCAGACGTCGAGGGCTTATTCTGTTTTTGAAGATGAAAACCCATTTGTTTCCACCGAAAAACCTTTCAGGGGATCGTTTGCAACAGTTTGGAAGCATTTTTGAGTGAATTGCAGAACGTCAGATTTTTGCTGAAATTGTGACCGCGCGGCTTAGGGATTTTTTCAAAAAAAGTTGTTCAGACGTCGAGGGCAAATTCTGTTTCTGATGATAAAAACCCATCTGCTTCCACCGGAAAAGCATTCAGGAGAGCGTTTGCAACAGTTTGCCACTATTTCTGAGTAAATTGAGGAAGGTCAGATTTTTGCTGAAATTGTGACCGCGCGGCTTAGGGATTTTTTCAAAAAAAGTTGTTCAAACGTCGAGGGCTTATTCTGTTTCTGATGATAAAAACCCATCTGTTTCCACTGAAAAACCTTTCAGGGGATCATTTGTGAATGTTTGGCAGGATTTTTGAGTAAATTGCAGAACGTCAAATTTTTGCTGAAATTGTGACCGCGCGGCTTAGGGATTTTTTCAAAAAAAGTTGTTCAGACGTCGAGGGCTTATTCTGTTTCTGATGATAAAAACCTATCTGTTTCCACCGAAAAACCTTTCAGGGGATCATTTGTGAATGTTTGGCAGGATTTTTGAGTAAATTGCAGAACGTCAAATTTTTGCTGAAATTGTGACCGCGCGGCTTAGGGATTTTTTCAAAAAAAGTTGTTCAGACGTCGAGGGCTTATTCTGTTTTTGATGATAAAACCCATCTGTTTCCACCGAAAAACCTTTCAGGGGATAGTTTGCAACAGTTTGGCAGCAATTTTGAGTGAATTGCAGAACGTCAGATTTTTGCTAAAATTGTGACCGCGCGGCTTAGGGATTTTTTAAAAAAAAAGTTGTTCAGACGTCGAGGGCTTATTCTGTTTCTGATGATAAAACCCATCTGTTTCCACCGAAAAACCTTTCAGGGGATAGTTTGCAACAGTTTGGCAGCAATTTTGAGTGAATTGCAGAACGTCAGATTTTTGCTAAAATTGTGACCGCGCGGCTTAGGGATTTTTTCAAAAAAAAGTTGTTCAGACGTCGAGGGCTTATTCTGTTTTTGAAGATGAAAACCCATCTGTTTCCACCGAAAAACCTTTCAGGGGATCGTTTGCAACAGTTTGGAAGCATTTTTGAGTGAATTGCAGAACGTCAGATTTTTGCTGAAATTGTGACCGCGCGGCTTAGGGATTTTTTCAAAAAAAGTTGTTCAGACGTCGAGGGCAAATTCTGTTTCTGATGATAAAAACCCATCTGCTTCCACCGGAAAAGCATTCAGGAGAGCGTTTGCAACAGTTTGCCACTATTTCTGAGTAAATTGAGGAAGGTCAGATTTTTGCTGAAATTGTGACCGCGCGGCTTAGGGATTTTTTCAAAAAAAGTTGTTCAGACGTCGAGGGCTTATTCTGTTTCTGATGATAAAAACCCATCTGTTTCCACCGAAAAACCTTTCAGGGGATCATTTGTGAATGTTTGGCAGGATTTTTGAGTAAATTGCAGAACGTCAAATTTTTGCTGAAATTGTGACCGCGCGGCTTAGGGATTTTTTCAAAAAAAGTTGTTCAGACGTCGAGGGCTTATTCTGTTTCTGATGATAAAAACCTATCTGTTTCCACCGAAAAACCTTTCAGGGGATCATTTGTGAATGTTTGGCAGGATTTTTGAGTAAATTGCAGAACGTCAAATTTTTGCTGAAATTGTGACCGCGCGGCTTAGGGATTTTTTCAAAAAAAGTTGTTCAGACGTCGAGGGCTTATTCTGTTTCTGATGATAAAACCCATCTGTTTCCACCGAAAAACCTTTCAGGGGATAGTTTGCAACAGTTTGGCAGCAATTTTGAGTGAATTGCAGAACGTCAGATTTTTGCTAAAATTGTGACCGCGCGGCTTAGGGATTTTTTCAAAAAAAAGTTGTTCAGACGTCGAGGGCTTATTCTGTTTTTGATGATGAAAACCCATCTGTTTCCACCGAAAAACCTTTCAGGGGATCGTTTGCAACAGTTTGGAAGCATTTTTGAGTGAATTGCAGAACGTCAGATTTTTTGCTGAAATTGTGACCGCGCGGCTTAGGGATTTTTTCTAAAAAAGTTGTTCAGACGTCGAGGGCTTATTCTGTTTTTGATGATGAAAACCCATCTGTTTCCACCGAAAAACCTTTCAGGGGATCGTTTGCAACAGTTTGGAAGCATTTTTGAGTGAATTGCAGAACGTCAGATTTTTGCTGAAATTGTGACCGCGCGGCTTAGGGATTTTTTCAAAAAAAGTTGTTCAGACGTCGAGGGCTTATTCTGTTTCTGATGATAAAACCCATCTGTTTCCACCGAAAAACCTTTCAGGGGATAGTTTGCAACAGTTTGGCAGCAATTTTGAGTGAATTGCAGAACGTCAGATTTTTGCTAAAATTGTGACCGCGCGGCTTAGGGATTTTTTCAAAAAAAAGTTGTTCAGACGTCGAGGGCTTATTCTGTTTTTGAAGATGAAAACCCATCTGTTTCCACCGAAAAACCTTTCAGGGGATCGTTTGCAACAGTTTGGAAGCATTTTTGAGTGAATTGCAGAACGTCAGATTTTTGCTGAAATTGTGACCGCGCGGCTTAGGGATTTTTTCAAAAAAAGTTGTTCAGACGTCGAGGGCAAATTCTGTTTCTGATGATAAAAACCCATCTGCTTCCACCGGAAAAGCATTCAGGAGAGCGTTTGCAACAGTTTGCCACTATTTCTGAGTAAATTGAGGAAGGTCAGATTTTTGCTGAAATTGTGACCGCGCGGCTTAGGGATTTTTTCAAAAAAAGTTGTTCAGACGTCGAGGGCTTATTCTGTTTCTGATGATAAAAACCCATCTGTTTCCACCGAAAAACCTTTCAGGGGATCATTTGTGAATGTTTGGCAGGATTTTTGAGTAAATTGCAGAACGTCAAATTTTTGCTGAAATTGTGACCGCGCGGCTTAGGGATTTTTTCAAAAAAAGTTGTTCAGACGTCGAGGGCTTATTCTGTTTCTGATGATAAAACCCATCTGTTTCCACCGAAAAACCTTTCAGGGGATAGTTTGCAACAGTTTGGCAGCATTTTTGAGTGAATTGCAGAACGTCAGATTTTTGCTGAAATTGTGACCGCGCGGCTTAGGGATTTTTTCAAAAAAAGTTGTTCAGACGTCGAGGGCTTATTCTGTTTCTGATGATAAAAACCTATCTGTTTCCACCGAAAAACCTTTCAGGGGATCATTTGTGACTGTTTGGCAGGATTTTTGAGTAAATTGCAGAACGTCAAATTTTTGCTGAAATTGTGACCGCGCGGCTTAGGGATTTTTTCAAAAAAAAGTTGTTCAGACGTCGAGGGCTTATTCTGTTTTTGATGATGAAAACCCATCTGTTTCCACCGAAAAACCTTTCAGGGGATCGTTTGCAACAGTTTGGAAGCATTTTTGAGTGAATTGCAGAACGTCAGATTTTTGCTGAAATTGTGACCGCGCGGCTTAGGGATTTTTTCAAAAAAAGTTCTTCAGACGTCGAGGGCAAATTCTGTTTCTGATGATAAAAACCCATCTGCTTCCACCGGAAAAGCTTTCAGGAGAGCGTTTGCAACAGTTTGCCACTATTTCTGAGTAAATTGAGGAAGGTCACATTTTTGCTGAAATTGTGACCGCGCGGCTTAGGGTTTTTTTCAAAAAAAGTTGTTCAGACGTCGAGGGCTTATTCTGTTTCTGATGATAAAAACCTATCTGTTTCCACCGAAAAACCTTTCAGGGGATCATTTGTGAATGTTTGGCAGGATTTTTGAGTAAATTGCAGAACGTCAAATTTTTGCTGAAATTGTGACCGCGCGGCTTAGGGATTTTTTCAAAACAAGTTGTTCAGACGTCGAGGGCTTATTCTGTTTCTGATGATAAAACGCATCTGTTTCCACCGAAAAACCTTTCAGGGGATAGTTTGCAACAGTTTGGCAGCATTTTTGAGTGAATTGCAGAACGTCAGATTTTTGCTAAAATTGTGACCGCGCGGCTTAGGGATTTTTTCAAAAAAAAGTTGTTCAGACGTCGAGGGCTTATTCTGTTTTTGATGATGAAAACCAATCTGTTTCCACCGAAAAACCTTTCAGGTGATCGTTTGCAACAGTTTGGAAGCATTTTTGAGTGAATTGCAGAACGTCAGATTTTTGCTGAAATTGTGACCGCGCGGCTTAGGGATTTTTTCATAAAAAGTTGTTCAGACGTCGAGGGCAAGATCTGTTTCTGATGATAAAAACCTATCTGCTTCCACCGGAAAAGCTTTCAGGAGAGCGTTTGCAACAGTTTGCCACAATTTCTGAGTAAATTGAGGAAGGTCAGATTTTTGCTGAAATTGTGACCGCGCGTCTTAGGGATTTTTTCAAAAAAAGTTGTTCAGACGTCGAGGGCTTATTCTGTTTCTGATGATAAAACCCATCTGTTTCCACCGAAAAACCTTTCAGGGGATAGTTTGCAGCAGTTTGGCAGCATTTTTGAGTGAATTGCAGAACGTCAGATTTTTGCTAAAATTGTGACCGCGCGGCTTAGGGATTTTTTCAAAAAAAAGTTGTTCAGACGTCGAGGGTTTATTCTGTTTTTGATGATGAAAACCCATCTGTTTCCACCGAAAAACCTTTCAGGGGATCGTTTGCAACAGTTTGGAAGCATTTTTGAGTGAATTGCAGAACGTCAGATTTTTGCTGAAATTGTGACCGCGCGGCTTAGGGATTTTTTCAAAAAAAGTTGTTCAGACGTCGAGGGCAAATTCTGTTTCTGATGATAAAAACCCATCTGCTTCCACCGGAAAAGCTTTCAGGAGAGCGTTTGCAACAGTTTGCCACTATTTCTGAGTAAATTGAGGAAGGTCAGATTTTTGCTGAAATTGTGACCGCGCGGCTTAGGGATTTTTTCAAAAAAAGTTGTTCAGACGTCGAGGGCTTATTCTGTTTCTGATGATAAAAACCTATCTGTTTCCACCGAAAAACCTTTCAGGGGATCATTTGTGAATGTTTGGCAGGATTTTTGAGTAAATTGCAGAACGTCAAATTTTTGCTGA